>NC_059169.1:50564703-51955536 GCF_019923935.1 Bubalus bubalis
GTCAGTTTTTCATATCAGATGGCCCAAGTATTGGAGTATCAGCTTCAGTCTCAGTCTTCCAATGAATATTCAAGACTGATTTCCTTTAGGATTGACTGGTTGGATCTCCTTGCAGTCCAAGGGACTCTCAAGAGTCTTCCCCAACACCACAGTTCAAAAGCATCAATTCTTCAACACTCAGCTTTCTTTACGGTACAACTCTCACATCCATACATGACTACTGGAAAACCCATAGCTTTGACTAGATGGACCTTTGTTGGCAAAGTAATGTCTCTACCTTTTAATATGCTTTGTAGGTTGGTCATAGCTTTTCTTCCAAGGAGAAAAAGTCTTTTAATTTCAAGGCTGCAGTCACCATCTGCAGTATTTTGAAACCCCTCAAAATAAAGTCTCTCATTATTTCCCTATTTGCCATGAAGTGAATGGGACAGGATGCCATGATCTTAGTTTTCTGAATACTGAGTTTTAAGCCATCTTTTTCACTCTCCTCTCTCACTTTCATCAAGAGACTCTTTATTGCTTCTTCACTTTCTGCCATATCTGTGGTGTCTTCTGTATATCTGAGGTTATTGATATTTCTCCTGACAATCTTGATTCCAGCTTGTGCTTCATCTAGCCCAGTGTTTCTCATGATGTACTCTGCATATAAGTTAAATAATCAGGGTGACAATAAATAGCCTTGATGTACTCCTTTCCCAATTTTGAACCTGTCTGTTGCTCCATGTCTGGTTCTAACTGTTGCTTCTTCACCTACATACAGGCTTATTTCTGAGGTTAAATATATATATGATATCTGAATTAATGATTATTTACCCCCTGCTCTAATAAGTTTTTTTTTTTCAGAAAAAGTCCCTTTTTAATTCTAGATTTATAAAAAAAAACTTTCAAAATAATGAATATGTATATATATATGTGTATTCATATACAGTGAGAGAGAGTGAGAGAGAGTTCTACTTTTTTTCTTTAGCATGTTTTGATATAATCATATGTTTCTTCTTTTGTTGTACTAAATTGCATTCAGTGATCTAATGTTTATTCAACCAACCCCTGGAATAAACTTAACTGGATTACAACATATTGTTTTTCAAATATTCCTGGATTTTATTTGCTCATATTTTCTGTATTTTTCTAGGAAAATATGATAACACATTTATAGATACTTGAAAAACGCAGAGCAAAGTTACATATAGTTCCACTATGTATTACAATTATATTTTAAGTCAATAAATTGAAATTTTTAGTTGAAGTTTCAATGTCAAACTCTCAAAAATTAGTAGAATGAATAGACAGAAGACTAAAATGATATAATTGATTTTAAAAGCCATATGAAACCAATACATCATAATTAAGATTTATATAATTTTTACACAACAGTAGGATAAATGTGTTATTCAGGTTCCCTCAGACTATAAACCAGGAGATACTAGAATGTGTCCATGGACATAAAACAAGGATCGAAATTTTCATGGTCTCTGGGTACTGAAATCATACTGAGTAGGTTATCTTATCAGTGTGGAATTATATTAGAAATCATATCAAAAGATAATTAAAAGGAACCCACATATTTTCAAGTGAAATGTGACATTTACTCAGAGAGATCTTCGACTTAGCCATTACATACCTCAATAAAATTAAAAGACTGAAAAAGCACAGAGGATGATTTGCAGAGAAGAAAGCATTTAAATGAATTTGTTCAAGTTTAATTTAAATTTTTTGCACTCAGTGTCATGAGTGTTTTAAATTAGTAGCATCATTTTTTTCATAGAATTTTCTTTTTAATGCTCTGAGGAAGCTGGTTATATTCCTTTTGCTCCTTGTATCCTATTATTAAATTTTTTTAAAGTCTGGAGCATCTGAGTTGTATCTTGTGTTTTACTTCTAGTACTCTTTTTGTGTGCCTACTATTTTTTTTTTTTTTTCTTCATCAATCTCACCAGAAGCTTGTCAGTTTTATTAGACTTTTCAAGGAAACAACTTAGGCTTTTTTTGACAGCAGCCATGTGTTTGATTTCTGTTTTATTACTTTCTACTCTTATCTTGACTCTTTTCTTTAGATTTGCTTTACGGGTCTTTTATCAATTTCCTAGGAAGTATACTCTGCTAAGGTCATTATTTTTCTTTTCTATATACACATTTAAGTCAAAGGTCAATAAACATTTTCTTATAAATGAGCAGATAGTGAATATTTGAAATTATATGTGCCACACACAGATTTTTGAAAATAGAAATATCTTTGTATTTTTTCACAATCTTTTAAAAGTCTATCAAAAAGATTCTTAATACTTGTATAAAAAGAATAGTATACTGCATATGTTGACACCTGATTTGTCACATTTCCTTCTAAATATTACTAATAGATTCAGCTAACAAGTTTTAAAATACTATATTAATTTCAGTTTGTTTCCAATTTCCTGTAGGTCTGTGAATTTGATTCATGAGTATTTGAAAACCTTTTTCTTAACTTCTTAACATTTTTTTTTTGGTTATCATTGATTTTTAATTTTTAACTTATTCACTTTCTGTGTGATGTTAACTGTAACAAACTTCCAAATCTTTGCTACTTGTGGCATCCTTTGAACAAGTGAAAATTTAATGTATATTTAAAAGGAGAAAAAAAAAATAAAAGGAGAGTGTTTCCTCTAGTTGGATTCAGTGTGCTGTAGAATATTATAGAGCTATCATAATATTATATATCTATAGATTAACCTTTTAAATTTTTAATCTAAGTTTCTATATATTTATCTAAATCTTTCACTATTTGTTTTATCAATTCTTAAGCAATGGTTTAAAGTACTCTCGTATGTTCATATATCTTTCTATGCTTCTGGTTTCTAAAAAAATTTGAGGCTGTGCTACTTTTGTGTGTAAACTAAATTTAGCTTTCATGAGTAATTGAAATTTTCATCCTTATGAAGTAATTTTATTTATTTCTGGTAATTTTGGTTTTTAAAAAATTTTTATTTTTGTTTTGTTTTTTGCTGCCTGCCTGCTACTGATATTAGCAGACTTCCCAGGTAGCACAGTGATAAAAATTCCACCTGCTAATACAAGTGACACAGGAGATGCAGGTTCAGTTCCTGGGTTAGAAAGATACCCTGAAGCAGCAAATGGCAACCCATTCTAGTATTCCTGGATGGAAAACTCCATGGATAGAAGAGCCTGGAGGGCTACAGTTCAGATTAAAAAGAGATATGACAAAGCGCACACACACACACACACACACACCAGTATTACCAAAACAGCTTTTTTTGTTGTTTATAGCATCATCATGCATCACTTTACTTTTTGTATTTTAATTTTCCTGCATCCCTATTTTATATCGTTTCTCCTGAAAATAACATATTTCTAACTGCATTCTTTTATCCAATGTCATATTATTTCAGAATTTAGTAAATTTACATTTATTTTAATTACTAAGGTATATTATATATGGTATCTTATATATTATTCATTTGTTGGTCTTTTTCATTTAGTTATTTCTTGGTGTAGATTTATTCTACTTTATACCTCTTGGAATATGTAGCTTGGTGTTTTCATCAGTTCTGGAATTTTTCAGTCATTATCTCTTCAAAGAAATTTTTGGAGCATAATGAATAAGAGTATAAATAAAACTAAATTAAATATGAGCTAATTTTTAAACTAGATAATCAATAAATGAGTCTATATCTGTATATAAAATAACTCCTCACTCATACATCGTATAAACACAGTCAGATACAAAAACTTAATTTTATAGCTCAATGCATTTTACAAACAACACATCCATGTAAACTGGATTAAACACTCCAGAAATGTCCCCTCTGCTGCCCCTTATATATATTAGATCAAACCTTTCTGAGGGTAACCACTGTCTTGACCTCTACTATAGAACTGCTTTGTTTGATTTTATATTTATTTAAAATGAGTCATGAAGAATGTACTCTTTTTATTTTTAGATTCTTTAGGTCAACATGTTTGGATTTGAATTATTGATTTTAGTAATTATATTTTTAATTTCTAGAATTCTTTTTCAAATGTTTACTCTGTACTAATGCTTTACTTATATCTTTTATTTATTGAAATATTTTTTGTACTAGTTATACTCTCCTACAGATTGTTGCAATGTGGAGAGGTTTTATGGTTTTTGCTTTCATTATCTCTTTATTCTGTTGATTTTAATTCATGTTACCTTATTTGTGTGTGTGCGTGTTTAGTCATATTTATTTATTTATTAATTATATATAGTTTATTTCCTAGAAAATTTTAACTATGGGAATATGCAAAATGTGGGATAAATTTGGATCACTGAAGGAAAAAAAATTACATTTATTTCTGTAAGACACAAAAAAGAAATATTATTCTGTGACTTAGGACAACATTCTGGAATTTAGATTTCTCTGGCCACTCAGTCACAGTGAATTTGAGAAATATCCTTTGTGAAGTCTAGCTCTCTCTCTCTCTCTTTTTTTTTCTTTTCTTTTTTTTTTTACAAATTCTCATGTTGTATTCATTTATAGGTACTGGTTGGAGGTGGTGACACTATTTTTAGTTTAGCCTTAAACTAAGGGCATGAATATTTGAGATGCTATCTCTTGGTCTCTGTTGGGCTATATCTGTTCCATAAGTCTTAGGTAGCTAAAAAAACATATACTTATGTTCACTAAGTTTGGAAAATTCCCTCAAGGAAAATTTGATTTTCATAATCTACTTACTTTTCTAAGTTCCTGCCTTCATGTCTTTTTGTCTGAGGGATTTTTTGTATTTTTTTTTCTGCTAGCACATGGTTACATAAAAAGATGTTTTGTTTTTTTTTTATGATAGAGATGATATTGAACTTTTTTTTTTTAATATTAAGAGACTCAGTCTAGCCATCTAGTGCACCATGTTTATGAAAATGGAAGTCAACATAAATATTTCATAAGGTGTTTTGATCCTTATAGCGAGTTTTCCACTGAAATATCTACTTATATATTATTTCTAGTTTTACTTAGAGAAAATATGACATTTAGTCCAAAAAGAGTCCATATTTCTACTTCTTTTAAATTACTGATTTTTGTGACATAAGTGTAATCGTTTCATAACACATCCATTGCTATAATCTGCTCTGAGATTTAATACATTGAATACACACATGTTAAATGTATACAATTTCCTTAATTATGATTTCCAGGCTTATAGGCTCACACATTTTGTTTTATGCAACATCTATTGCCTTCATTCAGTTCACAAGAAATTGAATTATCTTACTTTTGAGATACATACAAATGTAAATTGGTAAAAAGAAAAAATATTTCCTTTTGCTACAGTTTTGTCATCTTCAGTTTCTACTTTCTTCTCTGATCTTTGCCCTGTGTGTCTCCAGATTTTTGAGTAACCTGATGAACATGAAATCTCAAAGCTGCATGAGGTAAATTAAATATTTAATATCTATAATAGCCAAATACATCCATTTTATCATAGAACTTTCCACACCAATGGTACTGAAAAAATTGTATTAATAGCAAATTGTCAAAAGCTTCTCCCACAAATGTTTTGGAAATGCTTTCAGCCTTCATTTAATACTTACACAATTATTTTTTAAAAATCAGACTTACCAATATTGTACCATCTGAAGTTCAGCTTGAGATTTCTGATTGATTTTTTAAATATATCTCCTAATGTCTTTTTTCCAGCAGATAATTATGGACACTTCTTATTTCCTTCGTGTGATTTTTAATAGTTTTTAACAACTTGTGTTAACCTCATCAAAATTTTATTAAAACTTATTCCAAGGCATGTTAGTATATATTTAACTGGTAAAGTGGAAAATTATAATATATCCAATTATAATTTATCACACTAAGATGTTACATTGCAAAAGTAATTTGTTGTTTAAGATTGGTTTCCAGGGGGAGGAGCCAAGATTGCAGAGGAGTAGGACGGGGAGAACACTTTCTCCCCCACAAATTCATCAAAAGAGCATTTAAACGTCGAGTAAATTCCACAAAACAACTTCTGAATGCCGGCAGAGGACATCAGGCACCCAGAAAAGCAACACAACTCTTCGAAAGGAGAGAGAAGAAATACAGATCCATCCACCAGAACATCGACACAAGCTTCCCTAACCAGGAAACCTTGACAAGCCACCTGTACAAACCCACACACAGTGAGGAAACACCACAATAAAAAGAACTCCACAAACTGCCAGAATACAGAAAGGACACCCCAAACTCAGCAATTTAAACAAGATGAAGAGACAGAGGAATATCCAGCAGATAAAGGAACAGGATAAATGCCCACCAAATCAAACAAAAGAGGAAGAGATAGGGAAACTACCTGATAAAGAATTCCGAATAATGATAGTGAAATTGATCCAAAATCTTGAAATTAAAATAGAATCACAGATAAATAGCCTGGAGGCAAGGATTGAGACGATGCAAGAAAGGTTTAACAAGGACTTAGAAGAAATAAAAAAGAGTCAATATATAATGAATAATGCAATAAGTGAAATTAAAAACACTCTGGAGGCAACAAATAGTAGAATAACAGAGGCAGAAGACAGGATTAGTGAATTAGAAGATAGAATGGTAGAAATAAATGAATCAGAGAGGATAAAAGAAAAACGAATTAAAAGAAATGAGGACAATCTCAGAGACCTCCAGGACAATATTAAACGCTACAACATTCGAATCATAGGGGGTCCCAGAAGAAGAAGACAAAAAGAAAGACCATGAGAAAATACTTGATGAGATAATAGTTGAAAACTTCCCTAAAATGGGGAAGGAAATAATCACCCAAGTCCAAGAAACCCAGAGAGTCCCAAACAGGATAAACCCAAGGCGAAACACGCCAAGACACATATTAATCAAACTAACAAAGATCAAACACAAAGAACAAATATTAAAAGCAGCAAGGGAAAAACAACAAATAACACACAAGGGAATTCCCATAAGGATAACAGCCGATCTTTCAATAGAAACTCTTCAAGCCAGGAGGGAATGGCAAGACATACTTAAAATGATGAAAGAAAATAACCTACAGCCCAGATTACTGTACCCAGCAAGGATCTCATTCAAGTATGAAGGAGAAATCAAAAGCTTTTCAGACAAGCAAAAGCTGAGAGAATTCTGCACCACCAAACCAGCTCTCCAACAAATACTAAAGGATATTGTCTAGACGGGAAACACAAAAACGGTGTATAAATTCAAACCCAAAACAATAAAGTAAATGGCAACGGGATCATACTTATCAGTAATTACCTTAAACGTAAATGGGTTGAATGCCCCAACCAAAAGACAAAGACTGGCTGAATGGATACAAAAACAAGACCCCTACATATGCTGTCTACAAGAGACCCACCTCAAAACGGGGGACACATACAGGCTGAAAGTGAAGGGCTGGAAAAAGATTTTCCATGCAAATAGGGACCAAAAGAAAGCAGGAGTAGCAATACTCATATCAGATAAACTAGACTTTAAAACAAAGACTGTGAAAAGAGACAAAGATGGTCACTACATAATGATCAAAGGATCAATCCAAGAAGAAGATATAACAATTATAAATATATATGCACCCAACACGGGAGCACCGCAGTATGTAAGACAAATGCTAACAAGTATGAAAGGAGAAATTAACAATAATACAATAACAGTGGGAGACTTTAATACCCCACTCACACCTATGGATAGATCAACTAAACAGAAAATTAACAAGGAAACACAAACTTTAAATGATACAATAGACCAGTTAGACCTAATTGATATCTATAGGACATTTCATCCCAAAACAATGAATTTCACCTTTTTCTAAAGTGCACATGGAACCTTCTCCAGGATAGATCACATCCTGGGCCATAAAGCTAGCCTTGGTAAATTCAAAAAAATAGAAATCATTCCAAGCATCTTTTCTGACCACAATGCAGTAAGATTAGATCTCAACTACAAGAGAAAAACTATTAAAAATTCCAACATATGGAGGCTGAACAACACGCTGCTGAATAACCAACAAATCACAGAAGAAATCAAAAAAAGAAATCAAAATTTGCATAGAAACGGATGAAAATGAAAACAGAACAACCCAAAACCTGTGGGACACGGTAAAAGCAGTCCTAAGGGGAAAGTTCATAGCAATACAGGCACACCTCAAGAAACAAGAAAAAAGTCAAATAAATAACCTAACTCTACACCTAAAGCAACTAGAAAAGGAAGAAATGAAGAACCCCAGGGTTAGTAGAAGGAAAGAAATCTTAAAACTTAGAGCAGAAATAAATGCAAAAGAAACAAAAGAGATCATAGCAAAAATCAACAAAACCAAAAGCTGGTTTTTTGAAAGGATAAATAAAATTGACAAACCATTAGCCAGACTCATCAAGAAACAAAGGGAGAAAAATCAAATCAATAAAATTAGAAACAAAAATGGAGAGATCACAACAGACAACACAGAAATACAAAGGATCATAAGAGAGTACTATCAACAATTATATGCCAATAAAATGGACAACGTGGAAGAAATGGACAAATTCTTAGAAAAGTACAACTTTCCAAAACTCGACCAGGAAGAAATAGAAAATCTTAACAGACCCATCACAAGCACGGAAATTGAAACTGTAATCAAAAATCTTTCCAAACAAAAGCCCAGGTCCAGACGGCTTCACAGCTGAATTCTACCAAAAATTTAGAGAAGAGCTAACACCTATCCTGCTCAATCTCTTCCAGAAAATTGCAGAGGATGGTAAACTTCCAAACTCATTCTATGAGGCCACCATCACCCTAATACCAAAACCTGACAAAGATCCCACAAAAAAAGAAAACTACAGGCCAATATCACTGATGAACATAGATGCAAAAATCCTTAACAAAATTCTAGCAATCAGAATCCAACAACACATTAAAAAGATCATACACCATGACCAAGTGGGCTTTATCCCAGGGATGCAAGGATTCTTCAATATCCGCAAATCAATCAATGTAATACCCCACATTAACAAATTGAAAAATAAAAACCATATGATTATCTCAATAGATGCAGAGAAAGCGTTTGACAAAATTCAACATCCATTTATGATAAAAACTCTCCAGAAAGCAGGAATAGAAGGAACATACCTCAACATAATCAAAGCTATATATGACAAACCCACAGCAAACATTATCCTCAATGGTGAAAAATTGAAAGCATTTCCTCTAAAGTCAGGAACAAGACAAGGGTGCCCACTTTCACCATTACTATTCAACATAGTTTTGGAAGTTTTGGCCACAGCAATCAGAGCAGAAAAAGAAATAAAAGGAATCCAAATTGGAAAAGAAGAAGTAAAGCTCTCACTGTTTGCAGATGACATGATCCTCTACATAGAAAACCCTAAAGACTCCACCAGAAAATTACTAGAACTAATCAATGACTATAGTAAAGTTGCAGGATATAAAATCAACACCCAGAAATCCCTTGCATTCCTATACACTAATAATGAGAAAACAGAAAGAGAAATTAAGGAAACAATTCCATTCACCATTGCAACGGAAAGAATAAAATACTTAGGAATATATCTACCTAAAGAAACTAAAGACCTATATATAGAAAACTATAAAACACTGGTGAAAGAAATCAAAGAGGACACTAACAGATGGAGAAATATACCATGTTCATGGATTGGAAGAATCAATATAGTGAAAATGAGTATACTACCCAAAGCAATCTATAGATTCAATGCAATCCCTATCAAGCTACCAACAGCATTCTTCACAGAGCTAGAGCAAATAATTTCACAATTTGTATGGAAATACAAAAAACCTAGAATAGCGAAAGCGATCTTGAGAAAGAAGAATGGAACTGGAGGAAGCAACCTACCTGACTTCAGGCTCTACTACAAAGCCACAGTTATCAAGACAGTATGGTACTGGCGCAAAGATAGAAATATAGATCAATGGAACAAAATAGAAAGCCCAGAGATAAATCCATGCACATATGGACACCTTATCTTTGACAAAGGAGGCAAGAATATACAATGGATTAAAGACAATCTCTTTAACAAGTGGTGCTGGGAAATCTGGTCAACCACTTGTAAAAGAATGAAACTAGAACACTTTCTAACACCATACACAAAAATAAACTCAAAATGGATTAAATATCTAAATGTAAGACCAGAAACTATAAAACTCCTAGAGGAGAACATAGGCAAAACACTCTCTGACATACATCACAGCAGGATCCTCTATGACCCACCTCCCAGAATATTGGAAATAAAAGCAAAAATAAACAAATGGGACCTAATTAACCTTACAAGCTTCTGCACATCAAAGGAAACTATTAGCAAGGTGAAAAGACAGCCTTCAGAATGGGAGAAGATAATAGCAAATGAAGCAACTGACAAACAACTAATCTCGAGAATATACAAGCAACTCCTACAGCTCAACTCCAGAAAAATAAATGACCCAATCAAAAGATGGGCCAAACAACTAAATAGACATTTCTCCAAAGAAGACATACAGATGGCTAACAAACACATGAAAAGATGCTCAACATCACTCATTATCAGAGAAATGCAAATCAAAACCACTATGAGGTACCATTTCACACCAGTCAGAATGGCTGCGATCCAAAAGTCTACAAGTAATAAATGCTGGAGAGGGCATGGAGAAAAGGCAACCCTCTTACACTGTTGGTGGGAATGCAAACTAGTACAGCCACTATGGAGAACAGTGTGGAGATTCCTTAAAAAACTTGAAATAGAACTGCCTTATGACCCAGCAATCCCACTGCTGGGCATACACACTGAGGAAACCAGAAGGGAAAGAGACACGTGTACCCCAATGTTCATCGCAGCACTGTTTATAATAGCCAGGACATGGAAGCAACCTAGAGGTCCATCAGCAGATGAATGGATAAGCAAGCTGTGGTACGTATACACAATGGAGTATTACTCAGCCATTAAAAAGAATACATTAGAATCAGTTCTAATGAGGTGGATGAAACTGGAGCCTATTATACAGAGTGAAGTAAGCCAGAAAGAAAAACACCAATACAGTATACTAACACATATATATGGAATTTAGAAAAATGGTAACAATAACCCTGTGTACGAGACAGCAAAAGAGACCTTGATGTATAGAACAGTCTTACATACTCTGAGAGAGAGGGAGAGGGTGGGAAGATTTGGGAGAATGGCATTGAAACTTGTAAAATATCATGTATGAAATGAGTTGCCAGTCCAGGTTTGATGCACGATACTGGATGCTTGGGGCTGGTGCACTGGGACGACCCAGAGGGATGGAATGGGGAGGGAGGAGGGAGGAGGGTTCAGGATGGTGAACACATGTATACCTGTGGCGGATTCATTTTGAAATTTGGCAAAACTAATACAATTATGTAAGTTTAAAAACAAAATAAAATTAAAAAAAAAAAAAAGATTGGTTTCCAAACATAGTGGCTCAGAAATACATTGTGTGGGTAAGCTTGATGAGGGTGAAAAAAGAGAGTGAAAAATTGGCTTAAAATTCAACATTCCAAAGGTTCCATCACTTCATGGAAAACAGAAGGGGGGAAAAGTGTAAGTAGTAACAGATTTTATTCTCTTGGTTTGCAAAATCTCTGTAGATGGTAACAGCAGTCATGGTATTAAAAGACACTCCTTGGAAGGAAAGCCATAGCAAACTTAGATAGTGTATTAATAAGTAGAGGCATCACTCTGCAAACAAAGATCCATATAGTCAAACTATGGTATTTCCAGCAGTCATGTACAGATCTGAGAGTTGGACCTTAAAGAAGGCTGAATGCCAAAGAATTATTGTTTTCAAATTTTGGTGCAAGAGTCGACTCTTACGAGTCCCTTGGACTGCAAGGAGATCAAATCAGTCAATTCTAAAGGAAATCTATCAACCCTGAATATTCATTGGAAGAACTGATGCTGACATTGAAGCTTCAATATTTTGGCAACCTAATGTGAAGAGACGATTCACTGGAAAATACTCTGATGCTGGGAATGATTGAAGGCAAAAGAAGTGAGTGGCAGAGGATGAGATGGTTAGATACCATCATCAACTCAATGAATATAAATTTGATAAAACTCTGGGAAATAGTGAAGGACAGGGGAGCCTGGCATGCTGCAGTTCATGGGATCTCAAAGAGTCTGATACAAATTAGCGACTGAAAAACAACAAAAAGCTTGAAAAATATTGATGTTACAGAGGGGCTAAAAAAGCCTTTGTCAATAATGTTCCAATATTTCCTATCTGCCATGTTTCTTGGAGAAAGGTTATGAGTATACATGATGCCCAGCTCAAGTGGCACAGTCCTATAGCTGAACCTACTCGGGACTATCAGAAATTAGTTACAATGTAACTTTCTTCCAGTGTCAAACAAACACAGAGGAAAAAGTCCCAAACAGTTAAACTTTACAAGTAGCTCCATTTTTTAATTTTTCTTGCCAATTGTAACATGACTCTCAGGTACCCCAACAAAGTTTGTCTGGCAAGAGTTTAATTCTGAAATATCTCTCTTCATAAGAGAGACAGGTCATTTTTAATTCTGACAACTTGACTATAAACATAGTTTCTAGGCTGGTTTACAGCAGTTTCAGGAATGCCACCCTAAAGCATTTCACTTCCCTTGGAATCTCATTTAGCAAAATACAAACACAGGAACATTTACTTTAAAAATAATTCTACTGAAAAATGGATATTGGTTTCCCAAGTTTCACATGTATCTATATCCACTTGAATACTGTGGATGGAGGAGACCAGTACTAAGTAAGTACAATAGTACAATACAATAGTAATAGTACAATACTAAGGAAGGGAGAAATTTCATATTCTCCATGTTCACATGCCCTGCACTAATGACCATCTTTCAGAACTGACAAAATATAAAAAAAAAATAAAAGAAGACAGTAAGCAGAAAAAAAATATAGAAAGCAAACAAACAAAAATTTGTTAAAAGATAAATAAATTAAAATAAACCTTAGCGAAGTTAAAAAAACAAAAACTGCCATATAACTTTCTCCTAGACTACCAAGCAAGTCACCTATAGTAATTCTGTTTCTTGACTTTTCATTTAAATATGCCAAAGTTCGCATTAATATAAGTAAGATTAGAGAGGTTAAACAAAAGTGTTAGTGGTACATGAGTCTGGAAAAGAAATAAGCAAATGTTATGGAGGTCCTTTAGAGATCTGGAATTTTCCATACTAGTTCTAGATAATAAATGCTGTATCAGTTCAGCAAAATAGTCATATCCAATAATAATTGTAAGATTATCTCTTATTTCAATTATAATGATCATAATTTTTCTACTATTAGTTCTTGGAGACTACACAACTTTCATCATCAATATTTGGATTCTACACTTAACTCCTTTCTATGTTTAACAAGTTTATTGATAGCTCTGTAAAAAGCATGCCTAAAAAATACTACTGTCTACCTTGGAGTTAATGCCTTTGGTAATTCTAGCCATTCAAGTAAATGAAAATTAAAGAGGAACATTACTTCCTTATGCATAGGTTTGTGATAGAAATAATGCCATTGAACCATTACTGATACTTTAGTTAGTAACAATAGTAAGCAAACACTTATTGAGCACCCATGGTTGCTAGACACAATTCTAAGTGCTTTATTTTAATTGTTTTTTAACTTATTAATTAATTAATTTTTTAACATGGAAGTAGAGCTAATTTGAACCCAGGTCTCCTGCATTGCAGGTAGACTCTTTACCATCTGAGTTACCAGGGAAGCCCCATAATTAATTTGCAACACAGTGTTAATTTCTGCTGTAAAGCAAAGTTATTCAGTTATATTTGTATACATACATACATACATCTTTTTTATATTCTTTTCCATTATGGCTTATCTCAGGATATTGCAGGTAGTTCCCTGTGCTATACAGTAGGACTTTGTTGCTTATCCATTCTATATATGAGTGTGTATAAGTGTTTTGTTTTTAATATTCACAAAAATCCTGTTAAGAACTACTGTTATAAAATTTTACACATTAGGAATTTGGTCATTAGGTGTTTAGATAACTTGCTCACAGTCACACAGCTAAAAGATTAAGCTGAGAAATTAAACCAGAGTTTTTGAACCTACAGGCTTTACACCTTACTGCACAGTGAAAATCTCTGACACCCATCATTATTATTTCTGAAAGCAATTTTCTAAGTAGAAATACCATATGATTTTTCACATATAATAAATGTTTTTATTTAGCACAGTAATTTAGTCTCAACAGAAAGTAGTTGTAATTAATTTCAAGGCAATAAGTGGCATCAAATTTTAAATTTGTATCTACTGCATTTCACCATTTCAAGCAATAACTATGAAACATGCTTTAGGAAAAGTATCATTTCTGTATCTGACTATGAATACAGTACAATTCTTCTCCTGACCATTAAGTTTCTTGCTTTTAGATGGCCCTTTTACCATTTGATTTTATTTACTTTCAAAGTGACATTTCAACAGAGGCATCCACTCTCATTTCCATGCTCCTTTGACATTTCTGTGACTTAGAGTGCAAGAAAGTGCTTGCCAAAGACTTGCTAGATTGATGTTGGGAGGAAAGAAAGAAAAATTCTGCACATAGCAGATGTTTCTTTTCTACTTGTTGTGCCTATTACTTCGAAAAACTGACATTACTTAAAAACAGATTTCAGATGTTCTATCTTTTTGGCAGCAAGAGTGAATGTGTGTTGCCCAACTAGAAGTGTGAATATTGTTTAAAGAGGCAAACTGAAGATGGATGATGAAGCAATGAATAAATTCTCAGGAATGCTTTGCTTTTTATCCTTCAATAAGCAGTTTAATACAAGAAAACCCTAAGTTGACTGGGCGAGTAACTTAGTTATGCAACTCACTTTGACCTTGTCAATATATGGCTACTACTCTTAATAATACTTAACTGATCTATTTTCATTCTTTTCTATCTAATTTAATAAACTGCCCATAGGAATATTTCAGATGTTACATACAACTGCTTAGAAATTGTGTGTGTGTGTGTGTGTGTGTGTGTGTGTGTGTGTGTGTGTATAGCACATTTTCAAAGTCATAGATGAATAATTTAGCCAAAAGCCATTGTGAAATTGTCACTATCTTCACAAGTTTCTGTTAAAACATAAGGCATCTTAAACAAATTATTACAAACATGCACCTCTCTGCAGGTAGACTAATTTGAAAAAAATTTTGCTCTAGGGGAATCAAATTATTAAAGGACATGTGTTTCCAGGATAAATGCAACCTTATTCAGAGCCTTGAACAACTGAGCTTGAATTGGCTTGAATTCCATACTTGCGCCCTAACACATGTATTTGGACAGGGAACAGAATACTCAACTGAACTATTTTTTAAATTTTTATTGAAGCATAGCTGATTTACAATGATGTTTCAGGTATACAAAATAGTTTCAGGTATACAAAAAAGTGCATCAATTATACATATATTCACACTTTTTTTAGATTACTTTCCTATATAGGTTATTACAAAGTACTGAGTAGAATTTCCTGTGCTATGCAGTATATTGTTATTATTTATCTGTTTTATATATAGTAGTGTGTATATGTCCATCCCAGCCTCCCCATTTTTCCCTCCCTTCCTTTCCTACCTGGTAACCATGAGTTTGCTCTCTATATCTGTGACTCTATTTCTGTTTTATAAATAAGTTTATTTATATCATGTTTTTTAGATTCCACGTTTAATTATATCATATGATATTTGTCTTGCTTTGTTTGAATTACTTTACTTAGTATGATGATTTTTAGGCCTATCCATGTTGCTGTGCATGACAATATTTCATTCTTTCTTTTTTAAGGCATGTGTGTGTATATATATATATATATATATATATATATATATATATCACAACTTCTCTATTCATTTATATATCAATGGACATTTAAGTTACTTCCATGTCCTGAATATTGTAAATAGTGCTACAATGAACATTGCAGTGCATTCATCTTTCAAAATAGAGTTTTTCAAATATATGGCCAAAGTGGGATTGCTGGACCATTTGTTGTTGTTGTTCAGTCACTGTCAGTCTGACCCTTTGAGACCCAATGACTTAGTCTGCCAAGCTCCTCTGTCCATGGGGCTCTCCAGGCAAGAATGCTAGAGTGGATTGCCATTTCCTTCTCAAGGGCATCTTCCCAACCCAGGGATTGAACCTGTCTACTGCGCTGGCAGGCAGATTCTTTACCATTGACCATCAAGGAGGCCCACTGGATCATACAGCAGCTCTATATTTAGTTTTTAAAGGAACCTCCGTATTTTCTCCATAATAGCTCTACCAACTTACATTCCCACCAGCAGTGTAAGAATGTTCTCTTTTTCTCCACACCCTCCCTAGCATTTATTGCATGTAGATTTGTTTACCCCCTTAATGTATCACTGCCTTCTCATGGCAAAGGGTTGTGCATAACTCAATGAAGCTTTGAGCTATGCCATGCAGGGCCAGCCAAGATGGACTAGTCATAGTGGAGAATTTTGGAAAAAAATGTGATCCACTGGAGGCAGGAATGGCAAACCACTCCAGTATTCTTGCCACAAATATCCCAAGAACAGTATAAAAATGCAAAAGGATAGACACTGAAAGACATCCCAGACTGAAAGTTGTCCAAAATGTTACTGGGGAAAAGCAGAGAGCAATTCTAATAGCTCCATAAATAATGAAGTTGCTAGAACAAAGCTGAAAAATGCTCAGTTGTGAATATGTCTGGTGGTGAAAGTAAAATCTGATGATGTAAAGAAAAATATTTCATAGGAACCTGGAATATTAGGTTCATCATGATGTCTAGTTACTCAATCATGTCCAGCTCTTTGTGACCCCATGGACTTAGCCTACCAAGCTCCTATGTTCATGGGATTTCCCAGACAAGAATACTGTAGTGCATTGCCATTTCCTTCTCCAGGGGATCTCCCCAACCCAGGGATTGAACCCAAGTATCCTGTGCCTCCTTCATTGGCAGGTGGATACTTTACCACTGAGCCACCAGGGAAGGCAAGTTGGATGTGGTCAAGCAGAAAATGGCAAGAATAAACATCAATATCCTAGGAATGAGTGAACTAAAATAGATGAGAACAGGTGAATTTAATTCAGATGACTATTATATATACTACTGTTTGGAAAAATCTCATAGAAGAAGCAAAGTTGTCCACATAACCAACAAAAGAGTCCAAAATGCAGTACTTGTGTGCAATCTCAAACATGACAGTATGAGATCCATTAATTTCCAAGGCAAACCATTCAACATCACAGTAATCCAAGTTTATGCTTCAACAACTGATACCGAAGAAGCTGAACAGTTCTATAAGACTTTCCAGGACTAACAACAACAAAAAAAAGATATTGTTTTCATCATAGGGGATTGAAATGCAAAAGTAGGAGATCAATAGATACGTGGAATAACAGGCAAGTTTGGCCTTGGAGTACAAAATGAAGCAGGACAAAGGCTAATAGAGTTTTGCCAAGAGAATGCACTGGTCATAGTAAACATCCATTTCCAACAACACAAGTGATGACTACACATGGGCAGCACCAAATGGTCAATACGAAAATCAGATTGATTATATTATTTGCAGCTGAAGATGGAGAAAATCTATACTCAGCCAAAACAAGACCTGGAGCTGACTGTGGTTCAGATCATCTGCTAAGGAAGATTCAGGCTTAAACTGAAGAAAGTTGTGAAAAACACTAGGCCACTCTGGTATGTCCTAAATCAAATCCCATATGATTATATAGTGGAGGTAATGATTCAAGACATACAATCTGGTAGACAGCATGCTTTTAACTCATCCAGCATTTCACATTTTTTTTGGACTACAGAGAAAGCAAAGGAATTCCAGAAAAAAAAAAAAAAAAAAACAAAAAACAAAAAACATCTATTTCTACTTCAATAACTAAGTTAAAGCTTTTAATGTGTGGATTATAGTTTCACAACAAACTGTGGAAAATTCTTAAAGACATGGGAATACCACACCACCCTATCTGTCTCCTGAGGAACCTGTATGTGGGTCTAGAAGCAGCAGTTATAACTGGACATGGAACAATGAACTGATTCAAAATTGGGAAAGGAGTCTTTCAAGGCTCTATATTATCACCCTGCTTATTTAATTTGCAGAGTATATCAGGTGAAGTGCTAGGTGAGTTACAAGGTGGAAGAACTCTGTCTACCAGACTCAAGGCATGAGATCTGGTAGACAGAGTACTGGAAGAACTATGGACAAAGGTTCATAACAGTATATAGGAGGCAGTTACTAACACCATTCCAAAGAAAAATAAATGCAAAAAGGCAAGTGGTCGTCTGAGGAAGCTTCACAAATAGCTGAGGAAAGAAGAAAAGTGAAAAGCAAGGGACAAAGGGAAAGATATGCCCAACTGAATGTAGAGTTCCAGAGAATAGCAAGGAGAGATAAGAAGGACATTTGGCAAAACTAATACAATTATGTAAAGTTTAAAAATAAAATAAAATTAAAAAAAAAAAAAGAAGGACTTCGTCAATGAACAGTGCAAAGAAATACAGGAATACAAGAGAATGGGGAAGACTAAAGATCTCCTCAAGAAAATTGGAGATTTCAAAGGAATATCTCATGGAAAGATGGGCATGATAAAGGACAGAAATTATAAGGACCTAACAGAGGCAGAAAGGATTAAGAACAGGTGGCAAGAATACACAGAAGAGCTATACAAAAAGATCTCAATGATCGAGATAACTGCTATGGTATGGCCACTCACCTAGAGCTAGACATTCTGGAGTGTGATGTCAAGTGGAATTTAGGAAAAATTACTATAAAGCTAGTAGAGGTGATGAATTCCAGCTGAGATCTTTAAAATTCTAAAAGATGATGGTATGAAAATGCTGCACTTAATATGTCAGCAAATTTGAAAAGCCCAGCTGTGGCCACAGAACTGAAAAAGATGAGTGTTCCTCCCAATCCCACCAAAGGGAAGTGCTAAAGAATGTTCTAATTATTGGACAATAGCACTCATTTCCCATGCTAGTAAGATAATACTCAAAATCCTTCAAGCTCGACTTTAGAAGTACTGGAATTGAGAATTTTCAGACGTACAAGCTGGGTTTAGAAAATGCAGAGGAACCAGAGATCAAATTGCCAACATTTTATAGAGAAAGCAAGGGAATTTCAGGAAAAAAAACAAACACACACACACACACACACACACACAAACACATCTATTTCTGCTTCAATGACTAAGCTGAACCCTTTTCCTGTGAGGATCACAACAAACTGTGGAAAATTCTTAAAGACATGGGAATACCAGACCACCTTACCTGTCTCCTGAGGAACATGTATGCAGGTCCAGAAGCAACAACTACAACTGGACATAGAACAATGAACTGATTCAAAATTGGGAAAGGAGTACTTCAAGGCTGTATATTACCACCCTACTTACTTAACTTATATGCAGAGTACATCACGTGAAGTGCTGGGTGAGTTACAAGCTGGAATCAACATTGCCAGGAGAAATAACAACCTCAGATATGCAGATAATATCATACAAATGACAGAAAGAGAAGGGGAACTAAAGAGCCTCTTGATGAGGGTCAAAGAGGAGAGTGAAAAAATGGCTTAAAACTGAACATTCAAAACACTAAGATCATGGCATCTGGTCCCATTCAGTTCAGTTCAGTGGATAAGTCATGTCTGACTCTTTGCATTCCCTGATTCGCAGCACGCCAGGCCTCCCTGTCCATCACCATCTCCTGGAGTTCACTCAAACTCACGTCCATCAAGTCAGTGATGCCATCCAGCCATCTCATCCTCTGTTGTCCCCTTTTCCTCCCGCCCCCAAACCCTCCCAGCATCAGACTCTTTTCCAATGAGTCAACTCTTCGTGTGAGGTGGCCAAAGTACTGGAGTTTCAGCTTTAGCATCATTCCTTCCAAAGAACGCCCAGGGCTGATCTCCTTTAGAATGGACTGGTTGGATCTCCTTGAAGTCCAAGGGACTCTCAAGAGTCGTCTCCAACACCACAGTTCAAAAGCATCTGTTCTTTGGTGCTCAGCTTTCTTTACAGTCCAACTTTCACAGCCATACATGACCACTGGAAAAACCATAGCCTTGACTAGATGGACCTTTGTTGGCAAAGTAATGTCTCTGCTTTTGAATATGCTATCTAGGTAGGTCATAACTTTTCTTCCAAGGAGTAAGCATATTTTAATTTCATGGCTGCAATCACCATCTTCAGTGATTTTGGAGTCTCCCCCTCAAAAAAAAAAAAAAAAAAAAAAAAAGTCGGACACTGTTTCCACTGTTTCCCCATGTGTTTCCCATGAAGTGATGGCACCAGATACCATGATTTTTGTTTTCTGAATGTTGAGCTTTAAGCCAACTTTTTCACTATTCACTTTCACTTTTATCAAGAGGCTTTTTAGTTCCTCTTCACTTTCTGCCATAAGGGTGGTGTCATCTGCATATCTGAGGTTAGTGATATTTCTCCCCAGCAATCTTGATTCCAGCTTGTGCTTCTTCCAGCCTAGCATTTCTCATGATGTACTCTGCATAGAAGTTAAATAGCAGGGTGACAATATACAGCCTTGACGGACTCTTTTACTATTTGGAACCAGTCTGTTTTTCTATGGCGAGTTCTACCTGTTGCTTCCTGACCTGCATATAGTTTTCTCAAGAGGCAGGTCAGGTGGTCTGGGATTCCCATCTCTTTCAGAATTTTCCACAGTTTATTGTGATCCATACAGTCAAACGCTTTGGCATAGTCAATAAAGCAGAAATAGATGTTTTTCTGAAACTCTCTTGCTTTTTCCATGATCCAGCAGATGTTGGCAATTTGATCTCTGGTTCCTCTGCCTTTTCTAAAACCAGCTTGAACATCTGGAAGTTCACGGTTCATGTATTGCTGAAGCCTGGCTTGAAGAATTTTGAGCATTACTTTACTAGCGTGTGAGATGAGTGCAATTGTGCGGTAGTTTGAGCATTCTTGCCATTGCCTTTCATTGGCATTGAAATGAAAACTGGCCTTTTCCAGTCCTGTGGCCACTGCTGAGTTTTCCAAATTTGCTGGCATGTTAAGTGCAGCACTTTCACAGCATCATCTTTTAGGATTTGAAATAGCTCAACTGGAATTCCATCACCTCCAATATCTTTGTTCATAGTAATGCTTTCTAAGGCCCTCTTGACTTCACATTCTAGGATGTCTGGCTCTAGGTGAGTGATCATACCATTTCTTCATGGCAAATAGAAAGGTAAAAAACAGAAGCAGTGCCAAATGTGATTTTCTTGGGCTCCAAAATTACTGCAAACTGTAACTGCAGCCATGAAATTAGAAGACATTTGCTTTTGTAATGAGAGCTATTCGAAATCTAGGCAGCATATGGAAAAAACAAAGGGATCACTTTGCCAACAGAGGTCTGTATAGTGAAAGCTATGATTTTTCCAGTAGTCATGTAGGGATGTGATATTTATGACAATAAAGAAGGCTGAGCATGGAAGAATTGATCTTTTGAATTGTGGTGCTGGAGAAGCCTCTTGAGATTCTATTGACAGGAAGGAGATCAAACCAGTCAATTTTCAAGGAAATCAACCCCAAATACCCTTTGGAAGGATTTATACTAAAGCCGAGGCTTCAGTACTTTGGCCACCAGAAGTGAACTGTTGATTCATTTGAAAAGACCCTGATGCTGGGAAAGATTAAAGGCAAAAGGAGAAGAGGCTTAGAGGATGAGATGGTTGGAGGGCATCACTGACTCAATGTACATGAACATGAACAAACTCCAGGAGAAAATGAGGGACAGGGAGGCCTGATATGCTGAAGTCCATGGGCTGATAAAATGTTGGAAATGACTTAGCAACTGAACAACAACAACACTGACATCAGACTTTTTGACACTGGCCATTCTAACTGATGTAATGTGATACCTTATGGCAGTTTTCATTTGCATTTCTCTAATAATTAGTGATGTTGAAGCATATTTTTATATGCTTCATATTTTTGGCCATCTATATATCTTGCTTGGAGAAATATCTATTCATATCTTCTGCCCCTTTTTAAAATCAGATTTATTGCTTTTTTGACATGAGCTGTTTGTATATTTTGGAAATTAATCTCTTGTCACATGGTTGGTTGCTGTATTTGCAAATATTTTCCTCCATCCCATGGCTTGTCTTTTCATTTTGTTTATGGTTTCCATTGCTGTGCAGAAAGTTTATTGGTTAGGTTCCATTTGTTATTTTCATTTGTATTCCCATTACTCTGGGAGAAAATGCATTGCTGTGATTTATGTCAGAGAGTGTTCTATGTTTTCTTCTAAGAATTTTATAGTGTCCAGCGTTACATTTAGGTCTTTGATCCATTTAAAGCTTATTTTTGTGCATGGTGTTAGAGAATGTTCCAATTTGATTCTTTAACATGTAACTGTCCAATTTTCCTAGCATCACTTACTGTATTTTCTCCATTCAGTATTCTTGTCTTCTTTGTCATAGATTAATTAAGCATATTTGAGTGATTCCCTCCGTCCCCAGTCTTTCTTTCCTGTTCTATTGATCTATATTTCTGTTTTTGTGTTGGTACCATACTCTTTTGATTACTGTAGCTTTTTAGGAGAGTCTGAAGTCAGGAACTCTCATTCTTCTAGCTCCATTTTTGTTTTACCTCAGCATTGATTATGCTCTCTAGTTTCTTCTGTGTTTTCATATAAATTTTAAATGTTTTATTTGAAAAATGACATTGGTAATTTGAAAGGAATTGCACTGATTCTGTAGCTATTTCAAGTAATATAGATATCTTCACGATATTTATTCTTTCCATCCAATAATATAATATATCCTTTCATCTGCTTAGATCATCTCTGATTTCTTTCATAAATATCTTATATTTTTTAGAGTATAAACATTTTGTCTCTTTAGGTAGATTTATTTCCAGGCATTATATTATTTTTGATGCAATGGTAAATGTTATTATTTGCATTATTTCTTTTTCTGTTCTTTCATTGCTAATGTATAGCAATGCAAGAAATTCCTGTGTATAAATTTTGTAACCTGCAAATTTACTGAGTAAATTGATGAGCTCCAGTATTTGAGAGAAGGCAATGGCACCCCACTCCAGTTCTCTTGCCTGGAAAATCCCATGGATGGAGGAGTCTGGTGGGCTGCAGTCCATGGGGTCGCTAAGAGTTGGACACGATTGAGTGACTTCACTTTCAATTTTCACTTTCATGTATTGGAGGAGGAAATGGCAACCCTCTCCAGTGTTCTTGCCTGGAGAATCCCAGGGATAATGGAGCCTGGTGGGTTGCCATCTATGGGGTTGCATAGAGTAGGACATGACTGAAGTGACTTAGCAGCAGCAGCAGCAGTAGTTTTCTGGCATTCTCTTTAGGAATTCCTCTGTATAGTATCTTGCAATCTGCTAATAATGACAGTTTTACTTGTATTCCAATTTGGATTCCTTTTATTTCCTTCTCATCTCTGATTGCCATGACTAGACTTTCAAAACTTGAATTGAATTGATGACAATAACATCCTTGTCTCATTCATGATCTTGAAGGAAATGCTTTCAGTTTTCCAACATGAAGAATGATGTTAGCTGTAGGTTTGTATACAATGGCCTTTACTACATTGAGATGTTTCCTTTCTGCCCACTTTCTAGAGAGCTTTTTATCATAAATGTGTGTTGAATTGTGTCAAAAGCTTTTTCTGCATCTGTTGAGATAATCATATGTTTTTTATTCTTCAGTTTGCTAGTGTGGTGTATCACATTGATTGATTTGCTGATATTGAAGAAACCTTGCATCCCTGGGATAAACCCCACTTGATCATGGCGTCTGATCCTTTTAATGTATTATTGGATTTGGCTTGCTAGTACTTTGTTGAATGTTATTGCATCTATATTCATCATTAATATTGACCTGTAATTTTCTTTTTCTGTGATCTCTCTCTGGTATTGTTATGAATGCGATATTGGCCTCATAGAATGAACTTCAGTTTCCTTTCTTTTGTAATGTTTTGGAAGAGTTTCAGAAAGATAGGCATTAATTGTTCTCTAAGTGTTTGATCAAATTTGCATGTGAAGCCATTTGGTTCTGGATCTTTGTTGTAAATTTTTTAATCACTTTCAATTTCAGTACTTGTAAACAAACTGTTCATATTTTATGTTTCTTCAAGTTTGAGTCTTAGGAATGTTTTACCTTTCAAAGAATTTGTCCATTTCGTCTTTTTTTTTTTTCCTATTTTGTTAGCATATATAGGACTTTCCACGTGGCTCAGTAGTAAAGAATACAACTGCAAATGCAAGAGACACAAGAGATGTGGGTTCAATCCCTAGGTTGGGAAGATTCCCTGGATGAGGAAATGACAACCCACTTCAGTATTCTTGCCTGAAGATTCTCATGGACAGAAGAGTCTGGCAAGCTACAGTCCATGGGGTTGCAAAGAGTCAGACATGACTTAGCACACATGCAAAGCAAGCAGGTTGTTTATAGCAGTTTATTATGATCCTTTGCATTTCTGTGGTGTCCTTTGTAACTTCTTTTTCATTTCTAATATTATTCATTTGAACCCTCCACTCTTTTTCTTGGTGTGTCTAGCTAAAGGCTTATCTATTTTATGTTCTCAAAAAAAAAAAAAAAAAACAGCTTTTAGTTTCATTTATCTTTGTTATTGTTTTGTTCATCCCTATGTCATTTGTTTCTGCTATGATCTTTATGATTTTCATTTTGGTTTCTTTGGGTTTTGGTTCTTCCTCTTTCTTTAGTTGCCTTAGCTGTACAGTTAGTTTGCTTATTTGAGATCTTCCTTGTTTCCTGAGGAAAGATTGTATTGTTATAAACACTCCTTTTAGGACTGTTTTTGCCACATACTGGGGCTTCCCTTGTGGTGAATCCAACTGCAGTGCAGGAGACCTGGGTTCAATGCCTGGATTGGAAAGACCCACTGGAAAAGGGAAAAGCTACCCAGTCCAGTATTCTGGCCTAGAGAATTCCATAGTATGTGTAGGACATAGGGTCACAAAGAGTCTGACATGACCGAGTGACTTTCACATCACATCATACATCACATTGCCACATACTATAGGGTATGGATCATTATGCTTTCATTTTCATTTGTCTCCATTTTATTTTTAATTTCCTATTTGATTTCTTCAGTGATCCATTTGTTGTTTAATGTATTATTTAGCTTCCTCCTGTTTTGCTACATTTTTTTTCTTGTAGTTTATTTCTAATCTCATAGCATTGTGGTTGGAAAAGATGCTTGATATGAATTCAGTTTTATTAAATACACTGAAATTGATTAGTGACAGAAGATGTGATCTGTCCTGGAGAATGTTGGTGTGCACTTGAGAAGAAAGTGTATTCTGCTACTTTCATATGAAATGTTCTACAAATATCAATTGACTCCATCATGTCTACTGTGTCATTTAAGGCCCATCTTTCCTTATTGATCTTCTTTCTAAAGAATATCTTTCCATTAATGAGAGTGGGATATTAAAGTCTCTTGCTTCACTGGTAGCTCAGTGGAGAAAGAATCTGCCCTCTATGCAAGGAGATGCAGACTGAATCTCTGAGTCAGGAAGAACCCTTGGATGAACAAACAGCTCATTCCAGTTTTCTTGCCTGGAAAATTCCATGACAGAGGAGGTTAGTGGGCTACAGTCCACGGGGTCACAAAGGGTCACTAAAGACTGAGAGACTGAGCACACTAATATTGTGTTACTGTCAAATTCTCCTTTTGTGGCTGTTAGTATTCACCATATATATTGATGTGCTCCTATGATGGGTGCACATACATTTATAATTGTTATATATTCTTCTCATATGAACCCTTTGATTATTATGTCATGTCCGTCATTGTCTCTTATCAATTCAGTCGCTCAGCTTTGTCGACTCTGTGAGCCCATGGATGGCAGCACACCAGGATTCCCTGTCCATCACCAATTCTTGGAGTTTGCTCAGATTCATGTCGATTGAGTCAGTGATGCCATTCAACCATTTCATCCTCTGTTGTCCCATTCTCCTACTGCTATCAATATTTCCCAGCAACAGGGTCATTTCTAAAGAGTCAGTTCTTGGCATTAGGTGGACAAAGTATTGGAGTTTCACCTCAGCATTAGCTTTTCCAATGAATATTTAGGCCTGATTTCCTTCAGGATTGACTGATTTGAACTCTTTGCAGTCCAAGGGAAACTCAAAAATCTTCTTCAACACCACAGTTCAAAAGCATCAATTCCTTGGTGTTTGTTTATTCATAGTCCAAATATCACATCCATTTATGACTACTGGAAAACCCATAGCTTTGACAAGATGGAGCTTTGTTGGTAGTAATGTCCGAGAGGAGCTACCCCATGCCCGAGGTCAGGGGTGGTAGCCTAGAGGAGTAACCCCACATCCAAGAAGTGGTGGCTGCATGAGTGCAGGAGGGCTGAGAGGAGCTACTCCACGTTCAAGGTCAGGAGGGGTGGCCGTCCAAGGTAAGGAGCAGTGGCTGCGCTTTGCTGGAGCAGCCGTAAAGAGATACCCCACGTACAAGGTAAGAGAAACCCAAGTAAGATGGTAGGCACTGATAGAGGGCATCAGAAGGCAGACACAGTGAATAATAATCACAGAAAACTAGTCAAACTGGTCATATGGACCACAGCCTTGTATAACTCAATGAAATTAAGCCATGCCATGTGGGGCCACCCAAGAGGGATGGGTCATGGTGGAGAGGTCTGACAGAATGTGGTCCACTGGAAAAAGGAATGGCAAACAACTTCAGTATTCTTGCCTTGAGAACCCCATGAACAGTATGAAAAGGCAAAATGATAGGACTGAAAGAGGACCCCCCCCAGGTCAATGGGTGCCCAATATGCTACTGGAGATCAGTGGAGAAATAACTCCAGAAAGAATGAAGGGATGGGGCCAAAGCGAAAACAATACCCAGTTGTGGATGCAACTGGTGATAGAAGCAAGGTCCGATGCTGTAAAGAGCAATATTACATAGGAACCTGGAATGTTATGTCCATGAATCAAGGCAAATTGGAAGCGGTCAAACAGGAGATGGCAAGAGTGAACATCGACATTCTAGGAATCAGTGAACTAAAATGGATTGGAATGGGTGAATTTAACTCAGATGACCATTATATCTACTTTTGTGGGCAGGAATCCCTTAGAAGAAATGGAGTAGCCATCATGGTCAACAAAAGAGTCCGGAATGCAGTACTTGGATGCAATCTCAGAAATGACAAATGATCTCTGTTCATTTCCAAGGCAGATCTTTCAATATCATGGTGATCCAGCAGATGTCCCAACTGGTAACACTGAAGAAGCTGAAGTTGAAAGGTTCTATGTAGACCTACAAGAACTTTTGGAACTAACATCCAAAAAGATATTCTTTTCATTATAGAGGACTGGAATGCAAAACTTGGAAGTCAAGAAACACTTGGAGTAACAGGAAAATTTGGCCTTGGAGTATGGAATGAAGCAGGGCAAAGGCTAATAGTGTTTTGCTAAGAGAACCCACTGGTCATAGCAAACACCCTCTTCCAGCAACACAAGAGAAGACTCTACACATGGACATCACCAGATGGTCAACACTGAAATCAGATTGATTATATTCATTGCAGCCAAAGATGGAGAAGCTCTATACAGTCAGGAAAAACAAGACCAGGAGCTTACAGTGGCTCAGATCATGAACTCCTTATTGCCAAATTCAGACTTAAATTGAAGAAAGTAAGGAAAACCACTAGACTATTCAGGTATGACCTGAATAAAATTCCTTATGATTATACAATGGGCGTTAGAAGTATATTTAAGGGACTAGATCTGATACAGTGCCTGATGAACTATGGACAGAGGTTCGTGACATTGTACAGGAGATAGGAATCAAGACCATTACTATGGAAAAGAAATGCAAAAAAGCAAAATGTCTGTCGGAGGAGGCCTTACAAATAAATGTGAAAAAAATAAAAGTGAAAAGCAAAAGAGAAGAGGAAAGATATAAGCATCTGAATGCAGAGTTCCAAAGAATAGGAAGAAGAGATAAGAAAGCATTCCTCAGTGATCAATGCAAAGAAACAGAGGAAAACAACAGAATGGGAAAGACTAGAGATCTCTTCAAGAAAATTAGAGATATCCAAGGAACATTTCATGCAAAGATGGGCTCAATAAAGGAGAGAAATGGTATGGATCTAACAGAAGCAGAAGATATTAAGAAGAGGTGGCAAGAATACACAGAAACTGTATAAAAAAGAACTTCATGACCCAGTTAAACACATGGTGTGATCACTCACCTAGAGCCAGACATACTGGAATGTGAATTCAAGTGGGCCTTAGAAAGCATCACTATGCACAAAGCTAGTGGAGGTGATGGAATTCCAGTGGAGCTATTTCAAATCCTGAAAGATGATGCTGTGAAAGTACTGCACTCAATATGCCAGTAAATTTGGAAAACTCAGCCGTGGCCACAGAACTGGAAAAGGTCAGTTTTCATTCCAATGCCAGTGAAAGGCAATGCCAAAGAATGCTCAAACTACCGCACAATTGCACTCATCTCACACGCTTGTAAAGTAGTGCTTAAAATTCTGCAAGCCAGGCTTCAGCCATACATGAACCGTGAACTTCCAGATGTTCAAGCTGGTTTTAGAAAAGGCAAAACAACCAGAGATCAAATTGCCAACATCTGCTGGATCATTGAAAAAGCAAGAGAGTTCGAGAAAAACATCTACTTCTGCTTTATTGACTATGCCAAAGCCTTTGACTGTGTGGATCACATAAACTGTGGAAAATTCTGAAAGATGGGAATCCCAGAGCATCTGACCTGCCTCTTGAGAAACCTATATGCAGATCAGGAAGCAACGGTTAGAATTGGACATGGAACAACAGACTGGTTCCAAATAGGAAAAGAGTATGTCAAGGATGTATATTGTCACCCTGCTTATTTAACTTCTATGCAGGGTACATCATGAGAAACACTGGGCTGGAAGAATCACAAGCTGGAATCAAGATTACTGGGAGAAATATCAATAACCTCAGATATGCAGATGACACCACCCTTATGGCAGAAAGTGAAGAGGAACTAAAAAGCCTCTTGATGAAAGTGAAAGAGGAGAGGAAAAATTTGACTTAAAGCTCAACATTCGGAAAACAAAGATCATGGCATCTGGTCCCATCACTTCATAGGAAATAGAGGGGGAAGCAATGGAAACAGTGTCAGACTTTATTTTGTTGGGCTCCAAAATCACTGCAGATGGTGATTGCAGCCATGAAATTAAAAGACACTTACTCCTTGGAAGGAAAGTTATGACCAACCTAGATAGCATATTCAAAAGCAAAGACATTACTTTGCCAACAACGTCCATCTAGTCAAGGCTATGGTTTTTCCAGTGGTCATGTATGGCTGTGAGAGTTGGACTGTGAAGAAAGCTGAGCACCAAAGAATTGATTCCTTTGAGGTGTGATGTTGGAGAAGACACTTGAGAGTCCCTTGGACTGCAAGGAGATCCAACCAGTCCATTCTAAAGGAGATCAGTCCTGGGTGTTCATTTGGGACTGATACTGAAGCTGAAGCTCCAGTACTTTGGCCACCTCATACGAAGAGTTGACTCATTGGAAAGGACTCTTATGCTGGCAGGGATTGGGGTCAGGAAGAGAAGGGGATGATAGAGAATGAGATGGCTAGATGGCATCACCGACTCGATGGACATGAATCTGAGTAAACTCCGTGAGTTGGTGATGGACAGGGATGCCTGGCGTGCTGCTATTCATAGGGTCACAAAGTGTCAGCACGACTGAACAACTGAATTGAACTGAACTGAACTGAACGTTGGCCATAGATTTTCTTCCAAAAGAAGCAAGTGTCTTTTAGTTACATTGCTGCAGTCACCACCTGCAGTGATTTTGGAGACCAAGATAATAAAGCCTGTCACTGTTTCCATTGTTTTTTCATCTATTTGCCATAAAGTGATGGGATCAGAAGCCATGATCCTTGTTTTTTGAATGTTGAGTTTTAAGCCCGCTGGTTCACTCTCCTCTTTCATTTCCTCAAAAAGTTTTTAGTTCTTCTTCACTTTCTGCTATAATGCTAGTGTCATCTGCATATCTCAGGTTATTGATAGTTCTCCTAGCAATATTAATCCAGCTTGTGCTTCATCCAGCCTGCCATTTGGCATGATATACTCTGCATATGAGTTAAATGAGCTTGGTGACAATATACAGCCCTGACGTACTCTTTTTCCTATTTGGAACCAGTCTGTTGTTCCATGTCTAGTTCTAACTGTTCCTTCTTGACCCGCATAGAAGGAGGCAGGTTAGGTTGTCTGGTATTCCCATCTCTTGAAGAATTTTCCACAGTTTGCTGTGGTCTACAGAGTCAAAGGCTTTGGTATAATAGATAAAACAGAAGTATATGTTTCTTTTGCATTATTTTGCCTTTTGGATGATCCAGCAGATGTTGGTAATTTGATCTCTGGTTCCTCTGCCTCTTCTAAATCCAGCTGAACATCTGGAATTTCACTCTTCACATGCTGTTGAAGCCTGGTTTGAAGAATTTTGAGCATTGGTTTGCTAGCATATTAGATGAGTGCAATTGTGAAGTATTTTGAACATTCTATCGCATTGCCTTTCTTTGGGATTGGAAATCAAAACTGACTTTTTCCAGTCCTGTTGCCAGTTGTGAATGTGAATGGAGATAGAAGTAATCTCCGATGCAGTAAAGAACAATATTGCATAGGATCCTGGAATCTTAGGTCTATGAATCAAGGTAAATTGGAAATGGTCAAATAGGAGATGGCAAGAATGAACATCAACATTTTAGGAATCAGTGAACTAAAGTGGACTGGAGTGGATGAATTTAATTTAGATGAACATTATATCTATTACTGTAGGCAAGAATCCCTTAGAAGAAATGGAGTAACCCTCATAGTAAAAAAAAAAAAAAAAAAAAAAAAAAAAAAAAAAGAGTCTCAAATACAGTACTTGGGTGCAATCTCAAAAACAACAGAATGATCTCTGTTGGTTTCCAAGGCAAGGCATTCATTATCACAGTAATCCAAGTCTGTGCTCCAACCAGTAATGCTGAAGAAGCTGAAGTTGAACAGTTCTATGAACACCTACAAGACCTTCTAGAACTAACACCAGAAAAGATGTCCTTTTCATTATAGGGGACTGATACACAAAGATATCAGGCACATTTGGCCTTGGAGTACAAAATGAAGCAGTACAAAGGCTAACAGAGTTTTTCCAAGAGGACACTCTGGCCATAGCAAACACCCTTTTCCAACAGCACAAGAGACAACTCTACACATTGACACCACCAGATGGTTAATACTGGAAATCAGGTTGATTATATTATTTGCACCCAAAGATGGAGAAACTCTATACAGTCAGCAAAAACAAGACCAGGAACTGACTGTGGCTCAGATCATAAACTCTGTATTGCCAAATTCATGCTTAAATTGAAGAATGTAGGGAAAACCACTAGACAATTCAAGTATGACCTAAATCAAATAGATTCAAGGGACTAGATCTGATAGACAGAGTCCCTGAAAAACTATGGACAGAGGTTCGTGACATTGTAGAGGAGGCAGTGATCAAAACCATCCCCAAGAAAAAGAACTGCAAAAAGGCAAAATGGTTTTCTGTGGAGGTCTTCAAATAGCTGTGAAAAGTGAAGTGAAAGGCAAAGGAGAAAAGGAAAGATACACCCATTTGAATGCAGAGTTCCAAAGAAAACAAGGAGAAATAAGAAACACTTCCTCAGTGATCAATGCAAAGAAATAGAGGAAAATAATAGAATGGGAAAAGCTAGAGATCTCTTCAAGAAAATCTGTGATATCAAGGGACCATTTAATGCAAAGAAGGGCACAATGAAGGACAGAAATGGTATGGGCCTAACAGGAGTAGAAGATATTAAGAAGAGGTGGCAAGAATGCACAGAAGAACTATACAAAAAGATCTTCATGACCCAGATAACCACAATGGTGTGATCACTCACCTAGAGCCAGACGTCCTGGAATGCGAAGTCAAGTGGGCCTTAGGAAGCATCGCTATGAGCTAGCTAGTGAAGTTAGTGGAAGTGATGGAATTCCAGTTGAACTATATCAAATCCTAAATGATGATGCTGTTAAAGTGCTTCACTGAATATGCCATCAAATCTGTCTCTTATAACAGACTTTATTTGAAGTCTGTTTTTCTGACATGAATAAAGCTATTCCAGCTGTCTTTAAATTTCATTTGCATGAAATGCCTTTATCTATTTTCTCAATTTCAGTTTGTTTTGATTCCTAAATTTGAAGTGGGTCTCTCTTGTAGACAGCACATATACAGGTCTTGTTTTATATCCATTCAGCCAGTCTGAATTTTGCTCCCTTGATAGTTCAGTTGATAAAGAATCTGCCTGCAATGCAGGATATCCCAGTTCAATTCCTGGGTTGGGAAGAGCCAATGGAGAAGGGATAGGCTACCCACTCCAGAATTCTTGGGTTTCCCTTGTGGCTCATCTGGTAAAGAATCCTCCTGCAATGTGGGAGACCTGGGTTCAATCCCTGGGTTGGGAAGATCCCTTGGAGAAGAGAAAGGCTACCCTTCCATATTCTGGCCTGGAGAATTTCACTGACTGTGTAGTCCATGGGGCTGCAAAGAGTTGGACATTACTATGCAACTTTCAGTACATTTGAGCCAGTCTGTTTCTTTTGGTTGGAACATTTTATCTATTTACATTTAAGGTAATTATCAACATAAATGCTCTTATTGATGTTATGTTTAATTGTTTTGGACTTGTTTTTGTAAGACTTTTTCCCCTTTCCTCTTGTGTTTTCATCTCCTTCTCTTATGATTTGATTTTATCTTTACTGATTAATTTGGGTAGCTTTTTCTCTTTTTTATGTCTACTTGTAGATTTTTGGTTTGTGGTGCTCTTTTGATATAGTGGTCTATACATATATGTTTGATTTAAATTGCCTATTATTTCATTTCAAATGATTTTATAATAACCTGCATTTGTACTCTCCTCTTCTCATGATTTCTGGTTTTGATATCATATTTGTGTGTGAATAATTTCATACCTTTACTTTATGTTTGTCTTTACTGTTGATCTTCTCCATTTGTTATTTTCTTAATTCTACTTGTATCCTTTTCTTTTCTGCCTAGAGATGTTCCTTTAGGTTTTGTTGTAATGTTAATTTGGTGGTGTTGAATTCTCTTATTTTTCACTTGACTATAAAGCTTACAATATCGCTCTTGAATCTGAATGCAAGCCTTGCTGAGTATTCTTGGATGTTTTAATATTTTTTTCCTCTTTCAATCCTTTAAATATATCATGACACTTCCTTCTGTTCTTCAGAATTTCTGCCAATAAAATCAGCTAATAACCTTATGTAGCTTCTCTTGTATATTATATGTTGCTTTACCCTTGCTACTTTTAATATTTTTTCTTCATCTTGAAGGTTCAATTAATATGTAGTTTGGTATGTTCCTCCTTGAGTTTATGTTTTAGGGGGATTATATATGCTTTCTAGACTCAAGTGAGTGTTTCCTTTTCCATGTTAGTGGAGTTCTGGATATAATCTCTTCAACTATTTTCTCAGGTCTTTTCTCTCTTTATTCTCCTTCTGGCACCCCTATAATGCAGATGTTGGTACATTTAATGATGCCCCAATGATCTCTTAGACTGTTTTTATTCCTTTTCATGCTTTTTTTCCCCTTTATTCTGTTCTGTAGCAGTGTTTTCCACCATTGTGTCTTCCAGGTCATTCATCCATTTTTATGCCTTAGTTACTCTGCTATTGATTCCTTCTTATGTATTTTTAAGTCTGTTGGACTCACCCCATGGTTCAGTGGTAAAGAACCTACCTGCAATGCAGGAGATGCAGCCTCGAGTTAGATTCCTGGATTAGGAAGAACTGCTGGAGAAGGAAATGGCAACCCATTCCAGTATTCTTGCCTGAAAAAATCCATGGGAAGCCCGTTTTAATTTTAGTTACTGTATTGCTCATGTTTGCTTTTCCTTTAAATCTTCTAGCTCTTTGTTAATCTTCTCTTGTAACTTTTTGGTTTGTGTCTCCATTCTTTTTCTGAGATCTTGGATTATCTTTACTATCATTACTCTAAATTATTTTTCAGGTAGGTTACCTATCTCCTCTTAATTGTTCTTGTGAGTTTGTATCTTGTTCCTTCATCTGTAATATATTTCTCTGCCACCTCATTTTCTCTAAATCTGTGTTTGTGGACTCCTTTCCTTTCCACTGGCTGGAAGATTATAGCTCTTCTTGCTTTTGGTGTCTGTTTCTGGTGGTTGAGATTGAAACCAAGATTTGTGTAGGCTTTCTGGTGGGATGAACTGGTGCCATCCCACTGGTAGGTGGGTCTATGTCTTGTCCCCTTGGTGGGCAATTCCATGTCAAAGAGTGTGTTTATAGTTGACTGTGTATAGTATGGACATGGGTGGGTCTGTATTCCTATCTGTTGATGGGTAGGTCTGTATTCTTACCCTGCAGATTGTTTTTCCTGAGGCATTCCAGCAATGGAGCCTGTAAATTGTTGGGTATGTCTAAGTTTTGATGCTGAGATAGAAACCTTTAGGAAAGCTCACACAAATCACTGTTCTCTGGGGCCTCTGCCACCAGGATCCTTGCCTCCCCACTGAGCCATATTAATATCCACCTTATTAGGAGACACTTCAAGACTCATGCACAGGTTTAGCCTTGAAGCTTATGGAGTTACTACTGTCTATAGCTCAGTGAATATGAAACCTTGTGCAACCCTCTAGAAATGGAATCTCTGTTTCCCCTAGTCCTTTTGATATACACTGAAGCCCCACTGGCCTTGAAAGCCAAATGCTTTGGGGATTGTTCCTCCTATTGCCAGACCCTCAGGCTGAGCCTAATGTGGGGCTCTGGACTCACTCTTGGGAAAGAACTTCTGTGATATGATTATTTCCCAGTTTGTGGGTTGCCCACCTGGAAGATTTGAGATCTGATTATGTAACAAAAGCACCCCTCTTGCCATCTCATTGTAGCCTCTTTATCTTTGAATGTAAAATATCTTCTGGTAGGTCCCAGTCTTTTTCATTAATGATTGTTCAGTGATTAGATGACTGTGCTGTGTTCATGAGAGGAGATGAGCTTTTTTTTTTTTTTTACTCCATGCTCTTTTATGAAATCAAAAGACTGCTTTTAATCAAGATGCTTACTGCCTCTTTCCTCAGTATGTGTTGACCATTATCCCCATGATATGGTGTGTGCATATATAGCAGCCCTTGTGCACTCCTTGGACAGCAAGAGTAGGTCCTGGGCCCTGCTTGCAGACTTCCTAGGAACTGGTACCCTCTGCACATTCATGGAGCACTGAAGGTAAGGCCCACTGCCTGATCATGGATGTCCTAGGGGCTGGTGCTATCTATGCTTTCCTGAATCAGTGGAAGCAGGGCCTGTTGCTTGCTCATGGGTCTCCCAGCAGTAGTCTGTTTTCACCTCTGGAGCCTGAAATGGCAGCAGCAACTTTCACTCATCGCTGAAGCTCCTGTGGTTGGTGTTCTGTTGTCTGGAAGTCTCATAGGAAAAGAAGCTCTTATGGTAGTCTTGCCCTATTCCTTATAATTCCTGAATTATGGCACCTTGCTTCTTTCACAGGCCAAGGCTTCTGAGTATAACTTCAGCTTCCACAGCCCAGCCTATTCAGGCAGTTTCTGCACAGCCAACTTTGGTCTTCTCCCTGGGTTTTACTTATGAAGGCTGAGCTTTAGCATCCAGTCCCTAACTGAAATGATAGATAAATGTCTCAGACTGGGAAAAGCAGGGCAAGGGTACCAAACTTCTGTACAGGTTACTCTCCATTTTGCCTTCAGGTTGCTGTGCTCTTCTCCTAAGCTTTAAAACTCCTCCTCCCTCCAGTCTGATTTCCCTGCATTGGGGAAATTTCCCCAGGAACAGGAACCTTTCTTCCTTCACAGTTCCCTCCCTGGAGTACAGGCTCCACCTTGATTCCTTCTCTCTTTTTTAAATCCTACACAGTTATATGGAGATTTTCTTATCTTTTCAGAATTCTGAGGTCTTCTGTCAGCAGTTAGTTGCTGTTCTGTGTTATTTGTTCCATTTGTAAATGTATTTTTTAATTTTTTTCTGGGAAAAGGTGAGCTCCATATCCTACCCCTCTATCATGTTGAAACTCCCACACATAACTGAATTCTATAACTCTTAAAGTAGACTAAAGTATCTATCCATCGATTTTTCAAAATTTATCAAGTCTCATGCAAATTTTCTATCCCTATGGTCTGTTCAATTCAAGATCCAAAAAAAGTGTTTAAAATTGGCTATGATGGTAAAACCATTAAATATTCAAGGGTAACTAATGAAAATACAAAAATGCCTTAGGAAGAATCCCAGTTAATTTTTCATGAATCTTCCTGTGGATTATCCAATTTTCCCAAAGTTATCAGATGAGAGATACTTTGTTTAGTACATAAAGCTGGACTATGGACAACATTAAAGCCATAATGTCATCTGTTTTTAAGAAAAGTCTGTAGGTATCAGTTCAGTTCAGTTCAGTCGCTCAGTCGTGTCTGACTCTTTGCGACCCCATGAATTATAGCACACCAGGCCTCCCTGTCCATCACCAACTCCCAGAGTTCACTCAGACTCATGTCCATCGAGTCAGTGATGCCATCCAGCCATTTCATCCTCTGTCGTCCCCTTCTTCTCCTGCCCCCAATCCCTCCCAGCATCAGAGTTTTTTCCAATGAGTCAACTCTTCGCATGAGGTGGCCAAAGTACTGGAGTTTCAGCTTTAGCATCATTCCTTCCAAAGAAATCCCAGGGCTGATCTCCTTCAGAATGGACTGGTTGGATCTCCTTGCAGTCCAAGGGACTCTAAAGAGTCTTCTCCAACACCACAGTTCAAAAGCATCAATTCTTCAGCGCTCAGCCTTCTTCACAGTCCATTTCTCACATTCATACATGACCACAGGAAAAACCATAGCCTTGACTAGACAGACCCTTGTTGGCAAAGTAATGTCTCTGCTTTTCAAAATGCTATCTAGGTTGGTCATAACTTTGCTTCCAAGGAGTAAGCGTCTTTTAATTTCATGGCTGCAGTCACCATCTGCAGTGATTTTGGAGTCCAGAAAAATAAAGTCTGACACTGTTTCCACTGTTTCCCCATGTGTTTCCCATGAAGTGATGGGACCAGATGCCATGATCTTCGTTTTCTGAATGTTGAGCTTTAAGCCAACTTTTTCACTCTCCACTTTCACTTTCATCAAGAGGCTTTTCAGTTCCTCTTCACTTTCTGCCATAAGGGTGGTGTCATCTGCATATCTGAGGTTATTGATATTTCTCCTGGCAATCTTGATTCGAGCTTGTGATTCTTCCAGTCCAGTGTTTCTCATGATGTACTCAGCACATAAGTTAAATAAGCAGGGTGACAATATACAGCCTTGACGGACTCCTTTTCCTATCTGGAACCACTCTGTTGTTCCATGTCCAGTTCTAACTGTTGCTTCCTAACCTGCATACAGATTTCTCAAGAGGCAGGTCAGGTTGCCTGGTATTCCCATCTCTTTCAGAATTTTCCACAGTTTATTGTGATCCACACAGTCAAAAGCTTTGGCATAGTCAATAAAGCAGAAGTAGATGTTTTTCTGGAACTCTTGCTTTTTCCATGATCCAGCAGATGTTGGCAATTTGATCTCTGGTTCCTCTGCCTTTTCTAAAACCAGCTTGAACATCTGGAATTTCACAGTTCACGTATTGCTGAAGCCTGGCTTGGAGATTTTTGAGCATTACTTTACTAGCATGTGAGATGAGTGCAATTGTGCGGTAGTTTGAACATTCCTTGGCATTGCCTTTCTTTGGGATTGGAATGAAAACTGACCGTTTCCAGTCCTGTAGCCACTGCTGAGTTTTCCAAATTTGCTGGCATATTGAGTGTGGCACTTTCACAGCATCATCTTTCAGGATTTGAAATAGCTCCACTGGAATTCCATCACCTCCACTAGCTTTGTTCGTAGTGATGCTTTCTAAGGCCCACTTGAATTCACATTACAGGTTGTCTGGCTCTAGGTCAGTGATCACACCATCGTGATTATATGGGTCATGAAGGTCTTTTTTGTACATTTTTTTCTGTATATTCTTGCCACCTCTTCTTAATATTTTCTGCTTCTGTTAGGTCCATACCATTTCTGTCCTTTATCGAGCCCATCTTTGCATGAAATGTTCCTTGGATATCTTTAATTTTCTTGAAGAGATCCCTAGTCTTTCCCATTCTGTTGTTTTTCTCTATTTTTTTGCGTTGATCGCTGAAGAAGGCTTTCTTATCTCTTCTTGCTATTCTTTGGAACTCTGCATTCAGATGATTATATCTTTCCTTTTCTCATTTGCTTTTTGCTTCTCTTCTTTTCACAGCTATTTGTAAGGCCTCCCAGACAGCCATTTTGCTTTTTTGCAATTTTTTTCCATGGGAATGGTCTTGACCCCTGTTTCCTGCACAATGTTACGAACCTCAGATGACTGATGTTGTTTTTTGTCATATTCTTTCTTACCATCTTCTTGTTTCTCTCCTCATTTTCTTCTTTACTTCTTCTTGTTATTATAATTATTATTTAATAAGTAGTCTTCAAAGTCTTTTCAATAGGAATACAATGACTTTTTTTTAATTTATGCAGATTAAAGCCTTGTAAATAAAGTGTTATAAGAACTTTTGAGAAGTTGATAAACCTTACAAAATTTGCCACACCTTTGGAATGCAAACCTACTTTATGAAAATGATTGCCATTTTTCGATACAGAGCCCAAGATCTGTATGTGGGCAATGTGGGATAAAATCACCAAACATCCTCATATTCAAAGTTAGAATAATTTATGGGATTTTGGAAACCCATGCAAAATCTAGTGCCAGGAAAGGTTTAGGAGTATACTGAAATTCAATTTTATTAAAGAACAAATAAGATTTGGTTGGTGGGTTAGCTTTTTAAAATATTTTAAATAATTTTGGAATAGTATTGTTTAAGTAAAATTTTTTTTAATTTTATTTTATTTTTAAACTTTACATAATTGTATTAGTTTTGCCAAATATCAAAATGAATCTGCCACAGGTATACATGTGTTCCCCATCCTGCACTCTCCTCCCTCCTCCCTCCTCATACCATCCCTCTGGGTTGTCCCAGTGCACTAGCCCCAAGCATCCAGTATCATGCATCGAACCTGGACTGGCAACTCGTTTCATACATGATATTTTACATGTTTCAATGCCATTCTCCCAAATCTTCCCGCCCTCTCCCTCTCCCACAGAGTCCATAAGACTGTTCTATACATCAGTGTCTCTTTTGCTGTCTCGTACACAGGGTTATTGTTACCATCTTTCTAAATTCCATATATATGCATTATATGTATTGGTGTTTTTCCTTCTGGCTTACTTCACTCTGTATAATAGGCTCCAGTTTCATCCATCTCATTAGAACTGATTCAAATGTATTCTTCTTAATGGCTGAGTAATACTCCATTGTATATATGTACCATAGCTTTCTTATCCATTCATCTGCTGATGGACATCTAGGTTGCTTCCATGTCCTGGCTATTATAAACAGTGCTGCGATGAATATTGGGGTACACGTGTCTTTTTCCATTCTGGTTTCCTCAGTGTGTATGTCCAGCAGTGGGATTGCTAGATCATAAGGCAGTTCTATTTCCAGTTTTTTAAGGAATCACCACACTGTTCTCCATAGTGGCTGTACTAGTTTGCATTCCCACCAACAGTGTAGGAGGGTTCCCTTTTCTCCACGCCCTCTCCAGCATTTATTACTTGTAGACTTTTGGATTGCAGCCATTCTGACTGGTGTGAAATGGTACCTCATAGTGGTTTTGATTTGCATTTCTCTGATAATGAGTGATGTTGAGCATCTTTTCATGTGTTTGTTAGCCATCTGTATGTCTTCTTTGGAGAAATGTCTATTTAGTTCTTTGGCCCATTTTTTGATTGGGTCATTTATTTTTCTGGAGTTGAGCTGTAGGAGTTGCTTGTATATTTTTGAGACTAGTTGTTTGTCAGTTGCTTCATTTGCTATTATTTTCTCCCATTCTGAAGGCTGCCTTTTCACCTTGCTTAGAGTTTCCTTTGTTTTCCAGAAGCTTTTAATTTTAATTAGGTCCCATTTGTTTATTTTTGCTTTTATTTCCAATATTCTGGGAGGTGGGTCATAGAGGATCCTGCTGTGATGTATGTCAGAGAGTGTTTTGCCTATGTTCTCCTCTAGGAGTTTTATAGTTTCTGGTCTTACATTTAGATATTTAATCCATTTTGAGTTTATTTTTGTGTATGGTGTTAGAAAGTGTTCTAGTTTCATTCTTTTCCAAGTGGTTGACCAGATTTCCCAGCACCACTTGTTAAAGAGATTGTCTTTAATCCATTGTATATTCTTGCCTCCTTTGTCAAAGATAAGGTGTGCATATGTGTGTGGATTTATCTCTGGGCTTTCTATTTTGTTCCATTGATCTATATTTCTGTCTTTGTGCCAGTACCATACTGTCTTGATAACTGTGGCTTTGTAGTAGAGCTGAAAGTCAGGTAGGTTGATTCCTCCAGTTCCATTCTTCTTTCTCAAGATCACTTTGGCTATTCGAGGTTTTTTGTATTTCCATACAAAGTGTGAAATTATTTGTTCTATCTCTGTGAAGAATGCTGTTGGTAGCTTGATAGGGATTGCATTGAATCTAAAAATAGAAATCATCCCAAGCATCTTTTCTGACCACAATGCAGTAAGATTAGATCTCAATTACAAGAGAAAAACTATTAAAAATTCCAACATATGGAGGCTGAACAACACGCTGCTGAATAACCAACAAATCACAGAAGAAATCAAAAAAGAAATCAAAATTTGCATAGAAATGAATGAAAATGAAAACACAACAACCCAAAACCTGTGGGACACGGTAAAAGCAGTCTTTAGGGGGAAGTTCATAGCAATACAGGCACACCTCAAGAAACAAGAAAAAAGTCAAATAAATAACCTAACTCTACACCTAAAACAACTGGAAAAGGATGAAATGAAGAAGCCCAGGGTTAGTAGAAGGAAAGAAATCTTAAAAATTAGAGCAGAAATAAATGCAAAAGAAACAAAAGAGACCATAGCAAAAATCAACAAAACCAAAAGCTGGTTCTTTGAAAGGATAAATAAAATTGACAAACCATTAGCCAGACTCATCAAGAAACAAAGGGAGAAAAATCAAATCAATAATATTAGAAACAAAAATGGAGAGATCACAACAGACAACACAGAAATACAAAGGATCATCTGAGAGTACTATCAACAATTATATGCCAATAAAATGGACGACGTGGAAGAAATGGACAAATTCTTAGAAAAGTACAACTTTCCAAAACTCGACCAGGAAGAAATAGAAAATCTTAACAGACCCATCACAAGCACGAAAATTGAAACTGTAATCAAAAATCTTTCAGCAAACAAAAGACCAGGTCCAGATGGCTTCACAGCTGAATTCTACCAAAAGTTTAGAGAAGAGCTAACACCTATCCTGCTCAAACTCTTCCAGAAAATTGCAGAGGATGGTGAACTTCCAAACTCATTCTATGAGGCCACCATCACCCTAATACCAAAACCTGACAAAGATCCCACAAAAAAAAGAAAACTACAGGCCAAATCACTGATGAACATAGATGCAAAAATCCTTAACAAAATTCTAGCAATCAGAATCCAACAACACATTAAAAAGATCATACACCATGACCAAGTGGGCTTTATCCCAGGGATGCAAGGATTCTTCAATATCCATAAATCAATCAATGTAATACACCACATTAACAAATTGAAAAATAAAAACCATATGATTATCTCAATAGATGCAGAGAAAGCCTTTGACAAAATTCAACATCCATTTATGATAAAAACTCTCCAGAAAGCAGGAATAGAAGGAACATACCTCAACATAATCAAAGCTATATATGACAAACCCACAGCAAATATTATCCTCAATGGTGAAAAATTGAAAGCATTTCCTCTAAAGTCAGGAACAAGACAAGAGTGCCCACTTTCACCATTACTATTCAACATAGTTTTGGAAGTTTTGGCCATAGCAATCAGAGCAGAAAAAGAAATAAAAGGAATCCAAATTGGAAAAGAAGAAGTAAAGCTCTCACTGTTTGCAGATGACATGATCCTCTACATAGAAAACCCTAAAGGCTCCACCAGAAAATTACTAGAACTAATCAATGAGTATAGTAAAGTTGCAGGATATAAAATCAACACACAGAAATCCCTTGCATTCCTATACACTAATAATGAGAAAACAGAAAGAGAAATTAAGGAAACAATTCCATTTACCATTGCAACAGGAAGAATGAAATACTTAGGAATATATCTACCTAAAGAAACTAAAGACCTATATATAGAAAACTATAAAACACTGATGAAAGAAATCAAAGAGGACACTAATAGATGGAGAAATATACCATGTTCATGGATTGGAAGAATCCAAAGAAGACATATAGATGGCTAACAAACACATGAAAAGATGCTCAACATCACTCATTATCAGAGAAATGCAAATCAAAACCACTATGAGGCACCAGTCAGAATGGCTGCGATCCAAAAGTCTACAAGCAATAAATGCTGGAGAGGGTGTGGAGAAAAGGGAACCCTCTTGCACTGTTGGTGGGAATGCAAACTAGTACAGCCACTATGGAGAACAGTGTGGAGATTCCTTAAAAAACTGGAAATAGACCTGCCTATGATCCAGCAATCCCACTGCTGGGCATACACACTTAGGAAACCAGAAGGGAAAGAGACACGTGTACCCCAATGTTCATCGCAGCACTGTTTATAATAGCCAGGACATGGAAGCAACCTAGATGTCCATCAGCAGATGAATGGATAAGCAAGCTGTGGTACATATACACAATGGAGTATTACTCAGCCATTAAAAAGAATACATTTGAATCAGTTCTAATGAGGTGGATGAAACTGGAGCCTATTATACAGAGTGAAGTAAGCCAGAAAGAAAAACACCAATACAGTATACTAACGCATATATATGGAATTTAGAAAGATGGTAACAATAACCCTGTGTACGAGACAGCAAAAGAGACACTGATGTATAGAACAGTCTTATGGACTCTGTGAGAGAGGGAGAGGGTGGGAAGATTTGGGAGAATGGCATTGAAACATGTAAAATATCATGTATGAAACGAGTTGCCAGTCCAGGTTCAATGCACGATACTGGATGCTTGGGGCTGGTGCACTGGGACGACCCAGAGGGATGGAATGGGGAGGGAGGAGGGAGGAGGGTTCAGGATGGGGAACACATGTATACCTGTGGTGGATTCATTTTGATATTTGGTAAAACTAATACAATTATGTAAAGTTTTAAAAAAAAAATAAACACAGATGTTGTGAGATCATGGGAAGAATGAAAGCACTTTGAGAAGAAGAGGTCTCATGGCCAAATAATCATGATACAAATCATAATGAAATAATGATTCAAACTCAAGAGAAAAAAAAAAAAAAAGCATCAATATAGTGAAAATGAGTATACTACCCAAAGCAATTTATAGATTCAATGCAATCCCTAAAAATGTTTAATTCTACAACATGAGCAATGCTGAAAACACCTGCCATGTTAATGATATTTGAGCTTTAGGAAAAAGTGTGATGCATGTAAGAAATAAAAGAATTCCAATTTTGAAGACTAAGAATGGTTTACGATAGTTTTTCTCAAGGAAATTGACTAGCAGTGCCATACCTATTAGCAGCAAACCATCCATAAAGGTAGTCACTCAACAGCAATATTATGGGATTGGGAAATTAAACAGTTGAGTTAGATTTACCTGTAAATGTCTTCAAATGTCTCTCTTCTTGCTGAAAAGAGAGATTTGCCATCAGATTAGATTAAACAACTCAATATAGATTTTTAAAAACAATTGAATGAGGACAGCTTTGATGAGGGACATACTGTACTTTCTAATAATAAAACAGGTAATGGCAAAAATGATTTTTTGGAAAAGCAAGAAATGTGCCTACATTTTACCACAGATTAAAGGTACAATTCATACCAGATATACGATCATGGCATCCTGTACCATCACTTCATGGCAAATGATGGGGAAACGATGGCAACAGTGACAGACTGTATTTTTTGAGAGCTCCCAAATCACTGCAGACAGTGACTGCAGCCATGAAATTAAAAGATGATTGATCCTTGTAAGAAAAGCTATGACCAACCTAGAGAGCATATTAAAAAGCAGAGACATTACTTTTCAGACTAAGGTTCATCTAGTTAAAGCTGTGGTTTTTCCAGTAGTCTTGTATGGATGTGAGAGTTGGACTATAAAGAAAGCTGAGTGCTGAAGGACTGATGCTTTAGAACTTTGGTGTTGGAAAAATCTTTAGAGTCCCTTGGACTTCAAGGAGATCCAACTAGTCAATCCTAATGGAAATCAGTCCTGAATATTCATTGAAAGGACTGATGCTGAAGTTGAAACTCCTATACTTTGGCCACCTGATGAGAAGAACTGAGTCATTGGAAAAACCCTGATTCTGGGAATGATTAAAGGTGGGATTCGAAGGGGATGACAGAAGATTAATAAGTTGGATGACATCATCAACTCGATGGACATGAGTCTGAGTAAGCTCCAGGAATTGGTGATGGACAGGGAAGCCTGGTGAGTTGCACTCCATGGGGTCGCAAAGAGTTGGACAGGACAAGAGTGACTGAGCTGAACTGAACTGATTATATTCTAAATTAAGCCTGACAGAACTCAAAGTACTGAATATGTTTAAAATAATTTTACATTAATATTACATATATGTGTGTGCCCATATGTTTGTATGCTGCTGCTGCTGCTAAGTCGCTTCAGTCGTGTCTGACTCTGTGCGACCCCATAGATGGCAGCCCACCAGGCTCCCCCATCCCTGGGATTCTCCAGGCAATAGTACTGGAGTGGGTTGCCATTTCCTTCTCCAATGCATGAAAGTGAAAAGTCAAAGTGAAGTCACTCAGTCATGTCCGACTCTTAGCGACCTCATGGACTGCAGCCTACCAGGCTCCTCCATCCATGGAATTTTCCAGGCAAGAGTACTGCAGTGGGGTGCCATATGTTTGTATAGATATACTATATTTATTAAAAGTTATTACCTTGATGTACAGAATAACAGTTGTAAAGTATAAACCCAATCAGTTCATGCTTATTAAACTTTAAAATCAAACAAATCTGTTGTGTTTTTATGAAATCACATGTAACAATTTTCAAGATGGCAACACCTGTTTAATGTTGCAAAATAAAATAGCTTGTCTTGGTTATATTCCCATTGAAGAGTAAAATAAAGCATATATAAAGATAAATTTAGACTTTTGTAGAACAAATTTCATTTTCTCAAGAATTAAAATATTATCCAACTTTGACCAAAACTCACATTATTTACCAAAACCATTTTTCACATTTGGCAAAATGTTATGCATATTAATTTTCCACAAGTAAGTTGGAAAATAAAATCCACTTAAATAACTGTATAATAGCTACAGCTATGGACAACACATACCATTCAAATCTTGCTTAAATTAAATATAAATTACATAATAATGAAATTCAAAGATAAATGAAGTATTTCCTTACTTTAGGCAATCAGAAATTGAAAGATACAAGCATATCTCAAATGAAAGAAGTATGGCATTAAATCAAGATACTACAAGAGTATAAATATATAAAAAAAGAGCAAACTGCAAATCTGAATATTTAAAAATATAGTAATTAGAAAAAATGCATTGCATATCACATATCATCAGTCATTAGCTCAGCAATTGACAGATGGTTGATCTGTACATAATGGATAAGTGAATGAGTAAATTTATTGTATCAAAAGATACTTGAGGTATTTGCATATGTAGAAATCAGAGACGACCATTCCCAGAACTATAAGATGGAGAGCTAGATGTTTTATGGGAGGCAATAGAAACAGATAATGGCAGAAAAATTCCTGATACCTGGAAAATTATTGGATTGGGTTTTGAGTTTTGGCTTTCAGAATCATGGAATTTTAGAAAAGCCTGAAATGACTCTGAGAGAGAGAGAGAAAACAAAGCAAGCTGATTAGTAAGAAATCAGGAAAGAACATTTGAAATATACCTTAGATACTCTATTTATAACTTTGGAGAAAATAGTTACTTTTACTCGTATTATACTATCCCACTCAAAATTGAACCAAACCTGTCCCTCCACCTCTAACACACACATGCAGCACTTTAAAAGCAGTATTGCTGCTACTTCCCTTGTTTAGAGAGATAAGGTTGGGTAAGATCTTCAGTTGTAGCAACCAGCTAGCAACTGTGAGGGATATCATCTACATGCTCATTACATCTAATGAAAAAATGGGGACATATTGGGCAATTAGTGATTTCTTTCAGTTTCATAATCAACAATTGGACCACTCATTTGGAAATTAAGCAAATAATAAATACATTTTATGATTTAAGTCAATTTAAATTCTGCAGTCCCTGTTTGTAGTCAAATGCTTCAGATAAAATACAGAATAAGTATATGTGTACATTATTTGAAAATTAAAGGTTTAAGAAACTCTTATGGAAAAATTTTTGAAAATAAATTTTCTAAAATGCAGCGCTGGAGGAAGACAACAAAATAATTTAAAATGAGTATGAAATCTATTTTAAGGTAATTAAAAATCTTTGATAATTTCCATATTTCTACATATCTATAAAGTATCTACCTTGAACCAGGCTTTTTTTTTTTTTTTACTGGACAGATGGTTCCCAAATTAAGTTAAAAATTTATAATTACATATAATTACATATATTACATATAATTATGTAATATATAATTACATATATTTTTAATTTGATTTTTGTCTCTCTCCTTGTTGGATTATCTGTCCAGTAAACAAACAGTATAGAGAAAATATACTTAAATAAGATATATACTAGCATATTAAAAGAACAAAACAGCAGAAAAATTAAATACTGAAGAAAATAAAAAAATTATATCTTAAATAGCTAGACATTATAGGCTTGGTAATTTCAATATAATAGCTATTATTATAGGGAGACTTATTTCATTATTAGTCTTGCATCAAGCATTTGATAGAGTGTTAATGCCATTTCAGATTTTGTATCATTATGCGATTCAATGTTTGAACACACACAATGTCAACATAATACATATCTGCAAATATGGCATAGAACAAAATGCTTATTCTATAAATAATTATAGCAATGAATTGTGTTTTTAAAAATCATTTATTCAAAACATCACAAAAATATGCTGTAGAACATACCCATAAGCACATTGCTGTTTAAAACACCTAAGAATAATAAACAAAGTAATAAAAATTGACATAAAAACATTAAGCATAACAGAGAAAGAATGATTTCAACCATAGTCATTAATCCTTTCATTGGATACTAAATATGAGAATATTAGCTTATTATAAGTACATTTCACTTGAGTAATTAATATCAATTTTCAAACATCATTAACTTCAGTGATAATATAGATTTAATTTTTTACCTTCAGAAGTCATCACTCACAATCAGATAATAGTAAAAATGAGAATTACAAAAAGTGATGCAAAAGATTATGCATATTTTATTCTTATTTTGAGTTGGTCATTGTGAACAACCAGGAGAAAGTCCGGTTAACTAATTAATTGTTCTGTAACAGTAACTGATTTATTTTTTCTTTGGAATGATATTAAAAGTGACCCAAGCTACAAGAAAAACATGGTAGACACATTTTTCTCACTTATTGTCTCAGGTAAATGTTGATCTTTGCCCAGTTACTTTTTTGTGGGGTTGGGGTGGGATTTGGAGAAGGTGAAAATAAAAATGACTGTCAGGGCATCCAAAATAGAGCTACTGATCAGCTGCATGTCTTAGCTGAAAGCTTGACAGAACCACTAGGGCACACATATAACTCTAGCCATACTGAAGTTCTTGAAAATACTCTAATGCTTGCTTCTCTAAATGATGCTTCTATGTTAATATTTCTCCCTTCTATATGTGATAAATTCTGATATCTTTCTAGACTCATCTCATAAATCATTTCTATGAGATGTTCATTAAATTGTAACTGAGTTAAATGTTTCCCTACTTAAGTTTCCACAGCCCTTTTCTCAGACTCTTTTCACTACTATTTTTATTATATTGCTCTGCTCAACATACTATTCCATGCTGTGTAATGCAAACTATTCTTTATTCAACTTAAATCTATGAATCTTTCTGCTCCCTACCAGATAAATGAATTATTCTTCAACTCCTCTTTCTCCTGAAGGTGATTTAGTACACATTTTGCATAGAAATTATATGTTGTCTAATAAGAGTGACCTGATTTACCTGCATTCAGATAAAACAAACCTATCCACATAGCAACTTATCTTCTTCTCCCTGCCTTTCAAAACACTGAGGCCCTGTCTTCTGATCTCCATGCATAGGTCAATCTGTACCTGCACCTTTAATTCACCTAATCTCAGGAAACTCTACTATCAAGCTAATTATTTTCATCCTTCAGGAATTCTGAACTCTGTTACTTACCTTGATCATTTTTAACATCACTTAAATATGCTGTTTCATAGATATCGTTTGTGCCCTTGATAACATAAATATCATTGTTCACAGACATATTTCCCCTCTATTAATTGATCTCTGAAGAGCATTCAATGTCTTTCAACATTGCTCTGTCATGAAAGACACCCTTTCTGTAGTCTTCTGTGGTAATAACATCACACTCCTCTTACTTTTTTGTAGTAGCTTTTGATAACAAATTCTCTATTTCCTTTGCATGCTAATACTTCTGTATGGAGCCATTATATATTGAAATTATACAAAGTTCTCCTCTAAACTTTTCTGAAACTGTCCTCTCCTGTGGTAATACCTTATATCTCCTCTAGTGAAAATGCTAGAAGTTTAGTTGTGTCCAGCTCTTTGTGCCACAATGGACTAGACTTTTAGACAGCTTCTTCACTATCCTCTTTCAATTTCATCAAGAGGCTCTTTAGTTCCTCTTTATTTTCTATCATTAGAGTGACATCATCTGTATATCTGAGGCTGACTGTTGATGTTTCTCCCAGTAATCCTGATTGTAGTTTGTGATTCATCCAGCCTGCCATTTTGCATGATGACTCTGCATAGATGTTAAATAAACAGGGTGAAACTACACAGCCTTCTTGTACTCCTTTCCCAATTTTGAATGAGTCAGTTAGTTTTATGTAAGTTTCTAATCATTTCTTCTTGACTCACATACATGTTTCTCAGGAGACAGGTAATATGGTCTGGTATTCCCATCTCTAAGAATTTTCTATAATTTGTTGTGATCCACAAAGCCAAAAGCTTTTGCCTAGTAGATGAAAGAGACATTTTTCTGGAATCCCTTGCTTTATATTTGATCCAATGAATGTTAACAATTTGATTTCTGCTTCATCTGACTTTTCTAAATCCAGCTTGTACATCTGGAATTTCTCAGTTCACATACTGCTGAAGCCTAGCTTGAAGAATTTTGAGCATAACCTTTCTAGTATTCAAAATGAGCACAATTGTCCGGTAGTTTGAACTTTCTTTGGCATTGGCCTTCTTTGGGATTGGAATGAAAACTGAGGTTTTACTGTCCTGTGGCCCCTGCTGTGTTTTTCACATTTGCTGACATATTGAGTGTAGCCAAATAGATAGGGAAACAATGGAAACAGTGAGAGATTTTTTTTTCCCCTTGGGCTCCAAAATACTGCAGATGGTGACTGCAGTCATGAAATTAAAAGACACTTGCTTCTTGGAAGAAAAGCTATGACCAACCTGACAGCATATTAAAAAGCAGAAACATTATTACTCTGCTAACAAATATCCATTAGTCAAAATTATGGCTTTGCAGTAATCATGTATGGATGTGAGAGTTAGACTATGAAGAAAGCTGAGAGCCAAAGAACTGATGCTTTTGAACTGTGGTGTTGGAGAAGACTCTTGAGAGTCCCTTGGACCACAAGGAGATCCAACCAGGTAATCCTAAAGGAAATCAGTCCTGAATATTTATTGGAAAGACTGATGCTGAAGCTGAAACTCCAATACTTTGGCCACCTGATTTGAAGAACTGGCACAGTGGAAAAAACCCTGATGCTGGGAAAGATTGCAGGTAGAAAGAGAAGGGGATAGCAGAGGATGAGACGATTGGATGGCATCAACAACTCGATGGACGTGAGTTTGAGTAAACTCTGGTAGTTGGTGATGGACAGGGAAGCCTGGCGTGCGGCAGTCTACGGGGTCACAAAGAGTCAGACATGATTGAGCGACAGAACTGAACTGAGTGCAGCCCTTTAACATCATCATTCTAGCTCAGCTGGAATTCCATAACCTCCACTAGCTTTGTTCGTAGTAATGCTTCCTAAGCCCCAGGATGTCTGGCTTCACAGTCCAGGATGTCTGGCTTCACAGTCCAGGATGTCTGGCTCTAGGTGAACAACGACACCATCTTGGCTATCTGGGTCATTAAACTTTTTTGTGTGGTTCTTCTGTGTATTCTTGCCACTTCTTAATCTTCTCTGCCTCTGTAATGTCCTTATCATTTCTGTCCTTTATTGTGCCATTCTTGCAAGAAATGTTCCCTTGATATCACTAATTCTCTTGAAGAGATCCATAGTCTTTCCCATTCTATTGTTTTCCTCTACTTCTTTGCACTGTTCATTTAAGAAGGCCTTCTTATCTCATCTTCCTATTCTCTGGAAATCTTCATGCATTAAATTATTTTTACCTTAATGAACAGAATCATTGTTCATTCAGTTTCTCAAACTGCAAACTTGAAAGTTAACTTATTTTTATATTTACCATGTTTATTATAAAGGATACAAATTAAAAGTCAGATAACCAAGCACATAGGGTGAAATCAGGAAGGGTTCTGAGGGGCTCCTCAATGTAGGAGCTCTGTATCTGTAGAGCTGTGGTGTGCCTTCTCAGAATGTGGTTGTATTTACTAACCAGGAAGCTCATGAGTTCTCATTGTTCATGGAGTTTTTGAAAATTAACTTTGATTTCTCCTTCTCACAATTCCTCCCTATTTTAATCTATCAGCAAGTCCTGTGGTTTCAAATATCTCTTAATTCCATTCACTCCCTTGATGTCATTTTCATCCTCTAATTTAAGCTACCATTATTTTCCATATATACTATTTTCATAACCTCTTCACTGGCCTTACATTTTTTATTAAAGTATATATTGATTTACAATATTAGTTTCAGGTGTGCAACAACATTTTATAGACTATATCCATTTAACATTATTGTAGAACAATGGCTATTTCCCTATGCTATACAGTATATCCTTGTTGCTTGTCTATTTTATACATAGCAGGTTCATGCATTTTAATCCCATATCTCTATGTTACCACTCTCTCCTCCATTTTTCACTGTGAACAACAACAGGTTTGTGTTTATACATGAGAATTTTATTTTTTTAGATTCTACATGTAGGTGATAACATAGAACATTTGTCTTTGCCTAATTTATTTCACTCAGCTCACTACTCTAGGTCCATACATGGATTTGCAAACTTCAGAATTTTTATTTTTTTTTGTTGGAAGAGTATTCCACTATGAACATACACATCACATCTTTATCCATTTATCTGTTAATGAACACTTTTATTGCTTGCTTCTATTATTATAAATAATACCAATTTGATCATTTGGGTGCATATAACTTTTTGATTTAGTGTTTTCATTTTTCCAGATATATACCCAGGGCTGGAATTGCTGAATCATGTGACAGTTCTAATGTTAGTATTTTGAGGAATCTTTGTACTTTTTTTCATAGAGGATTCACAGATTTACCTTCCCACAAACAGTGTACAAGGGTTTTCTTTTCTCCACATCCTATCCAACATTTATTTGTAGACATTTTGATGATAGAAATTCTGACAGGTGTGAGGTGGTATCTCATTGTGATTTTAATTTGCATTTCCTTAATGACTAATGATATTGAGCATCTTTCAGGTTATTCATCTGTATGTTTTCATATCTTAATATTTATTCATATCTTCAGCACATTCTTAATTGAGTTGTTTGTTTTTTGATAGTAAGTTTTATAACTTGTGTGTATACTTTGGATATCATCTCTTGGTCATTCTTATGATTTGCAAACACTTTCACCCATTCAGTAAGTTGTCCTTTTATTTTGTTGATGGTTTTCTTTGTCATGCAAAATTTTTAAGGTGAATTAGGTCTCATTTGTTTATATTTGCTTTTGTTTCTTTTGGTCTAGGAGATGGATACCAAAAATATAACACTATTTTTATGTCAAAGATTGTTCTGTCTATGTTTTCTTCTAAGAGTTTTATAGTTTCAGGTATTACATATAGGTCTTTAGTCCATTTTGAGTTTATTTTTGTATATGATGTGAGAAAATGTTCTAAGGTTGAAAGGTTGTTGTTGAATCACGCGAATACACCAGGATTCTTGGCTCCCGGAGGAGAAGAATTCAATCCGGGGCCAGAGACAAGGCTTGATTGCTCAGAGCTTTTGTGTAATAAAGTTTTATTAAAGTATAAAGGAGATAGAGAAAGCTTCTGACATAGGCATCAGAAGGGGGCAGAAAGAGTACCCCCCTGCTAGTCTTCAGCTGGATGTTATATAGTCACTAGCAGTCTGTTAATGAAAGAAAGGAATGTCTTATAATTCAGAATAGCACCAGGCCCCTCGCCCATAAGATGCATTTTGGGATAATCTTGGCACCAAATGGTTTATCTTGGGCCATAAAATAATTAACTCGAATCTTAAAGAAGGGCAGACCACCATACAAATAGTTTCGTTTACATAGATTAGGGGAACAATATCTGAGTATAACATACTGGTTTGTCAAGTAGGTTTTGGGCCAAGAGGCGAACCGACTGGGAGACAGAGTTTGGGGTAAAGGCGTAGTACATTAGCATAGCTTAAGACAAACATTTCCATAAGAAAAAGGCATTGGTTATCTCTAGGCTCAAGAATAGCTAACTTCAGGTGAAACCAGGTGTCATTATGGCAACACAGTATTTTAAGAGAAACCTCTCTTTAAATTTGTATAGAGAAGGAAAAAAATATTGCTAGTTTGTTTCCTCCTGCTGCTTAAGAGAGATAAAAATTTCTGACACTTGCAGGCTATTTCTTCTATTTGGAGACCCCTGGCCTTCCTGCCTGTTACCCTCTCATTCCCCCCTTTTCTTTTAGGAGAATTATGTTGCCTAGAGAAAAGGGGCGTCGTTCTCATTCCATAACTACTTCCGAGCTGACAAGGGGCGTTGTTCCTAAATTGGTGAGGCAACATATTCTCCTAATCCTCATATTGAGGATATCTGATTCAGGGTCCCCAAATAGTAGTTGGAGGAAGCTACAGCAGTAGCAGGAGTTTGAGCAACCATTTGTGACTTAAAAGCTTTCATGCGGCTAGAAACAAATCTAGTTATACAATTACAGATCCAGGGAGCAAACAGCAAGAACAAAACAACCAGAATCATAATTAAAAGTCACATTATGTCCATAGTTAAAGTGCAAAGTGTTGCACCAGTCCATTTTAGGGTTGGTAGATGTCATCAGATGAAGAAGAGGCATCGCATGTGATTGTTGTCGAAGGTATTCACAGACTTGGGGAAAGTCTTTTCTTTGAAGTGGGGATGTCCACCACGGGAAGCCTTCCACTGACGAAGAGGGGAGTGCTCCGCAGACCCAGCAGTTTATCCTTTAGATCTTTCCGAGCTGCATAGTTTAAAGTTAGGAATTGAGAACAATCGTGATCAGGTGTTTCATTTTCCTTCTCAGGAAGGAAAGTGGCAGGATTTAAATTTCCACAAACTTTAAGCTTAGTTACTGGTCCTTCTAACAACAATGACTGATACTTAAGAAGCCTACTGTCTGTCATCCAAATATTAACCTTAGAATTTAAGATTCCACTCACATCATGAGAAGTCAGGACAGTAAGGTTTCGTCCATTAATTATTTTTAAAGCTTCAGGTGCTAATAAAGCCGCTGCCCCAATTACTCTTAGGCAGTGGGGCCACCCACGTGAAACTACATCTAATTCTCTGCTTAGATAAGCTACAGGTTGCTGGTGAGGCCCTCGGGGTTGTGTCAAAACTCTCAATGCCACACCTTTTCTTTCAGTGACAAACAAATTAAATTCTGACCCTGTGGGCAAGCTCAGAGCTGGAGCTTGCAGGAGAGCAGTCTGAAGAACCTTAAAAGCCTTTTGAGTTTCTGGAGACCAAACCAGTTTGTCGGTTTGGGCCTGCTGAGTTTCAGCTATAAGTTTATATAAAGGCCGGGCAAGTTCCCCGTAACCCGGAATCCAAATGCGACAGTAACCTGTGATTTTCAAAAATCTTCTCAATTGTCTTAAAGTCATAGGTAGGGGATGATTTAGTATAGGTTTAATTCTCTCAGGGCCTATGGCCCTAGTCTCTTCTGATATGATTAGGCCCAGATATCTAACTGATTGTTGACAAAGCTGAGCCTTTTCTCTTGATGCCTTGTAACCACAGTCCGCCAGAAAGTTTAAGAAATCTTCAGAGGCTCGCGAACAAGCTTCCTCTGTCTCAGCACAGAGCAAAATATCATCTACATATTGTAACACCACTGTTTCAGAGCTATTAAAGTTTTGTAGATCTCGTGACAAACTTTGTCTGAATAAGTGAGGACTGTCTCGAAATCTCTGGGGCAAAACTGTCCAGGTTAATTGAGAAGCTGGCTGCGTAGGGTCTTCAAAGGCAAATAGGAATTGACTTTCTTTCGCCAAAGGCACTGAATAGAAGGCATCTTTTAAATCAATTACTGAGAAATATTTGGCCCGTTCAGGAATTTCAGACAATAGAGTATAAGGATTAGGCACTACGGGGTGTAAAGGAACTACAGCCTCATTTATTATTCGTAAATCTTGAACTAGTCTCCATTTACCATTCGATTTTTTTATACCCAAAATAGGAGTGTTGCAAGGACTGTTACAGGAAATTAATAGTCCCTGTTTCTTTAAATTTTCAATGATGGGTTTTAACCCTTCTTTAACTTCAGGTTTCAGTGGATACTGCTTCTTATGTGGAAATACGTGCGGGTCTTTGAGCTTAACAACTACAGGAATAGCATTTTGAGCTCGACCCACAGATTTTTCATCTGCCCATACTCTAGGATTTACATTTTGTTCAACTAAAGGGAGAGAAAGGGAGGGCTCCATATTCATGAAAACAGAGGCATGGACCTTGCTCAGTATATCCCTTCCCAAGAGGGGTGAGGGAGATTCTGGCACAATCAGAAACTCGTGTGAAAACAGCACAGAATCCCAGTTGCAAGATAAAGAATAACTGAAATAATACCTTTTGGCTCATCCAGACAGTCCCATTACGGAAGCGGAACGGGAAGAAGTGGGCCAGGGGCTTCAGTGAGCACAGAATAAGTTGCCCCAGTATCTAAAAGGAAATCGACGGATTGGCCCACCACAACTATTAATACCCGGGGTTCCTCAGGTGTAATTAGGACGGGAGCTTGTGTGGGGACCCCCGAGCACCTTCAGTCCTGATTGTCTTGAGAGTCCAACCCGGGAGACCTACGCCTCTGGGGGCAGTCTCTCTTCCAGTGTGGTCCTTTGCAGACCGGACATGGAGCCGGGGGCGGCTTAGATGTCTGAGGGCAATCCCGCTTGAGGTGCCCCTCCTTTCCACAGTAGTAGCAAGCCCATCTCTTTTCACCTGGGCCCCTCTGGGCACTTTTCTCAGGCTGTTTAAGAACGTTTTTCATAGCCATGGCGAAGGCTTCCGCCTTTTTCTTTGTCTTTTTTGCCTTTCTTTCTTTTCCTCATATTCCCTACCATAATAGACTGTCTGAGCCAGTTGTAACAGAGTATCTAAAGACTGATTTGGTCCATACGCCTGTTTTAATAGCTTACGGCGGATATCTGGAGCCGACTGAGTGAGAAATCTATCTTTTAAGATCACTTTTCCCTCTTCACTTTCGGGATCAATCTCAGTGAATCTGCGAAGGCCTTCTCTCAGTCTATCTAGGAATTTACCAGGAGCTTCTTTTTCCTCCTGTTCTATATCTGCCAATTTGTCATAGTTTAAAGGCTTAGAACGTGCCTGTCTAAGTCCTTCAAGAATACATCTAACAAAATGATTCTGATCTCATCTTCCTTTAGCTGTGTTGTAGTCCCAGTCTGGTTCTATAGTTGGGACCGCCTGATTCCCAGTGGGGAGGGCCGCTATCTCGTTCTCCCTCTTCCCTACTGATTCATTACCAAGCCATTCATCTCCATAAGCAACCGCTTTTCCCAAAACTCGAGTCTTTGACTCGGGAGTCAGCGTTTGTCCCAAGATATACATCACATCCTTCCAAGTGAGGTCATAAAGCAGAGTAACACCTTTAAAAGCTCTAATATATTTTTCTGGGTCATCTAAATAGTCTCTCAGATCCTCCTTGATTCTTTGTATTTTTTGATAAGAGAAAGGCTTATTAACTCTCACAGACTGATTATTTCTCTCGGTGGGTGTTTCATAAAGAGGCAACAGCTTCTGTGGCTGTTCCTCAGTCTCTCTGGCTGCTCTGCGCATATGATCCCAGGGATAGATTGGAGAAACCTGTTTTTCCTCTTCTCTTTGTCTCCTGTCCTCCATCTCATCTCTTACTTCGATGGTCTGAGTTTCTACTGAAACCAGAGTAGTCTGTGGTCGTACTGAGACAGGAGTTGTTTGGACCTCCATGTGGGCAGTTTGAATCCCAGTTTGGAGTCCCCAGCACGGGGGCAAAGTAAGAGGACAGGAGGGAGCTGAAGGTTTCACGCCCAAATCTATACCCTTAGGACATAAGTCTGGCATATTTCGCAGAGAGTAAAAGGGCAACACATATGCTACTTCTACCCATTTCCCTTGTTCCTTACAGAACCGGTCTAATTGTAGAACAGTATTATACTTAAGAGACCCTCCAACCGGCCACCGTTCGCTGTCCTCCAATGGATACCGTGGCCATGCAGTATCACATAGGAAGACCAAGTGTGTCTTCTTTAAGCCCTGGGGATCAAATCTATCCCAGTTTTTCAGGATACAGTTCAAAGGAGTGAGGCTGGAATTGTTAGCTCCCATCTGTAAGAGAGAAAAAAAGCGACCAGCGCCATTTTTTCTACCGGAGGCGTCCCTCCCTGCTCTAGATGGGGGTGTAGACAGACGTTACACCACAAGCTTTTCCTTCCTGGTCGGACTTAGTCTGTCCCTTACCGACGCAGGCGCCGTACTCGTCCCTCCCGGTTCTACCACCGAGATGGGGTGGGGATGTACCAGGGGTAGACTTGATAGCATCCCTACTTGACGTCCAGCTCTTCACCCTTAACCTTTTTTGCCTCTGATGTCACCTGGGGTGAATCAGAGTAACCTTCCGGAATGTCTCCCAAGCTAAAACCGCTGTGGGAAACATTCGTCACCTGAGTGCCTGTGCACGACCCTGAGTATTTCCTGACTACAATAAGACCGACGCGAACATAAAACTGAGATGTTCTTTCCAAGCATCACCACACCAGTATAACAGCCTCCTCTGATCCACTAAGAGCCTGCGGCGTTACCAAAGGAAAAAACCCATCACAGTCCCAATCTGAGTAACCTTTAACCTCAGAGATGTTTTGGGAGCTAGAGCTCCATCTAGCTTCCGAACTTTCGATTCTTAGCGAGGCTAGGCGATTTCTTGAATACCAATCCAAGTTTGGGACCTAAGCCACAGTATACAGTAACAATATAGATCACAAGTCTCTTGAAAGTCTATGATCCGATAGATTAGGTTAGTACTTCTAATTCTCAAGGAGTTATGAAATGGTCAAAGAGACCGAAAAGTTTGACCGAGAAAGGAGAGTTCGGTCCACACGCTTTGCCCATTTCTGGTCGGTTCTCGAAGGAGACATTGGGTGCCTCTTGGCATTGGCAGGTCAGTATAACGCCCCGACAGGTTTCTCCCATAAGCCGTATGAGATCACTGTGGAACCGCAGAGCAGGTCCCCTTACTTGCTTCACGCAGGGCCTGCCATTCATTCACACAAGCACACAGTAGAGTTAGTAAAGCACAGCAGAAAACGTGTTCGCTAAGAGAACAAAGAACTAAAGCTCCAAGCATCCTTACCTTGTCCTGAAGGATCCCGGACGAGCCCCCAAGATGAAAGGTTGTTGTTGAATCACGCGAATACACCAGGATTCTTGGCTCCCGGAGGAGAAGAATTCAATCCGGGGCCAGAGACAAGGCTTGATTGCTCAGAGCTTTTGTGTAATAAAGTTTTATTAAAGTATAAAGGAGATAGAGAAAGCTTCTGACATAGGCATCAGAAGGGGGCAGAAAGAGTACCCCCCTGCTAGTCTTCAGCTGGATGTTATATAGTCACTAGCAGTCTGTTAATGAAAGAAAGGAATGTCTTAAAATTTAGAATGGCACCAAATGGTTTATCTTGGGCCATAAAATAATTAACTTGAATCTTAAAGAAGGACAGACCACCATACAAATAGTTTCATTTACATAGATTAGGGGAACAATATCTGAGTATAACATACTGGTTTGTCAAGTAGGTTTTGGGCCAAGAGGCGGAACCGACTTGGAGACAGAGTTTGGGGTAAAGGCGTAGTACATTAGCATAGCTTAAGACAAACATTTCCATAAGAAAAAGGCATTGGTTATCTCTAGGCTCAAGAATAGCTAACTTCAGGTGAAACCAGGTGTCATTATGGCAACACAGTATTTTAAGAGAAACCTCTCTTTAAATTTGTATAGAGAAGGAAAAAAATATTGTTAGTTTGTTTCCTCCTGCCGCTTAAGAGAGATAAAAATGTCTGACACTTGCAGGCTATTTCCTCCGTTTGGAGACCCCTGGCCTTCCTGCCTGTTACCCTCTCAAGGTCATCCTATTACATGTAACTGTCCATTTTTCCCAGCACCACTTATTCAAGAAACGATCTTTTCTCTATTGTATATTCTTGTTTCTTGTCATAGATTAATTGACCATAGGTACACTAGTTTATGTCTGGGCTATCTATTCTGTTCCATTGACTAATGTGTCTTTTTTTTGTGACAGTACATGCCACTTTTCTTTTCCAATAATTTTATTTATTTATGTACTTTTGGCTGTGCAGAATCTTTGTTTCTGTGTGAGCTTTTCTCTAGCTGTGTTGAGTGGGGGCTATTCTCTAGTTGTGGTGCATCAGCTTCTCATTGCAGTGGTTTCTCCTGTCGCAGAGCATGGGCTCTAGGGCATACAGCCTTCAGTATTTGTGGTACATGGACTCAGTAGTTGTGTTTCCTGGGCTCTAGAGCACAGGCTCAGTAGTTGTGGCACATGGGCTTGGTTGCTCCATGGCATGTGGGATCTTTTCCAGATCAGGGAGCTCAGGGATAAAACCTGTGTCTCCTGCATTGGCAAATAGAATCTTTACCACTGAGCCACCAGGGAAGCCCTACCATACTCTTTTGATTACTGTAGCTTTTTAGTACAGTAAATCCTAAAGTCTTCACCAAAATACTATTATAACTAATAAATTCAGTCAAGGTGTAGGATACAAGATCGATGATTAGAAATCTGCTGCTTTCTATACTTTAATAATTAGCTATCAGAAAGAGTAATAAAGCAAACCATCTAATCCCATTTAAAATCATATAAAAGAATGACATACCTAGGAATAAACTTAACTAAGAAGGTAAAAGACCTGTACTCTGAAAACTATAAAATATTGATGATGGAGTTTGAAAATGACACAAGGAAAAGAAAATATATGCCATGTTCTTGAATTGGAAGAATTCATATTGTTAAAATGTCTGTACCACCCAAAGCAATCTATTGATTTAATTCAATCTCTAACAAAATACCCAAGACCTGTACTCTGAAAACTATAAAATATTGATGATGGAGTTTGAAAATGACACAAGGAAAAGAAAATATATGCCATGTTCTTGAATTGGAAGAATTCATATTGTTAAAATGTCTGTACCACCCAAAGCAATCTATTGATTTAATTCAATCTCTAACAAAATACCCAAGACCTGTACTCTGAAAACTATAAAATATTGATGACGGAATTTGAAAATGACACAAGGAAAGGAAAATATATGCCATGTTCTTGAATTGGAAGGATTCATATTGTTAAAATATCTGTACCACCCAAATGAATCTATTGATTTAATTCAATCTCTAACAAAATACCCAAGACATTTTTCACAGAACTAGGATAAATGGCCTTAAAATTTATAGGAACCACAAACAATTTGGAAAAAAAAAAAAAAAGAAGAAGAACAAAGCTGAAGATATCATGCTTCCTTTCATTTTTCATTCTAAATCCAAACTGGAAAAACAAAGATTTTTTTTTTTTTTTTTTAAACTGCTAATCTAACCACATTAGCTCATACTTAAAATCTTTGTACTTCCTGTGACCCAGAAGAAAGCCCAGTATTTGTAAACTGGTGTATTTTGCCTTGTTTAAGCTATGTTTTTGTTACTATTTTTAACAACCTTGTATCCTTTCTAGCTTTATTGAGGTGTATTTAATATACAGAAAACTGGGCATATTTAATGTGCTTCTTTGATGAATTTGGACATATGCATGCATTCCTCATACCATTACCATAACCAAGGTAATATACATGTCCATAATGTCCAAAAGATTTCTTGTGTTCCTTTTATTTTTTTCTCTAGTGCGTGTGATAAGAAAATAATGAGATCTACCCTCCTAAGTTTGTAAGTGTTGACACCACATTGTCTGAGGTGTCTTATCCTGACCTCTGCAGTTTCATCTTAGAGTACCCCTCTCCAGTTCAGCAGAGCTCTAGTTACACTGTATTCTCTCTGTTCATTAAATATTCCATGTATCATCCTACTATGTGTTAGTACCTATGTCTTCTACCTTTTATTTAGTAAATCTCTACTCATCTCCCACATATCAATTTAATTGTTTTGTCTTCATAAGAGCTTTTCCTGACCTAGATCAGTAAATCCCTTTAGAACTTTGTCTCTTCTTTTCATGACTCCTATCAATTTTGACACTTTATATTCTTCTGTGTAATCATTTAATTTCTGTCCATTTCTTTATATATTCTCTAAATTCTATGAAGGCATAGAACATATGTACCTTTTTCCTCTGCTCCATCAAGTGCCAGAGTCATACATAGTACTTGAAATAAAGTAGAGAATCAAGTACATTTGTTGAATGTGTATTAATTTGAAATTTTAAATTTCACTTTTTTTTTTCATTTTTCTTTAAATTCAGAGATGATGGAATCTTGCATCTTTTAATTCTGAGTGTCTTAAATTCCCTCAGATCTACTAAAAAAATTCCTTTTTTTTTAATTAGGATTGGTTGTGAATGTAAACAGAATAATATATTAATATTAAGGAAGATGAGATAGAGTTATTGCAAGTTCTTCAGAGAATACTATTTGTTATAACTATAATGACATATGACAGAACAACACTGAATTTGAAATAGTTCCCCTTTACCTTCATTTTTACAATTGCCTCATACTTTGACTTTCTTCCATTACCATCTTTTATTTCTAAAATAATTTAAATAACTTGCATAGCACTGGGGATGTGAATAAAAGAAGGAATTTCCACACAGAAAGACTGTCAATTTCTGGCATCTGACTCTTGTAAATAACTCATTTTCAAATTGGCAAATGGTAGGGAAGCAGCATTGCCTTGTGCTCTCCTGAGCCTATTAATGAACACAAATATCTGATAAAATTGTTATAAAAATCAGATAATTGGTATATCTAATCTTCAAATTTTAGTTTCTCTCTTTGAACTTAAAAAGAAATGATGATATATTTGTATGTCTAATAATGCAAATTAGAAGATGATCTTGATTCTGTTGTACACTTTTATTTAATCTCTGAGTTATAAAACAACCTAATATAAAATTCTCACCATTATAAAGTGTAATCTATAATTTCCAGGTATATATTTTTTAATATCAGGAAAATCATTATCCTACTTATGCTAAAACTACTTAATGTTTCAATTGAAACATTGAATGTCAAAGTTTTCTCAGATATTTGTAAATATTTTGACAGCCTGGACTGAAAATTGTTTCTTAAAAAACAAATACTACTCATGATGTAAAATATCATTCTCATTGCTTTCTGTTGTTATTATTCATTCTCTCAAATATAATCCTTATAATGAGTAGAGAATGAACCAACTGCATCCCTGCAGTTTGTTTCAGGAAGATAAAAAAATGTTCCCAATTTGGTGTTCCCCAAGTGTGCATTAGTCAGGCAGAGTTAATGGAGCTATCTATCACTTCCAGCTCTTTTCTGTGAGCAGGGAGTAGTGGTTGACCCAGCTGACTCAGCTCAGCTAGTTTGTTATTCATATGCTTGCTGCAATGCCATTAGGGTGGGCACATCACAGAGATCTAATGCTCAGTTGGGCAAAGGTATCTGAACTACCATGTCAAACCTAGAGGTGAATCTTGCAAAGTGTTTCTTAATTTAAATGATGTAGTTGGAAAAAATCATGAATTCCTATTGTGGATAGAAATGAAAACCTTTGAGCTAATATTTTTAGCAGCAAATTCCAAAATGGATTTATTCCTTGCTATTATAAATGTGGGAAAATGGGTAAATAGCAAGTAGTTCCAAGCAATCTGTGATATTAATAACCATTCAAACAAGTCAAATAGACAACTAGAGCATAATTAGTAATTGTCGAAAATATCTTGGATCAAATCACAAAGATAAAATGATTAAAAAAAAGAAACAATTACTTCAAAATCTTAGAGTCAGGATGATTACCATTTCCTAATATATTTGTACCACTGATGGTTTGCTAATTACCAAAAAATTCATATCAAAAATACCATTGACTGTGGAGGCTAAATGTCAAAAGTTTGCCTTATGTAACTTTTTCCATAATTCCCCAAATTTAAGTTCAATAAATGTGGAGAAAGGTTGAGAAAATGATTAAACAGGTAAAATTATATGTATTGCTATATTTACATCCTCCTTGCCCACTCCAACCCCATATAAATTATACCTTTTTTTAAAATCTTTGAAGTATTTAATTCTTGGGTTTAGGACTTTGTGTCATTTCTTTTCCTTTCCCTAGATTCCTTCATTTTTGAATAATGTAGAGATCCAGGCATGTACCATCTTTGACATGTCAGAATGATTATTTCTAGAGAACTGTCAAGTTAGATCAGCTTTCATCCTTTGTTAAAGCTTGAACTAGAGTATTTAATTCAAGGACTGCCTTTCTGAATTTGACAGTACGACACTGAGAATTTAGTGATAGATGTGAGATATACACCTGGAATTTGAATGATTTTCTGAATGTTTAGAACCTGAATATAAATGTTAATAAATATAATAGTTCTAACATTACATTAATGTAAACATTATTTTATTTATAGTGACTAAATTTTTGAAACTTTTCAAATTGATATTTTTATAGAAAATATTTTGAATATTTTTGAGGTTATTCCTTTAGTTTATGTTAAAAGCAACACATATTTACCTTTATATTTTATTGTGCTTGTTATTTATTTCAGAATATATATTAAACAAAGCAGCTTGTTTTAGAATTATTTAAAATATTATTTTAAAACTCATATTATTATTTTTTAAATCTGTAGGCTCACCATTTTAAGGGTTTATCCCTCTTTTCCCCAGGAAATGATATATGACAGAAATACATGCTAAATTTAAAGAACACCCAAACCCAGATCAGCTACAGAGGATGTGGGGCAATAACAGTAAAAGTAGTAATGTTTTCATTCAATTTGTTTTTAAAGAAAGAGTTAATTTAAAAAAAAAAAAATTATGAAATCAGTAATCTAAGCTAACCAGTCACTGCATTCAGAATACTGAAATAGAATATTTGCAAATCAAATTCCAAATACATTATAGAGATATAACAGCTCAGTCTCACAGCATATATTTATGTTGTAATGATTAGTTTCCTTGTTGGTTTAAAAAAAAATGCTCCATAATGAACCTTGTAGAAAACACTGAAAAATCTCAGGAAAAAATAAGTAAAATATTATTCCACAGAACATTTTGCCAATACCAAATTAAATAGGAAATGTATATATATATATATATATATATATATATATATTCATATTATATTAGGATTAATTAGGTACATTTTCATGATGAAAAAGTTGGATGTTTTAAACCTGTTTTGGGGGAACTTTCAAAAAATAGATGAATCTAAATGTGCAGGATAACAAACGAACATAATGAAAAACCATGAAACTAGCACCAAAATTAAAAAAAAAAAAAAAAGATAAATATTTGCAGTACTCAGAAGCCTCTATGTGATTCTTTTCTTGCTGACCATAATCCCAAATCCTGACTTTTACTGTTATTAAATTTATAATCTCTATAGTTTTATTACCTAACTGCACCTTCAAAGTGTATATTAATATATGCATCAGTCAAGGTTCAGTCACAGAAACGGTACCAGTATGAGATATATTAGGACTTTCATTGTAAGAAATTGACATATGTAATTGTGGGATATCAAGAAGCAAGTCTAAAATCCATGGAGTTGATCATAAGGAAGGGCAGGTTGGATGAATTAAAGTTTCTAACCACAGGCATAATTTCATCCTATCATGGAAACTTCAGTTCTGCGGCCTTTAAGGCTATCCCTTAAACACTCCCCCTTACTTAAAGTCATAAAATCATGGACATTAACCACAACTACCTTCACAAAAATAGCTAGAATAGTGTTTGATTGAATATCTGGGGACTATTGCCCGTGCAAGTTGAGATAGGAAAATTTCATCACTATATGGAAACCTATGCATTCATGAATTGTTTAACCTACTTTTTAACTATTGAATGCATTTTTCCAGAATATATTCTTTGTCATTTATTTATCCTTACTCAATATTATTCTTCAAAATTCAGCCATGTTTTTGCTTGTAGCTAGTGTTTGTTTGCTTTTTAATAAACCATGATACGATTCGTTATTCTGTGAATATATAGTTGGCTAATTTTCCATTTGGGATAATCACAAACAATGATTCTATGAGTGTCCTTTAATATTACTATCTTGATACACACACACAAAATTATCTCTGTACTATACATATCTAGAAAGGAATCCCTCAGTCATAGGGTATGCAGTTATTTTACCTGACCAAGTTAAAAAAAAAAAAAAATGCCTTGACACTTGTTAAAACAGTAGGGACAATTTTTCTAGGGACTATTGTAATAGGAGTCAACTCTATTGCAATAGGGAAAAAAAGATTGAACTTAATTCCAAACACAGAAAGGACATGGGTGGGTTGATATGCAAGGAGTGGAGTGGAAGGGTCAGTGAATGGAAAATTATAAGAAGAGACATCAAGGGTAGGGAGATTCTATTTAATCTGACCTAAAAGAATTCTTAATAAAGGCAAGCCAGAGACTTAGACATCAACAATAGAGGATGAAGAAATTAATTAGGTATCAAGGGTGAGGTATTCTTGCTAAAATACTTTAGCAGAATTATTGCTTAATACAGGCCAGGCCAAGGCTTAGTCCAGAAGAAGACTCAGAAAAAACTGATTAGAGTTTGGTCAAGGAGAAACTTGTTATCACTGAAAAATGCCAACTCTTTTCCAAAGTAAAGATATCAATTAGCACACCTCTATAGCACTGCATGAGAGTTTATTTTGCTTGACAAAATTGTCAAAAATGGTACTTTTCAATGTTAGCCATAATTGTAAGTATCGAAAACCACTGTAATTATTTTCTTTTTCTTGATTACTAATGAAGGGTGCCACATTTCCATATGTTAAGAGGCCTTTTGGATTTCCATTTTTATAAAGTATATAATCAAGTTTTTACCAATTGGTTTCTGTCTTTTATTTACTGATTTTTGAGGGGTTCTGTTTGGATATGGGCTCCTTGTCGGTGGCTAGAAATGCTAAATTTACATTCTCTTAATGGCTCTTTTCCATGAGAAGTTCTTAGTTTAATGCATTCAAATATACAAGTCATTTTCTTTACAGTTTCTGCTTTTGGTGACAGCTTAGGAATCTTTCTCTACACAGATGTCATGAATTTTTTTTCCTTTATTGGTTTATTTATTTCCCTTTGAATGGTAGAGACAAGTTTATTTAAATGTAGCATCCATATATCTGTAAATCTGTTTCGCAGTTCAGAAGCTAAGTTGTGTCTAACTCTTTGATATCGCATGGACTGCAGCACACCAGGCTTCCTTGTCAACACCTACTCCCAGAGCTTGCTCAAACTCATGTCGGTAGAAGCTGTGATGCCATCCAACCATCTCATCCTCTGTCATTCCCTTCTCCTCCTGCCTTCAATCTTGCCCAACATCAGGGTCTTTTCCAAGGAATCAGTTCTTCGCATCAGGTGGCCAAAGTATTGGAGCTTCAGCTTCAGAATCTAAGTCAGAAAGAGAAAGATAAATATCATTTTCTAACTCATATATATGGATTTTGGAAAAATGGAACTGATAATTTATTTGCAGGGCAAAGATGGAGAAACAGACATAGAGAATAGACTTATGGACATGAGGAGAGGAAAAGAGAGGGTAAGATGTTTGGGAAGAGTAACATGGAAAGTTACATTACTATATGTAAAATAGATAGCCAATCGAAATTTTCTGTATGGCTCAGGAAACTCAAACGGGGGCTATGTATCAATCTAGATGGGTGGGGTGGGGAGGGAGATGGAAGGAAGGTTGAAAAGGGAGGGGATATATGTAGACCTATGCCTGATTCACTCTGAGGTTTGATAGAAAAAAGCAAAATTCTGTAAAGCAATTATCCTTCAATTACAAAATAATAAATAATTTTTAAAGTAAATAGATAAGTAAATTTGAAAAATTAATCCTTTGGCTCTCAACTTTATGGTTCAGGTCTCGCATCCATAAATGACTACCGAAAAACCATACCTTTAACTAGACGGGCTTTGTCTACAAAGTAATGTCTCTGCTTTTTAATATGCTGTCTGCTGCTGCTAAGTCACTTCAGTCGTGTCCGACTCTATGCGACCCCATAGACAGCAGTCCAGCAGGCTCCGCCATCCCTGGGATTCTCCAGGTAAGAACACTGGAGTGAGTTGCCATTTCCTTCTCCAATGCATGAAAGTGAAAAGTGGAAGTGAAGTCACTCAGTCGTGTCCAGCTCTTCGCGACCGCATAGACTGCAGCCTACCAGGCTCCTCCGCCCATGGGATATTCCAGGCAAGAGTACTGGAGTGGGGTGCCATTGCCTTCGCCTAATATGCTGTCTAGGTTGGTCATAACTATTCTTCTATGGAGCGAGTGTCTTTTAATTTCATGGCTGCAGTCACCATCTACAGTAATTTTGGAGCCCAAGAAAATAAAGTCTGTCACTGTTTCCATTGTTTCTTTATCTATTAGCCATGAAGTGATGGGAACAGGTGCAGTGATCTTCATTTTTTGAATGTTGATTTTTACAGTAACTTTTTCACTCACTTCTTTCATTTTCATCAAGAACTTCTTCAGATCTTCTTTGCTTTCTACCATAAGAGTTGTGTCATCTGTGTATCTGAGGTTATTGATATTTCTCCTGGAAATCTTGATTCCAGCTTGTGTTTCATCTAGCCCAGCATTTTGCATGTTGTAATCTGCATATAAGTTAAATAAGCAGTGTGACAATATACAGCCTTGATGTTCTCCTTTCCCAATTTGGAGCTAGTCTGTTGTTCCATGTCCAGTTCTAACCGTTGCTTCTAGACTTGGATATAGGTTTCACAGCAGGCAGGTAAGATGGTCTGATAGTCTCATCTCTTGACAAATTTTCCACAGTTTGCTGTGATCTGCATGGTCAAAGGCTTTGGCATAGTCAGTAAAGCAAAAGTAAATGTGTTTTTTTTTAACTCTCTTGCTTTTTCTATGATCCAACAATTTATTCTCTGGCTCCTCTGCATTTTCTAAATCCACATTGAACATCTGTAAGTCTTGGTTCACGTACTGGTGAACCCTGGCTTGGAGAATTTTAAGCATTAATTTGCTAATGTGTGAGATGAATACAATTGTGAAATAGTTTGAGCATTCTTTGGCATTGCCTTTCTTTGGGATTGGAATGAAAACTGACCTTTTCCAGTCCTGTGGCCACTACTGAGTTTTCCAGATTTGCTGACATAATGAGTGCAGCACTTTCACAGCATCATCTTTTAGGACTTGAAATAGTTCAACTGGAATTCCATCACCTGCACTAGCCTTGTTTATAGTGATGTTTTCTAAGGCCCACTTGACTTCACATTCCAGGATGTCTGGGTCTCTATGGGTGATAATATGCCATCATGGTCTTCTGGGTCATGAAGATCTTTTTTTGTATAGTTCTTCTGTGCATTGTTTCTATCTCTTCTTAATATCTTCTGCTTCTGTTAGGTCCATATGATTTATGTTCTTTATTGTGCCCATCTTTGCATGAAATATTCCCTTAGTGTCTCTGATTTTCTTGAAGATATCTCTAGTCCTTCCCATTCTATTGTTTTACTCTATTTTTTGCATTGATTACTGAGGAAGGCTTTCTTACCTCTCGTTGCTATTCTTTGGAACGCTGCATTCAGATGGATATTATCTTTCCTTTTCTCTTTTGTCTTTAGATTCTCTTCTTTCCTCAGTTATTTGTAACACCTCCTCAGAAAACCATTTTGCCTTTTTGCATTTGCTTTTCTTTGGTATGGTCTTGATCACTGCCTCCTGCCCAATGTCACAAACTTCCATCCATAGTTCTTCAGGCACTCTGTCTATCAGATCTAATCACTTGAGTCTATTTGTCACTTCCACTGTATAATCATAAGGGGTTTTATTTTAATACTTGAATGGTCCAGCGGATTTCCATACTTTCTTCAATTTAAGTCTGAATTTTGCCATGAAGAGTTCATGATCTGAGCCACAGTAAGCTCCAGGTCTTGTTTTTGCTGACTCTATAGAGATTTTCCATCTTCAGCTGCAAATAATATTATCATCTGATTTTGGCATTGACTCTCTGTTGATGTCCATGTGTAGAGTCTTCTCTTGTGTTGTTGGAAGAGGGTGTTTGCTCTGACCAGTGTGTTCTCTTTTTAAAACTCCATTAGCCTTTGCTCTGCTTCATTTTGTACTCCAAGGCCAGATTTGCCTGTTACTTTGGTTATCTCTTGACTTTCTACTTTTTCATTTCAGTACCCCATGATAAAAAGGACATCTTTTTTTGGTGTTCTAGAAGGTCTTATAGGTCATCATAGAACTTTTCAAATTTAGCTTCTTCATCATTAGTGGTTCAGGCATAGACTTGGATTTCTCTGACACTGACTACTTTGCCTTGGAAATGAACAGATATCATTCTTTCATTTTTGAGATTGCACCCAAGTACTGCATTACAGACTCTTGGTTGACTATGAGTACTACTCTATTTCTTCTAAGGGATTCTTGCACACAATGGTAGATATAAAAGCCATCCGAATTAAATTCACCCATGCTGGTTCATGTAAGTTCACTGATTTCTAAAATGTTGATGTTCACTCTTGCCATCTCTTGTTTGATCATTTGTTTTTCTAATTTCTTTTTATTTTGTTTCATTATTTTATTATTCTATCCCTGTACCAATATTACAGTGAAAGTCACTGTAATATTGGTACAGGGATTGGTACAAGTTTAATATTGTAAACTTACAATATTACAATAAGTCACTTAGTGGTGTCCAACTCTTTGTGACCCCATGGACTAAATATTTCATGGAATTCTCCAGGCCAGAAAATGTATTGGATAGCCTTTCCCTTCTTCAGGGGATCTTCCCAACCCAGGGATCTAAACCTAGGTCTCCCGCATTGAGGGCAGATTCTTTACCAGCTGAACCACAAGGGAAGCCCAAGGATACTGGCCTGCCTAGCTTATCCCTTCTTCAGCTGATCTTCCCAACCCAGGAATCAAACAGGTGTTTCCTGCATAGCAGGCAGATTCCTTACCAGCTGAGCTATCAGGGAACCCCCACTATGAAGGTCTCACCACTTCATAGTAAATAGATGAGGAAACAATGGAAACAGTGACAGACTTTATTACAGGGTCTCAACTAAACAACTTTATATCTTAGTATCTAGTATCTGGGCTTCCCTTGTGGCTCAGCTGATAAAGAATCCGCCTGTAATGTGGGAGACCTGGGCTCGATCCCTGGATTGAGAAGATCTCCTGGAGAAGGGAAAGGCTACCCACTCCAGTATTCTGCCCTGGAGAATTCCATGGACTGTACAGTCCATGGGGTCACAAAGAGTCAGGCACAACTGAATGACTTTCACATCTAATAGAACAAATCTTTTCATCCCTTTCTTCTTCTGTAACAGGTATTGCCCCTTCTAGCCTGTGTGAAATTCCATATAAACTTTATAGCAATTTATTTAATTCCACAAATAAACTGTTCAGGTTTTATTTGGATAGTATTTGATTTATCTCTCAGTTTGAGAATTGACGTTGGATTTGTGGGTGGGTCTCAGCATTGACTAAACAAATTTTCACTACGTAATTTATGTTTTTATTCCCTAAATCTCCCTCAATTGTGCCTGCTTTGACAATATCTGCAAAAAATAGTTTTTAAAAACAATGTTTTGTAGCTCTTAAAATCTTTGGGAGGACTAGAAGATAAAGTTTGGAAATCACAATCTCTCTGGTTCCATTTACCTAAGAAGTTTAAATATGGGATTTTAAAAACCTATATTTAAGCAATTAAATAATTAAATCAGGGGTTTGTTTTAAGTAATTATTCCTTTACACTAAGAAATTATAGTTCTTAAAAAAAAAAAAAAGAAATTATAGTTCTTCTCATGGTCTTTGATACTTGTCTTTATTACTGTCATCAGATACAGACCCCCAGTGCTCTCCTATGCAATTTAGGTAAACATGAGCCATCAACCTTCCCTGAATTGTCAAATAACTGAAATGTTTGGTACTCTATTTTAGAAGTTTCTTTTCAATAATACTGTGACAGACTCTATGGATATTATTAGTGGGAAATATTTCAAAATAGGTCAGTATGGACAAATGACAGAGGAGGTAGAGCAATATTATCACTTGAGGTATAAAGGTAGAATAATAAAATAATATAAAACTAGTGAAAAACTTACCCAAGTGAGGCAAACTTATGCTGAGATTTACTTTGTAAGTGACTTGGTTATTAATATTTTTAAATATCTGTATAATTATCATTTTTTTATCTAATACATATTTAAATCTCCTACCCTTAATTTTATCATTGAAATTTTCCAGCATCAGTTTTCACTTTTGATGAAATGGTTCTCTCTTTTAATGATAAGAATTGGTATAATGCAGGATTAGATTAATAGAAGTCCACCCACTACTAAACAATCATGAAATGTTTCTAATATAATAATATACCTTAGATCAAGCCACTAAGAAATTAACTATGTTTAGCATTTGTCGTAAATTTCTATTTCCTAACTTTGCAAAACATTATAAAATAACTATGGTCAATTTATTTTAAACATGTGGAAATAATTATTGTGTTTCAAAGAGAATTATTGTTGCTCTTATGAACTATTGCAAATTTAAATTACTCAATAAGTGAACATGCCCTGTAGTAACTACATTATTCTCATCAACATTTTAAGAATATTATATTTAACTGTAATGAGGAAGATGGTCATCATAAATATTATTTGTAAGAAATAGCAATATAATATTCCCAAATGAATGAAAAATGTTCACTATCCCTTATAGTGGGAGATTTCACATCAGTTTAACTGGCAAATTATCAATTAACTGAAAAATAAGTGCATTAAATATACATCTTAAATTTCAGAATTATTTTAAAGGTAATTGCATCTCTTCAGGGTGCCTTTAACCATAGTTAATTACTATTGTAATGTGGAGTTGCTGTTTCACTGCATTTTTAATAAGGGTCCAAAACCACCTTTGGAATTTGCCACCTTGTGTGTCTTCACCAGATATTTAAATCGTTTTCTAATGACATGCATTATAAGGGGTTTAGCAACTAAGGCAAAAATCATTAAACCTTCCATTTTCATTTACAGGGCTTCTCATTTCTAATCAGTGCATTACTTCACATACTATTTAAACTATTTTTTTTTTCTTTTGACTTTCATATACCCTGGAAAAAAACTTGAAAAAATACTTATAGCTAATATTGTAGCCACCACTTTATAAAAATTACATTGCATTTTGCTCAAGGCTTTACTGTAATAAAGAGAATAAAAACAGGAGGAGAGTATGCTCTCTCTCTAGTCACTTATTAAAAGATATCCTCTATAATCATGTGGGCTACACCAGTACCTATTGAATAAAATGAAGCAATGAGACAATCTGAGGAAAGATCCAGTTGTTAAGTTGTCTCAAGTTTACACAATTTGGAGAGACATTTGTTTTTAAGATAATTAACAAATTTTATGTAAGTACCACAAGGATGAGCAAAAATTAAAAATCAGAGGCTTAATTCTCCCTGTTGAAAATAAGCTACTTCCCCTCTTCTTTTCCTCACAGCCTGTACTTTAGAAAACTTGTTAGTACTGTCCTCTCTCTTTGAAATGTCTATATATCCTTTTGAATACTAGATTAGCATTTTATTAGCTTTATGGCCCAGGAATGTCTTTCTCCAGGATTTGAGAGCTATATCTTTCATGGGTAAAGCAGACAGCCATCTCTATCTCACATATATCTTCTATCTTTGGAAGATTAGGAGTGTAACTTTCTGAGTCTCTTGCTCCAAGTTAAACACTACCTCCTGTCTTTAAAATATGAGATGATTATTTCTCCTCTGATCAGTCAATTAGCTAACATAGATGATTACTCCAATTACTGGGTAAATTTAAGGTGAACTAAAAAAAAAAAAAAAATTTAAGGTGAACTAGATGTTACGTATAGTGCTGTCAAGACTTTTGAGGACTACATATTATTCATTTTGAAAATACATGTGTAATGAGTTCTGACTACTTGGCTACATAAAACAGGAGATTTCTTTCTGTCTATAAAATCACTTTAGTGGATTTCCTGTAATGTGCATCACTCTCTCTGGATTAGTGGGTTGGTTTTTGTTTTGTTTTATTTTAATAATAAAAATGGAGAACATTTCTGGGTTGAGATAAGGTTTTGGTTTTTTAATCATATTCTCATAAAAGTATCTAGATCAATCTTTTCAAAAACTGGACACACACACATCATTAGCAACAAGTTACACATATTACACATCTGCAGAGACCCTGAATGCTTCTTTCCATTTACCATAACCCTCTTCAAGGAAAACTGATTCTAAATACATGGAAATTGAGGAAACACTAATTCTAAAAATATATCTGAGCAACGACCCTTCACAGTAATGAGTCCATACTTTAGAAAGTAGTTTAAAGGCAGCCAGGGAAGACTTTCCATTTTGCCATTTTGTATAATTTTTGCAACCTTATAGACTGTAGCCCACCAGGCTCCTCTGCCATTGGGATTCTCCAGGCAAGGACGCTGGAGTGGGTTGCCATGCCCTCCTCCAGGGGATTTTCCCAACCCAGGGATCGAACTCAGGTCTATTACATTGCAAGTGGATTCTTTACCAACTGAGCCACCAGGGAAACCCAAAACTGACTCTAAATACATGGAAATTCAGAAAACATTGATTCTAAAAATATATCTGAGCAATGATGCTGCACAATAAAGAGTCCATACTTTATAAAGTAGTTTAAAAGCAGCTGGGGAAGGGGGAGGATTTTATATTTTGTATAAAATATAATATGTAGTTAATTTAGGGTATGTGATGTGGTTAATTTAGGGTATGTTGAGGGCATTTTTTAAAATTAGGAGTAAAAAAAAAGACACTTCTACAAAAACAAAAAACTGAATATAAAGATTGAATATTTAGTGAATTATTGTTGTTGTTCAATCACTAAGTTGTGTCTGACTCTTTTTTGCCCCATGGAACTGTAGCATGTCAGGCTTCCCTGTCCTTCACCATCCAATTCAGCAAACTGGAGTATGGCAAATATTTGATCAATTGACAGAGAACAGGAAAATATGTTACATTTGACCCTGATGCTTGAAATATTATTCAAGTACAGTGTTTATGACATGAATTTGAAGGTATTAAATTATATTAGCATGCAAGCCTGCTGAGTACAGGGGCATTTTTCTTTCTTTGTTTACCTGTTTTATTCTCTGCTAAATCCTCTTTGACTAAAACAGTTTCTGGCATAGCGTAGATAGTCAATACATATTTATTGACTAAGGAAATGACAGGCAATCAGAACATCCTGCAGAGATCTTTAGATAAATAATTTATATAAACTTGAATAGTATTATGTATTGTTACAACAATAGGCAATAAAATAATTAAAATCATATCATACTATAATGTTAAAACACTTTAAGTGTGAAATGAATGAGGACTATTATCTGAGAAGACTACAAGTTAAACAATTTTTCCTTATAAAGCACTAACAGTAAAATCCAGATCATTGCTATAGTAATGTTTTTAAACCTTATCTACCTTGAAATCTGTAAAAAGCATATAAATAGATAGTACTTACGCATTAGAATAGTATACGGAACTATATAAAATGAGAAGTTGTTTCTCATTACAAACTTTTACTATTTGAGTTTTTCCTCATGTATGTTTAATATTTTGGTATAAATTAGTAAAAATAAGAAAATAAGTAAGTAAATGGAGTAAATAAAAACATAATCATTGTTTAAAAATTCTTACATTATTTCCTTGTATAAATATATATATTTAAGCACTCTTTGGTCTTTACCTTAATGGTTGTCTTTATAGTTTGAATTATTTTGTAACTAGACATTGAAAACATTATTTAACCCCTCCTTTTCTTTTTTTTCTTTTTTTTTTTTTTCTTTTGCCTATTTAGACTTGTAATTTTGAGAATTTATGGTGTTATCCCTTTGGAATATCACTTGTTCTACACTACAATTTCTCTTTCCTGCTTTTCAGAGTGCCCTAAACAGATACTAGTGCAAAATGAAAAATATGGAAAGAAAATAGTCATTTGTGAATGAGGACCCAGGAACATTCATTGAACATAAAGTTTCTCTGACTTTTGATGTTAAGTATGACCTTAAACTAGAAACCTAGATGAGTTGTTTGTTGCTCCTTCACTTTCTAATTTGCTCCCATGAAACCAGATTACAGTTCACTTAAGCAATCAGTGGAAGTGAGAAATAAATTTAAAGGAGTAGATCTGATAGATAGAGTGTCTGATGAACTATGGATGGAGGTTTGTGACATTGTACAGGAGACAGGGATCAAGACCATCCCCATGGAAAGGAAATGTAAAAAAACAAAATGGCTATCTGGGGAGGCTTTACAAATAGCTGTGAAAAGAAGAGAAGACAAGAACAAAGGAGAAAAGGAAAGATATAAGCATCTGAATGCAGAGTTCCAAAGAATAGCAAGAGGAGATATGAAAGCCTTCCTCAGCGACCAGTGCAAAGAAATCGAGGAAAACAACAGAATGGGAAAGACTAGCGATCTCTTCAAGAAGGTTAGAGATACCAAGGGAATATTCCATGCAAAGATGGGCTCGATAAAGCACAGAAATGATATGGACTTAACAGAAGCAGTAGATATTAAGAAGAGGTGGCAGGAATACACAGAAGGACTCTACAAAAAAGATTTTCATGACCAAGATAATCACGATGGTGTGATCACTCACCTAGAGCCAGACATCCTGGAATGTGAAGTCAAGTGGGCCTTAGAAAGCATCACTATGAACAAAGTTAGTGGAGGTGATGGAATTCCAGTTGAGCTATTTCAAATCCTGAAAGATGATGCTGTGAAAGTGCTGCACTCAATATGCCAGCAAATTTGGAAAACTCAGCAGTGGCTACAGGACTGGAAACGGTCAGTTTTCATTCCAATGCCAATGAAAGGCAATGCCAAAGAATGCTCAAACTACCGCACAATTGCACTCATCTCACATGCTAGTAAAGTAATGCTCAAAATTCTCCAAACCAGGCTTCAGAAATACATTAACTGTGAACTTCCAGATGTTCAAGCTGGTTTTAGAAAAGGCAGAGGAACCAGAGATCAAATTGCCAACATCCACTGGATCATGGAAAAAGGAAGCAAGTTCCAGAAAAACATCTATTTCTGCTTTATTAACTATGCCAAAAGCTTTGACTGTGTAGATCAAAATAAACCGTGGAAAATTCTTCAAGAGATGGGAATCCTAGACCACCTGACCTGCCTCTTTAGAAAACTATATGCAGGTCAGGAAGCAACATTTAGAACTGGACATGGAACAACAGACTGGTTCCAAATAGGAAAAGGAGTGTGTCAAGGCTGTAGATTGTCACCCTGCTTATTTAACTTATATGCAGAGTACATCATGAGAAACGCTGGGCTGGAAGAAACACAAGCTGGAATCAAGTTTGCCGGGAGAAATATCAATAATCTCAGATATGCAGATGACACCACCCTTATGGCAGAAAAGGAAGAGAAACAAAAAAGCCTCTTGATGACAGTGAAAGAAGAGAGTGAAAAAGTTGGCTTAAAGCTCAGCATTCAGTAAACGAAAATCGTGGCATCTGGTCCCATCACTTCATGGGAAATAGATGGGGAAACAGTGGAAACAGTGGCTGACTTTATTTTGGGGGGCTCCAAAATCACTGAAGATGGTGATTGCAGCCATGAAATTAAAAGACGCTTACTCCTTGGAAGGAAAGTTATGACCAACCTAGATAGCATATTCAAAAGCAGAGACATTAATTTGACAACAAAGATCCGTCTAGTCAAGGCTATGGCTTTTCCTGTGGTCATGTATGGATGTGAGAGTTGGACTATGAAGAAAGCTGAGCACTGAAGAATTGATGCTTTTGAACTGTGGTGTTGGAGAAGACTCTTGAGAGTCCCTTGGACTGCAAGGAGATCCAACCAGTCCTTTCTGAAGGAGAGCAGCCCTGGGATTTCTTTGGAAGGAATGATGCTAAAGCTGAAACTCCAGTACTTTGGCCACCTCATGCGAAGAGTTGACTCATTGGAGAAGACTCTGATGCTGGGAGGGATTGGGGGCAGGAGGAGAAGGGGATGATAGAGGATGAGATGGCTGGATGGCATCACTGACTCGATGGATGTGAGTCTGAGTGAACTCTAGGGGTTGGTGTTGCATAGGGAGGCCTAGCGTGCTGTGATTCATGGGGTTGCGAAGAGTTGGACATGAATGAGTGACTGAACTGAACTGAACTGACTGAAACAATAAGTAACATAGGTGAGGAACTAAAAATGACAGATCAGGCTGGTGTGACCAGGCACAGTCCACGGAATGCTTATATCATGTAAGACAAACAGTTTTGCCTCTGTGACCAGGAAATGAAAAGTTTGTGTCTGGCCTATGTCAAATAAAAGCAGAATATTTCACACTGTTTGCCACAGAAAATGGAAATGACAACAAGATTATTGTTAAATGTGTAATTTCTTCTTAATAAAAGTGAGGCTGAGCAGTTGGCAAACTGAGACTGAAAAATGCCACTGTCTATAAAAGCACTGAAGTGGAGGTAAGAAAAAGATAAAAGAATGTATGTCATCCTTGCTGACCATGTTGGAAATAAGACTCAGATCAGATCAGATCAGTCTCTCAGTCGTGTCCGACTCTTTGCGACCCCATGAATCGCAGCACGCCAGGCCTCCCTGTCCAACACCAACTCCCGGAGTTCATTCAAACTCACGTCCATCGAGTCAGTGATGCCATCCATCCATCTCATCCTCTGTCATCCCCTTCTCCTCTTGTCCCCAATCCCTCCCAGCATCAGAGTCTTTTCTAATGAGTCAACTCTTCACATGAGGTGGCCAAAGTACTGGAGTTTCAGCTTTAGCATCATTCCTTCCAAAGAAATCCCAGGGCTGATCTCCTTCAGAAAGGACTGGTTGGATCTCCTTGCATTCCAAGGGACTCTCAAGAGTCTTCTCCAACACCACACTTCTTCGGCACTCAGCCTTCTTCACAGTCCAACTCTCACATCCGTACATGACCACAGAAAAACCATAGCCTTGACTAGACGGACCTTTGTTGTCAAAGTAATGTCTCTGCTTTTGAATATGCTATCTAGGTTGGTCATAACTTTCCTTCCAAGGAGTAAGCATCTTTTAATTTCATGGCTGCAGTCACCATCTGCAGTGATTTTGGAGCCCAGAAAAATAAAGTCTGACACTGTTTCCACTGTTTCCCATCTATTTCCCGTGAAATGATGGGACTGGATGCCATGATCTTCGTTTTCTGAATGTTGAGCTTTAAGCCAACTTTTTCACTCTCCACTTTCACTTTCATCAAGAGGCTTTTTAGTTCCTCTTCACTTTCTGCCACAAGGAAATAAGAATACAGAAGTAGAAACATCCTCCCTCTTCTTAAAACTTAGGACATACTATGTGCCTAGCTCTCTGAGTTGGCCAAGGGTTTCTCCCTAATAATCCCATAAGATAATACTTATTTAAAAAAAAAAAATGCCTTTGATTGGTGAAACAAATACTTAAGAAACAGTGGTAGGCAAGATTGACAAAGTATACTGGAGGTTGTGAAAGGTTGTTGCTGAACCATGAAAAGTCGCCGGGATTCTTGGCCTCCAGAGGAGAAAAATTCAATCCAGGGCCAGAGACGAGGCTTGATCACTCAGAGCTTTTGTGTAATAAAGTTTTATTAAAGTATAAAGGAGATAGAGAAAGCTTCTGACATAGTTATCAGAAAGGAGCAGAAAGAGTACCCCACTGCTAGTCTTCAGCTAGATGTTATATAGTCACTAGCAGTTTGTTAGGAGAAGGCAATGGCACCCCACTCCAGTACTCTTGCCTGGCAAATCCCATGGATGGAGGAGCCTGGTAGGCTGCAGTCCATGGCGTCGCTAGGAGTCGGACACGACTGAGTGACTTCATTTCACTTTTCACTTTCATGCATTGGAGAAGGAAATGGCAATCCACTCCAGTGTTCTTGCCTGGAGAATCCCAGGGATGGGGGAGCCTGGTGGGCTGCCATCTATGGAGTCGCACAGAGTCAGACACGACTGAAGGGGCTTAGCAGCAGCAGTTTGTTAATGAAAGAAAGGAATGTCTTAAAACAAAATGGCACCAGGCTCTCATCCATAAGATGTATTTTGGGATAATCTTGGCACCAGATGTGTCATCCCGGGCCATAAAAGGATCGACTTGAATCTTGTAGAAAGGGCAGATAACCATACAAATAGTTTCGTTTACATAGATTAGGGGAACAATGTCTGAGTATAACATAATGGTTTTTCAAGTAGGTTCTGAGCAGTTAGGCAGAACAGACTTAAAAGACAGTCTGGGGTAAATACATAGTACATTAACATAGCTTAAGACAAATATTTCTCTAAGAAAAATGCATTGGTTAACTCAAGGTTTGAGAATAGTTAACTTCAGGTGGAATCAGGTGTCATTATGGCAACACAGTATTTTAAGAGAAACCTTTTTAATTTGTATAGAGAAGGGGAGAGAAAAAAAAAATTAAAAATCACTAGTTTGTTTCCTCTTGTGGCTTAAGAGAGATAAAAATGACTGATACTTGCAGCATATTTCCTCCATTTGGAGACCCCTGGCCTTCCTGCCTGTTATCCTCTCAGTTGTACCTCAATTAGTCTTTAAAAATGTCTAAGATATGGAAACAACCTAAGTGTGTTTCTCAGTGAATGAATGTATAAATGGAATATTATTCAACCATGAGAAAGAAGACAATCATGCCATTTGCAACAGTGTGGATGGACTTTGAAGGCATTATGCTTAGTGAAACAAGTTTGAAAGAGAAAAAAAATTATTGTGATATAACTGATATGTAGAACCTGAGAAAATAAAAATCAAACTCATGTAATAGAAAAGTAATCTCCATGGGCTAGGGATGGTGGGTCTAATGTAAAACATGATGAGCGTAGTTGATACCACTGTATTGCATAACTTAAATTTGCTAAGACAGTAGAACTTAAATGTTCTTACAAAAAAAGATAAATGGCTGAGGTGATGGATCTATCAATTATTAATAACTCATGAGGGTAGTCTTTTCACAATGTACATGTGTATTAAATTGCCATAAAATATACATCAAATATTTTAAAATTTTACTTGTCAATTATACCTCAATAAAACTGAAATGAAAAAATAAAAACTAGTTAAGATATGAAAAGGAAATGGGAATGAAAATGTAGTCTATCAATTTGGGGGAAAAAAAATAAAAACAAGCTTAGAGTAGAGAATGAACATAATATATTCAGAAGGTGCAAGAGGCTCTATCTCAGTTCATGCTGGGAAGCAGAGAGATCTAAAATTGCACATGTGGAGCAGAGATGGGGTTTTGAAGAGACTAGTCATCGAAGTGAATACCCTATGGGTTCTTGTCTGCTTTGAGAGCCACTCACCTGTTATGATGAAAATGTTCGGCATGTATGTTTTTGTATAATTCTGCTTGTTATGTTTTTTAGACTGATGTTAGGTTTAAAAACAGGCTCTTTGTGAGAAGGAAGAGCATTATGAATTCAAGTGTTAAACTGCTGGCGCTTTCAGTAAAATTAAAATGCTAATCCACACTCTGAATTTTGTAACTCTTAGTAAACCTTAGAGTGGGTGATTTAGGAAGGAAATTTGAAAATAATTAAGGAGAACACATCAACAGTTGGATCGTCTATTCTCATAGTACCTGCATATTCTCCGCATTTGGGGAAATAACTGTTTAAATAAGTGTAGAAAGGTGTGCTTTGGAGTCAGTAGCTGGTTAAGGGAAAAAAGGACATGATTATAAGTCCTGAAGCCCACCTATAATGCAGGAAACAAGCGCAGTGAGTCCCAGCTGTCTTCCCTGAGCAGTCAAAAAACCTTCTGGTGCTGTCAGGAAAGGAAGTGGTCAGCCCCACACAGTTCACATCTAGACCAGAGGTCAAAGGATCAATTATAATTAAAGGACTTTTCACAATACTAAAAAGAAATCCTTATAAATCCAATTAAACCTGGAAAAGCATGAGCAGATTGCTTGAGTTTAACAATAATTGAAAAAATAATGCTTTAATTGGAAGCAGTTTATTCTCAGAAGTATTTTATTTTTATGTTTTTCTTTTTTTCAGGAGTTAATCATTCCAGCCAGAAGAAATCTAAGGAAAAAAAAAAAAAAAAATTGGTCAGTTTCATTACAAGGTGCCAGTGGCATAATGTAGGATTCAGCAATATTAGATTCACCACCATAGATAATGATAATTGTTTTGAAAATAGGTGATCAAAACATTTAAATTATGTTTAATTTCAATAAATATTAAAAACCTGCATTTTTCTCATATAAGTAATGAGTTATTTATTTTTCAAAGAAACTAGAAAGCATTTTTTATAAATACATAGAGGCCCTGCTACTGCTGCTGCTAACTCGCTTCCGTCATGTTCGACTCTGTGTGACCCTATAGATGGCAGCCCATCAGGGTCCCCTGTCCCTGGGATTCTCCAGGCAAGAACACTGGAGTGAGTCGCCATTTCCCTCTCCAATGCATGAAAGTGGAAAGTGAAAGGGAAGTAACTCAGTCGTGTCCGACTCTAGGCAACCCCACGGACTGCAGCCCACCAGGCTCCTCCATCCATGGGATTTTCCAGGCAAGAGTACTGGAGTGGGTTGCCAGTGCCTTCTCCGATAGAGCCCCTTACTATTCTGAAATAGCAGTCTTTGCATAGAACTTCATAGGTAATTTTTATACTTAATAGTTATATATATAGTTAGTATAATACAGTTTATATTAAGATGAAATTTATATTAACAGCATATCTTCAACTAATCCTTATTAATAATTAAGTATAAAGCATAGCACTCTTCCATAACAAAGAGATAGACATGTTGTAACTATGTCTATGTACAACTATGTTGTACATATCTGCAAATTAACTAACAGCAAACAAAATCTTAAGCAAAATCCTAGGGCATACTACACTACAAAGAAGAGATAAGAATTCAATTGTCCTCACTGTTCTGAGAACATTGTGGAGATTCCTTAAAAAACTGGAAATAGAACTGCCTTATGATCCAGCAATCCCACTGCTAGGCATACACACTGAGGAAACCAGAAGTGAAAGAGACACGTGTACCCCAATGTTCATCCCAGCACTGTTTATAATAGCCAGGGCATGGAAGCAACATAGATGTCCATCAGCAGATGAATGGCTAAGAAAGCTGTGGTACATATACACAATGGAGTATTACTCAGCCATTAAAAAGAATACATTTGAATCAATTCTAAGAAGGTGGATGAAACTGGAGCCTATTATACAGAGTGAAGTAAGCCAGAAAGATAAAGACCAATACAGTATACTAATGCATATATATGGAATTTAGAAAGATGATAATGTTAACCCTGTATGCGAGACAGCAAAAAAGACACAGATGTATAGAACAGTTTTTGGACTCTGTGGGAGAGGGAGAGGGTGGGGTGATTTGGGAGAATGGCATTGAAACATGTATAATATATAAGAAATGCATCACCAGCCCAGGTTCAATGCAGGATACAGGATGCTTGGGGCTGGTGCACTGGGATGACCCAGAGGGATGGTACCGGGAGGGAGGTGGAAGGCGGGCTTAGGATGGGGAACATGTGTACACCCGTGGTGGATTCATGTTGAAGTATGGCAAAACCAATAAAATATTGTAAAGTAAAAAAAAAAAATCAACCTAAAAAAAAAAGAATTCAATTGTCAAAAATGCTATGCTGTCTAAGTTGGTCATAACTTTCCTTCCAAGGAGTAAGCGTCTTTTAATTTCATGGCTGCAATCACCATCTGCAGTGATTTTGGAGCCCCAAAATAAAAGTTTGCCACTATTTACACTGTTTCCCCATCTATTTGTCATAACATGATGGGACCAGATGCCATGATCTTAGTTTTCTGAATGTTGAGCTTTAAGCCAACATATTCACTCTCCTCTTTCAATTTCATCAAGAGGCTCTTTAGTTCTTCTTCACTTTCTGCCATAAGGATGGTGTCATATGCATATCTGAGGATATTGATATTTTTCCCTGTGATCTTGATTCCAGCTTGTGCTTCTTCCAGCCCAGCATTTCTCATGATGCACTCTGCATAGAAGTTAAATAAGCCGGGTGACAATATACAGCCTTTATGTACTCCATTTCCTATTTGGAGCCAGTCTTTTGTTCCATGGCCAGTTCTAACTGTTGCATCCTGACCTGCATACAGGTTTCTCAAGAGGTAGGTCAGGTGGTCTGGTATTCCCATCTCTTTCAGAATTTCCCACAGTTTATTGTGATCCACACAGTCAAAGCCTTTGGCATAGTCAATAAAGCAGAAATAGATGTTTTTTCCTAGAACTCTCTTGCTTTTTCGATGATCCAGTGGATGTTGGCAATTTGATCTCTGATTCCTGTGCCTTTATTAAAACCAGCTTGAACATCTGGAAGTTCATGGTTCACGTATTGCTGAAGCCTGGCTTGGAGAATTTTGAGCATTACTTTACTAGTGTGTGAGATGAGTGCAATTGTGCGGTAGTTTGAACATTCTTTGGCATTGACTTTTTGGGGGATTGGAATGAAAACTGACCTTTTTCAGTCCTGTGGTCAATATTGAGTTTCCATATTTGCTGGCATACTGAGCGCAGCACTTTCACAGCATCATCTTTCAGGATTGAAATAGCTCAACTGGAATTCTATTCACCTGCAATAGTTTTGTTCATAGTGATGCTTCCTAAGGCCCACTTGACTTCACATTCCAGGATGTCTGGCTCTAGGTGAGTGATCACACCATCGTGATTATCTGGGTCATGAAGATCTTTTTTGTATAGTACTTCTGTGCATTCTTGCTACCTCTTCTGCTTCTATTAGGTCCATACCATTTCTGTCCTTTATCGAGCCCATCTTTGGATGAAATGTTCCCTTGGTATCTCTAATTTTCTTGAAGAGATCTCTAGTCTTTTCCATTCTATTATTTCCCTCTATTTCTTTGCACTAATCGCCGAGGAAGGCTTTCTCATCTCTCTTTGTTATTCTTCAGAACTCTGCATTCAATTGGGAATATCTTTCCTTTTCTCCTTTACTTTTCACTTCTCTTTTCACAGCTATTTGTAAGGCTTCCTGAGACAACCATTTTGCTTTTTTTGCATTTTTCCCCCCTTGGGGATGATCTTGATCCCTGTCCCCTGTACAATGCCCTGAACCTCTATCCATAGTTCATCAGGCAGTCTGTCTATCAGATCTAATCCCTTAAATCTATTCTTCTTCCACTGTATAATCGTAAGGGATTTGATTTAGGTCATACCTGAATGGTCTAGTGGTTTTCTATACTTTTTCTATTGAAGCCTTTGGCAATAAAGAGTTCATAATCTGAGCCACAGTCAGCTCCTGGTCTTGTTTTTGCTGACTATATAGAGCTTCTCCATCTTTGGATGAAAAGAATATAATCAATCTGATTTGTGTGTTGGCCATCTGGTGATATCCATGTGTAGAGTCTTCTCTTGTGTTGTTGGAAGAGGGTGTTTGCTATGACCAGTCCATTCTCTTGGCACAACTCTATTAGCCTTTTTTCTGCTTCATTCTGTACTCCAAGGCCGATCGTGCCTGTTACTCCAGGTCTTTCTTGACTGCCTACTTTTGCATTCTAGTCCCCTATAATGAAAAGGACATCCTTTTTTGGTTTTAGTTCTAAAAGGTCTTGTAGGCCTTCATGGAACCATTCAACTTTAGTTTCTTCACTGTTACTCATTGGACATAGACTTTGATTACCATGATATTGAATGGTTTGCCTTGGAAACAAACAGAGATCATTCTGTAATTTGGGGGATTGCATCCAACATATGGAAAAACCATAGCTTGAGTATATGAACCTTTGTTCGTTAATAATGTCTTTGCTTTTTAATATGCTGTCTAGGTTGGTTATAGGTTTTATTTCAAGGAACAAGTGTCTTTTAATTTCATGGCCGTAGTCACCATCTGCAGTATGTTGGAGTCCAAGAAAATAAAGTCTCTCACTGTTTCCATTGTTTCACCATCTATTTGCCATGAAGTGATGGCACTAGATGCCAGGATATTATGTTTGAATGTTGAGTTTAAGGTGACTTTGTCACGCTCTTCTTTCACTTTCATCAAGAGGCTGTTTAGTTCCTCTTTGTTTTCTGCCATAAGGGTGATGTCACCTGCGTATCTGAGGTTAGTGATATTTCTCCTGGCAATCTTGATTTCAGCTTGTCATTCATCCAGATTAACATTTCACTTAATGTACTCTGCATATAAGTTAAATAAGTAAGGTGCCCATATAAGCCTTGACATATTGCTTTCTCAATTTGGAACCAGTCCATCGTCCCATGTCTGGATCTTACTATTGCTTCTTGACCTGCATACAGGTTCTTGGAAGACAGATAAGGTGGTCTCATATTCCCATCTTTTAAAGAATTTTTCACAGTTCATAGTGATCCACATAGTCAAAGGATTTCGTGTAGTCAATGAAACAGAAGTAGATACTTTTCTGAAATTCCCTTGCTTTTTTCTTTGCTCCAAGATATGTTGACAATTTAGTCTCTGATTCTTCTGACTTTTCTAAGTTCAGCTTCTACAGTTAGATATTCTTGGTTCATGTATTGTTGAAGCCTAACTGAAGGATTTTGAGCATTGACTTTCTAGCATGTGAAATGAGTTCAACTGTGTGGTAGTTTGAACACTTTTTTTGGCATTGTCCTTTTTTGGGATTGGAATGAAAACTGACCCATTCCAATTCTGTGGTAACTTTTGAATTTTCCAAATTTGCTGGCATATTGAGTGCAACACATTAACAGCATCATCTGTTAGGATTTGAAATAGCTGAGCTGGAATTCCATCACTTTCACTAACTTTGCTTATAGTATTGCTTCCTAAGGGCCACTTGACTTCACACTCCAGGATGTCTGACTCTAGGTCAGTGACGTCACCACTGTGGTTGTCCCAGTCATTAAGACCTTTTTGTATTTTTTCTGTATAATCTTGCCACCTCTTCTTAATATGTTCTGCTTCTGTTAGGTCCCCAGATACCAAATTTCATGTACTTACCATTATGAAACATTTCCCTTATGTTTTATCTTTATTCACTTTGAAGAATTACTCAATTATTTTCTACTAATGGCCATTTTCTGGGCTGTCACTCTGTCAGATGGATTATGATACCTCTCTTGGTTATCCATTTTATTTGGAGCATTTATCATTCTGAGAAACAATATAATTCTTTCTGGATTACTTTAAGATTCAGTCCCCTAACCTTTCAATTTTGTGACTTTTTGATTCACCTTTAATGACTTTTTCTCTCTTATCAACATTCTTCTACACTGGATCTTGGAACCTCCTAATCAATTAAAACTTGAGTTGGAACACTCCTTTCCCAAATCACAAACCAGCTTGTATTCATCTCAGTTAATATCAAGACATATTTTCTCCAAAGAAGACATACAGATGCAACAAATACATGACAATATGATCAACATCATTAATTATTAGAGAAATGCAAATAAAAACTTCAGTGAGGTGTCACCTCATACTAGGAGAATGACCATCATCAAAAAATCTACAAAGAATAAATGCTGGAGAGCCAGTGGAGAAAAGGAAATCCCTCTTACATTGGGAATGCAAATTGATCGAACCACTGTGAAGAACAGTATGGTAGTTCCTTAGATACCATATGACCCAGAAATCCCACTTCTGGGCATATATCTGGAGAAAACCATAATTCAAAAAGATATATGCACCCAACACTTCATTGCAGCACTATTTACAATAGTCAGGATATAGAAGCAACCTAAATGCACATCAGCCCATGAATGGATAAAGACATTGTTGTACGTATGTATTATGGAATAATAGCCATAATAAGAATGGAATTATGCAATTTGAAGAAACATGGATGGACCTAGAGACTCAAACAGAGTGAAGTAAGTCAGAAATAGAAAAACAAATACAATACAATGGAATGTACAAAAGTGATACAGATTAACTTATCTGCAAAGCAGAAATACAGACACAGACATAGAGAATGGATGCATGGATATCGAGGGGAAAAGGGTGGGATGAATTGAGAGATTGGGGTTGAGATACACACACACACACACACACACACACACACCTATGTATAAATAGATAACTAATGACCACCTGCTTTATAGCACAGGGACCTCTACTCCATGCTCTGTGGTGACCCAACTGAAAACTAAATGAGAAGAAAATCTATTATTTAAAAGAGGGAACATGTATATACATACAATTTAATCACTTTGCTATGCAGCAGAAAATAATACAATTTTGTAAAACAAGTATACTCAAAAAAGTAATATAAATTTATAAATATAAATAAATAAAACAATTTGCTACTGGCCAAAGGAAAGAAAAAAAAAAAACAAGCAAAAACAAAAACAATAATGATATATTTTTTTTCAAATTCATAAAGTCCTGTTCCTTGAACCTTCTGTTTTATCTCTTTATTCTTCTTCTCATTTTCTTTTTCTTCTTCACATCTAAGGTTTCTAATCCATCAGTACATTCTTTGATTCTTATTTTTACTAATTATTTTTTATTGTTCTTTAAACAGGCTACCTGAGAAATATTTTCCCATCTCCTCTACATATTCCCCAGGCTATTAAACACTGCTGAACATGCCTAAAAATGCTGTGGATTTTTGATAATATGGATTTATGACACTCCACCTCAGTTGGAATCTTAGTCATGACTTGTCTTCTTTCAACATTCCTTCTTCAGTTCTTGCTCTTGTTTAAAGCAATAATTCAAATATTTTGCATAAGTCTCCCCAAATCTCCCTAAACTATTCTTAAATTCCCATCTTTCTTGTTCTCCTACATTCAGTAGTGTAGATAGCATATTCACTGAATTAATAAATCTTCAAATTGAAACAAAAATTATATAACAGATAAGCCTCTATTCCTGCCACCACACCAAAATTTTAATCTACATCAAGAATGTTCTTTAACCAACCCATGTCAGAGTATCAATTTTATGTCTTTTCCCCTTCTATCCTTTGCATTTTTTCATTCTTCCTATTCCTGTTAATCCCTTTCTTTTAGTGTATAAACATCAAGTTAGCAAGTTATCCCATTAAATCTCCTTAATCTGTTGGCTCTCTAGCCTTCATTATATCTCTCTTTTCTTCAAAAAATCTCAAGAGTTTTAAACACTGTGTCTTTCTGCATTTCCTCACAACCTTCACTGAGCTGACAGCAGCTTGATGGTTGCATTATCATTGCAGTAAAACTTCTTCCATAAAGATCCCCCAACCTGCATTATAATAATAGTGACAAATTAATATTCTTCTTACCCAATCTATGGGCACTATTTGAAATTGCTGAACATTTTTATGATATGAATTATTTTTTTCCTTCTAATTATATTTCTGATTATTTCTTAACTTTCTATGCCAGCTGTTCATTCTGTGCATAATGTAAATGGTTGTAAGGATCTTTTTTGAAATTTTTATTGATTTTTTTCATTTTCAACATAGACTATTTACAGCTACATTGACATCAGATAGCACAGTGGGAAGTGCATGTGGGAAGTGCCTGGTAAATATTTGTTGAATAAAATGAATAAAATACATTTTTATCTAGCAGGAGTTGCTCTATGCAGTGCTAAGCTAGTTCAGAAAATTTCTAATGCTTATAGTTTGGAGATGAGTTTTTTTTCTTTGGAGTGTATGAATAAATGTGTTTTTCAGACTACTTCAGTATTCTCTTATGTTCTCTTTTTGTCAGGTAGACGGAAAGAGAGAAATATAAGTATTACAAAATTTTGTATTGTAATAAATAAAAATATACAAAAGATATTAAGTGAGAATTAGAAATTGGCTTGTTAACATGTAAATAAATGAGTGCATGGAATTATATATTTTGACCTAATAACATTTATCCTAATTCAGTTGCCTCTATTTTATTTATAGGGAGACATCTGTGCTTCTCAGGTGGCGCTAGTCGTAAAGAACCCGCCTGTCTATATAAGAGACACAGTTTTGATCACTGGGTCAGGAAGATCACCTGGAGGAGGGCATGACAACCCACTCCAGTATTCATGCTTGGAGAATCCTATGGACAGAAGAACCTGCCAGGCTATGGTCCATAGGGTCACAAGCAGTCAGACACAACTGAAGCGACTTGGCACACTGGGAGACACCTATTAGTGAACATTTGTAAGAACCAAATCCGTGAAACCTACATAGAATTCAATGTCCATCTTTTAATGAGATTTAAAAAAATGCAAAATACATATACTTTTACCACAAAACTAGAAACAAAGGTAAATTTGATCACTGAGGTATGGGGAAATTTTCTGAAATGCTGATATGCTGTCAATAAGTATTATCAATATGTTTCTCAAATATCTTATGAATTTAATTATCATGAGATGCAAAACAAAACAAGAACAAAATCAGTGACTCCAGCATATAAATGTCTTCTTCAAATGAGCCTTTAATCTTCTACAAGGCCATGGATTAATTATCTTCCTTATTCTAAGCATCTGGTTCTCTCCTTTGATTTAATGAAAAGTTAGTTTGACCCCACACTTAAACCGTTTTTAAACTTGGAGACTATCGAAAGCAGGGTTTTCAAGAATGAAGTGATCTATACTTATCAAATAATTGTCTTTCCCAAGCTAGATAAAGTTGATCTGAACTTTAGCTAGTATAAATATGTTAAGATTAAGAAAATTTCCTCTTTAAAATGAATGTTAAATCAACCAGTAAAACATATATCATTCCTTTAAACGACTTACTTATTAGTTTGATAAAATGAAAGTTTGCATCTTCTGAATATGGATTCTAATAGTTCCTTATTTCCCAGATTAATATTTATATAGTAAATGCCATGCTATTCCTTCTTTGATGTCATGTTAATGCTTGAGGCATTTCTAAGAAACAAGTTGTGGGTTAGAGATGCCTGAGGAGAAAACTGAGAGAACTTTACTATTAACTGTTCTGTATAGGTACTGCTACATATATAAAATTGAGGAGGGTAGGGAAATCAGCTAAACCATTCAGCTATGACCTAAATCAAATCCCTTATGATTATACAGTAGAAGTGACAAATAAATTCAAGGAATTAGATCTGATAGACAGAGTGCCTGAAGAACTATGGATGGAGATTCCTAACATCATACAGGAGGCAGTGATCAAAACCATTCCCAAGAAGAGGGCAAAGAGAGAAAATGGTTGTCTGAGGATGCCTTTCAGATAGCTGAGAAAAGAAAAGAAGTGAAAGGCAAAGGAAAGATATATCCATCTGAATGTAGAGTTCCAAAGAATACCAAGGAGAGATTAGAAAGTGTTTCTAAGTGATCAATGCAAAGAAATAGAGGAAATGGTAGAGTAGGGAAGACTAGAGATCTTTTCAAGAAAATTAGAGATACCAAGGGAACATTTCATGCAAAGATGGGCACAATAAGGGACAGAAGCTGTATGGCCCTAACAAGAAAAGGTGGCAACAATGTACAGAACTATATATTAAAAAAAAAAAATCTTAATGACCCAGATAACCACGATGGTGTGATCACTCATCTAGAGTGAGACATCCTGGGGTGCAAAGTCAAGTGAGCCTTAGAGAGTATCACTACAAACAAAGCTAGTGGAGGTGATGGAATTCCAGCTGAGCTATTTCAAGTCATAAAAAATGATGCTGTAAAAGTGCTGCACTCAATATGCCAGGAAATCTGGAAAATTCACCAGTGGCCACAGGACTGGAAATGGTCAGTTTCCATTCCAATCCCAAAGAAAGGAAATACCAAAGAATGTTCAAACTGCTGCACAATTGAACTCATCTCACATGCTAGCTAAGTAATGCTCAAAATTCTCCAATCTAGGCTTAAACAGTACACGAGCCAAGACTTCCAGATATGCAAGCTGGATTTAGAAAAGGCAGAAGAACCATAGATCAAATTGCCAACATTCACTGAATTATAGAACAACAAGAGAATTACAGAAAAGCATCTACTTCGTCATTGACTGTGTGCTAAAAATCTTTTGACCGTGTAGATCACAACAAAGGAAAACTCTTCAAGAGATATGAATAACAGACTGCTGCCTTAATCTGAGGAGGTAATATCATTACAATATCAGGTAATGCCATTACCTGCATCCTGAGAAATTTGTATGCAGGTTAATAAGAAAAAGTTAAAACCAGACATGGAACAATGGACTGGTTCCAAATTGAGAAAGGCTGTATATTGTCATCTTGCTTATTCAACTTATATGCAGAGTACATCAATATTTCAGGGAGAAATATTAATAACCTCATATATTCAGATGACACCACCCTTATGGCAGAAAGTGAAGAGGAACTAAAGAGACTCTTGATGAAAGTGAAAGAGGAGCATGAAAAAACTGGCTTAAAACTCAACATTCAGACACTAAGATCCTGGCATCCGGTGCCATCACTTAAGCGCAAATCGATGGGGAAACAATGGAAACAGTGAGAGACTTTATTTTCCTGGGCTCCAAAATCACTGCAGATGGTGACTGCAGCCATGAAATTAAAAGATGCTTACTCCTTGGAAGGAAAGTTATGACCAACCTAGACAGCATATTATTGAAAAGCAAAGGCATTACTTTACCAACAGACGTCCATCTAGCCAAAGCTATGGGTTTTTCCAGTAGTTATGTATGGATTTGAGAGTTGGACCATAAAGAAAGCTGAGTGTCCAGTAATTGTTCCTTTTGAGCTGTGGTGGTGGAGAAGATTCTTGAGAGTCCCTTGGACTGCAAGGTGATCAAACCAGTCAATCCTAAATGAAATTAGTCCTGAATATTCATTGAAAGGACTGATGCTGTAGCTACAATACTTTGGCCACCTGAAGCTAAGAGCTGACTTATTAGAAAAGACCCTGATGCTGGGAAATATTCAAGGCAGGAGGAGAATGGGATGACAGAGGATGAGATGGTTGGATGGCATCACTGACTCAGTGGACATGAGTTTGAACAAGCAGTCCATGGGTTCACAAAGAGTCAGACATGACTGAGTGACTGAACTGTAGTTATATATATTTATATGCATGTATATGTAAATATATGTATGTATACTAAAATATATGCATATAAATATGTATATATACACATATACACACAGTATTAGTGTGTATCCATGTTTTAGAAATAACAGATTTGAAAGAATTAGTGGAAGACCATCGCACTGTAAAAGGAAAGGAATAAAATGACATTGATTGAAATTATCTGCTGTAAGGTAGAAATGTACTTTCTGACTATAACTCATCTACCCTCAAAAGGAAGAGCAAACACATTCTCCAAATCTCAGAAAGAAGCTCTTTCTCATACTCTTGATGTTATAATGTGATAATATTTACTCAGTATATATCATACAGTTGGATCAGACTTATATACACTATAGGGTTCAGGAGATCTCACATCTTTTCTACAACTCTCCCTCCACCCACATCATTTTTGCTTAGTCTGGAAGGACAAGAATTGAGGGATCAGTTCTTGGCATGGAGGAGCCACAGAAAGGTACTATTCTTTCTATCATGCCAGCATAAGCAGAAGGTACACTCAGATAAGAGTGTTAGCTAAGGTGTTAGGATAATCAGCTAATTAACAATTTCATGTGTAGTGAAGGAAGCGAGTCTTACGAGGCTCTCAAGTGCAGGAATAGTTAAGCAGCCAGTTCCCTGAAATACCAGAGGTTATCTGTCAACAAAACTACCAACAGCTAAAGGGACTGTTTGCTACTCGAAGTCCCAGAGAAAATATTGCCGTTATGGAATGGTGGGAGCTGGTGTTTTTATTCTAAATGACACAAGAATGGTTAAAAATATAAACAGACTGAAAATGCCCTAGAGATTGAAAAATCTATTTATTTTCTCATGCTTTAGGTAAATGTTTCAAAATCTGTTTCATTATATGTTGCTCTAAAGGGAAACCTCTATTTCTAGTAATTATTAAGAACTGGTTTTCCAACTTGCACTTTTATATTTTGACACTAGCAGTATCATTTCTAAAGTCAGTGACAGTCCTGCATTCTCCAGACATCACTCATAAGCAAAGCATGCTGTGAAACTGCCAAATTATCTGTCTGTATCAAAATATAGGCAGCTGGGCTAGGTATGAATAGAGTCCACAGAATCCTCCTTAGGCAGACACCATTATGATAGCCAAGCATTCCTTCTTCAGTCAACAAATGGAAGTTGAAGGCCTGCTAAATGCTAGACATTGTTGTCTCTCATAGAGATGCCTCCTACTCTGAACCTCAGCAGGAAATCATTATACAAGTTTAACAGCTTCTCCTCCAAAGTGGCTGTTTATCCTGGTACTGCATACTGTATGAAGGACACTGGAATGTTTAAGGATTCTTAAAATACAAATACGATTTAAGCAATGGACATACATATGAACATCTATAAAAAATATTATTTTTATATCTCCGTTACATACAGTGTGGTAGCCAAACTATTGTCTATGCAAATGAGTACATTTCAGAAATTTTATTTAATACTTTCATTTACATTCTTAATGTAATATCAGGGCCATACAATGTAAGAATTAAGTTTTTTTTTTCTTATTGAGTCAAATGTATATAGATTTTTAAGCAAAACCAATGGCTAATTTTTATTTTTATAGATCTAAATTTGTGGCTATGATATGTACTGTATGCTTTGTAGGACTCGGATAGAATAATAAAACCTTTCCTGAAAATGTTTCAAGAGACTATCATGATTGTCAAATTTCCTCTCTTTTGTGACTCAGCACTTAGCATAAATCCTGCTTTTAGCAACTTAGCATTTCTTGAATAACTAAGTGAACCATGTGTCTATATATAAAACACATATTTTGGTGAAATTATTAACCCCAAAGACAGAATATAATCAATGTTTTTTTAATGCTTAATACATGCCACACATTGATAAAATTTAAATATATTTTCTATTCATACCCCCAAATAGAGTAAGCTAATACACTATTGTGATTTATCTTATTTTATTATTAGTTTATTTATTTATTTTTTTACTGGAATAGAATTGCTTTGTAATGTCTTAGTTTCTGCCATACAACAATATGAATCAGCCATATGTGTACATACACCACCTCCTCCTTGAGCCTCTCTTCCACTCCTCCATTCTATTCCTCTAGGTCACCACAGATAACTGAGCTGAACTCTCTGTGCTATACAGCAGCTTCCTACTAGCTGTCTATGCTACACATGGTAGTGTATATATGTCAATGCTACTCTCTCAATTTGTTCCACTGTCTCCTTTCACCTCTCTGTGTCCAGAAGTTCATTCTCTACATCTGTTGTCTCTCTTCTTGTCCTGCAAATAGGTTCATATACAACTCATTGTATATGAGTTAATACAAAATATTTGTTTTTCTCTGACATTTCACTCTGTATGAAAGGCTTTAAGTTCATCCATATTACTACAACTGACTCAATTTAATTATTTTATGACTATGATTATTCCATTGTATAGAAATTCAGATTTAAATTGAAGAAACTAGGGAAAACCACTAGACAGTTCAGCTATGACCTAAATAAAATCTTTTATGATTATACAGTGGAAGTGACAAATAAATACAGGAGGTGGTAATCAAAACTATCCCCAAGAAAAAGAAATGCAGAAAAGAAAAATGTTGTCTGAGGAGGCTTTAGAAATAGCCTAGAAAAGAAGAGAAGCTAAAGGAAAAGGAAATATATACCCATTTGAATGCAGAGTTCCAAAGAATACCAAGGAGCAATAAGAAAGTCTTCCTAAGTGATCAATGCAAAGAAATAGAGGAAAACAATAGATTGGGGAAGACTAGAGATCCCTTCAAGAAAATTGAGACATCAAAGGAACATTTCATGCAAAGAAGAGCACAATAAAGGACAGAAGCTGTAAGGCCCTAAGAGAAGAAGAAGATATTAAGAAAAGGTGGCACAAATACACAGAACTATTAAAAAAAAAAAAGTCTTAATGACCCAGATAACCATGGTGGTATGATTACTCATCTAGAGTGAGACATCCTGGAGTGGGAAGTCAAGTGAACCTTAGGAAGATAGCTATGAACAAAGCTAGTGGAAGTGATGGAATTCCAGCTGAGTTATTTCAGATTCTAAAGATGATGCTATAAAAGTGATGCTCTCAATATACCAGAAAATTTGGAAAGCTCAGCAGGAAATCAGTCCTGAATATTCATTGGAAGGACTGATGCTGAAGCTGAAGCTCCAATACTTTGGCTACCTGCTGTAAAGAACTGACTCACTGGAAAAGTCCTTGATGCTGGGAAAGATTGACGGCATGAAGAGAAGGGGACAATAGAGGATGAGATGGTTGGATGGCATCACCAACTCGATTGACATGAGTTTGAGCAATCTCCTTGTGTGGGTGATGGAAAGGGAAGCCTGACATACTGCAGTGTATGGAGTAGCAAATAGTCAGACAAGATAAGAGGATGAACTGACATATATATATATATATGACTTACTGAACTATATGTCAGTTCAGCAGCAGACATTATTTTCTAGTAAGTCATACTTACAGTTTGGAAGTAAATGCAAGTAACAAAATGATGTATGAAAGTTAAGATCATGATGGTTCTCAATCAGGAGACATTTTGACCCCAGAGTCCTTCTAGCAACATCTCGACAGAAGATAACTTCTGTTGTCACAAATGGCAGGGAGTTACTGAGTAGAGACCAGGAATGTTGCTAAACATCCTGCAGTATGTTTGATAATTTCTCACAACAAGGAATTATCTGACCCAATATGTCAATTATACTGAACCTTAGAAACCATGAGTTAGGAGCATTCACATTATTTGGGGTTTCAAAGTAGGGAGTGTAAGAACTGGTGTCTAATAGTAGAGCCTTAACAATTCTCTTCCATAGTTTTTGATGTAGTGACTCAAAAGGAATATTTCCATATATGTATATCTATGTTAGAAAAATTCCAGAATGGCTTATACAAATATAGATCCTGGTACATGAAAGGATTACAGTCAATATTTGATAAAAACTTACTGACTTTTCCCTATTGAAAGACCACATTATCTTGGAAAATTAACTTACATATTCTATATTTAGAGAGTTATCTTTGCTTTTGTTGTGGTTATGGTTATCCGTCTTAACAAATAAACCCCCAAATCTCAATGGCTTAATCCAATAGATCATTTCATGCTCAGCCATGTAATGTTAATTCTATTTAGAAGTTAATTTACTCCATGTGGTGATATAGTGTCGTAGGTCTGCTCCATTGTAGGGCTACACCATCTCTAGTATCTCAGTATCTACCTCAGACATTCAGCAGGGAGCACAGTGCTCTTGCTTTCAAAAGTCCTGCCCAGGGACTTCCTTAACATTTCTGTTCCCAGTCCACCTATGAGAAGTGGTAACCTAAACACAGCTGTATTTAAGAATTACTGAGCAGCCATGTTGCACTTCATATATTTATTTTACGCTAAGGAGATAATTTTTTATATATATACACAGCTAAATTTCACTAACAGAAGGGTGTCCCTTGTGGCTCAGAGAGTAAAGAACCTGCCTGAAGTAGAAGAGACCCAGGTTCAATTTCTGGATTGAGAAAATCCTCTGGAGAAGAGAATGCCTTCCCACTGCAGTATTCTTGACTGGAGAATTCCATGGACAGAAGAGCCTGGCTGGCTTCACTCCATAGAGTCTCAAAGAGTTGGACATGACTGAACGACTAGCACTTTCACTATTTGCACTAACAGAATCCAATTTCTTTATCCCATTCTCAAATTTTAAAGGCCTGTTAATTGTTAAGGACTCTACCAGATTTTAGAGACATACAGACAAAAACTAATTTTCTTATCTACCAAGAATGTACCATCTAGTAGTGTTCTTTAATCATCTCAGAGGTAATTCCTTTGAACTGAAACCCTGTGCTTGAAGAAGCTCAGCAGAATACCATGGAACATTTCTATAGCTTGCTTTAGTATAAAATTTTTTCTCAGTGCCTGTTATGGACTAAATGTTTATGGTCCCTGAAAAGTTCTTAAGTTGCAGTCTTACCCTCAGATGTGATAGTATTAAACAGTAGGGCAGTTGGAAGGTAATTAGGACCAAATGAGGTTATGTAGGTGGAGCCCTCATGAATGTGTTCAGTGTCCTCTTAAAAGTCAGAAAGAACTTGCTTCCTTTTTCTCTCTGTGCCATGTGAAGTTACCAATAAAAATCAGCAATATACAGCCTGGAAGAGATTGCTTACCAGAGCCTGGAGGATGAACTTCCAGCTTCCAGTACTTTAAGAAATAAATTTCTGTTCTTTATACACTACCCAGTCTACTGTATTTTTATAGCAATCCAAGATAATTAGGACAGTAATTATAGTACAGTAATTATATTCAAGATAACTAGGATAATTATAAATGATCCCTAAGTGTATTTAACTTTAGGGAAGGTCTAAAAGACAAAATGGCCCTAATCAGTGTCTCTAATGGAAAGATGTGGTAGGTAATAATTTCTAAAAACAAAGAATCCTATCATGGATAGTGGTTCTTTCTTCATATGGAGCAAATTTGGATTTTGAGATATTTCAAAGCATTTACAAAAGCTGCATTCAAATATGCAACTATCAAATAAACTGTGTTTTGTTCTAGCTATGTCTCCTTTTTTTTTTTTTTTTTTTGGACATGGGTACATAAAGGAAAATAAAAATTTAAATAAGACGTGAATATATGATCACTTAAACATATGTTCCACTAAGACAAATACCATGTTTTATCTATACAATCTACTACAGTTATAGACACGTGTATTCCTTTACTCCAAAATCAGTTCCACTCACCCAAATTGGTGTTTCATTAAGGTAGAAACTTAATGATACCAGTTTTCTGTTTTCCACTGTGGCAGCTAAGAATATCTGCCTAAAACAAACTCTTTAAAAATCCTATTTCAGTTAATAATAGACTCTCATTTTTAACTTAGTACGTTACCTATCAGAGGGGAAGATTGTATTTTTCAGTCTCTTCACAAGATAAGTGTGGCCCATGATTAATGACATATAAATGGGACTGTCACTGCTGTTAGACAATAGTTTACAAGGAGCAGACTCAGCTTAAAAAACTTCTCTATTCCTAGATATTTTACCCTTTTTCTAGCAATGGTAAATGTGGTAGTTTCCTTAATTTCTCTTTCTGATATTTCATTGCTGGTGTATAGGCATCAGTAATCTTGTTTTGAGAACCCTGTTAATAGTATGAAAATGCAAAAAGATATGATGTGAAAGATGAACTCCCTAGGTGCACAATATGAGACTGGAGAAGAGTGAAGAAATAACTAACTCCAGAAAGAATGAGGAAATGGAGCCAAAGTGAAAACAATGCCCAGCCATAGATGTGACTAGTGATGGAAGTAAACTCCGAATCTGTAAAGAACAATATTGCATCGGAACCTGGAATCTTAGGTCCATGAATCAAGGTAAATTAGGAACATATGTACACCTGTGGCAGATTCATGTTGATGTGTGGAAAAACCAATACAATATTGTAAAGTAATTAGCCTCTAATTAAAATAAATAAATTAAAAAAAAAGAAATGTTCAAACAGAAGATGGTAAGAGTGAACACCAACATTTTAGGAATCAGTGAACTAAAATGGACTGGAATGGGTGAATTTAATTCAGATGACCATTATATCTACTACGCAGGCAAGAATCCCTTAGAAAATGGAGTAACCTTTACAGCAAAAAAAAAAAAAAAAAAAAGAGTTCAAAATGCAGTGTAGTTCAGTTGCTCAGTCATGTCCGACTCTTTGTGACCCCATGGACCACAGCACACCAGTCTTCCCTGTCCATTAGCAATTCCCGGAGTTTACCCAAACTCATGTCCATTGAGTCGATGAAGCCATCCAACCATCTCATCCTCTGTCATCCCCTTTTCTTCCTGCCTTCAATCTTTCCCAGCATCAGGGTCTTTTCAAATGAGTCAGCTCTTTGCATCAGGTGGCCAAAGTATTGAGTTTCAGCTTCAACATCACTGCTTCTAATGAACCTCAGGACTGATCTCTTTTAGGATGAGCTGATTGGATCTCCTTGCAGGACAAGGGATTAGCAAGAGGATTCTCCAGCACCACAGTTCAAAAGAATCAATTCTTCCACGCTCAACTTTCTTTATACTCCAGCTCTCACATCCATACATGACCACTGGAAAAAACCATAGCCTTCACTAGATGGACCTCTGTTGGCAAAGTAATGTCTCTGCTTTTTAATATGCTGTCTAGGTTGGCCAGAACTTTCCTTCCAAGGAGTAAGCATCTTTTAATTTCATGGCTGCAGTAACCATCTGCAGTGATTGTGGAGCACTCAAAAATAAAATCAGCCTATGTTTCCACTGTTTCCCCTTTATTTGCCATAAATTGATGGGGCTGGAAGCCATGATCTTAGTTTTCTGAATGTTGAGCTTTAAGCCAACTTTTTCACTCTCCTCTTTCACTTTCATCAAGAAGCTCTTTAGTTCCTCTTCACTTTCTGCCATAACGGTGGTGTCATCTGCATATCTGAGGTTATTGATATTTCTCCCAGCAATCTGGATTTCAGCTTGTGCTTCATACAGCCCAGGGTTTTCATGATGTACTCTGCATATAAGTTAAATAAACAGGGTGAGAGTATACAGCCTTCACATATCCCTTTTCCTATTTGGAACCAATCTGTTGTCCATGTCCAGTTCCAACTTGCTTCCTGACCTACATATAGTTTTCTCAAGAGGCACGTCAGGTGGTCTGGTTTTCCCATCTCAGAATCTTCCACAGTTTATTGTGGTCCACACAGTCAAAGGCTTTGGCATAGTCAATAAAGCAGAAATAGATGTTTCTCTAGAACTCTCTTGCTTTTTCGATGATCCCTCAGATGTTGGCAATTTGACCTCTGGTTTGTCTGCCTTTTCTAAAACCAGCTTGAACATCTGGAAGTTCATGGTTCACGTACTGCTGAAGCCTGGCTTGGAAAATTTTGAGCATTAATTTACTAGTGTGTGAGATGAGTGCAATTGTGAGGTAGTTTGAGCATTCTTTGGCATTGACTTTGTTTGGGATTGGAATGAAAACTAACCTTTTCCAGTCCTGTGGCCACTGCTGAGTTTTCCAGATTTGCTGGCATATTGAGTGGAGCACTTTCACAGCATTATCTTTTAGGATTTGAAATAGCTTAATTGGAATTCCATCACCTCCACTAGCTTTCTGTATAGTGATGCTTTCTAAGGCCTACTTGACTTCACATTCCAGGATGTCTGGCTCTAGGTCAGTGATCACAGCATCATGATTATCTGAGTCATGAAGCTCTTTTTTTTTGTACATTTCTTCTGTATATTCTTGCCACCTCTTCTTAATATCTTCTACTTCTGTTAGGTCCATACCATTTCTGTCCTTTATCGAGCCCATCTTTGAATGAAATGTTCCCTTGGTATCTCTAATTTTCTTGAAGAGATCTCTAGTCTTTCCTATTCTGTTGTTTTCCTCTATTTTTTGCATTGAGCACTGAGGAAGGCTTTCTTATCTCTCCTTGTTATTCTTTGGAAGTCTGCATTCAGATGCTTATATCTTTCCTTTTCTCCTTTGCTTTTTGCCTCTCTTCTTTTCAAGCTATTTGTAAAGCCTCCTCAGACAGCCATTTTGCTTTTTTGAATTTCTTTTCCATAAAGATGGTCTTGATCCCTGTCTCCTGTACAATGTCATGAACCTCCGGCCATAGTTCATCAGGCACTCTGTCTATCACATCTAGTACCTTAAATCTGTTTCTCACTTCCACTGTATAATCATAGGGATTTGATTTAGGTCATACCTGAATGGTCTAGTGGTTTTCCCTACTTTCTTCCATTTCAGTCTGAATCTGGCAATAAGGAGTTCATGGTATGAGCCACAGTCAGCTCCCAGTCTTGTTTTTGCTGACTGTATAGTGCTTCTCCATCTTTGGCTGCAAAGAATATAATCAATCTGATTTCAGTGTTGACCATCTGGTGATGTCCATGTGTAGAGTCTTCTCTTGTGTTGTTGGAAGAGGGTGTTTGATATGACCAGTGCATTCTCTTGGCAAAATTCTATTAGCCTTTGCCCTGCTTCATTCTGTACTACAAGGCCACAGTTGCCTGTTACTCCAAGTGTTTCTTGACTTCTTACTTTTGCATTCCGGTCCCCTATAATGAAAATGACATCTTCTTAGGATGCTAGTTCTAAAAGGTCTTGTATGCCTTCATAGAACCATTCAACTTCAGCTTCTTCAGCATTACTGCTTGGGGCATAGGCTTGGATTACTGTGATATTGAATGGTTTGCCTTGGAAATGAACAGAGATCATTCTGTCATTTTTGAGATTGCATCCAAGTACTGCATTTCGGACTCTTTTGTTGACCATGATGGCTACTCCATTTCTTCTGAGGGATTCCTGCTCGCAGTAGTAGATATAATGGTCATCTGAGTTAAATTCACCCATTCCAGTCCATTTGAGTTTGCTGATTTCTAGAATGTCGACATTCACTCTTGCCATCTCTTGTTTGACTGCTTCCAATTTTCCTTGATTCATGGATCTGACATTCCAGGTTCCTATGCAATATTGTTTTTTACAGCATCTGACCTAGCTTCTATCACCAGTCACATCCACAAGTGGGTATTGTTTTTGCTTTGGCTCCATCCCTTCATTGTTTCTGGAGTTATTTCTCCATTGATCTCCAGTAGCATATTGGGCACCTACTGACCCAGGGAGTTCCTCTTTCAGTATCCTATCATTTTGCCTTTTCATACTGTTCATGGGGTTCTCAAGGCAAGAATACTGAAGTGATTTGCCATTCCTTTCTTCCTTTCTCCAGCAGACCACATTCTGTCAGACCTCTCCACCATGATCCGCCCATCTTGGGTGGCCCCACACAGCATGGCTTAGTTTCACTGAGTTACACAAGGCTGTGGTCCATGTGATCAGATTGGCTAGTTTGCTGTGATTATGGTTTCAGTGTGTTTGCCTTCTGATGCCCTATCGCAACACCTACCATCTTACTTGGATTTCTCTTACCCTGGACGTGGGGTATCTCCTCACAGCTGCTCCCTCAAAGCGCAGCCGATGCTCCTTACCTTGGACTAGGGCTATCTCCTCATCGCCACCCCTCTTGACCTTGAACGTGGAGTAGCTCCTTTTGGCCCTTCTGTGCCCATGCATCCAATGCTCCTTGGATGTGGGGCTGCTCCTCTCAGGTGCCTCCCCTGACCTCAGGAGTGTGATAGCTCATCTCAGCTGCCACCTGTGACTTCGGACGTGGGGTAGCTCCTCTAGGCAGCTCCTGTGCTGTCGCAGCCTGGCACTCTCGGTCACCACCCCTGACCTTGGGCGAGGGGTAGCTCCTCTCGGCCATGCTTCTGTGTGGTCCAACACAGCCGGTGTGCTTCTGAGCAGTCCTTAATAGAGCCTAAATCATTGTATTATTGTTGTTGCTATTATCCTGTTTCAGGTACTGGTTCTTACATTAATTCATTTAGCTCTCATAATATTCAATAAGGTAGGTATACTTGGAACAAGATGATGGAGTAAAAGAAAAAACGCTCACCTTCTCCTGAGAGAATGCCAAAGTTCAAATTACTGTTGAAGAACTATCAACAGGAGAATGTAGGACCCCACCAAAGAAAAGATATCCAACATCCAAGGGCAAATGAGAAGCCCCAGCAAGATGACAAGAGGAGCAAAATCGCATTTAGAATAAAACCCCATACCTGCCAGAGACACTCGGATGACTCAAATAAAACCTTGTGTGATCAGGAGACCCCACAGAGACTCAGACCACTCTTTGAGTGTTTCCTGTGGAGGTAAGGGTCAGCAGTGGCCTGCTGCAGGGGCAGGGGGTCTGGGTGAAACAGACATGGGTGTGGCATAAGCACTCTTGGAAGAGGTCACCATTAAACCCACTACAGAGCCACCAAAACTTACACAGGACTGGGGAAACAGACTCTTGGATGGCACAAATAAAACCTTGTGTGAAACAGAACCCAGGAGAAAGGAGCAGTGACTGCACAAGAGATTGACTCAGAATGTCCAGTAGTCTCAGGTGGAGACATGGGTTGGCAGTGGCCTGCTGAAGGGTTGGATACATGGAGTATGGCAGTGCATGCACGGCACCTTTTGGAGGAGGTCACTGTATTTTTCATTACCTCCACCATAGTTTGGTCTCAGGTCAGACAACAGGGAGGGAACACAGCCCCACCCATTAACAGCCAATTACATTAAAGATTTACTAAGCATGGCCCGACCCATCAGAAGAAGACCTAGTTTCTCCCCAAGTCAGTCTCTCCTATCAGGAGCTTCTATAAGCCTCTTATTCTTATCCATCAAAGGGCAGACAACAAAAATCACATTTACCAAAAACTAATCAAGCTGATCACAGGACCACAGCCTTGTCTAACTCAGTGAAACTATGAGCCATGCCATGTAGAGCCAGCCAAGATGGATGGAGCATCTTGGAAAGTTCTAACAAAATGTGGTCCACTGGAAAAGGGAATAGCAAATCACTTCAGTGTTCTTGCATTGAGAACCCCATGAAGAGTATGAAAAGGAAAAAGATATGACACTGAAAGATGAACTCACCAGGTCTGTAGGTGCTCAATATGCAACTGGAGAAGAGTGGATTAAAATGCCAGAAAGAGACAGAGCCAAACCAAAAACAATGCCCAGCTGTGGATGTGACTGGTTGATGGAAGTAAAATCCAATTCTTTAAAGAATAATATTACATAGGAATCTGGAATATTAGGTCCATGAAACAAGGTGAATTAGAAGTGGTCAAACAGAAGGTGACAAGAGTGAACATCGACATTTTAGGAATCAGTGAACTAAAATGGTGTGAAATGGATGAATTTAATTCAGATGAACATTATATCTACTATTATAGGCAAGAATCCCTTACGAGAAATGGAATAGCTCTCATATTCAGCAAAAGAGTCCAAAAATGCAGTTCTTGGATGGAATCTCAAAACTGACAGAATGATCTCTGCTCATTTCCAAGGCAAATCATTCAATATCACAGTAATCCAAATCTATACCCCAACTGATAATGTTGAAGAAGCTGAAGCTGAGTGATTCTGTGAAGACATACAAGACCTTCTCTAACTAGCACCCAAAAAAGATAACCTTTTCATTTTACTAGATGGGAATGCAAAAGTAGGAAGTCAAGAGATACCTGAAGTAACAGGCAAATTTGGCCTTGGAGTACAAAATGAAGCAAAGGCCAACAGAGTTTTTCCAAGAGAACCCACTGGCCATAGCAAACACCTTCTTCCAACAGTACAAGAGAAGACTCTACACATGGACATCACCAGATGGTCAATACTGAAATCAGGTTGACTATATTCTTTGCAGCCAAAGATGGAGAATTTCTATACAGTCAGCAGAAATAAGACCAGGAGCTGGCTGTGGTTCAGAACATGAACTCCTTATTGTCAAATTCAGACTTCAACTGAAGAAAGTAGGGAAAACCACTAGATCATTTATTTATGATCTAAATCAAACCCCTTACTATTACACAGTGGAAGTGACAAATAGATTCATGGGATTAGATCTGATAGACAGAGTCCCTGAAGAAATATGGACGGAGGTTGGTGACATCCCAACCAGGAGACATCCCCAAGAAAAAGAAATGTAAAAAGGCAAAACGATTGTCTGAGGAGGCCTTACAAATAGCTTAGAAAACAAGAGAAGCTAAAGGCAAAGGAGCAAAGGAAAGATATATGCGTCTGAATGCAGAGTTCCAAAGAATAGTAAAGACACATAAGAAAGCCTTCATCAGTGATCAATGTAAAGAAATAGAGGAAAACAATAGAATGGGAAAGATTAGAGATCTCTTCAAGAAAATTAGAGACACCAAGGGAATATTTCATGGAAAGATGGGCAAAATAAAGGACAGAAATGGTATGGATCTAACAGAAAAAGAAGATATTAAGAAGAGGTGGCAAGAATACACAGAAGAACTATACAAGAAAAGATCTTCATGACCCATAGTCATGATGGTGTAATCACCACCAAAAGCCAGACATCCTAGAAAGCAAAGCCAAGTGGGCCTTAGGAAGCATCACTACATATAAAACTAGTAGAGGTGAAGAAATTCTAGCTGAGCTATTTCAAATCCTAAAAGATGATGTTGTTAAAGTATTGCACTAAATATGCCAGTAAGTTTGGAAAACTCAGCAGTAGCCACAGGAATGGAAATGATTAGTTTTCATTCCAATATCAAAGAAAGGCAATGCCAGATAATATTTAAAATACCCCACAATTGCACTCATCTCTCATGCTAACAAATTAGTGCTCAAAATTCTTTAAGCCAGGCTTCAACAGTATGTGAACCATGAACTTCCAGATGTTTAAGCCAGATTTAGAAAAGGCAGAGAACCAGAGATCAAGTTAGCATCATCCATTAGATCATTGATAAAGCAAGAGAATTCTGGGAAAACATGTACTTCTGCTTTGTTAATTATGCCAAATCTTTTGGTGGTGTGGATCACAACAAACTGTGGAAAATTCTTCAAGAGATGAAAATATCAGACAACCTTATTTGACTCTTGAGAAATCTGTATGCAGGTCAAGAAGCTATAACTGGACATACAACAACAGACTGGTTCCAAATTGGGAAAGGAATACATCAAGACTGTATATATTGTCACCTTGCTTATTTAACTTATATGCAGAGTACATCATGCAAAATGCCAGACTTGATAAAGCACAAGCTAGAATCAAGACTGCTGGGAGAAATATTAGTAAACTCAGATATGCAGATGACACCATCCTTATGGCAGAAAACAAAGAAGAAATAAAGAGCCTCTTGATGCAAGTGAAAGAGGAGAGTGAAAATTTGGCTTAAAGCTCAACATTCAGAACACTAAGGTCATGATACGCAGTCCCATCACTTCAAGGCAAATCGATGGGGAAACAATGGAAACAGCAAGAGAGTTTCTTTCTGTGGCTTCCAAATCGCAGATGATGACTTCAGCCATGAAATTAAAAGATGCTTACTCTTTAGAAGAAAATATATGACCAAACTAGACTCATATTAAAAAGCAGAGACATTACTTTGCCAAAAAACGTCCATCTAGTCAAAGCTATTGTTTTTCCAGTAGTCATGTATGGATGTGAGAGTTGGAGTATAGGAAAGCTGAGTGTTGAAGAATTGATGTTTTGAACCGTGGTGTTGGAGAAGACTCTTGAGACTCCCTTGGACTGCAAGGAGATCCAACCAGCCCATCCTAAAGGAAATCAGTACTGACTATTCATTGGAAGGACTGATGCTGAAGCTGAAACTCCAATACTTTGGCAACTTGATGTGAAGAACTGACTCATTGGAAAGAACCTGATTCTGGGTAAGATTGAAGGCAGGAGGAGAAGGGGATGATGACAGAGGATGAAATGGTTGGATGGCATTACCAATTAAAGGGACATGAGTTTGAGCAAGGTCCAGGATTGGAGAAGGATAAGCATGTCAGGTATGCTGCAGTCCATGAAGTCTCAAAGAGTCAGACATGACTGAGAGACTGAACTGACTGAGGTATTCTTATCATCTTACTTATATAGGGGGCTGAATGACATCCAAATCCCAACAGTCACAGAATAATTCTGCCCCGGGTTACAAGGCTACAGACTCCCAGTTGCATACTCACCTGAACTATGGCTGTGAATTTGGAGAGTCCATCTACCAGAAGGTAAACCATAAGACTGAAACATCAATAAACCTCATGTGGACAGCCAGCAGTAATAACACTTATTCTGGTATCACTTCTAAGTACAAACTGAACTTTGGAACTTTTCTATCTGCTAAAGTAAATAATGACAACTTTATTGAACTAGAACTCAGCAGTGGCCACAGGACTGGAAAAGGTTAGTTTTCATTCCAACCCCAAAGAAAAGCAATGCCAAAGAATGCTCAAACTACCGCACAATTGCACTCAGCTCACATGCTAGTAAAGTAATGCTCAAAATTCTCCAAGCCAGGCTTCAGCAATATGTAAACCATGAAATTCCAGATGTTCAAGTTGGTTTTAGAAAAGGCAGAGGAACCAGAGGTCAAATTGCCACCATCCACTGGATCATCGAAAAAGCAAGAGAGTTCTAGAAAAAAACATATATTTCTGCTTTATTGACTATGCCAAAGCCTTTGACTGTGTGGATCACAATAAACTGTGGGAAATTCTGAAAGAGATGGGAATACCAGACTACCTGACCTGTCTCTTGAGAAACCTGTATGCAGGTCAAGAAGCAACAGTTAGAACTGGACATGGAACAACAGACTGGTTCCAAATAGGAAAAGGAATACATCAAGGCTGTATATTGTCACCGTGCTTATTAACTTAAATGCAGGGTACATCATGAGAAATGCTGGGCTGGAGGAAACACAAGCTGGAATCAAGAGGCCAGGAGAAATATCAATAACCTCAGATATGCACATTACACCACCTTTATAGCAGAAAGTGGAAAAGAACTAAAGAGCCTCTTGATGAAAGTGAAAGAGGAGAGTGAAAAGTTGGCTTAAAGCTCAACATTCAGAAAACTAAGATCATGGCATCTGGTCCCATCACTTCATGGCAAACAGATGGGGAAACAGTGGAAAGAGTGATTGACTTTATTTTTCTGGGCTCCAAAATCACTGCAGATGGCACAGATGGTGATTACAGCCATGAAATTAAAAGACGCTTACTCATTGGAAGGAAAGTTATGACCAAAATAGATAGTATATTGAAAAGCAGAGACATTACTTTGCCAACAAAGGTCTGTCTACTCAAGGCTATGGTTTTTCCAGTGGTCATGTGTGGATGTGAGAGTTGGACTATAAAGAAAGCTGAGCGCTGAAGAACTGATGCTTTTATTTTTTTTTAATTTAATTTTATTTTTAAACCTGAAACACTGTATTAACTATGGTGCTGGAGAAGCCTCTTGCGAATTCCTTGAACTGCAAGGAGATCCAATCAGTCCATCCTAAAGGAGATCAGTCCTGAGTGTTCATTGGAAGCACTGATGTTGACGCTTAAACTCAATATTTTGTCCCCCTGATGCGAAGAGCTGACTCACTTGAAAAGACCCTGATGCTGGGAAAGATTGAGGGCAGGAGGAGAAGGAGATGACAGAGGATGAGGTGGTTGGATGGCTTCATTGACTCAATGGACATGGGTTTTGGGGGACCCCGAGAGTTGGTGATGGACTCGAGGTCCGGCGTGCTGTGCTTCATGGGGTCGCAAAGAATAGGACACAACTGAGTAACTGAAATGAATTGATACTCTGACCCTTTGACCAGAAATGAAACTGACTCTGTCATCACTCATCAATGGAAAGATCTTGAATGCAAAAGGGCATAAATTTGGGCAGCAATTTGAACTAGAATCTTAATGTAGTTTTGAATAAAGCATCTTTGTCCCTGGAAGTGAAGAGAAAAAAACCCCAGTATATTTTGGGCTTAAAACTCTCCTGTGAAATTACAAATGTGTAAACTTTTTATTATTCCAAATAATTGCAATCTTGCCAAAACTGAACCCTATATATCAAGTGTTTTCAACTAGGCGATAAATGTATTTCTGCAAGTCATCAAGCTCGCTTCATTTTAGTTCTTCAGTGTTATTTTTAATGTGTTCTTCAGAGACTGTTTAGTGTCATGTTACAAAGGAGTTGATGTGACCCTCCATCACTTCCTTCACATCTCTCACCACTTTTTCATGACTTCATAATATATTGTATCTGTGCGATAATGGAAGCTTTGGATTTGCGCGAGTGTAAAAAAGAATAAACCCATCGCATTTGGGGGAAAAAAAAAAGATATTTGACCAAGGTACTTTATCTAGGAAATAATTGAGTTAATATTAAAATGCAATTTCTAGGCATCTTGAACAATTAATACATAGCTTAACTAAGTAAATAATAGTAATAGGAACATGAATGCATTTACCAGAATTCCTAAAAACCCTAAAGTATCATAGACCAAAGGAGTTGATAATTAGTGAAGCTGACTGAGCTCTGTAAAGTCTTAGGAATAATTTGAAACTTGAATACCAGAAAATCTGACCTGCCTTTTGAGAAATATGTATTCAGGTCAGGAAGCAACAGTTAGAACTCGACATGGAACAACACACTTGCTCCAAATAGGGAAAAGAGTGGTCATAGCTGTATATTTTTACTCTGCTTATTTAACTTATATGCAGAGTACATCATGAGAAATGCTGGGCTAGATGAAGCGCAAGCTGGAATCAAGATTGCCAGGAGAAATATCAATAACCTCAGATATGCAGATGACACCACACTTATGGAAGAAAGTGAAGAAGAACTCAAGGGCCTCTTGATGAATTTGAAAGAAGACAGTGAGAACGTTGGCCTAAAACTCAACATTCAGAAAACTAAGATCATGGCATCCAGTCCCATCACTTCAAGGTAAATATATGGAGAAACAGTGCAAACAGTGCAGACTTTATTTGTTGGGGCTCCAAAATTGTTGCAGATGGTGACTGCAGCCATGAAATTAAAAAAAAAAAAAAAAAAAAAAAAACACTTTCTCCTGGGAAGAAAATTTATGACCAACCTAGACAGCATATTATTATTCATTTTTTAAATTAATTTATATATTTTAAATGGAGCTCAATTACTTTACAATATTGTGGTGGTTTTTGCCATATATTGTCATGAATCAGCCATGGGTGTACATGTGTTCCCCATCTTGAACCCCACTCCCAGATCAAACTAGACAGAATATTAAAAAGCAGAGATACTACTTTGCTAACAAAGGTCCATCTAGTTAAAGCTATTGTTTTTCCAGTAGTCATGTATGGATGTGAGAGTTGGACTATAAAGAAAGCTGAGTGCCAAAGAATTGATGTTTTTGAACTGTTGTGTTGGAGAAGACTCTTGAAGGTTCACTGTACTTCAAGGAGATCCAACCAGTACATCCTAAAGGAAATCTGCCCCAAATATTCATTGGAAGGACTGATGTTGAAGCTGAAACTCCAATACTTTGGCCACCTGATGTGAAGAACTGACTCATTTGAAAAGACTCTGATCTAGGAAAGATTGAAGGCAGGAGGAGATGGGGAAGACAGAGGATGAAATGGTTGGATGGCATCATCAACTCAATGGACATGAGTCTGAGTAAACTCCAGGAGTTGGCAATGCGCAGGGAGGTCTGGTTTGCTGCAGTCCATGGAGTCACAAAAAATCAGACATGACTGAGTGACTGAACTGAACTGAACAGAACTGAATACCATCATATTCACATTTCTTGTTTTTATTTCTATTTTCCTCTATATGTTCATGAGGATGCTTGAACCTCAGACAATGTTGGCCCGATATTGTAGTGTTATTACCTTGTGGTCAGACAGGGAAAAGACACTTATTTCTCCCATGTTCTATGTGAACAATACCTGGGAAGGACTCCTCAATATTGGGTTCATGTGCAACGCAAATTATGCTATAAAAGAACAAGTGGGAGGAGAAACCTTAACAAGGTTACTGGGTTCATGGATGCTGAGGTACATAGCTATTAAAATTTGTCTCTTACAGAGAATAACCAACCAAGTTTGTGCAGGGAGAGAGAAAATGGCTTGCAATGTCTAGGATAGCTTTCATTTCCTAAAAACCATGCAAAGTTCCTTTTATTCTACTTTTCATTTTTAAATGAATTCATTATATCACAAATTATAGCTTTATTTGATGCATTTTGGAAGATTTCATCATATTATAAATGGCATCTGATGGAAGGAATTTGACTAAAATGAATATTTCTGTATAGAAGATAGATGAGCATAAAGATGTAAAGTATCATGAAAGGAAGTCTTAATTTGTCACAAAAGGTTACCTAAATGATTTTCCTGATTATTTCTATCTTTTAAAAAGGTACATGTTATGTGGTAATTGTTCTCTTAACTACTAATACAATTAACACCTAAAGCATGAGAAATATAATTTATGGTTTTGTTTGGCATGTACTTAAGCACCTGCATAGCAATTACTAGTGTGACATTTTTGTCTGCACTATAAAGCACTGCATATCCTCCCTTTTGGCAGTTTAAAATTGAAGCAAAGAAGCTGGCTCCTGGGGGGTGGGTACCTGCCCTAATCTTATCTGGTAGAATGAAAATAAGATTGCCTTCCTATAAATTATGCTTTCCTAACTCTAGGACACTTATGCAATAGTAATCTACACCATTAGTGTGACTCTTTCATGCTTTAAGAAAGTTGTTTTGCATTTATAATACTTACATAGGAAATCTTTCTTCTCTTTTTAAATTTCAAATTGCATGGTAATTGATCATCACAAAGCGGTATTTTTTATGAAACACACAATGTAACATTTCTCCCTACTGTAATGACAAATATAAGATACTCATCAAATGGTGAGTGAATATCAAAAATCCAAAGTTGAATGAAACTTTCAATGTATTCCTTTGAAATAAGTAGCTAAATAGCTCTCACGGGTGAACTTTTTCTCTAGCTTTTTCCATTTACAATGAACTGGAAACACAAACAACCAATAACTGTCACTGCCTTGAAAGTTAAGGTGAAATCTTTGTTCGGTGGTCTCTGTAGACATTTCCATGCCAAAGGTTGTGATTTCTCCAAGGTTCTTGTTATACCTGATAACTCAAATGCTTTTTGGATGACATTCTGGTCTGGTATCCTGTTTTTTCTCTTTAACTGATAGCATTCAACTTTTTTTTTTTTTATTGTATATATTTTCCATTTTTCTGTGTTTCTGTAATATCGTTTGATTTTGCTTCTATTCGATTTTTTTTTGGAACTAAAATGGAAAAAATAAACACTTCAAAATTTACCTCAAAATACTTTTCCATCAAACTGCTCTTCAAAATCCTATTTTTCATGACACAATTGCAGAATAAACCTTTGTTAATACCTTATTTACACAAACTGAAGGCTGTTATATCTGTGTTTGGCGACCTTGAAACTGTATTGTGCTCAGTGCCCTTTTTATAACCTTAATTACCGGGGAATACAGAGCTTTAAAGAAAGACTAACATTTCACTTTAACATCCACAATAATCTATTATAAAGCCAGCTAAGCCAGTCCCCAAATACAGAGAAATGTTATTACATGCTCAGCTAGCTGTCAAGGGGCCATGAGTCAGTAGCTTACAGTTATCAAAAGTAACAAGGTTGTTCAGAATTTCCTCCAACAAAGCCAACCAGCTTATGGAAGGATTAAGCTCTCTTTGATTAGAACAACTGGAACATGTCCTACCCTTTTAATTAGCATTCCCTTTTGCTAGGTGGAGCCTGGTAATTTGACGCTCACATTAGGCATCTCAAGAAATGATTTGGTATTTTGTCCTACTCATGAGCATTAGAGCTAGGGTATATACTTCTGCATCAACTAAAATTTGAGCTGCTGAAGGATTTATGTTCAAAACCCTGTAAAATCCCAAGGGCACTATGTCTCTAATAGACAAAATGTAATAACACTCCAATATAATGTGTGACAGGAGGCTTGGTTAGCCTTCAGGCATAGTATATTACCCTAAGGCCATGCTCTTTTCACTTTCTATCTTTGGGAGCAAAAGTTTTATGTCAGCTTTATTGATATTATACAGGTTTACATTTTAATTCATACCTCAAGGCAATTCAATGAGAGAAGACCTCTACATATGCTGCTGGATCACTTGGTTGGTGAGTAAATATAATTTTTCAGTGACCATACTAAACAGAGCAGAGCAGAGACTATATAGAATGGAAAAAGGAGATAGCCTGCTGCCATTTTTTTTTTTTTTCAAGGAGCACATGATCTATTTGAAAACAAATATAAAACATAAATATCTTTTTTCCCCAATTTACAGGATGCCTTTACTTACATCCTCTGGGATTTCTATGTACCCCTATTTCCTCTACTTAATTTTAATTCTTTTTTTCCCTTTTCCTTTCTTTTCTCCTCTCTCTCCCTCTCTCACCTTCCTGTCTCTCTTTGAATGAATAAGCATCAAAGAAGTCATTTTCCATTGTGAAAATTCTCTTGCATTTCCCCTATTTAAGTTCTATGTAGCAGGAACTTGTGGAAAGGAAGACTCTGTTCTTTCGTGCATGCCTGCTAAGTTGCTTCAGTCATGTCTGACTCTTTGCCACACTATGGACTGTAGCCTGCCAGGTGCCTCTGTCCATGGGATTCTCCAGGCAAGAATCCTGAAGTGGACTGTCATGGCTTCCTTCAGAGCATCTTCCTGACCCTGAGATCCAACCTGCCTCTCTTACATCTCTTGCACTGGCAGGTAGTTCTTTACCATCTATTACTTCATGTAGTTCTAAATATGATTTGGGGAAAAAAAGAGTAAGATTATACTGCTCAATTAGAAAAAGACAATGTAATTTGTCTTTTTTAAATCTTTTGCACATTCTTTTCTAAAATTGAGTAGCTATTGTGTGTTAGTAGCTCAGTTGTGTTCAACTTTTTGTTTGTTTTTTTGTTTTGTTTTGTTTTGTTTTTTAAATTTTATTTCTTTTGGACTCTGTGGGAGAGGGAGAGGGTGGGATGATTTGGGAGAATGGCATTGAAATATGTATAATATCATATATGAAACGAGTTGCCAGTCCGTGTTCAACTTTTTGTGATCCCATAGACTGTAGCCCACCAGGATCCTCTGTCCATTAAATTCTCCTGGCAAGAATACTGGAATACCCATTCCCTTCTCCAGGGGATCTTCCTGACCCAGGGATTGTATCCAGGTCTCCCACATTGCAGGCAGATTCTTTATCAGCTAAGCCACCAGGACTTGTAGCTATTGTGCCTACTTTATTTCCAACTTTATATTCAAATTTCAGATTTTTTTTTCAAATTATTTTCAGATAATCATTTATCAGTGAAGGATTCTTATTTATTTCAATCTTTCAAAATGTATTGAAGTGTTTCTGGAGCTTATACCTGTACAGTAATCTATTTAGTCAAATAAGTATAAGGTGTCACTATTGTAAGAAGTAAAATGAAATTTCTCTCTAGTTCAAGAAACAGATAGGATAATGGTAACTTCTATTTAAGAAGCAGATACTAAATTTGAAACTGAAAAGAAAGTTTTGTTATGACAAGTTTATTTAGAAGCCATGAATGCAGGTTCAGTTGCTCAGTCATGTTCAACTTTTCTGATCCCATGGACAGTGGCCTATCAAGTTCTTCTCTCCATGAGATTCTCCAGGCAAGAGAGTGGGTTGGATTGGCTTGCCATTTCCTCCACCAGCAGATCTTCCTGACCCAGGAATTGAGAGAGTCAATTCCTAGGTAGATTTATAAGAAGTCTGGGGTCCCCAAGGAGAAGAAAGGAGTCTGGGGCTCTTAAGAAGGAGAAAGGGGTCTGAAGTTCTCAAGGAGTAGAAAAGGACAATTTTTTTTTTTCTTTTTTCTTTTTTTAAGCCCAGAGCTGATGAATGCACAACAAAACAACTCATCTCACTCAAGGATATGTTTTTCCCTTAAATTCTGTACCAATGATTATATAACAACAATATACCCTGCTTGAGGACAGGTTTCTCCTTCTTGAGAACCTTCTGACTAATCCTGTCATCTTAAAATGTATGTTGTGGGAGTGGGTCTGGTAAGACCTTTACCACATTGAGACATTCTTTTGATTTACTTTAATAACCAAATGAAAAAGTATATAACTCCCTTGCTAAGACTAGCCAGGGAGCACTTAGTCCCCCTTCTGATGTCTATGTCAGAAGCTTTCTCTGTCCCTTTTTATACTTTAATAAATCTCTGCTACACAAAAGCCCTTGAGTGATCAAACCTGGTCCCTGGTCCCGAAGCTAAATCATCTTCTTTGGAGATCGCAAATCAACATCCTTCACCGTAATCTATCAGAATCGAGCCTGTGTCTCCTACATCTCCTGCATCTCAGGCAGATTCTTTACCACTAAGGCATCTGGAAAACCATCCCTTTCCTTATCTTCAGTTGTTTTTGTGTGTTTCTTTATAATTTAATGTGGATTGGGAAGGACAGTGTTGTATGAGAAATGGTGGCTTGATTTATTGTCCTAATGAAATGGAGTTGACTATTCTTGTCTGAGAAATTTTTCTGTCTTTGAGAAGGTGAAATCTTTAGCTCAGAATAGAGAGATGGATTTGGAGAACTGATGAGAAGTTTGAAAAAAGCTGTTGTAGATAATGGGAAAGAAACTGACTTTCAAAGAAAGAGAGTTTTCTAGGCCACACTGAGAGCTTAGATTTCTAATTGTGAGATTTTCTACCAGCAGCTCTCAGAAAATCAGGTGTGCACAACAACAGATTGCTTGATTGAGAATGAAAAGTATTCCAGGTTTAGCAGCTCTTCCTTTTGGGATGGCCTGCACTCTGTCTGTGGAGTGTGTTTCTCTCTGAATAAATCCACTTCTTACCTATCAGTTTGTCTCTCACTGAATTGTTTCTGTGCTGAGATATCAAAAACCTAAGCTTCACTGAGTCCTGAGACCAGATGCTGAAACCTCCTCCAGGTGGGAAACAGTGATTAATGATGGTATACTGCTTGTAAGCATGCAGACCCTAGACCAGTGGACCTGAAGGTTGCCAACTTACCTCACTACCAACCCATCAGAAGGATATCTCTGAACTGATCACATCCTCTCTAAAAAATTACTATAAAATTTCTCACTATCTTCCCCAATTTAGGACAAACGATTTTCAGGACATTAGCTTGCTATGCCCTCCTTTGTCTGGCAAACTAACAAACTGCTATCTTTTTCCACTTCACCATAATAATAATAATAATAAAAAGTTCCAAGCTTAACTAATGGAAGGAAAGTTGTGTATGCATTGACTATATTAGAAGTAGATGAATTTAAGAAAACACTAAAAGTGAACTCATTTTCCTGTAATAAAGGCAATAGCAAAAATTGTTTTCTAACATATATCCACTTTCAATATTTGAGTAATGTATGAACATTACATGTCCTCATCATGTTAGGGCAAGCATATCTTTCTGCAGATTTCCATGCTTTTTGTTTCCTCTTGATTTAAATTTGACCTCAGGAGTACCTCCAAATAGTTCTTTGAAGTGACAACTATATAGTTTTCTTGTATGTTTGCATTATTTTTAACTCTCACTACAAAAAATGATATATTACCTGCTAACAACAGTTCTTCCAAAAGTTATTATATGGATTTAAACTTATGAGATACACTATTTCTGAAATTATTTCTTCTAATTCCAGGGACAAAAATCTTTGAAGAATGTATAATCTAAATATTAACACATGGAAGCATTCTCCCTGGGCCATAAAACATGCTAGAGAGTACAAAGGTATTTGTTTCACACTCTTAACTCCCTTAACATACAGCATTTTATACCACGTATTATGAGACCAAATGGGCCAGATTAACTCTACAAAGGTATTTGTTTGGTCAAACTAGCATTTAAAACATTTTCAATATAAAAAGGTTTATGGTGAGCATACACTTTCCAGTTTAAACATACTTTCATCTCCTTTTTTTATGTATGACAAATGTATTGCATGATGTGAGACACTGAAAGATCCCAAGCAATGACTATATCTGTGTTTTTCATTGTTGTACTTTTGAGGCCTAGCAGAATGTCTTCTGCATAATAATTATTCAAGCATCCCTCAAATATTTGTCTCATGAAAAATTAAGTGATTAATAAAGAATATTAAGGGTGACTACCTACAATAAATGTACTGAATCTATAAAAATTAACATTACCTCCAGATAAATGTGTTTATCTTTAGATAGTTCTTTTTTCTTTCCCCTGCTCTCTCTCAACAGTCCTACCATTTCTAAAAAGTTAATCAAGATATACGCTTAAAATAATTGTTTTAAATAAATGAGAACAAAGAAGCCAAAAGAGGTTAATGGATTCCCTCAAAGTTTCGTAACTACTTACTGAAATAATACAAACTGGTATATTGGTATTCAGAGATTTTTTTCCCCTATTATATAACATTGCTTCTTCTTTAGAATTAGTTATATAAGAAGAACCTGGTGATATTTAATGAAATGCTTTGATATAAATTATTTTTTGGTTAAACAATTCAGGCATAGCTCTTGAGAGCAGACCTCAATTAACACCTAAGGAAGTTGTTATAGATATAAGAAACTACACTAAAACTAAAACATAATGAGTATCTAGGAGGGCTATATGAATAACTTTCCCTTAAAATCTTTAAGGAAAAAAATTTGTTTTTTTGAGTCCATTTTTGAGACATTGTTTAGGGAAAAATCACAATGGTACATTATTCCTACTTTTCCTTGTTAGATTAAAGAGAAGCAAATATATACATACATTAAGTTTTTATCATAATAATTTTGGCAATCATCAGTTCAAAAAACCAATAATACATTAAAAAAAATCTTCTTTAGTTTCAGTTCTTTACATACAATATGGTGTGTTCTGACATGTAGTTATTACTAATGATTTTAAAAATACATAAACTCATGTGTCAAAAGAAGCAGTTTGTTACAAATAAATACTGGAATCCAAACAGTTTAGTTCAGTAGCTCAGTCATGTCCGACTCTTTGCGACCCCATGAACCGCAGCATGTCAGGCCTCCCTGTCCATCACCAACTCCTAGAGTTATGCAAACTCATGTCCTTTGAGTCGGTGATGCCATCCAACCATCTCATCCTCTGTCATCCCCTTCTCCTCCTGCCCTGAATGTTTCCCAGCATCAGGGTCTTTTCAAATGAGTCAGCTCTTCACATCAGGTAGCCAAAGTATTGGAGTTTCAGCTTCAACATCAGTCCTTCCAGTGAATATTCAGGACTGATCTCCTTTAGGATGGACTGATTGGATCTCCTTGCAGTCCAAGGAATTCACAAGAGGCTTCTCCAGCACCACAGTTTAAAAGCATCAATTCTTTGGTGCCCAGCTTTCTTTATAGTCCAACTCTCACCTCCATACATGACTACTGGGAAAACCATAGCCTTGGCTAGATGGACCTTTGTTGGCCAAGTAGTGTCTCTGCTTTTCAATATGCTGTCTAGGTTGGTCATAATTTTCCAACCTAATGAGTAAGCATCTTTTAATTTCATGGCTGCAATCACCATCTGCAGTGATTGTGGAGCCCAAAAAAGTAAAGTCAGCACTGTTTCCACTGTTTCCCCATCTATTTGCCATGAAGTGATGGGACAGAATGCCATGATCTTAGGCCTGAGGAGGAATCCAAACATTATCTGGCATTAAATGCTTAATATAAAATACTGGTTGAATTACCCAAATTTGTGGTTGTTTAGTCCCTAAGTCATGTCCAACTCTTGTGACTCCGTGTATTGCAGAGAGTCTCCTGCATTGCAAGTGGATTCCTTACCAACTGAACTACCAGGGAAGTAGCTCAGTTGGTGAAAATCCACCTGCAATGCAGGAGTCAGCCTGCCTGCAATACTGGAGAACCGGGTTTGATTTCTGGGTGGGGAAGACCCCCTGGAGAAAGAAATGGCAGCCCACTCCAGTATTCTTGCCTGGGAAATCCCATGGACAGAGGAGCCTAGTGGACTACAGCCCATGAGTCAAAAGTCAGACACACAAGTTTCAAACATCACTTAACAACTAAACCACCACCACCACTATGCAAACTTGAGCTCTGATCATTTGTGTGACTTAGGAATCTTTTATTATCATTAAAATTTGTAAATAGAGCATAAATATTTTAGTTTTGATGCTTTAGTTTATGGTGTCCCACCTCTCAGGACTAACATTTTCTTATCATTTCATTTAGTCTTTCAACAAAGATTAATTATGGCCATACTATGTGCCAGGTACTGGGTATACAAAAGTGAAAATAACTGGCAGATATCACTGAGCTTTTGGGTCTTAAAATTAATGAGGGAGGCAAACAATGCAAAGTACAAAAAAAGTAGTAAAATATATAGAAAATCACATACTTATTTGTGTTAAGGTGGAAAAATAATGTAGGAAGGAAAATTGAAATTTTAAATAAGGAGGCCAGAGAAGTATGTGAAAGCATTTTTTTAAAGTAGTTGGAGTATTCTTTGTTTTTTAAATAAGCTATAAGATACCCATCATTATCGTTAAAGGGAGTAAACAAGGAAGACACTAGGACATGAGACCCCAGATGTAATGGAAGGGGCAAATTATGTAGGTACTTCAAGGTCATTTTAAGAAATCTGTTTTTTCATTTGAGTGTTGTGGGAAGATAATGGTTGGTATTGAGCAGGGACAGAATATCAGCTGGTTTATATTTTAATAATATCACAGTGACTGCTATGTTGAGAGGAAGCTGAAAAAGTCAGAAGAAAGATAATTTAGAAGGCTATTTCAATAGTTCACATAACAGAAGTTCTTGGGTTGGCTCAGGATATTGGCAGTGTGAAATGTAGGTCAATTCTTAAATTTGTAGGAGGACCTAGTGGATTCCTTGATGAGTTAGAGGAGCAAGTTAAAATGAGTCAAACATAACTCAAATGTTTGTCTTACATAACAAGAAAAATAAGATCCATGGTGACTAAGGTATAAGTAACACGGGAGAAGGAGTTTGGAAGGAATGTTAGTGTTCAGTTGGATTTGTTAGATTTGGCAAAATGATTACACATTTCAGCATATGTAATAAATAGTTAATTATTTGGATTTGAAGTGCATAGTAGGGACTAGAATAGAAATATAATTTACAAATGTATCAGTATATGCATTTTATTCAAAACCACAAAATTGGATGCATTATCCTAGGAGTTGATATAAATATTTAAGATGAAATGCAAGAGCAAATAATAAAGGAAACCAAATTATAGAAGTTGGGGTGATATAAAATGAGTAGCAAAAGTAGAGTTGATGGAAAGCTGGTGAGTGCAGTGCCCTGGAAGCTAAGTGCAGAAATTATTTAAGGGGGAAGAGAGTGATCCCCTGTGTCAAAGACTGTCCATAGGTCCAGTAAGATAAGGACTGAGAAATGAAAATTGGATTTAGAATCTATTAGTTGAGGTCTTTGGTACCTTCAGTAAGAGCAGTTTCTTGTAGTGATGTGGGAAAAAGAAAAATCTGATTGGAAGGGGTTCATGAAAAAAGGAGAAAAAAACACTGGAATCTGTAGGAAGAGACAATTATTCTCTTGTTTGGATGTTTGGACCTTGTATGGATCAGTTCAGTTCAGTCATTCAACCGTGTCTGACTCTTTGCTACCCCATGGACTGCAATATGCCAGGTCCTTCTATTCATCACCAACTCCTGGAGTTTATGCAAACTCATGTCCATTGAGTCGGTGATGCTACCCAAACATCTCATCCTCTATTGACCCCTTCTCCTCCCACTTTCAGTCTTGCCCAGCATCAGGGTCTTTTCATATGAGTCAGTTCTTTGCATCAGGTGGCCAAAGTATTGGAGTCTCAGCTTCAACATCAATCCTTCCAATGCATATTCAGGATTGATTTCCTTTAGGATGGACTGGTTGGATCTCTTTGCAGTCCAATGGACTCTCAAGAGTCTTATCCAACACCACAGTTCAAAACCATCAATTCTTCGGCGCTCAGCTTTCTTCACAGTCCGACTCTCACATCCATGCATGACTACTGGAAAAACCATAGCTTTGACTAGATGAACCTTTGTTGGCAAACTAGCATCTCTTCTTTTTAATATGCTGTCTAGGTTGGTCATAAATTTTCTTCCAAGGAGCAAACGTATTTTAATTTCATGGCTGCAGTCACCATCTGCAGTGATTTTGGATACTTGGATATTAGTTTTCTATAGCTGCTGCAACAAATTACCATGAAGTGGGTGGCCTAAAACTCTAGAAATTTATCCCCTCATGTTTCTGGAGGGCAGAAATCTAAAATCAAGTTCTCAGAAGGACTACACCACCTATGGAGGTTCTGGGGAGAATTCTTCTTTGCCTCTTCCAGCTTCTGGTGGCTCCATGCGTTCCTTGGTTTCCCTGGCTGTACCACTCCAATTTCTGTTTCCTTGGTCACATTTCTTCTTATTCCTTTGTCTCCATCTTCACTTTATTCTCTTTCAAAGAAAATTATCATTGGATTTCAGACACACCTGGATAATCCATGATGATCTCATGTCAAGTTCCTTAATAATATATGCACAGATTATTTTTCCAAATAAAGGAGGATTCACAGAGTTTGGGCTCCAGGGTATAGGCATGTCTGGGGGTGGGTATTCATCATTCAACCCACTACAGGTACTGATGATTAAATAATGCATCAGAGAGGGAAAAACTGGTGATGTGAGAAAGCAGAAATTGCTAAATCAAAATTTTTGAGCAAGTAGTAAAGTATGGGAATTAGTGCAGGGACTGAGATTATGATAGTCTTCCGACTGTAACAGGAAAAATTGTAGGATACAGGGATAGATAGATGAGTAGTTGAAGCAACAGGTTATAGAAATCTTCTTTTTCTTTCCTTTTTTTTTAAAATTTTCTCAGTCAAGACACAAATACATTGTTTTAGATAAAGATTTTCTTTTCACAAGAGAACCTGAGCTGAGTATTTTTGCACAAGAAATGTAAACAAAGCACTCTCAAGAGAGACCATTAAGAGAGAGTGGGGGAGATCCAAGATGGCAGAGAAGTAGGTGGATGTGGAGTACATCTCTCTCCATAGATATATCAGGAATACACCTGGAATATAGAGATTGGAGAGCAGTCCCTAGGCAACCTCTGCTGCTATGACTATGGGGGGATGACCCAAGGGCATCTGACGGAGGAGATCACAGTAGGAAATGCTTGTGAAGGAAAGCCAGAGTGATACTACTGAGTCATTCACATGGGATGAAGCCATCTTTACACCCTATCTCCCCACACATCAGCACTGGACAGCTGAAAGACCACAGAAAGGATGGCACTTTAAACAGCTGACATGCCCAGCAACAGAGAAGGACCCTATTCAGGGTGGCCCTTAAACTGCCTGATGTGCCAAACAACAGAAAAGGACCCCAGACAGGGGGACCTTTAAGTGCCTAATGCACCAAGGAATAGAAAAGGACCCCAGCCAGGGAGTCCTGTAAGTGCCTGAATGGTCCAAACAACAGAAAAGAGTTAGTCAAAAAGGCCTTCTGATTGCTAGCTGCCAGAGGCTAGGAAAAAATTCTAATAGGACCATAGCTCTTACAGCTGAGGCAGTTGGTGTCCTGCACACTTGGTGCCCCCAGAGTTCCCATGATCCAAGCAGCTGTGCCATCTCCATGTTCATTCCTCACTGGGGCAGAAATGCCAGAAGCTAGAAAATACCCTAATAGAACCATATTTCCTGTGACAATTGCCACCAGCACCCTTATGTATCTGGCATTGTCAGGGTCCCTGTGACCTAAGCTCCTGTGCTACCCCTTCATGCAATCCCCACTGGGGCAGTGAGCCAGAGGCTAGGAAAAAAAAAATCCTAAAAGCACCATATTCCTTGCTGTCCTAGCTGCCGGCTCCCCTGAGTAGCTGCTACTGCCAGGGCCCCTGCGAGCCAAGCAGTTCCAGCACCTCCACACCCGCTCCTCCCTGGGGCAGACCCAAGTCCTCTGGGGCACCCTTAAGAGAAAACTCCAGTGGATGAATCAAACACAAAGGTGGAGATAAAAGCACAATTGAAACCCAGGGGCAGTGTTGCTAAAGAAGAGAACCCCAAACCTTCCCACCAGTGATAAAAGTTGCAGATTGAATCCACCGAATCAACTAGACAGACTTTGTGTCTATGGAATATATAAAAGGACAATGAGAGGTCCCACAAAATGAAGTGTACTAGCACGAGCAGACGAGGACATTAGAGGCAAGAACACACAGGAGTAGGACCAGGTTAGAGTCTGAGCTGTCCCCAAAACAGGTCCAGAGACCAGCCAGTGTTAGAGGGCATCCTAAGGAGGTGAGGTGGACTGTGACTCACAGCGAGGAAAAAGATGCTGACAGATGAGATCCAAGAAAAATATTTATTATTCTTATGGTTTAACTTGTTCTGTAGTTGCTTCTGGATTTTTTTTTTTCTTTTTTCCTTTATTCCCCCTCTGCTGTAGCTGTTGATTTTATTAGTACTATTAAATCTATTTGCACTTTTGAGAATTTGTTGTTGTTGTTAACCACACATTTTTTTCCCATAAATATGTCTCCCTCTACACTGGCCTTTTTGCAGTCTTGAGGGGCCCCTTCCTTTATTTTATTTTTTAAATTTTAATTTAAAAAACTATCATTTTTAGTTATCTGCATATATTCTTTGCTTTGCTTATTCTTTTCCTATTGAAATTATTCTTTAATGTATATAAATCTCCTTTATCTGCCTCTATTTAACTTTGCCTTTCTATTGTTTCCTTCTTTTCTTTCTTTTTTTCACCATGTTTATTAGTCTTTTTTGCTTTCATTCCTTTATTCCCCAGTTGGCATATTGCTTTAGTTTTGTTTTGCAATTTATACCTTAGTTATTTTTCTTTTTAACTGGTTGATATCTTTTTTGCTTTTCTTTGCTCGTTGGGTTAATCTCTTCTAACTTTCTTTCTTTTGTGTACTGTTAAGGTTTTATGTGTGTATGTAAGTCATTATTTCTGTTAGTATTTGCCTTTTGTTTCTTGCTTAACTGTTTTCCTGGAGAAGGAAATGGCAACCCACTCCAGTACTCTTGCCTGGAGAATCCCATGGAGGGAGGAGCCTGGTAGGCTACAGTCCATGGGGTCGCAAAGAGTCGGACACGACTGAGTGACTTCACTTTCACTTTAGTGTTTTTGCTTAAATCCCCTTAAATACCACAGCAAAACACCTCAGTTCCATAGCCAGAATCTCAGTGGAATCTGTTTCCTAGCCAGAGATTGGGCCCTGAGCCTTTGGAGGGGGAGCACTGATAACAAGAATCTAGACTGCCAGAAAACTTCTAACTCCAGGGATTATTGATAGTGAGAACTCCCACAAAATCCTTCACCTGTATGTAAGACCCGGCATCACCCAACTGTTGTCCGCACCTGGTACAGGATGCCTTACCCAAACAACAAACAAGAAAAAAAAAAAAAAAAAAAAAGCAAACCTAATTATCTGCACTCCTTGACACTGCCCTTCTTTCGATTTTAATGAAAGCTGGAATTTTCAGTGCTGTGGACACTGTTGAGGTTTCCAAATTGGCTGGCATATGGAGTACAGCACTTTCACAGCATCATCTTTTAGGATTTGAAATAACTCAGCTAGAATTACATCACCATTAGCTTTGTTTGGAGTGATGCTTCCTAAGGCCCACTTGACTTCACATTCCAAGATATCTGGCTCTAGGTGATAGATCACATCATCAGGGTTATCTGGGTCATTAAGATCTTTTTGTATAGCTCTTCTGTGTATTCTTGCCACCTCTTCTTAATAGCTTATGCTTCTGTTAGGTCCATACTGTTCCTGCCCTTCCTCGTGCCCATCTTTACATGAAATATTCTCTTAGTATCTCTAATTTTCTAGAAGAGATATCTAGTCTTTTCCATTCTGTTGCTTTCCTTTATTTCTTTGCATTGTTCACTTAGGAAGTCTTTCATAGCAAGGCTTTCTTGTCTCTCATCACTACCTTTGAAACTCTGTATCCAAATGGACATATCTTTCCTTTTCATCTTTGTCTTTTGCTTCTCTTCTTTTCTAAGCTACTTGTAAGTTCAAAGAACCATGCAATTGCACTCATTTCATATGCTAGGAAAGATATGCTCAAAATTATCCAAGCTAGGCTTAAACAGTATGTGAATGGAGAACTTCCAGATGTTCAAGCTGGATTTAGAAAAGGCACAGGAAAGAAAGATCAAATTGCCAACATCCATTGGATCATAGGAAAAACAAAAGAATTCCAGAAAAAGGAAACACTCTACTTCTGCTTTACTGACTATGCTAAAGGCTTTGACTGTGTGGATCACAACAAAAGGGAAAATTCTTAAAAGAGATGGGAAAACCAAACCACCTAACCTGCCTTCTGAGAAACCTATATGCAGATCAAGAAGCAACAATTAGAGTTGGACATGGAACAGCTGGTTCCAAATTGGGAAAGGAACACATCAAGGCTATATATTGTCACCTTGTTTATTAAACTTATATGCAGAGTACATTATGCAAAATGCAGGGTTGTATGAAGTACAAGCTGGAATCAAGATTGCTGGGAGAAATATCAAAAATCACAGGTATGCAGATGGCACCACCTTATGGCAGACAGCTAAGAAGAACTAAAGAGTCTCTTGATGAAAGTGAAAGAGGAGAGTGAAAGAGGTGTTTTAAAACTCAACATTTAAAAAATGAAAGTCATGGCATCTAGTCCCATTACTTCATGACAAATAGAAGGGGAAACAATGGAAACAGTGAGAGACTTTATTTTCTTGGGCTCCAAAATCACTGCAGATGGTGACTGCAGCCATGAAATTAAAAGACATTTGCTCCTTGGAAGAAAAGCTATGACAATCTAGAGTGTATTAAAAAACAGAGACATTACTTTGTTGACAAAGGTCCATATAGTCAAAGCTATGGTTTTTCTGTTAGTCATGTATGGATATGAGAGTTGGACAATAAAGAAAGCTGAGCACCAAAGAATTGATGCTTTTGAACTGTGGTGACGGAGAAGACTCTTGAGAGTCCCTTGAACAGAAAGGAGATCAAATCAGTCAATCCTAAAGGAAATCAGTCATGAATAATCATTGGGAGGACTGACACTGAGGCTGAAGCTCCAATACATTGGCCACCTGATGCAAAGAGCCAAGTCATTGGAAAAGACGCTGATGCTGAGAAAGACTGAAGGCAAGAGAAGGTGACTACTTTGAACAAGATGGTTGAGTGGCATCACTGACTCAATGAACATAAGTTTCAGCATGCTCTGGGAGATGCTGAAGGACAGGAAAGCCTTGCACACTGCAGTGGATGGGGTCTCAAAAGTCAAACATGATTCAGCAACTGAAGAAATCTTTAGCAAGCAAAAGGGATTGCCACCTCATACAATCCAACCCACTGGGGGTGGGGGGGGACAAATTTACCTAATCCCACCACAGCACAACCACAAGTCACACCCAACAGAAACCTACACAAAACACTGGATCAACCCAACTCACCAAGGGAAGAAATCAAAAGGAAGAAGGAATTCAACTTCAAAGCTTGGGAAAAGGAGATCTCAAACACAGTAAATTAAAAAAAAAGGAAAAAGAAAAGACAGAAAAGTATTGCACAAATTAAGGAACAAACTAGAAACATACAAGACCACCTAAATGAAGAGGAAATAAGCAAATGGAAGTGAAAAAGAAATCAGAATAATGTTAGCAAGGATATTCCAAAACCTTGAAAATAGAATGAGAAAAATGCAGGAAGCAATTAACACAATTACCAAGGACACAGAAGAAATAAAGAATAAGGAAACAGATGAATAGCTCAATTACTGAAATTCAAAATTCTCTGGAAGGAACCAACAGTAGATTACTGGAAGCAGAAGATGGGATATATGAGCTGGAAGATAGACTGGTGTAAATAACTGCTGAAGAACAGGATAAAGGAAAAAGAATGAAAAAAAAAATGAGAATAGCCTCAGAGACCTTTGGGACAATATTAAACAAGCCAACATTCAGGTTATAGGGGTCCCAGAGGAAGAAGAGAAAAAGAAAGGCACTGAGAAGAAATTTTAATAGATAATAGCTAAAAACTTCCCCAGCATGGGAAAGGAAAAAATCAATTAAATCCAAGAAGTGCAGAGTCCCATACAGCATATACCCAAGGAGAAACACATCAACACACATACTCATCAAGCTAACAGATACTAAATACAAGAAAGAATATTAAAAGCAGCAGGGAAAAAGCAACAAGTAACATAGAAGGGAAAACCCATATGATTAACAGTTGATCTTTCAGGGGAAACTGCAGGCCAGAGGGGAATATATTTAAAGTATTAAAGAAAAGAAATCTACAACCAAAATTACTCTTTCCAGCAAGAATCTCATTCACATTTCATGGAGAAATAAAAAAGTTTACAGACAACCAAAGTTAAGAGAATTTAGCTTTGCAAACAGCAAACCAGCTTTGCAGCAGTTACTAAAGGGACTTATATGGGCAATGAACACAAGAGAAAGGAATGGCCTACAAAAACAAACCCAAAACAATTAATAAAATGCCAATAGTGATATTACTTTAAATGTAAATGGATTAAATGCTCCAACCAAAGGATACAGACTGGCTGAATGTATACAAATATAAGATCTATATAGATAGATAGATAGATAGATAGACATGCTGCTTAAAAGAGACTCAGTTTAGACATAGAAACCCATACAGACTGGAAATAAAAGGGATAAAGATATTCCATGCAAATAGAAATCAAAACAAAGCCAGAGGACAATTCTCATTTCAGACAAAATAGATCTTAAAATAAAGACTATTACAATAGATAAATAAAAACACTATATAATGCTCAAGGGATCAATCCAGGAAGAAGATGTAACAATTGTAAATATCTATGCACACAAGAATACATAAGGCATAAGCTCCTCATATAAAGGCATACATAAGCTCCTCAATACATAAGGCAAATACTAACAGACCTTAAAGGGGAAATTGACAGCAACATAATAATAGTAGAGTAGTTTAGCACCCTAATTATACCAATAGACAGTTCATCAAAACAGAATATTAAAAAGGAAACACAAAACTTAAATGAAACATTAGACTAAATGGACCTAATTGATATCTTCAGAACTTTCCAACCAAGTGCAGAAAAATGCACTTTCTTGTCAAGTGGACTTGGAACATTCTGCAGAATAGACCACATCTTGTGTCACAAATCGAACTTCAGTAAATTAAAAAAATTGAAATCATATTAATCATCTTTTCTGACTGCAGTGCAATAAGACTAGATATCAATTACAGGGGGGAAGAAAGCTGTAAAAAACATGAACAAATGGAAATTAAATAATACAATCCTAATAATGAACAGGTTACTGAAGAAATCAAAAGAAAAAAAAAAAAAAACAAGCCTGGAAATAAATGACAATGAAAACATGACAACTCAAAACCTATGGGATACAGCAAAAGCAGTTCTAATTGGGAAGTTTACAACAATGCAATTCCACCTCAGGAAACAAAAACACATTGAAGAGACAACCTAACTTTACACTTAAAACAACTGGAAGAAGAAGAACAAAAACAACAAAATTAGTAGAAGGAAATAAATCATAAATATCAGAGCAGAAATAAGTGAAAAAAGTTAAGGAAACAATAGTAAAGATTAATAAAACTAAAAGCTGGTTCTTCAAGAAGATAGACAAAATTCACAAACCATTAGCCAGTCTCATCAAGAAAAAAAGGGAGAAGAATCAAATCAACAAAATTAGAAATGGAAAAAGAGAGGTTACAACAGACAACACAAAATTCAAAGAGTAATAAAAGACTACTACATACAACTATATGCCAATAAAATGGACAACCTGTAAGAAATGGACAGATTATTTAAAATGTTCAATTTTCCAAGACTGAACCAAGAATAAATAGAAATTATAAACAACCCAATTATAAGCACTAAAATTGAAACTGTGCTCAAAAATGTCCCCAAAAACAAAAGCCCAGGGCCAGATGGATTCTCTCAAATAATTGGAGAAGAACTAATCACTGTCTTTCTAAAATGTATCCACAAAATTGCAGAGGGAGGAACACTTCCAAAATCATTCTGTGAGACCAACATCACCATGATACCAAAACCAGACAAAGGCAACAACAACAACAAAAAATTAAAGACCAATATCACTGATGAACATAGATGCAAAAATCCTCAACAAAATTCTAGCAAACAGAATTCAACAGCACATTAAAAAGATCACACACCATGATCAAGTCAAATTTATCAAGCCAGGTTTATCCTAGAGATACAAGGATTTTCAACATATGCAAATCAATCAATGTGATACATCATATTAACAAATCAAAAAGGTAAAAACCATATGATAATTTCAATAGGTGCAGAAAAAGTTTTTGACCAAACAACACCTATTTATGATAAAAACTCTTCAAAAAGTAGAAGAAACCTACTTCAATATAATAAAGGCCATGTATGATAAATCCACCACAAACATTATTCTCAGTGGTGAAAACTAAAAGCACTTTCTCTAAGATAAGGAAAAAAACAAGGGTGCTCACTCTCACCACTACTATTCAACATAGCTTTGAAAGTGTTAGCCATGGCAATCACAGAATAAAAACAAATAAAAGTAATCCAGACTGGAAAAGAAGTAAAAGTCTTATTTTTAGCAAACCACATGATACTATACATGTGCTTAGTCACTCTGTTGTGTCTGACTCTGGTGTCACCCCATGGACTATAGCCTGCCAGACTCCTCTGTCCATGGAGAGATGAAAGAATACTGGAGTGGGTTGCCATGCTCTCCTCCAGGGCATCTTCCAAAACCAGGGATCAAACCCAGATCTTCCACATTGCAGGAAGATCCTTTACCTTTTGAGCCACCAGAGAAGTACAAGAATATTGGAGTGGGTAGCCTATCCTTTCTCCAGTGTATCTTCCCAAACCCAGGAATTTAACCAGGGTCTCATGCATTGCAGGCAGATTTTTACCAGCTAAGCTACCAGGGAAGCCTGATACTATACAGACAAAATCCTAAAGATGCTCTCAGAAAACTACCAAAGCTGATCAGTGAATTTAGCAAAGTGGTAGGATATAAAATCAATACACAAAAATCACTTGCATTCCTATAAAGTAACAATGAAATATTAGAAAGAGAAATTAAAAAAAATTTTAAAAAAGAAAGAGAAATTAAGGAATAAATCCCATTTACCTTTGCAACAAAAATAATACAGTGCCTAGGGATAAACTTAACTAAGGAGACAAAAGAGTTATATACAGAAAATTATAAGACACTGATGAAAGAAATCAAATACAACTTAAACAGGTGGAGAAATATTCCATGTGCCTGAATTGGAAGAATCAATATTGGGAAAATGTCTATACTACCAAATGTAATCTACAGATTCAGTGTAATCCCTGTCAAATTGCCAATAACATTTTTTACAGAACTAGATCAAATATCTCACTATTCATATGGAAACACAAAGGACCCTAATAGCCAAAGCAATCTTGAGAAAGAAAATAGACCTGGAGGAATCAACCTTCCTGACTTCAGATTATAATACAAAGCTATAGTCATCAAGATCAGATCAGATCAGTGGCTCAGTCGTGTCCGACTCTTTGCGACCCCATGAATCGCAGCACGCCAGGCCTCCCTGTCCACCACCAACTCCCGGAGTTCACTGAGACTCACGTCCATCTAGTCAGCGATGCCATCCAGCCATCTCATGCTCTGTCGTCCCCTTCTCCTCCTGCCCCCAATCCCTCCCAGCATCAGAGTCTTTTCCAATGAGTCAACTCTTCGCATGAGGTGGCCAAAGTACTGGAGTTTCAGCTTTAGCATCATTCCTTCCAAAGAACACCCAGGGTCAATCTTCTTCAGAATGGACTGGTTGGATCTCCTTGCAGTCCAAGGGACTGTCAATAGCATGGCACAAAAATAGAAGTATGGACCAATGAAACAAGACAGAAAGCTCAGAGATAAACCCATGTACCTATGGAAACCTTATTTTTGACGAAGGAGGCAAGAATATACAATAGGGCAAAGATATCCTCTACAATAAGTAGTGCTGGTAAAATTGTACACCTATGTGTAAAAGAATGAAAATAGAACACTTCATAATACCATATACAAAGATAGACTCAAAATGAATTAAAGACCTAAAAGTAAGACCAGAAACTATAAAATTCTTAGAGGAAAGTATAGGCAGAATATGCTATTACAAATGACAGCAAGATCCTCGATGACCCACCTCCTAGAGCAATGGACATAAAAACAAAAATAAACAAATGATATCTAATTAAACCTAAAAGCTATTGCACAGCAAAGGAAACTATAAACCAGGTGAAGAGACAACCCTCAGAGTGGGAAAATATAATAGCAAATGAAACAACTGACAAATGATTCATTTCAAAAATATGCAAGCAGCTCATAAAAGTCAATATCAGAAAAACAATGAACCCAATCAAAAAAAAAAAAATGGGCAAAACATCTAAACAGACATTTCTCCAAAGAAGACATATAGATGGCTAATAAACACATGAAAAGATGCTCAGCATCACTGACTATTAGAGAAACGCAAATCAAAACTTCAATGAGATATCACCTCACACCAGTCAGAATGGCTATCACTAAAAAATCTACAAATAATAAATGCTAGAGAGGCTATAGAGGAAAGGGAATCCTCTTGCACTGTTGATGGGAATGCAAATTGATGCAGCCATTATGAAGAACAGAATGGAGACTCCTTATAACACTAGGAATAAAAACTGTTTGACCCAGCAATCCCACAATTAGGCATATATCCTGAGGAAACCAAAATTGAAAAAGACATATGCAACCCAATATTTATTACAGCTCTATTTACAATAACTAGGACATGGAAACACTCTAGATGTCCACTGCAGAAGAATGGATTAAGAAGCTGAGGTACAAATACAAGGGAATATTACCCATCCATCAAGAGGAAATTAAAGGACACTTGCTCCTTGGAAGAAAAGCTATGACCAACCTAGACAGCATATTAAAAAGTAGAGACATTGCTTTGCCAACAGAGGTCCATATAGTCAAAGCTATGGTTTATCCAGTAATCATGTATGGATGTGAGATTTGGGCTATCGAGAAAGCTAAGTGCTGAAGAATTCATGCTTTTGAACTCTGGTGTTGGAGAAGACTCTTGAGAGTCCCTTAGATTGCAAGGAGATCCAACCAGTCAATCTTAAAGGAAATCAGTCCTGGATATTCATTTGAAGGACTGATGCTGAAGCTGAAGCTCTTATACTTTGGCCACCTGATGTGAAGAACTGACTCATTTGGAAAGATCCTGATGCTGGGAAAGATTGAAGGCAGGAGGAGAAGGGGACAACAGAAAATAGGATGGTTGGATGGCATCACTGACTTTATGGGCATGAGTTTGAGTGATCTCCAAGAGTTGGTGATGGACAGGGAAGCCTGGCATTCTGCAGTCCATGGGATCACAAAGAGTTGGACACAACTGAGGAACTGAACTGAACTGATAAAAAGGAATGCATTCAGGTTAGTCCTAATGAGGAGGATGAACCTAGAGATTATTATACAGAGTGAAGTAAGTCATAAAGAGAAAAAGTATCATATACTAAGACATATATATGGAATTTATAAAGATGGTACCAATGAACTGATTTGCAAAACAGCAGTGGAGACACTGACATTGAGAACAAACTCTCGGGCACAGCTGGGTGGTGGAGAAGGTGTGGGTGGTGGAGAAGGTGTGGGTGGTAGGTATGGAGAGAGTAACATGGAAATGTGCGTTACTATATGTAAAATAGATAGTCAATGAGAATTTGCTGTATGACTCAGGGAACTCAGACTGGGCCTAGGGAACAGCTTAGAAGGGTAGGATGGGGAGGGAGGTGGCAGGGATGTTCAAGTGGGTGGGGACATGGGTAAATCTATGGCTGTTTCATATTAATGTTTGGTAGAAACCAAAGTAATACTATAAAGCAATTATCCTTCAATTAAAAATAAAGAAAAACACCAATACAATATACTAACGCATATATATGGAATTTGGAAAGATGGTAACAATAACCCTGTATACGAGACAGCAAAAGAGACACTGATGTATAGAACAGTCTTTTGGACTCTGTGGGAGAGGGAGAGGGTGGGATGATTTGGGAGAATGGCATTGAAACTTGTATAATATCATATATGAGGCGAGTCGCCAGTCCAAGTTCGATACACGATGCTGGATGCTTGGGGCTGGTGCACTGGGACGACCCGGAGGGATGGTACGGAGAGGGAGGAGGGAGGAGAGTTCAGGATGGGGAGCATGTGTATACCTGTGGCGGATTCATGTTGATGTATGGCAAAACCACGGAGAAGGCAATGGCACGCCACTCCAGTACTCTTGCCTGGAGAATCCCATGGACAGAGGAGCCTGGTAGGCTGCAGTCCATGGGGTCGCTAGGAGTCGGACATGAATGAGTGACTTCACTTTCACTTTTCACTTTCATGCATTGGAGAAGGAAATGGCAACCCACTCCAGTGTTCTTGCCTGGAGAATCCCAGGGATGGGGGAGCCTGGTGGGCTGCCGTTTATGGGGTCGCACAGAGTCGGACACGACTGAAGCTACTTAGCAGCAGCAGCAGCATAGCAAAACCAATACAATATTGTAAAGTTAAAAAATAAAATAAAATAAATAAAAATAAATAAATTTCACAAAAGAGATTGGATGGGCTGGCAGGGAGGACAACAAAAGTGAAGTCAAGAAATACGACATTTTCTGGAAGAGTAAATATTTAGTTTGATCTTAGAGGGGAATTCTGGAGTGTAAATTATAAAAAGTTGTTCTGATGAAAGGCAAATGAGCTGGACTTTCATATAGCTATATTGATCACTCATTGTTTAAATATTCCCCAGCGTTGTAAATTCCAAGTTCTTGGAATTTCTTTGTTCTTACAAAACAGAATCTATTAGTCTAGGTTAGTCCTCTGACAAAAAACTCCAGGTGCTAGCTGTTTAAGGTAAAAAGACACTTGAAGCTGAGGGCTAAACAAAACAAACAAACAAATGAACAAAATTAGAATGTTTCTCAGAGGAGCATGACACTGTTAAATACAATCATTGATTGAAATAAAAGAGGGAGGAGATATTGAAAACTGAGGAAAGAAAAGAAATAATGAAATTGCTTTGTAAGAGGAAAGATGTGAAACTGGAATTGGTAATAGATTATGGGATTTTCCAGGTGGCTCAGTGGTGATGAATATTCTGGCCAATGCAAAAGGTGGAGGAGATTCAGTTTCGATCCCAGGGTCAGAAAGATCCCATGGAAGAGGAAATGGCAACCCACTCTAGCATTCTTGCCGGGACAGTCCCATGGACAGAGGAGTATGGTGGGCTACAGTCCATGGGGTTGCAAAGAGTCGGACATGACTGAGCACCTGAGCACAGTACATATATTTATAATATGTAAACTATGTATTGATACTTAACTTGCATGTCCTATATTTTTTCCTTTTTTCATATTTTAATAAACTTAAAATAGGTCATTAATATTTACCATACAATTGATTGTATACGCTGATTTTTCCAAATCCTGATCTGGCTTTTTCTTGTATAGCTAGAATATTACCCAATATCATTAATGCCTCTAAGTGTGTAATTAGTGGAAATCATCTTTTCTGCTTGTTCTATTAATTTTGATTCCTCAAGTGTTAGTTCTTGTGTTGGTTGAGTTGTTTCTTAGTGTTGGCTATGAAATATACTTATTTTCCTAGCTGAACTTTCTGCTAGATTGCCTACAGCATCCTTTGCACAGCCTGCTTATGGGTAAAGACCCGGAAGCAGATGCTGCAGCTTTTGTTTGATCTATTTTCTATGAGAGTGGCAGAAGAGTATAAGAGGTGGCAGGCATAGTACTTGAGAAGAAAATTTGGGTGTGAGCCCCCCGTTTCTTCCAGTGTATAGCCAGCTGCCTTGGACATTGCCCTGTCACTCTAACTCAATTCCTAAACCCTGTGCTTTTGCCTGTAGGTGTCTGCCTCCATGGCTATTCCCTGACACATGTTAGCAGTGTACAGGGAAAAATTTTCCTAGTTGTCTCTGTGGGGGTAATCAAACTAATAACACCTTTCTTTGGCTGCCACTGCAAAGGAGAAAAACTGAAAAGGCAGGAGGAAATGTGGTGCAGTGCCTCCTGTCTTTTCTGTCTGTTTCTGTCCAGACAGAAGATTGTGAGCTCTTATTAATAGAAGCATACTATGCCACACATTCTAGGCTATGGATTACTTCTTTAAATTCATTTTGTCTACTGTCTATGTTTGAAAGATTATGAATAGTTTATGACACACTAGTTTCCCTTTCTTTTTATCAATGCATGAACTTTTTTTTTCTTGTTTCTAAAAATTTAGTGTTGGATAGGCAGGCTTAATGTGTGCTAATTTAGTCTTTGAATAGAAACAGAGATTTTTTTTCTCAAAAAAAAAAAAAAGTGTAGGAACATTTGCGAATCTATGGTAAAAGGTTTTATATGTAGGGAAAATCCTATAACAAATGTTCACAATGTCAGCAGTCCTTCATATAGATCTGAGGAAATATGTATAACAAGTAGATATAAGCAGAGTTTTATAAACTTATAAATCAGCTGTTATCAATCTCTTTCACTGTTCTTTATAACTTATCAATATTTTACTTGTTCACAAAAATGGTATTAAACAAACATGGGAGAGATAGAAAAGAAGGCATTTGTGACTATTTTCAGCCACTATGGAGGAAATTTCTGGGATAATATTTGGGTAAAAGAAAATTGAGGTCTTCATCTGAAGGATATGTTTAAAAATAATTTTTTTTTAAAATTTGCTTGTTTCTTGATCAGTATAGAGTGATGAAAAACAATTAGGTTGTTCACCATCTGAAACACTGCATAGCATACTAACCTAAGGAATTGATTTCACTACATGATAGACACATTGAAAATATGTTTCTACTGAATGTTACCACTCTAGGAACAATAACAACAACAAGGTAAGTCATAGAATAAATACATTTAAGACATATTTTTTAAGGAATTAAAATTAAGGAATATACTTTTTTTTCCATTCTTTTATTTATTTATTTTAATTGGAGGCTAACTACTTTATGATATTGTAGTGGTTTTTACTTTTATTTTATTTTATTTATTTTTTTTTATGTTAGGTTTTTTTAATATAAAGAACCTTTTATAATTAGCCATCAAAGACTTATTCAGTTGATTTATTTTTTTTTTTCTAATTTTATTTTAGACACATGTCACACAAATAGAACAGATTTAGGAAAATTATATTTCTAGTGCTTATTCACTTATTTGAAAGGTTCTTAAAACTCTAGACTCCTTGTACCATATCCTATCCTCATGTCCTGCTGTTGCTGCTAAGTCGCTTCAGTCGTGTCCGACTCTGTGAGATCCCATAGACAGCAGCCCACCAGGCTCCCCTGTCCCTGGGACTCTCCAGGTGAGAACACTGGAGTGGGTTGCCATTTCCTTCTCCAATGCATGAAAATGAAAAGTGAAAGAGAAGTCGCTCAGTTGTGTCTGACTCTTCGCGACCCCATGGACTGCAGCCTACCAGGCTCCTCCGTCCATGGGATTTTCCAGGCAAGAGTACTGGAGTGGGGTGCCATTGCCTTCTCCATCCTCATGTCCTAGAGAAGGTCATAAATGTGAGACTGAAGAAGCCAACCAAAGAAGTACATGTTGGTAAACCAAGATGAGAGGCTCTAACAGAGAAGACTGGATGAGAAGAAAGAAGAGAAAGAAAGAACAACAACAACAAAAAGACTACTGAGTACATATATGTTTGTGACAGAGCACTTACATATACCATGTGACATAATTCACTGGGTGTCTCTGAATAGCATGAATACTGTGATGAGTTTGTCTTCCTGGCAATAGTATCTCTCATCTGGCAGGCCATCTTTAAATATTTATGGTAACTTTTAATATATGAATAGAAAGTGTAGGGATTTTGAAAGATTCTATGACAGCAAGTAAACTTGTTTGTTTTAAAATCTATCTATATTTTGAGACTGCAAGGAGGTCAAACTAATCAATCTTAATGGAGATCAATCCTGAATATTCATTGGGAAAACTGTTGCTGAAGCTGAAGTTCCAATACTTTGGCCACCTGATGTGAAGAGCAAACTCACTGGAAATGATGCTGGGGGAAGATTGAAGGCAAAAGGAGAAGGGGGCAACAGAGGATGGGATGGTTAGATAGCATCACCAACTTAGTGAATGTGAATTTGAGCAAACTCCAAGAGACTGTGGAGGACAGAAGAGCCTGGTTTGCTGCAGTCCATAGGGAATCAAAGAGTAAGACAGGACTTAGTGACTGAACAGCAATAACAACATTTTGAGCTGGTTGGCTTAGATGGATAGAAAAAATTCTTCTTTTGCTTCAGAAAAATGTTAAGGGGTCTATTTATTTAACAAAGGAATGATTGTGAGCATAGTATGTAGGTGGGAAAGGTTTAAGTAGAAATAAGAGTTAAAATATTATAATATACAAAAAAACATATGTGGGTTTGGGAAGTGACTATTGGCATTGAAAGGGGTGAGAAGAAGCTAAAAAGAGAATGGCACCAGAAATATGATGGGGAACCAGTGCTCGTGAAACTTGATACTGAATTGAGAGCTTTCTTATATAGAATGCTGCTATGAAATATTAAATTTTCTATTTTTCCATTTATATTCCATGATTACTCTCAGAAGCACATGCTAGCTAAATGTTATCCATGTCTTTACCTTCCTGGAAGCACATGGTAACTACATTTCCACTCTTCCTTGACCTTAAGATGGAAGCTGTCACTGTTCTGCTGTGTGGATGGAAGTGAAATATGCCCTTATTATCCTAGGAGTAAAGTATTTCATGTTTCCTCCATATTTGCCTTGTTTTGTTTTTTTGGGGCAGTTGGATGAAGATGATACATTACACACACACACACACACACACACACACACACACACATATAAATGTGAAAGTGAAAGTCTCTCAGTCATGTCTGACTCTTTGCGACCTCATGGAAGATACAGTCCATGGAATTCTCCAGGCCAGGATACTGGAGTGGGTAGCCTTTCCCTTCTCCAGGGGATCTTCCCAACCCAGGGATTGAATCCAGGTCTCCCGAATTGCAGGCAGATTCTTTACCAGCTGAACCAAAAGGGAAGCCTAAGAATACTGGAGTGAGTAGCCTATCCCTTCTCCAGTGGACCTTCATGATCCAGGAATTGAACCAGGGTCTCCTGCACTGCAGGCAGATTCTTTACCAACTGAACTGTCAGAGAAGCCCACATACACATACATATATATAAAATACACATATATAACATATATATAGTGTGAATACACTATAGTGAATATAAAAAAATGTATGTATGTATTATATACACACATACACACACACACACACACACATATATATATAGTGTTTAGAGGTGAAGAATCTTTCTGACAATGCAGAAAATGGGAACTCGATCTCTGGGTTGGGGAGGCCCCTTGGAGAAAGAACTGGCAACCCACTCCAATTTTCTTGCCTTGAAATTCCATGGACAGAGGAACCTGGTGGGCTATAGTTCATGTGGTCACAAAAGAGTAAGGCATGACATAGCAACTAAACAACAACAGGAATTATGTACATATGTGTGTATTTATATATCTTGTATATAAAATTTGTGGTGAGATGATAAGCTTTTTCTGGAGAATATTTTAAAGAGGCAAATGCCTAGGCCACATACTCATAAAATCTTGTTTAATCCACCTCATTAGGATGGGGAGCACGTGTACACCTGTGGCAGATTCATGTTGATGTATGGCAAAACCAATACAATATTGTAAACTAATTAACCTCCAATTAAAATAAATAAATTTATATTAAAAAAAAAGAAATGAAAATCTTGTTTAAGTGGTCAAGAAAAACAGCAGGGTACTTTAACCTCTACAGGTAAATTCTAATGTGTAACAAGGTAAAATTTTGGGCCTGGGGATGATATGTTATACTGTGGTATAAGTAGGACCTGAGGAAAATTTATATGCCTTTGAGAGATAACTATCCTCAAAAGAGGTCATTAGAGAAGAAAGATTATTTCTACTGAGAAGGAAAATCCCTTAAATTTTCCCATTTAACATATTCAGTAGCAACTGAATATCTCCATTAAGTTGCTTAATTCCTCACTATTCTAAACAATGTCCCAACTTTCAGATAAAAGCTCTAGACTTGCTGTAAATATATCTTATATTTCAGTACCACTCAAGTTCTGATTCTACACCTGATATTAAACTGTACAAACTGTGTTACCTCAAAAAGAAACCCAGTGGTTCTCTGACAACTTTTATCTAACAATTTAATTAAGTAAATAATTTTCATTAAGCTCTCCATTAAATTTAGAAGCAGCAAACTCATAACAGTTTTTCAAAATGTCATTGTAACTGCCACTCAAAGTTTTGCTTTCAGTAGGCATTTTATTCAAAGTACCCATGTTAAATAGTTTAAACCTTGTTTAATCATTGTATACTAGAGATTACCAGGGTTTCCTCCAACCAGATCCCTATTACCTTCAAACTGTAAAATTCTAAGTCAGAAAAACACTTTAAATTCTCATTTCCTTTTAGCTTACTTTTTTCCCACAACCATTTCTTCAATTAATTACTATATAGGTCACTGTTGTTAGTTGCAGACAACAGAACTCCTTCAAGCTAGATTTTTAAAGAAAATAATAGGTAGGGTACAGAATTTATAGGAGTGGCTTAAAATTTAATAACATAAGGTAATATAAAATAACATAAGGATAAATGTTCAAACATATATAGGATTGGTCCTATTAGTCAAGAAAAGAATTTGGAGTTCGTGGACTATACAGTCCATGGAATCCTCCAGGCCAGAATACTGGAGTGAGTAGCCTTTCCCTTCTCCAGGGGATCTTCTCAACTGAAGGACTGAACCCAGGTCTCCCACACTGCAGGCAGATTCTTTACCAGCTGAGCCACAAGGGAACCCCAACAGTATCTTCATTTGAAAGATATCTTGAATGGTATCTCTACATATATCCTGACATCTATCACCACAACTTTACACCTAGAGACATCCTTAGGAATTGATGGTGAATCATGTTTCATTGACATTCTATACTTTCTTGAACTTGAATAGAAATATTTCTATATCCTTTAATTGCAGTTTAGCTTTTTATTGTTTTGAATGTAAAGTGCAGGCTACAATAGTATTAGTACAACTTATGACTACCAAACAGGTCATTAGGACAAAAATAATTAAGAACCTCTGCCTTAAAAGAGTTAAATCTTTCTGCTTCAAACCCTGATTTCTGTGAGTGAAGGCTCAAAGCTTGCTCCCTTTTGTGACTGTTGGTGGAACCCAGATCACATGAGAAAAAAATAAAAATAAAAACTATAAGTGAATCTAGGGTATATATAAAGCATTCTAGTATTTGTAATATAAGAATGCCTTTAGGGATTGAAGTAGGTATGGAGTAAGCAATTACTGTATACTAAAAGAGCATAAGGGAGAAGGCAATGGCACCCCACTCCAGTACTGTTACCCGGAAAATCCCATGGATGGAGGAGCCTGGTAGACTGCAGTCCATGGGGTCGCTAAGAGTCAGACATGACTGAGTGACTTCACTTTCACTTTCCACTTTCATGCATTGGAGAAGGAAATGGCAACCCACTCCAGAGTTCTTGCCTGGAGAATCCCATGGATGGAGAAGCCCAGTAGGCTGCAGTCCATGGGGTCGCACAGAGTCGGACACGACTGAAGCGATTTGGCAAAAGAGCATAAATTATCATTTACCTCTTATAATCACAAGCTAGAATCAAGTTCTCCAGAGAAACATCAACAGCCTCAGATATGCAGATGATACCATTCTAATGGCAGAAAGTGAAGAGGAGCTAAACAGCCTCTTGATGAGGGTGAAAAAAGAGAGTAAAAAAGCTGACTTAAAACTCGACATTCAAAAAATGAAGATCATGGCATCCGTCCCATCACTTCATGGCAAATAGATAGGGAAAAAATGGAAACAGTGACAGACTTTATTTTCTTGGGCTACAAAATCTCAGTAAATGGTGACTGCCTCCATGAAATTGAAAGATGCTTGCTCCTTGGAAGAAAAGCTATGACCAACCTAGACAACATATTAAAAAGCAGATACATTGTTTTGCCAACAATCTGTCTATTAAAAGCTATGATTTTTTTCCATTAGTCATGTATGGATGTGAGAGTTGGACCATAAAGAAGTTGAGTGCTAGAGAACAGATGCGTTGTAATTGTGGGACTTAAAGTCCCTTGGGCAGCAAGGAGATCAAAGCAGTCAGTCCTAAAGGTAATCAACCCTGAATATTCAGAAAGTAATGCTAAGGCTGAAGCTCCAATATATTGGCCACCTAATGAGAAGAGCTTACTCATTGTAAAAGACCCTGATGCTATGAAAGATTGAAGGCAACAGGAGAAGGGGCAGCAGAGGATGAGGTGATTGGATGACATCACCAACTCAATGAACATGAGTTTGAGCAAATTCTGGGAGATAGTGAAGACAGGGAAGCCTGGGATGCTGCAGTTCATGGAGTTGCAGAGTCAGACATGACTTCACGATTGAACAGCAACAGCAAAAACAAAATATTGAAAATGATGACAAAAGGCTTTTTTAAATAATTTATGTACACTTCATAGCTATATAAGTTAAAACTTTTTAATGGAAAGCAACAGAAAAGAAGAAAAATTTTAATAAAAATGGATTTATTGGGAAGATAATCAGGAAGCTCACTAACTGAAGGAAGTGATGAAAAACTCTGAAGAATAGAAAGGGCATTCTTATTATACTTGATGTTTCTCTTATTTTTTTGCATTAAAAAATGTTTTAACAGTATGAAATACTTAGGTATTCTGGTGCCTTTGAGTCCTCAAGTTCTGAGGGAGTTTCCCAAATAATCACCACAGATGGGAAGGGAGGAATGTAGCCTGGTTCTTTTCAGATGATGCTGAAAGTTCCCTCCAATTGCTCCCTTCTGACACTACATCTGCAGGTATGAGAAGGGCTGCCTCATTACTGGTGGGTAGAGATGGAAGTACAACCTTCCAATGTGGTCTCTCTTCATATGTTAGGTTGTAGGGAGGGGGCTTGTTACCATTTGGAGAAGATGAAATTTTCACAACTCCTTGCTCAGCTTCTTCATTTTTTTTTTTTTTTTTTTTTTTTTTTTTTGGCATTGCCCTTGCAGATACCTCTTTGTAACCTCTCCAATGTTGTGTTTTGGACTTTCCACTAAGATTTTTCCTGGTTTGGATGAAGATGAGGCCACATTTCTCTGTGGTGTTGGCTGCAGCGGACTAGCTATTGTCTAAAAGTTTTCCATCCTCTGAGGCTACTCCTTTACTGTCTCTTGGTTATATAGAATATGTGTTGTTTTTCTACTTCACTGGCATTTAAAATTATCAGTTTCTCTATCGTCTGGTCCAGAGAATTTGAGGCAAAAAGAAAACCCTGGAGACTCACCATTGTAATATTTCTTAGATACCAACGGACCTAGCTGGTCTGCTTTATTCTCCCTTCATTTCAGAATCTTCTTTTGTTTGTTTTATACATAATAGCTAGGGATTTTAGTTGTATTTAGCAGGAGAAATAGAAAAAAAATATATTGTTCTCCATCTTCCCAGAAACAGGAGTAATTTACATTTTTGTCTTTATATATGCCACCTTGGCTACAAAGATATAAGTGAAAATTTTTATTTTATTTTTAAATATTTACTAAACCCATATTGAAAGGTATACTAGTCCATATTTATTGTCTACCAGCTCACTTAAGCCTCCCAGTTGAAAAAAGCAGAGCCACAGAGAGCTCAACTAACTTTTACTAAATCATATAGCTAGTAAGTATCATAAGCAGGATGTGAAACTGGAACATTTGGCTCCAGAGCTGTCTTAATCACTTTTATATATTGTCCTTCCCATCATGAAATGGACAGTCATATAACAAGGGCCAAGTGAATATCTTGGCCTGGTCATTTTGCTTAAAAAGTTGCATCTCTTACAGTAAGAAGGAAGGAAGAGTTGCTTGGAAACCAAACACAAGAAAAGACACCAAGGTTTCATGTTTGATTGGTGCCATAATTGGGTCATGAACTTCCTTATTCTTGACTGATAACTCAACTATAGACTAAAGTCTCTTACTTTTTTTTTTTTTAACATATATCTTTTATTTATGGATATATCAAACAAAACTTACTAAAGTTACAGAGATTTAGATAAAATAATAATCTTTTTTTTATGATATATGCATTTTTATTTAGAGCTTATTGTACAAGAATAGTATTAAATCATTTCACCCCTTTTAAAAGTGAAATTATATATGACACAGGCTTCCTATTGTTTTTCTTTGGGTTCATCAATTTCTTTTTCTGTACCTATTGACTTATTCCATTTCCTTTCTTTTTTTTTTAATTGTTTTATTATTATTATTATTTTTTACTTTACAATATTGTATTGGTTTTGCCATACATCAACATGAATCTGCCACAGGTGTACACGTGTTCCCCATCCTGAACCTCCCTCCCCATACCATCCCTCTGGGTCATCCCAGTGCACCAGCCTTAAGCTTCCTGTATCCTGCATCGAACCTGGACTGGCAATTCGTTTTTTATATGATATTATACATGTTTTAATGCCATTCTCCCAAATCATCCCCCCACCTCCCACAGAGTCCAAAAGACTGTTCTATACTTCTGTGTCTCTTTTGCTGTCTCACATACAGGGTTGTCGTTACCATCTTTCTAAATTCCATATATATGCATTAGTATTCTGTATTGGTGTTTTTCTTTCTGGCTTACTTCACTCTGTATAATAGGCTCCAGTTTCATCCACCTCATTAGAACTGATTCCAATGTATTCTTTTTAACGCTGAGTAATACTGCATTGTGTATATGTACCACAGCTTGCTTATCCATTCATCTGCTGATGGACATCTAGGTTGCTTCCATGTCCTGGCTATTATAAACAGTGCTGTGATGAATATTGGGGTACACGTGTCTTTTTCCCTTCTGGTTTCCTCAGTGTGTATGCCCAGCAGTGGGATTGCTGGGTCATAAGGCAGTTCTATTTCCAGTTTTTTAAGGAATCTTCACACTGTTCTCCATAGTGGCTGTACTAGTTTGCATTCGCACCAACAGTGTAAGAGGGTTCCCTTTTTTCCACACCCTCTCCAGCATTTATTGCTTGTAGACTTTTGGATCACAGCCATTCTGACTGGTGTGAAATGGTACCTCATTGTGGTTTTGATTTGCATTTCTCTGATAATGAGTGATGTTAAGCATCTTTTCATGTGTTTGTTAGCCATCTGTATGTCGTCTCTTACTTTTCATAGAGCATATCTTCTCATATAACTTACATCCTTTGTTTAATTTCCTTTTCAATTCATCATGGTATCAACTTCTAAGACAAAGTTGAAAAATCTTATCCATGCATATCATCACTAAGCTGATTTATATTAAAAGTGGCTATCTTAACTCTATTGCTTAAAAATTTTTGTCTCAATTTTCAAAATTGAAGAGAAATAGAGAGAACATTTGAATATTTGGAAAAGCACCTTGAGTTTCACCAATGATGATAACTCCCTGTTATAGCTACTTCTAGTGTTATGTCTTAGGTATTACACAGTATTATTTGTAACAAAACTGAATGTTTAATACATTTTACAAATATTTGACATTATTTTCTGAATTTAATTATACATCCAAATTCTTTGTTACTTTTTGTTGATAATTGTGCCTAAATTGACTTTATTTCCTTAAACATTCAGTGATATAATTCACATATGCCCTTAATTGTGTACTAACTATATCAACTATTACATTGTATTCAAAGATAAAGGCAAAGATAACTTATTTCCTTCAAGTAAGGTACACTACTTTGATTATATATTTTATTACCATAATACACACACATACATATGTGAAATGAAATAATTAGTAGACTAACTTGCCATAAAAGACATATATGTGTGTATATATATGTTAGTGTATATCATACATATATAATATTTTGCAGATATGTCTGTCTCCAAGATAAATATGTATCCCTATCTATGTATACATATGCATATGTAATGTTCCTGAATATATATAGATAATACATGTGATAAATGAAATAAATACTAAGACATACATACATATATATATATATATACACATGTGTGAAATAAAATAAACAAATTATATATTGTGTATATATAATCTATATATCTATCTGCTTCCAAGGATGGATCAGTGGTAAATAATCCAACTGCCAATGCAGGAGACATAGAAGATGAAGGTTTGACCCCTAAGTCTGGAATATTCTCTGGAGGAGGAAATGGCAACTCACCCCTGGGGTGAGTATTATTGCCTGGAAAATTCTGTGGACAGAGGAACATGGTGAGTTGCTGTCCATGGGCTTGCAAAGAGTTGGGCATAACTCAGCATTCACACATGCACTCACCTCCAAGGAATAAAATGGAGAGATTACATCTTACGTTCATTGGAGAAAAAAATGTTGTTAAGAACAGAGAAAAAAATTTTTTTTCCAACCTGTAACAACTTGTTCTCCAGCATGTTGGCTTTTCAACATTATAGAAACAGCATGGCTCTCACAGTTATGTCTTTATACCAGCATCACAAGCTGAAGGGAAGCAAGCAGACAGAAAACATGAGGTTTGATCTTATCAATTAAAAATAATTCCCCTATATGCTCTGAAGCATTTTCCCCTTATAACTGAAATGTGATTTTGCTTTTGAGAATATTCAATTATCTTAGATGAATAAATATGTAGTTTATAAAACATAGGTAAAATTAGTCATTTTGAACATAGACATGTTAACCAGTAAGCAAATAGTTATTAGACATAAGCAGATTTCATAAGGTATATTATTTAAAAGGTAAGTAGTTAATAAGCCAATCAAGTGTTTGGAGAACCAAGAGATACTTAATCTTCATGAGATACTGGTGTAGTAAATATTTATGATATACGAAATATACATGTGGGGTTTCCCTGGTGGCTCAGTGGTAAAGAATCCACTTGCCAATGCAGAAGAGTGGGTTCAATCTCTGAGTCAGGAAGATAGCCTGGAGAAGGAAATGACAACCCATTTCAGTATTCTTGGCTGGGAAATCCCATGGACAAAGGAGCCTGTCCCATTCTGCAGTGCATGGGGTTGCAAAGTGTCAGACTGAGAACACACACACAAATACACATGAGGATCCATATACATCAGTTCAGTTCAATTCAGTCGCTCAGTCGTGTCCGACTCTTTGTGATCCCATGAATTGCAGCACGCCAGGCCTCCCTGTCCATCACCAACTCCCGGAGTTCACTCAGACTCACGTCCATTGAGTCAGCGATGCCATCCAGCCATCTCATGCTCTATCGTCCCCTTCTTCTCCTGCCCCCAATCCCTCCCAGCATCAGAGTCTTTTCCAATGAGTCAACTCTTCGCATGAGGTGCCTAAAGTACAGGAGTTTCAGCTTTATCATTCCTTCCAAAGAAATCCCAGGGCTGATCTCCTTCAGAATGGATTGGTTGGATCTCCTTGAGGTCCAAGGGCTCTCAAGAGTCTTCTCCAACACCACAGTTCAAAAGCATCAATTCTTTGGTGCTCAGCCTTCTTCACAGTCCATCTCTCACATCCATACATGACCACAGGAAAAACCCTAGTTTTGACTAGATGGACCTTTGTTGGAAAAGTAATGTCTCTGCTTTTGAATATGCTATCTAAGTTGGTCATAACTTTACTTCCAAGGAGTAAGCGTCTTTTAATTTCATGGCTGCAGTTACCATCCACAATGATTTTGGAGCCCCCCCCAAAAAAAGAAGTCTGACACTGTTTCCACTGTCTCCCCATCTATTTCCCATGAAGTGAAGGGACTGGATGCCATGATCTTAGTTTTCTTAATGTTGAGCTTTAAGCTAACTTTTTCAATCTTCACTTTATCAAGAGGCTTTTTAGTTCCTCTTCAATTTCTGCCATAAGGGTGATGTCGTCTGCATAACTGAGGTTATTGATATTTATTCCGGCAATCTTGATTCCAGCTTGTGTTTCTTCCAGTCAAGAGTTTCTCATGATGTACTCTGCATATAAGTTAAATAAGCAGGATGACAATATACAGCCTCGATGTACTACTTTTCCTATTTGGAACCAGTCTGTTGTTCCATGTCCAGTTCTAACTGTTGCTTCCTGACCTGCGTACAGATTTCTCAAGAGGCAGGTCAGGTGGTCTTGTATTCCCATCTCTTTCAGAATTTCCAACAGTTTATTGTGATCCACACAGTCAAATGCTTTGACATAGTCAATAAAGCAGAAATAGATGTTTTTCTGGAACTGTCTTCCTTTTTTGATGATCCAGCAGATGTTGGCAATTTGATCTCTGGTTCCTCTGCCTTTTCTAAAACCAGCTTGAACATCTGGAATTTCACAGTTCACGTATTGCTGAAGCCTGGCTTGGAGAATTTTGAGCATTACCTTACTAGCATGTGAGATGAGTGCAATTGTGCAGTAGTTTGAGCATTCTTTGGCATTGCCTTTCTTTGGGATTGGAATGAAAACTGACCTTTTCCAGTCCTGTGGCCACTGCTGAGTTTTCCAAATTTGCTGGCATATTGAGTGCAGCACTTTCACAGTATCATCTTTCAGGATTTGAAATAGCTCAACTGGAATTCCATCACCACCACTAGCTTTGTTCATAGTGATGCTTTCTGAGGCCCACTTGACTTCACATTCCAGGATGTCTGGCTTTAGATGAGTGATCACACCATCGTGACTATCTGGGTCGTGAAGATCTTTTTTGTACAGTTCTTCTGTGTATTCTTGCCACCTCTTCTTAATATCTTCTGCTTATGTTAGGTCCATACCATTTCTGCCCTTTATCGAGTCCATCTTTGCATGAAATGTCCCCTTGGTATCTCTAATTTTCTTGAAGAGATCTTTAGTCATTCCCATTCTGTTGTTTTCCTCTATTTCTTTGCATTGATCACTGAGGAAGGCTTTCTTATCTCTTCTTGCTATTCTTTGGAACTCTGCATTCAGATGCTTATATCTTTCCTTTTCTCCTTTGCTTTACACTTCTCTTCATTTCACAGCTATTTCTAAGGCCTCCCCAGACAGCCATTTTGCTTTTTTGCATTTCTTTTCCATGGGGATGGTCTTCATCCCTGTCTCCTGTACAATGTCATGAACCTCTGTCCATAGTTCATCAGGCACTCTATCTATCAGATCTAGGCCTTTAAATCTATTTCTAACTTCCACTGTATAATCATAAGGGAGTTGATTTAGGTCATACCTGAATGGTCTAGTGGTTTTCCCTACTTTCTTCAATTTAATTCTGAATTTGGCAATAAGGAATTCATGATATGATTCACAGTCAGCTCCTGGTCTTGTTTTTGTTGACTGTATAAAGCTTCTCCATCTTTGGCTGCAAAGAACATAATCAATCTGATTTCGGTGTTGACCATCTGGTGATGTCTATGTGTAAAGTCTTCTCTTATGTTGTTGAAAAAAGGTGTTTTCTATGACCAGTGCATTTTCCTGGCAAAACTCTATTAGCCTTTGCCCTGCTTCATTCCATATTCCAAGGTCAAATTTGCCTGTTACTCCAGGTGTTTCTTGACTTCCTACTTTTGCATTCCAGTCCTCTATAATGAAAAGAACATCTTTTTTGGGTGTTGGTTGTAAAAGGTCTTGTAGGTCTTCATAGAACCATTCAACTTCAGCTTCTTCAGGATTACTGCTTGGGGCATAGACTTGGATTACTGTGATATTGAATGGTTTGCCTTGGAAATGAACAGAGGTCATTCTGTCGTTTTTGAGATTGCATCCAAGTACTGCCTTATGGTCTCTTTTTTTGACCATGATGGCTACTCCATTTCTTCTGAGGGATTCCTGCCCGCAGTAGTAGATATAATGGTCATCTGAGTTAAATTCACCCATTCCAGTCCATTTCAGTTCGCTGATTCCTAGAATGTCAACATTCACTCTTGCCATCTCTTGTTTGACCACTTCCAATTTTCCTTGATTCATGGACCTGACATTCCAGGTTCCTATGCAATATTGCTCTGTACAGCATCGGACCTTGCTTCCATCACCAGTCACATCTACAGCTGGGTATTTTTTTGCTTTGGCTCCATCCCTTCATTCTTTCTGGAGTTATTTCTCCATTGATCTCCAGTAGCATATTGGGCACCTACTGACCCGGGGAGTTCCTCTTTCAGTATCCTATCATTTTGCCTTTTCATACTGTTCATGGGGTTCTCAAGGCAAGAATACTGAAGTGGTTTGCCATTCCCTTTTCCAGTGGACCACATTTTGTCAGATATACATAAGTGTCTCAAAATACTCCAGCACTAAGTATTTATAAGGTCTTATTGGGCTAGCCTAGATAACATACTAAAAAGCAGAGAAATTACTTTGCAAACAAAAGTCCATCTAATCAAGGCTATGGTTTTTCCAGTGGTCATGTATGGATATGAGAGTTGGACTGTGAAGAAAGCTGAGCACCAAAGAATTGATGCTTTTGAACTGTGGTGTTGGGGAAGACTCTTGAGAGTCCCTTGGACTGCAAGGAGATCCAACCAGTGCATCCTAAAGGAGATCAGTCCTACGTGTTCACTGGAAGGACTGATGCTAAACCTGAAACTCCAATACTTTGGCCACCTCATGCAAAGTGTTGACTCATTAGAAAAGACCCTGATGCTGGGAGGAATTGGAGGAGGGATTGGGGGAGGAGAAGGGAACGACAGAGGATGAGATGGCTGGATAGCATCACCAAATCGATGGACATGAGTTTGGGCAAACTTTGGGAATTGGTGATCTACAGGGAGGCCTGGTGTGCTGCAAATCATGGGTCACAAAGAGTCAGACACAACTGAGTGACTGAACTGAACTGAACTGATTGGGTCACCTACTAGTAACACCCATTCTAGCCCTATGAGTTCTCTGCTAAAGAGACACAAATACATGCCATGGCTACTCATCAGAATTTTTGAACAGCTACTACTTTTTCTTGCAGTTCTCTAGTGGAGCAAATGTCTTTGGTTCAGGACAACTGTCATTTGGCTCAGTTGTTAAGAGTCTCCATTCTGGCCCTCATACCTACCAGCAGGGCATTTAATAAGACAAAGAAACAAGATGCATAAACACTGCATACCCAGGATTCAGAAAATGAGGTGCTTCCATCTTGCTTGCATTCTATCCTAAATGTGTTAATCAATATCACCTCTCTCCCTTGCATTTCACTTAATTTTGATAAGCCCTGTGATTGGATCATTTGAATTTGGTTTGTAAACTTTCTGGACCATGCCCCCTGGGATAGCATACTTGTAGTGTTTGTGGAGGCTACCATTGCATGAAGGTTATTTTCCAACAGTACAACATGTAACTGGACAGAGATGGGTCCCAGAGCTATCCAAGTGGAATGGAAAATTGGGAAAATAATGATCTGTCAAAGAAAACCGATTTGATAAGACTGGCTTGACCTCTGTCAAGATATAAGCCACAATTATTCACAATGTTACAATTGGGGTGGTTTTAGCAAGAAATTAAAGCATGAAATGATTGCTGGTCAATTTTAGTATCTGACATAGAATTATGCTCTTTGTTTACAAATGTGTGCTTCATTTTATAATTAACATGTTTTTCTTTGTAGAGCTTAGAAATCAAGAGAGGTTTTCTTATAGGTTTCTTTCACTCCATATGGAGCGAAAGAAAAATTAAGTAATTATCTCATGCATTGGCAGATGTAATACAAGCATGAGACATATAAATAGCTGAAGTCACACAATTGTTTTTGCCAAATTCGGGCAAAAACAACTGTTAATTTTGAGTCAGCTCGGTTACTTTATATTATGTTTTATTCATTTTTTCATAGAAAGTAATTTCCTAAAATTTTAACATTTGTGGTTAAGAGAATTTCCTGAAATGTAATACCATTATTATTCTTGAATGAGGTAGAGGTGGTGCAGAACAAGTAGAAGAGACAAGACAAGCTCTGTGCCTCTAAAAACTTGCTAATTTTACAAAAGTTAGAAATTTTGAAAAAAAAAACATATAAAACTATATTTATGTAGGAAATGCCTGATTTGTGTGTAAGGTCCAAAGATTAAAATACGCATAAATATAGCTTACAGCCTTAGTTCTAGAATAAACATAAGACAATATACATAAAATGCCTAGTATAACACCTGCCTCATTTTGGGGACTAAATGAATAAGTAGTTATTTTTATCTTTTTTAATAACTTTGTGGACATTAATGAATTTCAATGTCAACAGAAAAATGTAATTTGGACACAAATACAGGTTTACTCTAGAATGAGAATCTTAAAGATTCCTGGATGTCTTTTAAAGCACATTTATTAGTCATTTACAAAAATTCACTTTCACATTCCTTTCAAGTAAGCTACCGTGATGTACTTAACATACTATTAATTTGCAAAGTTGATGAGCAAGAGAAAATGAATTGGGTAGTAAAATTGTAAAAGAAGTGTGTGGACATTTAGTAATTGTGCTAAGAAATTAAGGCAATTATAGAAAAAATTGAGGCTAAATGCGATTGAAGAGGATTTTTTTAAAGCATTTATTATTCAGATGACTCATCTAAAATGGATAACTGCTCTGACTGATTATTGCTCAAGACTATTTAATTTATTTAAATGACTTAATCACTGAAAACTTCATGTTGAAGTTTGTATTTCAGGTAATTATTGAAGGAGAAAAAAGTTACTTGGCAGTAGACCTCAGTCTGAAATTAGAAATAAAATGAGAACAATATAACATGCACCATGAAATTTCTCTCAAGGTTAATGATAATTCACTTTTAAGAACTATATATTCAGACATTGCTGGCTCTTTGCAAGACTGAAGTAAGTGAAATTTGTCTTTGAGGCATGCAGTCATTACTTATTACCCTTTGTTTTACTCTGAGTACCCTCACACCCTCGTTTCTTAGCCCCCTCCAATTTATGCTACTGGTGACTGCCTTCGACTATGAGCATGTATACACCAATCAGTGCAGTCCCCAAGAATATTTTCATTTTTAAGTCTAAACTCCATTAGTGGTATGAAAATCTATATTTTCATCAATTGCGTTTCAAGGAAAGAAAGGAAGATTTTTATTTGGTTTTAATTCAATTTGTTTTTCAAGAGGAAGAAGAAAGGAAAGGAAAATGGAGGTAACTTCCAGAGCTTTGAAAAAGCTTTTAGAGAGGGTAATCATATGACCTAGTTTTATCAGAAGAGTCCTAGTTAACATTAGTTTTTCTGGCATAATTATTAATTGAGTTCCATTTGACCTTTAAAAAGTGGCATGATTTGGAGGATAATTATAGAAACATCTTTTTATTTATGTCTGAAATTAATGGATCACACTTCACTTACATGTTTTAAAATGTTTTATAAGTAAGTAGTACATATATTTGTAAAGTTAATGTCCCAATTAACATATAATACATATTCCTTCCAGGCTTGTTTATGGGAAAATTTCCTTCCCTCTGACATTTGTTCTGAAAGAGCAAGACTTCTATAAGAAAACCTCTCCTGATGTCTCAACTCTGCAAAGAAAAGTGAGTCACTCAACTTGTAGGAGTTTTCCACTGGTTTATATTTTTATATGTGCAGGCTTAATTTCATGTAAATTATGGCACTGTATACATGACATAGACATAAGATAAAAATTAGAACTACAATAGGAAAAATTAAATCACCAGATTTCATGATTTTAATATAATAAATGTTTGTTTTCCATTAAAGGAAGTTATGAAGTAGTTTGAGAAATTCTTTGATAGCTCCTTGTAACTGGCAGTTTAACAATGTTATATTTCTCTGTTGTGTCTCCACAATCTCAACATGAGTGTTTCAGGATTACTTCAAGAATAAAAGAAAATATGGAATATTCTGAGGGGTCTTTTTATTATTTCAACCCCAAATGACACTTGTCACTTTCACCCATAAGCCACTTGCTAAAAATTGCCAAAATTTTGATCATAAAATATCTCTTTATTTTATTACCATTAAAGAAAACATTCATCGTATCTCCACAAAAATTTCAACCCATCACTACATCCAACTCAAAAGTCTAGAATCTCTGGTGATACATAGCAATCTTTATATCAAGTCAGATGTGACTCCTGTATGTTATCAGCCTGAGTTCAGCAACTTCTTGTTCAATCATGTCCAACTCTTTGCAACTTCATGGACTTCAGCATGCTGGACTTCCTGTCCATCACCATCACCCAGAGTTTTCTCAAACTCATGTCCATCAAGTCAGTGATGCCATTCAACCATCTCATACTCTGTTATCCCCTTCTCCTCCAGCCCTAAATCATTCCCAGCATCGGAGTCTTTTCCAATGAATCAACTCTTTACAGCAGGTGGCCAAAGTATTGGAGCTTCAGCTTCAGCATCAATCCTTCCAATGAATATTCAGGACTGATTTCCTTTAGGATTGACACTGAATTGATCTCCTTGCAGTCCCAGGAACTCTCAAAAGTCTTCTCCAATATCACAGTTCAAAAGCATCAATTCTTCAGTGCTCAGACTTCTTTATAGTCCAACTCTCACATCCAAGCATGACTACTGGGAAAAACATATATTTGACTATATGGGCATTTGTCAGCAAAGTAATGTCTCTGTTTTTTAATATGCTGTCTAGGTTGTTCATAATTTTTCTTCCTAGGAGCAAGTGTCTTTTAATTTCATGGCTACAGTCACCACCTGCAGTGACTTCAGAGCCCACGAAAATAAAGTCTGTCACTGTTCCCGTTGTTTTCCCATCTATTTGCCATGAAGTGATGGGACTGGATGCTATGATATCAGTTTTTTGAATGCTTAGTTTTAAGCCAGCTTTTTCACTCTCCTCTTTCAATTTCATCAAGAGGCTCTTTAGTTCCTCTTTGTTTTCTGCCATAAGGGTGGTGTCAACTGCGCATCTGAGGTTATTTATACTTTTCCTAGCTTCACCAAGTACTCAGTGGTAAAACAAGGGTGAAATAATTGCAGTTAACACTTCTACTGAAAAAGGGAAGTCAAAATACTCCTGGCCTTAAAGATCAGAACAGATATAAGTGAAAAAGAAATGAAGGAGGCAACAGTGAAGACCAAAAAAACTAAAAGCTGATCCTTTGATAAGATTTAAAAAAATGACAATTTTTCGGACTCATCAAGAAGAAAACTGTGACTCAAATCAATAAATGAAAAAGGAGAAGATACAACAGACAATGCAGAAATGCAAAGGCTCATAAGAGACTACTAAAAGCAACTATATGCCAGTAAAATGGACAGATTTAAAGAAATGGACAAAAATCTTAGAAAAGTATAATTTTTCAAAACTGAACCAGGAAGTAACAGAAAATATGAACAGATCAATCACAAGCACAGAAATCAAATCTGCAATAAAAATTTTTTTCCAGCAAACAAAAGCCCAGGACCAGATGGCTTCACAGGCGAATTCTACCATGGCTTAAAGAAGCACTGACACTTATTCTGCTCAATCTCTTCCAGAAAATTGCAGAGGAAGGAAAACCTCCACATTCTGTGAGACCACAAACACCCTGATACCAAAATCAGACAAAAATGTCACGATAAAATCACAGGCCAATATCATTGATGAAAATAGATATAAAAATCCTCAACAAAGTTCTAGCAAATAGAATCTAACAATACATTAAAATAATCATACATCATGATCAAGTTGGCTTATCTCAGCAATGCAAAGATTCTTCCATACATGCAAAACAATCAGTATGATACATCATATTAACAAACTAAAAGATTAAAACATTATAATCACCTCAATAGATGCAGAGAAAGCTTTTGACAAATTTTAACACCCATTTATGGTAAAAATGCTCCAGAAGCACAGGCATAGAAGAAACATAATAAAGGCCATATATGACAAACTCACAGAAAATGTTTATGTCAACAATGAAAACTTTAAACAATTTCTTCTAAATCAGGAACAAGACAAGAGTGTCCATTAATATTCAACATAGGTTTGGAAGTCCTAGCCACAGCAATCAGAGAAGAAAAATAAATAAGAGGAATACATATTGAAAAAGAAGTAAAGCTCTCACTGTTTGCATATGACATAAATTTATGCATTGAAAACCCTAAAGATGCCATCAGAAAATTAGTAGAGTTAATCACCAAATATATTAAAGCTATAGGACATAAAATTCATATACAGAAATCACTTGCATTCCTATATGTTAACAATGAATTATCAGAAAGAGAAATTAAGGAAACAATTCCACTCATCATTGCAAAAAAAAAAAAAAAAAAGAATAAAATCCCTACAAATAAACCTATCTAAAGAGATGAAAGACCTATGTGCAGAAAATTATAAGACATTGGTGAAGAAAATCAAAGATGATACAAACAGATGGAAAGATATACCATGTTCTTGGATACGAAAAAATAATAATGTGAAAATGAGTATACTATCCAAAGCAATCTACAGATTCAATCCAATTCCTGTCAAACTATCAATGATATTTTCACAGAACTAGAGTAAAAAAAAAATCATAATATGTTTGGAAATACAAATGATTCTGAACAACCAAAGCAATCTTGAGGAAGAAAAACGGAGCTGGAGGAATCAACTTTCCTGACTTTAGACTATACTACAAAGCTACAGTTATCAAGACAGTATTGTACTGGTACAAAATATAGGCCAACAGAGCAAGATAGAAAGTACAGAGATAACTCACACACCTATGAGCACCTTGTCTTTGATAAAGGAAGCAAGAATATACAATGGAGAAAAGACAGCCTTTTTGATAAGTGGCACTGGGAAAACTGGACAGCTACATGCAAAAGAATGAAACCAGACACCTCCTTCAGTTCAACTCAGTTCAGTCGCTCAGTCATGTCCGACTCTTTATGAACCCATGGATTGCAGCATGCTAGGCCTCCCTGTACATCACCAACTCTTGGAGTTTACTCAAATTCATATCCATTGAGTTGGTGATGCCATCCAACCATCTCATCCTCTGTAGTCCCCTTCTCCTCAGCCTTCAATCTTTCCCAGCATCAAGGTCTTTTCAAATGAGTCAGTTCTTTGCATCAGGTGGCCATAGTATTGGAGTTTCAGTTTCAGCATCAGTCCTGATTTCAGCATCAAGACTGATTTCCTTTAGGATGGACTGGTTGAATCTCCTTGCAGTCCAAGGGTCTCTCAAGAGTTTTCTCCAACACCACAGTTCAAAAGCATGAATTCTTCAGTGCTCAGTTTTTGTTATAGTCCAACTCTCACATCCATACATGACTACTGGAAAAACTATAGCCTTGATTAGATGGGCCTTTTTTAGCAAAGTAATGTCTCTGCTTTTTAATATGCTGTCTAGATTGGTCAAAGCTTTCCTTCCAAGGAGTAAGCATCTTTTAGTTTCAAGGCTGCAGTCACCATCTGCAGTGATTTTGGAGCCCCCCAAAATAAATTCTGCCACTCCTTCCCCATCTATTTCCCATGAAGTGATGGGACCCAATGTCATGATATTAGTTTTCTGGACGTTGAGTTTTAAGCCAACTTTTTCACTCTCCTTTTTCACTTTCATCAAGAGGCTCTTTAGTGCTTCTTTGCTTTCTGCCATAAGGGTGGTGTCATCTGCATATCTGAGGCTATTGATATTGATAGAACACCTCCTAACACCATACATACTCACACAGACACACACCACAGACACACACACACACACACACAAACTCAAAATGAATTAAAGATTTAAAAGGAAGGCCAGAAACCATAAAGTTCTTACAGGAAAATATAGGCTGTACACTCCTTGCCAGAAATCACAGCAAGATCCTTTATGACTCGCCTTCTAGAGTAATGGAAATAAAAACAAAAATAAACAAGTGAGATCTAATTAAACTTACTTTTTTTTCCACAGCAAAGGGAGCTATAAATAAGATGAAAAGACCAACCTCAAAATGGAAGAAAATAATAGCAAATGTAACAACTGAGCAGAACACCTACACAGATCTTTCTCCAAAGAAGTCATTCAGATGGCTAATAAAGGCAACAGTACTGGAGTGGGTTGCCATTGCCTTCTCTGAATAAACACATGAAAAGATGCTCAACTTCACTCATTACTAGAGAAATTAAAAAAAAAAAAAAGTATCACTTCATACTGGTCAAATCAGAATGGCCATCATCTACAAACATTAAATGCTGGAGAAGGTGTGGAGAAAAGTGAACCCTCTTGTTTTGTTCATAGGAATGCAAATTGATATAGCTAATCAGGAGAACACTATTGATATTCCTTATTTTTAAAAATCTAGGTATAAAACTACCATATTACCCAACAATCCCACTACTGGGTATATACCATTAAGAAACCATATTTGAAAAAGACCCATCTTCCCCAGTATTCATTGCAGCACTATTTACAATAGCTAGGTGGCAACCCACTCTAGTGTTCTTGCCTGGAGAATCCCAGGGATGGCGGAGCCTGGCGGGCCGCCATCTATGGGATCGCACAGAGTCGGACACGACTGACGCAACTTGGCAGCAGCAGCAGGACATGGAAGCAAGCTAGATGTTCAATGACAGATGGAATGGATAAAGTCATGGTACATATATACAATGGAATATTACTCAGCCATAAATAGGAATGCATTTGAGTCAGTTTTACTGAGGTGGATAAACCTGAAGCTTATTATACAGAGTGAAATAAATCAGAAAAAGAAAGACAATTATCATATACTAAAGCACATATATGAAATCTAGAAAGATAGTACTGATGAACCTATTTGCAGGTTAGCAGGGAGACCCAGATATAGAGAACAGACTTGTGGATACTAATGGGAAAAAGAGAGAGAATGAATAGAGAGCAGCATTGAAATATATAATTACCATAGATGAAATAGATAGCAGGTAGGAATTTGCTCTATGATGCAAGAAGCTCAAATATGGTGCTCCAACGTAGAAGGCAGGGATGAGGTGGGGCATGGAAGAGAGGTTCAAGAGGGAGAGGACAAATGTATGCCTATGGCTGATTCATGTTGCTGTATGGCAGAAAGCAACACAATATTGTAAAGCAATTATTCTTCAACTAAAAATTAAAAAAAAGACTTCATGGTCATCGAGCCATAGTGATTTTTTTTTTTAATTTAGTTGCTTTATGCTTATTTAGGCAACAATTTTTTTTTTATAAAACACAACAGTAAGTTGCATTGCTCAAAGCAATACACTCTGAATACATTATTGAGTTGGATTTATGGATACAGTTGAGTATTTGAGTATACTTACATTAAAGAGTCCATGCTATAATTGTTGCAGTAAAGGTATAGCAATTTTTAAATCCCACTGGGGAAACATTACACCAGGCTTTGATTTGGAGATACAGTAGGTTCTTTCATTAATCCCTAATCCTACTCTCAAGAAATACTCCCTTGTTCTCTGTTACATCTGACTTCAGACTCTGAAAGTTTCTTTTCTTGATCTCTGTTGATAACAACTGAGATGAATTTTTAGAAATATGGCTATCTTTGGCTATATAGCTCTCAAAGACTGTTTCATACTGGTCTAGGTTTCTTGAATTAATTGAGTTATTAAAAGATAATTAGCAGTTGGAGTAGAAAAATGGGTAAAAGTTTTCTGTAAAATATGTTTTTGTTATCAAACCATTGTCAATACTTGATCAATTAATCTAAAGCCACACTTCCAAATCTATTTATCAGTTAAAAGTTGTCATATTGATCCCTGTTTGTGGATTTCCTATATGTCTTACTTTTCACTTAGTTCTAAACTGAGAATGAAAGAAATATTAATTATTAATTTCCTAAAATCTCACCAGCATTAACTATTTATATTGTATTCTAAAGATATTACATTTTACTTGTGTGACTAATAAAAATGGTTTTGTAAATCACCTAACCTCTGGCTGGTTAGACTACTCTCAAGCAAGCATGTCTGTCTTAATAGGAATCTTTTGACAAGTAGAAATATTTGATTAGGCTCATTATTTTTGCTCTTTACTAGGAGTACTACAAATCTAAAAATATTTTATTCCTGTTAATGGAATAATTTTATGCATAATCCTGATTACATATATGTAGATATTAAATTTTTGAGGAAATAACATTGAAGACAAAATTTAAAGGCTCTAACATATAAGCAGCATATACTATCCTTTTCATTATGAGTTTTACTGGTTTTCTAGCATTTCAGTTATCAATACATGATTTCTTTGAGTTCCTTTCTGGATAAATACTTTGCTTAGCTATTAGCATTGCTTTTGCCTAGTTGAATCTTTCTGGGAGATGTAAGTTTTTGGTGATACTTTTCTGCCCATTTCATTATTCTTAATAATTATGATTCTTTCCTCATCACTGACTCCTTTCCAGTTTATATCATGAATGAATATTGCTGTTATATTTTAATATTTCTCTCCCAGAAAGAAAATGACTCATCTGTTAGTTAAATTGATACAGCTACCTGTTTCATTCAATTAATTATTTTTTTTAATACTTTTTCATAAATGTTTCAAAACCACCAAACTACCATCTACATAAAGGTATTTCTCATATAAATATACAATAATATATTTATAAATCACTTTTTAATTTTAGTCCACATTTGTAAACTATTTTAATCTTTACTAAGGAAGTTTTGAGATATACTTCTTGGGGTTTTTCCTTTTAAATATGTTAAGCACTTCTCAGGTAGACAGAAAAGTAACACCCATGTAACTGTCTTCACACTTAATGCTAAGAGATTTTTGGTAGTATGATAATAGTTATGACTTACATTTACTCAGTCCTTTTTCTAGAGTTATTATGGAGCTACTGAGCTGAGATCTTAAAACAGATTATAAAACTTCATAGTCATAACCACTCAAGGAATTAGGCATTATTTCTCTTTTTTATACTAAAATTTCTAACTTTTAAGGAGATTATTTAACTCAAAAAAAGGAATGCAGACAAAAGGCAAAGACAGGATTCTATTGCAATTCTTTCTAACCTCAAACCTATTCCTCTTAAACTTATTTTTAAAAATTCATATTGTACCAATCATAGTGCTCATGCTGAGTGCTTAATCATGCTGAGTGCTTAATCAATGGAGATTGGTTTATTAGAACTGAATAAGTCATATATACCAATAAGTATTATCCTCAAGGGCTTCCCTGGTGGCTCAGATGGTAAAGAATATGCCTGCATTGCAGCAAGAAGATGCCCTGGAGAAGGGAATGGCAACCCACTCCAGTATTCTTGTTTGGAGAATCCCATGGACAGGGTAGCTTAGCAGGTTACAGCCCATGGGATAGCAAAGAGTCAACCACAACTGAATGACTAATACATACATACGTGTGATTTTCAACCTACAGCAAAGCAATCTATTGACTGACTTGTCTTTTAAATCATATTAAAAATCAAAGACAACTTCACCAAAATCTTGGATTGAAAACAACTATATAAATGAGAGCTTATATATATATATATATTTTTTTTTTTTTCTGTATCCTCTAATGTCCGTTCTGTAACAGTCAAGGGAATAATTGCTTTTACAGAGCTGCTGTTCTAAGGCTTTCCTCTGCCTATAGACAGGCATGCACAGATGATTGTCTGCAGGTATTCACCTGAGGGAAGCTATTGAACGTTAATGCAAATCAGGGCAGTTTCCTCAACTGTATAAAGTTACTGCCAGAAACCTTGCAGTCATAGGTACACTTTAAGAGTAGAACTACACATTGTGTCAATAAGTTTATATGCCCAAATAACTAAGCTTTTTCTTTTTCCTTGATCAGTTGTTTTATAATTTCCTTAAAACATATTTTATTTTAAAGCATATTATCAGGAAACTATAAATGTAAAAGATTGTGTATGTGGTTTAAAATACACTTACATGACTTCAATTTCTTGACTAATGTGAGCACGAAATTTGAAATAATACTCATAATAATAATAATATCTTAAAATTGTGCTAAATGTTTGAATGATAAATTGAGACAATTCTTGTAAGATTATATTTTATAAATTCATCTTGAACTTTACAAAATTTCAAAAACAGAATCCTAAACTGACATTATCATTTGCATATTTTATCTGTTATTTTTTGTTCTTCAAAATAAATGGTGCCATTTGAAAGAAATTTTTCTTCTTCACAAGTAAATATGGTGTGCTAATTAATTGTTAAAATTTGAAGATTTTAACAATTGAGAATTGAGGATTGAGAATACAAAATGATAATGTGATATGAAAAAACAAACAATTTTCTATTTAGATGTATTCATTTTACTATTTCTAGTGGAACCAAAAATGGTGAAGTTGCTACACTATGAAGAAATAATGTCACCCTCTAAATTACAATCTGGATGAGTATGTATAAAATACAGGCAATAGCACTAATATAGACTTTATTCTTCATGAAAAAAATCAATACTGGAGCCAAATGAACACCATCAGAAATATATCAATGTATTCCATGAACTATGGTAGAGATATTTCAATTTAAACTTAAAATTTCAGTTTAAAATAGTGTCTATTTAGCTCTTCAACTTTGTCTCTTCATGCTAAATAGTTATCAAGACATAGAAACAAACAAACAAACCAAAAAAAAACAAACTCAAATTGGAAACTAAGACTAGCCGACAACTCATTGCCATAACATAAAATTTATTTTAGCATTGCACAAATTTGAAAGCAGTCATAAAACATAGACCAAGAAAAGGATTAGACATAACAGAAGCGGGGCACAGCAACGTACTCCAGTATTTTTGCCTGGAGAATCCCAAGGACAGAGAAGCCTGATAGGCTGCAGTCCATAGGGTCACACAGAATTGGTTAAGACTGAAGTAATTTAGCATGCACACACAGCTCTCCTTTATCTATGAAACATGCCTTCCAAGATCCCTCAGAGTTTGCCTGAATCCCTGAATAGTATGCCAAATCTGTAAACACTGTGCTTTTTCTTGTACAGACATAAGTATGATAAAGTTTAACTTAAAATTGGGCACAGTAAGAGATTAACAACAACTGATAATAAAAATAGAATGGCTATAACAATATACTCTAATAAAACTTACATGAATATGGTCTCTCTCAAAATCTCATTGAACAAATTTAGTGTCCTTTTCATCATAACGAAGCTCTAGGCATGCAAAAGTTACTGTGGTAGTAACTTTTGTAGTTTGAGATGTGACAGTAAAACTAGCATGATTTTCTTTTTTACTTATATGTAATTTCATGAATAGAAGATCTTTTTTTATTGTAGATCTTAGCCACATCAGCAAAAAGCTTTTTCTTTTCTTATTAAGTCAAGAGCTCTCACATTTTCATCTAAACGAGTGCCTAAGGGCTTCTCTTTGACAGATTCAAATTGCAAGCATCACAATTCTTGTGCTTTGGGACCATTATTAAGTAAAGTAAGGGTGACCTGAACACAGCACTGAGATACCAGAACAGTTGATCTGACAACCAAGATGGCTACTAAACAACTAATGGACAGGATACATTGGAAAAAGGAAGGATTCACACCTGAGATGAAAGGAACCAGTCATCCACAGATTTCAAAAGCCTACTCACAATGGTCTGTGATTTAAAACTTACGTTGTTTATGTCTGGAAATTAACAGCAACTTTATGGGCAATATGTTGCATAAGGGCATCTCTATATCCTTTTGGTTGACAAAGACTATGCCTGGATATAACTCTCCTCATCTGAGAATGATTGACAATAAAAATTGATATGTGGCATATAAAAAACTCTTCCAATTAAAGACAACACCATACTAAAAACTCAAAGGAAAACTATAGCTCTGCAAATGGTATAATAAGTACATGTGATTCTTAAAAAAATTATTTAGATGTTTTAAAATATATATTTCTTGTGAAAAGAAATAAGATACTACCAGAAAGGACTATAATAAATGTGAGTTTATATAGAGATATCTAAAAATATATCTAAAACATATATCTAAAAACAAATATTTTAACAATAAAAATCTCTAATAGAGGCAGCAAAGATAAAATTAATCTATTGGATTACCATATCATTGTAAAAGACAAATTTGAGAGAGAAATTTATACTACAAAGGAAGGAAGAAAGAGATTAAAATTGTAAGGGAGAAGCTGATAATTATGGGCGATTAGAGACCAGCAATAGAATTTAATAGTTCCAGGAACCCAAAGATAAACAATCAATACCCAATATATTTAAGTAAAGAAAACTTTCTGAAAATTAAAACCATAGACCCTCTATTTGAACAATTCTACTGTGAATCAGGAATCAATGGATTCTTACCCTAGCCCACTATGTAAAAGTTTTAATTATAAGCATAAAGGATGAGTCCTACATTCAGCTAAAAATAAAACAATGTATTTACAAAGGATTAAACTTCAATTTAGCTTAAAATCTTCTCTGGAATACTTCATGGAACACTAAAAACAAAAAAATATGCAAAAGTAAAGCATATTTACTTTTGAAGAAAAAATATTTGATTTTAAAACAGTCTTATGGACTCCGTGGGAGAAGGAGAGGGTGGGAAGATTTGGGAGAATGGCATTGAAACATGTAAAATACCATGTATGAAACGAGTTGCCAGTCCAGGTTCGATGCACGATACTGGATGCTTGGGGCTGGTGCACTGGGACGACCCGGAGGGATGGTACGGAGAGGGAGGAGGGAGGAGGGTTCAGGATGGGGAACACATGTATACCTGTGGCGGATTCATTTTGATATTTGGCAAAACTAATACAATTATGTAAAGTTTAAAAATAAAATAAAATTAAAAAAAATAAAATTTTATATTTGTGCTAATTTTGATTAATATTTGACAGTTACATATTGATATTATCTGAAATATAAGTATAAAAACCATATCACAAGATTATCATCCTGAAACAAAGATGTTTGAATACATATATCAGTTCCCCATAGTACAAATTAACATTGCTGCTGCTGCTGGTGGTGCTAAGTTGCTTTAGTCATGTCCGACTTGGTGCAACCCCATAGATGGCAGCCCACCAGGCTCCCCTGTCCCTGGGATTCTCCAGGCAAGAACACTGGAGTGGGTTGCCATTTCCTTCTCCAATGCATGAAAGTGAAAAGTAAAAGTGAAGTCCCTCAGTCGTGTCCGACTCCTAGCGACCCCATGGACTGCAGCCTACCATGCTCCTCCATCCATGGGATTTGCCAGGCAAGAGTACTGGAGTGGGTTGCTATTGCCTTTTCCACAAATTAATATCAAGAACTCAAAAATTGGGAAATTGCTTTGCAAAAGAAGAATATAGAGTACTGATGCTAGGGAGCCATTTTAAGTTATAAAAAATAAAATTGTAAGTGTGGTTTTAAAATAATATAATCTTAATTTTTTTGAAATATTATATAATTTACAAACAAAATAATAAAAATTAAAATATATAAAAATATTTGTAACTCTTCACCAACCTATCCATATTTCCTGCCTTGTCCTGGCCAAGTCCCTAGTAACTGAATTGTCTTCTATTCTCTGTTTCTATCAATTTGAATTCTTTTTTTAAGATTTCATGTAGAAGTTATATCATATAGTACTTGTCTTTCTATGTCTGACTTATTTGATTGAGCATAATACCCTGAGGACATTCACATATAATGTTTTTTCATGTGTCACATATATTTTAATGATTGCATATACATACATATTCTATAATGCAAAGGTTTATTTGCATGCACAATAAGGATTGGGATGTTAGAGAAAAAAAAAAGGAGTCTACTGGCAAATGGAGAAGATAAAGCTGCTTAAGTAGCTAACTTTAAGACTTACTACAGGGGAAAACTTGCTGTGTTGCCTTCAGAAATTAAGTTTTCACCTGATGTTTCTGGAAACATTTCAACCAGGACTTCCTGCTAGGCCAGCTCTTTTAGTTCCTTTTGATAGTCAAGGTGGCATTCCATAGTCTGTGTTCTTTGTCTCTTTATCCAAAAAATCTCCCATGAAGGCTAAGAGGTCAGTATCTACTACTCTCAGGAGATAAGGTTTTTTGGTCTTACAAGACCTTGTTTAACATGTTCTCCATCTGCAGAGCTGACTTGAGAGTTTTATATCACTTTTCCAACGTTCACCTACAAGATGAATAAGGTCTGAGGATCTAATATATAACTTTGTGACTAGAGTTGATAACACTGTACTGTATAATTGAAATTTGCCAAGACAGTAGACCTTAAATGTTCTCACCTCTCCCCCCACAAAAAGATAAATGTGAAGTGATGGGTGTATTAATTAACTTAAGGGGGGGTGGGATTTCCTTCACAATGCATATGTATATCAAACTATCAGGACATATACTTTACATATCTTAAAATTTTATTTGTTAATCATAACTCGATAAAAGTTTAAAAATAAACCAGAGCTTAACAATGTGTAAAAGTAATTTTCAAATGAATGAAAAGCAAAATAAAGAGCAATCTTGGATAGTGCAGGGCCATAGAATTATGTTAAATCACTTATCTCGGAATTGGGGGCATATTTCTGGGAGAAATAGTTTATGTCCCAAATCCTTCAGGCTAGGCTTATGCAGTAATAAAGCAAGAACTTCCAGATATACAAGCTGAGTTTAGAAAAGACAGAAGAATCAGAGCAAATTGCCAAAAATCACTGAATCATGGAAAAAGAAAGGGAATTCCAGAAAAACATCTACTTCTGTTTCATTGGCTAAATGAAAGCCTTTGACTGTGTACATCACAACAAACTGTGGGAAATTCTTAAAATGGTAGGGCTACCAGACCACCTCACCTATCTCCAGAGAAACTTGCATGCAGGACAAGAAACAGCAGTTAGAACCTTACAAGGAACAACTGACTACTTTGAAATTGGAAAAGGAGTATATTGCCATGCTGTTTATTTAATTTATGTACAGAAATGCTAGGCTGGATGATTGCCAGGAGAAATATCAACAACCTCAGATAACCAGATGATACCACTCTTCTGGCAGAAAGTGAAGAAGAACTAAACAGCTTCTTGATTAAGGTAAAAGAGGAGAGTGAAACTAATACAATATTGTAAAGTTTAAAAATAAAATAAAATTAAATTAAAAAAATAAAAATAAAATTGTTGAAAACAAACAAACAAACAAAAAATGAAACTCAACATTTAAAAAGTAAAATCATAGCATCCAGTCCCATCTCTTCATGGCAAACAGAAGGGGAAAAAGTGAAAACAGTGACCAATTTTATTTTCTTGGGCTCCAAAATCACTGTGGACATAGACTGCAGCCATTGAATTGAAAGACACTTGCTTCTTGGAAAGAAAGCTATGATAAACCTAGACAGCATATTAAAAAGCAGAGACATCACTTTACCAACAAAGGTTCATATAGTCAAAGCTATGTTTTTTCCAGTAGTCCTGTATGGATGTAAGTGTTGGACCATAATGAAGATTAAACACTTTCAAAGTATTGATGCTTTTGAATTATGGTGCTGGAAGAGGCTCTTGGACAGGAAGGAGATCAAACCAGTCAATCCTAAAGGAAATCAACCTTGAGTATTCATTGGAAGGGCTCATGATGAAGTTGAAGCTCCAATACTTTGGGCACCTGATGCAAAGAGCTGACTCATTGGAAAAGACCCTGATGCTGGGAAAGAGTGAAGGTGAAAAGAGAAGGTGGCAGTAGAGGATGAGATGATTCAATAGCACCACTGACTCAATACACTTGAATATAAGGAAACTCCAGGAAATAATGGAGGATGGGGGAGCCTGGAGTGCTGCAGTCCATGGGGTTACAAAGGGTAGGGCATGACAGGGATTGAACAACAATATCAAACATTTTAAATAATCATATGTACTAGTTAATACATGTAAATAAATTTTAAAATCTTGGTAAGGCAGGTAGCATCCTGGGTTGGGGGTAAATGCTGACTCAAAAACAGTACATAATTTGATTAAGCAAACAATCATTGAATAATTGGGGAAAATAGAGAAAAACCATCTATAGTAGTAACATTTCAGCAAAATATTATCAGGAAGCAAAATTTTTTCCCTGGCATACAAAAAAAGAGAGAGCTTCAACATTCATTTCTGCAAAGCATAATCATATCAAAATTTGATAAAGATTGGAATCACACAGAAAAATATAGCTTAAACTATACTTTCTCTGGCAATGGTGTCTAAGACGGTCCTCAATGATTGTCATCTCCTGGCATTTATGTTCTTGTTTAACCCCTTCTCTTGAAGGTTGGCTGGATTAGCAAATTAGTGACTAACTTCTAATGGAAAGAATATAGCAGAAGTGATAGGATGTCTCTTCTCTGCAGGCGACCAAAGATGATGCTAACACCTTGTTTGCACCCTGCTGAGAAACTCAGAACCAGAGGCATCGGGCTATTCTGTTCCTGGAATTCTGACCCACAAAAAATGAAATAATGAATAGATATATTTTGTCACTATGTTTTGAGTACCTTGTTATACAGTAATAGAAAACTGTTACTTAATTAGAAAATACTAATTAAAATATGCATAACATTAAACATAACAGTATATTTTAAAAATCTGTATTATAATATATACAGTGATATCAATGAAAAGAGAAAAAGAGTCAAAAAGTAAGTGGACAAAAATTTGAAAATATATAACTAGCATCTTTAGAGGGTAAAAGAGTAAAGCCATAAAAAGCAAAAAGAATGATATAAAAAAACACAGTATTCATTGAAACTAATGACACTGAATATTAATATATAATATAAACTGAATAAGTATATTATATATACTATACATATGTTTTGGAAAAGGCAATGACACCCCACTCCAGTACTCTTGCCTGGAAAATCCCATGGACGGAGGAGCCTGGAAGGCTGCAGTCCAAGGGGTCGCCAGGAGTCGGACACGACTGAGCGACTTCATTTTCACTTTTCACTTTCATGCATTGGAGAAGGAAATGGCAACCCACTCCAGTGTTCTTGCCTGGAGAATCCCAGGGACAGGGGAGCCTGGTGGGCTGCCATCTATGGGGTTGCACAGAGTCGGACACTACTGAAGCGACTTAGCAGCAGCAGCATACATATGTTTTACATATATATGTGTGTGTTATCTATAAGTATGTGTATATAAGGAATGAAAAACTGGAAATAAAGTTGATCCAATATCATAGGGAAACAGGAAGATAAAGGAATGGGTAATAGAGATAAATTATAAAACAGGAGATAGGAAAAGTTCAGCCCAGAAGGCCCAATTTCTAAATGAAAATAATTATAGCAGGAACTAAGTAAATGTTGAGTTGAGTTCCGTAGCTCAGTCATGTCTGTAGCTCTTTGTGACCCCATGGACTGTAGCACGCCAGGCCTCTCAGTCCATCACCAACTCCCGAAGTTTACTCAAACTCATGTCCATTGAATCGGTGATGCCATCCAAACATCTCATCCTTAGTCATCCCCATCCCTCCTGCCTTTAATCTTTCCCAGCATCAAGGTCTTTTCAAATAAGTCAGTTCTTGCATCCAGCAGCCAAAGTATTGGAGTTTCAGCTTCAACATCAGTCCTTCCAATGAATATTCAGGACTGATTTCCTTTAGGGTGGACTGGTTGGATCTTCTTGCAGTCCAAGGGACTCTCAAGAGTCTTCTCCATCACCACAGTTCAAAAACATCATTTCTTTGGCCCTCAGCTTTCTTTACAGTCCAACTCTCACATCCATACATGACTACTGGAAAAACCATAGCTTTGACTAGATTGTTCTTTGTTGGCAAAGTTGTGTCTCTGCTTTTTAATATGCTGTCTGGGTTGGTCATAACTTTTCTTCCAAGGAGCACATGTCTTTTAATTTCATGGCTGCAGTCAACAGATTGAAAAACAAAACAACAAAAAACTGAGATCTATGTCAATTAAGAAGTTCCACAGTAAGACACACTATTTTGAATTTTCAGAGCTGTTTAAGAAAATGTAATAACAATGCACAAAGGGACAAAAAAACAAAAACCAAAACCAAAAATGAAACACATTTTATTAGACCTTTCAGTAATAGCTCTGACCGTTGAGTACAAGAGGTAACACTTTCATTACCCTGTTGATTAAAATTTGAGGAAAATTTAAGGAACTGTTATTTCCAAACTAAAGATACACAGTTAGGCAAATGGTAAGTTAGATCTAAGGGTAGAGTAAGGACTTTTTCACTTACAAAGCTTTCAAAATGATCCCATCTCATGCCCTACCTATACTCTGTTGCAGTGGTAAACAGCGTTTTCCTATAAAGATTAAGATAATAAATATATTAGACTCTGTGGACCCTAACGTCTATGTTGCAGCCACTCAGATCTGCCTTGACAGTGTGAAAACAATTATAGACAATACATGAATGAGTGTGACTATGTTCCCATTAGCTTTATTTATAAATAAGGAAACTGGAATTTCATAAAATGTCATATACTATGCCATAATATATTATTCTTTTTTCTCAATCATTTAAAAATGCAAAAATCATTTTTTGAGCAGAATCATTTAAAAAGATTTTTAAAAACTAGTGTTACATATAAGTTATATATATTTATTCATTTTTATGTTTTAAAGCATCAAACAGTCTTCTAGATCCTATAGTGCAAAGGAAGCCTCCACTCACCTCTCAGGTGTTGGGCATTTCTGATTCCTTGTTTTTTCCACTGGACACCCTGAAACAGGGCTCTTATTTCAATTTATTTACTCCTGCTTTCAGAAGCAGAGAATTTCAAGTGATCATTTTGGGACCACCTGAATCAGAACCATCTGGGGATGACTTCAGGGGCCCATGCTGTCCTCCCAATCCAAAGCTCCTGTGATAGACCCCAGGGATATGCACAACCTCCTGATTGAAATATACCAAATCCTGTCACCCCTGTTTTAAAGGAAAATATTTCCTCTCCCAGAGCAAAGGAAAACACAAACTAGGAATGGAAATATGACTCAAGTAGGGAGCAATTCCCAATAGTGAAGGGATACCTATATGTCTGTCCTGGAGCAGTTAGACAAATGCAGGAACTGAGGTGAGGAGAAGGGGAGAGGCACCGGAAATAAAACAGATGCAGAGCCAAAAGCCAATCTCAAGTCCCTACTGCCTCATCTCCTGGCACTGAAGCAGTGTTACTGGAAATGTTTAGAGTGGGAAAGGTAACAAGGTGGCTCTTGAGCCAAGAGATCAGTTCTGCAAACACCATAGAGGCACACAGGGCCCTGTTTACATCTTGTTTCAGAGACACTCAGGGAATGTGTGGTCACAGAACAAATCTGGGAAGGTGCTCAGGCAGCTGCCTGAGCCCCCAGTAGCAACCAGCTCCCTGCATGCTATGAAAACCATTTGTTTTTAATTGGAGGATAATTGCTTTACACTGTTATGCTGGTTTCTGCTGCACAGCAACATGAACCTCCCTTTTGAGCCCTCCTCTCCCCATCCCCCACATCTAGATCATCACAGAGTACCTGGCTGAGATCCCTGTGTTATGCAGCAGCTTCCCACTAGTTATCTATTCCACACATGATAGTGTGTATATGTGTCAATGTTGCTTCCTCAATTCATCCCACCCTCTCCTCTCCTTGCTGTTACAAAAGTCAATTCCCTATGTCTGTGACCCCATTTTTTCCCTAGAAACAGGTTCATTGGTACTATTTCTATAGATTCTATATCTGTATATATGTATATATATTATTATTGTATGATATTTGTTTTTCTCTTTCTGACTTACTTCACTCTGTATAATGTCAGGCTCTAAGATCACCTCACTACAACTGACTCACATTCATTCTTTTTCATGTTTAAGTAATATTCCACTGCATATATGTACTGACTTTTTTATTAATTCATCTGTCAATAAACATCTGAGTTGCTTCTATATCCTGGCTATTTTAAATAGTGCTGTAATGAACATTGGGGTGCCTGTGTCTTTTGAATTATGTTTTTATTAGGATATATGCCCAGGAATGGGATTGCTGGGTCATATGGTAGTTTTATTCTTAGTTTTTAAGGAATCTCCATACTGTTTTCCATAGAGGCTGTATCAATTTACATTTCTATCAACACTGCATGAGGGTTCCCTTTTCTCCACACACTCTCCAGCATTTATGCTTTGTAGATTTTTTGATGATCGCCATTCTGCTAGTGTGATGTGATACCTCATTATAATTTTGATTTGAATTTCTCTAATAATGAGCAATGGTGACCGTCTTTTTATGTATTTATTGGCCTCTATGTTTTCATTGGAGATGTGTCTATTTAGGTCTTTTTGATTTGGCCATTTATTTTTTCCTGATATTGAGCTGTATAAACTATTTGTATATTTTGGGGTTTAATATTTTGTCAGTTACTTCATTTGCAATTATTTTCTCCCATTCTGAGGGTTTTCTTTTTATTTTGTTTATGGTTTCCTTTGCTGTGAAAAAGTTTAATTAGGTCCCATTTGTGTATTTTTGCTTTTATTTCCACTACTCTCTGAGGTGGGTCACAGGGGATCTTACTGTGATTTATGTCAAAGACTCTTTTGCCTGTGTATTCCTCCGAAAGCTTTACAGTTTCTGGCCTTACATTTAAGTCTTAAATTCATTTTGAGTTTATTTTTATGAATGATGTTAAGAAGCTTTCACATTTTATTCTTTTATATGTAGCTGTCATTTTTCCCAGCATGACTTATTGAAGAGGCTGTCTTTTCTCCACTGTTTTTTCTGGCTTCCTTTGTCAAAGAGAGGGTGCTCATAGGTGTATGGGTTTATCTTGGGCTTTCTATCTTATTCCATTTGCTTATATTTCTGTTTTTGTGTCTGTACTATTCTGTACTGATGACTGTAGCTTTGTAGTATAGTGTGAAGTCAGGAAGGTTGAGTCCTCCTGCTCTGCTTTTCTTCTCAAGATTGGTATGTCTATTTGGGGCCTTTTGTATTTCCATACAAATTGTGTTTTTTGTTTGTTTGTTTTGTTTTAGTTCTGTGAAAATTGTCATTGGTAATTTGATAGGTATTGAACTGAATCTATGGATTGTTTTGGGTAGTATTTCATAATATTGATATTCATAATATTGATTCTTTAAGAACATTCTCCAAGAGCATGATATACCTCTCCATCTGTTTGTGTCATATTTGATTTCTTTCATCAGTGTCATCTTTTTCTTCATACAGAAAATTTTCTGTCTTTTGTCTTGTTAGGTAGGTTTATTTTAGGCGTTTTGTTATTTTTATTATTGAAATGATTAATGGGATTTTTTCCTTAACTTTCATTCTGATTTTTCATTGTTAATGTGTGGGGATGCAAGGGATTTCTGTGTTTTTATTTTGTATCTTGAAACTTTATAAAATTCATTGATAAGCTATAGTAATTTTGTGATAGTATCTTTACAGTTTTCTATGTATAGTACCATGTCATCTGCAGACAGTGAGAGTGGGGCACCCTTGTTTTAACTTCTGAGTTGTCCAACAACAAAGAGTAGATCAGCTTTGGCCTGTAGGACCATAGTTTGCTGTTACCTTGTCTTTTGGAAGGTAAACTCCTCTGGTCAGAATTAAGCAAGAAAGACTAGACTCAAGGGTATAAAAGATCCAACACAGGAAGAGACAGAGTGAACCCTAGGATGAAGGCAAAGGGAGATCCTGGACCAGAGATTTAACTGCCTGGTGATCTCAAGATCCACCAGTCAAGTTGAAGCAGGACGATAGAGGGTACTAGAGAGATTTCACCCAGGAAAACAAAATGAAACAAAGCAAAATAAAATGAAGCTGATAGACTTCCCAGTGTGTTCATAATACTAAGAACTTTAAAGGTGTGTTGAAGCACTGAAGAGAAGGAATCATGATGAGTATATAGAATAAAAAATAAATAAATGAGATGATAGGTTAAGAAAAGCAAGTGTCAGTCAAGAAAGTAAATTTAAACACTATTACTACCCTGTACAAATCTGAACAATAGTTACTTAGTTAAAACCTAATCTCAGAATATTGATTTAATAAAAATCACAATATAACTATATAGAATGAACTGTTAGTATGTATGAGGGTGATGATTGGACAAGGTGAGTAAGAAACTAAAGCTAAAAGTTCAATTAATAGCACTAAAAGCCTATTATGGCAAAATGTGGATGCAACCACAAAAAGTAATAGATAACATTAGTAAGTTTCTACTTCTGTAGTTCTTCATTAGTATTGAATAGATAAGGAGAGCCAAGCAGGACCACTGTTTTTACTGATAGTTACATGTCATATAAGTTTATGAGAAATGATGTTTTAATACCAGTAAATTTTAATACACCAACATTTAAATGGAAAATAGGAAAAAAAAAACCTATTTCTGTTCTATAAATGACATTAACTCACATGGTATAATAGTAATGATACTAATTATGCAATACATTAATTTTTAGCAATATAAAATATAAAATTCATTAAAGCAACATTGCAAGAAAGGACTGAAGACAATCTATAGAAAACTAACTTGAACATACATTATGGTTCTTACAAATGTTTTGAAGTGACTGTTTTTTCTAGCTTGAATGGCCTTCCTGAAAATACTTGACTGACTTGTGACTTTCCCTGCTTCAGGCCCCTACTAAAACATCACTTTCTCACTGGGATCTTTCTTGATTGTGCAGCACGCACACACACACACAAAAATACACATGCTTCCTGCCCTCCTACCCTGCTTTGTTCTCTTCCATAGGTTTGATAAATATATGATATTATTTTTAATTTTTTGTTCTCAGTGTTTGTTTTTTCATTCTCTCTCTGTTCTGTTTAGAATATAAACCACATAATGGCAGGGATTTTAGTCTGTTTGTCACTTCTATTTATATACTTAAAATTTAAGCAGTATCTGACATACAATAGGCACTCAATAAATATATGCTCTACCAAGTGAAAATCACATTTTAATAAATTAAATACAACACACAAAATGTAAGAATTGTAAATCTTCCAAAATTATTTCACAGATGTAGCAAAATATATATTACTTCTCCAGAAGTATTTTTATTGGAACTTGAGAAAATAATTCTCAACTCTGTCATAACCAGGAAACATTGTAGTAGAGGCAGCAGAGAACTAATGGCTATTAACATTGTCAGTGAGAATAAAAATACTTTGAAAAAGTAAAGAAATAGTATTTCCTGACAAAATGTTAAATTATAATACAAAATAGAATAATGCAAAATGTTAGTTTGCATAAAAATTAACAGGTAAATGGAACAGAATATTCCACCTTGAAAATGATTGCCATTTGACCATAATGAATGAGTCTTAAAATGGTGTGGGATAGAGTGGATATTTGGGAAACTTTTAGATTAGAGTATTTGCTTACAATACATGTTGCAAATATTCCAGAGGTTTAAAAGAAGTTAAAAAAATTAAATAAAAAAATAATACAAATACTGTAAAAATATAAGTGAAACTGGAGCCTATTATACAGAGTGAAGTAAACCAGAAAGAAAAACACCAATACAGTATACTAACGCATATATATGAAATTTAAAAAAATGGTAACAATGACCCTGTATGCTGCTGCTGCTGCTGCTAAGTCGCTTCAGTCGTATCGGACCCTGTGTGACCCCATAGACAGCAGCCCACCAGGCTTCTCTGTCCCTGGGATTCTCCAGGCAAGAACATTGGAGTGGGTCGCCATTTCTTTCTCCAATATATTAGAGTGAAAAGTGAAAGTGAAGTCGCTCAGTTGTGTCGGACTCTTAGCGACCCCAGGGGACTGTAGCCTACCAGGCTCCTCCGCCCATGGGATTTTCCAGGCAAAAGTACTGGAGTGGGTTGCCATTGCCTTCTCCAATAACCCTGTATACGAGACAGCAAAAGAGACACTGATGTATAGATCAGTCTTTTGGACTCTGTGGGAGAAGGAGAGAGTGGGATGATTTGGGAGAATGGCATTGAAACATGTATAATATCATGTATGAAACAAGTCGCCAGTCCAGATTCGATGCACGATACTGGATGCTTGGGGCTGGTGCACTGCGACGACCCAGAGGGATGATATGGGGAGGGAGGAGGGAGGAGGGTTCAGGATGGGGAACACATGTATGCCTGTGGCGGAATCATTTTGATATATGGCAAAACCAATACAATATTGCAAAGTTATAAAATAAAATTAAAAAAAGATAAAAAAGTCATTAGAATAAAAAAAAGAAATAATTTGAATAGTGTTTTACCTAATCTTTTAAAGCTGATAATTCAAAAGTCATACAACAAATCCGATAGAGAAATAATTAATAGAAATATTTTTGAACCTACATTTTTCTCAAAAGTTTGTTGAATCTCCCAAATGTTAAGTATAGTGGCAATCCAAAGTTGAAAAAGACTAAAATAAAACAGAAAAAAAGTTCAGCTTCACCAATAATTTTTAAAAATAATAAGTGTATAACATATTTCTCTTTATAATTACCTAACCCTGAAATTAGTAACTGATACAATCAGGTTTTCTTTTTTTTTTTTTTTTAAAAACTTTACAATATTGTATTAGTTTTGCCAAATATCGAAATGAATCCGCCACAGGTATACCTGTGTTCACCATCCTGAACCCTCTTCCCTCCTCCCTCCCCATACCCTCCCTCTGGGTCGTCCCAGTGCACCAGCCCCAAGCATCCAGTATCGTGCATCGAACCTGGACTGGATACTCGTTTCATACATGATATTATACATGTTTCAATGCCATTCTCCCAAATCTCCCCACCCTCTCCCTCTCCCACAGAGTCCATAAGACTGATCTATACATCAGTGTCTCTTTTGCTGTCTCGTATACAGGGTTATCGTTACCATCTTTCTAAATTCCATATATATGCGCTAGTATACTGTATTGGTGTTTTTCTTTCTGGCTTACTTCACTCTGTATAATAGGCTCCAGTTTCAACAGGTTTTCTTATATACCATGGTGGAAATGAAAATTGGTTCAAACTTTTTAGAGGAAAATTTGGCTCCCTTTTCCATATTTTTACTTCAAAGAATAAATTCTAAGAAAATATTCAAGATTCAAACTTTTATGTTCTAGAAAGGTCTTCACAGCATTAATTGGGAGTTAAAAACAATAGAAACAACCTAACTTTTAGCAATAGAGGAATAGTTTAATAAGTAAAATAATGCTTTTTTAGCTTGATCTCAATTCCTATTTTCCCATTTATATTATACATACAATGTATTCTATCTGTATCTAATTGGGTTGCATTGTACATATTAGTTCTCCCTCACATATAGGCACACATTTTTAAAGTGATTGCCTCTGGTTTTAGGATTGCAGATGACTTTTAATTCTTCTATACACTCAATCATCTTACATTTTGTAAAATAAAGATAAAACATTTTATTATACAATTAAAACTTTAAATAGAAGTACCCATAAAGTTTTCCTGAAACCTACTGAAATACCATCATCAACTCTCACAATTTAAATCATGGCATTTTCATGACTGTCTCAAATAACGGAGTCAAATAATAGAATGTGACAACTAAGGGTTGAATGTCACTGCTTCCCTTTGCTGAAAAGCTCTTCCTTCATAGATATTCACTGTTTATAAATGACAGTGCAAAAGAATAATTGGAAAGAGTTGCCTTATACAAAGAAAAGGTAAAAGTCTCTGAAAGTCTTCTGCTGGAGGGTTATTTTTGGAGATTTTTAGTGGGCAGAACAGCCCTTTAGCAAGACTTGAGTAACCAAATGCATTTCTGTCTCTATTAGTTTTCTCAAAAAGCCTGCAATAACTATCAGCCAATAAACAAAACAAAACACACATCAGATACAACTTTTTAACTTTTATTGTTTAACAATTTTAGTTTTAAAATGCCACAATTTACCATTGTTCTTGAAAGGATGGAGAATTGCAAGCAGTGTTTTGGGGAAAAATGCTTTTCATGACCCAGAGGTGCCAGCTTTAGACACAGATTGTCTTGGGAATAGTGGCAAGACTTTTCTCCTTTTTTTCCCATATAACTTGTCTACTCTCCTTTTTTTTTGTCATCCCTTCTGGGGCCATATGCTTATGGTAGCCACTATTACAAACAAACCTATGCCCAAGTAAGAAAATTATTTGTAGAACATTTACTATATGTGATCACTGTTTTTCACATACGTAACGCATCATTATTATTTTTTTTTCTAACTTCACAGCTGCCCTGTGCTACACTGTTAAAAAAAAATCCTGTTTCTTCTCAGATTAAGGTACTAAGACCCAGAGAAGGCAAATAACTTGTTTAAGGTCACAGAGCTAATAAATAAAGAGCTGAGCTACAGACCAAAGAATCTGGCTCTTAACCATTTTAATAAATCTATTGATATTTTAGCAATGACCTATTGAGTCTCTGTGTGAAAAATTATCCCTGAGGTGTGAGGTAGAGTTTTTTCTTTAAAATGAATGTAAACTCCTGCTGTGAATCAATCTGGTGATAGTTTATCCTGAGGCAAAAAAGGAAAAAAAGAAAAAAAAAAAAAAAGAGAGAGAGAGAAAGATTTGAGATTGAAAGAGAGAGGCTCTTTCTTCCCTAGGTTCCTGTTAAGGTAAGTTTGGTGCTGAAGGTGGCTTCAGTTTATACAGAGTCAGCAAGAGAACCATTGGGTCCCTATAATGCTTTCCTTCCTTTTCCGGCAATGGTGTTTGCAGGTGCAGTAATGGCAGTGATTTTCATCAGTTGTATGGAAAAGCAAGGATTCTAGGCACAGTTAACACCTAGTTCTGATTTAAAACATGCATTTGAGTTCTAGATCCAATAGCAAGAAGTGAGATAAATTCTTTCTGACATTTTGGATGTGAGAAAATTATTATACCTTAACTGAGGTCTGGGAAGACAATAGATTTTGGGCATGCTGTCCAAGTGTTCTTATTATTGCCAATTATGCCTGATGCCCCTGCTCTCAATTGCTCTGCCTTTGGGAAAATGGCTGTGTGTAGATTCTAAGAGCTATTCCTTGCTACTTGGTCTCTCTGTGGTCCTGAACCTTTTCCTCTGTTTCTTCACAGACAGGCTCAACACTGATGGTTTATCCACACCTTGGTTGAGTAGAAGTCACTTGGGTCTTAGTCAATCAAAAAGAAACCTGAATTACTGTTTGTGAAAGCAGTGTACCAGGGGACTGCCACAGCTGTAGCCAGCAGAAGTTTTCTAATTCAGGTCCCACAGTCAAACCTGACTTCCATGTTATTAATGGCACCATGAATGTTGTGGCTGTAACCCAGCCAGTGGGCTTTCCAGAGGCCAGTATTTACAAAGTTGGGCAGAAGTAATCACAACTGGATTTCTGTTTTCCTGGCACAGCAAGATAAGCTGTTTAAGGAGATGATATAAACATCCTCAGAGGCTCTTCAGAATGTTTAGGGAGAGAGATCTAGTAATAAACTGGATTTCTTGCTCATTAGTTATCATGATTTGAATATCTTTGTGTTTTGTGATCTTATTATATCTAGTGACATCTTTGAATTGACAATGATAAAAATCTGGAATTGTTTAGTACAACATGAGTCCTTATTGCAGTCATTATGATTTATCTTTCTTTAAGAGTTTCCAATCGCTTAGTTTTGTTTGTTTATTGCTGAAATTACTTTCTTAATTTCTACTGGTGGAGACCCCTTCTAAGTTTGGAAATGCAAGTCAATAGTGCTCTAACAGAGACAGAACAGGAAGGAAGAGTCTCAGTAATCTGGCAGTATCCTTGGTCCACTCAGATCTATGCAAGAATCAGACAAATCTTGAATTAAGTCAGGTAGGCTTGAGATCCACAGGTATTTATCATTTTTAAGATCTCTATAAAATCACATGCTCTACTTATTTATATTCTCCCTTGCTAATCTTTATACAATGGAATTCCACAAATAACATGAGAGTGGGTAGCAAGTGAAATTATAGCTTTAGCACTGGTTGTTAATTTTCTTTTCTTAAAATTTGCTTTTTGGGATGAAACTAATTCCCACAAGAGCTATAAGCAAAAATATTCAAGATAAAGGGATTGTTCTTCTTTTTCCTTGTTTCCTGATTTTGTGTTTAAAAAAATGAGCATTTCTGGATTACTGCCTTGTTATTTGTAGAACTATGCACAAGGCACTTTCTACATATATTATCCCTGGACAAAAATCTTAAAGAAAGAATTGTAATAAATATTTCAGTAGAAGCAGAATCTTGCCTAAAATCTCACAGTTGGTGTCTGAGCTAAACATATATACATATATAACAGACAGAGCTAAAACATGAAATCTGAAATGCTGACCCTGAACCTAGAAAATTTGTTTCATATAAAAATATTCTTGAATATATATAATTTTGTAAATAATTCAAATACTGTAAAGTACAAAATTTTTTAAAAAGCTTTTTTTTTTTAGTTTCTACTAAACCAAGGACACACATGTAGTCATACATAACAGTGAGATATTCATAACACTAAGAATCTTTGATGTGTATATAAAATATATTAAAACAATCACATGCATAAGAATATGCACATTTAGTATTTTTCCTTCAAAATTTGCTGAATACAATAACTAGTAATTATGCTTTTCTTACTAGTTCAAGACTTTCAAGGTGTAGATATATTTTGATAATTGTACAATGTTCTTATATATGCACATGCACTTCTGTATTACCTATAATAGATATATGTATGCTTATTTCTGTATATTTTATTTTTAAAATATTTTTCTTCCAAGTTTATTGAAGTATAATTGTCATGTAGCAGTGAATAAGGTGTACAGCAAAATGATTTGACTTACATACATCATGAAATGATTATCACAATAAATCTAGTGAGCATTCATCTCAGAAAGGTTTAAAAATTAAAGAAATGGAAAATTTGTTTTCTCAGCCCCTAACCCTAATTGCTGAGAACACTTAAGATTCATTGTCTTAACAACTTTCATGTATAACACACAGTAGGGTTAATTATATATGTCATGTTGCACATTCCATCCCTAGTACTTACTTATATTACAGTTGAAAGCTTGTGCCTTTTGAGGACCTTCATTCAATTACCCCCCCACTCATACATCATAGCTGGTAACCACAAATCTGATGTCATGTTCTGTGAATGTTTGTTTTTAAAGAATAATTGACATACAACACTATGTCAAGTCCTCTTAACAATATACTAAATTGATATTTTGATACATTTCAAATGATCACTAAGATATATCTAGTTGCAAATCCCATCGTATAAAGGTAGTACATATTTATAGATTATATTTCCCACATTGCATATTTCCCACTCTTGGCTCATTACTTTTGTAACTAGAATTTTGTCTCTTAATCATTCTCACCTTTTTATTTCCTCTTCCTACTAACTTCTCCTCTGACAATCACCAGTTTGTTCCCTGTGTCTCTAAATCACTCTATATTTGATCACTTATTTTGCTTTTTAGAACCCAGATCAAATTGCCAACATCTGCTGGATCATGGAAAAAGCAAGAGAGTTCCAGAAAAGCACCTATTTCTGCTTTATTGACTATGCCAAAGCCTTTGACTGTGTGGATCACAATAAACTGTGGAAAATTCTTCAAGATATGGGAATAACAGACCACCTGATCTGCCTCTTGAGAAATTTGTATGCAGGTCAGGAAGCAACAGTTAGAACTGGACATGGAACAACAGACTGGTTCCAAATAGGAAAAGGAGTTCGTCAAGGCTATATATTGTCACACTGTTTATTTAACTTATATGCAGAGTACATCATGAGAAATGCTGGACTGGAAGAAACACAAACTGGAATCAAGATTTCCTGGTGAAATATCAATAACCTCAGATATGCAGATGACACCACCCTTATGGCAGAAAGTGAGGAGGAACTCAAAAGCCTCTTGATGAAAGTGAAAGTGGAGAGTGAAAAAGTTGGCTTAAAGCTCAACATTCAGAAAATGAAGATCATGGCATCTGGTCCCATCACTTCATGGGAAATAGATGGGGAAACAGTGGAAACAGTGTCAGACTTTATTTTTCTGGGCTCCAAAATCACTGCAGATGGTGACTGCAGCCATGAAATTAAAAGACGCTTACTCCTTGGAAGGAAAGGTATGACCAACCTAGATAGCATATTCAAAAGCAGAGATATTACTTCGCCAACAAAGGTTGGTCTAGTCAAGGCTATGGTTTTTCCTGTGGTCATGTATGGATGTGAGAGTTGGACTGTGAAGAAGGCTGAGCGCCAAAGAATTGATGCTTTTGAACTGTGGTGTTGGAGAAGACTCTTGAGATTCCCTTGGACTGCAAGGAGATCCAACCAGTCCATTTTGAAGGAGATCAGCCCTGGGATTTCTTTGGAAGGAATGGTGCTATAGCTGAAACTCCAGTACTTTGGCCACCTCATGCGAAGAGTTGACTCATTGGAAAAGACTCTGATGCTGGGAGGGATTGGGGGCAAGAGGAGAAGGGGATGACAGAGGATGAGATGGCTGGATGGCATCACTGACTCGATGGACGTGAGTCTGAGTGAACTCCGGGAGTTGGTGATGGACAGGGAGGCCTGGCGTGCTGCGATTCATGGGGTCGCAAAGAGTCAGACACGACTGAGCGACTGATCTGATCTGATCTGATCTGATCTATATGTGTTCTATTTTCTCCTTTTTGAGGAAATATGTGTACTAAGGAGATCCAACCCATCCATCCTAAAGGGGATCAGTCCTGGGTGTTCACTGGAAGGACTGATGCTGAGGCTGAAACTTCAATACTTTGACCACCTCATGTGAAGAGTTGACTCATTGGAAAAGACCTTGATGCTGGAAGGGATGGGGGCCAGGAGGAGAAGGGGACGACAGAGGATGAGATGGCTGGCTGGCATCACTGACTCTATGCACCTGAGTTTCAGTGAACTCCAGGAGTTGGTGATGGACAGGGCGGCCTGGCATGCTTCGATTCATGGAGTTGCAAAGAGTTGGACATAACTGAGTGACTGAACTGAACTGAACTGAATAGTACATATAGTGAAAAGTTTACTTCTTCCTTTCCAGTTTGGATTTATTTTAATTCTTATTTCTTTCTTAAATACTGTGGGTGTAACTTGTAATAATATCTTGAACAAAAACAGTAAGAGTGTGGATCCTTGTCTTATATACTTGTGGTTGAAAATGACATTTTATATAATTTCAATATTAAATGTATTGAGACTTATTTTGCAGCTTAGCATGACAGCTATCCTGGATAATATTCTGTTGTTGTTTTGTTTTTCAGTCACTCAGTCATGTCTAACTCTTTACAACCCCATGGACTGCAGTATGCCAGACTTCCCTGTCCTTCACTATCTCCTGGAGCTTGCTCAAACTCATGTCCATTGAATCAGTGATGCCTTTCAACCATCTCATCCTCTAGTGTCCCCTTCTCCTCCTGCCTTCAATCTTTCCCAGCATCAGGGTCTTTTCCAATGAGTTAGCTCTTCACATCAGGTAGCCAAACTATTGGAGCTTCAGCATCAGTCCTTCCATATCATATCATATTAATATCATATCATATTATATTAATATCATATCATATTAATATTCAGGATTGATTTCCTTTAGGATAGACTGGTTTGATCTCCTTGCAGTCCAAGGGATTCTTAAGAGTCTTCTCCAATATCACAATTTGAAAGCATCAGTTATTTGGTGCTCAGCCTTCTTTATGGTCCAAATCTCCCATCCATCCATGACTACTGGGAATAACCATAGCTTTGACTATACGAACCTTTGTAGGCAAAGTAATGTCTCTGCTTTTTAATGCACTGTCTGGGTTTGACATAGCTTTTCTTCCACAGAGCAAGCATCTTTTCATTTCGTGGCTGCAGAACTATCTGCAGTGATATTAGAACTTGAGAAAATAAAGTCTATCACTCTTTCCATTGTCTCTCCATCTATTTGCCATGAAGTGATGGGACAGGATACCATAATTTTAGTTTTTTGAATGTTGAGTTTTAAGCCAGCTTTACTTTTAAAGGATGTGTATTCTGTTTTTTTTAACAAAATGTTCTATATATATAAAATATTTATCTATATATAAAGTATTTATCTAGTTCTCTATATATAAAATATTTATCTATATACATAAAAAATTTAAAATATAAAGTTTTATATTTTATTTCATAGATGAAATATATAGTTATTTATTTTATTACTATTTATTTATTTTATATATTTATATTTTACTTATGTTTAATTTATTATTTATTTCATATATATTTAACATATATAAAGTCCATTTGGACTAAGGTATCACTTACGTCCAGTATTTCCTCATTCTTTTTTTTATCAGAATGGTCTACACACTGGTGTAAGTGGGGTGTTAAAGTCCCCTACTCTTGTTGTGTTATTGTAAATCTCTCCATTTACGTCTAATAATATTTGGGCTTTATGTATTTATGTGCTTTTATGTTGACTTTATATATTTTCACAATTGTTGTACCTTCCTGTTTGATCCTTTGTTTATTATGCAATGTCCTTCATTTCCTTGCCACAAACCAGGCCAAGGGCAAGACCAGTATCATGTGATTTCATTTATATGTAGAATTTGAAAAGCAAATTAAATGAACAACAAGACAAAAACAGAACCACAGTTACAGAAAACAAATAGCTGACTGTCTGAAAACATTGGGTGGGCAGATGAGTTACATAAGTGAGGAATATTAAGAGTTATAAACTTTCTAGTTACAAAGTAAATGAGTCAGGGGTATGAAATATACAGTGGGGAGAAAATAGTCAATAATAATAAGTTCAGTTATAACATGTTTGTATGTTGATAGATGATAACTAGATTTATCTTGATCATTCTATAATGTATAGAAATACTGAACTGCTTTTGTGTACCAAAAGCTAACATAATGTTGCATGTCAACTTTACTTCACAAAAAAAAAAAAAAAACTCACAGAAAAAGAGATCAGAGACAAGGACTGGGGAGAGGGAGAATTGGATGAAAATGGTCAAGAGTTACAAACTTCCATTCATAAGAAGGGTACTAAACATAAAACATAATATAATACATACTCCTGTTTGTGATATCTGAGTCAAGAGAGTAAAATCCTGAGTTTATCATCAATAAAGAAAAACATGTTTTTTATTTTATTTTGTATCTATGAAATGAATGATCACTAAATTTATTGCAATAATCATTTTATGATGTAAGTCAAATCATTATTCTGTGTACTTTATAGGGTTTTATGCTGATTATCTCTCAATAAAATGAGTGAAAAAGGTGGCACTAGCCAGAGTCGCAATAGAGTGGTTGAGTGAGCTCCAAATAATGTCTACCACCAGCAATTCCATCCTCAGATAGAGTCACAGTTGCTTCCTGACTCTCCATGAGGCTCTCCAAGATCAGCAAGTGTATGTGACCTTGTTGTTTTTCAGCTGTTGTTCAGTTGCCAAGACATGTCTGACTCTTTGTGACCCCATGAACTGTAGCACCCCAGGATTTCCGTGTCCTTCCCATCTCTGTTTTCTCAAAGTCATATCATTGTTGGAGTCAGTGATGCTATCAGCCATCTCATCCTCTATTATCCCTTTCTCCTCCTAGTTCTTTTCAAACTACTGCCTCTGTGCTGGAACTGTGAGTTTGTGAGATTTTGTGCACATTCTTTAAGACAGAGTGTCTATTTCCTATAGCTCTCTAAATATAAGCCTTTCTGATTATCAAAGCCACATGATCTACTGCCCTATCTTTCAGGTGTAGGTCTCCCAAGCTGGGGAACTCAATGTGGGGCTCAAGTCTCATGCTGATAGGGAGGAACTCTACAATTGTGAAGTTTTCTCAATTTGTAGGTGACTGACACACTGCAGGTTCTGACTACATTATCACCCTGCCCCTCCTACCCATCTTTCTGCCTTTAGTTGCAAAAATATTTTTCACTGATATTTATTTTTTTCTCATAGATAGTTGCTGTGTAAGTAGTTGTAATTTTGATGTATCCATGGGAGAAGGTGATTTCAGGATCTTCTTACTTTATCATCTTCACTACATTTCCCTAACTGTATCCCTTTAATGAAAGGCATTTAGATTAATAATCAAATTTGTATAATTTGCCTAATTTTAAATATCTGGCTTTATTTACATTTTGTCTTAGTCATCTCCAGCTTACATCACAAGGTACCATAAAAGTGTGGTTTAAATATCAGAATTTATTTTCTGGGGACTATAAGTCTAAGATTTGTATGCCAGCATGTTTGGGTTCCGGTGAGAAGCTTCTTGCAGGTTTCCAGATGAATGGATTCTTACTGTGTCCTCATATGTTGAAGAGATAGAGAGTCGCTGGGATCTCTTCAAAGATGGTAATGATAACCCTGTATGCGAGACAGCAAAAGAGATACAGATGTATAGAACAGTCTTTTGGACTCTGTGGGAGAGGGAGAGAGTGGGATGATTTGGGAGAATGGCATTGAAACATGTATAATATCATATATGAAACGAATTGCCAGTCCAGGTTTGAGGCATGATACTGGATGCTTGCGGCTGGTGTGCTGAGACGACCCAGAGGGATGGTACGGGGAGGGAGGAGAGAGGGGGGTTCAGGATGGGGAACACATGTATACTTGTGGGGGATTCATGTTGATGCATGGCAAAACCAAATCAATACTGTAAAGTAATTAACCTCCAATTAAAATAAATTTATATTAAAAAAATAAAATTAATCCTATCAAATCATACCTTTAGGAGTTCATTTAACTATAATGACTTCCATGAGGGCACTAGCTCTAAATACAGTCACATTGCATGTTAGGGTTTCAACATATGAATTCACCGCTACTGCTAAGTCGCTTCAGTCGTGTCCGACTCTGTGCGACCCCAGAGACGGCAGCCCACCAGGCTCCCCCGTCCCTGGGATTCTCCAGGCAAGAACACTGGAGTGGGTTGCCATTTCCTTCTCCAATGCATGAAAGTGAAAAGTGAACGTGAAGTCGCTCAGTCGTGTCTGACTCTTAGCGACCCCATGGACTGCAGCCTACCAGACTCCTCCATCCATGGGATTTTCCAGGAAAGAGTACTGGAGTGGGTTGCCATTGCCTTCTCCTTATGAATTCAAGGTGAACACAATTCAGATCATATCATAATTTTATATATCTTTTTATCCTTTACTCTTCATCTTCAGTATAGGAATCCAGTGTCTTCCTGCTGTATCAGGACTACTCACTTCATTCTCACTCCCTCTCTCTTGCTTTGCTCTAAAATTTTTCATTTTTAATATTTAACATCTTGAAAATTTTCCTAATGTTGATCTTTCCTTTTCTAACCTTCAAGAACAAATAGCTATCCTCTTTTCTAGTGCCCTTGGCTAGGGAAAGTAAACTTGTCTCAAGACTACTAGGTAATAATGACTAAATCTACTTGAAATGCACATGCAAAATAAAAACACCATAGGAGAATTTCTAAAAACACATGTCATCTTAGTGCTATATGACAAGTATTATTCAAGATCTAAGAATATATAAATAAGAAAACTAAGATTGCAGGTCACAATAAGTTTATACTAATGAAGGGAATTTGAAGCTCTTTGGTTTTAAGACCTCGGATTAAACACTTATTAAACCACACAACATAGTCAGAGGCTCTTTGGTTTTTGGCAAGCAGGCCATGTATTTTCTAATTACGATGAAGACTCTGAACTTAGATTCTCTGTTGTTGAGTGTGGATTTGATTCCAGTATCTGGGGCAGGTAATAAGGATATCAAATGCTTTAACTTACATTCAATCTTTCTAGTAAGTATGCCAATATTATTAATAGTAGGCAAGAGCACTTGAGTATCTAGCTTATTTTCATAACAGAAATGAATTATCAAAGCAAAAGTCTTCATTTTTTCCACAAGATTGCTTTGTATTTCCAGTATTTGTAAAAAATATCCTGTTAAGTTTTGAGAAATTGGATATGATCAGAAATATTTATCACTGTTTATTCTTCATCTTTTTTTCCACTGAGTGTATCAAGTAACTTGAGAAACAGAATAACTAACATTTGTTCATTTCCATTTTATTTAAACATACTAAATATTTTTTGTTATTTTGTAGCTTAAATCTTGTCATTAAAATTTATTCTATTGTTACGGCTAAAAAGAAGCATATTTTAAAAATATGGAAAATGAATGCTAATTTTTAGTAAAGAAAAAAAAGATTAGTAGTCTGTTACTAAGTTTCTATTAACAAGAGGTTCTATATCTTCATGAACCACCTACATACTCCTTGCATTTCATTCAATACTAAGAACAGAGTTGATATTTAATAATTATTTTATTAATAGGTTAGTGACAGTCATAGAACATAAGCATCCTCCCAAGAAATCTGATTATATTTATAAGATTTTTCTCTAAATGTGTTATGAAAGTTACTCTATCAGGAATGCTTCCATTAATTATTTTTTCTTATTATATAACTATAACTTTATTATAGACAACTGTGTTTATGAATATTTTATACAAATATAGAATTACACAGTATATCATAATTGAAAACTTGCTCCTTGTTATTATCAATTTATTTTATATATGTCTTTTGTGGTTATTTAATATTCTTCCACATTTCATTTTCTACTGGCTTTATAACATTTTGTTTTATGACTTAAATTATTTATTAGCAGTTATTTATAAAACTGAGCAAATCCATGAGGATGACTTTTAGTTTGAATATTTTTGGCTTACACTGACTTAAGACTAGAAGTAACAGTAAATGGAATTTTAAGAAAAAAAGGTACACTATGAAAAAGATTAGAAAATTTTAGTTTACCATATATAACAGTGTCCCAAAATTATGATCTGATATGTATATTTTTTTGAGAAATCAAGATGACCAGAGGGTTTAATGAAGTTTGATGGGGGAAGGCTTGGAAAATTAGTTGAAGATTAATTGTAGGAGATCTTGGATACCAAGAGTGTAGTTTGACTTATAGGAAAGGTTTCTCCATAAGAAACCATCAACTGTTTTTTAACAAGAGATTAATATAAGCAAAAAAAAAAAATTTTGCTTGCTTTTTAGAATAACTTGCTGACAAGGTTGACTTAGTCATGGTAATTTGTATGCATCAAGCTCATATATGAACTCAGATAGGTTTCTGTCACAGAAGATCTAGAGTAGTAAAAAGCTGAGAAGTTCAGAAGGAGAAAAGAAATTCTCAAATATAACAAACCCTGTAAAAAAGTCAATAGAATATCATAGAGTGCTGGTTGCCATTTTAGATAAATGCATTAATTTTGTACAGCATTTTCTGGAAACAGAATTATGTGTTTCTCTCCATAAATGAAATCATCATCCTTGTTCTAACTTACAGATGCTTTAAAAAAGAATTAACTCCATAAGCTAATGGATTTCAATGAAAATGGATTTCAATGAAAAGGGATCAACAAATTTCTGTGAAGCAGTACCATATTCTCATTCATTCTGTGAAGGAAAGATGTTGGCTATCATATTAGTAAATAAGAGATATTGTAGACATCAAGCCATCAGCCATTGCAGCCATGTCTGAATGTGTACCTTAGTACCTTAAAAAGATTAAGGCTAAAGAAAAAATGATACTGTTCCTAGATAGATGCATATTGAAAAAATAATCTTTGTAATTCCAGACTTTTGCAAAAAAAAAAAAAAAAAACAAAAAAAAAACAGAAAACTCCTTATGTATCTTGATTTGTCCCTTACCACTTTGTAAGATTCTGAGGCACAGTCTTTGCATATAAAAATTTGTTTCAGGGAGAGAAAGGAAGAGGATGGGTGAAAGATAAAGAGAGGAAAAACTTGGTTTCCTAAAAGAAAATTTCTTATCCAATGATGTAACGTGTATGAAACTAAATTGCAAGCTCTCAAGTTCAAAGAAAATGAAATGTGATTTACTACTGTAATTTGTCAATGAGGATTTCATTGAATGCTATAAAGTTCCTTTGAATGCCGTAAAGATATTTACATCACAAGAAACATTATATTGAATATGATGAATGACAACTGTGGTTATAAAATTTATTGGAAGTTTATTGTACTTAGAGGAATCAGGATGATGTGCAAGGCTTTTCTGAAAAGTTTAAATGAAATTAGCAAAATAATATCTCCTCTGTACTTACATTTTTTTTTCATACAACTCAAATACTATGGAAATCTTCTGTTAGCAGCAGAAACATTATCTCTAAACAAAAGTTAAAGAACACATGTTCCTTAGAAGTAATGACTTTTGAAATAAAACTATTGTAATGAGTAGCTGTTTATTTCTTTGTACACCATTCTTAAGAAGATTAAGTTTAAAAGTATAGGGCCAAAAAAATAAAAAAAAAATAAATAAAAGTACAGGACCATATTGGAGCAGGACACAAGATGGCAGAATAGAAGGACTTGAGCTCATATCCTTTCATGAAAACATCCAAATCACAACTAAATTGCATGAATATATATAAAAAAAGGACTGGAACATATAAAATATATATTTACCTCCAAGGACAAAGAAGAAGCCTAAATAACACTGTAGGAGGGGCACGTTCAAAATACAATCAAATCCCATATCCTCTGGTGGGTGAGCCACCAACTAGAAATAATGTCATAGAGGTGAGAGTTCTGAGCCCCACATCAGGTTCTGACATCATGAGGAGCCCTGAAAGCATTTGGTTTTGATGACTAATGGGGCTTCATCACAAGAAATCCATAGTACTGGAGGAAACAGAAACTTCACTCTTTGAGGGAGACTTTGTGTACATCAGGACCCAGGGGAAAAACAGTGTTTGCATAGGAGCATGGGCCAGACCTACCTTCTTGCCTTAAAGGCTCCCCTGGGAAAGTGGGGAGAGGCTATAACTCATTGTGGGGAAAAGAATACTGGCAATAGAGGCACCAGGGAGTACTCATTGGCATGAGTTCTCACGGAGGCTACCATTTTGATATTAAACCAGGCCCTACCCAACAGCTTGAAGGTTCCAGTGCTGGAACAGAAGGTTCTAGTGCTGGTATGCCTCAGGCAAAACAACAAACAGGGTTGTAAAGCAGCCCCACCATCAGCAGACAGACTGCTTAAAGTCTGCCTGAACCCTCTGGTACCTCAAAACACACACATTGATACAGCCTTGCCCACCAGAGGGACAAGACACATCTCCAACCACCAGTGGTCAGGCACGGTTCCTCCCACCAAGAAGCCTACACAAGTTCTTTAGACCATACTCACCCACCAAGGTGCAAAATCTCTAGAAGCAAGAGGAACTACAATCCTGCAGCCTTAGCAAACACAGAGTCAGACAAAATGAGATGGCAGAAGAATATGTTCCAGATGAAGGCATAAGATAAAACCTCAGAAGAACAATCAAGTGGAGACATGAAATCAATGAGAGAAAGATTTCAGAGTAATGACAGTAAAGATAATATGGCATTTTAGAAAAAGAACTGAGGCACAGACCAAGAAGATACAAGAAGTGTTTAACAAAGAGCAGGAACATATAAAGAACAAACATACAAGAGTTGAACAATACACACACTGAAATGAAAAATACACTTTCTCAGAAAGATACTTTAAGGAAAATATCCTATTTTCCATTACATCAAAAGGAATAAAATACCTAGGATCTAAGGAGGTTAAAAACCTGTACTCTGAAACCTGTAAGAAGCTGATGAAAGAAATCAAAGATGATATCAACAGATGAAAAATATACCATGTTTTTGGATTGGAAGAGTCAATATTGTCAAAATTATTGTACTACCCAAGGAAATGTACAGAATCAATGCAATGTCTATCAAATTACCGAAGACATTTTTTGGCAGATCTAAAACAAAGTCTTAAAATTTTGTATGGAAAAACAAATGACCCCAAATACTCAAAGCAACCTTGAGAAAGAAAAATGAAATTGGAGGAATTAGCTCTCTGATTTCAGACTATACTATAAATAAATCTACAGTAATTAAAACAAAATAATACTGGCACAAAGACAGACATAAATCAATAGAACAGGAAAGAAAACCCAGAAAAAAACACACATACTTATGGCCAATTAATCTACAAAAAAAGAGATAAGACTATACACTAGAGAAAGTGGTACTGTGAAAACTGGGTAACAAGGTGTAAAAAAAAAAAATGAAATTAGAACAGTCTCTCATATCAGACACAAACAAAAAAACCCTGAAAATGGATTATAAACCTAAATGTAAGACTGGACAGTATAAAACTCTTAGAGGAAATTACAGGCAGAGCACTCTGACAGAAATGGTCACAATATTTTTTTGGATCTATCTCCTGGAGTAATGAAAATATTAATACAAATAAATAAATAGGACCAAATTAAATTAAAAAATATTTGCACAGCAAAAGGAATCATAACAAAGCAAAAAGACAAACCAGAGAATGGGAGAAGATATTCTCAAATAATGTGACCAACAAGGGGTTAATCTCTAAAATATACAAATGGCTCATTCAGCTCTATATCAAGAAAAAGACAAACAGTGCAATCAAAATAATGAGCATATCTAGACAATTTTCCAAAGAAGATATACAGATGTCAAAAAAGCAGATAATAAGATGTTCAACGTTGCTAAATATTAGAGAAATGCAGATCAAAACTGCAAAGAGCTATCATCTCACACCAATAAGAAATGACATCATCAAAGTTTAAAAACAATAAATGCTAGAGAGGGTGTGGGTAAATGGGCACCTTCTTACAATGTTTGTGGGAATGTAAATTGGTACAGCCACTATGGAAAACAGTTTAGAGATTCCTTACAAAATTAAAAATACAGCTACCATATGATTCATCAATCAGACTCTAGGGCACATATCTTGAGAAACCATAATTTGAAAATAGACATGCACCCTAGTGCTCATTGCAGCACTATTTATTTACAATAGCCAAAACAAGGAGGGCTTCCTAGGTGGCACTAGCAGTAAAGAACCTGCCTGCCAGTGCAGCAGACCTAAGAGATGTAGGTTTGATCCCTGGGTCAGAAAGAACCCCTGGAGGAGGGCTTGGGAACCCACTACAGTATTCTTGCCTAGAGAATCCCCATGGAGAGAGCAGCCTGGTGGGCTACAGTCTATGGGGTTGCAAAGAGTCAGACACAACTGAGCAACTGATACACAAAACAAGGAAGCAAACTAAATGTTCACTGACAGATGAATAGTTATAGGAGATGTGATAATATATATAATGGGATATTACTCAGGCATAAAATGAATGAAGTAATGATATGTGCAACAACATGGATAAGCCTAGTGATTATCATACCAAGTGAAGTAAGTCAGACAAAGACAAATATCAGATGATATCATTTGTGTGGGAATCTTTGTAAATAATACAAATGAACTTATTTACAAAACAGACAGACTCACAGACTTAGAAAACAAATTATGTTTACCAAATGGGAGAGGAGGGGGGAGGGACATATTAGGAGGTTGAGATTAACATATACACAGTGAAAGTGAAAGTGAAGTCGCTCAGTCGTGTCCGACTCTTTGCGACCCCATGGACTGTAGCCCACCAGGCTCCCCTGTCCCTGGGATTCTCCAGGCAAGAACACTGGAGTGGGTTGCCATTGCCTTCTCCAATGCATGAAAGTGAAAAGTGAAAAGTGAAAATGAAGTCACTCAGTCGTGTCCTACTCTTCGGGATCCCATGGGCTGCAGTCCGCCAGGCTCCTCGGCCCATGGGATTTTCCAGGCAAGAGTACTGGAGTGGGGTGCCATTGCCTTCTCCAAAACACAGTACTATATAGAAAACAAATGATCAACAAGACCTTCTGTATAACATGGAGAACTCTACTCAATACTCTGTAATAACATACATGCCAAGAATCTGAAAAAGAATATACACACATAACTGAATTACTCTGCTATGAACCTGAAACTAATCCACATTGTAAATCAATTATATTATAAAATAAATATGCCAAAATATAGGACTAAATTAAAACATGTTTATTCTTTTTATTCCATATTTGAAGGTATTACTAAACTTTTGTGATAAATTTATAGTTAAGTTTAGTAATACCTTCAAATATGGAATAAAAAGAATAAACATGTTTTAATTTGGTCCTATATTTTTGTAATTTATTTTATAATTCAGTTGATTTACAATGTGGATTAGTTTCAGGTTCATAGCAGAGTAATTCAGTTATGTGTGTATATTCTTTTCCCTGTAGCTCAGAAGTTAAAGTGTCTGCCTGCAATGCAGGAGACCTGAGTTCGATCCCTGGGTTGGGAAGATCCCCTGGAGAAGGAAATGGCAAACCACTCCTGTATTCTTGCCTGGAGAATCCCATGGATGGAGGAGCCTGGTGGGCTACAGTCCACGGGGTCACAAAGAATTGGACACGACTGAGTGACTTCACTTTCACTTTCAGCCTTAATGTAAAATGCCTTGGCACATAATTATGCTCTTTAGTTTTAAAAAAAAGATATATGTGTGCATATTCAGGAGCTAGAGTTACAGTAGAAATATAGACCCATTTTTTCTATATCAACAATATCTATCAACATAACTGTATTGGTTTTGAAAATGAGTTTAAAGAAAAATATTTTTTAAAGACTCTTTAGAGCTAGTGAAAAAAATAAACAAAATTTATGATATTTAAGAAATTGAATTATTTAAAAATATCCTATTTGAATCATTTAGATTGCAACTGCTAGAATAAGCCCTCAGTCTTCAATGTTCTGTTTTATGATAGGATATTCCCCTACAGAAAATTTTGAAAACTCAGCAGTGGCCACAGGACAGGAAAAGGTCAGTTTTCATTCCAATCCAAAGAAAGGCAATGACAAAGAATGCTCAAATTACCTCACAATTGCACTCACCTCACAAGCTAGTTCAGTTCAGTCACTCAGTCCTGTCCAACTCTTTGAGACCCTATGAATCACAGCACTCCAGGCCTCCCTGTCCATCACCAACTCCCGGAGTTCACTCAGACTCACATCCATCGAGTCAGTGATGCCATCCATCCATCTCATCCTCTGTCATCCCCTTCTCCTCCACCCCCAATCCCTCCCAGCATCAGAGTCTTTTCCAATGAGTCAAATCTTCACATGAGGTGGCCAAAGTACTGGAGTTCTTTTGGAGTACTTCCCTCCAAAGAAATCCCAGGGCTGATGTCCTTCAGAATGGACTGGTTGGATCTCCTTGCAGTCCAAGGGACTCTCAAGAGTCCTCTCCAACACCACAGTTCAAAAGCATCAATTTTTTGGCACTCAGCCTTCTTCACAGTCCAACTCACACATCCATACATGACCACAGGAAAAACCATAGCCTTGACTAGATGGACTTTTGTTGGCAAAGTAATGTCTCTGCTTTTGACTATGCTATCTAGGTTGGTCATAACTTTCCTTCCAAGGAGTAAGCGTCTTTTAATTTCATGGCTGCAGTCACCATCTGCAGTGATTTTGGAGCCCAGAAAAATAAAGTCTGACACTGTTTCCACTGTTTCCCCATCTATTTCCCATGAAGTGATGGGACCGGATGCCATGATCTTCGTTTTCAGAATGTTGAGCTTTGGCCAACTTTTTCACTCTCCTCTTTCACTTTCATCAAGAGGCTTATGAGTTCCTCCTCACTTTCTGCCATAAGGGTGGTGTCATCTGCATATGTGAGGTTATTGATATTTCTCCCAGCAATCTTGATTTCAGCTTGTGCTTCTTCCAGTGTAGTGTTTCTCATGATGTACTCTGCATGTAAGTTAAATAAGCAGGGTGATAATATACAGCCTTGACAAACTCCTTTTCCTATTTGGAACCAGTCTGTTGTTCCATGTCCAGTTCTAACTGTTGCCTCCTGACCTGCATATAGGTTTCTCAAGAGGCAGGTCAGGTAGTCTAGGATTCCCATCTCTTTCAGAATTTTCCACAGTTTATTGTGATCCATACAGTCACAGGCTTTGGCATAGTCAATAAAGCAGAAATAGATGTTTTTCTGGAACTCTCTTGCTTTTTCCATGATCCAGCGGATGTTGGCAATTTGATCTCTGGTTCCTCAGCCTTTTCTAAAACCAGCTTGAACATCAGGAAGTTCACGGTTCACGTATTGCTGAAGCCTGGCTTGGAGAATTTTGAGCATTACTTTACTAGCATGTGAGATGAGTGCAATTGTGCAGTAGTTTGAGCATTCTTTGGCATTGCCTTTCTTTGGGATTGGAATGAAAACTGACCTTTAAAAAAAAAAAGAAAGAAAACTGACCTTTTCCAGTCCTGTGGCCACTGCTGAGTTTTCCAAATTTGCTGGCATATTGAGTGCAGCACTTTCACAGCATCATCTTTCAGGATTTGAAATAGCTCAACTGGAATTCTATCACCTCCACTAGGTTTGTTCATAGTGATGCTTACTGAGGCCCACTTGACTTCACATTCCAGGATTTCTGGCTATAGGTCAGTGACCACACCGATGTGATTATCTGGGTCATGAAGATCTTTTTTGTACAGTTCCTCTGTGTATTCTTGCCACCTCTTCTTAATATCTTCTGCTTCTGTTAGGTCCATACCATTTCTGTCCTTTATCAAGCCCATCTTTGCATGAAATATTCCCTTGGTATCTCTAATTTTCTTGAAGAGATCTCTAGTCTTTCCCATTCTGTTGTTTTCCTCTATTTCTTTGCATTGATAGCTGAGGAAGGCTTTCTTATCTCTCCTTGCTATTCTTTGGAACTTGGCATTCAGATGCTTATATCTTTCCTTTTCTCCTTTGCTTTTTGCTTCTCTTCTTTTCACAGCTATTTGTAAGGCCTCCTCAGACAGCCATTTTGCTTTTTTGCATTTCTTTTCCATGTGGATGGTCTTGATCCCTGTCTCCTGTACAATATCACGAACCTCATTCCATAGTTCATCAGGCACTCTATCTGTCAGATAGTAAAGTAATGCAAAAAATTCTCCTAGTTAGTCTTCAACAGTACGTGAACCATGAACTTCCAGATGATCAAGCTGGTTTTAGAAAAGGCAGAGGAATCAGAGATCAAATTGCCAACATCTGTTGGATTACAGAAAAAAAGTAAGAGTTTCAGAAAAATATCTATTTCTGGTTTATTGACTATGTCAAAGACTTTCATACTGTGGATCACATCAAGCTATGGAAAATCTTCAAGAGATGGGAGTACCAGACCACCTGACCTGCCTCTTGAGAAATCTGTATGCAGGTCAGGAGTAACAGATTTGGACATGGAACAACAGACTGTTTCCATATAGATAAAGCAGTATGTCAAGGCTGTATATTGTTACCCTGCTTATTTAACTTATATGCAGAGTACATCATGAGATACACTGGGCTGGATGAAGCACAAGCTGGAATCAAGATTGCCAGGAGAAATATCACAAACCTTAGATATGCAAATGGCACCATCTTATGGCAGAAAGCAAAGAACTAAAGAGCCTCTTCATGAAAGTGAAAGAGGAGAGTGAAAAATCTGGCTTAAAACTCAACATTCAGAAAACGAAGATCATGGCATCTGGTCCATCACTTCATGGCAAATAGATGGGGAAACAGTGGAAACAGTGACAGACTCTACTTTTTGGGGCTCCAAAATCACTGCAGATGGTGACTGCAGCCATGAAATTAAGCCATACTTACTCCTTGAAAGAAAAGTTTTGACCAGCCTAGACAGCATATTAAAAAGCAGATACATTACTTTGCCAAAAAGTTCCGTCTAGTCAAAGCTATAGTTTTTTCCAGTAGTCATGTATGGATGTGAGATTTGGACTCTAAAGAAAGCTGAGCGCCGAAGAATTGATGCTTTTGAACTGTGGTGTTAGAGAAGACTCTTGAGAGTCCCTTGGACTGCAAGGAGATCCAACTAGTCCATCCTAACAGAAATCAGTCCTGAATATTCATTGGAAGGATTGATGTTGAAGCTGAATCTCCAATATTTGGCCATCTGATGTGAAGAACTGACTTATTTGAAAAGACCCTGATGCTGGGAAAGATTGAAGGCAGGAGGAGAAGGGGATGACAGTGGATGAGATGGCTGGATGTCAACACACACTCAATGGACATGAGTTTGAGTAAACTCCAGGAGCTAGCGATGTACCTGGTGTGCTGTAGTCCCTGGGGTTGAAAGAGTCGAACACAACTCAGTGACTGAACTGAGCTTTCCAGACATTATCAGTGATGTATACCAGGTTTCATAAGGTGTTAAAACAGAGAAAAATATATTTGCCTTTATCATAACAATTCACTTTTCAATAAACAAGTTAAACTAAATAGACAATGTTTTAACACTTTTTAATCTTTTATAGATTTCTTTTACATAATTTCTAGAAGGCAACTATTAAAAATTAGTTCAGTAAGCACTATTGCTTTTTCTTAACACTATCTGGAAATAAAGGACTATACCCACACATTCACACATTCTCCAATGTTTTATGTATATTTATCCATTTTTCTTTATACAAAAGTAACTATAATGTTGAAAGATGTCTCCTCCAGATTTGCCTAGAAGCAGGGTCTTGGAAAGAGTTTATGAGCTAACAAATTAAGTGGTAGAGGGAAATCACAGGAAGTGCACATGAAGAAAGAGGTAAGTGAAACAAGGTAAGGAGGAAGAACAAATATCGAGTTTATTACTGAGCTTGCCTCTGTTTCAAAAGAAGCACACACGATTTTTCAGTCTGGCTGGACATCTTTCAAGAGGCTTCATGAAATCTGTATCTCCAAGTAATCTGTCTAGGGGGTAGTTATCTGAGAAAGTATTTATTTGCAGATTCATTACATCTCCTGCTTTCATTCGATCAAAGTTTCCTTTAAAGGGATCTAATGCTTATGTACTTTCAGACATCCTCATCTCTCCTCCTTATATGCTCTGGGGAACCAGGTTTCCCCCTCTATGAGTTGGTGTTTCACCTTAGTGCGTATATTGTGGAAATGGCCAGGGATTTCTTCTGAAGAGCTTTGCCCATCTATGCCAGGATATTCATGAAGCTTTTGTGTCTTGGAATTCATATTCCATACTGATATCAAAATGTGCTACAAACCTCTCAAGTAACATGAAGTCAGGTGTGTGTTCTTTTCTTCTAAAATTTGATTTATGTAAATATTCAAGTACAAAGTTGAGAAGCAGTTCTCCAGAAGTTTGACTATCATTCCTATTAAAACAAAAGCCTTAATTTAGCTGCAGAGATTAAAAAGTGATATATATAATCACATTTATTTATTTAAATCAATTTTAATTTATTTCTGATACCCAACCCAACCAAACTATAGGCAGTTGTATTTATATCATAATTAATAATTTTTCTAAATATTGCCAAGTTTCTAGAATCCTATAGAGCATCAGAATTTTTTATCTCAGGAAATACCCCCAATCCTGAAGCATGGGTACACGTTGGTTGCCACTGGAATGAATACACAGTGGGATCAGACTGAGTGCTCATTCCAGGCCCTGCGTTGGCATTTTTGTTCTTTGCTTAGGGATGGAAATCTTTCACAAGACTCTGAGCTAAAGGGTTAGATTTCATAGATGCCAACTATTTTGTGTAAGGTCATGAATTTTCCTGAAGTGAAGTCATAGAAGAAAAGGGAAGATCCTCCATCTCACTGTGCATCCCCAAGAACACTATCACTTCTCACATACATAAATTCTATATTCTTTTAAACTCTAGTCTCAAATCATTTCTCTATTTCTCTTCTATATGTGGGATGTTGTTGCTTTTAGTTGCCAAGTTATGCCCACCTCTTCGCAATCCTATGGACTGTAGCCTTCCAGGCTCCTCTGTCCATGGGGTTTCCTAGGCAATACTACTGGAGTGGTTTTCCATCTCCTTTTCCAGGATATCTTACCTATCCAGAGACTGAACCCTTGTCTCCTGTTTGGCACGTGAATTCTTTACCACTGAGCCACCTGTGAGTCTTTCCTGTGGTTCAGTCTGTAAAGAGTTTCCCTGCAATGCAGAAGACCCATGTTCAATCCCTGGGTTGGGAAGACACCCTGGAAATGGAAATGGCAACCCACTCCAGTATTCTTGCCTGGAGAATTCCATGGACAGAGGAGCCTGGTGGGCTATGTAGTCCATGGGGTCAAAAAGGATCGGACATAACTGAGTGACACATATGAAGCCATATGTGGGATACTAGCATTTTAATCTTAAGAGAATTTATGAAAATTAGAAAGAGACTTCAACACATATGTTTGTTAAAATCTTTCCACAAATTAAAAAAAAATCAATTTTATGCACAAATTCTAGCAAACTTAAAATGTTATTCCAATCACATCAAATTCATCCAGAGACTTGGAAGAAAAAAATTATTTTTTGACATCAGTATTCTTTGACATCAGTATAAACTTGTCTGAAACTAGAAAAGGATAGGTGAGAATGAAAATTATCGGTGAGTCTTATTTATGAATATGGATAAATACCAACTCATTATATCAGTCAGAATAGGCCAAATAATGCTGTGGTACAAGAATTTTGTAAATTACAAATGTTTAATGTATATAGACTCTGTTTGTTGTCAAAAGACATCTGCTTAAGGAATCACTAAGTGAATCAGGAGCTCACAAGCTTCATGTCAACATGAACTTAGAAGGTAGATAACTCTGAACAATCCAAACTTTCAATTAAATATTACAGCTCAGAAATGGCATACATGCTCTGCATTCACAGTGCTTTTGGTAGATCCAGATCTGGGCAGGAAGGAGGGAAAACACAACTACCAACAATTAGCACTAATGACTACCACAGTTTACTGGCAATGGCTACAAAGACAATAGCCAAATTGCATTTATTTCAGGAAAACAGATAACAAAACACTAGAAAAAAAATTATGTGATTAATATTATATTTTAATAACATTAAAATATAAATGGGACAAAGACAAATGAAGTGTAATATTATCCCAATGCATGCATGGTAAGTCACTTCAGCTATGTCTAACTCTTTGTGATCCTATGTACTTTAGTTCCCCACGTTCCTCTGTCCATGGAATTCTCCGGGTAAGATTACCAGAGTGGGTTGCCATCCCCTCCTCCAGGGAATCTTCTCAACCCAGGGATTGAACACACATTTCTTATGTCTTCTGAATTGACAGGTAGGTTGTTTACTACAAGCACCACCTGGGAAGCCCTGATTCCAATAGGTGAAAATAAAAATTAGGTAAAATTTAACATCCTCTCATGATTTTAAAATATGCTAACCAATAAAAGGAAAAAAAAAAGAAGAAACCAAAAAATTTTAAATAAATCCCAATAAATTGAAATTAAAAATAAAAATTTGATGAGAGAGATTGACGGCAAAAAATAGAAGGAGGTGGCAGGATGAGGATGAGATGATTATATAGCATCCTTAACTCAATGGACATGAATTTGAGCAAATTCCAGAAGATAGTGAAGGACAGGGAAGTTTTAGCATGCTATAGTCCATGGAGTTGCAAAGAGTCAGACATGACTCAGAGATAGAACAAAATAAAAATATAGATATAGTTGATCTCTAATTGTATCAATTATCATGTTACCAAAACAATAAAGCACATAGGATTAAATTCTAAAAAATACATTTATAATTACTAAAAGTTATAAGTAAGATCAAGTAAATAAAGAAAGACACCATAGTCCTACATTGAAATTATCAAAGTTCTTGATTCTACTATGTAGTTATATAGTTTACTTGAAATTCCAATCAAAATCACATTTTTAAAAATAAAAATCTGAATTTACCACTAATTTGAAAATGTAAAAATCAGTGGGAAAGAAGAAAGAAACTTTCCTTACTAGGTATCAAATTTCACTACATAGCTAAGTGAATAAGATAGTGGGTATTGGTGTTAGTGACAGAAAAATTAACATGTTGATAGGACTTCACAATACAAAACCAGACATAACTGTTTGAATAGACAATGCAAGTGGTAATACAGATAAATTTGGAAAGGATGAGGTTTATAATACATTGATGAAAATTCTCTTATTTATAGGAAAAAATGAATAAGTATTTGCATAATTAAAAAATTAACTCCTGGTAGAAAATATGCCCAAATTCTATAAGGAAAATTTAAAACTTTAGAGATACTGTAGAAGAATATATTGACTGCAATGTAGTGGAAGAGATTATTTTAAATCTCTTTCTAAAATTATTTCTGTAATAGAAAAGATTATTTAAAAAACAAACATAGAATGCTAACTTAAAAGATTCATTAATTTGGCTACATTAAAATTTTAAGGTCTGCTCAACAACAAATACTACAAGAAAAAAGAAAAGTCAAACTATAAACTTGAAGTCAATTTTTGAAATACATACAACCAAAAAATAAAGCACTTCTATAAACTATGAAAAGATAAGTAACAATGCAATTGACAACAGCCATTACTCAAAAGAAAAAGCATGTTTGTGGAATGAATATATAAAAGGATGCTCAAAACTACTATTCATTAACAAAAATCAATAAAATTATGTCACTTTCACTATATATTGCCAAAAATTAAATTGCTGGAAAATATCAAGAGTTAGGGAAAATGTGTATCTAGGGGATGCTTATACATTGCTGTTTGAAATGTAAATTGGTATAACCACTTTAGAAAACAATCCAGTGCTATTATATTACATTGATGAACCACATTTCAGAAATTTCACTTCAAAATTTTTACCTTAGAGAAAATCTTACACATGGGCACCAGAGCAGATATACAAGGATATCTATAATATCATGATTCTTAATAACAAAGCTTTCTTATATAATAGCCAGGACATGGAAGCAACCTAGATGTCCATCAGCAGACAAATGGATAAAAAAGTGTGGTACATATACACAATGGAATATTACTCAGTGATTAAAAAGAATAAATGTGAATCAGTTCTAATGAGGTGGATGAAACTGGAGCCTATTATACAGAGTGAAGTAAGCCAGAAAGAAAAACATCAATACAGTATACTTATATGGAATTTAGAAAGATGGTAACGATAACCCTATATACGAGACAACAAAAGAGACACAGATGTATAGAATCTTTTGGTCTCTGTGGGAGAAGGCGAGGGTGGGATGATTTGAGAGAATAGCACTGAAACGTGTATATTATCATATGTGAAACAGATCTCCAGTCCAGGTTTGACGCATGAGACAGGGTGCTCAGGGCTGATGCACAATGGATGACCCAGAGGGATGGGATGGGGAGGGAGGTGGAAGGGGAGTTCAGGATGGGGAACACATGTACACCCATGGCTGATTCATGTCAACACATGACAAAACCACTACAATATTGTAAAGTAATTAGCCTCCAATTAAAATAAATAAATTAAAAAAGGAAATAACCAAATTTGAAAAGAATAGGTAAATGAATAAATTGTACTACAATCAGTTTTACAAGACTAGATTACGAGAATGATATCAATATGGTGACATAGGTTTATACTAATTTCAGTCTTCCTCACCAAGTAAATTAGAAACTATTCATAAACTAGTCACCACTAAGAAAAATTCAAAATCTGAAGGCAAAGTTGAAGCTTCTCTATGAACAAGAAAAATCAAGAAGGATGTATTAGAAGAATAAGAGGAACAGCTATGTTTTAATTGTATTGCCCTTCTCCTAGTCCAGTGCAGTGCCACAATGAGAAGTTTTCCTGGACCTACAGTTTCCCCAATGGGAAAAAGAGAACCCAATGTGGATATCCAGTTTCACCATTATTGGAGGATTACTCAGATGGCTCATTTAGGTCTTATCTCATGGAGATCACTGGGGAATCTGCAGAAACTAAGCACTGGGGATTATATAGAGATGATAAGGTGGCCTGGCTTACAGAAACTAGTACTCAGATATTGGCAGACCACATTCCTGCTTATGGTGGCGACTGAGCAGAGATTTTGGACAGTAGTTCTGCCCATTCATAGAGCCCAACCAGGGGCCCTGTCTGATCCGGGAGTTTGGTTGGAAGTTCTACCTGGTTTGAATCTTTAACCAATGTTTTGTACCATCCATAGAGCCCTTTCTTCAGTTCATCATTACTGCAGAGAAGTATCCAATCTCATCCCTGAGGGATGTATGCTGACAGATGCTCTGTGCTATGGGCGTCATGAAATATTTTCTAAGATAGATAATATGACATGTCACAAAACAAGCCTCAACAGATTTAAAATGATAGAAATTATTCCAAGTATCTTTTCTGAGCATGAGATTAAGAAACAAGAAATCAATAACAAGAAGAAAGAAAAAAACACACAAGTACATGGAAATTAAAATAAAAATCCTGAATAGATTAAATAAAAAGCAAAAGGGAAGTAAAGAAATAACTTGAAAAAAATGAAAGTAACATACCAAATCTTCTGGGAAGCAGAAAAATTTTCCTAAGAGGGATGTGTCTAATAATAAATGCCTACATCAATAAAGAAGAAATATTGCAGATAGACAATAATTTTATATCTCACAGAACTAGAAAAGAACATGTTAAGCCTAAAGTTTTCAGAGAAGATAAAAAAGATCAGAGAAGAAATACACAAAATAGAGAAGAGAGGAAAAAAAAACTAGAGATCAGCAAAAATAAAAGTTGGTTTTGGAAAAGATACATGCAGTTGACAAGCACTTAGCTAGACCAGCCAGGAGACAAAAAGAATACTCAAAAATAAAATCAGAAATGAAAGAGGAGCCACTATAAGCCATAAAACAGAAATAAAAATAATCATAAGAGATTACTAGGTGCAACTGCAGATCAATAAAGTAGATAAACATAGAAATGGATAAATTCCTATAAATATACAACCAACCAAGATTGAATCAGGAAGAATTAGAAAATTTGAACAAATTAATAACAGATGAACAGATTCTATCCATAACTGAAAACCTACCAACAAAGCAAAAGCCCAGGAATGGTGGGTTTCATTGGTGAATTCTACCAAACATTTGAAAAAGAGTTAATCCTTCTCAAACTGTCCCAGAATATGCAAAAGGAGAGAGCATATTCAAACTCATTTTAAGAGACCAGCATCACACCAAAACTAAAGCTAAACAAGGATATTACAACAAGAGAAAACTGTAGATCAATATCACTAAGGAATAAATACATGCAAAATTATCAACAAAAATATAAGCAAACTAAGTTCAGAATCACATTTACATTATCATACACCATGATCAAATGAGATTTATTTTTGAGGTGCAAAGACAGTTTAACATAGGCAAATCAATAATTGTGATATACATTATCAAAGTGAAAGATAAGAATTACATGATTATCTCAATAGACACAGAAAAAAATATTTGGAAAAAAATGCACCATTCTTTTATGACAAAACTCTAAAACAAATTGATGATAAAAGAAACATATCTCAACATAACTAAGGCCATATATGACAAGACCAAAACTAATATCATAATAATGAATGATTGAAAGATTTTCCTCTAAGGTCAGAAGCAAAAAAATGATTTCCAATCTTAGCACACCTTTTCAACATAGTTTTGGCAAATCTTAGCCACAGCAATCAGGCAAGAAAAAGAAATAAAAAGTGTCAAAGTCATAAAGGAAAAAGAGAGTCTCTGTCTGTAGATGCCATTTATACATTATAAATAAATTGTAAAGACACCATCAAAGAGCAGTTACAACTAATGAATTCAGTAACATTTCAAGATACAAAAATCAACATACATACCAGTGTAAGGGGATAGCTCATTGCAGTTTTGAGTTGATTTGCATTTCTCTTAGTTTGATTTGAATTTCTTGTAGCGATGTTGAACATCTTATTATGTGTTTGTTGGCCATCTGCATGTTTTCTGTGTATAAATGTCTATTTATGTTTTCTGCCCATTTCTTGATTGGGTTGTTTGTTAGCTTTTTGATAGTGAGCTTCATGAGCTGTTTGTATGTTTTGGCAGTTAATCTTTGTCAGTTGCTTCATCTACATTTTTCCCCCCAATTCTGAGAGCTGTCTTTTCATCTTATTTATGGCTTCTTTTGCTGTTACTAAAGCTTGTATTACGTATCATTTGTTTATTTTTGTTTTTATTTTCATTACTCTAGGAGGTGGGCCATAGAGGATCTTGCTTCAACTTATGTAAAAAACTGTTCTGCCTATGTTTTCCTGTAAGAGTTTTACAGTGTTCTGCCTTAGATTTAGGTCTTCAATCCATTTTCAGTTTATTTTTGTATATGATGCTGGAGAATGTTCTAATTTTATTCTTTTACATGTAGTTGTCCAGTTTATCCAGCACCATTTATTGAAGAGACATATAAAAAATCTACAAAAAATAAATGCTGGAGAGGGTGTGGAGTAAAGGGAACCCTCTCACACTATTGTTGGAAAGGTAAACTGATATAACCACTACTGAAAACAGTACGGAGGCTCCTTTAAAAACTAGGAATAAAACTACCATATCACCGAGCATTCCCACTCCTGGGCATATACTCAGAGATAACTATAATTTGAACATATACATGCACCCTAATGTTCATTGCAGTACTATTTACAAATCCAGGACATGGAAGCAACCTAAATGCCCAACAACAGAGGATTGACTAAAGAAGATGTAGTGTATATACACAGTATAATATTACTTGGAAAGAAAATCTGCAATTTGCAGAGATGTAGACCAAGAAACTGTCATACAGAGTGAAGTAAATCAGAAAAAGAAAAACAAATATTATCTATTAACACATATATGTGGACTTTAGAAAATAAAATGGAAAGATGATCTTATTTGCAAAGCAGAAGTAGAGACATGAATGAAGAGAACAAATATGGATACCAAGGAGGTAGGGTGGTGGGATGAAATGGGAGATTGTGATTGACATATACACACTACTATGTATAAAATAGATAAAGAGAACCTACTGTATACTACATGGAACTTTAGTTGACCTAAATGGGAAGGAAATCCCCCCAAAGAGGGATTATATTTATATATATGGATGACTCAGTTTGCTGTAGAGAAGAAATTGACATAGCAATTTAAGTAAACTATATGCCAATTAAAAAAATTAGCATTGAAATAATGAATCAACAGACTTTAAAAAAATTCAAAATACAAAACTCAATAGCATTTCTACACATTAATAATAGAAATTCTGAAAAATAAAGAAAACAATCCTATTCACAATAGCATCAAAATTGATAAAATACTTAATAATAAATTTAACCAAGGATACAGTAAAACTGCATTTAAAACTGCAAGATATTTATGAGATAAATTGAAGAGAATACAAATAAAAAAAATTCAAGTGGAAGAAGATGGCAAAGGAGTAAGTTGGGGAGATTGCCTGCCTCCCCAGAAATACATAAAAAACTCATCAAAATATGGAACAACTCCTATGCTGCTGCTGCTGCTGCTAAGTCGCTTCAGTCATGTCTGACTCTGTGCGACCCCATAGACGGCAGCCCACCAGGCTCCACTGTCCCTGGGATTATCCAGGTAAGAACACTGTAGTAGGTTGCCATTTCCTTCTCCAATGCATAAGCAGCCCATGGACCTTGGTCCTGACCAGATAGTCGGCTGGGGTAGGTGAGAGAAGCACACACCAACATCGTGGCACAGAGGGAGGACCCAGGGTGATGAAAGAAGCGATCACAGCCCTGCAGTGCAGACAGTGGGCCTAGGATGCTGAGAGAAAAGCACATAAACCTCCATGGCACAGAGGGACTGCCCAGGGTGACAAGAGAAGCACATATAAGCCTCCAGAGCAGAGGGCAGGTTCAGAGTGCAGAGAGAAGCACACGCAAATCTCCACGAAGCACAGGGCAGCGTCACAGAGCAGAGAAAAGTGCTACACAAGCCCCTGCCTAGCAAACTTCGACCTGAAGCGCAGGGCAGGACCTGGGGGTGGAAACTTGGGCAAAGATCCAGGGACAAATAAGGGGCTGGCAGCAGTGACGATGTGCTGAGAGAGCCTCTTTGTTGCAACTTCGGAAATAGATGTGTCTATCACTACTAAAGCTGAAAGGACTGTCCAAAGTAATAGTGAAACAATTGACAGCCCAAAACCTATTACTGGACACTGCTGCCCTTCAGAGAGATGAGATACACCTCCACCAACCAGAACACAGGCAAAAGTGCCCCCAAATAGGAAACCATCAGTTCAGTCACTCAGTCATGTCTGACTCATTGTGACCCCATAGAATGCAGCATGCCAGGCTTTCCTATCCACCACCAACTCCCGGAGCTTAAAACATTCATGTCTGTCAAGGCAGTGATGCCATCCAACCAACTCATCCTCTGTAATCCCCTTCTCCTCCTGCATTCAATATTTCCCAGCATCATGGTCTTTTCAAATGAGTCAATCCTTAGCATCAAGTGGCCAAAGTATTGAGTTTAAACTTCAGCAACAGTCCTTCCAAAGAATATTCAGGGCTAATTTCCTTTAGGGTTGACTGGTTTGATCTCCTTGTAGTCCAAGGAACTCTCAAGAGTCTTCTCCAGCACCACAGTTCAAAAGCATCAGTTCCTCAGTGGTACTCAGCTTTCTTAATAGTCTAACTCTCATATCCATACATGACACATGGAAAGATCATAGCTTTGACGAGACAGACTTTGTTGGCAAAGTAATGTCTCTGCTTTTTAATATGCTGTCTAGGTTCATCATAAATTTTCTTCCAAGGAGCAATATCTTTCAATATCAAGGCTGCAGTCACCATCTGGAGTGATTTGGGAGCCAAAATAAATAAAATAAAATAAAGTTCCTTATTGTTTCCATACTTTCCCCATGTATTTGCCATGAAATGATGGGATCAGATACCGTGATCTTGGTTTTCTGAATGTGAGTTTTATGCCAAATTTTTCACTCTTCTTTTTCACTTTAATCAAGAGGATTTTCAGTTCTTATTCATTTTCTGCCATAAGGGTGGTTAAAGCTACAAATCTGAGGTTATTTATATTTCTCTGGGCAATCCTGATTCCAGCTTGTGCCTTGTGCTTCATTGATTCCAATACTTCACATGATCTACTCTGCATAGAAGACCTACTCTTCTATGAAGACCTACAAGAACTTTTAGAACTAACAGCCAAAAAAGATATCCTTTTCGTTATAGGGGACTGGAATGCAAAGGTAGGAAGTCAAGAAACACCTGAAGTAACAGGAAAATTTGGCCTTGGAATATGGAATGAAGCAGGGCAAAGACTAATAGAGTTTTGCTAAGAAAATATACTGGTCATAGCAAACACCCTCTTCCAAAAACACAAGAGAAGACGCTATACATGGATATCACCAGATGGTCAATTCGATATCAGACTGATTATATTCTTGTCAGCCAAAGAAGGAAACGCTCTATACAGTCAACAAAAACAAGACCAGGAGCTGACTGTGGCTCAGATCATGAACTCCTTATAACCAAATTCAGACTCAAATTAAAGAAAGTAGGGAAAACAACTAGACCATTTAGGTATGACCTAAATCAAATCCCTTATGATTATACAGTGGAAGTGAGAAATAGATTTAAGGGCCTATATCTGATAGATAGATTGCCTGATGAACTATGGACTGAGGTTCGTGACATTGTACAGGAGTCAGGGATCAAGACCATCCCCATGGAAAAGAAATGCAAAAAAGCAAAATGGCTGTCTGAGGAGGCCTTACAAATAGCTGTGAAAAGAAGAGAAGTGAAAGCAAAAGAGAAAAGAAAAGATATAAGCATCTGAATGCCGAGTTCCAAAGAATAGCAAGGAGAGATAAGAAAGCCTTCCTCAGTGATCAATGCAAAGAAATACAGGAAAACAACAGAATGGGAAAGACTAGGGATCTCTTCAACAAAATTAGAGATACCAAGGGAACGTTTCATGCAAAGATGGGCTCGATAAAGAACAGAAATGGTATGGACCTAACAGAAGCAGAAGATATTAAGAAGAGGTGGCAAGAATACGCAGAAGAACTGTACAAAAAAGATCTTCATGTCCCAGATAATCACAATGGTGTGATCACTGACCTACAGCCAGACATCCTGGAATGCGAAGTCAATGTGGGCCTTAGAAAGCATCACTACGAACAAAGCTAGTGGAGGTGATAGAATCCCAGCTGAGCTATTTCAAATACTGAAAGATGATGCTCTAAAAGTGCTGCACTCAATATACCAGCAAATTTGGAAAACTCAGCAGTGGCCACAGGACTGGAAAAGGTCAGTTTTCATTCCAATCCCAAAGAAAGGCAATGCCAAAGAAGGCTCAAACTACCGCACAATTGCACTCATCTCACACGCTAGTAAAGTCACCCTCAAAATTCTCCAAGCCAGGCTTCAGCAATATGTGAACCGTGAACTTCCTGATGTTCAAGATGGTTTTAGAACAGGCAGAGGAACCAGAGATCAAATTGCCAACATCTGCTGGATCATGGAAAAACCAAAAGAGTTCCAGAAAAAAAGTATATTTCTGCTTTATTGACAATGCCAAAGCTTTTGACTGTGTGGATCACAATAAACTGTGGACAATTCTGAAAGAGATGGAAATACCAGACCTCCTGACCTGCCTCTTGAGAAATCTGTATGGTGGTCAGGAAGAAATAGTTAGAACTGGACATGGAACAACAGACTAGTTCCAAATAGGAAAAGGAGTACATCAAGGCTGTATATTGTCACCCTGCTTTTTTAACTTATATGCAGAGTACATCATGAGAAATGCTGGACTGGAAGAAGCACAAGCTGGAATCAAGATTGCTGGGAGAAATATCAATAACCTCAAATATGCAGATGACACCACCCTTATGGCAGAAAGTGAAGAGGAAGTAAAAAACCTCTTGATGAAAGTGAGAGTTTAGAGTGAAAAAGTTGGCTTAAAGCTTAACATTCAGAAAACGAAGATCATGGCATCTGGTTCCATCACTTCATGGCTAATAGATGGAGAAACAGTGGAAACTGTCAGACTTTATTTTTTGGGGCTCCAAAATCACTGCAGATGGTGACTGCAGCCATGAAATTAAAAGATGCTTACTCCTTGAAAGGAAAGTTATGACCAACCTAGATAGCATATTCAAAAGCAGAGACGTGACTTTGCCAACAAAGGTCCGTCTAATCGAGGCTATGGTTTTTCCAGTGGTCATGTATGGATGTGAGTTGGACTGTGAAGAAGGCTCAGTGCCAAAGAATTGATGCTTTTAAACTGTGGTGTTGGAGAAGACTCTTGAGAGTCCCTTGGACTGCAAGGAGATCCAACCAGTCCATTCTGAAGGAGATCAGCTCTGGGATTTCTTTGGAAGGAATGATGCTCAAGCTGAAACTCCAGTACTTTGGCCACCTCAAGAGAAGAGTTGACTCATTGGAAAAGACTCTGATGCTGGGAGGGATTGGGGGCAGGAGGAGAAGGGAATGACAGAGGATGAGATGGCTGGATGGCATCACTGACTCAATGGACGTGAGTCTGAGTGAACTCCGGGAGTCGGTGATGGACAGGGAGGCCTGGTGCTGCAATTCATGGGGTCGCAAAGAGTCAGACACGACTGAGTGACTGAACTTAACTGAACTGAACTCTGCATAGAGGTTAAATAAACAGGGGAACAATATACAGCCTTGAAATACTCCTTTCCCTATCTGGAACCAGTTTGTTGTTCCATGTAAAGTTTTAAATATTGCTTCTTAACCTGCATACAGGTTTCTCAGGAGCAGGTGAGGTGGCCTGGTATTCCCATCTCTTTAAGAATTTCCCACAGTTTGTTGTGATATACACAGTCAAAGGTTTTGGCATAGTCAATAAAGCAGAAATAAAAGCTTTTCTGGAACTCTCTTGCTTTTTCGATGATCCAGTGGATGTTGGCAAATTGATCTCTGGTTCTTTGCCTTTTTTAAATCCAAATTGAACATCTGGCAGTTCACGGTTCACATCCTGTTGAAGCCTGGCTTGAGAATTTTGAGCATTACTTTTCAAGTGTGTGAGATGAGTGCAGTTTGAGAATTCTTTGTCATTGCCTTTCTTTGGAATCAGAATGAAAACTGATCTTTTCCAATCCTGTGAGCAGTGCCGTGTTTTCAAAATGTGCTGGCATATTGAGTTCAGCCCTTTAACAGCATTATCTTTTAGGATTTGAAATAGCTCAACTGGAATTCCATCGCCTCCACTAGCTTTGTTCCTAGTGATGCGTCCTAAGACCCACTTGACAATGCATTCTAGGATGTCTGGCTCTAGGTGAGTGATCACACCATCATGGTTATCTGCATCATAAAGATTTTTTTGCATAGTTCTTCTGTGTATATTTGCCACCTCTTCTTAAAACCTTCTGGAGGAAAACCACTAGACCATTCAGGTATGACCTAAATCAAATCCCTTATGACTATACAGGGTAAGTGACAGATTCAAGGGATTAGATCTGATAGAGTTCCTGAAAAACTATGGATAGAGATTCATGACACTGTACAGGAGGCAGCAATCAAGACAATTCCAAAGGAAAATTAATGCAAAAAAGGCAAAATGGTTTTCTGAGAAGGCATTACAAATAGCTGAGAAGAGAATAGAAGCAAAGACAAAGGTGAAAAGGAAGGATATACCCGTTTGAATGCAGAGTTCCAATGAATAGCAGGGACAGATAAGAGAGCCTTCTTCCATGATAAATGCAAAGAAATAGAGGAAAATATAGAATGAGAAAGACTGGAGATCTCTTCAAGAAAATTAGTGATACCAAGGGAATATTTCATGCTAAGCTGGGTACACACACACACATAAAAAAGGACAAAAAAAAAAAAAAAAAAAAGAAAAAAGAAAAAGACAGAAGTTATGGTTCTAATAGAAGCAGAAGTAAAGAGATACCTGGACTAATAGGCAAATTTTGCCTTGCAGTACAAAATGAAGCAGGATAAAGGCTAATAGAGTTTTGCCAAGAGAATGCTTTGGTCATAGCAAACACCTTCTTCCAAAAATACAAGGGAAGACTCTACACATGGTCATTACCAGATGATCAATACCAAAATCAGATTGACTATATTCTTTTTAGCCAACGATGGAGAAGCTCTTTACACTCAGCAAAAACAAGATTGGGAGCTGATTGTGGCTCAGATCATGAATCCCTTACAGCAAAATTCAGATTTAAGTCAAAGAAAGTAGGGAAAACCACTAGGAAATGGCAATCCACTCCAGTGTTCTTTTCTGGAAAATCCCATGGACAGAGGAGCCTGGCCAGCTACAGTCCATGGGGTTGCAGAGTCAAACATACTTAGTGACTAAACCGCCACCACCACCATTGTGATATTGAATGGTTTGCCTTGGAAATGAACAGAGATCATTCTGTCGTTTTTGAGATTATATCTAAAAGCTGCATTTCGGAGTTTCTTATTGACTAGGAGGTATACTTCATTTTTTCTAAAGGATTCTTGCTCATAGTAATAGATATAATGGTCATGTGAGTTTAATTCACCCATCAAAGTCCATTTGAGTTCAATGATTCCTTAAATGTCAATGTTTACTCTTACCATCTCCTTTTGGAGCACTTCCAATTTACCTTGCCATGGACCTAAAATTCCAGGTTCCTATGCAATATGGTTCTTTACAGCATCAGACTTTACTTCCATCATCAGTCACATCCAAAACTGTGTGTTGTTTTTGCTTTGGCTTTGTATCTTCATTCTTTCTGGAGTTGTTTCTCTTCTGTTCTCCAGTAGCATATTGGGCACTTGCTGACCTGAGGAGTTTATTTTTCAGTGTCCTCTCTTTTTGCCTTTTCATACTGCTCATGGGGGTCTCAAGGCAAGCATATTGAAGTGGTTTGCAATTGCCTTCGCCAGTGGACCATGTTTTGTCAGAACTCTCCATCATGACTCGTCCATCTTGGGCCTTGTCCTTCTTACTATCTTACCCATCCATCTTACTAACCAAGATGATGGAGTAGAAGGATGTGTGCTCTTCTTCTGTGAGAACTCCAAAATTACACTTATTTCTGAACAGATGTCAACAGAAGAATGGTGGATCCCATCAAAAAGAGATACCTTACATCCAAGGGCAAAGGAGAAGCCTTAGAAAGATGATAGGAGGGGCTAAATCACTTTTAGAATCAAACCCCATGCCCACCAGAGAAGATTGGAGGGCTCAAATAAAGCCTTGTGTGTACCAGGAGAACCCACAGAGACTGAACCAGACATGGCTTTGAGTGAGTGTCTCCTATGGAGGCATGGGTAAGTAGTGGACTGCTTGCATGGGCATGGGCTCTGGGTGTAGCCGACCTAGCTATGGCATAAGCACTCCTAGAGGAGGTCACCATTAACCCCACCATAGAGCAACCAGAACTTACACAGGACTGGGGAAACACACTCTTTGAAGACACAAACAAAACCTTGTGTGCAGCAACACTCAGGAGACAGGAGCAGTGACCCCACAAGAGACTGATTCAGACTTGCCCGTGAGTGTCTAAGAATCTTTGGTGGAGGTTGAGTCAGCAGTGGCCTGTTGCAGGGTTGGGGGCACTGAGTGTGGCAGTGCATGCACAAGTCCTTTTGAAGGTAGCTGCCATTATCTTCATTACCTCCACCATAGTCTGGCCTCAGGTCAAACTACAGGGAGGAAACACAGCTCTGCCCACCAATAGAAAATTGCATTACATATTTATTGAGCATGGCCAGTTCATCAGAACAAGACCTAGTTTCCCCCACAGTCAGTCTCTCCCAACAGGAAGCTTCCATAAGTCTGTTATCCTTATCCATCAGAGGGCATACAGAATGAAAACACAATCACAGAAAACTAACAAAACTGATTACGTGGGCCACAGACTTGTCTAACTCAATGAAACTATGAGCCATGCCTTGTAGGAAACCATCATAGGACATTAATCCAAATCCATCAATGGAAGCAGACTCCACGGCTGAGAGGATCTAAGACCTTTGAGAATATTTTTCTTTCATTTTTATTTTTTTCTCTTTTAGATCATACTGTTTATTATACCTATATACTTCTAACCTCACTTTAGTCTTTTGCAGTGCTGTGGAATTTTCCTCTTTTCTTTCTTTTTTTTTTTTAATATTTATTTCTTCCTTTTTTGTTTGTGTGTTTTTTGTTTGTTTGTTTGTGTTTGTTTTTTTTTTTTTTTTTTTTTTTTTTTTAGTTTCCCTTGGTTCTGCTTCACTGTTTTCTTATCATGCTTTCCCTGCTCTAGCTCTTTCTCAATTCAGTTCAGTTCAGTCACTCAGTCGTGTCTGACTCTTTTTGACCTCATGAATTGCAGCATGCCAGGCCTCCCTGTCCATCACCAACTCCCGGAGTTCACTCAACTCACGTCCATCAAGTAGGTGATGCCATCCAGCCATCTCATCCTCTATTGTCCCCTTCTCCTCCTCCCCCGTAATCTCTCCCAGCATCAGACTCTTTTCCAATGAGTCAACTCTTCGCCGGAGGTGGCCAAAGTACTGGAGTTTCAGCTTTAGCATCATTCCTTCCAAAGAACACCCAGGGCTGCTGTCCTTCAGAATGGACTGGTTGGATCTCCTTGCAATCCAAGGGACTTTCAAGAGTCTTCTCCAACACCACAGTTCAAAAGCATAAATTCTTTGGTGCTCAGCTTTCAGGATTTGGAATAGCTCCACTGGAATTGCATCATCTCCACTAGCTTTGTTTGTAGTGATACTTTCTAAGGCCCACTTGACGTCACATTCCAGGATGTCTGGCTCTAGGTCAGTGATCACACCATCGTGATTATCTGGTTCGTGAAGATCTTTTTGGTATAGTTCTTCTGTGTATTCTTACCATCTCTTCTTAATATCTTCTGCTTCTGTTAGGTCCATACCATTTCTGTCCTTTATCGAGCCCTTCTTTGCATGAAACGTTCCTTTGGTATCTCTGATTTTCTTGAAGAGATCCCTAATCTTTCCCATTCTGTTGTTTTCCTCTATTTCTTTGCATTGATCGCTGAAGAAGGCTTTCTTATCTCTTCTTGCTATTCTTTGGAACTCTGCATTCAGATGTTTATATCTTTCCTTTTCTCCTTTGCTTTTCACTTCTCTTCTTTTCACAGCTATTTGTAAGGCCTCCCCAGACAGCCATTTTGCTTTTTTGCATTTCTTTTCCATGTGGATGGTCTTCATCCCTGTCTCCTGTACAATGTCACAAACCTCATTCCATATTTCATCAGGCACTCTCTCAGATCTAGGCCCTTAAATCTATTTCTCGCTTCCACTGTATAATCATAAGGGATTTGATTTCAGTCATACCTGAATGGTCTAGTGGTTTTCCCTACTTTCTTCCATTTAAGTCTGAATTTGGCAATAAGGAGTTCATGGTTTGAGCCACAGTCAACTCCTGGTCTTGTTTTTGCTGACTGTATAGATCTTCTCCACCTTTGGCTGCAAAGAATATAATCAATCTGATTTCGGTGTTGACCATCTGGTGATGTCCATGTATAGAGTCTTCTCTTGTGTTATTGGAAGAGGGTGTTTGTTATGACCAGTGCATTTTCTTGACAAAACTCTGTTAGTCTTTGCCCTGCTTCATTCCATATTCAAACACCAAATTTGCCTGTTACTCCAGGTGTTTCTTGACTTCCTACTTTCCATTCCAGTCCCCTATAATGAAAAGGACATCTTTTTTGGGTGTTGGTTGTAAAAGGTCTTGTAGTTCTTCATAGAACCATTCTTCAGCTTCTTCAGCATCACTGGTTGGGGCATAGACTTGGATTACTCTGATATTGAATGGTTTGCCTTGGGAACGAACCGAGATCATTCTGTCATTTTTGAGATTGCATCCAAGTACTGCATTTTGGACTCTTTTAATTGACCATGATGGCTACTCCATTTCTTCTGAGGGATTCTTGCCCACAGTAGTAGATATAATGGTCATCTGAGTTAAATTCACCCATTCCAGTCCATTTTAGTTCGCTGATTCCTAGAATGTCGATATTCACTCTTGCCATCTCTTGTTTGACTGCTTCCAATTTTCCTTGATTCATGGACCTGACATTCCAGGTTCCTATGCAATATTGCTCTTTACAGCATCGGACCTTGCTTCTATCACCAGTCACATCCACAGCTGGGTATTGTTTTTGCTTTGGCTCCATCCCTTCATTCTTTCTTGAGTTATTTCTCCACTGATCTCCAGTAGCATATTGGGCACCTACTGACCTGGGGAGTTTCTCTTTCAGTATCCTATCATTTTGCCTTTTCATACTGTTCATGGGGTTCTCAAGGCAAGAATTCTGAAGTGGTTTGCCATCCTTTCTCCATTGGACCACATTCTGTCAGATCTCAGAATATGAAGGATAGAAAAGATAAAATGCTGGAAGATAGAAAGGTGGAAATAGCTTCTGAAAAGCAGAACAAAGGAAAAATAATGAAAAAATTAAGGATAGCCTCAGAGACTCTTGGGACATATTAAACACACCAATAATCAAGTCATAGGGGTCCTAAAGGAAGAAAAGAAAAAGAAAGGCACTGAGGAAATTTTTGAAGAGATTATAGTTGAGAACTCCCCAACATGGGAAAGAAAATAGTCAATCAAGTTCAAGAAATGCAGAGTCCCTTACAGGATAAACCCAAGGAAAGACATGTTGAGACACATACTAATCAGGCTAACAGATATTAAACACAAAGAAAGAATATCAAAAGCAGCATAAGAAAAGCAACAAGTAACATATGTGGAAAACCCATACAATTAACACTGAATCATTCATCAGAATTCTTCAGGCCATAAGGGATTGACAGGATATATTTAAAATACTGCATGAAAAAAATCTATAACCAAGATTACTCTACCCAGCAAGGATTTCATTCCAAATTAATGGAGAAATCAAAAGTTTTACAGATTAGCAAAAGTTAAGAGAATTCAGCAAGAACAAACCATCTTTACAACAAATACTAAAGGGTCTTATATAGGCAGTAAACACTAGAGAAAAGAAAGAGAAACCCAAAATCAAACCCAGTAAGAAAATGCCAATAGGAACATATATATCAAAAATTACTTTAAATGTAAATGGATTAAATGCTTCAAGCAAAAGATACATACTTGCTAAATAATACAAAAACAAGACCCATATATATGATGTTTACAAGAAACTCACTTCAGACCTAGAGACACATACAGACTGAAAGTCAATGTATGGTGAAATACTCCATGCAAATGGAAATCAAAACAAAGCCAGAGTGGCAATTCTCATTTCAGACAAAATGGATATTAAAATAAAGAATATTATAAGAGATAAAGAGAAGGGCATTACATATGTTCAAGGGATCAATCCAAGAAGAAGATATAAGAATTGTAAATATGTATGCAACCAACATAGGAGCCCCTCAAAACATAAGGCAAACACTAACAGATATAAAAGGGGAAATTGTCAGTAACATAAGAATAGCTGGGGTCTTTAGCACCCCACTCACACCAATGGTCAGACCATCAAAACAGAAAATCAGTAAGGGGAAGCAAAACTTAAATGAAACATTAGACCAAATGGGTCTAAATGATATCTCCAGGACTTTCTATCCAAATGCAGAAAAATACAATTTCTTCTCAAGTGCACATGAAATATTCTCCAGGATAGACCACATCTTTGGCCACAAATTAAGCCTCAGTAAAATTAAGAAAATTGATGTCATCTAAAGAACCTTCTCTGACTACAACACTATGAGACTAGATATAAATTACAGAAGGAAAAAAAAAAACTGCAAAAAAAACACAAATGTGGAGATTAAGTGATACATTTCTAAATAATGAAGAGGTTAGTGAAGAAATAAGAAGGGAAATAAAAAAATTCCTAGAAATAAATGACACAAAAACAAGACAACCCAAAATCTATGGGATGCAGCAAATCAGTTCTATGAGGAAAGTTTACAGCAATACAATCCTACCTCAAGAAACACATCAAATAGACAACCTAACTCAACAGCTAAAACTTCTGGAAAAAGGAGAACAACAACAACAACAATAACAAAACACATACAACCAAAATCAGTAGAAGAAAGAAATCATGAAGAGCAGAAATAAATGAAAAAGAAATGAAGGAAATGACAGTAAAGATTAATAAAGCTAAAAGCTGGTTCTTTGAGAAGATTAAGAAAGAAAGATAAACCCTTAGCTAAATTCATCAAGAATAAAAGTGATATACATGTTTCAATGCCATTGTGGTGGATTCATGTTGATGTATGGCAAAACCAATACAATATTGTAAAGTAATTAACCTCCAATTAAAATAAATAAAAAAGAATAGAAGTGAGAAAAATCAAATTAACAAAATTAGAATTGAAAAACGATAGGTTACAACAGACAATGAAAAAACACAAAGGATCTTAAGAGACTATTACGAGCAACTATACACTAATAAAATGGACAACCTGTAGCAAATGTAGATTCTTAGAAAAGTTCAAGCTCCCAAGACTGTACCAGGATGAAATAGAAATTATCAACAAGCAAATTAGAAACACTAAAATTGAAACTGTGACTGACAATCCCCCCAAAAATAAAAGCCCAGAGCCAGATGGCTTCACAGCTGTATTTTATCAAACATTTAGGGAAAAACTAATCCCTATCCTTCTGAAACTTTTCTGAAAAATTGCAGAGGAAGGAATATTTCCAAACTCATTCTACAAGGACTCAATCACCCTGATAACAAAACCAGACAAATATATCACATACAGAAAACAAAATTATAGGCCAATATCACTGATGAACATAGATTCAAAAATCCTCAACAAATTTATAGCAAACAGGATTCAACAACACATTAAAAAGATCATACATCATGATCAAGTCAGGTTTATCCCAGGCATGCAAGGAGTCTTCAATATACTCAAATAAATCCATGTGATACACCATATTAACAAATTCAAAGGTAAAAACCATTAAATAATTTCACTAGATGCAGAAAAAGCTTTTGACAAAATTCAGCACTCATTTATGATAAAATATTTTCAAAGAATGGACACAGAAGGAACCTACCTTAACACAATAAAGGACATATAAAAGAAAACCACAGCAAACATTATTCTTAACTGTGAGAAACTGAAAACATTTCCTCTAAGATCACAAAACAAGGAAGGGTCCCCACTCTCACTACTATTATTCAGCATAGTTTTGGAAGTCCTAACTATGGCAATCAGAGAAGAGAAAGAAATAAAAGGAATCCAGGTTGGAAAGGAAGAAGTAAAATTCTTACTGCTTTTCAGATGACATAATACTGTACATAGAAACCCCTAATGGTATTATCAGAAAATTACTAGAACTAATCAATGAATTTAGTAAAGTTGCAGGATACAAAATCAATACACAGAAATAACTTGCATTCATATATATTAACAATGAAAAATCAGAAAGAGATTTTAAGAAATCAATCCTATTTACTATTGCAGCTCAAAGAACAAAAAGTTTAGGAATAAACAAACTTAAGGAGGCAAAAGAACTATATACAGAAAACTATAAGACACTGATGAAAGAAATCAAGACAACCTAAAAAGATTGAGGAGTATTCCATGCTCCTGGATTGGAAGAATCAAGAATTATGAAAATGTACTATCAAAAGCAATCTACAGATTCAATGCAATCCCTATCAAATTACCAATGGCATTTTTCAGAGAACTAGAACCAAAAAATTCACAATCTGTATGGCAATACAAAAAATCCAGAATAGCCAAAGCGATATAGAGAAAAAAGAATGGACCTGAAAAAAATCAACTTACCTGATTTCAGACTATGCTACAAAGCTACAATCATCAAGAAAGTATGGTACAGGCACAAAAACAGAAGTATAGATCAATGGAACAAGACAGAAAACCCAGAGATAAACCCATACACTTATGGGCAACTTATCTTTGACAAAGGTTGCAATAATATACAAGGAGAAAAAGATAATCTCTTCAATAAGTGGTGCTTAGAGAACTGGACAACCATGTGCAAAAAAAGAAAAAGAAAAAAAAAGAAAAAATCAAATCAGAACACTTCCTAAGACCATACAAAAAGATAAACTTGAAATGGATTAAAGACCTAAATGTAAGACCAGAGACTAAAAAGCCCTTAGAAGGAAACATAGGCAGAACACATTATGGCATAAATCATAGTAAGATCCTTTATGACCCACCTCCTAGAAGAATGGAAATTAAAAAAATAAATAAATAAGTGGAGCACAATTAAACTTAAAAACCATTGCACAGCAAAAGAAACTATAAACAGAGTGAAAAGACAACCATCAGAATTGGAGAAAATAATAGCAAATGAAACAACTAATAAAGGATCAATTTCCAAAATATACAAGCAACACATACAACTCAAAAGCAGAAAAACAAGCAACCCAATCAAAAAGTGGGGAAAAATCTAAACACATGTTTTTCCAAAGAAGACATGCATATGGCTAATAAGCACATGAAGAGATGCTCAGCATCATTCATTATTAGAGAAATGAAAATCAAAACTATGATGAGATATCACATCACACAAGACAGAATGGCCATAATAAAAAAAAATGCAGAAACATTAAGTGCTGCAGAGGATGTAGATTAAAACAATCTACAGACTCAATGCAATCCCTATCAAATTACCAATGGCATTTTTGGGAAAATTAGAACCAAAAAAAAAAAAAAATCACAATTTGTATAGCAAATTGTGAACCCTCCTACACTGCTGGTGAGAATGTAAATTGACACAGTCACTATGGAAGACAGTTTGGAGATTTCTTTAAAAAAACTAGGAATAAAACCACCGTCAATCACTTCAGTTCAGTCGCTCATTCATGTCCAACTCTTTGCAACCCCATGGACTGTAGCACACCAGTCCTCCCTGTCCATCACCAACTCCCAGAGTTTACTCAAACTCATGGCCATTGAGTTGGTGATGTCATCCAGCCATCTCATCCTCTGTCATCCCCTTGTCCCCCTTCTTTCAATTTTTCCCAGCATCAGGGTCTTTTCAAGTGAGTCAGTTTTTCACATCAGGTGGCCAAAGTGTTGGAGTTTCAGCTTCAACATCAGTCCTTCCAATGAATATTCAGGACTGATTTCCTTTAGAATGAACTAGTTGGATCTCCTTGAAGTCCAAAGGACTTGGAGTCTTCTCCAACACCACAGTTCAAAAGCATCAATTCTTCAGCACTCAGCTTTCTTTATAGTCCAACTCTCACATCCATATATTACTATGGGAAAACCATAGCCTTCACTAGGAGGACCTTTGTTGCCAAAGTAATGTCCCTGCTTTTTCAATGTACTGTCTAGGTTGGTCATAACTTTTCTTCCAAACAGTAAGCATTTTTTAATTTCATGGCTATAGTCACCATCTTCAGTGATTTTGGAACCCCCAAAATAAAGTTTGTCACTGTTTCCATTGTTTCCCCATCTATTTGCAATGAAGTGATGGGACCAGAAGCCATGATCTTCATTTTCTGAATGTTGGGTTTCAAGCCAATTTTTTACTCTCCTCTTTCACTTTCATCAAGAGACTCTTTAGTTCTTCCTTGCTTTCTGCCATAAGAGTGGTGTCATCTGCATATTTGGGTTCTTGATATTCTCCTGGCAATCCTGTTTCCAGCTTGTGCTTCATCCAGCCCAGTGTATCTCATGATGTACTCTGCATATAAGTTAAATAAGCAGGGTGACAATATACTGCTTTGACAACTCCTTTCCCGATGTGGAACCCATCTATTGTTTCATGTCCAGTTATAACTATTGCTTCCTGACCTGCATACAGATTTCTCAAGTGGCAGGTCAGGTGATTTGGTATTCCCATCTCTTTCAAAATTTCCCAGAGTATTTTGTGACACACAGTCAAAGGCTTTGGCATATTCAACAAAGCAGAAGTAGATGTTTTCCTGGAACTCTCTTGCTTTTTCGATGATGCAGCAGATGTTGGCAATTTGATCTCTGTTTCCTCTGCCTTTCCTAAAACCAGCTTGAACATCAGGAAGTTCATGGTTCACGTATTGTTGAAGCCTGGCTTGGAGAATTTTGAGCATTTCTCTACTAGCTTGTGAGATGAGTGCAATTGTATGAGCATTCTTTGGCATTGCCTTTTTTGGGATTGGAATGGAAACTGACCTTTGCCGGTACTGTGGCCACTGCTGAATTTTCCAAATTTGCTGACATAGTGGGTGTAGCACTTTCACAGCATCATTTTTTAGGATTTGAAATAGCTCAACTGGAATTCCATCACCTCCACTAGCTTTGTTCCTAGTGATGCTTCCTAAGGCTCATTTGGCTTCACATTTGAGGATGTCTGGCTCTACATTAGTGTTCACACTGTCATGATTATCTGGGTTGTGAAGATCTTTTTGGTACAGTTCTTCTGTGTATTCTTGCCACCTCTTCTTAATATCTTCTGCTTCTTTTAGATCTATACCATTTCTGTCCTTTATTGAGCCAGCTTTGCATGAAATGCTCCCTTGGTATCTCTAATTCTCTTGAAGAGATCTCTAGTCTTTCCAAGTCTATTATTTTCCTTTATTTCTTTGCACTGATCACTGAGGAAGGCTTTACCTCTCGTTGCTATTCTTTGGAATTCTGCATTCAAATGGGTATATCTTTCATTTTCTCCTTTGGTTTTCACTAAACCACCACCATATGGCCCAGCAATATCACTTCTAGGCATATCCCCTCATAAAAACAAAACTAAAAATGTCACATGTACCCCAATCTTCATTGCAGAACTGTTTACAGTAGCCAACACCTGGAAGCCACCTAGATGTCCATTGACATATGAATAGATAAAGAAGCTGTGCTGAGTATATACAATGGAATAGTATCAGCGATACAAAAGCAATGCAGTTGAGTCAGTTCTAATGATGTGGAAGAACATAAGGCCTATTATACAGAGTGAAGCAAGTCAGAAAACCAAATGTAATATATTAATGTATTTATATGAAATCTAGAAGGATGATACTGATGAATCTGTTCACAGAGCAGCTCTGAGATGCACACATATAGAACAGACTTATGGACAGGGTGTGGAAGAAGATGGAGAGGGTGAGATACATAAAGAGAATAGCATGGATGCATATACACTAACATATGTAAATAGCCAATAGGAATTTGCTGCATGATTCACGGAAATCAAACTGGAGGTCTGTAATAAACTAGAGATTATTGTACAGGGAATGAGCAGGAGGTGGGAAAGAGATTCAAGATGGAAGGAACATATGTACACCTTCAGTTACTTCATGTTGATGTATGACAGAAGTCACCAAATATTGTAAAACAATTATCAATCAATTAAAAATAAATAGATATCATTAAAAAAAAAGATTTCATGTGTTCATGGATTGGAAAAATCACTGTTGAACTGTCCATACTACTCAAATATTCAATACTATGTACTGGACCATATAATCAATACAATCCTTATTAAAATTTCAATTTATTTACAGAGAAAAAACCTTAAAATTTATATGGAACTGCTAAAGTTGCCAAATATCCAATGTAATCATGAGAAAAACAAAGCTGGAGACATCACACTTTCTGATTTCAAACTATACTACAATGTTATAGTAATCAAAAAAGAAGTGTGACACTGGAACAAAAAAACAAAGATTCATGTACAAAAGGAACAGAATAAAATGCCTGGAAACAAATCTAAACATATATGGTTGAATAATATTACACAATGGAACTAAGACTACGTAATAAGAAAAATAAAGTCTCTTCAAAAGTAGAATTTGGAAAAATGAATATTTACATGCAAGAAATTAAATTATGTATTACACCAACACAAAAATAACATTGAAGTATATTAAATTTGTAGATGTATGATGTGGAACTGTAAAAATTCTAGAAGAAAGCAAAGAAAAGTCTTCGTAACATTGAATTTTGACAATGACTTCTTGGAAATGACATTAAAACCCAAGGAACAAAAGCAAAAATAAAAAAAGTGAGATTACGTATCTGGTTTGAAACTAAAATTTTCTGTATAGCAAATTTTTATTGTTGTTGTTCAGTCACTCAGTTGTGTCTGACTCCTTGCGACCCATGGACTGTAGCACATCAGGTTTCCCTGTCCACCATCTCCTCGGGCTTGTTCAAACTCATGTGCATTGAGTCTGTGATGCCGTACAACCATCTTGCCCTCTGTTGTCCGCTTCTCCTACTGTATTCAATCTTTCCGAGCATCAGGGTGTTTAGTTAGCTCTTCTCATCAGGTGGCCAAAGTACTGGAGCTTCAGCTGCAACATCAGTCCTTCTGATGAATATTCAGGATTGATTTCTTCAGGATTGACTGGTTTGACTTCCTTGCTGTCCAGTGGATGCTCAAGAGTATTCAGCGGCACCACAGTTCAAAAACATCAATTTTGGGTTTCTCAGCCTACTTTTTGGTCCAAATCTTACATCCATACATGACTACTGAAAAAAAAATCATAATTTTGACTATATGAACCTTTGTGGGCAAAGTAATGTCTCTGCTTTTTAATATGCTGTCTAGGTTTGTCATAGCTTTTCTTCCAAGCAGCAAGTGTCTTTTAATTTCATAGCTGCAATCACCATCTGCAGTGATTTTGGAGTCCAAGACAATACAGTCTGACCCTGTTTCCATTTGTTTCCCCATCTATTTGCTGTAAAATGATGGGACAAGATGCCATCTTCATTTTTTGAATGTTGAGTTTTAAGCCAACTTTTTCACTCTCCTCTTTCACCTTCATCAATAGGCTCTTTACTTCATCTTTGCTTTTTGCCATAAGTGTGGTGTCATCTGCATAGCTGAGGTCATTGATATTTCCCCATCAATCTTGATTCCAGCTTGTGCTTATACAGTACAGCATTTCGCATGATGTACTTTGTGTGTAAGTTAAATAAGCAGGGTGACAATATACAGCCTTGATGTACCCCTTTCCCATTTTTGAACCAGTTCATTGCTCCATGTCCTGTTCTAACTGTTGCTTCTTGACCTGCATATAGGTTTCGCAGCTGGCAGATAAGGTGGTCTGGTATTCCCATCTCTTGAAGAATTTTCCACAGTTTTTTGTGGTCCATACAGTCAAAAGCTTTAGCATAGTCAATGAAGCAGAAGTGGATGATTGGTTTTTTCTTGAATTCTCTTGCTTTTTCTATGATCAAAGGATGTTGGCATCTTGATCTCTGGTTCATCTGCCTTTTCTAAATCCAATTTGAATATTGGGGAATTCTTGGTTCACATAGTTTTGAAGGCTAGCTTGGAGAATTTTGAGCATTACTTTGCTATTATGTGAGATGACTGCAATTGTGCAGTAGTTTGAGCATTCTTTGGCATTGTCCTTCTTTGGTACTGGAATGGAAACTGAACCTTTCCCGTCCTGTGGACATTGCTGAGTTTTCCAAATGTGCTGGAATATTGAATATAGCATTTGGCAGCCCCATCTTTTAGGAGTTGAAATAGCTCAACTGGAATTCCATTACCTCCACTAGCTGTTTTGGTAGGGATGCTTTTTAAGGTCTACTTGACTTCACACTCCTAGATGTTTGGTTCTAAGTGAGTGAACACATCACTGTGGTTTTCCAGGTAATTAAGATCATTTTTATATAGTTTTTCTTTGTTTTTTTTTTGTTTTTTGTTTTGTTTTTTTTTTGTTTTTGCCATCTCATCTTAATATGTTCTGCTTCTGTTTGGTCCATATTGTTTCTGTCCTTTATCTTGTCCATCTTTGTATGAAATGTTCCTTTGCTATCTCTAATTTTCTAGAAGATATCTTTATTCTTTCCTATTCTGTTGTTTTCCTCTGTTTGCATCATTAACTTCGGAAGGCTTTCTTCTTCTTATTATTATTCCAAGAATCAGATCAGTCACTCAGTCGTGTCCGACTGTTTGCAACCCCATGAATCGCAGCACGACAGGCCTCCCTGTCCATCACCAATTCCCGGAGTTCACTGAGACTCACATCCATCGAGTCAGTGATGCCATCCAGCCATCTCATCCTCTGTCGTCCCCTTCTCCTCCTGCCCCCAATCCCTCCCAGCATCAGAGTCTTTTCCAAGGAGTCAACTCTTTGCATGAGGTGGCCAAAGTACTGGAGTTTCAGCTTTAGCATCATTCCTTCCAAAGAAATCCCAGGGCTGATCTCCTTCAGAATGAACTGGTTGGATCTCCTTGCAGTCCAAGGGACTCTCAAGAGTCTTCTCCAACACCACAGTTCTAGGCCTTGCTATTCTTTGGAACTCTGCATTCAGATGGGTATAACTTTCTTTTTCTCCTTTGCCTTTCACTACTCTTCTTTTCATAGATATTTTTAAGGCCTCATCAGACAATCATTTTGCTTTTCTGCATTTCTTTTTCTTGGGGTGGTTTTGGTCATTGCCTCCTGCACAATGTTATGAACCTCCATCCATTGTTTTTCAAGCATTCTGTCTATCATATCTAAATCCTTGAATCTATTTGTCACTTCCACTGAATAGTCATAAGGGGTTTAAGTCTTACCTGAATGGCTTAGTGGTTTTGCCTACTTTCTTCAATTTAAGTCTGAATTTTGCAATGAGGAATTCATGACCTGTGCCACAATCAGCTCCCTATCTTGTTTTTGCTGACTGTATAGAGCTTCTACATCTTTGGCTGCAAATAAAATAATCAATCTGATCTTGGTATTGACCATCTGGTCATGTCCATATGTAGAGTTGCCGGGAGCCGGCATATTGCATATTGAGTGCAGCACTTTCCATAGCATCATTTTTCAGGATCTGGAATAGCTCAACAGGAATTCTATCACTGCTGGGAGCCAGCGTGAGGAACTCCGCCCATGACAAAGGTCATGAGGAAGGAGGCTCGGCATATGCAAAGGCAGGATCGAGCCTCAGGAGTCCCCCTGGAAATTCTCGAGCATCTACCCCCAAAACCAGAGTCTGCCTACTTTCTGCTTTGTGCTTTCACCTACACCTCTGACTTTACGGGGGGCTGTCCCCCACTACCTCTCTATGAAAAAAGAATTAGCTTACAGCTCCAGTTAATAATTCCTGTGTGTGACAGTGTTTAACCTACAAACTCCTTTGGAAATCCTCTAGCCTGCCTGAATAGGTTTTTCCGGCCACATGTGATTGTTCAGAGCCTCCCAACTGTGAGAGGCAGGAGATGTTCTAAACTGTCTAAACACAGATTCTTTTGAGTAGTTAAAAGTTTGATTAGAAATTGTATTGGTGAAGGGTTTTTCGCTTATTGAGCCAATGTTTGCTGCTAAGTCTCCATACTCCTTACCTACTGTGTCCTTGGCAGTGTATTGATTGATATAATGGGTATATAGAAATGTAAAATGCAGCTTTGTCCAATGCTTTTTTGGAGGCTGGTGCCTGACTTTGGAATAATCACCTTTAGAGAAAAATAAGTTTCTTAAAATGTTAACAGGCCTCCTGGCCAGAAGATGATGTAATTCACCTGAACTTTTGCATATGATAAGTTTGAAAGCCTGGCTTTGATTAGGACCAGGAACTGCTGTCCTTGCATGACTCCACCCCTTCCCCCATTATCCTCTATGCACAACTTAAGGTATAAAAACTACTTTGGAAAATAAAGTGCGGGCCTTGTTCACCAAAACGTGGTCTCTCCATGTTGCTCTCTCTTTCAAATTCTGGCTGAGTCTCCATCTGGAGCGCAGAACCCGCCATGCTTGCTAATTATGCCTGGGCTTCTAAGATCTGACCAGGGAGGCCTCAGTGTCTCCTCTCCTTCGGGAGAATGGAAGGACGCCTGCGGCCTACGTAAGTGGTGCAAACTTCTTGTCTTGAAATTTTATTGGTCTCCTGCGTAAACCAAGCTACTCAGCCTCTTTTCTCCACTGAATTTTCCTACTGAGCTATCCTCATTCTATTACTCTTTATATCCTTAATTAACGTTTAATTAAGCAGTTGTTTCCTGACCCTCGCCTATGCTGTCTCTCCTTCGAATACCCTGGATCAGCCGGGGCTGGACCCCGGCATAGAGTCATCTCTTGTGTTGTTGGAAGAGGGTGTTTGCTATGACCAGTGCATTCTCTTGGCAAAACTCTTTTAGGATTTACCCTGTTTCATTTGGTACTCAAAGGCCAAAGTTGCTTGTTACTCCAGGTATCTCTTGACTGACTACTTTTTGTTGTTGTTGTTGTTGTTAGCTCTAGAAGGTCTTTTAGATCTTCATAGAACCATTCAACTTCAGCTTCTTTTGCATTAGTATTTGGGGCATATACATGGATTACTGTGTTATTGAATGGTTTCCCTTGGAAATGAACAAAGATTATTCTGTCATTTTTGAGATTGCATCCAAGTACTTCATTCTGGACTCTTGTTGACTATGAGGGCTACTCAATTTTTTCTAAGGGATTCTTGCCCACAATAGTAGATATAACAGTCATCTGAATGAAATTCACCCATTCCTGTCCATTTTTGTTCACTGATTTCTAAAATGTCTATGGTCTCTCTCACTATATCCTGTTTGACCCCTTTCAATTTATCTTGATTCATGGACCTAATATATGTGATACATATTTTTATAAGGCCAGGCAATTTCAAGCCAAGTTTATTTATAAAATTTATGTTGAATTTAATTTTTAAATTTGGGTTTGGATGTGTCAGTTGAGAACAATAGAAGAGTACAGTTAAATAGTTTTTCTATAATATGGGATGATGCTGTTTTGACATAGCTTATCTATATGATCAGCTATTTTTGGACAGTATTGATATATTAAAGCAACAAATACCTGAAACAATTATTCTGACCCTGCTGAGAACATTAAGATTTCTGAGAAAGGTAAATGCTGAACCTCCAGTGAGATCTCTGTGGGAGAAATAAAGTGAATTTCCTTCAAGGAAGTAAGGCACTGCTGTGAACTTTTTATCAACTTGTCTAAACCTAAGTAAAATTTAGTGAATAAGAAAAAAAAAATAGCAGGTGGTTGAAAATATATTCAAATAATGAATTGCACTCAATACTTGAAACATGTTAAGGTAATTAGAGTAAATTTTGTTAATATTTGCAACCATTCGATATGAGATTCTTGCCAAATATAGCTTGCCTTTTCTACTGTTGACACAATTTAGAAAATAATGTAGAAAACCCTTTAAAAGGAGACTAATGTTAATTTTCTATGAGATTCTTAAACAAAGTCTCTAAACTGAATATTCATTATGTCCTTCTTGTACTTAATTATTTGAAACTTTTATTTTAGAGACGAGGTAGAGTGTCTTTTGTTGATTCTGTTATTATTATTTTTCATAACAATAATTATGAATGTTTTTCTTGCTCACCATAAAACATAACACATTATTAGAAAAGCAAGTATGTCCTGCCTTCTAAATTCTTCATGAAAAACAGATGTATTGATTTTGAAATTTAGTAAGAGATTAAAATCTGTAAATGTACATTTAAAATCAGCCATTCAATTCACATTCTCCCTTTTCCTCATTAGATAATGGATGCATAGTGAGCTGCCACAACTGACCATAAAACAGTGTGTATTTGTGAGACTCATGCTACAAACCCTGTTTTGAACACTACACAATAGCTCTAGAACCTCATTTATAATAGCCACAAGTTTGCAGTTAAATTCATCTAAAATACAAAGTTAAAATCAAATTGTATATTATTTAGTTGTTTTCATTTTATCTCTCTTTATATAAGAAAATAAGAGCATTTCAGATGGTTTGGATAAGTCAGTAAGAAATTATTTCATGTTTTTTGGGATACTAATGCAAAACCTGGGTGTTCATTGGAAGGACTGATGCTGAAGCTGACACTCCAATACTTTGGCCACCTCATGCGAAGAGTTGACTCATTGGAAAAGACCCTGATGCTGGGAGGTATTGAGGGCAGGAGAAGAAGGGGACGACAGAGGATGAGATGGCTGGATGGCATCACCAACTCGATGGACATGAGTTTGAATGAACTCCGGGAGTTGGTGATGGACAGGGAGGCCTGGCGTGCTGTGATTCATGGGGTTGCAAAGAATCAGACACAACTGAGCAACTGAACTGAACTGAACTGAACTGAATGTAAAACTAGTCCTTTTTATCTTTAGAACCTGGGAGGCATGTCAGAAGAGAGAAAGTAGAAGAATCAGAATTGCCTACTCTAACTACAGGTCAAAAGTAAAGAATGATATTTCCGTAGCAGAAGGGAACCTTACTTTTGTTGGGCAACATCTTTATAGTTCTCCCAAAAAACTGGAATTACAAAAACTATATAATGGAATCACTTTGTAATTGACTATATTTAAAAAAGAAAAACAGAAATGCAACTTAGAGTAGGTTGGTCAGCACAACAAGCTTCATGTTGTTTGTTTTTGAGTCCTGCAAGCATTACAACAAGAAATTAAACTCTTTGTGTGTGTGTATGTGTGTGTGTATGCATATAAAGTTTATTAAGTGTGAAAATACCAACACTTCATTGATTTTCAGAATTAAACAAGAAAAATTGCATACTATGGGGATAATTTTTTTAAAGCTAATTGTATCTGTTTCTTAACAAAACCAACATTGACAAAGGAAATATCCACCACGTTTGCATTTGTATAATAAATAGATGTATTGTAAGTTCCATAAGTACAAGAATAATTTCCAATTTCAATTTCTGCACCAATTATACTATAATGCTGTATAGAGCATGACCACCATTAACTGAAGCTACCCTAATGTTATGAGTTTTTTCTATTATTTTGATTTAAAGCAAATTAAGAATATTTTTATTAAAATGTTTATTATAATCAAGTTGCTACTTTATTTACTTCATGCACTTTGTTTAAGGAAGGAAATTATTGGTTTCTTCCACTCTATACTTGTAATGTTTCATTGCCATTTATCTGCAAAACTTAGTAAGCTTTCTTTTATATGTCTAATAATTAGTAAGTAGGGGGGTAGCTAATAGAAAATTTCATTTTATTTCACTTAAGCTAATCAACTTAGTGTTAGCAAATAATTCAGTATTTAAAATTTTATTGCCAAGAGATTTGATATTATGAGTCAATTATAGGAATCTTGATGCTTGTATACATTATAGGAATAACAGACTTGAGGGTGAAAGTTACTCTTTAAACAAATCAATATGATATGGGATTTTATGACTTGTCAAGATGTCCAGCAAGGCTAAATAGTAACTAGAATGAAAGATGATAATCATCAATGAAGTACTTTCATTTTTTATGTATATTATTCTTTCTTGAGCTCTTTTTCTTCCTTCTGCTCTTTGCAATTATTATTTCAGTAAAACAAACAAACAAACAAAAAAGATTTGTGGAAAGAAAGATAGATGATAAATAGAAATAAAGACATGTGGTCTCTGATTCTGCTTTTCTTTTCTCCTTCTGGTTACCAGATTACCAAAGGAAAGTAGCTGAACTCTCCTGGCTTTACAAAACTGCTCATTCCATTTCCCTTAAACTTTCTGTTACACATTTTCATGGCTTTGTTCATGTGGCATCAGACTTAACTTTATATCTTTATTAATCTGGAAAATTCTTATTCATCCTTTATCTCTAATCTTAGTCATGTCTCCTCTAAGAAGTCTTTCCTGAAAGACAAATTTTTTGAAGGATCTTCTTGCACACTACACTATATGTACATCAATTCTATCACAACTCTTCCTATGGCATTATCTCTTTGGAAATGCCTTAAGGGAAAGCACTGTATCTCCTTCAACTTTGAGGAACATGTATTCCACAGCAGTTGAGCATAGCAGGTATTTAATATATACATTGAATTCACTGATTTTGAGCCCACTTTCTTGAAACTAACAAATATTTATTTAAAATTTAGTCATCAATTTTGACATTTCTTATGTTAGCTTGTTGTTTTTTTTTAACTGCTTTGCTAAAGGCAAATCAATCATAGGATTTCAATCATGTATTTATAAGTTTTGATGCTTCATTTTATGTTAATAAGTTTATAAATCATTAAAAATAACTCAAGAAGAATGATAAAGTGTGAAAGTTCTAATAAAAGCAGCAAGTAAAATGGGGAGACAAAAGGAAAGATTAATATAAATGACATCTATATGATTAAGCACTGACTCTTTCTCTGCATGAAATTAATGCTAAGTAAATACTTTTTAGTTAAATAACTATGTATTAAAAAACTGGAAAAATATGGGTGAATATTTATGTTTTTTCTATAAAAATATTTCTACACAAAAAATTTATATAACAATCTAATGACAAACAAGATTTGACAGCATGAACTATTGCATATCCCAAATCATCATAGACAATATTAAAAGTCAAATTACCTGGAATAAAATATTTTTATCATACATAATTGAGAGTTGGTAATCTTATTTTATTAAATTTTTACAAACAAACTAAGAGTAGATCAGATCAGTCACTCAGTCGTATCCGACTCTTTGTGACCCCATGAAAGAAAGAATATATAAAAGGACTGGTCATCAAAGATAGATGTTCTATTAACAATAAAAAGAGATTGGCAGAATCATATATATATTACTCCCAATTGATGAAAATCCATACAAACATTCCAAGAAATTTTATGTTTCTTTTAAAATGTTAATAATAAAATAGAAGAGCAATCAGTAAAGCAAAATGCATGGAGTGATTCTAATCTCTGTCTGTATTTAAACATTTGTATTATCAAGCTGATAATAATAATTAATGAGAATGAGGGAGTTAGAGATTTTACTATTCAATTTTTTTTTTAATTTTTAAAATTTAACCTTACCACAATAAACACCAATAATAATAAAAATAAAATTAAGTATATTTCAAAATAGAAAATTACCAATTCTCTATAAAACTATATTCCCACTTAAATATCATTAGACACCTAATTGATACATTAATTATTACTTTCTGGAGATAAGAAACTTTAATTTTTGTATGTTTTTATAAGTAATTGAAACACTTAAAAAAATATTGTCTTCTCATGTCCACCTAACTCATTTTTACTCACTTTTATTTTGGCTCAGCTGGTAAAGAATCTGCCTGCAATGTGGGAGACCTGGGTTTGATCCCTGGGTTGGGACGATCCCCTGGAGAAGGGAAAGGCTACCCACTCCAGTATTCTGGCCTAGAGAATCCCATGGACTGTATAGTCCATGGGGTTGCAAAGAGTTGGACACAACTGAGCGACTCTCACTTCACTTCACTTGCACTATTTTAAACTACACAAAACTAGAAATTTCTCAAAGCAAAGAAGATATCTCCAGAACCAGAAAGACCATGTCTAGAATTTGTCATTTCACTCCAGGATTGAACATCATAAAGAATCAAAGATAAAATGCCCAACACAAAGATGTGAAATATAGTTTTGGTAAACACGTGTCCTCTAGATTATTATAAATTCAGCCTTAATTATATTACTTTCTTGCTAGAATGACATTTTTAATGTCCTTTTTCACTAACCAGTTTTTGAAAAACTTATTTCAACAATGTTCAGCTAGATAATAGGTCCCTTAGCAAGTAAAAATGAAGTGGTACAAATATTAAAAGCAGTCTGTGCCCTTTGAAAATATTATGAAAGTAACTGCACAGATGGGCTGAAAGTTTAATTACCTCAAAATAAGAGTGTCAGAGTCATCATTGCTGCTCCAACAACTGGAAACTTAGCAACCAAAATATTCATCATGAAATTAGTCTGAGAATACATATCAAATATACTATAGAAACAGCTGCGATTTCATTTATGTCTCCCAGACACAAGAGTTGTAGGTATGGTGTAGTATGGAGATGCCACATTGACTTTTTCTTAATTTGACATTTTCTAGACATTTCTCAAATGTGCCCAAATGGGAGAAGTGTATGGAATAGAGTAACGTGCACCAATTAAAATAACACCAATTTGATTTCATGTATTTCTGGTGTGCAATTTTGTGTAAAAGTTTACAGTTTCATTACAGGATGTAAAATGTTATTTTGGTCTCATTTTTATTACAGAATGAATAGGACAAGTTAGTTTATTTATGTAGAATTACTAAGCTTCCTTAAACTGAAAAGACTATGTTACTTAGACCTTTGTAAATAACCTTTAATAATGTTATGGATTTTAATATATCATATTCTAAATGATGATATGAATCCTACTTCAGAATCATAGTTGTGTGGCAAGAAGTCAGAAACTTTAAGAAAAAAAAATACTCAACAATGATTTTTTTTCAGAGTAAATATTCATTACTTTCCATCAAAAAAGAGTGAGTGCATAAGGAAATAGTAAGGATATTGAAACTGCTCTTAAAAAAGTTTACTATAGATAATAAAGCCCACTGTGGCATCTTCCCATTCTCTGCATCTTTGTTACTGGCAAGGTTTTGGCCAGAATTCTTTGAGCCAAAATTATTACAGGTTATGGTAACTATGTATTTAAGTAAAGATGATATAGTCTAAAACTAAAAAAGAAATGTGTGTTCATTTATATTTTGCAAAGCAAGTTTTACAAGTACAAGAAGGAGTGTGACATATTCTGGAAAATGTTAAGAAACCATGATAATAAGGAATTGTATATTATTAGTATCAACAATTTCTGAGAAGCAATACAATTTGTGGTTCAGTTCAGTTCAGTTCAGTCACTTAGTCATGTCCGACTCTTTGCGACCCATGAATCCCAGCACACCAGGCCTCCCTGTCCATCACCAACTCCCGGAGTTCACTCAGACTGACTCAAACCCAATTTGGGTTACTGAATCAGAACTGAATTAACAATAAATCCTTTTTACCTCCCCAAAATGCTTTCATATAAGCCAACTATCACTTCAGGTCTTGGGAAACAAGAATAATACTGAGACCATTCTTACACAGAATATTCAGTTCAGTTCAGTCCCTTCTTTGTGGTCCAATTCTCACATCCTTACATGACTACTGGAAAAAACATAGTTTTGACTATACAGACCTTTGTAGCCAAAGTGATATCTCTGCTTTTTAATACCCTATGTTTGCCATAGCTTTCCTTATAAGCACCAAGCTTTCTTTCTTTTTTTTTTTTTTTTGAAACTTTAGTAGATTTTTTTTAAATATAAATGTATTTATTTTAATTGGAGATTAATTACTTATTATTGTTTTTTTTTCTTTTCTTTTCTTTTTCTTTCTTTTTTTTTTTTTTAATTTCATGGCTGCAGACTCCATCTGCAGTGGTTTTGGAGCCTAAGAAAAGAAACTCTATCACTGTTTCTGGTCTTTCCCATTCTGTTTGCCATGAAATGGCTGGAGAGAATGCCATGATCTTGGTTTTTGAATGTTAAGTTCCAGGTCAGCTTTTTGACTCTCTCTCACCCTCATCAAAGGCTCTTTAGTTCCTCTTCATTTCTGCCATTAGGATGGTGTCATCTGCATATGTGAGATTGTTGATATTTCCAGCTTGTGATTCATCCAGCCTGGTATTTCACATGATGTACTCTGCATAGAAGTTAAATAAGCAAGATGACAATACACAGCTTTGTGGCACTCTTTTTTCCAAATTTTTAAGTATTCAGTTGTTCCGTGTCCATTAAATAAGCAATACATATATAATCAATGGCATCTTATGTGACATCAGTTCACTTCAGTTCAGTTTAGTCGCTTAGTCATGTCCGACTCTTTGCGACCCCATGAATTGCAGCACGCTAGGCCTACCTGTCCATCACCAACTCCCGGAGTTCACCCAAACCCATGTCCATTGATTAGGTGATGCCATCCAACCATATCATCCTCTGTCAACCCCTTCTCCTGCCCCCAATCCCTCCCAGCATCAGAGTCTTATCCGATGAGTCAACACTTCACATGAGGTGGCCAAAGTATTGAAGTTTCAGCTTTAGCATCAGTCCTTCCAAAGAACACCCAGGATTGAATTCCTTTAGAATGGACTGATTGGATCTCCTTGCAGTCCAAGGGACTATAAAGAGTCTTCTCCAACACCACAGTTCTAAAGCATCAATTCTTCAGCCCTCAGCTTTCATCACAGTCCAACTCTAACATTCATACATGACCACTGGAAAAACCATAGCCTCGATTAGACGGACCTTTGTTGGCAAAGTAATGTCTCTGCTTTTCAATATGCTATCTAGCTTGGTCATAACTTTCCTTCCAAGGCATAAGCGTCTTTTAATTTCATGGCTGAAATCACCATCTGCAGTGATTTTGGAGCCCCAAAAAATAAAGTCTGACACTGTTTCCACTGTTTTCCCATCTATTTCCCATGAAGTGATGGGACCAGATGCCATGATCTTAGTTTTCTGAATATTGAGCTTTAAGCCAACTTTTTCACTCTCCTTTTTCACTTTCATCAAGAGGCTTTTTAGTTCCTCTTCAATTTCTGCCATAAGGGTGGTATCATCTACATATCTGAGGTTATTGATATTTCTCCCGGCAACTTGATTCCAGCTTGTGCTTCTTCCAGCCCAGCGTTTCTCATGATGTACTCTGCATATAAGTTAAATAAGCAGGGTGACAATATACAGCCTTGACGTACTCCTTTCCCTATTTGGAACCAGTTTGTTGTTCCATGTCCAGTTCTAACTGTTGCTTCCGGACCTGCATATAGGTTTCTCAAGAGGCAGGTCAGGTGGTTTGGTATTCTCATCTCTTTCAGAATTTTCCACAATTTATTGTGATCCACACAGTCAAAGGCTTTGGCATAGTCAATAAAGCAGAAATAGATGTCTTTCTGGAACTCTCTTGCTTTTTCCATGATCCAGCAGATGTTGGTAATTTGATCTCTGGTTCCTCTGCCTTTTCTAAAACCAGCTTAAACATTTGGAAGTTCACGATTCACATATTGCTGAAGCCTGGCTTGGAGAATTTTGAGCATTACTTTACTAGTGTGTGAGATGAGTGCAATTGTGCAGTAGTTTGAGCATTCTTTGGCATTGCCTTTGGAATTGGAATGAAAACTGACTTTTTCCAGTCCTGTGGCCACTACTGAGTTTTCTAAATTTGCTGGCATATTGAGTTCAGCACTTTCACAGCATCATCTTCCAGGATTTGAAATAGCTCAACTGGAATTCTATCACCTCCACTAGCTTTGTCCGTAGTGATGCTTTCTAAGGCCCAGTTGACTTTCGATTCCAGGATGTCTGGCTCTAGGTGAGTGATCATACCATCGTGATTATCTTGATCGTGAAGATCTTTTTTGTACAGTTCTTCTGTGTACTCTTGCTACCTCTTCTTAATATCTTCTGCTTCTGTTAGGTCCATATCATTTCTGTCCTTTATCGAGCCCATATTTGCATGAAATGTTCCCTTGGTATCTCTAATTTTCTTAAAGGGATCTCTAGTCTTTCCCATTCTGTTTTTTTTTCCTCTATTTCTTTGCATTGATCATTGAGGAAGGCTTTCTTATCTCTCCTTGCTATTCTTTGGAACTCTGCATTCAAATGCTTATCTCTTTCCTTTTCTCCTTTGCTTTTCACTTCTCTTCTTTTCACAGCTATTTGTAAGGCCTCCCCAGACAGGCATTTTGCTTTTTTCATTTTTTTTCCATGGGGATGGTCTTGATCCCTGACTCCTGTACAATGTCACCAACCTCTGTCCATAGTTCATCAGGCACTCTATCAGATCTAGTCCCTTAAATCTATTTCTCACTTCCACTTTATAATCATAAGGGATTTGATTTAAGTCATACCTGAATGATCTAATGGTCTACTTTCTTCAATCTAAGTCTGAATTTGGCAATAAGGAGTTCATGATCTGAGCCACAGTCAGCTCCCAGTCTATTTTTTGCTGACTGTATAGATCTTCTCCATCTTTGGCTGCAAAGAATATAATAATCTGATTTCAGTGGTGACCATCTGGTGATGTCCGTGTGTAAAGTCACACTTATGTGACATGGCACCCCTTTATTTGTCTGACCTCATGATTATGACCTAACTCCACTCCAGGCTCACTGTACTGTTGTTCCTCCAACATCCTGGAGGTGTCCCTATCTCGGCTTTGGGCATGCCGAACCTCGCCCAGAATCCTCTCTCATTAGAGGCACACTTCTTTTCCTCATCCCTTCAATTCTTAATCCCATTTCTATTTCTTAAAGAAGACTTTTGTGTCCAATGCATCTAAATATTGCCTTCTCATTCTGACTCATGCCAACTTATTTTCTACTTTTCTTGTTTTATTTTGTGTTCTTCTTATCACTTATTATCTAACATACTGACATACAGGTGTTACTTGAGTTAAATTTTTGACTATTTTCCTCATTGGAATATAAATTTCTTGAGAGCGGGGATTCTGGTTTGTCTTGTTTACTATAATTCAGGATCACAATAATATTTTTACATGAAGACATGAATGAACTTACTGCAATACAAAGTAAATAAAATACTGAAAAATTTGATCCAATAAATATTTTACTTTTTTTCCTATAGAAGGGCAAATCAGCTAATATTCCTTTTCAGACTTAGAATTCTATGATTCTGTAAAGCATATATTTAATAGAGACATCTTATGCAAATACACACAAATTTTGTATCATTTCACTATAAGGGAATTAAGCGTCTCAAAAATAGAAAGAAGAGAGGCAAAGTATACATCTGGAAAGGAACGAATTAAAGAGTCTGGCTTTTGCTGTATTTCTCTCCCAATTACTGATGACACATTCCTGGGGAAATAAAGAAAAGTCATATTTTCTAATATTCTTGTAGGCATGCTGGTAATTGGATCATCTTGCAAAAAGACTAATTCTATGTTAGGGGGGAGTGCCTTTACACATGAAAGGCACTTAGCACCATGCCCATGCTATATATTTATACTAAACTAATCTATGAGTTTATGAGTTATGGAGTCCTAGACAATGTCTCATAAGCTATAGAATTATCTGGGTTATAACATGGAAGTATTGGTTGTGTAAACCCTCTCTGTTGTATAAGGTGACCACACATCTCACTTAGAGATAACATCTAATGCTTTGACCACAGAAAGAATGTCAGATGCAGAAAGAAAGAACATGGGTAACCATGAAGAATGTCCCCAATTCTAACTGCTCTCTTTGGGCCTCTTGTTTTCTTGTTTCCTTAAAATAATTAATAACATCCTATAGCTCAGCATCAAATAGCTAAAATATCTTCAGAGGTTGATTCTGGAGCATAGTTGAAAAGGCATAGTTTTTAAATATTAAAATCTTAAAATTAGGAGACCGGAAGGTCAGGTTTATCCCTTACCAAAATATCTTGAAGAGTTTACTAAATATCTTTAAGCCTGGATTCTTCATTTATAAAATAAAGATAATACTTCAAAGGTGGAGATGAGACATAAAAAGATAGTATATTTGAAATATCAGTTGCCAAGGAAATAGTGAATGTATATGTTTACCAGTATGCATATGTTAGACTCATCTTTTGTTGGAGTAGCAGATAAATATATCAGAGATCTCATTTCATATCTTTAGCATTAAATTTTTCATCAAAAAGAAATAGTTATCAGACAAATCTGATTCATGGTTAATAGGGTGGAATAGAGATGTTGCTATTTCATTCTTTCATGAGGGTTTGGAGATAAAGAAAGATATCAAGGTTATTAATCATCAACTCTGCAACTGGCAATGAACTAGGTGCTTTCCATACACTGTTTCACCTAATGCTCAGAGGAGCTTCCAGATGTATTATAATCCTTCTTTTATAGAAAAAATTACTGACGTTCAAATAGGTTACATAATGGAAGTAGATTAATTTACATTGTGCGTTTGTCTCTGCCCTCAGTGCCTAACAGAGTAACTTGAATTTACTTATTAGATTTAATATATTATATAAGCAAACCCTAACAACTGATTTACGATAAGGCATAAAGGAATTACACACAAACACACACACACACACACATATATATATATATATATATGTATGTATGTATGTATATATAAAGCAGGCTTCTTGACAATGAAGGAGATACAAGAGATGCAGATTACATCCCTGGATCAGGAAGATGCCCTGGAGTAGGAAATCGCAACCCACTCCAGCATTCTTGCCTGGAGAATCCTGTGGACAGAGAGCTACAGTCTATGGGGTCACAAAGAGTCAAACATGACTGTGCACACACACACACACACACACACACACACACATGAACACACACATATATAAAGCAGAAGACTGAAGGAAGACAGAAGTGGTAAACCACTGGAAAAGGCTAAACTCCTAAAGAATGTGATAGTCAGACAGACAAGGAGAAATATCATATGACATCCCTTATATGTAGAATCTAAAAATAAATGATACAAACAAACTTACTGACAAGACAGAAACAGACTCACAGACTCAGAGAAGGAGCTTATAGTTGCCAGGGAGGAAGGATAAGGGGAAGCGTCAATTAGGGAGCTTGGAATGAGCATGTACATACTACTATATTTAAAATGGATAGCTGACAAAGACCTACTGTATAGCATGGGGAACTCTGCTCAATATTATGTGGCAGCCTGGAAGGGAGGGACATTTGGGGAAGAATGGATATATATATATATATATATATATATATATATATGTATGGCTGAGTCTGCTGTTTACTTGAAATTATCACAACGTTGTTTGTTAATTGGCTATATATATAAAATAAAAAGAGAAGAAGAAAAAAATAATGCAAACACCATAAAATAACAAGTTTAGCAAATATCAGTTAAATTTTCACAGAAAATGTCATCATTTCTCAATTTACAAAAGGGATGACCAATCAGGACATTTTCCTATAAATACAAAGATTAACAAGTTTGCAGTCTAAAGTTTGATGTTATGTATATTACATACTTAGATAACTTAGACCATATACAATGCATGCCTGCAAATTCAAATAATAAAAACAAAGAAAAGTTTTCACCATTTTAATTTCATTATTTAGAAAAGTTTCAAAATTCTGTTATGGTTTTGACATTATCTCATTTCTTCTTTGAAGACTCTAGAATATAAACTTAGTTATTTATTTTTTATTTCCAAGTGATATAGACTAATGACAAATGGCATTTGCCATTGGGCCTCTATTTTTTTTTTTCTTATACCGTTAACAATTTCATTGTCTTTATTTAATCATTACATTCAATGCAATTTAATTTTAAGGAAAATATGTTCCAATTGAACCTCTCTAGAGTTCACCTTCTTAAAACAATCTCTTCTGCAGTCATGCAGCAACTTATACAGAAACTTTCTGCCTTAAATATTGTCAGTGAGAGGAAAAAAAAATGTCGAGCAAATGTCTCTCTTCAAATGGGAGAAAGTGACATTGCCAGTGAATAGAGGTGCTTCCTGTTATCTGTGCTTAATAACCTCTCTCACTGGCACCCATTCAGCTGCAACTTAGCACAAAGATATGTCTGCATGTCATTTAACAAGGCTGCATTAATACACCTAACCAATCAATGGCTTTTACCCACTCCACAAGGACACCAGTCTGTTACTATTACTAGACACTGTCAACAGAAAATGACACCAGGGTCACAAAGGCAAAATGATGTCAGTTTAATCAGAGAGGAGACAAAAAGTCAAACAATGCTACCTGGGACAGAAGTGCAACAAGGAGACTCAGAGGTTGGCATAAGTCACTCTTGGCAGGTCCCAGTGAAACCAGCTTGAAATTCAGTGATATAAAATCCAATAGAATGACATAGACCATCAGAACTGTTTTCTCCCCATTCAATTAAAAGTGGGGACTGCTGTTGGCAGAAGGAAAGTCTGTAACAAAATATTGGAATAAGATGAAACTTGAATAGACTTTATAGGAAATCAAACTATTTTTCTTTCCAAGAAAAGGACCAGGAGCCTAAATTATATTAAGATCTGTTTAATCAATTGCTTGTTTCCTTTCCATGGAAAATCAAATAGATGTTTTTAAAAGTCTTATTATATTAAGCCAGCAGCTTTGAATTCGTATGTGTATACACTGATGAGATAGCTGTTCATATTAAGTAGTGATAATAATGATGGATTTGCACAATTATGCATGTGGAATAGGCCTTAGAGATGATCTGGCCCAACCTGCTCATTTTACAGATGAGAGAACTAAATCTGAGACAGGATGAGTGAAGTGCCTCGGCGCACAAGGGCAGTGGTAGGCTCCTGGCTCTCAGTCTAGCGTTTCTTCCAAAGCACTGTTGAAAGTTCACATTTTACAATAATAATGTAATTTTTATCTAGAAAAAAGGATTTAATTAATTTTTCATGTACATGAGATGTGTGTTATTTGTGAAACAGTGAAGGGGAATTATTTTAATTGTTACAAATAGAACAGTTGTAAACAATGAAGTATCATTCTACTGACTTGACCCTGTAAACCTTATAAGATTCCTTTTCTACTTGCGTCAGAAAAACTTGTGGATGTTTGGTGCCTTTAAAATATACTAGAGATAAGGGCCACAACTAAGTCAATAAGAGCTGTATAAAAGCAGAAAATATACTGGTAAAATGTCAGAAATGCCATATTCAATCCCCCACTGCCCTAATCTGAGTTATTTGGCTGGCTCATGACCCAGTTTTCACAAGGTTCAGTATTTTGGACTTGTCTCTGACATTGTCTGCCCTGTCTCTTTATGTAGAATAGAAAGCCAGTGCTGACTGTGCTCCCCACTTGAGATAACTCTTTTGGTCAAATTTGGCTCATTCTTTCTTTTAACTCCATTCCCTGCACTTTGGTTTCTGTTACATCATGTAGCTCTGGGATGGGTTATCCATATGGAGAGCCAGGTGGATAAGCCTTTTCCCCCAGATGCATTCCAGATAGCTTTCTGCCTTGGGCTGATAACTATTTCAAAATTTGAAATATTATCTAAAAAGATTAGATAATAAAAGAAGGGTAACTTTGAAACCAAATTTCAACTGCCATGTGTGAAATAGCTGGTAAGAAGTTGCTGTATAACACAGGGAGCCCAGCCTGACTCTCTCTGGTGACATAAGAGGTAGGATGGGGGGAGGAGAGGGAAATTCAAGAGGGAGGGAGATACACACACACACACACACACACACATATAATTATGGCTGATTTGCATTGTTGCACAGTAGAAACCAACACAATATTATAAAGTATTTTTCTTTTAATTAAAAATAAATTTAAATAATTTAAAATACTCTCCAAAAAAAAAAATGAAGAGGTCTATTTCAACCTTTCAAAAATCAATGTACCTTTTGAATAAATAAGTATCTCAAGGATTCTCTGCCTCTGATACTGATATAAGAATTTAATGGTTATTTGTGGCAATAAGAGTTAGTATTTGCATGACCTATATAGAATGTGTTGGGCACATTCTGTTGGAGTTCTGTTATTAAAAAAAAAAAAACTATATCTTTTTATTTTCAAAATTTTAAATTATAAAAGATTTACTATGCTTATTCAAGCTTCATATACCTTCCCCTAAGCTTCTAATATCTCATTTAATTTTCCCTGTGCCTCAGTTTGGGACTTCTGATTTAGAGAGTGAATGCACACACAGTACTATAATATTTTTCTCCTCCTTGTCTCTCTGTCTTTCATCTCTCCCAACTCAGGTAATTTCATCATAAGGCAATTTTTTTTCTCACATATTCTCATATTTTCCTCTCAGTTTCCTCTGGCAACACCGGTCCTCTGCAGTATTATCTCAGAAAAGTTTTCCTTCTGTTTATCTCCTTAATTTCATTATTAAACAGGGAGTGAGAGATAGAATTATAATTATTATGGTTAATTTGTATAAGGATTGTCCCAGCTTAATTAAAAAAAAGATAATATCACTTCCTTGATAATGGGAAGAATAATCACTAAGTGGTATCAACTTGGACAATCCTTTACCGTTTCTAAAAATTGTAGCAAAATCCCTCTCTATTTTTGATTTGCTTCTACAGTCAAGTTTAAAGATTTTATTTCGCATATAAATTCTCATTCTGTTTTGTATTGAAAGGTTGATAAACTTTTTTTATCTAAAGTTATATAACTACATTTTGGGTTAAACATAAACCCTGTATATACTGTAAATGCATTCTAAGTAATCAAGTTACAATAGTTTCTGGAACCACCATTTTGTAAACTGAGAACTGTTTAGGGCAATTTTTTAAATTTCAAAAACAATATAGAAAAATTACATTTTAAAATGGTGGCTATAAAAGCACCTCAAATGTCCACTAACAGACAAATGGATAAAGAAAATGTGTATGTGTGTGCGTGTGTGTGTTCAGTTGTATCTGACTCTTTGAAACCCCATGGACTGTAGCTTGCTAGACTCCTCCATCCTTTGTATTTTCCAGGCAAAAATACTGGAGTGGCTTGTTATTACCTACTTCAGGGTATATTCCTGACCCAGGGGTCAAACTGGCATCTCATTTGTCTTTTGTGTTGGCAGGCAGATTCTTTACCACTAGTGCCACTTGGGAATATGTGGTGTGTTTGTGTGTGTGTGTGTGTGTGTGTGTGTATAGTGGTGCTTTAGTAGCTGAGCCATGTCTGACTCTTGTGAGCCCATGGACTGTAGCCCACCAGGCTACTCTGTTCATGGGATTCTCCAGGCAAGAATAGTGGAGTAGGTTGCCATTTCCTCCTCTGGGTGATCTTCCAGACCTAGGAATCAAGGAATCAAAGCCGGGTCTCCTACATTACAGGCAGATTCTTTATCCACTGAGATACAAGGGAAGCTTTTATATATATGGAATACTATACTGGAAATGATAGAATTTCCTTCTTTTATAACTAATGATATTACATTAATAATAATAATAATAATATATAATGGAATATTAGTAGAACTATAAAAAAAGGAAATTCTACCATTTACAAAATCATGGATAGACTTGGAAAAGACATGCTAAGTAAGGTAAACCAGTTACAGAAAGACAAATATTGTATTATTCTACTTCTATGAGATATTAAAAATAGTCAAATCTATAGAAGCAGAAATAGGATGGTGGTTGGCAGGGTATAGGAGAAGGGAGAAATGGGAATTGCTGTCCAACAGGTATATGATTACAACTATACAACATGCCTGAGTTCTAGATACCAGCTGTAAAACATAGTGCCGACATTTAATAATACAGTACTTGCAATGAAAAAATTGCTGAGAACAGATTTTATGTTTTGTTCTTATCACCAAAAAAAAGCAAAGTGACATATGAAACTCTTGGAGGTGATGAACATATGAACATATTTATTACCTTGATTATACTGTTAGTATAAGAGTTTTATGTTTATTCACATTCATCCAATTGCATACATTACATATATGCAGTTATTTATTTATCACTTATGCCTCAAAAAGCTGTAAAAAATACATTTTGTTAAACAGTGAGGCTATGGAGAGTAATGATGAGTCAGATATTAATAAGACATAAATAGTGATTTTTCCCCTCTGTACCAAAATAGAATAGAGGTTGTTGGGTCTAAAGTCAGACTAAGTTCAAAATCTCGTTCCACTATTAACTACCATGAACAAAATGCTCAATTTTCTCTTCCTTTCTTAATCTGTAAAATAAAGACAGTATTAATACATCTTTCCTAGAGCTGTTAGAAAAGACAAATGAGAGAACACACATTAAGCATTTGGAGCCATGCCTGGCATCCACTAAGGGTTAGCAACGATGATTATGATAATAAATAGTGATACTCTCTAGCTCTGAAGGACCGCTCTGACTTCAGTGATGTCTGCTCTCTTGTGCTGATGTTCTACACAGAGAATGAAGTAATCATTCAACTTCCTGATACATGAAAAGACATGCATTGGTTACCTGATTCCTTTACTGGCTTACTTTCAACTCTTGCAAGCAGTTATGATTTTCCATAGTAGTTACTTATCCTTATAATTCAAAGGGATATTTACTTAGAATATGCTGCTGCTGCTGCTAAGTCGCTTCCTTCATGTCCGACTCTGTGCAACCCCATAGACAGCAGCCCACCAGGCTCTGCCATCCCTGGGATTCTCCAGGCAAGAACACTGGAATGGGTTGCCATTTCCTTCTCCAATGCATGAAAGGGAAAAGTGAAAGTTAAGTCGCTCAGTCGTGTCTGACTCTTTGTGACCCCATGGACTGCAGCCCACCAGGCTCCTCCATCCATGGGATTTTCCAGGCAAGAGTGTTGGAGTGGGTGGCCATTGCCTTCTTCAACTTAGAATATAGTGTGTAGTAAATTCTTTCCTTTCAGACCTCATTAATAATTTGTCTTCCTGATATTAGTTTTGTCTGCTTATCTCTGAATCATTTTATAATCTCAACTCATTCATCCATCCATTATAGGTGTATTATATTCATGTTTTAAAATAATATAATGCCTAAGGGCCACAAGGTAATAGTATTCTACTACAAATACAACAGTATTTAATTTTATAAATAAGCATACTGGATTTAGTTTACAGCAGTGCATTTCAAAATTGGATTTGCCTGTGAAAGATCTGCTCTCTTATTGGCACACAGTGTGTCTTTGTTAGGGCCCAAGAATTTCTATTTTTAATAAACTCCCCAAAGATGATAAGTTTGCTGGTCAATGTCAGCACACTTTGTTCCACACAAGATTTATAGAACATTATTATGATCTTTACTATTTAAACACAGTAGGATAACAGATCTAATTTTAAGTTTCAGGCTTTAGAATTGGGGTTTGGGAGTCAATACTAGAAATTCTAGTTTATAATTGTTTGCTGCTGCAGGAATTTGATTTGATGTTGTTTTTGTTTGCATGTATATTTAATTTTAATGGTATATTTTTAGTATCATAACTTTAATACTTTGATTGAATTCATCAACATACAAGATAGTTTTCAAGAGAGAATAAGAGAACTGACATGACATCATATCCAAACATGAATTTTAAATGAATGTTACCAAGTCTTGTCTCTCTGTGACAAGTTTAAGTTTTAAAATAGAGCAAAGTTTTAAAAATACCTTTAGTTCTTCTAGTGGTATACACTACAGTTCAGGAGCAGTCAAACTGATGCTTCACTGCAAATCTTCTGCTTTAAATAGCACTGGTTAGAGGCTGGGGAAAGCATGCAATATTAACAATATGACAAGAAGAGAAGAGTGGAGAGGAAAAGAAATGTCAAACTGTGAAAATACATTCAAGTAGAAAAGAAACATGTTCTTGGTAAGGGTACATCATGTTGGGCTTATATACTGCAATATAGATGAATAAGGTACTAGAAACAAAGGTTCTACTCATCATTAATTGAGTTTATGAAGTCCTGTTTTTTTTCTGATTCAGCACATTGATACATTTTTAAAATATAAAAGTTTTGAAAGAGAAAAAAGATACCTATAGCTATCATCATTCTTTCTATCTGTAATCCTAAGAAAGATAAAAGAGAAATGGAAATGCAAGTGAATTTTTATAAAATTCCATTAGATATGACAGTAGGGGGATTAAGTGATTACTTCTCTTCTTTTGAATTTTTCATTCTGAAACAATTTTAGATTTTCAGAGACTTGCAAGAATGGTACAGAGTGTTTTTATGCATCTTCTCAGCTTCCCCTAAAGTTCACATTTCACCAAAGCATGGTGCATTTGTCAAAGCTAAGAAATTAACATTGGCACAAGACTGTGCACTGTACTACAGTATTTAATGTTCATCAATTTTCTCAATACTATTCCTTTTCTTTTTCAGAATCTAATCTAATTTACCACATTATATTTATTCGTGTTTCCTTGGTCTCCTCTAGGGCTTCCCTGGTGGCTCAGAAGGTAAAAAATCTGCCTGCAATGTAAAAGACCTGGGTTCAATTCCTGGGTTGAGAAGATCCCCCGGAGAAGGACATAGCATCCCACTCCAGTATTCTTGCCTGGAGAAACCCCACAGACAGAGGAGCCTGGTGGGCTAAAGTCCATGGGGTCGCAAAAAGTTGGACATGACTGAGAAACTCAGCACAGAACAGTCTCCTCTAACTTGTGATAGTTTCTTAATTCTTCCTCTGTTTGAATGTCATTGGCAATTCTGAAAAGTACTGGAGACATGTTTTATAGATTGGCCCTCAGTTTGGGTGTTTTTGTTACTAGATTCTAGTTATGAATTTAAAAAAAAATAATATCACAGAGGTGGAGTTGCCTTTTCAAAGCATCAGATCAAAGGGTACATAATGTCAACATGACTTATTTCAACTGATGTTAATTTTGATCACTTGGTTAAGATGATTTATGCATGATTTATCTACAGTGAAGTAACTTTCTTTTTTTTTTTTTTTCCATTTCCACACTTTAGTCATAAATGAGTCACTGAATCTAGGCCATCCTTAAAGAGAAGGAGTCAAGTAACATCTATCTCCTAGAGAAAGTAGTATTGTTATAGGTAGAGTTATAACCCTTTAAAGACATTCCTTTCCTAATCCCCAGAATGTGAATATGTATTTCACTGGTTGTCTTCAAGATTTTATCTTCATAAGTTTAAAGATGATAGAACTAAGTAAGCATTTTGCATTTATCCTATTTGGTTTGTCTGATCTTCTTAGATCTGTGGTTCTATGATACCACCAATTTTGGAAGTGATCAGGATAATTTCTTCAGATAATTCTGTGTTGCTTTTTCCTTTTTCTTCTTCTGGAATTTCAATTATGATTATTTCAAATCATTTGAATTTATCTGTAATGGAATTATGCTGTGTTTTCTTTCTTTTCCACTATTTTGTTCTTTGGTTTTTATCTCAGTAATACTTATTGAACTCTTTTCATTTTCATTGATTCGTTCCTTGATTGTGTTTATTTGATAGATAAGTCCTTCAAAGGAATTCTTTAGTTCTATTAAGATGTTTTTGATTTCTAGCATAGTCAATTAAATTTTTCTTATTGTTTCCATCTCCGCACAAATTATCTGCACCATCTGGCATGTATTGATGATTTTCATTAAAATCTTTAACTTTAATTTTTTTTAAATTGTTTTTATATCTCCTTTATTTAAAAGTTCTAGGATTTATGTCCTATATGAATTTTGATCTGATGGTTGTTTTGTTTATTCAAAACTGTGTTTTTTCTCTCCTTTTTGTTTGAATCATAACCGCTTTTTTGGAAGTGTAACGTGTTATATTGAATTTTATATTGATATATTTCATTTTTATGTCTGGAAATGAACATGTTTTTCTCTCTGGTAGGACTTTTTTTTTTTAATATAAATTTGTTTATTTTAATCTGGTAGGACTTCAGTGGGTGTTTGGGATGGTGGCGAATAGTGGTTGTGCTAGTTTGATCAGGTGTTGGGCTGGGTTTAAAGTATATCTTTGCTATGGTTAACCTCAATGCACAGAAGGTTTAAACTCTTCTAGCAATGCCTTACGGAGAAGGCAATGGCACCCCACTCCAGTACTCTTTCTTGGAAAATCCCATGGATGGAGGAGCCTGGTGGGTTACAGTCCATGGGATTGCGAAGAGTCGGACATGACTGAGCGACTTCACTTTCACTTTTCACTCTCATGCATTGGAGAAGGAAATGGCAATCCACTCCAGTGTTCTTGCCTGGAGAATCCGAGGGACAGAAGAGCCTGGTAGGCTGCCATCTCTGGGGTTGCACAGAGTCAGACACGACTGAAACGACTTAGCAGCAGCAGCAGCAATGCCTTATGGTTATGGTACTGGCTTATTTCCTAGATATTTTTCTCTGTGCCTTACAATGATTTTAACTCTTTCTTTGCTCCTTCAGTTCAGTTCAGTAAGTCAACTGTGTCTGACACTTTGCGACCCCGTGGACTGCAGCATGCCAGGCTTCCCTGTCCATCTCCAATTACTGGAGTTTACTCAAGCTCATGTCCATAGTCAGTGATACCATCCAACCATCTCATTCTCTGTCGTCCCTTTCTCCTCCTTCCTTCAATCTTTCCTAGCTTCAGGGTCCTTTCAAATGAGTCAGTTCTTCGCATCAGATGGCCAAAGTATTGGAGTTTCAGCTTCAGTATCAGTCCTTCCAATGAATATTCATGACTGATTTCCTTGAGGATGGACTGGTTGGATCTCCTTGCAGTCCAAAGGCCTCTCAGGAGTCTTCTCCAACACCACAGTTCAAAAGCATCAATTCTTCAGCACTCAGCTTTCTTTATAGTCCAACTCTCACATCCATGGACGACTACTGGAAGAACCATAGCTTTGATTATATGGACCTTTGTTGGGAAAGTAATGTTTCTGCTTTTCAATGTTCTCTCTAGGTTGGGCATAACTTTGCTTCCAAGGAACAAGCATCTTTTAATTTCATGGCTGCAGTCTCCACCTGCAGTGATTTTGGAGCCCCCCAAAATAAATTATCTCATTTTTTTCCCCATCTATTTGCCATGAAATGATGGGACCCAATGCCACAATCTTAGTTTTCTGAATGTTGAGCTTTAAGCCAACTTTTTCACTCTCCTCTTTCACTTTCATCAAGTAGCTCTTTAGTTCTTCTTTGCTTTCTGCCATAAGATTGGTGTCATCTGCATATCAGAGGTTACTGATATTTCTCCCAGCAATCTTGATTCCAGCTTGTCCTTCTTCCAGCCCAGCGTTTCTCATGATGTACTCTGCATATAAGTTAAAATAAGAAGGATGTCAATATACAGCCTTGATGTACTCCTTTTCCTGTTTGGAACCAGTCTGTTGTTCCATGTCTGGTTCTAACTGTTGCTTCTTGACCTGCATACAGATTTATCAGGAGACAGGTCAGGTGGTCTGGTATTCCCATCCCTTTCAGAATTTTCCACAGTTTGTTGTGATCCACATAGTCAAAGGCTTTGGTGTATTCAATAAAGCAGAAGTAGTTGTTTTCCTGGAACTCTCTTGCTTTCTCGATGATCCAAAGAATGCTGGCAATTTGATTTCTGGTTCCTTTACCTTTGTTCCTTAGAGAGATTATAGTCCTATAGTCCTTTTAGCTCTGTTCTACTGTCATTATTATCCGACAGTTATTAGTTTGCTGAGGGGTGATAGTGAATGCATTTTCTTGTTTTGATTAAGCTTAAACAATCTATTAAGGCAATTAGTCTTGATCTTGAGCCTGAATGTCCAGGTATAATGTAATCTGTTAGGTTAGCTTCTGTCCCAGCCTAGGCTTGGACCTAATATGAAGTACTGCCCATCCCACCTACCCCCACGTTAAGCTTTTTTTTTTTTTTTTTGGTTCATATTCCCTTCTTCAACTGCTGTGTGTATCCACTATGGCCTTTGGTTTTATTTCCCTCCCTCCTGTAGATTTAGGCTTTTGTTTCCTCTGAGAAAGATTTTTCTCACCTCTTCTAGCTATAGATGTCTGCCATGGGCCTTAGGCTACAGATTTTTTTTTCCTTCTTAGGGCTTTTGGATTTTTTTTTCCTTGTGGAAAATGACTGGATCTAGGCAGAGTTTCTGCAGTGGCTGTTTTCTCCCTGCCTAGCCAGGACTATCAGGAAAACTTTCATAGAATTCCCTTTGATTTGTTCTCATTGAATTGGTGGAATTCCTGGGAGAGAGAGCTTGAAAGTGAATGGGAATCCTTTCTAAATCTGAGACCGTCAGGTGCTTTACACTCTCATGAGAGCCCATACTTGGCGATTTAGCAATTTAATAAAAAATTCTCATTGAATATTTTTCACAATTTATATGACATTCAGTGGCATCTTCCTCCATTTAAAGAATTGCTTGGGTTTTTTTCTGCCTACGGTACCCTTTCTAGATTTCAGATTCATTTGCTCTGTAACTTCAGTTCTTTGATGAGTTTCTGGAAATCATTAATTTTAAGTTTGTCAAGCATTTTCACTTGTAAGTGTGGGAGCAACATTCTTTTCAATTCTTTATATCTCGGAACTAAAATTGGAAAAAAAAGATTACCTCTTTTTAAATTTCAGTCAGTATTAACTTGTAGATGTTCTTTGATATATTGTGGTCACTTGGTAATAAGTTTTAGAAATAGAGTAATTCCAAAAGTCAGGCATAAGTGAGAAACAATCTTTTCTAAATTTCTTCATCTCCTGTTCTACCGGACAGGAATCGATAGGATACTCATAAGTACTGCTTAAAAAATTCAAGACACACATTTGTCAAATGTATTTGGAGAAAATAACTGCTTTAACCCCATTACACAACATTTTCTGCTGTAAATTTCCCAGAGTCTTTAATATGTAAGTGAGTCTGGCCAATCAACAGAATGATAATATACTAGTTCTCAAACTTATTTCAACAAGAAATATTCCCTTCTGAAAATAGCAGGAAAGTTATTTATAGTCAGAAAACACTTTGTAACACATGCCTAAATTAGCCAAGTAGCATACAAAATAAACTCGGCTCTCATGTTTCTGTATTGTGAAACTTCATATCTGCTCCAAAAGTGATGGGCTGTTTTCCTCTGAATAGACACTTGACATTCCAGGCCACTCTGAGAGAAAACACCAGGAAAAACATCTCTTTGGATTGGCCTTATAGTTGGGGCCTTATCACATGGATCACAGCCTTGTCTAACTCAATGAAACTTTGAGCCATGGCATGTAGGGCCACTCAAGATGGAAGGCATGATGGAGAGATCTGATAGAATGTAGTTCACTGGAGAAGGGAATGGCAAACCACTTCAGAATTCTTGCCTTGAGAACCCTATGAACAGTATGAAAAGCAAAGAGATATGACACTGAAAGATGAACTCCCCAGGTACTTCATAGGTTTCCAATATACTACTAGAGAAGACTGGAGAAAATAACTCCAGAAAGAATGAGGAGAGGAGCCAGTCAAAAACAATGCCCAATTGTGGATGTGACTGGTGATCGAAGTAAAGTCCAATGCTGGAAAGAACAATATTGCATAAAACTTGGGATGTTAGGTCCATGAATCAAGGTAAATTGAAGTGGCTAAACAAGAGATGACAAGAGTGAACATTGACATTTTAGGAATCAGTGAATTAAAATGGACTGGAATGGGCGAATTTAACTCAAATGACTATTATATATACTACTGTGGGCAAAAATTCCTTAGAATAAATGGAGTAGCCCTCATAGTCAATGAAAGAATCTGAAATGCAGTACTTGAGTGCAATCTCAAAAAGGACAGAATAATCTGTTTGTTTCCAAGGCTAACCATTCATTATCACAGTTTTAGAACTAACACCCAAGAAAGATGTCCTTTTCATCATAGGGGACTGGAATGCAAAAGTAGGAAGTCAAGAGATATCTGGATGAATAGGCAAATTTGGCCTTGGAGTACAAAATGAAGCAGGGAAAGGCTAACAGGGTTTTGACAAGAGAACACACTGGTCATAGCAAACACCCTAGTTCAACAACACAAGAGAAGATACTACACTCATACATCATCCAATGGTCAATACCAAAATCAAATTGATTATATTTTTTGCAGCTGAAGATGGAGAAGCTCTTTACAGTCAGCAAAAACAAGATTGGGAGATGTCTGTGACTCATATCATGAACTACTTCTTGCCAAATTCAGACTTAAATAGAAGAAAGTAGGGAAAACCACTAGACCATTCAGGTATGACCTAAATCAAATCCTTTACGATTATACAGTGGAAGTGACAAATAGATTCAAGAGATTAGATCTGATGGACAGAGTGCTTGGAGAATTATGGATGTAGGTTCATGGCATTGGACAGTATGTAGTGATCAACACCATCCCCAAGAAAAAGAAATGCAAAAAGACAAAATGCTTGTCTGAGGAAGCCTTGCAAATACCTGAGAAAAAAAAGAGAAGAGAAAGGCAAAGGAGAAAGGTAAGATATACCTATTTGAATGCAGACTTCCCAAGAATAGCAAGGAGATATAAGAAAGCCTTCCTCAGTGATCAATGCAAAGAAATAGAGGAAAACAATAGATTGGGAAAGACTAGAGATCTCTTCAAGAAAATCAGTGATACAAAGGGAGTATTTCATGCAGCGATGGGCACAATAAAGGACAGAAATGGTATAGACTTAACAGAAGGAGAAAATATTAAGAAAAGGTGCCAAGAATACAGATAAGAACCATATAAAAATGATCTAAATGAACCAGATAACCATGATGGTGTAATCTCTCACTTAGGGGCAGACATCCTGTAATGCTTAATCAAGTGGACCTTAGGAAGCATCACTATAAATAATGCTAGTGGAGGTGATGGAAGTCCATTGAGCTATTTCAAATCCTAAAAGATGAGGCTGTTATATGCTGCACTCAATATGCCACTGGCATATTTGGAAAACTCAGCAGTGGCCACAGTCTGGAAAAGGTCAGTTTTATTTCCAACCCCCCAAAAATGTAATGCCAAAGAATGTTCAAAATACCTAACCAGTGCAGTCATCTCACACCATAGCAAAGTAATGCTGAAAATTTTCCAAGCCAGGCTTTAACAGTACGTGAACCATGAACTTCCAGATGATCAAGCTGGATTTTAAAAAGGCAGAGGAACCAGAGATCAAATTGTTAATAGCCATTGGGTCATCAAAAAAGCAAGAGAGTTCCACAAATGCATCTACTTCTGCTTTATTGAGTACACAAAGCCTTTAACTCTGTGGATCACAACAAACTGTGGAAAATTCTTAAGAGATGGGAGTACCAGACCACCTGACCTGCCTCCTGAGAAATCTGTATGCTGGTCAAGAAGCAACAGTTAGAACTGGACATGGAACAATGGACTGGTTCCAAATTTGGAAAGGAGTATTTCAAGGCTGTATATTGTCACCCTGCTTATTTCACTTGTATGCAGAATACATTATGCTAAATGCTGCACTGGATGAAGCACAAGCTGGAATCAAGATTCCGAGGAGAAATATCAATAACCTCAAATACGCAGATGACACCACCATTATGGCAGAAATGAAGAGGAATTAAAGAGCCTCTTGATGAAAGTGAAAGAAGAGAGTGAATAAGCTGGTTTAAAACTCAACATTCAAAACACTAAGATCATCACATCGGGTCCCATCACTTCATGGCAAGTAGACGGAAAAACATTGGAAACAGTAACAGATTTTATTTTCTTGGGCTCCAAAACCACTGCAGATGCTGACTGCAGGCATAACATTAAAGAACATTTGCTCCTTGGGAGAAAAGCTATGACCAACCTAGACAGCATATTAAAAATCAGAGACATTACTTTGCTGACAAAGGTCCATCTAGTGAAAACTGTGGTTTTTCCAGTAGTCAAGTATGGATGTGAGAGTTGAACCATAAAGAAAGCTGAGTGCCAAAAAATTAAAGCTTTTGAACTATAGTGTGGAAAAGTCTTGAGAGTTTCTTGGACAGCAAGGAGATCAACATAATCGATCCTACAGGCAATAAGTCCTGAATATTCATTAGAAGGACTGATGCTGAAGCTGAACTTCCAATATTTTGGCCACCTGATGTGAAGAATTGACTCATGAAAAAAACCCTGATTCTGGGAACAATTGAAGGCAAGAGGAGAAGGGGATGACAGATGGTTGAATGGCATCTCTGACTTGATGGACCTGAGTTTGAGCAAGCTCTGGGAGTTGGTGATGGACAGGGAAGCCTGGAGTGCTGCCGTCCATGGAGTCGCAAATAGTCAGACATGACCGAGTGACTAAATTGAAGTGAACTGAACTAGAATTTGGGGCTTTCCTAAAAGCAGCAGTTAGACAACATTATCACTAATTAGTTTGGCTAAGCCTAAAGTAGACTATGACAGAATATCCAAGTTTGTGTATGTCCTCTGACAAAAGGGTAGAAAATATGGCCTTGAAAATTGGAAGAGAATAAGTTTTTCTGCTTCCCATTAAGCCATTTCATTGTCCTGGCCAGAGTATCTGGGACTGTGAATAAACGCTATGATTCCCTTTAGAAAAAAATCCCCAATAATACAAATTTTGGGTTTCCTCATTGGCTCAGCAGAGAGAGAATCTGCTTACAGTTCAGGAACCACAGGAGATGTGGGTTTGATCCCTGAGTAAGGGAGATCCCCTGGAGGAGGAAATGGCAACCCATTCCAGTATTCTTGCCTGAAAAATCCCATGGACGGAGAGCCTGATGGGCTATAGTCTATGGGGTTGCAAAGAGCCAGACATGACTAAGCACCACACACAACAATGTATGTTTTTATGTTGATCGTTTTCCCTAACATTTCTTAGCCATGTTGTTGCAGTGAATTCTTTTTAAGTTTTAATAGTTAAAATATGAAAAACAACAACAACACTGTTTTTGTAAGTTTATAGGTTCAATGCTTCCTCACTTCACTTTCATAAGAAATTGAAAAACAGAACTTGATTTATTTTTTAATTTAAATTTATTTATTTTAATTGGAGGCTAGTTACTTTACAATGTGAACTTGATTTAAAAGTTGGTCCACCAGTATTAACTAATTCACTAATGGTGTGATAGCCTTAAAAATCACTTAAAAAGCATCAATCTTTATTTCCCTGAAAGTTGAGAAGATGTACATCAAGAATTCTTATCACAAGAGCCACAGAACATGAGGAAATGCTTAACTAGTGGTTAAGTTCTGGTTTTTCAAGGTTAAAAGTTATTTTTTTTATATAATCACTGAGTCATTTCAAATTGCTTTCCTGAAACTCAATTATATCAGAAAATCAGGACAGATTAAAATCCCAAATCCAACTATCACACTAATTTTGTTTTATTGTTGAATCAGATGTTTTCTATTATATATATATATATATTTATATTTATATTTTATGATCACTTCTGAAGCATTTTGGAAATGTCACATAGACATAATCTCGGTAGAATTTCTTTCCTGGTACAGGCAACCTGTGTAGTTGGATGTTCAGTCTTATATTGCTTTGAGTGTGTAACTTTTGAGTCAGAGTTTCCTATGGTATGAAAGCCTGTGTTGTCCTCAGGGGATTTGTCACACTTTATTTAGCTCAAGCAGGGACTCAGAAACCTGGAAAATGTACTCTACTTGGCAGCCCAGTACTTCTTGCAAGTAGTAAAGTTCAAGCCATCAAAGAACTTGTCAAGGTGACAATTATATATAACATAGAACGTGACCTTTACAATGAGATTTAAGCTGGGAAATTTATGCTGAGGGGTTTCCCTCCTGCTGGCATGAACCCTGCCTTCTCTATGAAACAGAGTTTGGGCAAAAAACAGCCTGGTTATTCGTAAACCTTTTTTTCTATGCAATAGTAACTAACAGAAGGGTTTTAACATTACAAAGATAGTAAAGCATGTGACTTTCTGATATCTCACTTGATAAGTTGAAATAATTACAATATCCTTAGACCTCCTTTCTGGTTTGTGAGAGATGATAGTGATACCAGATTTAACACAAGGAAGGGCATCCTCAAAAGAATTATGCTGATCATTACTGTAATTAGACTAACTGTAATAATATGAAGCATTAAGCTGGCTTATCCATTAAGACTCTAAGAAAAAAAAGAGAAGAAATGGAGTCTCTATTTAATAGGGAAGGTGATCTAGACGAATAATACATACAATTTTTTTAAAATCTCTATTTAATTGAAAAATAATTGCTTTACAGAATTAGGTTGTTTTCTGTCAAACCTCAACATGAATCAGCCATAGATATGCATGTATCCCCTCCTTTTCGAACTTCCCTCCCATCTCCTCCCCATACCACCCCTCTAGGTTGATACAGAGCCCCTGTTTGAGTTTTTTGAGCCATACAGCAAATTCCCATTCAGTTTCTATTTTACATACGGTAATGTAAGTTTCCATGTTACTCTTTCCATACATCTCAAACTCTCCTCTTCCCATGTCCATAAGTCTATTCTCTGTCTGTTTCTCCATTGCTGCCCTGTAAATAAATTCTTCAGTACAGTTTTTCTACATTCCTTATATATCATTCAGTTCAGTTCAGTTCAATTCAGTCACTCAATTGTGTTGACTCCTTGCGACCCCATGAATCACAGCACGCCAGGCCTCCCTGTCCATCACCAACTCCCGGAGTTCACTCAAACTCATGTCCATCGAGTAGGTGATGTCATCCAGCCATCTCATCCTCTGTCGTCCCCTTCTCCTCCTGCCCCCAATCCCTCCCAGCATCAGGGTCTTTTCCAATGAGTCAACTCTTCGCATGAGGTGGCCAAAGTATTGGAGTTTCAGCTGCAGCATCAGTCCTTCCAGTGAACCCCCAGGACTGATCTCCTTTAAGATGGACTGGTTGGATTTCCTTGCAGTCCAAGGGATTCTCAAGAGTCTTCTCCAATACCACAATTTAAAAGCATCAATTCTTCAGCGCTCAGCTTTCTTCACAGTCATTAGAACACGATATTTATATTTCTCTTCTGACTTACTTCACTTTGTATAATAGGTTCAGGGTTCATCCACCTCATTAGAACTGACTCAAATGTGTTCCTTTTATGGCTGAGTAATATTCCATTATTTATATGTACCACACGGAGAAGGCAATGACAACCCACTCCAGTATTCTTGCCAATAAAATCCCATGGGCAGAGGAGCCTGGTATGCTGCAGTCCACGGGGTCGCAAAGAGTAGGACACGACTGTGTGACTTCACTTTCACTTTTCACTTTCATGCCTTGGAGAAGGAAATGGCAACCCACTCCATTGTTCTTGCCTGGAGAATCCCAGGGATGGGGGAGCCTGGTGGGCTGCCATCTATGGGGTCGCACAGAGTCCAACACGACTGGGGTGACTTAGCAGCAGCAGCAGCATGTGTACCACAACTTCTTTATCTAGTCATTTATCCATAGACATCTAGATTTCTTCCATGTTCTAGCTATTGTAAATAGTGCTGCAATGAACAATGGGATACATGTGTCTTTTTCAATTTTGGTTTCCTCAGGGTATATGCCTAGGAGTGGAGTTGCTGGGTCAAATGGTGGTTTTATTCCTAGTTTTTAAAGGAATCTCCATACCCTCTTCCATTGTGGTTTTATCAATTTACATATCTACCAACAGTGCTAGAGGGTTCCCTTTTCTCCACACCCTCTCCAGCATTTATTGTTTGTAGACTTTTAATGATGACCATTCTCACTGGTGTGAGGTGATATCTCATTGTAGTTTTGATTTGTGTTTCTCTAACAATAAGAGATGTTGAGCATCTTTTCATGTGTGTGTTAGCCATCTGTATGTCTTCTTTGGAGAAATGTCTGTTTAGGTGTTTTTTCCACTTTTTGATTGGGTTGTTTTTCTGGTATTGAGTTGTATGAGCTGTTTGTATATTTGGACATTAACCCTTTGTCAGTTGCTTCATTTGCTATTATTTTCTCCCATTGTGAGGGTTATCTTTTCACCTTGCTTAGACTTTCCTTTGATGTGCGAAAGCTTGTAAGTTTAACCAGGTCCCATGTTTTACTTTTGTTTTTATTTCTGTTGCTCTAGGAGGTGGGTCATTGAGGATCTTGCTTTAATTTATGTCACCGTGTGTTCTGTCTGTTTTCCTCCAAGAGTTTTACTGTTTCTGGTCTTACATTTAGGTCTTTAATCCATTTTGAGTTTATCTTTGTGTATGGTGTTAAGAAGTCTTCTAATTTCACTCTTTTATATATAGTCACCCAGTTTTCCCAGCATCAGTTATTAAAGAGGCTGTCTTTGCCCCATTGTATATTCTTGCCTCCTTTGTCAAACATAAGGCACCTATAGGTGCATGGGTTTATTTCTGGACTTTCTGTTTTGTTCTGTTGATTTGTATTTCTGTTTTTGTGCCAGTACCATACTGTCTTGATGACTGTAGATTGTCATACAATCTGAAGTCAGGAAGGTTGATTCCTCCAGCTCCATTCTTCTTTTTCAAGACTGCTTTGGCTATGTGGGGTCTTCTGTATTTCCATATGAATTGTGAAATTGTTTGTTCTAGTTCCTTGAAAAATGCCATTGGTAATTTGATAGGGATCATATTGAATCTGTAGATTGCATTGGGTAGTATAGTCCTTTTCACAATATTGATTCTTCTTACCCAGGAACATGGACTATCTCTCCAGCTGTTTATATCATCTTTGATTTCTTTAATTAATGTGTTATAATTTTCTGTGTACAGTTCTTTTGTCTTCTTTGGTAAGTTTATTCCTAAATATTTAATTCTTTTTGTTGCAATGGTGAATGGGTTTGATTCCTTAATTTCTCTTTCTGGTTTTTCATTGTTAGTATATAGAAATGCAAGTGATTTCTGTGTATTGATTTTGTATCCTGCAACTTTGCTAAATTCACTGATTAGCTCTAGTAATTTTGGATACTATTTTTAGGGTATTCATGCCATCTGCAAACAGTGAGAGCTTTACTTCTTCTTTTCTGATTTGGATTCTTTTTACTTCTTTTTCTTCTCTAATTGTTGTAGCTAAGACTTCCATAACTATGTTGAATACTAATGATTAAAGTGAGCATCCTTGTCTTGTTCCTGATCTTAGAAGGAACACTTTCAGGTTTTCACCATTGAGAATGATATTTGCTGCTGCTGCTGCTGCTGCTGCTAAGTTGCTTCAGTCGTGTCTGACTCTGTGTGACCCTATAGATGGCAGCCCACCAGGCTCCCCCATCCCTGGGATTTTCCAGGCAAGAACACTGGAGTGGGTTGCCATTTCCTTCTACAATGCATGAAAGTGAAAAGTGAAAGTGAAGTCACTTAGTCATGTCCCACTCTTCGCGACCCAATGGACTGCAGCCTACCAGGCTCCCTCCGTCCATGGGATTTTCCAGGCAAGAGTACTGGAATGGGGTCCCATCACCTTCTCCAAGAATGATGTTTACTGTAGGCTTATTAACTATGCCCTTTACTAAGTTGAGGTAGGTTCCTTCTATGCCCATTTTTTGAAGAGTTTTAATCATAAATTGTTGCTGAATTTTGTTGAAGGCTTTTTCTGCATCTACTGAGATGATCATATGTTTTTTATCTTTCAATTTGTTAGTATGGTGTACCATATTAATTGATTGCACATATTGAAGAATCTTGCATCCCTGAAATGCAATCCAACTGATGATGTTGTATGACCTTTTTTGTGTGATGCTGAAGTCTGTTTGCTAAAATTTTATTGAGGATTTTTGCATCTATGTTCATCAATGATATTGGCCTGTAGTTTTCTTTTTTTGTGTTGTCTTTGTCTGGTTTTGGTATGAGGGTGATGGTTGCCTCGTAGAATAAGTTTGGAAGTATTCCTTCCTCTGCAATTTTTTGAAAGAGTTTAGAAGGATGGGCATTAGCTCTTGTCTAAATGTTTGATAGAATTCTCCTGTGAAGCCATCTGGTCCTGGGCTTTTGTTTTTTTGGGAATTTTTTATCACAGCTGCAATTTCAGTGCTTGTAATTGGGTGTTCATAATTTCTATTTCTTCCTGGTTCAGTCTTGGAAGATTGAACTTTTCTAAGAATCTGTCCATTTCTTCCAGATTATCCATTTTATTGCCATATAGTTGTTCATAATAATTTCTTATAATCCTTTGTATTTCTGCATTGTTTGTTGTAACCTCTCCTTTTTTATTTCTAATTGTGTTGATTAATTCTTCACTCTTTTTCTATTCATGAGTCTGGCTAAAGTTTTGTCAATTTTGTTAATTTCTCAAAGAACAGTTTTGATTAAGAGAAGTTGAACTAATATTTGATAGATTTTTTTTTCCAGTAGGATGTCATAATTATAAATTGAGTATATCAGATAATATGAAATTATATCTCATATATAAAAATATATTGGATGACCTTTGTTGGGTTTTATATTTAGGTTTTTAAAACCTTTTTTAGATATGAAAAAATTAAGGCATTTGACATCAATACAATATCAAGCTTAGAGTGACAATCAAATGTCATCTATCTTTTAGTGATTAAATGAGAGAACTATGGACATGTATCTTTTTCCTTAATTTATATTTATTGAACACTTTTTATATTCAGTAAATATGTCTTAACCACAGTGCAGCAGTGGGGGGAAAAGATTAGAAAAGCCCTTTACCTTCTCCTTTCTCTTATCTTTTTCAGGTTATATTATATAACAATTTGTTTCTTCTCTTTTAGTGAAACCCGTAGAAGCTCCACTCTCTTGCCATGAAACAACAGCAGAGTCTACAAACTACACCCAGAAGTGGCAAGAGAAAAAGGAGAGACCACATGAATTGGCAGCAGAGTAAATGAAGTTCCACAGAGAGCTTGTGCTCTTTCTTTAGTGAAGTCAAAGGCAACCCCCAAAAAGTGAGAAAGGAAGAGGTAAACAGAGTGCTTTTTGTTAATAAGCCCAGGAGACTATGGTTCAGTCCTGCACTTTGAGGCCTATTTTTACTGCATGCAGTAGTATTTCATGAGATCAGGGGTTAGAACAGAATTGTTTCCTAACAGAAAACACTCCAATTTTGAAGAAAGTCTTATTTTTTTCCTTTTCTCTTCTTTTTTTTTTTTTTTTTCCTTTTCAAGCAGCACAGTGTCTTTCATTGCAGTGACACTCTTATTCTTTTATACCATAAAACAAAACCAGAAAACAAACAAAAACCAACTGAAATACAGCAAAACTTCTCCTAAAGATTTGAGTCATATAGTGAATAGAATTTCTGTCCTAAGTTTTGAAATTGCTTATTTTTGCACATTATTTATTTAGGCAGTCTGAGAATTTTAATATGATAGCCTATCTTATTGATGCATACTGATATGTTTTTATTTTAATATTTAACAAGACAGAGACATCCACTCCTACTTCAGTTAACATGTATTGAATGCACATAATTTAAATTTCTCACTGTGAATCAATATTCTATACAAAGCTTGTTTTTTTTTTTTTTTTTTTTCATTTCTAGTATGAATGCTTTCTCCTTTTCTCAATATTACATTTTAGGGCATTTCTTAATGATATATACAGAGATCTCTTGTATGAAGCTCATAATGAAAACTTAATAAGATTTTTCTTGAGAGAACAAAACTTGACATATTATAGGTCCAAAAAACTACATGGATGCATGTAATAAAAGCAAAATTAAAGGAAATTATTTTAGTATTTATTTTTTTTAATTAATGAAACACTTTATCATCATGTCCTGATGGAGTACAAAATGGATATATTTAAACTAGTTTTGACATCCAAAACTACTGTGAAGTTACACAGGCTTCATTTTCTTAGAAATTCATTGATCTTCTAAAGACTTTTAAAGGTATATTATGTTGAGCAATATAAGTCCTATGCATTAGTATAATTCTTCTCAGTCCTGGAAATCTGAGATATAATAGGGAATGTCTTGTATATGCACGCAAGTGCATACACCTCAGAATCATGAATTTCAAATTTGCCCTGAGCACATAAAAAAACTCACTCTCTAAAATAGTTACCTCCAAATGATGTTAGTTTTTGTCTTTTTTTATTTTCCAAATACTTGCCTTTTTAACCACTCTGTATATTACTATAGTGATGTCTCAGCTGTATGAGTAGGGAAACCTGACTAGGAGAAAATAGTATATGCCTCCCAAATTGCAGATTCTGGAAAAGTATGGTTGAGGATCATGAGAACTTGTGTGGGAGTAGATTGTAGGTTACAATATAGAAAAATTTAAAGATATAGAGGTCATTATTTACCCCAGATTCATGGTTCTAATAAAAAATAAATAATAAAGTATGTGAAGTTGGTTCTAGTAATCTCTCTGTATTCTTTAAGGTATAGAAGTTATGATAGCTTTATATCAATATGATTGAGTTCCTGGAACTTATTTGACATTTCCTTAGGAAGAGGCAGAAGACTAAGGGAGGTTGCTTTTTCAAAATATTTCAATGTATTTGGCCTGAAAATCCATCATTTGCCTTTATTCTACTGAAGGGCCCAACAAGACTTTTAATCTCTAAGACAATAAGGAATATACTGTTGGGGAGACCACCACTCTTTTATTTGATAAAATTAGCCCAGTCTATATCAATTATCATGAATTATTGATTTTGCATATGTGTTCTATTGTATTTCACTAATAAGCAGGATGAAAATCTCTTTGTTTTCATGTGACAAGGACAGAAATATACATGCATTGTTTTGCCTGTGGGTCATGTTAACTCTCCTGATCTCCTGCAGATACTTTAATTGTATTAGTATTCAGTAAAGCATCAACTGACCCAGAACCTTTTTGACATAATGCTAATTGGACCTGCCAAGCAGGAAGTAGCAAATCATCTAGGTGCCTTAATAACAAACACACATGTCAGAAGCTGTGAAATAAACCTTTCAATGATTCAGACATCTGCTAAACAAGTAGAATTTAATAGTATAGGTGTTGCTGAGACAATATCTAGAGTAAAGCAAATTTATCCTCTAGAGTAAAGTAATTTGAAATTAACTTGTACCTTTAAAAAAAAATTCTCTTTGGTTTTAGGACATTTTGTGGACCTTTTTATACTGCAGTAGCAGCATTTATCTTTTGGAAGTTTAACTCTAACTCATTTATCAATTGATATAGAACTTGTCCTGGGGAGGACAATCAGTCTCTCTCTTCAGTCACACCTGTGCTAGTACAATAGGTACATCAATACAGAAACATGAGGGCAGAGATGGTGATTATGCATTGGCTCTGGAAAATAGAATTAACTTTACCAAGTATCTTCTATTTACTTTCACTGATGAATCCGGACAGCAGCACCATAGAATGTAGCTGGGATTTGATCTGACACCATTATTTAGTGAGATTGGCCAGCAGATTGATTACATAGGTTCATTTTCTCTTTGAAAAGACAATGATTTTATCTTTCATTGAATTGACAGGTACTGTGAGTATAGATTTGCATTTCTTACCTGCATTATCTCAGATTATAGTACCACTCAAGAGCTTATAGAACACTGAAGAACACAGCAAATATATATCCTAGTGAAGATCCACTTGTATGAAAATAGACATGAAAAATAATTTCATTGTATAACTCAGTGTATTGATATAGCATTTGGGAATCTGTAAATAATTTATGGCACATTAATACAATGGAGTAGTACATTTTATTTAAAATAAATGTATTAGATTTGTGTATGTGTGTTCTCAGTAGCTTAGTTTTGTCCAGCTGTTTGCAACCCCATGCACTGTAGCCCACTAGGTTCCTCTGTCTATGGGATTCCCCAGGAAAGAATACTGGATTGGGTTGCCCTTTACTCCTCCAAAGGATCTTCCCAACCCAGGGATTATTCTATATTATCCTTTGTACACTTCAGCTTTTTATTTGATATTTTAAAAATCAAATATATGTGAATATATCCCCTAAAATTATCTGAAAATGTTACTGCTTTTAAACCAAGCCTGCATACTTTCAAGGACCAAAAAATATGAGAAATGTAAAATTGCTTCTCTGGTACACCTTCTTTTGAATGTGAAGCTGATATCCAATCAAAGCTGAAGATAATTACATTGCTAATTGGAAAATAATACACTAAAATGTAATGTTAGGGCACCCACAACAACAAATTGAGAGTATTACTATAAGATTTTAAGCACAGAACTGATATTTTTATGACAGGACTAGTTGAATACAATGTTTACTACATTGGCATTTTGTTCTTTTAATTCCTATTTATTAGACCTCATTTTTATAATTATGCTGTGAGGTCAATTTGTGCTCTATTTCTCAACAATTAAACACTGTCCTATATAAAATTTGAACCTTGAATGACTATTTCTGAAACCTAATATATGCTTTGCAAATAACAGGAGAGTGTCACCAAATTACTCACTTGACCCAAAAGTATGCTATGAATGGTGAAATATATCTGTTTATATATTGAAAATAATTTTCTTTTCTTTAGTTAATTTAATTATAGACAAAAATTTTCATTCTTTCTGAACCTGAAGAATGGATATAGTCATCTTTAAAACTGGAAATAAGGTTGACCTATGGCACTTCATGGAAAATAGATGGGGAAACAGTGGAAACAGTGTCAGACTTTATTTTTGGGGGCTCCAAAATCACTGCAGATAGTGATTGCAGCCATGAAATTAAAAGAGGCTCCTTGGAAGGAAAGTTATGACCAACCTAGACAGCATAAAAAGCAGAGACATTACTTTGCCAACAAAGGTCCCTCTAGTCAAGGCTATAGTTTTTCCAGTGGTCATGTATGGGTGTGAGAGTTGGACTGTGAAGAAGGCTGAGCGCTGAAGAATTGATGCTTTTGAACTGTGGTGTTGGAGAAGACTCTTGAGAGTCCCTTGGACTGCAAGGAGGTCCAATCAGTCCATCCTAAAAGAGATCAGTCCTGGGTGTTTATTGGAAGGACTGATGTTAAAGCTGAAACTGCAATATTTTGGCTACCTCAGGCGAAGAGTTGACTCATTGGAAAAGACCCTAATGCTGGGAGAGATTGGGAGCAGGATGAGAAGGGGACAACGAAGTATGAGATGGCTGGATGGCATCACCAACTCGATGGACATGAATTTGGGTAAACTCCGGAAGTTGGTGATGGACAGGGAGGCCTGGTGTGCTGCGATTCATGGTGTCGCAAAGAGCCGGACACGACTGAGTGACTGAACTGAACTGATGGCACTATATTTTGTATAACTGAGAGTGAAATGGAGGAAATAGATATATATTCCTCCTTATATTGATATTTTCAAAGCAGAAAATAATTTCTACTGGCATCTGGAAACAGCTAGGGTAGTTAGCACTAAATTTCAAAGTGATAAACCAGATATACTGCTGTGCTATGAAGTAATAGATTGTCATATAAACAGGAAAAAAGAAACATTATATGCTTATTTGGCTTTCTTTTATATGAATGGTTTGTAGAGTTTTCTGACTATTGAGAATAAAAGTGTATTTTTCATAGAAATTTCAAGCTATATCTTTTAGCACTACTTCTTTTTGTTACATGCATTAATCTCTTGATGATTCACTTATACTAATCCCAAAATATAAAAATTTTCAATCTGATATGGTACATTCTGTCTATAATACCATTAGCACAAGAATAGATATATATCTGTTGATTGCAGGTTTTCAATTTTATAGAAAATAACTATCTTTTTTTGTTGCTAAACCAAAAAGTAAGTAATCATTTGAGCAAAATTAATAACAAACTAAAGATAGTCAAATATTTTTTAGCAATTTTATTTGTTAGTCAAGACTTTCTTAAAACTGTGTTCCTAGAATCTTTATATGTGTTAAAGAAGGATTATTGTTCTTATCTAGTGTGTAAATTTCAAAGTAAGCAAGTTTTCCTTATGATCTGACTAAATTATTACATGTGGTATATCCAATATCTCTTCAATATCACTTTCCTCAGACAATTAAGGAACACAAATTGTGTTCAGAGTAGGCAGCATGAGTTAGTTTAATATCTGTAAATTAAAAAATAATGTTGAGTATTTATTAAATTGAAAGTTTAAATAAATGTTCAAGTTTATAAGTTCTCATGCTGAATCCCCATGATCCTTTAGCCAAATGATAACACATTTTTGCAATAGAACATTGTAGCTAGGTAGGTCTTAAGTGTATTTCAAGAAAAATTATAATTCACAGCCTTGATCCTGATTATATTCTACTTCTTTCTATTTTGCTTTTCTGGTTTTGGCGGGGTGTCACTTGCCAATTTTGAGGTATTTTCTGCTTTGAGATAATAAAGAAATATTTAATATTCAAATTAATATTTTTATAAATATAGGAAAGAGCTTAAATCTTACACATTTTCACAGCCCCAGGTCTATCAAAGTACCTTAGAGATAGTTGAAGTTCTACTGATTAAAACTTCTTAATTAACTAATTAAAACCAAATAAGTAAAATCTGGATATACAATTAATATTATGTCCATTCTTTCTGATACACTTCACCTGAGTCCCTGATGATTTCTGATTTAAAAAAAGGCCAGGACAGAGTTTTCATAAGCAATGATATCAAAACAGAAATGATTATTCTCATCACAAAGTAATGACACCAAAATGGAAAGATTGCTCCTTGAAAGAAAAATATGCCCATAGTTGAATGTGAAAATTATGGAGAAGTTAGTTCCAACAGAAGAGAATGGTGATGTGAAGGGAGATGGAAGCAGGCAGCACACAAATAAGAACTGCAAAGTGTTTCCAGCACTTTGTCATGAGTCAATTCTGAGGAAACTGCAGACAGAGCAGGCAGGCTTGCTGCAATCAGAAACTGGAGAGTTTTAGAGCTAAGTATTTGGGCCTAAGGTGTCCCCAAGAAGCAGAATTGCAAACAGTGACAAGCTCTGCAAATAGCAGCTGCAAATCAAAGAGCAATCTCCATGTGTGCACAGTGTGGAAGGGACTGGAGCTTAAAGATTGGTCTCTTCCGCTTCACCTGCACACACAAACAGGCATCACTGACAGGAACATCACATTTGAAGGACCCAGGGGAATTCTATGTATTTATCTACTTGTATCTTTTTTACTTAATGTGAGGCAGGTTTATTAGGAAGGGTTCAGTTTAATAAATCTAATACATAAATGTAGAAATAAGCCTGTGTTGTAAGAAAAAATTTCTGTGGTTGATTTTAACCTCTAACAAAGACATTTTAATTTGATCCATTTCAAAACAGCAACAGCTCCCAGCATATCGGCCCAATAGTATTTTATAATTATATGCCTGTATTTTTGAAACAGTAGGATGCTGAATCAAAACTGTCATCTCTGGGGAACACTCTGATGTGTAACCTGTGTTATGCATCACATTCCCTGAAAATATGAGGAAAACTAATTCCATTCCAGGAAAGATAGACTGACTCTGAGGCAGTTCACATTTAGAATACCTCTAAAAATAAGATAATGAAACTATCTATATAATATCCAAGCATTTTCAGTTTCTAAAAAATAAAAGTAATTTGATAGTCTTAATAAGTTTGTGCTCTCTATTCTTTTTAGAGATACTAGGGGGAAAATAGAGAATGAAGGATCCATGTTGGGAAAATGATTACTAGAACTGAAATTATTTTTACTCAGCTTCAGTGTAAAATTTCCCTTAGGTACATTTCATTTGTGGGAGCTGGAAAGGAGAAAGAAACACCACTAGCTTCAAATCCATTTTTGGCTTCTATCTCTGTGCAAGTGAATTAGTTAAATATTTTCTTTCATGCAACAAAAAGTGTAACAGGAAAAATTCATTTAGTCATTAGCAGGCCTTTATTAACACTCCTGTACTGCTCACAGTGTTAGTCACTAAAGACAAAGAGACATGAATAAACCAACATGCCTGCCCTTGTAGAGGTCACAGCCTAGTAGAGGAAGAAAGAAGTGTTAACAAGTACATTGTATTAAGGAACACTGTCATGTAGGAATGCCCTGTGTTTGGGGGCCACAGAAGAAGCATCTAATGTTTTCTGTCAGTTGGGGAGAAATAGGGATTGAATAAATTAGGCTTCACAGGAGAGGCAATATTAAACCTCACTTTGAAAGATGAATAAGAATTTTTATAACTGATAAGGAGGCCAAAAGGAAGGGCAGGAACACTTTAGGCTTTGGGACTATAACTCACAAATAAAAATAAACATTTTTGATGCTGAATGTGTGTATTTCCTGGAGACTAAAGCTTAGATCACAAGAATGAACTTTGCAAGTAGGTGTATTCATAAAAACACTAAAACTTTTTTTTTAAATAATATATTGCCCCCTCCAGTTTGTGAAAATATAATCATTCTTGCTCTTTGAACATAGAGGCATCATTAATAGTGGAAAGGGCATCAACTTTGAGGTCTGGTGAACTTGAGTTGAAATACTACCTCAACCACTTATGAGCTAAGTTATTCTCAGTCTGAATTTCCTCAGATGTAAAGCTGTAGTGAAAGTTCTACTTTGTAATGTTTGAGACAAAGTAAAGGAGGTATTTGTCCCAGAAGTGAGAGCACAAACTACAGGTAGAAAAATATACTGGAGTATGGTCTCTGATCTTCCCCATAATTTTTCTCATTTCTAAAAACCACTTTTTACTGTGGTTGTATAATTTTGCTTTAAAGCTTCAAGGTAAGTATGGCTTTTGTTTTTATAGGCTAAGATAATACTTTTAATCTAAATATACTATATCAACTTTCTTGGAATCAAGTTCATATGGAAAATATGCAGTTGAATATGTAGGAAAATAAGACTAAACACTGATTTTGAGACTTAGAGGCATGGTCTTCCTTTCTCAATCTTACCTGTCTCAACTAAATATCTCAGCTGTGCCTGCCTCTTGTTATTCTTTTTTTTTCTCATTCCAAATAATTTGTTGATTTCTCTTTAAGGGAATTGTTAAGCAAAATCAAGATATGCAAAATTTTGGTCCAAGTTTTCTATATTTTTCTTAAGTCACTGATCATTAGTTTAGATGACAAGCAATAAAGAAATTTGTGGAATAATTATGGCAATCATTCTAGAAAAGGTACATGTATCTAGTTAATATTTTTATTGATATGAAAACTTAAGATAAATGTTACTAGGGTGGGAGAATGTGCCTTGAAATGAACCTTACTGACTAGGACTTAGAGAATACATATGATATTTAAACAATCTGGATGTCCTCTGAAATGTGATTTTCTTGTCTAGAGAATGTTGATTGCTTTACTTCTCAATTTACTAAAAGAAATGACATCAGTGATATTTGCGATAGTAGCAATAATTGAATATTTTCTGCTTATATTATCAAATTTAAGCATTATAACATTGTTATTATCCAATTGTGGATATTGTCATTATCCACATTTTTCAAGTAAAGAGCTTCTGAAATAATATAGGGAGTAAGGGGTGGAGCCAGTATTAGTATGCAGGTTTATCTGACTCTAGTCTAGAGCATGTTTTCAATGCTATAGTGCCTCTTCCTCTCCCTGGATTGTTATTAGAATGAAACGAAATAGTGTTCTTAATTTTTTTCCTTTTTATTACTCAAGATTATGCAATATCTTAAAAGTTCTCTTGAAATTCCTCTTCTGTCTTGTGGCTCTGATTTCATTTTCCCCAGAAAGACTCCCTGAAGTTTTCCTAGTTACTAAGTTTCTATACTTACTCCTGGGTACAGACTTTTTTACTATTGTTTTCTTGTCTCTTCTCCTATCTTATCTATGTTGGCAAGCTCAGCTCCAATGGTTGTCCCAAACAAATATAAGAGGGGGCCTTATTTAGCCAATATCGAGCACCAACCTTGGCCTTATGTTGTTTTATTCTTATATAGGATTCAAATATTTCACTAGACCTTTGACTTAGTATGTTTCTTCCTCACTGGGAAGCTGGATCAGGTTAATTAGAAAATGACTCCAGATAACTTGAGAGATATCATATCATTTCAGACTTAAGAATATACCTTATTTTAAATCATTAATCTTGAATTAAATTTATCCACATCAATTCTTATTCAGTAAATTTATTTGTCCTAGTCTCTTTACTAGGGCTTCCCTGGTGGCTCAGAGGTTACAGCATCTGCCTGGAACTCAGGAGAGCTGGGTTCAATCCCTGGGCCGGGAAGATACCCTGGAGAAGGAAATGGCAACCTACTCCAGTACTCTTGCCTGGAGTCTCCTTACTGCCTAAGTAGCTTTGAAGATAAGCCAAATATTTTTAGATTTGGGCCCTGCAGGATGACTACTAGCTTTAATTGTTCTTGCATTGCTAGTTTATTGGGCCTAAACATTATAACAGATTTCATCCCCAAACTCACCATTTATATTCCTGACTATTTCTATGATCTCTGTATATACAGGGCATCCCTGGTGACTCAGTTGGTAAAGAGTCTGCCTATAATGCGGGAGAGGCAGGTTCAATCCCTGGGTCAGGGAGATACCCTGGAGAAAGAAATTGCAACCCACTCCAGTATTTATGCCTGGAGAATTCCAAGGACAGAGGAGCCTGGTGGGCTACAGCCCATGGGATCACAAAGAGACACAATGGAGTGACTAACACTGTATACACATTTTATGAAAATTATATAATATTCTTTCCTCAAGAGGTCTAGGAGAGGGATTGGGTCTTGGATCATTTTATCCATCAAATAGGGGATGAATAATATATATTTAATAATTTTATAGAATGTCACTGTAAAGTCATTTTAATCCAATTATCATTGTTTATATTGTGACAACTAATGCCAGGATCATTTTGGGGAAATATTGAAAGTAATAGAGATAATTAGTATAAGAAAATTGGTAACTACCTCTAGCCCTATTGGTTTTCTAAGAAGTATCATATATTGCTGAATAACATTTGTAGGTCATATCAACATTAGACTATTTGAATTCAATATCCACCCAAGTTAGTATGTATTTCATTTTTAAAAGTTGACTGAAAAACAAATTCACTCAAACATGCTTTACACACTACCTTTTAGAGACTTTAATCTAAGTTCCACAATTCTAGTCAGATAGTGAAATAACTGCACAAAGGTAAAATAAACAGTATTACTGTATATCTATGTAAATAGATTAAATTAAAAATAGATTGACATTTTGAAAAATTTGTTTTCACTTTTCTCTAAGAGAGTTTTAGTTTAGGACGAGCTATTGATCAAAGGCTTTCTCACCAAAGTCAGATTTCTTTGGAGTTTCCTGTACCAATGTTTTATCTCTCTTTCCAGTTGTACTATTATAGGTATTTGCTTCTTAAGAGTTGTAACATTCTATGGCCAATGCCATGGCAAAGAAAGAAAGGTTTAGATATAACCACTGACTCTGTGGACATGAATTTGAGCAAACTCTGGGAGATAGTGGAGGACAGAGGAGCCTGGTGTGCTGCAGTCCATGGGATTGCAAAGAGATAGACATGAGTTAGCCACTGAACAACAACAGTATGGCCAAATTTACCATGATTTCCTTTCTAATCACTACTTGCAGTTAAACACTACCTTTCTACACGTGGCAACATGTATATCCAGAATAAAATGAAACAAGATGACCTCTGAGTTATAATATTGATACTTACTAATGTATAAAGGATCAGAAACACCAATACAGTGTATTAATACATATATATGGAATTTAGAAAGACAGTAATAATGACCCTATACTCAAGACAGCAAAAGAGACACAAATGTAAAGAACAGAGTTTTAGACTATGTGGGAGAAGGTAAGGGTGGGATGATGTGTGAGAATGGCATTGAAACATGCATATTACCATATGTAAAATAGATGACCAGTGCAGTTTCAATACATGAAGCCAGGATACTCAAAAGTGATGCTATGGGACAACACAGAGGGATGGGGTAGGGAGAGATATGGGAGGGGTGTTCAGGATGGTGGGACACATATATACCCATGGATGATTCATGTCAATGTGTGGCAAAACCACCACAATATTGTAAAGTAATTAGCCTCCAATTAAAATAAATTAATTAATTTTAAAAAGAAAGAAAAGTGAAAAAATTAAAATTATGCTATGTTCTTTAACAATTAAATGGAAAATATCATTAACATTTAGATAAATCATGTAATGTAAGGAATAACAATTGACATAGAAGAGATATTAACCCTGAAAGCTTGTTTATTTTTTGACATGAGAAAATAAATATAATATTTATGTAAATTACTAAAGATATATTAACTATCTTTAAACTCCCATTTGAGTGAAAGATTTTAATAAAACTGGCAATAATTTTTACTTGCCTCTGTTAACCTATGAAACTTACCTGCATATGAAGGTAAGGTACTTTTTTTAGCTTACCTTGGTTTTTTCTGATGGTAGTAAGTTTAGTATAACTGATTTTCTGCTCCAGTTTCTTTATGTATTTGTTCTATAAGCAGAAAATACAGCAAACTAACTTAAAGGTGATTCTATTTTGGAACTGTCTTTTAAGTCACATAATGAATTTTATTTAATTTTAGAAGTGTTCTCAAACTGTATCATTCATCAGTCTCAGAAACTTGATAAACCAAAATCTATTAGCTAAATCAAGTTTATTTTTAGACATCATTTCAAATCCCATACATGAATGGTATTTTGAAAAAAAATTGTTATAGGAAAGCAATTTAATTTTATCTGAGTCTGTTTTATTTCATGTAACTTTTTGGGGTTTGGAAAAACAATTAAAATGAAAGTGGCTCTTCATGCATTCCATCTGGATGTGCATATATGTACACAAATTGGCATGAAGTCATAGGGCTTTCCAGGTGGTGCTAGTGATAAAGAATCTGGTTGCCAATGCAGGAAACACAAGAGATGCAGGTTTGATCCCTGGATTGGGAAGAGTCCCAGAGGAGGAAAATGGCAATCCACTCCAGTATTCTTACCTGAAAAATTATATGGACAAGAGGATCCTGACAGGCTACAGTCCATGGGCTCATTAAGAGCAGGACACAACTGAGTAACTGAATATACATACACATAAATATATGTTTATGCAACAACCTCAATAGAAAATGTGAATGTAATAATGTTTATCTCATGAAATAACATTATGCAATGTCTTACATACATGAACCATCTCTAGTGTATAAGTACTACGAACATACTGAACCATCTACTGATGAATTTTACTATTGATTCATTTCCTCTCAAATATGATAGTACACATTAAACTCAATTCAAATCAAGAGATATTTATTCAACAACTATTATGTTGCAAGACACTCTTCAAATACACAAGGCACTCTTTAAACATAATTCCACACAGAAGCAAATTTGATTATAGTCATATAGTCAATATGATCTTAGAATTTTCTATGCTTTAGGCTCTGTGTTTAGTTTTAGAAATAATCTTAAGAACAAGTATGATCTGATATCTGTTTTTGTAAAATTTATAATCTGGGAAATTCTTTTCCATTCTACTAACAAAAGATAAAAGAAAATACTTTGAAATATAGAAATATTAAATTAATGCTTCATTATTAACTAAGATATTTATTATCCATTAACTCATCATCTAACTTTTGAATTGTAATGAATATGGAATGTGACATGTCTTCACATCACATTCAGTTAACATAAATTTATTATGATAAATATATTTTGCTTTTTACTTCCATGTTATCTGATAGCGTACACATGTAACAAACCATTGACTACTTACTTGAACAAGATTTATGTGTATTTTTCTATTGATATTTCAACTGAAACATTACTGTTAATTCACTTGAAAATAAGCTGGAAAGCTTAGAGTTGTACAGTTTAGATTAACAGTTTTAAGTCATTTACTTTCTTTTGCAGAACCTCTGCTGCTACTATTGCTAAGTTGCTTCAGAACTTCAGCAAGTTAGATAATTATTAGTAAAAGTTTATGTATTTTGAACATTGGTAGTATATATGTTATTATAGGGCTTTCCTGGTGTCTCAGTGGTAAATAATTTGTCTACCAATGAAGGAGATGTAGATTTGATCCCTGAGTAGGGAAGATCCCTAGAGAAGGAAATGGCAACCCACTCCAGTATTCTTGTCTGGGAAATCCTATGGATAGAAGAACCAGGTGGGTTACAGTCCATGGGGTCACAAAGACTCAAGCATGACTAGCCACTGAGCATGCTCATAGTATACATGTTATACATAGTGTGTATACAATATATCCTATACATATTACATACATATATATGCATATTAACTATTATGTATATATATCCATGTATCCTATGTTGTGATATACATAATAGATCAATTAAAGATAATAAAGTATTTTATTATACAAACATAATGGGAAATGTATTAATATAATTTAATTTAGAATTCATTATATGTCCATTAAGGCAATATTTCTCAAACATGAAAGTGCATATAAACTCCAGAAGAACTTCTTAAAATGCAGATTCCTGAGCCCAACTTCCAAAGATTTTCATCCAATATGGTTGGAAGCCTGCATTTCCAACTCTTAGGTAACACTGACTTTGGTGTAAGGACCATTACACTAGATTTAAAATTTTCTATTAGATTATAATCTACTTGGGAGTCTTGTATTTTAGCATTTTTCTTCTTCAAACTTCATTTGTTATCAAAGAAAAACATCTGAAATACAGGAATACTTACATCAAGATTGCATATGCAACTGTAATGTCAAACCTAAGAGATCATATCTACACGTCTTACCGGCTAAAGAGGGAAAAAAATGGCATTGTATGGGAATCCTACCTGAATTTGTATTCCCATATTAATAAGCATGAGCAGTCCTACATTTAGAGCTGTATCCACTAAAAGTTAAAAGATGTTACTCAAGAAGCATCAAGGAATTACACAGTGCAGGAATTAGTTTCTGCTTGGATTTCTAAAACAAAGTCCCTAAGTATAAACTTAGCTGCTAAATCTTGCAATCACTCCTTGTAAGGAGAGGTGGGGAACATGGAGAGACTGGCATCATATTGCCCCCTTTTTGTTATTTTACAAGGCAAGCAGTAAATATTTTAGAATCTTCTGGGAGGAAATTTTTTTTCTATAGAATTAATTTGAAGAAGACGATACTTAAAATTTTTATTTAAAAGAAAATGATGCAAAAACAAAGCTCATAAACTAAAGGGAATTTTATATAAATCTTGTAAAAAAAAAAAGCCAAATACACAAGAACACTGTTGGTTTCTCAGAATTTAATTGATACCAGAGCAGAGTGTGTTACTTTCTTCACCACCAGGATAGAGGTTCAGACAGATGTTTTAGTGAGGAGGAAGTGGATATTTATAAAATGAGTCAGTAAATAAGCTTTATAGTGAGTTGTAAATGAATTTGTAGACAATGCATACAGTTAGTTTAAGAAAACACTTAGACATTCTTGGTAAGAGCTCTGACAGCAAAATATTTCAAAAATTTTCAGATATGCTTTTAAATTTTGTTTTGGAAAATTCTCCATTGCAGTTATAATCAAGATTCCAGCCCTAGAGTGAGCAAATATATATGTTTTAAGTACATAATATATAATTCTGTAATAACAAGGCTTATTTCTTTGGGTTATTGTTGTTTAGCCCTAAATTGTGTCCCTCTCTTTTGTGATCCCAAGTACTGTAGCCTGCCAGGCTCCTCTGTCCATGGGGTTTTCAAGGCAAGAATACTGGAGTGGGCTGCTATTTCCTCCTCTGGGGATCTTCCCAACCCAGGTTTGGTCTCTTCCAGACCCAGGGAACACACCTGGGTCTCCTGCATAGCAGGTGGATTCATTACCCCTGAGCCACTTGGGAAGCCTCTATTTCTCTGGATACTTATAACTTATAAATCACCATGTATTCATGGCTATTTTGTCCTTTTCCTTTGTCAGCTTCCTGAAATAGTAGCTGTGATTTCTGAGGGTTGAAAATCATCTTAGCAATATATATTTTGCTACTCTATTCCAATATTCATTTTCCTTTTAAGTAAAAAAGACTAAAACAAAGCACTTAATAATGATAGTCAGATCTTGTTTTTCTCAATTCTCATTATGACTAACCCAGTTTCTTTTACAATGATTATGAAGACTTTAAAAGGCAAAACTATAGCACAATGATATTTTGTTTAATAGATGTCTGAGTTTCCATTTCCTAGTATTTCTGAGACAACCAATGTAGAGACTAAAATTACAGTGATTTTGAACCTGATATCTACTCTAAGATCTGCTTAAAGATACATTTCTACTGAAAATCCAAACTGCTAATGCTTTTCAATAATATCTGAGTGCTTTTATTTTTAAAATGGAGCAGTTATTAGAAAATTATGTAAAAGTAAATAGAAAAAAAGGGTATCAAAGATATCAAATGTGTGTGTATTATCACCACCCTGTGTTTAATGCAGAAGTACAATTTAACAGTTATTCCTACAGGAGAGAGCCATTCAGGAAACCCTGGAAAATTGTCCAGTCCATGTTAATCATATGCCACACAAAAATGTATCTGGGCAAACTCCTAGAGGCCCTATACCTGATTACAAGTTGAGCTGTTTTCATTCGCTATTACCCTCTATTAGTTTATAACCTCCCAGTGTCAGAGAATTTCCTTGCTATAAATCCACTGAATCATTTCAACAACCTCTGGGTAAAAGCTGTACTAGTTCGATATATAAATAGTCTAACAGGCTTTAATATTAATGTATGAGCTGTACAGAGTCAAACTAAATGTCATTATTAATGATATTTGAAGTTTGTGATGCTAACAATTAACCATGATATTATACTTTCTATAGTTTTGGCAAAAGGAAAATGGAAGACTGAACAAATCGGTTAAGATGATAACAAAAGTTCAGTTAGGACTCTTAAAATATTCATGCTCCAAAAGACTCCATACTTTTTTGTGGTTGGAAAAAGATTTTATAGGCAAAGAAAAGCACATCAATTTCATGTGCTAATGCCATCTTCTTTCATTCAACTCCTAAAAATGAAATCCAACTTTATTTTCTATGTTCATCATTCATAATGTCTCTTTATCTCTTACTTTCTCTCAACTCTTGCCATGGATTGACAAATTCATCAAAATCTGGGTGGCCAATGTCCAAATTTTATAACTATATGTTGATTAGGTCAAAGTATTAGTCCAAATTATCAAATTATTTGAAGATCTATCACTTCTCTATTAACTTTTTGTGAAATAATAAAGAAACTGGTCTGTGTGTGTGTGTGTGTGTGTGTGTTTCTCCCCTAGCACCTTTTATTCAAAAATGGACTCTCTTCATTAAGTTAAACTGCCTTGTTCTTGAAGATTCAAGGATTTATAAAATTATTTCTTCCTAGGGAAGTGATATTTACATATACATAGGAAATTCATAGATAAGACTATACCATAAGCTCTCTGATCATGTTGTTGTTTTTTAGTTGCTGCTGCTAAGTCGCTTCAGTCGTGTCCGACTCTGTGCGACCCCATAGACTGCAGCCCACTAGGCTCCTGTGTCCCTGGGATTCTCCAAGCAAGAATACTGGAGTGGGTTTACATTTCCTTCTCCAAGGTGTGAAAGTGAAAAGTGAAAGTGAAGTCACTCAGTCGTGCCCAACTCTTAGCGACCCCATGGACTGCAGCCTACCAGGTTCCTCTGTCCATGGGATTTTCCAGGCAAGAGTACTGGAGCCTTCTCCATTGCCATTGCCTTCTCCGAGTCGTGTCCAACTCCTTTGCGATCCTGTGGACTATAGCCCACCAGGCCCCTCTGTCCATGGATCTTCTCAGGCAAAAATACTGAAGTGGGTTGCCATTTCCTTCTCCAGGGGATTTCCTAACCCAGGGATTGAACCTGTGTCTCCTACGTTGGCAGACAGATTCTGTACCACTGAGCCCCCAGGGAAGCCCTATGATAATTCTAGTAAACCATTAAGAATTATATGTTATAATTTATATCTAAGAAATTGCATTTATTTATAAATTCTTTCACCATGACTTATCAAGCCAATTATTTTTATTAGCAAACAGCTCATGAGCTTGTTTCTGCTTTGTTTTCTTTACAATTGCTGCCAACATGTTGTAAGGTGCCAGCACCTTTATAATTGCTGAAAACTTATATATCATTTCAACTTTGCTAATAAAAACAGACCAAGAATTGAAATGCTTTATATCAAGACCTTAATATATCAGTACTTAAATGATCAGCATCATTACTGAAAAATAAAATGACACACTGTGTAACTTTGTATATTTTGATATTACTGGTGATGTTGTAGGAACTGCCTGTGTTGCATTTGATGCTATTTTATTAAGGTCCGTCTAGTCACATTCAGAAAATGAAGATCATGGCATCTGGTCCCATCACTTCATGGGAAATAGATGGGGAAACAGTGGAAAGAGTGTCCGACTTTATTTTTGGGGGCTCGAAAATCACTGCAGATGGTGACTGCAGCCATGAAATTAAAAGAAGCTTACTCCTTGGAAGGAAAGTTATGTCCAACCTAGATAGTATATTCAAAAGCAGAGACATTACTTTGCCAACAAAGGTCCATCTAGTCAAGGCTGTGGTTTTTCCTGTGGTCATGTATGGATGTGAGAGTTGGACTGTGAAGAAGGCTGAGCACCAAAGAATTGATGCTTTTGAACTGTGGTGTTGGAGAAGACTCTTGAGAGTCCCTTGGAGATCCAACCAGTCCATTCTGAAGGAGATCAGCCCTGGGATTTCTTTGGTAGGAATGATGGTAAAGCTGAAACTCCAGTATTTTGGCCACCTCATGCAAAGAGTTGACTCATTGGAAAAGACTCTGATGCTGGGAGGGATTGGGGACAGGAGGAGAAAGGGACGACAGAGGATGAGATGGCTGGATGGCATCACTGACTCGATGGACGTCTGAGTGAACTCCGGGAGCTGGTGATGGACAGGGAGGCCTGGCATACTGCGATTCATGGGGTTGCAAAGAGTCGGACATGACTGAGTGACTGAACTGAACTGAACTGAACTGAACTATTTGTGGAATGAATTTCAAAAAAAGTTCAAAAGCCATTTTAAGTGTTTTACTCCTTATGGTTTTAAAATAAGCAGTTCAACAAGAATAGGAAAATATAATTAGTGTTTAAATTTAAAGAAATATGACTTTATACTGTTACTTACTATTAAGTCTCTAGGTTATAATCTAATCCATTATTTAATGGAGTTTGAATTTTTTTTTTTTTTGAACAAGTAAGAAAGTGTTTGTCTCAGAGTATTTGTTCCCAAAGTAATCCTTTTCGAGTGAGAAGGTCATTGGGGAATTAGGATCTGAGCTCTTATTAGAATAAACACTTTATCTATTTTTGCAGTATGTTTTATTTGTTGTGGTCCCTGTGACTGCTCAGATAACCTGTCTCCATTTTTATGCTTTGCTTAGACATCTATGTGTCACCTTCTCCATAGAAGGTCAGTGGCTGAGGAGTCAGAAATGGAGGAATCAAAATTTTTCAGACCATTCTGATATAGTATTAGTGACTGTAAAAGATAATATTTGAACTTAGTGGTATCAATTTAGAGTAACCAATAGAAAGAAAAGAATCTATATTAGCTAGGGATTATCTAGCCTCAGATTTACACACACAGGTGGTCAAGCTGAATGTTAATATCAGACAATCCAAGATTTGGCAGAAGGACATAAGAAATGCTTAGGCTGGTCCCATTTGATAAAGAAAAGAATGAGGAAAGCAAGGTACAAAATATTCTGTCTCCCCTCTACTTTTTCCAACTAATTTTTTTATATTTTCATGACTTGAAAGGAAAAAAATTAATATTTCCTAAAACACGTTGATTTCATGAGTCAGCTTATATTACTGCAAAGGAGAATGAGAATCATTTTTCAATGCTAGTTGATCTGTCATCATGGATCCTCAAATGAGGAAAACTACCTTGTCTTTAATATAGTCATCAGCAGAAGAAAGTTTTTGAAATAAGGTTTTAACTTAAACATAAACTAAAATCTCCTTTATATTCTCCAGATAACATCTGGGAAATGTTTGCCTGGAAATAGTTATAAGTACTCCCCACATGACTTTACGTTGTTGCTTACAAACCTGTTTTTGCTGTGCACTGATTTACACATGCTTTTTTGGAATTATTTTCTTGCCCTTTAAAAAATAGCCATTTTGAAAGTTTTCTTCAAAGTGATGATGGTTTTCAATCTGATATACAATAATATAAATTCATTAAGATGAAGTTAATAACTCTAGACAATTAAACACACATATTAACCACTGAAATGAAAGATAAGTTTTGTTCTTCTAAATATCCAAAGTCATTTTATTGGTATAGAATGTTTAATAGTTACTTTGAAGACACGTCTCTGCTTTTTATTCTCTCCTCCTTTGAGCAATGAAAAAAATGTGGTTAGTGCAACCACGATTACTTTCAACTTCATGTTAAACTAGTCTATGCGTTAAAAACGTATAAGCTTCATCTTTCCCTTGAGGAAGTGAACATAGATTAGGGTTTAGTTCTGTGTGGCACCTTGCATTCCTTAAGAAATTACTGTACTGGATTTTCTTCCAATTTTTAGTCTATCACTGCAGAGTAGAGAAGCCGCTGCCTTGTTGCTCATGTTTTACTGTTTTCCAGCTCCCCCATGCTGTGCATCCCTGTCATATTATGCTGAGAAAAAGTGAAAGACTGAGTCCAGCAATGTGTTGCCTGTTTAACTGCTTGAGGAAGACGGCAGCCCTCTTCCAATTCCCAATCTTTCTTCCCCTTGGCATCTGCACTTACTAGTGAAGAGGGAGGGCATCCTTCAAAAGTTCAGAAAAATGCTTTCTAAGGGGGACCAAGAAAAATCACCTACACTTCTGCCATTTGCAGATATAAAGATTCTGAATATTTTCTCTTTATAACTACACCAATAAATAAGCATTGCTATGTAAATTCATAAAGTTTTTTTAATGAAGAAGAGATGTTTATCTGTTTATTAAATGAAAAAACATTCTTTTCCTATACACAAGTAATTAATCTCCTGTCTTTGAATATTGTTGAGTATTGACACAGAGATTAGAAAAAAAAGTGGAAAAGAAAGGACATTATAAAAGACAGCATATGTCATATCAGAAAGGTAGAAGGAGTCTCTGAAAAGAGAAAAATATAAAATTACTATTTGACAAATAAAAGTCATGTTCCAGTTTTCCACCATACTCATCATGTCTCCTTGTTTGACAGATTTTTCAACTTAGTTCCTGTTGAATTCTTGGTATGCACTTGAATGTGCTGAATTTTGAGCTATATAAAGTTCATATAATTTAGGCAAGCATTTATGCTCCTCCATTATGTACCCCTAATTTTGCCATGTATCTTTCCTTATATGAAATTCTCCATCTGAAATTCTTCTTCTTCTTTTTTTTTTTTTCATGGTACACAACTAGCAATAGTCCAGACTTTCCATGCTCAGGATGCTGTGGTTAAAAAATATGACTTTCATTGTCACTACTAACATCCTGAACAAAGCCCTTAAATCCTCCTCTGGGCCAGCCTCTGAACACCCAGCCCACATGATGAGCCAGGTTCCTCCAGTCTCCTCCCACCCACACTGGGATCTAATAACATCTTTTGTAGGGCTCTCCTGTAGGAATGCTCTTCCTGTCATGAAGATGTATCCTTCCCTCAGCTACAGCTTCTAGCAACATTAAGCTCTCTGCAGCACTCTCCTTCTTGTCCTCTTCCTGCAGTTTCAGATCACTCTGGCTCCAGCACCGTTGTACAAGCAGAGACTTCACTTTCCTGTGCTGTCGTGTTCAGAGCTCACTTGTCACTTCCTCCTGCTCCCAGCTTCCTCGACTCCATGAGGGGTCGCCTCCCTCAAAAAAAAAAAAAAAATGTGTTAAATCTGTAAGGACAGGATCATGAAATTGTTCCATTCTGATTGTTGCTAAATTTACACAGGTTTGGGAAATCTGCATCCTGTACTTGACTGTCACCTCCAGGTTATCACATCATGACATCTCCGAATATCCCCTCTGTCCCCAGCTGAGCTGCTGAATGACTAAAATCCTGGCCAAGTTTCTGGGTCTTGCTTAGGAACTGAGTGACTATGGGCAATCTGCTTATACTCTGAGTGTCTGTAAGCAGGCAGTGGTGTAGCTGAAGAAAATTAAGTTCACACAGGGCCTCAAAACTCTAATCTCTCCACTCCCCAACTACATACTGATGACAGATTTAAAATCAAAGTGGAGCCTAATGGAAATCTCCGATGTGTTTTCAGACACATCCCTGAATCACTGAGAACTTGAATTTTCTCAACTGAATCACACTCAAAGAAACCAGCAGCTATTTTCAAAACTGTATATCTGCTAGCAGCTCTAGGGTCAACCTTGTAGTCCACTCAAAGTCCCCTCTCCCCCGCCCTGCAGTTAAGTAATCATTTGGAGCCCTAATCAATCATTCTCTGCTTAACAAGCACTTATACTTCTTGCCAGCTCCAATCCTAATTCTCACAACCAAGGTATGTAACCTTGCAGGGTCTTTGCCTTGATATGCCTCCATCTTGTAGTCGAGGGAATACAATCCAACTGCTTCTTGCACATGGGCCCTGGAATTTCAGTCCTAACAACTCGCAAATGAAGGCCTCTACTTCAATCAGGTCTTGGTTTCTGAAATTTTGGTTAACACTACAAAGTGCCCGTGACTGAGACATCCTAGAAAGGATCCCACAGTGGCTTCACTGGGAGCTTCCTAACACAGAAGTATCAGTCTCTCCATTCTTGGGCTCAGGACAGAGTGGAGACCAGGCACCTGTGCTCTCAGCAAGCACTTATGTGACTTAGGACAAGGCGCCACTGAGGGACTGGAACCCTAACAAAGGACATATTTTTATATAAGCGAAACCAGTCCAGATTCCCTTGGAGGGAGATCCCTAAGTTGGGCCCACAACAGGGGCTTAGGATGCCTGCTGGTCTTGCCTCCTCCCTGATCCCCTCTTGCCTAAGTGGGCAATTCTCTCTGGGCTCACAGGGCTGGGTCCTCAGGCTGCTGTCTCACCACATGGTCTCCACCTGAAATTCTTTTATTTCTGTATCTACAAATGCAAATTCTGTCTGAGTTTCAAAATTTTGATAAAATGTCCCTTATAACACCTATGCAAAATTTATTATGTTAGAAGAATAAATATGTTATAAATAAATATATTATGCTTTTATTTATATTTAAATATGTTGTACTTAAATAATGGTCTTCCTTGATGACTCAGATGGTAAAGAATCTGCCAGAAAGTCAGGAGACCTGGATTCAATTCCTGGCTTAGGAAGATCCTCTAGAAAAGAAAATAGCAACCCACTCTAGTATTCTTGCCTGGAGAATTCCATGGACAGAGGAGCCTGGTGGTTACAGTTCAGGGGATCACAAAGAGTTGGACAGGACTGAGCACTAACACTTTCACTTTCATTTCGTATTTAAATAAATATGTTATCCTTAAAAAGAGTATTCTATTTTTGTAGCAAAATAATAATTGACATAAATTTTAATTTTGATATGTCCACATCATATAAATGATCATTGCATTAAAGCACATTTAATACAGCTTGACAAAATCTGTAGTCTCCTGGAAAAAGAGTGATTAACATTTAGAAACAATTTTACTATAGTACAAATCATATATGATGTCTTTAAAATACCAAAGTCAATTGAAAAACAATGCTAGTTGATACCTAAGGCAGAGACTACAATTCAACCAAGAGCAGAACCTCCAGAAACTTTGACTCTTCAACACCATTAAATGGAACTTCAAACTCACAAAGCACGTGATCTTCATTCCCAGGCATTTATAGTGATGAGTTACCAAATTGTTTGTCATTGCCTGACAAAGATCTCTAGCTTTTCAATATCTGATAGAAGTTTTCTCTCACTACTTGACTATTATGCCAGTACCACAGTTTAGTTTTATATTAGAGTAATTCCAATTGTGTTATCAATACTGATGACTGAAGTGGCCTTGAGTGACAAAAGTCTTATAAGACATCTCATTTAAATAAATGACAGCATCACTAGCATTAGAGCTCTAATCTGTAACAATAGGCTTTAATCTCTTCTGTGATGTTAAAGATCTGAACCTTTTGTTTTGGATTGCCTTAAGGTAGCTGTCAGAAAATTAAAAGGGATAGGGAGCAAACATGCAAGGAAGCTGAAAACAAAAACAAAAAAGGACTTACTAAAAAGTGCATACAGGAGGAAACTGAGTACGGCTACTTCATACGGAACAGACTTGAAAAAATATATCATATATACCATTTCTAAAATTTTTAATTTTGAAATTATTACAGATGCACAGAAATTTGCAAAGTTAGTGAAATAGGTCCAATGTATACTGAATGAAATTTCTCCCCATGGTAACTTTTTGCATAATTATAATACAAAATCAAAACCAGGATTTTGACATTGATACTATTTGTGTGTATAATTTTATATCACTTTATCACTTGTGTAGATTTGGATATTCACTACTGCATTCAAGATAATAAGTTATGTTATTACTGAAAGATCTCCCTCCTGTTATCTTTTTATAATCAGGCTCACAGGCTATCCCCCAATATCACAAGGTCCTGGCAAATACATTAGTATTCTCTCCAGAAACCAGGAGTCCATCTCTCTCCTACTCAGCTAAGTCTCCACCCGCAGCCTGTCCAGTACTGCTTCAATCAGGAAAGAGCTTTTCAGAAAGCTGTCTTCCAGGATTTTCACCTGATCTTGAGTTTCTCTTTGAACTTTTGCAGGGAGAAGCCTGGGTATGAGTGGTATGTGCGGCCATGGTGGGAAACCAAGAGGGCCAGCTGGTCTTTGTTGAGGAATTCACTGGTGATGTAGATGATGCCTCGTTGACATCGATTCCAGTGGTCGCTGAACCACTTCTTGATCTTGCTGCTGGCAAGGCCGGTCACCTCAATGAACTGGTAGACCTCAGTGTCGTCGGAAAACTGGCTCTGCAGGAAGCTGTCCTTGGGATGTGTCTATCTTCTCCCTTGTCTCCTTGTCCAACTCTATAATTCGATGATTTCAGGAATTTTATAGAAATAGGATACTCTAGTACATAATCTTTAAGGATTGGCTTTTTTTCACTTAGCATATTTTTCTTGTGATATATCCAGGTTGTCATATGTATTAAAAGTTATTTTAATGTTCTATGTCATTTTTGATATAGATGTACCATTGTTTGTCTACCCATTTGCTCACTGAAGGACATTTGAGATGTTTCTGGAGTTTGGAAAAGCTATTTTGGCTATTATGAATAAAACTGTTATAATCATTTGTGTTAAGATTTTTCTGTGGATATAAGTTTTGATTTCTCTGGGATAAATATTCAGGGATACAAGTGCTAGGCAAAATGGAAGCTATATGTTCAGTTTTTAAAGAAACTAGCAATCTGTTTTTCAGACTCCAGACTGGCTGTACAGTTTTACACTCTGGCATGCAGTGTATGAGTGCGCAAGTTTCTATCCTTGCCAAGATTGGATAGCACATTTTTGTTTTAATTTTAGCTATTCTTAATAGATGTGTAGTGAAATTTAACTGTATTTAACTTACATTTCCCTAATGGCTAATAATGCTGAACATCTTTTCGTGTACTTATTTGCCATATGCATATACCATTTTATGAAATATCTCTTCATGTCTTTTGCCCATTTTCTAATTGAACTTTTTTAACTGTTGAATTTTGAAAAATTCCAAATATATTTTAAATCTAAGTTTTTTATTTGATTTGTGCTTGTGACTTGAAAATATATTTTTCCTGCCTGTAGTTTGAGTTTTCATCCTCATAATGGAGGTTTTCATAGAGCAAAGTTTCTAATTTTGCTAAGGTAAAATTTATTAATTTTTCTTTTTAGACTACATTTTTTATATGAAAGTTCACTACTATATTGTTCTTAGGACTTGAGGTTCCTAGGTGCTCTTCCTTCTTCTCTTTAACTTTCAGAGTTACTTAACATATGTTTATACATAATGAACAAGGTTTTCTGTTGTTCAGGAGAAATAGGTAAAAGTATGAAATAAACCTATACTACATTTTTGAGACAATTTTTCCCTGAAATAAACCATCTGTGCAGTCTAAAAAAAAAAAAAAAAAACCAAACAGCCTGGAATAGCTTGGCAAACATTAAAACAACTTTCATAGGAAACAGACTAAGATTGTGTCCATTCTTTCTTATGTCCAATTCATGTGTATACATAGAAGATAATAAATGCCCAAACTGTCAACTCAAGGATTACTAGAAGATAATCCTCCTAAAAAAAGAGCATCTCTTTCTTTTTTTTGGCCAGAATTATTGAGATATAATGATATATAATATCGCAACTGTTTAAGGCATACAGTGTGATGATTTGATATGTGTGCTGCTGCTAAGTCACTTCAGTCGTGTCCGACTCTGTGCGACCCCATAGACGGCAGCCCACCAGGCTCCCCTGTCCCTGGGATTCTCCAGGCAAGAACACTGGAGTGGGTTGCCATTTCCTTCTCCAATGCATGAAAGGGAAAAGTGAAAATGAAGTCACTCAGTCGTGTCCGACTCTTTGCAACCCCACGGATTGCAGCCCACCAGGCTCCTCTGCCCATGGGATTTTCCAGGCAAGAGTACTGGAGTGGGGTGCCATTGCCTTCTCCTTGATATGTGTATATACACTGAATACCACAATTAAGTTTGTTGAAGCATTGTTTACCTCACATAATTACCACTTTGTTGTTGCTGTTGCAATCATGGTAAGAATATTAAATCTATATCCTCATGGCAGCTTTCAATAAAATATAGTATTGTTAAATAACTATAATCACCATCTTCTACATTAGAACCCAGGAAATTATTTCTCTTCTAACTGGATATTTGCAACCTAACCACCATCTCCCCATTTCCCCTACCCCCAGCTCTAAAAACTACCATTCTACTTTGTTTATATGAGTTAAATGATTTCCAATTGCACATACAAGAAAGAACACATATACCTGTCTTTCTCTGATTATTTTGCCTATCATAATGCTCTCAAGGTCCATTCATTTTGTTACAAACAGAATGAGTTCATTCTTATTGTAATAACTGAATAATATTCCATTGTATGTTCATAAGACATTTACTTTATACCTTCAACTATCATTTTGACCTTTCTTTAGGTTGTTTTCATGTCTTGACTGTTGTGAATAATGCTGAAATGAACACAGAAATATATATGTCTCCTTGAGACAGTGGTTTTATCCTCTTCAGCTACATACTTAGAAGTAGGATTGCAGCATCATCAGTTCAGTTCAGTCACTCAGTCCTGTCCAACTCTTTGCAACCCCATGGACTGCAGCACGCCAGGCTTCTCTGTCCATCAGCAACTCCTGGAGCTTGCTCAAACTCAAGTCTATAGGGTGGGTGTTGCCATCCAACCATCTCATCCTCTGTCGTCCCCTTCATCTCCTGCCTTCAATCTTTCCCAGCATCAGGGTCTTCTCCAATGAGTCAGTTCTTCGCATCAGGTGGCCAAAGTATTGGAGTTTCAGCTTCAGCATCAGTCCTTCCAATGAACATTCAGGCCTGATTTGCTTTAGGATTGGCTGGTTGGATCTCCTTGCAGTTCAAGGGACTCTCAAGAGTCTTCTCCAACACCACAGTTCCAAAGCATCAGTTCTTCAGCACTTAGCTTTCTTACAGTCCAACTCTCACATCCGTACAAGACAACTGGAAAAACCATAGCTTTGACTAGATGGACCTTTGTTGGCAAAGTAATGGCTCTGCTTTTTAATACACTGTCCAGGTTGGTCATAGCTTTTCTCCCAAGGAGCAAATGTCTTTTAATTTCATGGCTGCAGTCACCATCTCCAGTGATTTTGGAGTCCCACAAAATAAAGTCTCTCATTTTTTCCATTGTTTCCCCATCTATTTGCCATGGAATGATGGGTCCAGATGCCATGATCTTAGTTTTCTGAATGTTGAATTTTAAGCCAACTCTTTCATTCTCCTCTTTCACTTTCATCAACAGGCTCCTTAGTTCTTCTTGACTTTCTACCATAAGGGTGGTGTCATCTGCTTATCTGAGGTCATTGATATTTCTCCCAGCAATCTTGATTCCAACTCAAAATTTAGTCCTTCTTTTCTTTCTGCCATAAGTGTGGTTGTCATCATATGGAAGCTTTCTTTTTTAATTTTTGGAAGAACCTCCATGCTGTTTTCTATAGTGGACACACCATTGTACATTTTTCCAAAAAGTATACCAGAATTCCCTTTCCTCCACATCATCACCAGTATTTATTATTTCTTGTCTTTCTGATAATCATTGTAATGGAGGTAAAATGATACTTCACTCTTATTTTGATTTGCATTTCCTTATGACTGGCTTCGCAGGTGGTGCTAGTGGTAAAGAACCTACATGCCAGTGCAGGAGATGTAAAAGATGCAGGCTCAATCCCTGGGCCAGAAAGTTCCCCTGGAATAGGGCATGGCATCCCACTCCAGTTTTCTTGCCTGGAGAATCCCATGGACAGAGGAACTTGGCAGGCTACAGTCCATAGGGTCACACAGAGTTGGATACGACTGAAGCAGCTAAGCATGCATGTATAAATGATGGCTATTTTTTTCTTTGCTATTGAAATGTCTGAGTTTTTTTATATATTTTGTATATCAACCCCTTATCAGATATATGATTTGCTTTGTTTTTTTCTCAAGACAGTCTTGACAATTTGAATCTTTTGTGATTTCATGAAAAATAAATATTTTTCTGTGTCTGTGAAAAATACCACTGAAATTGTGATAGTGATTTTCTTGAATTTATATGGATTTATAGTATAGACATTTAAAAAATATTAACTTTTCCAGTTCATAAACTTAGATATCTTTCCATTTATTTATATCTTTGGTTTCTTTCATTAATATCTTGTAGTCTTCAGTGATGTACTTTTCATTTTCTTGGATAAATTTATTTCTAAGCATTTTGTTATTTATATGCTATTGGAATGGGATTGTTTTCGTTTCTTTTTCAGACAGTTCATTGCTCAAGTACAGAAATCCTATTTTGTGTGTGCATCATAGCTTTATAGAAACTGTTTATTGATTTTAGCAATTTTTTGGTGAAATCTCTAAAATTTCTCTATATAAAATTATGACATCTTCAAATGGAGAGAATTTTACTTAACCCTTTTGGATTTGAATGTTTTTTATTTCTTTTCTTGTTTAATTGCTCTCGCTAGGACTTCTAACATGCTACTGAATATGAGTGGTGGTCAGCATTCTTGTCTTGTTCTTGATCTTAGAGAGAAAACTTTTCTAATTGAGCAATTGAGCATGTTATTAGCTCTGGATTTACCATCATATTGTCTTTATTATATTTAGGTATGTTTGCTTCTGTACAAAATTTTTAAGAAGTTTTTATTGTGGAAGGTGTTAAATTATTGTCAAATATTCTTTCTGTTTCCATTGAGATGATTATATGATCTTTGTCTTCCATGCTATTAATCTGGTGTGTGTATTTATTGATTAGAATATATTGAATCTCCCTTGCATTGCAGAAATAAATCCCACTTGATCAAAGTGTATGATATTTTTAATACATTGTTGAATTCAGTTTAATAGTATTTTGTTGAGAATATTAAATCCATATTTATCAGGGATATTGATCTTTAGTTTCCTTTTCTTGTAGTGATCTTGTCTAGCTTTGGTTTCAGGGAAGTGTTGGTCAAATGGTAAGTGCTCTCTCCTCTTCAACTTTTTGGAAGAGTTTAAGAAGAATTAGAAAAATTGACATTAATTCTTCTTTAGATATTTGGTAGAATTAACCCATTAAATAATAAAGTTCTAGTCTTTTGCTTTGTTTTTAATTGGGGGATATTTTTAATTATTAATTCAAGCTCCTTATTTGTTTCTGCTCTGTTCAGATTTTATATTTATTCATGATTCAGTCTTGATAGTTTATATCATCCTAGAGATGCATTTTTTCCTTATAAATTTTCCAATTTGTTAGCATATAATTGTTCACAGTTGTCTCTTTTGAGCTTTTGTATTTCTGTGGTAACACTTGTAATTCAGTTGTATTATTCAGTGTAACATACTTTTTATCTATAATTTTAAAAATTTGAATCCTCTTTTCTTGTTAAGTTAGCTAAAGATTGGTCAATTGCTTTATCTTTTCAAACTATCAACTCTTAGTTTTTTTGAGTTTTTCTATCATATTATTTTTCTCATTTCTATTTTATGTATTTCTACTCTGATCTTCGTTATCTCCCGCACAATTGCACTCATCTCACATGCTAGTAAAGTAATGCTCAAAATTTTCCAAGCCAGGCTTCAGCAATATGTGAACCATGAACTTCCTGATGTTCAGGCTGGTTTTAGAAAAGGCAGAGGAACCAGAGATCAAATTGCCAACATCTGCTGGATCATGGAAAAAGCAAGAGAGCTCCAGAAAAGCATCTATTTCTGCTTTATTGACTATGCCAAAGCCTTTGACTGCATGGATCACAATAAACTGTGGAAAATTCTGAAAGAGATGGGAATACCAGACCATCTGACCTGCTTCTTGAGAAATTTGTATGTAGGTCAGGAAGCAACAGTTAGAACTGGTCATGGAACAACAGACCGGTTCCAAATAGGAAAAGGAGTTCGTCAAGGCTGTATATTGTCACCCTGCTTATTTAACTTATATGCAGAGTACATCATGAGAAACACTGGGCTGGAAGAAACACAAGTTGGACTCAAGATTGCCAGGAGAAATATCAATAACCTCAGATATGCAGATGACACCACCCTTATGGCAGAAAGTGAAGAGGAACTAAAAAGCCTCTTGATGAAAGGGAAATTAAAGAGTGAAAAAGTTGGCTTAAAGCTCAACATTCAGAAAACGAAGATCATGGCATCTGGTCCCATACTTCATGGGAAATAGATGGGGAAACAGTGGAAACAGTGTCAGACTTTATTTTTCTGGGCTCCAAAATCACTACAGATGGTGACTGCAGCCATGAAATTAAAAGATGCTTACTCCTTGGAAGGAAAGTTATGACCAACCTAGATATCATATTCAAAAGCAGAGACATTACTTTGCAACAAAGATTCGTCTAGTCAAGGCTACGGTTTCTCCTGTGGTCATGTATGGATGTGAGAGTTGGACTGTGAAGAAGGCTGAGCACTGAAGAATTGATGCTTTTGAACTGTGGTGTTGGAGAAGACTCTTGAGAGTCCCTTGGACTGCACAGAGATCCAACCAGTCCATTCTGAAGGAGATCAGCCCTGGGATTTCTTTGGAAGGAATGATGCTAAAACTGAAACTCCAGTACTTTGGCCACCTCATGTGAAGAGTTGACTCATTGGAAAAGACTCTGATGCTGGGAGGGATTGGGGGCAAGAGGAGAAGGGGACGACAGAGGATGAGATGGCTGGATGGCATCACTGACTGGATGGTCGTGAGTCTGAGTGAACTCCGGGAGTTGGTGATGGACAGGGAGGGCTGGTGTGCTGCGATTCATGGGGTCGCAAAGAGTCGGACATGACTGAGTGACTGATCTGATCTGATCTGATAAATTGTGGTATGCTATGTTTTCATTTTAATTTATTTAAATATATTTTAAAATTTATCTTCTGATTTTATTTTTGTCACAATGGATGTTCAAGAGTATTATTTAATTTCCAGACATTTGGTAATTTTCCACTTTTCCTCTTGTTGTTTTATATCATTGTGCTTGGAATTGATACTTAATATAATTTTAATCTTCTTAAATTTGTTGAGGTTTGTTTTGGGGCATATATATGATGATTTTTTGAGAATGTTCTGTGTGCACTTCAGAGAATACATATTCTCCTGCTGTTGGGTAGATGTTTTAATTATCTGTCTTGAATTTCTGGCTGTCTGTTCCTTTGGGGCCAGTTACTGGAGGTGTTCCATACTCTTTTAATGAAAAATTAGTTTCCTGATTCTTCATTATCCTTGTAACATTGTTTAGATATGTCAGGCGAGTGTATGCTTCTCAGTTCTTGTCTTGTCACAACAATGATTTGGAGCGACGGACATTAAAGCCCTTGGCATGTCACAGCTCTCTGGTCTTGAACAAACTGTGTCATAGCTCTTAGACAAATCAGTGTTACAGCTCTATTTTATTTAGAAGATAGCAGGAGAATCCATCCACGAAGAAGAGAAAAGAGTTGAGGAGCGTGCTGGCATGCGTGCAAGGTAGGGGTGGGCAGAGGGGAGAGAGAGAAAGAACATACGCACATGGGAGAGAGAGAGCGAGAGTGCTTGGCTCCTGCTTTTATAAGTTTTCTTCCCCCTGGGCCTGCCCTATGCAAATTGGGCTCCACCAGGAGTGCTGTTCTACCTGAAGTTCTCACTCCAGTCCTCGGACCTTTCTTTGACCTTCCTTTGTTCTATTTTCATGGGCTTTTCCCTTTCTTGTCCCTTCCACCACCATTTTGGACTCCTTTTCCCTATTCTAACTACCTAACATTCCCCCCTCAAGAGATGGGAGGCCTAATTCTTTGGAAATAAGGGCGTCAAGGTCTTTCTAGCTGTTTCCTGCTGAATTGGGATGGCAAGGGATATTGGGCCTCCCCCTCTTGCTAGTCTCAGGCCTCAGAGTCCTCATAGCAGTGTTCATCTAAGGGTGAGTGATATTTTCCATGGTGGGCTGTAGTTTTGTATCTTTGTTGAACTGGAATGGCATGTTGTAACTTGTTGACCTGAGCAGAGACAAACAGGTTAGACAATTGATAATGCATGGGAGAATCATAAGCAGCATCAATACGGTGTAACAGGGACTAGTAGGGGCATTAGCCAATTCCAAATTCACATCCCCAGGATGGCTCAAGTCCCTCCTTATTCAGGGATCAGATTTATTTCCTGCTTGTCTTGGAGTAAAATCCCTGCCAAGCTGTGCTGACTCTTTAGAGCTATCCTGAGAATTCCTATCCCCAGAAACCAGATTGTGGGGATGTTTATTAGAATGTCACTCCTTTGTAGTTCTGAATAGGTATCTGAGCTGGCCCAAGGACTCACAGATGTATTGACTAACCTCTTCTGTTTTTTTCCACGGCTTGACTCTTGAGTAGTGAATCCAGGAGTCATGTCCTGGTACTTTGACTGCTGGTGGCAGAGGCTTAGCCTCTATGGTCTCAAAGTTGGAGACTACTGCATACCCGGCTCTTCTTTTTCCATCTAAGATAAAGCTGCTTCTATCAGTGTACCAGATTTCCTCAGGATTGGTCAGAGGATCTTCCGACAATCCCTCTTGGGGTTTTGTCCAGTGGTCCAAGGTTTCTAGACAAGAGTGAAAGGGGAGACAGCCCTTGGGGGTAGGCAGGAGGGTGGCTGGGTTAAGAACCTCACAAGGGGATATAGTGAGGCCTGGATATTCCATCATTACTTGATAACTGAGGATTCTTTGATCAGATATCCATAAATGACCTTTCCCATTTAGGAGTTGTTTTACTTGGTGGCTGGTAAAAATAGTTATTTTGCCCCAAAAGGAGATTTTTAAAGCATCTTCAACCATGATTGCAATAGCTGCAAGATTTCGAAGGCAGGGGGGCCAGCCCTGGGTGGTTGGATCGAGTCTCTTGGATAAGTAAGCTACAGGCTGGGGCTCAGATCCTAACCTTTAAGTTAACACTCCCAAGGCTATTCTCTCTCTTTCATGGACATAAAGTTGGAATGCTTTCTCTGGGTCTGGCAACCTCAAGGCAGGTATCTGAGTTAAGGCCTGTTTTAGTGCAGTTGCTTTTGAACTGTGGTGTTGGAGAAGACTCTTGAGAGTCACTTGGACTGCACAGAGATCCAACCAGTCCATTCTGAAGGAGATCAGCCCTGGGATTTCTTTGGAAGGAGTGATGCTAAAGGTGAAACTCCAGTATTTTGGCCACCTCATGCGAAAAGTTGACTCGTTGGAAAAGATTGATGCTGGGAGGGATTGGGGGCAGGAGGAGAAGGGGACAACAGAGGATGAGATGGCTGGATGGCATCACTGACTCGATGGACGTGAGTCTGGGTGAACTCCGGGTGTTGGTGATGGACAGGGAGGCCTGGCATACTGCGATTCATGGGGTCGCAAAGAGTTGCACACGACTGAGCAACTGAACTGAACTGAACTAAACTGCCTGCTTCTGAGGAGTTCCCCACATCAGTGGGATTGAATCATCTCATCCCTTTAAGCTTTCATATAAGGGCTGGGCAATTAGACCATAGGTGGGTATCCAGATTCTAAAATATCCAGTTAGTCCCAAGAAAGCTTGCAATTGTTTTCGAGTCATGGGGGAGGGCACTGGAGGATTCCTTGTACCCATTCAGAGGACAGCCTCCTGGACCCATGTATAATCTGAACTCTCAGGTAAGTGACCTTCGTCTTGACCATCTGTGTCTCAGCACGGGAGACTTTATATCTCCTTTCTGCCAAAAAGTTTAGAACCTGAATTGTATGTTGTTGGGCATTTTCCTCATCTGGAGAGCAGATTAGTAGGTCATCTATGTATTGTAATATTTTCCCATTAGGTCCCAGGTCCAGATCTAGGAGATCCCAGCTAAGGGCCTGTCCAAACAAGTGGGGGTTATCTCTGAACCTTTGGGGTAATACTGTCCAGGTCATATGTTGGTGTTTTTCTCCTGGGGCCTCCCACTCAAAGGCAAAAAGATATTGGGATTCTTTAACCAGTGGTATGGGGAAAAAAAAAAAAAAAGTATCTTTGTGATCCAAGACTGTAAACCACTTGGCACTGGGTGGGATTTCTCCCAAGATTACATAGGGATTGGGTACTGTGGGATGGAGGTGGACTACAGCTTCATTTATGATCTGGAGATCTTGAACCATTCATCAGGTTCCGTCCTTTTTCTTTACTGAGAGGATTGCGGTGTTACATGGCGAATTGGTGGGGACTAATAGCCCTCAAGCAAGGAATTTATTTATTAAAGGCTGTAGTCCCTCCAGAGCCTCTCTTTTGAAGGGATATTGTTTCCCGTTAGGAAACCGAGTGGGATCTTGGAGGACAATGATGACCAGTTCAGCTTGGTGGGCTCATCCAGGAATTCCCTGGTCCCACACCTGGGAGTTACTTTTGTCCTCCCGTAGTTTTTGGTTCCTCTCTATTGGAGTAACCAGGAGCTATAGAGCTCTAGGGGCTGAAAAGTTTCCCATCACAAGGGTGGTCCCCAATTTAGTGAGTATATCTTTTCTCAATAAGGGACTAGGAGACTCAGGGACCACCAGAAACTGATGGGAAAATATTTGTCCATCCCAGCAACAAAGAAATCTTTGTAGTTGAATCTTCTGTAGTTGCTTTTCCTGTAGCACCCCAAATGGTACAGGCTTAGGAGGAGAAGTCTCTGGAGTAGGATATCAAGACAGAGTAGGTAGCCCCTGTGTCAACCAAGAAATTCTTGGACCAACCTGCCACATCCAGTAGCACCCTTGGCTCCAGCTCCGTGATGGTTATCTGTGACAAGCGGGCTGGCTGGAGTGGGCCTCTTCAGTCCTCTTGAGCCATTGTGAGGGTAGGCTTGGCGCTTGACCTTGAGGCTCTTGGGTCCCAAGGGCAGAGAGCCGTCCAATGCCCCAGTTGATGGCATTTGTGGCAAGCCAATCTAGGAGACTTGTCACGGTTTGGACACCCTTTGGCCCAATGCCCTGCCTGTCTACAGATTAGGCATTTGCCTTGTCCCTTGTCCTTCAAGGAATCGGGGTGTGCCATAGGGCTTCTCTGGAGGATAGCCAACATCTGGGCATGCCTTGTCTCTTTCCTTCTCTCTCTCTTCTAGGCCTTGGCCTCCTTCTTTTGTTCTCTATTATAAAAGGTACTAGTGGCTGTCTGGATCATCTCATCTAAAGAGGCAGCAGGGTCCTGCTGCTGTAGCCAGTGTAACTTAATTCTGATATGTGATGCACATTGGGACAGTAATTTGTCCTTTAAAATCACCTGTCCCTCGTAAGAGTCTAAGTCCAGATTGGTAAACTTTTGGAGGGCCTCTTTTAGCCTTTCCAGAAAGGCAATGGGATTCTCACTGGGCTCCTGAGTTATTGCTGAGACCCAGGCATAACTGATTACTTTTTGTTGGGCTGCTTCAGTCCTGCCTTCACACAGATTAGAGAATGATTTCCTTCCCAGACATGCTCAGGGTCATTATAATTCCAATTAGGATTGGAGGAGGGGACTTCAGTTTCCCCTACTGGATATCTGTCACTGGACATGTGAAGCCCCATTGCATACCTTTGGTGCTTCCTTTAAGACTCTAGTACATTCAGGGTCAGATAACGTTTGAGTAAATATGACCATGATGTCCTTCCACGTCAAGTCAAAGGCCAAGGTAATATGTTGGAACGTACCTATATATCTGTGTCATCTGTATAGCTTCCCAGGTCTTGTTTGATATGTCTTAGTTCTAAGAGGGAGAAGGGCTTATGGTCCCAGGTTGGTCCTAATTCTCCTCCAGTTTCAACTAAGGGACATACTCGAGCTGGCTTTTGTGGAGGGGTGCTCCTGGATATAGGGGCACATTCAGATACAAGGAAGGAGCACGAGGCAACTCGGGAGCTGTGGAAGGGTCCAGTATCTTTGGGGGTATGGGAGGTGAGCCTTTACAGGGGTGGTTCCTTCTTTTGGTTGCCTGTGCCTAACACTATTTGCCTAGTAAGCTCACTTTTAGGGCATACAATAATCCCATACTTAAGACAGTGTTCCTTCATATCCCTTAGTTGGAAGAAAATTTGGACATAGGGGATCTCTGTCCATTTCCCTTGTCTTTTGAAAAATAATTCTAGTTGCAGGGTGGTATTGTAGTTTAAACTCCCATCCTCAGGCCAGTGTTCCTCATCTCCCAGTGGATATTGTGGCCACACAGTGGCACAAAAGAATTTTAAGCGACTCCTCCTCAGAGTTAGAGGATCAAACAGCTTCCAGTTATCTAGGATGCATCTCAAGGGCATCTGCCAGGAAGCAGATTGGTTATTTCCCATCTGAAAGACAGTCATGTCAGGGAGGAAAAGAAGAGAAGAAAACTAATAGGCCTCCTTCAATTTTCATGGGTGGACTTCCCTAGGGGTGAGTCTTTCTGAAGCTTATCTTACCCAGAACTGTTGCAACCTGAGAGCCAAGCGTCCCCTGATCAGGGTGCAGATCCCCAGGAAGGCTGAGGCATCACAAGCTCCTAGAGACTGAATCCCTGGGCAGGTCAAGGCATGACGGCTTCCCGAGAATTGGGTCCCTGGGCAGGTTGAGGTGTGATGACCTCCTGGGACCCCTGGGACTGGTGGATCCCTGAGGAGGTTGAGGCATGACAACCTTTCAAGCACCAGATCCCTAGGCAGGTCAAGGTGTGATGACCTCCTGGGACCCCAGGACTAGAGTTTGGGTGTCCCCAAGGTCTCAGGCGTGACCAGTGGTGGGTAGAATTAAGGGGTTGTAACTCATTGCTAGTTTGTTCACCACAGATGGGAATAGATAGCATGATGTAAAACAATCCAAGCCTGTGCCCTGAGACTGGGAAATAGTGAAACAGTCATAAGCCTTGTCCTCTTACTCTAAGGGATTGTAAGTCACTGATTTCTTCCCCTAGTCCTCCTTAAGAGCAGGTTAGGGTGTCTCCCCTGTTAAGCATTTTGTTGTCATAAACTCACTTTAGGTAATAACAGAAGTAGTGACAAAGGAGTGGGTTATCTGACCCTGTTGGGAGCATTAAAGTATTTTTATAATAGGCTGGGTGGAGCAGCATTGCCTACAAGGGGGTAGAGTCCTGATTGTAGGAGTTAGTAACTGGCTTAATAACCAGTTTGTTTAGAGGCAACAGACCAAATGTTCCATAAAAGTGGAGAGGAGAGTAGATCCAGGGGGTGTTTGTAACTTTAGGAGAAAGGTGGTAGAGGTTTGGGCGCAAACAGCCTGCAGGGCTAACTCCCAAAGTGACAAACATTATCCCTGGAAACCCAGTTGCCTTTGAAGGGATGCCAACTGATGGATTTCTAGCAGGCATTGTGGCCTGTTGCCCACCCTAGCGGGTTCACTGAGATACTGATGTTATACATGAAGGTCTGAATATCTAGAGGGGTTGGATATTATACAGTATTTTTCTCTAAAACGCCAGCTATTTTCTGGTTGTCCCTCCAGAAGATTGTAGAGGTGACATTGTGGACTTGGACAGGGCTCAGGAAAGGAGCATGAAACAGGAGAGAAGGAGGCAGAGCACAACCTTTGAAAGAATGACATAGCACAAAGGCATAAGGTAAACCAATTAAAATCAATCAATTGGGCCCAAGATGACAAGTCAAATTCACGTAAACCTTAATCCCCAATCTATAAGCCAACAGATACACCCAGAGGTAGCAGGACAGCTCTAAGGCACTGTCAAAAGAGGGAGGAGTGTGTGGTTCCCCAATGGTTGGGATGATCCTCCCACTCAATAGCATATGAATTCATCCCACTAGCAAAACCTAGCAAGGCCTCATTCCATGGCCCCAGCCCTTGCCCTTGGCAATGGCCCACACCCTCAAGAGTGGGCTTCTCTCTGAAACCTAACAAATCCACCTCTTACTTATCGTTTTGACTCAATGAATTTTTGCAATGAGACCTCAGAGCCTGAGCTTCATTAGGTCCTGAAGTCAGGCATCCTGGGTTTTGGTCAGGCTCAAGTCTCAGGAGACAGAGCTGAAGGACAGGAGTGGGAAAATCATGCCAAGGAATCCCCTTCATAGCCTGCTGGAAAACCTGCTAAATTCCTTACCTGCGCTCACAGTTTTCATTGGTCTGATTCTTGGCACAGAGAAGAGTAAGGACAGAAGAATCCCCACCGGCTTGGGTAACAGCCTACTGGGGCCAGAAGATAGTGCCTTTGGGACATACCAAAGAGTAGCCTCTCCAGAGTCCCTCAGTTGAGCCCACTGTCACCCACCTGTTCATGGGGGGTTCAAGGAAACAAGAAATGAGAGATTGTAAAGGAATTAAGATTTTGTTAGTCATGTCCCTCCAGCCATAGGAGCGAGAATCTCCTACCTTAACCGGAGGTCTTCTGGAATCTGAGACTGAGCTATGTGAGCTTTCTGCTGAGTTCATTTGTTGCTGTCCCGGTTTCCAGCACGGTGGGCCTCTCGCCACTTCCCTTGCTCTGAGTTTTCTTCGCGTTCTGCTTCAACCATGGGAGCTTTCACCAAGTTTGGCTCCTGTGCTTGGCCTCTTCCGAGCGGAGGTTGTTCCAGCCAGGTTAAATCTGAGTCATGGCACCATAGATGTCAGGCAAGTATATGCTTCTCGGTTCTTGTCTTGCCACAACAATGATTTGGAGCAACGGACATTAAAGCCCTCAGTGCATCACAGCTCTTGGATCTTAAACAAATTGTGTCATAGCTCTTAGACAAATCAGTGTTACAGCTCTATTTTATTTATAAGATAGCAGGGAAATCTGTTAGGTAGGTAGAATAGGGAAAAGGAGTCCAAAATGGCGGTGGCTAAAAGATATGGAAGGTCCGAGGACCAGAGTGAAGACTTCAGGCAGAACAAACAGAACAAATAGCACTCCTGGCTAAGCCCAATTTGCATAGGGCAGGCCCAGGTGGAGGAAAAAACATATAAAAGGAGGAGCCAAAGCGCTTTCTCTCGGACTTTCTCTCCTGTGTGCATGCGCTCGCTCTCCCTCTCTCTCTCTCACTCTCTCTCTCCCACCCCACGCACTCCTCCACTCTCTTCTCTTTGAGTCTTGGATTCTCCTGCTATCTTCTAAATAAAATGGAGCTGTAACACTGATTTGCCTAAGAGCTGTAGCACGATTTGTCCAAGACCCGAGAGCTGTGACGCACCGAGGGCTTTAATGTCCGTTACTCCAAATCTTTGTTGTGACGAGACAAAGAACCGAGGAACATATACTCGTGTTACATATCCATCCTTGAAGAACAGAAGAGAGTGGAGGAGAGCAGCAACGCATGAGCGGAGGTGGGGGGGTGGGTGGTTGTTGATTAGAGAGAGCAAGAGAGAGAAAGAGCGTATGCACGCAGGAGAGAGCAAGCGAGAGCACTTGCCTCCTCCTTTTATAAGTTGTATTCCCCCTGGGCCTGCCCTATGCAAATTGGGCTCAGCCAGGAATGCTGTTCTACCTGAAGTCCTCACTCTGGTCCTCGGACCTTTCTTTGACCTTCCTTTGTTCTATTTTCACAGGCTTTTCCCTTCCTTGTCTTTTAGACACTGCCGTTTTGGACTCCTTTTCCCTATTCTAACTACCTAACAGGTACCTGTGCATTTTAAGACACTGTCACCTCTTCCAGATTTTATGGACTGTGTTCAGTAAGAAAATCTTCACTGGTGGGCAAAATGATGCTGGAAATTGCTATGGTTAGTGAAAGGAAACAAGTGTGGAAACCTCTTTGAATCAGATCTCAGGGTCATGGTGACTCAGCTCAGGTTGATAGCTTATTATGAATAGTGTCAGATTCATGATCTCCAAGGAAGAGAATTTAGCTTCAGGACCAAATAAAAGCTTGATCACTCAGAGCTTTTGTGTAGCAGAGATTTATTACAGTGAAAAAAGGACAGAGAATGCTTCTGACACAGACACATCAGAAAGGGGCAGAGTGCCCCACTCACTAAGCCTATCAAGGCCTTACATACTTTTTCAATTGGTTACTAACAATAGAAAGGTCTTTCCAGGTCCACTTCCACAACAAATTAAAATAACAGGATTACTCAGAAAGTTCTTATTAAGAAGCAGAAACATGTCCTTGAGTACGATACATTGTTGTGGCATAATCATTAGTACAGAGTTTAAGGAAAAACATACCCTTGAGCAAGATTAGTTGTTTTGTTCTGTAATCTTTCAGTTCGGTTAAGTCACTCAGTCCTGTCCAACTCTGTGCAGCCCCATGCACAACCTCCAACCCTGTGCAACCTCCCTGTCCATTACAAACTCCCAGAGTTTCTTCAAATTCATGTCCATTGAGTTGGTAATGCCATCTAGCTATCTCATCCTCTGTTGCCCCCTTTTCTTCCCACTGTCAATCTTTCCTAGCATCAGGGTATTTTCAAAAGAGTCAGATCTTCACATCAGGTGGCCAAATTATTGTAGTTTCAGCTTCAGCATCAGTCCTTTTCAATGAATATTCAGGACTGATTTCCTTTAAGATTGACTGATTGGATCTCCTTGCAGTCCAAGGGACTCTCAAGAGTCTTCTTCAACACTACAGTTCAAAAGCATCAATTCTTCAGCACTCAGCTTTCTTTATAGTCCAACTCTCACATCCATACATGAAAAACTGGAAAAACCATAGCCTTTGGCAGAAAGTGAAGAGAAACTAAAAAACCTCTTGATGAAAGTGAAAGTGGAGAGTGAAAAAGTTGGCATAAAGCTCAACATTCAGAAAATGAAGATCATGGCATCCGGTCCCAGCACTTCATGGGAAACAGATGGGGAAACAGTGGAAACAGTGTCAGACTTTATTTTGGGGGGCTCCAAAATCACTGCAGATGGTGACTGCAGCCATGAAATTAAAAGACACTTACTCCTTGGAAGGAAAGTTATGACCAACCTAGATAGCATATTCAAAAGCAGAGACATTACTTTGCCAACAATGGTCTGTCTAGTCAAGGCTATGGTTTTTCCAGTGGTCATGTATGGATGTGAAGTTGGACTGTGAAGAAGGCTGAGCACAGAAGAATTGATGCTTTTGAACTGTGGTGTTGGAGAAGACTCTTGAGAGTCCCTTGGAGATCCAACCAGTCCATTCTGAAGGAGATCAGCCCTGGGATTTCTTTGGAAGGAATGATGCTAAAAGTGAAAGTCCAGTACTTCGGCCACCTTATGCGAAGAGTTGACTCATTGGAAAAGACTCTGATGCTGGGAGGGATTGGGGGCAGGAGGAGAAGGGGACGACAGAGGATGAGATGGCTGGAGGGCATCACTGACTCGATGGATGTGAGTCTGAGTGAACTCCGGGAGTTGGTGATGGACAGGGAGGCCTGGCATGCTGCAATTCATGGAGTCATGAGGAGTCGGACAAAACTGAGTGACTGAACTGAACTAGACAGACCTTTGTTGGCAAAGTAATGTCTCTGCTTTTTAATATGCTGTCAGATTTGTTATAATTTTTCTCCCAAGAAGTAGGCGTTTTTTAATTTGATGGCTGCAGTCACCATCTGCAGTGATTTTGGAGCCCCCCAAAATAAGGACTGCCACTGTTTCCACTGTTTCCCCATGTATTTTCCATGAAGTTATGGGACCGGATGCCATGATCTTTGTTTTCTAAATGCTGAGCTTTAAATCAACTTTTTCACTCTCCTCTTTCACTTTCATCAAGAGGCTCTTTAGTTCTTCTTTGCTTTCTGGCATAGGGTGGAGTCATCTGCATATCTGAGGTTATTGATATTTATCCTGAAAATCTTGATTCCGGCTTGTGCTTCATCTAGCCCAGCATTTCTCATGATGTACTCTGTATATAAGTTAAATAAGCAGGATGACAATATACAGCCTTTACGTACTTCATTCCTATTTGGAACCAGTCTGTTGTTCCATGCCCAGTTCTAACTGTTGCTTCCAGACCTGCATACAGGTTCCTCAAGAGGCAGGTCAGGTGGTCTGGTATTCCCGTCTCTTTCAGAATTTTCCAGTTTATTGTGATCCACACAGTCAAAGGCTTTGGCATAGTCAATAAAGCAGAAATAGATGTTTTTCTGAAACTCTGGCTTTTTTGATAATCCTGCAGATGTTGGCAATTTGATCTTTGGTTCCTCTGCCTTTTCTAAATCCAGCTTAAACATCTGGAAGTTCACAGTTCACGTATTGCTGAAGCCTGGCTTGGAGAATTTTGAGCATTACTTTACTAGCATGTGAGATGAGTGCAATTGTGCAGTAGTTTGAGCATTCTTTGGCATTGCCTTTCTTTGGGATTGGAATGAAAACTGACCTTTTCCAGTCCTGTGGCCTCTGCTGAGTTTTCCAAATTTGCTGGCATATTGAGTGCATCACTTTCACAGCATCATCTTTCAGGATTTGGAATAGCTCAACTGGAATTCCATCACCTCCACCAGCTTTGTTCGTAGTGATGCTCTCTAAGGCCCACTTGACTTCACATTCTAGGATGTCTGGCTCTAGGTCAGTGATCACACCATCGTGATCATCTGAGTCGTGAAGATCTTTTTTGTACAGTTCTTCTGTGTATTCTTGCCATCTCTTCTTAATATCTTCTGCTTCTGTTAAATCCATACCATTTCTGTCCTTTATCGAGCCCATCTTTCCATGAAATGTTCCCTTGTTATCTCTAATTTTCTTGAAGAGATCTCTAGTCTTTCCCATTCTATTATTTTCCTTATTTCTTTGCACTGATCACTGAGGAAGGCTTTCTTATCTCTCCTTGCGATTCCTTGGAATTCTGCATTCAGATGCATCATATATCTTTCCTTTCTCCTTTGCTTTTTGTTTCTCTTCTTTTCACAAATATATGTAAGGCCTCCTCAGACAGCCATTTTGCTTTTTTGAATTCCTTTTTCTTGGTGATTATCTTGCTCCCTATCTCCTGTACCATGTCACAAACTGCCATCCATAGTTCATCAGGCACTCTGTCTATCAGATCTAATCCCTTGAATCTATTTCTCACTTCCACTTTATAATCATAAGGGATTATATTTAGATCATACCTGGATGGTCTAGTGGTTTTCCCCCAATTTATTCAATTTCAGTATGAATTTGGCAATACGGAGTCCTTGATCTGAGCCACCACCAGCTCCAAGTCTTGTTTTTGCTAACTGTGTAGAGCTTCTCCATCTTTGGCTGCAAAGAATATAATCAATCTGATTTCAGTATTGACCATCTGGTGATGTCCATGAGTAAAGTCTTCTCTTGTGTTGTTGGAAGAAGGTGTTTGCTATGACCAGTGCTTTCTCTTTGCAAAACTCTATTAGCCTTTGCTCTCTTTCATTCTGTCTTCCAAGGCCGAACTTGCCTGTCACTCCAGGTATTTCTTGACTTCCTACTTTTGCCTGCCAGTCCCTTATATGAGAAGGACATCTTTTTTGGATGTTCATTCTAGAAGGTCTTGTAAGTCTTCACAGAACCATTCAACTTTAGATTCTTCAGCATTCCTAGTCAGGGCATAGACTTGGATTACCGTGGTATTAAATGGTTTCCCTTGGAACGACAGAGATCATTCTGTTGCTTATGAGATTGCATCCAAGTACTGCATTTCGGACTCTTTTGTTGACTATGATGGCTACTCCACTTCTTATAAGGGATTCTTGGCCACAGTAGTAGAGATAATGCTCATCTTAGTTAAATTCGCCCATTCCCATCCATTTTAGTTCACTGATTCCTAAAATGTGGACATTCATTCTTGCCATCTCCTGTTTGACCACTTCATATTTGCCTTGATTCATGGACGTAATATTCCAGGTTCCTATGCAACATTGCTCTTTATAGCATCTGACCTTGCTTCCATCAGCAGTCACATCCACAACTGGGTGTTTTTTTTTTTTTTTTGCTTTGGCTCCGTCTCTTTATTCTTTCTGGAGTCATTTCTCCACTGATCTCCAGTAGCGTATTCGGCACCTACCAACCTGTGGAGTTCATCTTTCAGTATCCTATCTTTTTTGTCTTTTCATACTGTTCATAGGGTTCCCAAGGCAAGAATACTGAAGTGGTTTTCCATTCCCTTCTCCAATGGACCACATTTTGTTAGCACTCTACACCATGACCCATCTGTCATGGCATGGCTCATAGTTTCATTGAGTTAGACAAGACTGTGGTCCATGCAATCAGATTGGTTAGTTTTCTCTGATTGTGGTTTTCAGACTGTCTGCCTTCTGATGGAGAATGATAAGAGGACTATGGAAGCTTCCTGGTGGGAGAGACTGACTGAAGAAGAAACTCTGATTGTTGGTGGCATGCTCTGAACAGTATGAAAAATCAAAAAGATAGGACACTGAAAGATGAACTCCCCAGGTTGATAGGTGCCCAATCTGCTACTGGAGATCAATGGAGAAATAACTCCAGAAAGAATGAAGGGATGGAGCCAAAGCAAAAACAACACCCAGTTGTGGATGGGACTGGTGATGGAAGCAATGTCCGATGCTATAAAGAGCAATATTGCATAGGAACCTGGAATTTTAGGTCCATGAATCAAGGCAAATATGAAGTGATCAAGCAGGAGATGGCAAGAGTGAACATCGATATTTTAGGAATCAGCGAATTAAGATGGACTGGAATGGGCGAATTTAACTCAGATGACCATTATATCTACTACTGTGGGCAGAAATCCCTTAGAAGAAATGGAGTAGCCATCATAGCCAACAAAAGAGTCCGAAATGCAGTACTTGGATGCAATCTCAAAAACGACAGAGTAATCTCTGTTCATTTCCAAGACAAACCATTCAATATCACGGTAATATAAGCCTATGCCCCACCCAGTAATGCTGAAGAAGCTGAAGTTGAACGGTTCTATGAAGACCTACAAGATCTTCTAGAACTAACACCCCCAAAAATGTACTTTTCATTATAAGGGACTGGAATGCAAAAGTAGGAAGTCAAGAAACACATGGAGTAACAGTCAAATTTGGCCTTGAAGTACAGAATGTGGCAGGGCAAAGGCTAATAGAGATCTGCCAAGAGAATGCACTGGTCATAGCAAACACCTTCTTCCAACAACACAAGAGAAGACTCTACACATCGACATCACCAGATGGTCAACACCGAAATCAGATTGATTATATTCTTTGCAGCCAAAGATGGAGAAGCTCTATACAGTCAGGAAAAACAAGACTGGGAGCTAACTGTGGCTCTGATCAAGAACTCCTTATCACCAAACTCAGGCTGAAATTGAATAAAGTGGGGAAAACTATTAGGCCACTCAGATATGACCTGAATCAAACCCCTTACAATTATACAGTGGATGTGAGACATAGATTTAAGAGACTAGATCTGATAAACAGAGTGCCTGATGAACTATGGGATATCTCCTCATTGCCACCATGCCTGACTTTGGACGTGGGGTATCTCCTCTTGTCTGCTTGCTGCTCCAGCACCACACAGCTGTAATCATTAGCTCTGAGCTTAGAGAAAATTACATCTTATATAACTAAGATGAAGGAATGTAGGAAAAAAAAGAAAGGAAAAAATTTGTCCTTTTCTCCTCCTTGAGGGCCTCAGACCCCTTTCTTCTCCTCAGGAGCCCCAGACTCCTTATCAACGTACCTAAGAATTAACTCTCCCAAGTCATTGTCACTCTTAGCATCAATAATTGTATGGTCCTGGGCAAATATTGTGGGGATTCACAGAGACTGCAAGGGCTGTTGTGGTCTTCAGTGCTGACTTCAAATCCAGCATCTAGGAATTATGCCAAGCAGTGATAGTCACTGGAGCCAGTGGGGTGTACAAACTCAGTTGTGGGAACCAGCTGCAGGTGTTTGTATAGTAGCAGGGCCCAGTTACAAAAAATATAGTGGTGGGGGCTAGGGCAGGTCTCAAGGGCTGGGACCAACTATAAGCACAATGAAAGCTGTAGCCCTCACCCTCCTCTGGCTGTAGTGTTCACTGCCATGATTGCTGAGCAAGTAACGGTGGAGGCTGGTGATGGGAGGTAGGGAATGGTTGTCAGATATGCAGCTGGAAGAGTGAATACAGTGGTACAGGCCAGTGACAGAAGAGAGAAGAAAGCTGATGAAATCTTCAGGTGATCTGTGGCAGCTGTGCTGGCTTTTGATTCCTTCAGTGTCAAAAACTGCTGAGGTTGCCTACAGAACATTTTACTGGAAATCCCATTGCTCCTATTGTGTGGCTGGTATTGGTAGCTTCTTCTTTTCTTTCTTGTCATTGACCATCTCTGGGAGCCTCAGCTTTGCTGATCTCTTCATGGAGATGAAACTGAAGTAGATCCACATAAAATAGGCAAAAAAAAAAAAAAAAAAAAAAGCTTGTGCAAAAGGCTACTCACTCAGCTCTTTGTTTCCCAAGAAGGAGTACTCTTTCTAGGTGGGGAGTTTCTTCTTGGCACTGAATATCATTGGCTTTGGGGGTGGGATAATATAGCCAAAATAAAGCTATCTTTCCTCCTCTTTCCATGTGATTGTTCTCGATTTTTTGCTCCACTGTTTTGTTGAAGCTTCTTAAGTGGACTCCAGACTGCTCCTTCAGTGGTTCTGGCTTGTGTGCTATGCTGTGCTAAATCACTCAGTCATATCCAACTCTTTGCAAACCCATGGACTGTAGCCTACCAGGCTCCTCCATCTATCGGGATTCTCCAGGCAAGAATACTGGAGTGGGTTGCCATGCCTCCTCCAGGGGATCTTCCCAACTCAGCGACTGAACCCAGATCTCCCTCATTGCAGGCAGATTCTGTACTGTCTGAGCCACCAGGAAAGTCCTTGGCTTATGTATCGATGTTTAATTGTTGACTTTTTGGGGAGGTTAGGCCAGAGTCTTCTACCCTGTCACCTTTGTGATGCCACTCTCCACTTATTTCTCATAATGGAATTTATATCCTTATTTAGGTGTTATGCTGCAGATTTTTTTTTTCAAAATCATGAAATAATTTACTGTGGTTTGGTTTATGCTCAATGGACCAGAATGGGGCTGGGAAGATAGTAACAGCTGAGGTTCTGATGGCATACATTTAATGGCAATTTGTGAAAAGTGTTTCCTGGAAGCTCTTTAGTTACTCTGTCCATCTACCTTGGGATGGCTGGATTCTAATGGTACTTGCTTCATTTGTTTCTTCCCTTCCTCCTTCCTCTGTCCTCATCTTCTCTGGGCACCTGGCACCTCCATGTGACACATTGGTGCCAGCAATGACACAAAGGATCAGCAGGGATACTAGAGTGAACTCAATGATGACACCATCAACAGAGCATCCTGTATGCGTCATTTTGAGGCTAAAGTTGTTAGCATTCTATCTTTCTCAGCCCTACTTACTCATTAAATCCTGAATTTTGAAGAAACAGGTTGATGATGGAGACAAATTTTGGAAGGAACTTGGCTCCCCGTAATGTCTCCTACAAGATTCCTTACTGAAAACCCACACTGGATTGCTCAGTGAGTGGGGAGGAAAATTCCACTAGAGTTTATCTCTTAGAACAATCATTATTGTCCTAATGATTATAAGACTTACAGAGACTATTATAGTTGATGACCACCTAACTCCACAATTCTCATTTTTTTCCTTATAACTCTGAAGCTCCAGGAAGTAGATAGACACCATGAAATAGAAAGCATTGTTAGTTTTCATAAAGTCTAAAGCTTTCTCTTTCGGTTATCTTAAATTCCTTATGTCATTCTTATACTGTGTTTATAAAATAAATAGGTTTTCTTTTCAACGGGTATAGCAGGGCACTGTAGGTGCTAACAGTATTCAGCACATTTTTATTGACCAAGTGTGCTAGGATGTGAGTAAATATGCATGGATAGTACACAAATACAAGTGCTTCTTCTTCTTCTTTTTTTTTTTTTTTCCCTTGAGCGTAGGTATAGAAAGTGTTATCTCACTCAATAGAAACACAAACAAAGGACTATAATTTTCTATCTAAATGCTATAGTTCATACCATCTGGTGAAACTGCAGTGAGAGAAAGTAGTGTTATATGATAGGTATCATTGTCTATTATAGGAAGAAAAGAACCAGATGTTAAAATAATTTATATCATTCCCAGAGTTTAAATATGTATGAAGGAAGGTTTGTTTGTTTTTTTTTTTTTATATACTGGACTAATAGTGTTAATATTTAAATGGCTACTCTTTTATTCCTAAAGTAACATTTCATTAATATGTGAAATATAATATCAACTTTGGTCATATTGTTTTAGTCTGTTTGACTGCAGGCCCGGTGTGACATCCTTGCATTGATTTACATAGTATGGAATATTTTTTTTTTTTTTTTTTGCTGCTGACGGGGACTAAAACTTCATGTTTAAACATAGGCTTTTACAAGGAATAAGAGAAAGTGAACAGTTCAGACTTGTAGATTTCAAATGACTGTTATATTGGAAATATGTTAGTGTGTCTAAAGTTTCTTCTCTTTGATTAAGCAATATATGTTGACTTCTAATTTCTAAGAGACCTTCATTAACCTGACAGAAATTGGAAACTGATAATCTCAAACTCTTCTAGGATTAGTAATATTTAAAAACTTGCCTTCAAAAGTCGAGCCCAGAAGTATTACTAAAATGCCTTTTCTTACTATTTTTTATGAGTCAAGTTTCTGTATTTAGATTTTTATTATGATAAATTTTAGATAAAAGCAAATGCATGATAAATATCTCCAAATACCAATTCATGATCAATACATTTTCATTTGCATTTCCACCCTCTTCTCTTCCCCTTGAACTGATATGAAATAAACCCCAGATGTCATAAAATTTCCTTAAACCAACAACTTAAATAGAATTAGCATTATGATAAACCATGAGTCAAAAATGTTATAAATATATATATATATATATAATTCCACAACAATATGCAGTTTTATGTATATAATATTTCTCTTCCTTAGAATCATTACTTGAGAATAATTATGACCATCCCAATCTACTGTAACTCATTTTCATTATTAACATTTCCTTGGCAGCTTACTATTATTCTTAGTTGAAAAATGCATTTTCAGATGACTCTTTCTACCCTGGAGCTTACATTATAGAAAGATAGGTAGAAATGGATAAGAAAAGATCAGTGATGATAAGCCATATGCCAAACATACATTATGATTTTTTAAAATACTAAAACAAGGGTAATGGAATAGAAAAATTCAACTCCTTTTTTTTTAACCTTTTCTTTTTAAAATTATTATTATTTTTTAATATAAATGTATTTTAATTGGAGGTTAATTACTTTACAATATTGTATTGGTTTTGCCATACATCAACATAAATCCTTTTTCTTCATCAGGTTTTCTTACTCACCTGTGAGTAGATGTATTCAGAGTTACTGGCTCAAGATGTAGCAGTAAATGCCTGTAGGAAAGCAAAAATCATCACCCAAAATGTGGTTTCTTGGCATAAGAATTAGTTCAGGTTCATCATTTTTAAGGTCTGAATGACTCAGGAAGAACATTTGACCTTCCCCCTAGCTGCCTAAAAGAATGTACATAGAGGTCCTATTCCAGGAAGGAAACTGCTGTCCCCATATATAGCTACAGTATCAACTAGGTGTGTAGACAGGGAGGAAGCTAGCAAAGTCTTCCTGTTAAATTCCTCTTTGGGTTCCATTGTCTCTACCTGTCCCACCAAACATTTATTTACCAAATACTGGCTTTTCCACCTCGATGTGAATTGCCTTCCCCTTTGAAGGTCCAAACCACTATACCCAACATCTTCACATCCTTTTTAGTCCTTAGCTGAAGATGAAATTTATGGTGAGGACTTTGGCCATTTGAGTGAGTTACTCAGTTTTTCTTGGTATGTCTCATATATTAAAAACGGTGCACTGGGATGACCCAGAGGAATGGTATGGGGAGGGAGGTGGGAAGGGGGTTCAGGATTGGGAACACATGTACACCCGTGGCAGATGCATGTTGATGTATGGCAAAACCTATACAATATTGTAAAGTAAAAATAAATAAATAAAAGAAAAAATGTTATCAAAATTGTTTTATTTTTCTGCTGTTCATCTGTCTCATGTCAATTTAATTCTTAAACCAGTCAGAAGAACCAAGGAGGGTAAAGAAAAATTTCTTCCTTCCCAATACCCATGCCAATTTTTATAAATACTGCTCATAGATATATCTAGTGTACTTTAAATTATGCCACCTCTGGACATAATTTAAATTGTGCTCTATTCCTGATGTTTTGATGTTAACATCTGTAAACAGATTACCTGAATATATACTAGCATAAGTAAGAGATATGTACAAATACTCAGCCTTCTTCACAGTCCAACTCTCACATCCATACATGACCACAGGAAAGACCATAGCCTTGACTAGACGGACCTTTGTTGGCAAAGTCACGTCTCTGCTTTTGAATATACTATTCATAACTTTCCTTCCAAGAAGTAATACTACATACTGTAGTAATACTACAGAATAAATACAAAGTACATTTAGAGCTGAATTCACATTACTGGACAATCCTCCAACAAAATGTGGGGTGTGTAGCCTCTCCCTTTGAATCTATGAGGACTCTGTGGTTAATTAACCAAAATGGATACAGAAGAAGTATTTCTGAGACAGAGTCTTACCGGATTGTCAACTTCACTTCCTTTCTCTTAAAATACTTATTCTTGAAACTCAGCCATCATCTTGTGAATAAGCTCAGTTCAGTTCAGTCGCTCAGAAGTGTCCGACTCTTTGCGACCCCATGAATCACACCACGTCAGGCCTCCCTGTCCATCACCAACTCCCGGAGTTCACTCAGACTCACATCCATCGCGTCAGTGATGCCCTCCAGCCATCTCATCCTCTGTCGTCCCCTTCTCCTCCTGCCCCCAATCCCTCCCAGCATCAGAGTCTTTTACAGTGAATCAACTCTTCACATGAGGTGGCCAAAGGACTGGAGTTCAGCTTCAGCATCATTCCCTCCAAAGAAATCCCAGGGCTGATCTCCTTCAGAATGGACTGATTGGATCTCCTTGCAGTCCAAGGGAATCTCAAGAGCCTTCTCCAACACCACAGTTCAAAAGCATCAATTCTTTGACACTCAGACTTCTTCACAGTGCAACTCTCACATCCATGCATGACCACAAGAAAAACCATAGCCTTGACTAGACGGACCTTTGTTGGCAAACTCATGTCTCTGCTTTTGAATATGCTATCAGGGTTGGTCATAACTTTCCTTCCAAGGAGTAAGCGTCTTTTAATTTCATGGCTGCAATCACCATCTGCAGTGATTTTGGAGCCTAAAAAAATAAAGTCTGACATTGTTTCCCCATCTATTTCCCATAAAATGATGGGACCAGTAGCCGTGATATTTGTTTTCTGAATGTTGAGCTTTAAGCCAACTTTTTCACTCTCCTCTTGCACTTTAAGTAAGAGGCTTTTTAGTTCCTCTTCACTTTCTGCCATAAAGGTGGTGTCATCTGCATATCTGAGGTTATTGATATTTCTCCCGGCAATCTTGATTCCAGCTTGTGCTTCTTCCACTCCAGCGTTTCTCATGATGTACTCTGCATATAAGTTAAATAAGCAGGGTGACAATATACAGCCTTGGCGTACTCCTTTTCCTATTTGGAACCAGTCTGTGTTCCATGTCCAGTTCTAACTGTTGCTTCCAGACCTGCATACAGATTTCTCAAGAGGCAGGTCAGGTGGGCTGGTATTCCCATCTCTTTCAGAATTTTCCACAGTTTATTGTGATCCACACAGTCAAAGGCTTTGGCATAGTCAATAAAGCAGAAGTAGATGTTTTTCTGGAATTCTCTTGCTTTTCCCATGATCCAGCAGATGTTGGCAATTTAATCTCTGGTTCCTCTGCCTTTTCTAAAACCAGCTTGAACATCTGGAAGTTCACAGTTCACGTATTGCTGAAGCCTGGCTTGGAGAATTTTGAGCATTACTTTACTAGCATGTGAGATGAGTGCAATTATGTGGTAGTTTGAGCCTTCTTTGGCATTGCCTTTCTTTGGGATTGGAATGAAAACTGACCTTTTCCAGTCCTGTGGCCACTGCTGAGTTTTCCAAATTTGCTGGCATATTGAGGGCAGAACTTTCACAGCATCATCTTCCAGGATTTGAAATAGCTCAACTGGAATTCCATCACCTCCACTAGCTTTGTTCATAGTGATGCTTTCTAAGGCCCATTTGACTTCACATTCCAGGATGTCTGGCTCTAGGTCAGTGATCACACCATCGTGATTATCTGGGTCATGAAGATCTTTTTTGTACACTTCTTCTGTGTATTTTTGCCACCTCTTCTTAATATCTTCTGCTTCTGTTAGGTCCATACCATTTCTGTCCTTTATCGAGCCCATCTTTGCATGAAATGTTCCCTTGTTATCTCTTATTTTCTTGAAGAGATCTCTAGTCTTTCCCATTCTGTTGTTTTCCTCTATTTCTTTGCATTGATCACTGAGGAAGGCTTTCTTATCTCTTCTTGCTTTTCTTTGGAACTCGGCATTCAGATGCTTATATCTTTCCTTTTCTCCTTTGCTTTTTGCTTCTCTTCTTTTCACAGCTATTTGTAAGGCCTGCCCAGACAGCCATTTTGCTTTTTTGCATTTCTTTTCCATGGGGATGGTCTTCATCCCTGTCTCCTGTACAATTTCATGAACCTCATTCCATAGTTCATCAGGCACTCTATCTATCAGATCTAGGCCCTTAAATCTATTTCTCACTTCCACTGTATAATCATAAGGCATTTGGTTTAGGTCATACCTGAATGGTCTACTGGTTTTCCCTACTTTCTTCAATTTAAGTATGAATTTGTTAATAAGGAATTCATGATCTGAGCCACAGTCAGCTCCTGGTCTTGTTTTTGTGACTGTATAGAGCTTCCCCATCTTTGGCTGCAAAGAATATAATCAATCTGATTTTGGTGTTGACCATCTGGTGATGTCCATGTATAGAGTCTTCTCTTGTGTTGTTGGAAGAGGGTGTTTGCTATGACCAGTGTGTTCCCTTGGCAAAACTCTATTAGCCTTTGCCCTGCTTCATTCCATATTCCAAGGCCAAATTTGCCTGTTACTCCAGGTGTTTCTTGACTTCCTACTTTTGCATTCCAGTCCCCTGTAATGAAAAGGACATCTTTTTTGAGTAGCCGAGAGGAGCTACCCCATGTCCGAGGTCAGGGGTGGCGGCTGAGAGAAGCTACCCCATGTCCAAGGTCAGGGGCGGCAGCTGAGAGGAGACCCCATGAACCAGGTCACGGGAGGTGGCTGGAAGGAGCTACCCCACAGCTCAGCGCCCAAGGCCAGGGGTGGCAGCCGGGAGGACCAACCCCATGCCTGAGGCCAGGGGCGGCATCAGGGAGGACCAATCCCACGTCCAAGGAGCAGTGGCTGCGTGGGTGCAGGAGGGCCTAGAGGATCTATCCCACGTTGAAGGTCAAAAAGGGTGGCAGTGAGGAGATACCCCTCGTCCAAGGTAAGGAGCAGCGGCTGCGCTTTGCTGGAACAGCCGTGAAGAGATAGCCCACGCCCAAGGTGAGAGAAACCCAAGTAAGATGGTAGGTGTTGCAAGAGGACATCAGAGGGCAGACACTGAAACCATACTCACAGAAAACTAGTCAATCTAATTACACTAGGACCACAGACTTGTCTAACTCAGTGAAATTAAGCCATGCTCATGGGGCAACCAAGATGGGTGGGTCATGGTGGAGAGAACTGACAGAATGTGGTTCACTGGAGAAGGGAATGGCAAACCACTTCAGTATTCTTGCCTTGAGAACCCCATGAACAGTATGAAAAGGCAAAATGATAGGATACTGAAAGACAAACTCCCCAGGTCAGTAGGGGCCCAATATGCTACTGGAGATCTTGGAGAAATAACTCCTGAAAGAATGAAGGGATGGAGCCAAAGCAAAAATACCCAGCTGTGAATGTGACTGGTGATAGAAGCAAGGTCTCATGCTGTAAACAGCAATATTGCATAGGACCTGAAATGTCAGGTCCATGAATCAAGGCAAATTGGAAGTGGTCAAACAAGAGATGGCAAGAGTGAATGTAGACATTCTAGGAATCAGTGAACTAAAATGGACTGGAATGGTGAATTTAACTCAGATGACCATTATATCTACTACTGCAGGCAGGAATCCCTCAGAAGAAATGGAGTAGCCATCATGGTCAACAAAAAGAGTCCGAAATGCAGTACTTGGATGCAATATCAAAAACGACAGAATGATCTCTGTTTGTTTCTAAGGCAAACCATTCAATATCACAGTAATCCAAGTCTATGCCCCAACCAGTAATGCTGAAGAAGCTGAAGTTGAACGGTACTATGAAGACCTACAAGACCTTTTAGAACTAACACCGCCCCCTCAAAAAAAAAAAAAAAAGAATAAGCTCAAGCTTCTCCATACAAAAGGACTCATGTAAATGGGAACCAAGGTCCTACTAATAACTGCAGCTATGCTTCCAGCTGATTGCCTGTACCAATTTACTTGCTATGTGAACTTTTCCGAAGTTGTCCTCTAGCCCAGGTGGACATGCTGCATTTTGAATTGATTAAAGCAGAGAAGACTGTTTTAAACTCTAGAATCAAGAACAACATAATTGCTGTTATTTTAAACTCCTAGATTTTATTCATTATGAAACATTAGATAATCTTAAAGTAATAAATATCTACATAAGTTACCTTTTTAGGTAACAGATTTTGTAAAGGAGGTCTATTTCTGAGGTTTATTCTGTATTCTCAGGCAATTACCATAATTTTTAAAACATCAAGTTGTTTGTTGATTAGCCAGTATCCTCCTTGATGCCATCACTAACATTTTATACTACTCTTCCAGTTCTTTTCATTTCTTCCCCCTGTATGTCATGCATATCTCCTGCACTGGAATTTTTAAAAGGGCATAGATTGGGTTTGGTATATTTTCAATATTATATAATGTGGTGTCAAGCTCTCCTCTACATAAAGTATAAACATCATTGAAAATAACATTTTAGAATAAGAACAAGTTTTTTCATGTTTTGAAGGATTATATTTGTCACATAATCAATGTTAACTTTTGAATGAATGAATGATTTAAACACTATCTGGCTTAATCTTCTTATTCCTTGAGTTTTTTACCTACCTAAATATATCTTGCTGTAATAACTTTATACACTCTATCCTTTTTCAAATACAATTACTTGAAACAGGTCGCAATGAAAATTCTTCTTCTTCTTCTTTTTTTTTTTTTTTTTAAACAGTGATATATGTTGAAATTAAACTCAGTAGGGTACCTGTAACATACAGCTTTTACACCAAAGGATAATACAATAAATCAGTCTTACGATCCAGTGTTTTTTAAGGGAAAACTCTACATGCAGGGAATTAAGGAGAGAAATTAACTTTAGATTTTTATCTTCTACTTAACTGCTAGTAGCTAGGAGCTAATTGCCAAAATTAGAAATGATGTATCAAGCAAGGTCCATTCAAGAGATTAGAGACAACACTATTATCTTAACAAAGAGAATTTAATATAAGGAATTGTTAACCAAGTATTAGGAAATTAAAAGACAAAAGGGGACAAAAACATAGTAACTGATGTAGCTATCACCTCTAGAGTGGAAAGAAGTAGAAATTATTAAACTTCACAAACAGGGAGGAGGGGCACTGTATTTCTGAGAAAGGGGCTCAGTGGGCTGCAACTTGTTTTTCTGAAGGAAGTTGCAGGGCATCTTCTAGGAATACAGGAAACAAACTGGAGCCAACTGTTACTGGAAGAACCAACTGCCACAGTCAGTGTGAAGAACCACTGCTGGAGCGTTGCATGAAACAAAGTGCCCCTCCCTCCTCCTCAGGTAGGTATGTTTCCTTCAGTGTCCTTGTTGGCAGGATATTGAATATTTTTGTAATACTTTAATGCTCTTCTTTTAGAAGTTTTCTCATACAGGAAGGATATTGAATATTTTTTTTTCCCCATACACAAAGGAAGAAATGTGGATTACTGATATAATAAGTAAATATCCAGTTACTCTGCCTGGATTTGTCAGGATTCAATAAATTTGAATTAGATTAATGAGAAAATTGGATGCAGATACAAAAAGAAATATGGTTATATATGCATATATGCCTATTGCTTAGCAATTACAGGTGGAAAAATGCATGAAAAATACAAAGACAAGGATTAAAAAATAAATAAAAACAAGAGCCAAGTAGGAATAAGAAGCATATAAAGGAATGAATAAGAAAATAAAGATATTGGCAGCTTAGTCAAAAGGAAAACAAAAAACTAGTATAGAACCAATCTTTTGTAATCTAAGTGCAAATCATGTTCATAGCCAAATGTAATTTTAAGAAGTGAGGTCAGGAAAAATCATGATCTCTTTGAGTTCTTTGGAATAAATTAGTCTACCTCTGCTTCTCTGTTCACAGAGTTTCAATAAAGCTATTTTTGTACTTAGTAAGTTGTAGCTTTCTTCTTTCCATTTCATCATCTGCAAGAATGGGGCATATCTTAGGCTTTTTTGTTTCACAACAAAAAACAGCATTACCAGTTTAGTAGAACTTGCTTATTACTTACAAAGTTTCACTCCAGGTAAGAGATGTAATACATTTGTAAATCTATTAAATATTGGGACACAATTTCAGACTGAAAAATGTAAGAACTGAATATGGTAGAAGTTCTACTAATGTGACAAAGGAAAAAGCCATTTTATTAATTATCTATCTACATTTATCTATTTGTATCTCTATTCATATATTTTATGTTTATTTATGTTTAATAATTTCATATACTTTGAAGAATGCTTCCATAAACATGATCGACTATCTGGTATCTAGGAAAGAGAGTTTCTACTTCCTAATTATGTTTCTAAGACCAGTTGATCAATACGTGACACACATGACCCTTGGGTTCTCTGTTTATTTCAGCCTGGACAGTGGCTCAGGGGATAAGGATTTTGATTGGTCACTAGTGGAAGTCATATGCCAGCATAATCAACCATATTTGTGTTCATCTCTGTTCTTTCCACCACCATCTGTGAGTTTATATATTATCATTAGATAATGTTTTCAGTATCCTTACTAATATTTTCTTATGCTAATATCTTTCGTGACCTTAATTTTCATGTATAAAATATTAAGAAAAATAATAAATCTGTATTTCACTGAATTGTTTTCTTGGGCCATTATTCTTCAAAGGCTGGTATCGGTCCCAAATGCATAAAACAAACACAAACTTTCTTCTCCACTACACATTATGATTTTAGTTGACAAAATACCCAAATAGTGTTGGTGTTTATGTTCTTCTTTATTTGGATATTCAATTGTTATGTTATTTTGACAAGAGAGAATAAAATATTAGAAGAGTTTTCTTTTACAGCTTCAATATTTATAATTTAAAATAAAATAAACAAACTTTATTATTTTAATTAGATGGGCTTTATTCAGTGAAACAATGAAACAGATTCTACAAATTTGCATCGATTTGGCCTCTTTGTTTGGCATTTACAAAAAAATACATAGGTGAAGATACATATATAATGCCCAGGTATCTCCATTGCTTATCTTAATTGCATCTAAAACATTACAATAGTTCAGAAATAAAGAACTCCAAAATTTTAACTACTCCAATGAGTGAGATAACAGAGAATGTGAATAGGCCCTCAATATCAAGTTTATTCTTTCATTAAGGACATAATTAAAATATTTGAAATTTTACAAAGATAAGAAACAGGAAAAAAGAAGAGAGAAAATAGGAAAAAAGAGAGTAAAGGAAAATAAGAAATCAAAGAGTGAAATAAGAAATCAGTGGGTGAAATGAGAATTGAAGATAGAAGAGATAGAGAATGGGAAGTGAAAGTGAGAGCAAAGGCAAGCAGGTGAAAGAGAAAGATGTAAAATAATTTTGCTAAATGATGTCTGAGATTGTATCTGATTCACTAGTGAAGAGAGACTGCAGAATCATAGAAAATCTGCAAGTTTAGAAGCTGATTTTTTATAACTGATTTTTCTAATGATTTTAATCAGGATATAATTTATTGTGCATTATGCCGTTTTAAAGAACTTTACTTAAGTATTTCTATTTTCTTCAGATTCCAAAGTTTCACAAAAGCCTAGATTTTGCCACTTTTAAAATACTCTCTGCAATTTGCAAATCAATGCACCATTTTCTTGCTAAAATGAGCCTTGCCTAAAAGTATCTGTAGCTAAACAGGAGCATTAGCAAAGGTGTGAACTACTTCAGAGAAGTGCTAACTGCAGAGCCCAAATGAGCCCATCTAAACGCTAAAATTTTTCAGCAACAACAAACAAATGTTTCTGTAAAATATTATTCTTTTCATATTTTCCAAACTGCTATTTTTATGTACATCCATTTTTTCATTCTTCAGACTTGGACTTTCCTGCCACTTTACCAATTTTCAGGGTCTATTCATCCTTGAAATGTTTCATTTTTACTTCTAAACCTCTCCTCCTCTTCAGTAATTGCAATGGAAGATGGGTATATGGTTTTGCTCTAAAAAATGAATTCAGTATTAGTGACATGTACCAGGCTGATGGCATTGCAAACTAAAGGCCATTGTTTTAATCACAGCAACCCAGGCACCAAACAGCATATCTCACAGTTGCCTGAACAGCTATTCTCAATTCTGTTATGAAAGAAGAGACGATGATTAACCCTTTTGCATAAAACACAATTTGTGTTAATTTTTAAAATGACTGTGCATGATATAGATTTCTGCCTGAAAAGACATATTGTATTGATGATGCCAAACAGAGACCCATTAGATTCTATTGAATTTAAATGGCTCACTAAGGCAGACACCTGCCTATTAATTATGTTTCAAATAAGTTTGTGACTGTCTAGAAATTAACTCTCAAAAAGAGATAAATATATTTCAAAGGCAACTTGGATGATTCTAATATATAAGCAAATTTTTTTTTTTTAATTTTATTTTATTTTTAAACTTTACATAACTGTATTAGATTTGCCAAATATCAAAATGAATCCGCCACAGGTTTACATGTGTTCCCCATCCTGAACCCTCCTCCCTCCTCCCTCCCCATTCCATCCCTCTGGGTCGTCACAGTGCACCAGCCCCAGGCATCCAGTATCGTGCATCGAACCTGGACTGGCAACTCATTTCATACATGATATTTTACATGTTTCAATGCCATTCTCCCAAATCTTCCCACCCTCTCCCTCTCCCACAAAGTCCATAAGACTGTTCTATACATCAGTGTCTCTTTTGCTGTCTCGTACACAGGGTTATTGTTACCATCTTTCTAAATTCCATATATATGCGTTAGTATACTGTATTGGTGTTTTTCTTTCTGGCTTACTTCACTCTGTATAATAGGCTCCAGTTTCATCCACCTCATTAGAACTGATTCAAATGTATTATTTTTAATGGCTGAATAATACTCCATTGTGTATATGTACCACAGCTTGCTTATCCATTCATCTGCTGATGGACATCTAGGTTGCTTCCATGTCCTGGCTATTATAAACAGTGCTGCGATGAACATTGGGGTACTCGTGTCTCTTTCCCTTCTGGTTTTCTCAGTGTGTATGCCCAGCAGTGGGATTGCTGGATCATAAGGCATGTCTATTTCCAGTTTTTTAAGGAATCTCCATACTGTTCTCCATAGTGGCTGTACTAGTTTGCATTCCCACCAACAGTGTAAGAGGGTTCCCTTTTCTCCACACCCTCTCCAGCATTTATTACTTGTAGACTTTTGGATTGCAGCCATTCTGACTGGTGTGAAATGGTACCTCATAGTGGTTTTGATTTGCATTTCTCTGATAATGAGTGATGTTGAGCATCTTTTCATGTGTTTGTTAGCCATCTGTATGTCTTCTTTGGAGAAATGTCTATTTAGTTCTTTTGCCCATTTTTTGATTGGGTCATTTATTTTTCTGGAGTTGAGCTGTAGGAGTTGCTTGTATATTCTCGAGATTAGTTGTTTGTCAGTTGCTTCATTTGCTATTATCTTCTCCCATTCTGAAGGCTGTCTTTTCACCTTGCTAATAGTTTCCTTTGATGTGCAGAAGCTTGTAAGGTTAATTAGGTCCCATTTGTTTATTTTTGCTTTTATTTCCAATATTCTGGGAGGTGGGTCATAGAGGATCCTGCTGTGATGTATGTCAGAGAGTGTTTTGCCTATGTTCTCCTCTAGGAGTTTTATAGTTTCTGGTCTTACGTTGAGATCTTTAATCCATTTTGAGTTTATTTTTGTGTATGGTGTTAGAAAGTGTTCTAGTTTCATTCTTTTACAAGTGGTTGACCAGAGTTCCCAGCACCACTTGTTAAAGAGATTGTCTTTAATCCATTGTATATTCTTGCCTCCTTTGTCGAAGATAAGGTGTCCATATGTGCGTGGATTTATCTCTGGGCTTTCAATTTTGTTCCATTGATCTATATTTCTGTCTTTGTGCCAGTACCATACTGTCTTGATAACTGTGGCTTTGTAGTAGAGCCTGAAGTCAGGTAGGTTGATTCCTCCAGTTCCATTCTTCTTTCTCAAGATCGCTTTGGCTATTCGAGGTTTTTTGTTTTTCCATACAAATTGTGAAATTATTTGTTCTAGCTCTGTGAAGAATGTTGTTGGTAGCTTGATAGGGATTGCATTGAATCTATAGATTGCTTTGGGTAGTATACTCATTTTCACTACATTGATTCTTCCAATCCATGAACATGGTATATTTCTCCATCTGTTAGTGTCCTCTTTGATTTCTTTCACCAGTGTTTTATAGTTTTCTATATATAGGTCTTTAGATTCTTTAGGTAGATATATTCCTAAGTATTTTATTCTTTCCGTTGCAATGGTGAATGGAATTGTTTCCTTAATTTCTCTTTCTGTTTTCTCATTATTAGTGTATAGGAATGCAAGGGATTTCTGTGTGTTGATTTTATATCCTGCAACTTTACTATAGTCATTGATTAGTTCTAGTAATTTTCTGGTGGAGTCTTTAGGGTTTTCTATGTAGAGGATCATGTCATCTGCAAACAGTGAGAGCTTTACTTCTTCTTTTCCAATTTGGATTCCTTTTATTTCTTTTTCTGCTCTGATTGCTGTGGCCATAACTTCCAAAACTATGTTGAATAGTAATGGTGAAAGTGGGCACCCTTGTCTTGTTCCTGACTTTAGAGGAAATGCTTTCAATTTTTCACCATTGAGGATAATGTTTGCTGTGGGTTTGTCATATATAGCTTTGATTATGTTGAGGTATGTTCCTCCTATTCCTGCTTTCTGGAGAGTTTTTATCATAAATGGATGTTGAATTTTGTCAAAGGCTTTCTCTGCATCTATTGAGATAATCATATGGCTTTTATTTTTCAATTTGTTAATGTGGTGTATTACATTGATTGATTTGTGGATATTGAAGAAACCTTGCATCCCTGGGATAAAGCCCACTTGGTCATGGTGTATGATCTTTTTAATGTGTTGTTGGATTCTGATTGCTAGAATTTTGTTAAGGATTTTTGCGTCTATGTTCATCAGTGATATTGGCCTGTAGTTTTCTTTTTTTGTGGGATCTTTGTCAGGTTTTGGTATTAGGGTGATGGTGGCCTCATAGAATGAGTTTGGAAGTTTACCATCCTCTGCAATTTTCTGGTAGAGTTTGAGCAGGATAGGTGTTAGCTCTTCTCTAAATTTTTGGTGGAATTCAGCTGTGAAGCCGTCTGGACCTGGGCTTTTGTTTGCTGGAAGATTTTTGATTACAGTTTCAATTTCCGTGCTTGTGATGGGTCTGTTAAGATTTTCTATTTCTTCCTGATCGAGTTTTGGAAAGTTGTACTTTTCTAAGAATTTGTCCATTTCTTCCTTGTTGTCCATTTTATTGGCATATAATTGTTGATAGTAGTCTCTTATGATCCTTTGTATCTCTGTGTTGTCTGTTGTGATCTCTCCATTTTCATTTCTAATTTTATTGATTTGATTTTTCTCCCTTTGTTTCTTGATGAGTCTGGCTAATGGTTTGTCAATTTTATTTATCCTTTCAAAGAACCAGCTTTTGGTTTTGTTGATTTTTGCTATGGTCTCTTTTGTTTCTTTTGCATTTATTTCTGCTCTAATTTTAAGATTTCTTTCCTTCTACTAACCCTGGGGTTCTTCATTTCTTCCTTTTCTAGTTGCTTTAGGTGTAGAGTTAGGTTATTTATTTGACTTTTTTCTTGTTTCTTGAGGTGTGCCTGTATTGCTATGAACTTTCCCCTTAGGACTGCTTTTACCGTGTCCCACAGGTTTTGGGTTGTTGTGTTTTCATTTTCATTCGTTTCTATGCAAATTTTGATTTCTTTTTTGATTTCTTCTGTGATTTGTTGGTTATTCAGCAGCGTGTTGTTCAGCCTCCATATGTTGGAATTTTTAATAGTTTTTCTCCTGTAATTGAGATCTAATCTTACTGCATTGTGGTCAGAAAAGATGCTTGGAATGATTTCTATTTTTTTGAATTCACCAAGGCTAGCTTTATGGCCCAGGATGTGATCTATCCTGGAGAAGGTTCCATGTGCGCTTGAGAAGAAGGTGAAATTCATTGTTTTGGGATGAAATGTCCTATAGATATCAATTAGGTCTAACTGGTCTATTGTATCATTTAAAGTTTGTGTTTCCTTGTTAGTTTTCTCTTTAGTTGATCTATCCATAGGTGTGAGTGGGGTATTAAAGTCTCCCACTATTATTGTGTTATTGTTAATTTCTTCTTTCATACTTGTTAGCATTTGTCTTACATACTGCGGTGCTCCCGTGTTGGGTGCATATATATTTATAATTGTTATATCTTCTTCTTGGATTTATCCTTTGATCATTATGTAGTGACCATCTTTGTCTCTTTTCACAGTCTTTGTTTTAAAGTCTATTTTATCTGATATGAGTATTGCTACTCCTGCTTTCTTTTGGTCCCTATTCGCATGGAAAATCTTTTTCCAGCCCTTCACTTTCAGTCTGTATGTGTCCCCTGTTTTGAGGTGGGTCTCTTGTAGACAACATATGCAGGGGTCTTGTTTTTGTATCCATTCAGCCAGTCTTTGTCTTTTGGTTGGGGCATTCAACCCATTTACGTTTAAGGTAATTACTGATAAGTATGATCCCATTGCCATTTACTTTATTGTTTTGGGTTCGAATTTATACACAATTTTTGTGTTTCCTGTCTAGAGAATATCCTTTAGTATTTGTAGGAGAGCTGGTTTGGTGGTGCAGAATTCTCTCAGCTTTTGCTTGTCTGAAAAGCTTTTGATTTCTCCTTCATACTTGAATGAGATCCTTGCTGGGTACAATAATCTGGGCTGTAGGTTATTTTCTTTCATCATTTTAAGTATGTCTTGCCATTCCCTCCTGGCTTGAAGAGTTTCTATTGAAAGATCAGCTGTTATCCTTATGGGAATTCCCTTGTGTGTTATTTGTTGTTATTCCCTTGCTGCTTTTAATATTTGTTCTTTGTGTTTGATCTTTGTTAATTTGATTACTATGTGTCTTGGGGTGTTTCGCCTTGGGTTTATCCTGTTTGGGACTCTCTGGGTTTCTTGGACTTGGGTGATTATTTCCTTCCCCATTTTAGGGAAGTTTTCAACTATTATCTCCTCAAGTATTTTCTCATGGTCTTTCTTTTTGTCTTCTTCTTCTGGGACCCCTATGATTCGAATGTTGTAGCGTTTAATATTGTCCTGGAGCAAATTTTGAACTCCACAGGGCATATGCGTTTCTAGTAATGTGTCTTTTAAAATATAAAAGAATTAAAACTTGTCTTCCCATACCTAAGTATATGACCACTACAGACAAAATGCTAACTCCAGAATAAGTCTCTTACTGTTTAAAACAACAACTCATCCCCACAAAAATCAACTGATAGTAGTTTTGTGAGGCTATGACAAAAAAAATGGACTAAGACTCAGGATGACAAAATTAAGTAAGATGCATCAATAAGGTAGAGTGTTGTTTTTCAGTCACTCTGTCATATCTGACTCTTTGTGTCCCCATGAACTGTAGCCCACCAGGCTCCCTTGTCCATGGAATTCCCCAGGCAAGAATACATGAATGGGTTGCCATTTCCCTCTCTAGGGAATCCCCTCAACTCAGGGATTGAACCCATGTCTCCTGCTCTGGCAGGCAGATTCTTTACCGCTGAGTCACCAGAGAAGCCTATCCGGTAGAGTAGATAATCACAAAAGTCTCATACTCATCTAATAATTTCCAGTTGAAATAGCCAAGGGCTTTTGAATTTAGAGAAAAATTCTATGAAAAAGTATAGAAATTTAGAGTCTATCTCAATAAATCTTTAAAAGAGTATGACTCCTTTTGGATAGTTAGAAACTGTTCTCGATGTTATAATTTGATGTATCCTTAAATATCTTCTAATATGTAATCCCATCACATAATTCCCCACCATTAGGATTTATTACTTTAATGGATTTTGTTCACTATTTTACTAAAAAGCAAATAACCTTGAGGTTCACCATACTTTGTATTTGTTATTCAGTTCAGTTCAGTCACTCAGTCGTGTCAGATTCTTTGTGACCCCATGAACCACAGCACACCAGGCTTCCCCATCCATCACCAACTCCCGGAGTTTACCCAAACTCATGTCCATTGAGTCAATGATGCCATCTAACCATCTTATCCTCTGTTGTCCCCTTCTCCTCCTGCCTTCAATCTTTCTCAACATCAGGGTTCTTTTTAAATGAGTTAGTTCTTCTCAGCAGGTGGCCAAAGTATTGGAGTTTCAGCTTCAACATCAGTCTTCCAGTGAACACCCAGGACTGATTTCCTTTAGGATGGACTGGCTGGATCTCCTTCCAGTCCAAGGAACTCTCAAGAGTCTTCCATTTGTTATTAGCTCATATAATAGCTCAGATTGGTTTATAGCTTAAACCTTCAGGAGGACAGGACACAAACAAAGAACATGGGGATTAAAACCTTGTCTTTGAGAAAGGAAAAGAGGATTAGAAAGCACAATTCCTCACTGCTAACTCAAGTATTTGAGGGACTAACTAGATTACATTTAATGGAGCCATGTGATTATGAAATGACTTGAATTTTAATTGCAAGAGGTGAAAATGAAATCTAAGGTCATAACTGGCACAAATGATTAGAAATTACATGAAGCAAATTACAATTAAATATCAGCATAAACTTAATGCTTAAAGCTGCATAATGACAAAATCATGAATCTATAGAGGTACTAGTTTCTCCATCTCTGGAATTTAAGTAGAGTTTAAACAGCCATTGTCAGAAATATACACAATGTTTTTGCCTAAAATTAGCATTTTGAGACTCTGTAAAAAGTATTCAACAAAATGTTAATTCCAAAGGATATTGTTATCTCTAAAGTGGAAAAATTATATTGTCAAATAAGTATAGTAAGTTAATCATGCAACTTCAATGCACATCATTTCCCAATCTTCAATATAATAACACACTATTCAAATTACTGGTGGGAAATGTCAAGTGTTTATTAAACACAGAACCCCATGAAATCCTTTTTTCATTAATGATCATATGGTATAATATTTTGCATAACATATTTGCAAAGTATAATCTATTTTACAAGTTAGAAAAGATCTTATGTTTTTTCAGAATTTAATCTGGTTCGAACTATCAATAGGCCTTATTGGTCTGATGTGAGTAATTATGATCTAAGTATGAAATATTTCTAAACCATGCAACTTTTCCCTAAATCACACTTCTAGATAAATACCCTGCTTACATATATGAAAAATTGATTGATATCTTTATATCTTTAGAAAGTTTAATTTAGAGATCTTTATTGGGAAATCTACAGTAAAATGGGCTTCCCTGGTGGCTCAGATGGTAAAGAATATTCATGCAATGTGGGAGACCTGGGTCAATCCCTGTGCTGGGAAGATCTCCTGGAGGAAGGCCTGGCAACCCACTCCAGAATTCTTGCCTGGAGAATCCCCATGGACAGAGAACCCTGGGAGGCTACAGTCCATGGGGTCACAAAGAGTTGGACACAACTGAATGACTAAGTACATGGCAAAATACTTTTTAAAGAACACAGTATGAATTATAGCTACTAATTCTTGCAATGTGGTGTATAATATTGTTGTAATTTTACAAATGAGAAAATGACTATCAGATAATGGAAATGAATGGTCCAAGATTATAAATTTAAACATTGGATAGAAATCAGTGTTTTGCCTTCAGGGTCTAAATTCCTACTACTTTCTTGTTAAATAAAATATGTGTGGTGTTTTTCCAACAACCTTTCAAGGAAAGATCTTCAAAAATAGACTATATCATGAATCATCTTAATGATTCAAATACTATCTTATATGAAAACACCCGTGTGGACAAATTATCTCTAAAATTTCTTTCTGGTTTTGTAGTGGTAGATAGAAGTTTAAAAATAATTTTCATGCAATAAAGAAATTTGTATACTGTTATTAACTAAAAAGGTTTGAACAGTCACTTATCATAAACTTCTGTGAAAAGCATGATTAATTTTTATCAATTTGAAATTGTTCAGTAGAAACAGTCATTGCTTAATGCAGAAGAATGAACTAAATTGCATTTAAACGTCCTTCATCTATATGAATATAGCAGCCAAAGTTTAACTACTTTTCCTGGAAAGGACACAAATGATAAAGAAAAGAAAAATATACATGGTCTTAAAAGAAAAGAAGCAAGGTATTTTCTGAGACTTGAGACTTTAAGCCAATATGACTACCAATTGGCTAACCTTTAAATTCAAGGCTATGAGGGAAATTCTAGCATTACAATACATAACTCAAAATAGTTCTGAATTCTTTGAATTGAGTATTCTAATTTTTGAAAGTGTCAAATTTGTTAAGAAATAATCTAAATTAGTAGTTACTGCAAAAAAAAGTTGCATTTCCTCATTCATGTACATGGTCAGCATTAAATTTGAATTAATTATACATCCATTAGATATGTATACATTTTTTCTTATTGTGAAAAAATATTAGAAAAAAAAAATGAAATGCCAGCAGAAAAATTTTATCCTCAATAGAATGAGGCAATAATAAATCAAGGATAAACAGTTCTAGATCTAGTCTTGTCCACTTTTCAGAATTTGCTTTTCTGCTGACAGTTATATAATGTAAACATTATTCTGAATCTACATTTAACTGAACTTCCAGGACTTATTAGACCAACTCGAGGTGTGTTTTCAAAAAACGATTACAGTGTCCAAGATTCTTAACAACAACAAGAAAACAAAGGCTTTTATTTTGTTTTGGGATATAGCTAATTAATAATGTGATGGTTTCAAGTGGAACCCAAAGGGATTCACCCATACATACACATGTATCCATTCTCATCTCAACTCCCCTTCCATACAGGCTGCCACATAACAGTGAGCAGAGTTCTATGTGATCAACAGAAGGACCTTGTTGGTTGTCCATTTAAAATATGGCAATGTATATATCTTGATCCCAAACTCCCTATCTCTTTCCTACATTCTTCCTCCCTGGCAACCTTATGTTCATCCTGTAAATCTGTGAATCTCTTTCTATTTTGTTAATAAGTTCACTTGTATCATTTCTTTCTAGATTTTGAATATAATGTATGTCACAGAATATTTCTCAGTATGACAATCTCTAGATCCATCCATTTTGCTAGAAATGGCATTACTTGATTCTTTTTAATAGCTGAGTAATATTCATATAGTACATCTTCTTTTGAATTGTGGTGCTGGAGAAAACTCTTGAGAGCCACTTGGACAGCAAGAAAATCAAATCAGTCAATCCTAAATGAAATCAATCTAAATATTCATTGGGAGAACTGATGCTGAACCTGAAGCTCCAATACTTTGGTCACCTGATGCAAAGAACCAACTCTTTGGAAAACACCTTGATGCTGGGAAAGACTGAAAACAAAAGAAGAAGGGGGAAGCAGAGGATGACATTGTTAGATAGCACCACTGACTCAGTGGACATGAATTTGAACAAATAGTGAAGGACAGGGAAGCCAGGTATGCTTCAATCCATAGGGACACAAAGAATTGAACACGACTGAGTGACTGAAAAACAACAACACCCCATCTTCTTTATCCATTGCTCTATCAATGGACGCTTAAGTTTCTTCCATGTCTTGGCTATTGTAAAAAGAGCACTGATGAATATTGGGGTACATATGTGCTTTTGGACTAGGTTTTTTTTTTTTTTTTTTTTTTTTTTTTTTTTAATATATGCACAGGAGTGAGATTGCAGGGTCATGTGCTAGGGCTATTTCTAGCTTTTTACAAAACCTCCACACTGTTCTCCATAGTGTCTGTACCAATTTACATTCCCTCATTCCAATCCCAAAGAAAGGCAATGCCAAAGAATGTTCAAACTATCGCACAATTGGACTCACCTCACACACTAGCAAAGTAATGCTGAAAATTCTCCAAGGCAGGCTTCAACAGTACCTGAGTGATGAACTTCAAGATGCTCAAGTTGGATTTAGAAAAGTCAGAGGAACAAAAGATCATTGCCAACATCTGTTGCATGATAGAAAATGCAAGAGAGTTCCAGAAAATATCTACTTCTGCTTTATTGACTAGGCCAAAGCCTTTTGCTGTGTGGTTCACAAAAAACTGTGGAAAATACTTCAAGAGATGGGAATACCAGACCACCTTACCTTCCTCTTGAGAAATCTGTATGCAGGTCAAGAAGCAACAGTTAGGACAAGACATGGAACAACAGATTGGTTCCAAATTGGGAAAAGAGTACATCAAGGCTGTATATTGTCACCCTGCTTATTTAACTTATATGTAGAGTACATCATGCGAAATGCTGGACTGGATGAAGCACAAATGAATCAAGATCGCCAGGAGGAAAGTCAATATCCTCACATACACAGATGACATGACCCTTATGGCAAAAAGCAGAGAAAAACTAGTCTTTTGATGAAAGTAAAAGAGGAGAGTGAAAAATTTGGCTTAAAACTCAACATTCAGAAAACGAAGGTCATGGCATCTGGTCCCATCACTTCATGGCAAATAGATGGAGAAACAATGGAAATAGTGACAGACTTTATTTTCTTGGGCTCCAAAATCACTGCAGATGGTGAATGCAGCCACGAAATTAAAAGACATTTGCTCCTTGGAAGAAAAGTTATGACTAACCTGGTCAACATATTAAAAAGAAGAGATATTACTTTGCCAAGAAAGACCTGCCTAGTCAAAGCTATGGTTTTTCCAGTAGTCATGTATGAATGTGAGAATTGGACTATAAAGAAAGCTGAGCACTGAAGAATTCATGCTTTGGAATGGAGGTGTTGGAGAAGACTCTTAAGAGTCCCTTGGACTGCAAGGAGAAGTCCATCCTAAAGGAAATTAGTCTGAATCTTCATTGGAAGGACTGATGCTGAAGCTGAAATTCCAATACTTTGGTCACCTGATGTGAAGAAGTGACTCATTAGAAATGACCCTGATTCTGGGAAAGATTGAAGGCAGGAGGAGAAGGGGATGACAGAGAATGAGATGGCTGGATGGCATCACTGACTCGATGAACATGAATTTGAGCAAGCTCTGAGAGTTGGTGATGGACAGGGAAGCCTGGAGTGCTGCCGTCCATCGGGTCATAAAGAGTCAGACACGACTGAGTGATTGAACTGAACCAACAGTGTAGGAGGGTTCTGTTTTGTCCATGTACTCTCCAGCATTTGATATATGTTGATAATTATGAGCATCTTTTCATATGCCTCTTGGCCATCTGTACTTTTTTTTTTTTTTTTTTGAGAAATGTCTGTTTAGGTCTTCTGCTTATTTTTTGATTGGGTTAATTGTTTTCATGATATTAAGCCTCATGAACTGTTTGTAAATTTGGGATTGTAAACAAGGGATTGAAACTAATCCCTTGTTCATTACCTCATTTGCAAGTATTTCTTCCAATCTGTGAGTTGCCTTTAAGTTTGTTTATTGTTTCCTATGCCACTAAAATTTTGAGTTTAAATAAGTCCCATTGGTTTATTTTTGTTTTTATTTCCTTTATTCTGGGAGATGAATCAAAAAAGATATGGTTGCAATTTATATCAGAGAGTGTTTTTGATTGTTTTCCTCTAGGAGTTTTATAGTGTCTGATCTCATTTAGATCCTTAATCCATTTTGAGTTTTCTTCTGTGTATGGTGTTAAAAGATGATCTGATTTAATATTTTTACATGTGCTCTCCAATTTTCCCAGCACAATTTGTTAAAGAGACTGTCTTTCTGACATTGTGTAGTCTTGCCTCTTTTGTTATAGATTAATTGACCATACATATCTGGGCTTTATTGCCAAGGTTTATGTCCTGTTCCATTGATCTATATTTCTATTTTTGTACCAATACCATTCAGTTTTGATGATTTTAGCTTTGTAGTATAGACTGAAGTCAGGGAGCCTGATTCTTCCAGTTTTGCTTTTCTTTCTCAAGATTGTTTTGACTATTCAGGGTCTTTTGTATCTTCATACAAATTTTAAGATTATTAGTTCTAGTTCTGTGAAATTACAAATTGGTAATTTTATCAGGAATGCATTGAATTTGTAGATTGCCTTGAGTAGTATAGTCATTTTAACAATATTGATTCTTGCAACCCATGTACATGGTATATCTTTTCATAGGTTTATGTATTCTTAGATTTCTTTCATAAACATCTTATCATTTTAGAAGTATAGGTCTTTTCTCTCCATTGGTAGGTTTATTCCTAGGTATTTTATTCTTTTTGATGCAAATATAAATTTAACTGTTTCTTGAATTTCTATTTCTGATCTTTCATTGTAAATGTATAGAAATGCAACAGATTTATGTGTATTAATTTTGCAACCAGAAAATTTACCAAATTCATTGAGTTCTAATAGCTTTCTTGTAGAATCTTTAGCATACTCTATGTACAGTATCACAGAGAAGATGCATTCACAAGAAAATACAGAAGAACTGTACAAAAAATATCTTCAAGACCAAGAAAATCACGATGGTATGGTCACACACCTAGAGCCAGACATTCTGGAATGTGAAGTCAAGTGGGCCTTAGAAAGCATCACTACGAACAAGCTAGTGGAGGTGATGGAATTCCAGTTGAGCTATTTCAAATCCTGAAAGATGATGCTGTGAAAGTGCTGCACTCAATATGCCAGCAAACTTGGAAAACTCAGCAGTGGCCACAGGACTGGAAAAGGTCAGTTTTCATTCCAGTCCCAAAGAAAGGCAATGCCAAAGAATGAGCAAATTATCACACAATTGCACTCATCTCACACACTAGTAAAGTAATGCTCAAAATTCTCCAAGCCAGGCTTCAGCAATATGTGAACCGTGATCTTTCAGTGATCAAGCTGGTTTTAGAAAAGGCAAAGGAACCAGAGATTAAATTGCCAACATGCGCTGGATCATCAAGAAAGCAGGAGAGTACCAGAAAAACATTTATTTCTGCTTTATTGACTATGCCAAAGCCTTTGACTGTGTGGATCACAATAAACTGTGGAAAATTCTGAAAGAGATGGGAATACCAGACCACCTGATCTGCCTCTTGAGAAATCTGTATGCACGTCAAGATACAACAGTTAGAACTGGACATGGAACACAGACTGGTTCCAAATAGCAAAAGGAGTACGTCAAGGCTGTATTTTGTCACCCTGCTTATTTAACTTATATGCAGAGTACATCATGAGGAATACTGGGCTAGAGGAAGCACAACCTGGAATCAGGATTGCCGGGAGAACTATCAATAACCTCAGATATGCAGATGACACCACCCTTATGGCAGAAAGTGAAGAGGAACTCAAAAGCCTCTTGATGAAAGTGAAAGTGGAGAGTGAAAAAGTTGGCTTAGGAACACATGTATACCTGTGGTGGATTCATTTTGATATTTGGCAAAACTAATACAGTTATGTAAAGTTTAAAAAGAAAATAAAATTAAAAAAAAAAAAAAAAAAGCTCAACATTCAGAAAACGAAGATCATGGCATCTGGTCCCATCACTTCATGGGAAATAGATGGGGAAACAGTGGAAACAGTGTCAGAGTTTATTTTTGGGGACTCCAAAATCACTGCAGTTGGTGACTGCAGCCATGAAATTAAAAGCCACTTACTTCTTGGAAGAAAAGTTATAACCAACCTAGATAGCATATTGAAAAGCAGACATATTACTTTGCCAACAAAGGTCCATCTATTCAAGGCTATGGTTTTTCCAGTGGTCATGTATGGATGTGAGAGTTGGACTGTGAAGAAAGCTGAGCGCAGAAGAATTGATGGTTTTGAACTGTGGTGTTGGAGAAGACTGCTGAGAGTCCCTTGGATTGCACGGAGATCCAACCAGTCGATTCTGAAGGAGATCATCCCTGGGATTTGTTTGGAGGGAATGATGCTGAAGCTGATACTCCAGTACTTTGGCCACCTCATGCGAAGAGTTGACTCATTGGAAAAGACTCTGATTCTGGAAGGGATTGGGGGCAGGAGGAGAAGGGAACGGCAGAGGATGAGACTGCTGGATGGCATCATGGACTTGATGGATGTGAGTCTGAGTGAACTCTGGGAGTTGGTGATGGACAGGGAGGCCTGGCTTACTGCGATTGATGGGGTCGCAAAGAGTTGGAAACAACTGAGCCACTGAACTGACTCATGTATAGTAGCATGTCATCTGCAAATGATTACAGTTTAAATTCTTCTTTTTCAATTTGGATCCCCTTTATTTCTTTTTTTTAATCTGCTTGCTATAGGTAGTACTTCTAGAACTATGTTGAATAAAAACAGTTAGAGTAGACAACCTTGTCTTGTTCCTGATCTAAGAAGAACCACTTTTAGCTTTTCACCTTTGAGTATGATGTTAGTTGTAGGTGTGTTGTCTATAGCTTTTATTATATTGGTGTAGTTTCCTTCTATGCCCACTTTCTAAAGAGCTTTTAGCATAAACTTGTATTAACCTGTGTCAAAGGCTTTTTATGTATCTGTTGAGATGATGGTATCATTTTTATACTTCAGTTTGTTGAAATGTTGCATCACATTGATTGATTTAATATTAAAAAGAAAAAAAAAAATCCTTGTACCCCTAGGATGACTACCACTTGATCATAGTGTATAATCCTTTTGATACATTGTTGGATTTAGACTACTAGCATTTTGTTGAGGATTTCTGAATTTATATTCATCAGTGGTATTGACCTGTAATTTTTTTTTTTTTTTTTTTTTGGTGGTGTTGGTGTATTTTTGCTGGTTTTGGTATCAGGGTGATGGCAGCCTCACAGAATGAGTTTGAAATTTTTTCTTCCTCTGCTATTTTTTTTAGAAGAGTTTTAAAATGATGCATGTTAGGTGTTCAGTAAATGTTTGATACAATTCTCCTGTGAAGCCATCAGATTCTGGACTTTTCTTTGTTGGGAGTTTTTAATCACAGTTTCTACTTCAGTGTTTGTGATTGTTCTGTTCATAGTTTATATTTTTTCCTGTATCAATTTTTGGAGACTGTGTCTTTCTACGGAGAAGGCAATGGCACCCCATTCCAGTACTCTTGCCTAGAAAATCCCATAGACAGAGGAGGCTGATAGGTTGCAGTCCATGGGGTCCCTGAGGGTCAGACATGACTGAGCGACTTCACTTTCACTTTTCGCATTCATACATTGGAGAAGGAAATGGCAACCCATTCCAGTGTTCTTGCCTGGAGAATCCCAGGGAAGGGGGAGCCTGTTGGGCTGCCGTCTATGGGGTCGCACAGAGTCGGACACAACTGAAGTGACTTAGCAGCAGTAGCAGCAGCCTTTCTAAGAATTTGTCCATTTCTTTCAACTTGCCCATTTTATTGGCATACAATTTCTCATAGTAATGTCTTATGATCTTTTGTATTTTTGTGGAGTCAGTTGTAACTTTTTTTCATTTCTAATTTTATTGATTTGAGTCCTCTCCCTTTTTCCTCAATGAGGCTGGCTATCAATTTTGTTTATCTTTTCAAAGAACAGATTTTAGTTTCATTGATCTTTGCTATTATTTCCTTTGTATTTTATTTCAATTCTGACATTTATTATTTCTTTCCTCTTCCTAACCTTAGGTTTTGCTTGCTCTTCTTTCTCTAGTTTTTTAGGTGTAAAGTGAGGTTGTTATTTGAGATTTTCCTTGTTTATTGAGATAAGATTATATTGCTATAAACTTCATTCTTAAAACTGCTTTTGTTGCATTCTATAGGTTTTGGATTGTTGTTCTTTCATTTTCATTTGTCTCTAGGTAATTTTTGCTTGTGCATTATTCTTAATTGCTAACATGGTCAGAATCCATAAGTAAGAAGACGACTAAACTCATTTATGACTACCTAATTTTCTTTGGTTTTCCTTGATTTTACTGGGGAAGAGTTTACATTAACTCACAAATATAATTTCAGGCACTGTAAACTCAGTGCCTTTGGTTTCTGTAAGATGTCCTGATAAAACACTCAAGACTGAAGCATTGAAACCCATTATGTTGCTTTATTCTGCCACCTTAGTTTGTGGATATGTTCTAAGGGAATGTCATATGTTTTGTGAATAGTCTCAAATGATAGCTGCCTAACTAATTTGGGGGTATATCTCTAAAATGGGCTTCCCTGGTGGCTCAGATGGTTAAGATCCTGCCTGCAATGCGGGAGAACCAGGTTCAATCCCTTGGCTGGGAAGATCCACTGGAGAAGAGAATGACAACCCACTCCAGTATTCTTGTCTGGGAAATCCCATGGAAAGAAGAGCCTGGTGGGCTACAGTCCATGGAGTCACAAAGAGTCAGACATGACTGAGTGACTAAAACAAAACCTATACCTCTAAAGTACTATATTTGTCTGTTGTCCTTTCCTTGATTTCTCCTTTTCTACATCTCAAAACCAAAACAAACAAATTGAAAGAGTAGAAAAATCTGAAGGAAAAAAAATTAATTGCTACTCCTTAATATATGTGTATTCAGATATTTAATATTTCCTTAGTTCTAAAAACCTATAAAAAATTAACTAGATAGATGAGTTATATTACTGAATACTCAAATAACTTCTGCCAACATTCATTATTCACATTCAGTAAGAACTGAATATTTTCCTTTACAAAATCTGCAATTTAATCAGTGAAATTATTTCATTATTTTGCTGAACTCCTTTTTTTCTGATATTTGACACATATTGGAAACAATACTTTAATATTTTCCTTATAACAATTATATACTAATAACATTCTTATATATGTCTATTATGTCTAATGTCATATACATACATATGCATATCCTATGAATATATAAAGGATTGTGAGTAAAGATAACAATATCTTGATGGAACAAGAAAAAGATTTTCTCCAAGTTTAAGTTTAAAAGCACACTCATAACCAAAAATTTAAAAGAAAATACAGAGGCTAGCCAAATTTTACACCATCTAGAAGCTACAGTTATTTTTTGGATATTTAGAATGATGCAGTAGATCTTAATTGCTGGACACATGTCAGTAGTCACAAGGAACAGCTGATGATAGGTGAATTTCTTTATACTCAGTCCTTCACCATGTTAATGGGAGTCATTTAAGGTTTGAGTTAACATCTTTTGTTTCTGTCCTTCTTTATTTCTCCCTTCCTTCCTTCCACCCTTCCTTCCTTTCTTCATTCTATTTTTGCTTCCCTCCTTCAACAATGCTTGCTATTTTATTGCTAGGTCCTATGCTAAGACATAGAATTCAGTGTGGACTGCAATAATGTGGCAGTTTTCTTCACAGAACTTAGAGGCTAAGGGGGAGATGGCAAAATATCAAAATGGAATACAAATAAATATAAAATTTGTATATTGTGATTGCATATTATGGCAAATACAATGAATTTAATGGCCAAAGATTTTGAAAAAAAAATAATAGTGGTAGGTGTATAACAAGCATTAGATATATTAGATTATAGTATTAGACGCATATTTAAGAAAAAAAGTTTCTGAGAAAGTAGCACTTAATGATATTTAAACAATGAGAAAGAAACAGCCATGAAAAGAATAAGTGCATTTATGGGAGAGAATGATTCACTCAGGAGACTGACATAAGCAGTCAGATTCTGCATGTGAAAGACAGGCCTTGTGGACAAATGGTACTGAATGAGTAGAAGAGTCATTTGCCTTGAGGTTGGATAAATAAGCATAGGATGTATCACACAGGTCTTCCAATCTGTATTAAACATAATCCCTGTCTAAATGCAATGGAGAAACATTGAAAATGCTAATTGAAGGCGTTATAAGCTGTATTTTATATTTATAAAATGTATCTGTAATTTGTACAGAAATATAGCAATTAAGAAAGAAATAGACAAATTAAAACTATCCAGGTTAGTATAAGTGATGGTGTGGACTAGTGCAGAAGAAAAGCAAGAAACTGGAGAGAAAGTAAGTTTTATCATTGAGGCAGTTTTGTAGAATTAGTGATGATATGTAGTTCTCTGTGACATAAAGAGGGGAACCCATTGCTGTTCCTCATTTTTGAGCTTGAATGATTCAGCAAATATTCACATTTGCTGAAATTCTCATTCACTGAAATATGAATGCATGGTGTTTTGGGGGAGGGAAGAAGCTGAGAGGAAAGTTGGCAGTTTGTTATTGCATATATCACATTCAAAAGTAGTTTTTTGTTTGCTTTTCTACATATTAAACAAGAGAACCATGTGAATGAAAAATATTGTCTGCCATATCAGTAAACAAAGGATTCTGCAGCCATCAAATCATAATATTACAGCAACCCTGATGGTGAGTTTTGAGGGAATTCAGGATGGAGGCAGTATGCTCCCACCCCCTCTAGAAGTCAGCCGCTGCAGGCACCAACAAGAGTTTACCCTGAGGAAACTCAGGATGGGAAAACACACAATAGTAGTCCCAGATAGCTGAGGTGCATATCAAAGGAACGATTTCAGTGAGCCCAGAGTCTTGCACCTTCTTGTACATAAAAAAAGCACTAAATGCCTTAATATATCTGGTTTTCTTTAATTAACAGTAATCTTTTGATATTCCAACTACTTGGTCTTTATTACAAAAACTTCTATATATCTTGGCTCCCCCACCCTTTATCTCTTTTGAGCAATCCCTCTAGAATTTTTCTGAGTCTTGTCTCTTGGGCTTGAAATCCTCAGATTGTCTGCCCAATAAAACACAGCTCTCAAATTTTAGGTTGTGAATTTTTGATGATGCAAATTTGAATGGAATTTAATCTTAAGGAGATAACAGGTCAGTTTATTAGCTTCCTAGAACTGTTGTAACAAAGTATAACAAACTAAGTGACTTAAAACGATAGAATTGTTTTCTCATAGTGTTGGAGGGTTTAAGAAATAAATCAAGGTATACACAGGGTTATGCTCCCTTAGAATTAAAAAAAAAAAAAAAGTCTCTAAGAAGAGTTACCTTTGTTTTTTTCTTGCAGTTTCTTTAAGCATTAAGTGTTCTTGGTGTGGAAGTGTAACAACTGTCTAGGTCCCCATTTTCTTTCGCCATCTTCCCTCTGTGACTCCATGTCATCACACGATGTTTTGTTTTTTGTGTATATCTATCACTTCTTATAAGGATACTGATTATATTAGATGAAGGCCCAAGATTACTCCATGGTCACCTCATCTTAACTAATTACATCTGTGAAAGTGAAAGTCACTCAGTTGTGTCCGACTGTTTACAACCCCATGGACTATATAGTCCACAAAATTCCCCAGGCCAGAATACTGGAGTGGGTAGTCTTTCCCTTCTCCAGGGGATCTTCCCAACCAAGGGATGGAGCCCAGGTCTCCCATATTGCATGCAGATTCTTTACCATCTGAGCCACCAGGGAAGACCAAGAATACTGGAGTGGGTAGCCTATCCCTTCTCCAGCAGATCTTCCCAACCCAGGAATTGAACCAGGGTCTCCTGCAATGTAGGTGGATTCTTTACCAACTTGAGCTATCAAGGAAGCCCATTTGTGATAACACTATTTTCACATGCAGTCACATTCTGAGGTTTTGGGGAATAGTACTCCAACATATCTTTTTGTCATGCCATGCACTATGTGCTCAGTCATGTCCAGTTCTTTGTGATCCAATGAACTGTACTTTGTCAGGCTCCTCTGTCCAAGGAATTTTTCAGGCCAGAATACTGGAGTGCTTTGTCATTTCCTCCTCCAGGGTATCTTTCAGACCAAGGAATAGAACCAGCATCTCTTGTATATCCTGTATAGTAGGCAGATTCTTTACCCGCTGAACTATCAGGAAAGTCAACATGACTTTTTGTGGAACACAATTCAACCCAATATTGTCACCTTTAAAAAGAGTATAGATTTGCCAAATATCAAAATGAATCTGCCACAGGTATACATGTGTTCCCCATCCTGAACCCTCCTCTCTCCTCCCTAATACAATTATGTAAAGTTTAAAAATAAAATAAAATTAAAAAAAATACTTGAAAAAAAATAAAAAAGATAAATAAATAAAAAGAGTATAGAGAAAGAAGTAACAAACTTAACAATGAACATTTGAAGAATTTCAGCACTTAGATTTCTCATGGTGAAGGCTCTGATGGAAGCTCTGGAGAGTTAGTTAGGAGGAAGTCAGGTGTGTATTTCCACCACATAAAGTGAGGAGAGTATTTAGGGCCGGAGTGGCAAAAATCATTCAATTCTGAGAAGTATGATGAAGGCAGAAAATGATTAAGTTCATCAATAAGCAATAGATGAACTTACTCATTATAAACATTGTTGATGTTTCTAATGATAATCCTGGTCATCATGAGTAAAATATTAAATTATTTTGAGATTATTGGACAAAGCAAGAAAATATGAAGTGTCTCTTAGAAAGATTTACATTGAAGTTACTACTATTATATAATTTAGCTATTGATGTTCACTGGAAAATCTATGATGAATGACACCTAAATTCCAAGATTAAAAGGATTCTACATGGCTAGACTTATGTCTTCTATGCATGTTCTCTATATATATGATGAAATAGGGGAACTCACTTTTCAGTTCATTGTGGAAGAAAATATATCGGATGCTTTACACTGAATAAAAGTAAATTTTATCTTCATGAGTAATATGAATATAGAAAATAAAATTAACAAAAATTTGAAAGTATATAAATCTGAGAGAATTAAAAATATATGAAAACTAAAAGTTATAGGATAAAATATTAAACATTTGGTAATATGTAAATACATATATGTGAACAATATGACAAGATTTATCATAAGCCAATTTAAACTAATTAAACCACTATTTGTAATGCTAAAACCTAAAATAAATTACTTATACATTAATCTTGCAAACACCAAAAATGGAGGGTATACAGTAGGAATAGAGTAAGAGAAAGAAAAATACTGACAAGAAATGTGTATGTGGTAAAAATAATACTATGCTATCTTATTTAAATAAAAGCATCCACATAGGTATTTCACCACTAATGACAAAGAACTTAAATGATTTTATGAAGACCTACAAGACCTTCTAGAACTAACACCAAGAAAAGCATGCCCTTTTCATCATAGAAGACTGGGCAAAAGTAGAAAGTCAAGAGATACCTATAGTAACAGGCATGTTTGGCCTTGGAGTCCAAAATGAGCAGGCCAAAGGCTAAAAAAGTTTTACCAAGAGAATGTACTGGTCATAGCAAACACCCTCTTTCAACAACACAACAGATGACTCTACACATGGACATCACTGGATGGTCAGTACTGAAATCAGATTGATCATATTCTTTGCAGGCAAAGATGGAGAAGCCCCATACCGTCAGCAATAACAAGAACAGTAGCTGACTGTGGCTCAGATCATGAACTGCTTATTGCAAAATTCACACATAAATTGAAGAAAGTATGAAAAACCACTAGACCATTTAGGTATGACCTAAATCAAATTCCTTAGGATTAACCAGTGGAAGTGGCAAATAGATTCAAGGGATTAGATCTGTAGACATTGTGCCAGAAGAAATATGGACAGAGATTGTGACATTGTACAGGAAGCAGTGATCAAAAACATCCACAGGAAAAAGAAATGCAAAAATAAAAATTGTTGTCTGATCTGAGGATGCCTTACAAATACCTGAAAAAAGAAAAGAAGTGAAAGGCAAAGAGGAAAAGGAAAGATATATCCATCTGAATGCAGAGTTCCAAGGAATAGCAAAGAGAGATAAGAAAGCATTCCTAAGTGATCAATGCAAAGGAATAGAGCAAAACAATAGAATTGGAAAGACTAGAGATCTCCTCAAGAAAACTAGAGATACCAAGGGAACATTTCATGCAAAGATGGGCACAATAAAGGACAGAACGGTATGGACCTAATAAAAGTAGAAGATATTAAGATGTGGCAAGAATACACAGAAGAACTATACAAAAAAGATCTTATTGACCCAGATAACCATGATGGTGTGATCACTTGCCTAGAGTCAGACATCTTGGAGTGTGAGGTCAAGTGGGCCTTAGGAAGCATTACTATAAACAAAGCTAGTGGTGGGGATGGAATTTCAGTTGAGCAATTTCAAATCCTAAAAGATGATTCTGTGAAAGTGCTGTAGTCAATACACCAGTAAATTTGGAAAAGTCAGCAGTGGCCACAGGACTGGAAAATATCAATTTTCATTCCAATCCTAAAGAAAGGCAATGCCAAAGAATGTTCAATGTACCACAAAATTGCAATCATCTCACATGCTAGCAAGGTAATACTCAAAATTCTCCAAGCTAGGCTTCAACAGTACATGAATCAAGAATGTCTAGATGTTTAAGCTGAATTTGGAAAAAGCAGAGGAACCAAAGATCAAATTGCCAACATCCATTGCATCATAGAAAAAGCTAGAGATTTCCAGAAAAAAACATCTATTTCTGCTTTATTAACTACTCCAAAGCATTTGACTATGAGGATCACAACAAACTGTGGAAAATTCTTAAAGAGATGGAAATACCAGACCACTTTACCTGCCTCCTGAGAAGTCTGTACGCAGTTCAAGAAGCAACAATTAGAACCGGACATGGAACAGCAGGCTGATTTCAAATTGGGAAAGTAGTACATCAAAGCTGTATATTGTCACCCTGTTTATTTAACTTATATGCAGAGTACATCATGCAAAATGCAAGGCTGGCTGAAGCACAAACCAGAATAAAGATTACCAGGAGAAATATCAATAGCTTCAGATATGCAGATGATACTAACTCTTATGGCAGAAAATGAATAGGAATTAAAGAGCCTCTTGATGAAAGTGAAAGAGGAGAGTGTTAAAGTTGACTTAAAATCATAAAACAAAGATCTTGGTATCTGGTCCCATCATGTTATGGCAAATTCATGGGAAATGTTGGAAACTGTGGCAGGCTTTCTTTTCTTGACCTCCAGTCACTGGAGATGCTGACTGCAGCCATGAAATTAAAAGACACTTGCTCCTTGGAAGAAAATCTATGACCAACCTAGACAGCATGTTAAAAAGCAGAGACATTACTTAGGTTCTTATGGTCATAGCTATGGTTTATCCAGTAATCGTGTATGGGCATGAGAGCTGGACCATAAAGAAGGCTGAGCTCTGAAGAATTAATGCTTTTGAACTGTGGTGTTGGAGAAGACTCTTGAGAGTTCCTTGGACTTCAAGGAGATCCAACCAGTCCATCCTAAAGGAAATCAGTCCTGAATATTCATTGGAAGGATTGATCTTGAAGCTAAAGTTCCAGTACTTTGGCCACCTGATATGAAGATCTGACTCCTTATAAAAGGCCTTGATGCTGGGAAATATTGAAGGCAGGAGGAGAAGGAGATGACAGAGGATGAGATGGTGGATGGCATCCCTGATTTGATGGACATGGGTTTGAGCAAGTTCTGGGAGTTGGTGATGGACAGGGAATCCTGGCATGCTGCAGTTCATGGGTTTGTAAAGAGTTAGACATGACTGATTGACTGAACTGAACTTTCACACATAAAATTGGTATTACATGTGATTAAATCTTAAAATAAATGCATTCTTTTATTTTTTTTAATTTTTTTACTTTAAAATCACTGTAACATAGACCAATAATTTTATATATAAGATTTATTTTGTATATCTTTTTCCTATTGTCAGTTCTCAAATATCTCAGCTCTAATCATTATCCCTGGATGACTTATTTTGCTTATTCTGAACTTCCAGATGTTCAAGCTGGTTTTAGAAAAGGCAGAGGAACCAGAGATCAAATTGACAACATCTGCTGGATCATGGAAAAAGCAAAAGAGTTCCAGAAAAACATGTATTTCTGCTTTATTGACTATGCCAAAGCCTTTGACTGTGTGGATCACAATAAACTGTGGACAATTCTGAAAGAGATGGGAATACCAGACCACCTGACCTGCCTCTTGAGAAATTTGTATGCAGGTCAGGAAGCAACAGTTAGAACTGGACATGGAACAAGAGACTGGTTCCAAATAGGAAGAGGAGAACGTCAAGGCTGTATATTGTCACCCTGCTTATTTAACTTCTATGCAGAGTACATCATGAGAAACGCTGGGCTGGAAGAAACACAAGTTGGAATCAAGATTGCTGGGAGGAATATCAATAACCTCAGATATGCAGATGATATCACCCTTAAGGCAGAAAGTGAAGAGGAACTAAAAAGCCTCTTGATGAAGGTGAAAGAGGAGAGTGAAAAAGTTGGCTTAAAACTCAACATTCAGAAAATGAAGATCATGGCATCTGGTCCCATCATTTCATGGGAAATAGATGGGGAAACAGTGGAAACAGTGTCAGACTTTATTTTTGGGGGCTCCAAAATTACTGTAGCTGGTGACTGCAGCCATGAAATTAAAAGACACTTACTCCTTGGAAGAAAAGTTATGACCAACCTAGATAGCATATTGAAAAGTAGAGACATAACTTTGCCAACAAAGGTCCATCTAGTCAAGGCTATGGTTTTTCCATTGGTCATGTATGGGTGTGAGAGTTGGACTGTGAAGAAAGCTGAGCTCTGAAGAATTGATGCTTTTGAACTGTGGTGTTGGAGAAGACTCTTGAGAGTCCCTTGGCCTGCAAGGAGATCCAACCAGTCCATTCTGAAGGAGATCAGCCCTGGGATTTCTTTGGAAGGAATGATGCTAAAGGTGAAACTCCTTTACTTTGGCCACCTCATGTGAAGAGTTGACTCATTGGAAAAGACCCTGATGATGGGAGGGATTGGGGGCAGGAGGAGAATGGGATGACAGAGGATGAGATGGCTGGATGGCATAACTGACTCGATGGACGTGAGTCTGAGTGAACTCCGGGAGTTGGTGATGGACAGGGAGGCCTGGCGTGCTGCAATTCATGGGGTCGCAAAGAGTTGGACACAACTGAGCGACTGAACTGAACTGAACTGAACTGAATATTAATAAAAAAAGAAAACACACAAGAGTTCTCTAAGGCAGTCAAAGTAGTAATAAAATATAACTTTCAAAAATGTGAATAAAAATGGAAATCAAAGGAATAAATGTACTTTAATTAATATGTTAATTTTAATTTTATTAAAATTGTACCTTCATGTTTCTTATGATAAGGCATAAAGGTGATACAATTTAGCAATGGCAAGATATAATTCATTATGAAATAGGTAAATGCAGTTTTCTAGTAAGTCCAAAGCTAATCATATTAATTTATGGGCCATTGCTTAATAGAGAAAAATGTCAAATTATTCCTGTAAGCAAACTGTAAAATATTCCTAGTCCTCTAAAATTTTCACATGAATAAACAACATCCTTCAAAATTGTAGTCTGTATATTATATGCAATTAAACAAACAGAAAGTAGTGAAAATCTAGTGACATATAGGCTCACATTTATCCAGTATTGTTCTGAAATACTCCACAAGAAAATTTCTAGAACTGAGGAAGTAGAAAATATTCTCCCATCATTTTCCTGTGCTCTCTCCATAAAGCTGGTATGAGGGAGGAATTGCTCAGTTAATGGTTTCTATAGAAGCAGTTTAACCAGTTTCCTAGGGAGCATAGTTGCTTAGGAAACTCAAGTATGTTAAAACACAGAGGCCGTGATGAGACACCTGCTGGTGCAGTTTCATTTTTACCCACTTCTTCTCACTTTCCTGGATGAGCTCTGATATGGCAGAAGTGCAGAGTTGGAAAACCATTGAGGTTTTTTACACAAGGTAGGGTTCATATAATTGCTTATGGGGTTACCATAAAGACCACCTTTAGTAGACAAGTTGTTTTTGAGGGCAAATTGGGCAACATTTTCCTACCCCGCAAGTACCTTCCACTGGACAATGGGATAATCTCTGAGGATTTATTGTAATCATATTTTCTGAAAACTCTGGCACATTAAGAAATGGTAATTGAATTTCATGAAAGCTATTTTCCAAAATCTGCTCAATTAAGAGGAAAAAAAGAGCATAGGTATATAAGACACTTTCTAAACCGTATACTGGTTTCCTGCAAATAGCAATGATGTTTTCCCTTTGAAATGCTTAATGATATATTAACAGAGTATAAGTTATATAGTCACTTTGGGATTTTTTAATCAATGAATAATTCAGGTGTTAATGAATTGTTTTTATTTTTTTATCAAAAATGAAGGTTATCTGAATGTTAATTTTTATGCCTATTTACCTACCTTCTAGCTATCTACCTAAATTGGTTTTGTAATGCCTTTTAAAACTGAACCACTCATTTTCAGTGGGTATCATTTAAAAATGTGACATTATAATAGTAACATGGGGACAAAAGCTGCAAATGCGACTTGTGGCCTCAGCACACCAGGCTGCCACATTTTGCAGCTGTTCAGTAGACATGAGGAACTAAGCGACAGGACCCATGCCAGTGGGCTGGGAGCCCCTAAATGACACAGCGTTATAAAAAGAGGAAAAAAATAAACTTTGCAATTAACCAGCAACAATCCCTTAGGGTTGGGGCTCAGCATTATCCCTGCCATCTGCATTCTGTCTGTGAAACTCTTAGACAGAGGCCATGACAGCTTTTTCTCAAAAATGTTTCATAACATATTATGGTAAAGCTACTCTTATTTTAAAAGTTTTAGATATTGAGAGAGAGAGAAGAGAGAAGAGATGCCTAAAACCTAATTCAAGTTACCCTAAAGTTAAAGTGAACTTTAAGTTATTTTGCAAATATTTAATTTTCCGATTAACTTGTGTGCTTTGATGGTAAATTGAACCCTGAAACTCTGTTGTTCAGACACTACCTGCTTAGGATCATGGTCATATTTTTGTTTTTCATCTTTCTTTTGTGTTACGTTTCTCTTGGCATAAAAGAGATAAATGTCAAATGTTTTTATTCATAAGTAACAATCAATGGCATGATTTTACTTTTTAAAAAATAGTCTAATTTTTGTGTGTGTGGTTAATCGCTCAGTTGTGTCTGACTTTGCGACGCTATGGACTGCAGCCCACCAGCCTCCTCTGACTGTGAGGATTCTCCAGACAAGAATACTGGAGTGGGTTTTATGCCCTCCTCCAGCAGATCTCCCCAACCCAGGGATTGAACCCTGGTCTCCCACATTGCAAGCAGATTCTTTACCATCTGAGCCACCAGGGAAGCCCCTCTAATCTGAGCACCCCTCAGTGATCCCTGGCTCTCCAAATTGGAATGAACTCCCAGTTTAACCACAGCTCGTGGTCTCTCCTGGGCTTCTAGGAACATATGCCTGTCAGTGACATGCTAAGTGTGAGACTGGTCTTTCTTGAGCAATGATAAATAGCACAGACTATGCCTTCTCACCAGTAAGACAGTAGCTCTGAAATCCTAACATTCCTCTTCTTTTGCTTCTTATTCTTCTCTTTAGACACTATGTGCTTAATTGTGCTGCATACTGTGTGTGTGTGTGTATATATATATATAATCAACACCTTTGTGGAACTCACATTCTCCCATCACTAACTGCAGGACCTCACCCTATTGAGTAACACTGGCTATGTACAGGACAACATGTTGATGCCAAGCTCATTTTACATCCTGGACCTTCTTGGATTTTAATGGCTGCTTGACAGCATCCTTGGAGCCTCTTTTTAAGCAGAACCAAATAGCTTCTTTTGGTAAACTTTTTTCTCCTGCTGATTATCTTGGTGTCTCTTGTTAAAAGGCAAGAAGATCACAGTAGAAGGTTACTATGAATGCAGGAAAAGAGTAACAGGAATAAATATCCAGAAGCTTATTAAATCATTTTAAAAATAACAAATATCTATATGTCCAAAGTAACAAAAGGACTCTGGGTCTATGGACACTTCCAACAAGGTAATGTAATCATTTTTATTTATCCTCAGGTTTTCCATTTTATTTGTAGGGTTTCAGATTTATTTTTAAATACAATTTTGCTTGCTTCAACAAAGATGTATTTTCCACAGAGCTGTCAAAAGAAGTCATTTCAAACCTTTTTAAGATCCCATGCCCTTGCCCAAAACACTCCGGGGTCTTTCCATCACACCAAAGAAAAAGTCCTGGAAGTCCCTCCATGATCTGCCCCCTGATTACCACCCTCCCCTTTGCACCCTGTGCTGGCCTTTACACTCTTCCTATGTGTGCCTTGCATGCTCCTCTCTTAGATTCTTTTCCTCATTATTCCCTCTCTCCTGAAAACTTGTCCCCATATAGTTGATGGCAGTTCCTTTAAAACACTAGACATGCTTTCTTCTCAAGATGTCTTTTTATATCTCCATATCTAAATATCAATACTAATCCCTCTTTGTTCTTTTACTTTTGTAATCATTTTATTCTTAGCATGCTTTACAATACTATGTATTATATATCTAACGTTTTATTTTGTTTACCAAATATAGTGTAAGTTCCATGAAAGCAGAGATGATCTTTTCAACTGCTCTAGTGTAAGAATCTAGAAAACTCCTTGGAAAATAGCTGAGAAAATTTTTTAAAATAGTGATCTGAATGAAAGGATGGAAATGATTCAAAAAAATCTCTATACATAATAACTAGGATATTGTTCATAGTTTCTTTGAGTTACCTCAGAAAACCTCCCCAGAGAGTCACTTTCCCAGATTCGTCTGGGAAAAAAAACAACAACAAAGAATATGATTTGAAATCTTACAGTGATGGGTATGCAACGTTCAGATCAGATTATCACTTTCAGATGATAGTGCAAAGTACAGTTTATTAAATCTTCTTGAGAACAAGAGAAAACACCTACAGTTCTATGTCTTATTAATTAATATTGATATTTTAATGTGAAAAATATGAAAATATGTTAGTCTATGTGTTAGTAGTCTGTGCTATGGGACACATTCTGTTTTTGTAGTTCATTATATTTTACAATCAAGGGTTACAAGTGAATATAGTTTTGTGACAATGATTCAAATACTAAAAATAGGGGGGAAAAGCAATATTCTGTGTTAGCTTGAATGTCCTCAATAGGGTTGATACAATGACTTGTGTGCAGATAGTTTGAGATGCAATGCCAGAGAGTCAATGTAAAGACATATTACCAATTCCACTGCTATATATAACAAATGCTTCTAGGAAGCATAAGGCATGCCTTCTGTGATTATCTGCTCAAAGCACTTTTTCCCTTATTGCTCATGTTTGTTGATTAAAAAAATTTTTTTTTTTTGCTTACTTCAGCATGTTTATACCTATACTGCTGACCTGCCCACACTGTGAGCACTTCCTATTTCTACCCAGTAGAAACCCTGGGAGAGGCCAAGAGAATGTGAGCTTGGGGCATTAGAAATAAAGTTGTGAAAATTCCACCCTTAGCTCCATCCACAAATGTCTTGTATGAAGTTCAGTCTGTTGCTGAGTCATCAAGATCTCTACTGATGACCTACTATGCAAGAGTTAGTGAAGTAGGCTAGATTCCTTTTTTCTGAAACAGCTTAAGGTAGTTAGTTCCCCTTCATGGATCACAACCTTGTCATGGTGAAGGGGTTATTTTTCTCAATGAAGCTAAGAGCCATGCTGTGTAAGGTCACCCAAGACAGATGGATCACATTGAGGAATTCTAACAAAATGTGGTCCACTGGAAGAGGAAATGGCAAATCACTCCAGTATTCTTGCCATGAGAATTCCATGAACAATATGAAAAGGCAAAAATACATGACATTGGAAAATAAGCCCTCCAGGTCAGAAGGTGTATAATATGCCACTGGGAAAGAATGGAAGGCAGTTATTAAATATTAATAGCTCAAGAAGAAATGAAAGGGTTGGGCTAAAGCAGAAATGACAGTCAATTTTGGATGTGTCTCATGGTAAAATTGTAGTCTGATGCTGTAAGAACAATATTGCATAGGAACCTAGAATGTTAGGTCCATGAATCAAGGTAAAATGGATGGGGTTAAGTAGGAGATGACAATATTGAACATTGACATGTTAGGAATCAATGAACTAAAATGGATGGGAGTGTATGAAATTAATTCAGATGATCATTATGTCTGCTACCATGGGCAAAATTCCTGTAGAAGAAATAGAGTAGCTCTCATAGCCAACAAAACAGTCTGAAATGCAGTAATTGGGTGCAATCAGTAAACAGCAGAATGGTCTCAGTTCATTTCCAAGGCAAACCATTCAACATCACAGTAATCCAAGTCTATGCCCCAACTACTAATACTAAAGAAACTAAAGTTAAACTTGGGCTTCCCAGATGATACTAATGGTAAGGGACCTGTCTGCCAATGCAGAAAATATAAGAGAAAGGGGTTCAGTCCCTGGGTCAGGAAGATTCCCAGGAGGAGGGCATGGCAACCCACTCCAGTATTCTTGTCTGGAGAATCCCATGGACATAGGAGCTTGCTGGGCTACAGTCCATAGGGTTGCAAAGAGTCAGACAAGACTGCAGTGGTTTAGGAAATATGTATGGAGACCTACAAGATCTAGTAGTAACACCAAGAAAGATGTCCTTTTCATCATAGGGGATAAAATGCAAAAGTGGGAAATTAAGCGATATCAGAATAAAAGGTAAGTTTGGCCTTGGGGTACAAAATGAATCAGGGCAAGGCTAACAGACAATTTTCAAGAAAGCACATTGGTCATAGTAAACACCCTTTTCCAAAAACACAAGAGACAACTTTACATATGGACCTCACCAAATGGTCAATACCAAAATCAGATTGATTACATACTTTGTAGTCAAAGATGGAGAAGCTGTATATAGTTATCAAAAACAAGATCTGGAACTGACTGTGGCTCAGATCTTGAGTTCTTTATTGCAAAATTCAGGCTTAAATTGAAGAAAGTAAGGACATCCACTAGGCTATTTGGACATGACCTAAATCAAATCCCTTATGAGTATACAGTGGATGTGACAAATAGACTCATAAGATTAGATCTGGTAGAGACTGAAGAACAATAGATGGAGGTCCATAACATTGTACAGGATGTAATGATCAAAACCATTTCAAAGAAAAATAAATGCAAAAAAAGCAAAGTGGTTTTATGAGGAGACTTTAAAAACTGCTGAGGAAAGTAGAGAATCAAGAGGCAAGGGAGAAAGCAAAAGATATACCCAAATGAATGCAGTGTTCAAGAGAATAACAAAGAGAAAAGAAGGCATTCTTAAATGAACAATGCAAAGAAATAGAGGCAAACAATAGAATGGAAAAGACTAAAAAATCTCTTCAAGAAAACTGGAGATAAGAGAACATTTCATACAAGGATGGATGTAAGGATGGATGATTCCATTCTAATTAAAGAATGTTGAAATTTCATTCTAATTAAAGAATGTTGAGGCACCATACAATTCTGCTCATTTCACATGCTTGTTTTTTATGCTCCAATTCCTTCAAGCTAGGCTTCAGCAATATATGAATTGAGAATGTTTAGATCTACAAGTTGGATTTAGAAAAGTCAGAGGAACCAGAGATCAAATTGTCAAGATTCATTGTCTTATAGAGAAAGCAGGAGAATTCCAGAAAAAATATCTACTTCTGCTTCATTGACTGCATTAAAACCTTTGACTGAAAATCACAACAAACTGGAAAATTCTGAAAGAGCTGGAAATACCAGACCATCTTACCTGCCTCCTGAAAAACCTGTATGTGGGTCAAAAAGTTATAAACAGACATGGAACAATGGAGTGGTTCAAAATTGGGAAGGTAGTACAGGAAGGCTGTATATTTTCACTTTGGTTATTAAACTTTTATGCAGTATATATCATGGGGAATGCCGGGTTGGATGAAACACAAGCTGGAAACAAGATTGTCAGGAAAAATATAAACAACCTCACATATACAGATAATACTCATCTGATGGAAGAAAGAGAAGAAGAACTGAACAGCCTCTTGATGACAGAAAAAGAGGAAAATGAAAAAGTTGGCTTAAAACTCAAGATTCAAAAAACTAAGATCATGACATCTGGTCCCCTCACTTCACGGTAAATAGAAGGGGGCAAAATGGAAGCTGTATCAGATTTTATTTCCTTGTTCTCCAAAATTGCTGTGGATTGTGACTGAAGCTATGAAATTAAAAGATGCTTGCTTCTTGGAGGGAAGGCTATTTACACATATAGATAGTCTATTAAAAAGCAGAGACATCACAGTGCCAAAAAAGTTTGCATCAGTTCAGTCAGTTCAGTCACTCAGTCATGTCGGACTCTTTGTGACCCCTTGAATTGCAGCACGCCAGGCCTCCCTGTCCATCACCAACTCCCAGAATTCACTCAAACTCATGTCCATTGAGTCGGTGAAGCCATCCAGCCATCTCATCCTCTGTTGTCCCTTTTTCCTCCTGCCCCCATCCCTCCCAGCATCAGAGTCTTTTCCAGTGAGTTAACTCTTCCCATGAGGTGGCCAAAGTACTGGAGTTTCAGCTTTAACATTATTCCTTCCAAAGAACACCCAAGGCTGATCTCCTTTAGAATGGACTGGTTGGATATCCTTGCAGTCCAAGGGACTCTCAAGAGTCTTCTCCAACACCACAGTTCAAAAGCATCAATTCTTCAGCACTCAGCTTTCTTCACAGTCCAACTCTCACATCCATACATGGCCACTGGAAAAACCATAGCCTTGACTAGATGGACCTTTGTTGGCAAAGTAATGTCTCTGCTTTTCAATATGCTATCTAGGTTGGTCATAACTTTTTTTCCAAGGAGTAAGCATCTTTTAATTTCATGGCTTCAGTCATCATCTGCAGTGATTTTGGAGCTCCCAAAAATAAAGTCTGTCAAGATTTGCATAGCCATGTACAAAAGTGAGAATTGTGTCTTAGGAAGCCTGAGTGCCAAATAATTCATACTATTAAACTGTGCTGAAGAAGTCTCTAGAAAATCCCTTGAGCTGCAAGTATATCAAGCCAGTAAATCCTAAAGAAAATCAATCCTAAATATTCGTTGGAAGGATTGTTATTAAAGCTGAAACTCCAATACTTTGTCTCCATGATGCCAAACACTGACTCATTGAGAAAGACCTTGATGCTGGAAATGAATGAACACAAAAGGATATTGGAGCGACTGAGGTTGAGATGGTTAGATAGCATCATTGACTCAATGGACAAGAGTTTGAATGAACTCTGGGAGACAGTGAAGGACAGAAGAACCTGATGTGCTACATGCAAGGGGATCACAAAGAATGAAGCAGCAACTTAACAACAACAACCAATACCTGTTAGTTATGTCTATCATGCTCCTTCTTCACCACTAATTTTAGATATGCCTTCCCTTCAAGCAGGATTTCATCTGGGCTAGGTTGCTTGTCTGATGGAATTAGCCAAAACTTCATCTCCAAGAAGACTAGGCCTGGGCATCCTTGGCCCTAAGTGTAATTGCTGCAAAAGTCTTTTTATATAGTTGTTGATGTGGTTTAATCACTAAGTCATGTCAGACACTTTGTAATCCTATAAACTAGTACACCATGCTTCTTGTCCTTCATTATCTCCCAAAGAATGCTCAAACTCATGTCTACTAAGTTGCTGACGTTCTCCAACCATCTCATTCTCTGTCACTCCCTTCTGCTCCTGCTCTCAATCTTTCCCAACATCAGAGTCTTTTCAAATGAGTTGGCTCTTTGCATCAGGTAGCCAAAGTATTGGACCTTCAGCTTCAGCATCTATCTTTCCATTTCAGGGTTGATTTCCTTTAGGATTGACTGATTTGCTCTCCTTGCTGTCCAAGGAATTTTCAAGTCTTCTCCTGCACCCAAATTCAAAAGCATCAGTTCTTCAGTGCTCAGCTTTCTTTATAGTCCAAATCTCATATATATACATGACTGCTGGAAAAAGAATAGCTTTGACTATATGGACCTTTGTTGGTAAAATGATATCTCTGCTTTTTAATATGCTGTTTTTTTCAATCTAGATTTAGAAAAGGCAGACGAACCAGAGATCAAATTGCCAACATCCATTGGATCATCAAAAAAGCAAGGGAGTTCCAGAAAAAATATCTATTTCTGCTTTATTGACTGTGCCAAAGCCTTTGACTGTGTGGATCACAACAAACTGTGGAAAATTCTTGAAGAGATAGGAATACCAGACCATTTCTCTGGTATCTCATGCCTCTTGAAAAATCTGTATGCAGTTTAGGAAGCACTGATTAGAACTGGACACAGGACAACAGACTGGTTCCAAATAGGAAAAGGAGTGTGTCAAGGCTGTATATTGTCACCCTGCTTATTTAACTTATATGCAGAGTACATCATGAGAAACTCTGGGCTGAATGAAGCACAAGCTGGAAAAAAGATTTCTGGGAGAAAGGTCAATAACCTCAGATATGCAGAGGACACCACCCTGATGGCAGAAAGCAAAGAAGAAATAAAGAGCCTCTTGATGAAAATGAAAGAGGAGAGTGAAAAAGTTGGCTTAAAACTCAACATTCAGAAAACTAAGATAATGGCATCCAGTCCCCAATCACTTCATGGCAAATAGACGGGGAAGTAGTGACAGGCTTTATTTTGGGGGCTCCAAAATTACTGCAGATGCTCACTGCAGCCATGAAATTAAAAGATGCTCACTCCTTGGAAGAAAAGCTATGACCAACCTAGATAGCATATTAAAAAGCAGAGACGTTTGCCGACAAAAGTCCAACTAGTCAAGGCTATGGCTTTTCCAGTGGTCATGTATGGATGTCAGAGTTGGACTATGAAGAAAGCTGAACACCGAAGAATTGATGCTTTTGAACTGTGGCGTTGGAGAAGACTCTTGAGAGTCCCTTGGACTTCAAGGGGATCCAACCAGTCCATCCTAAAGGAAATCAGTCCTGAATAGTCATTGGAAGAACTGATGCTAAGGCTGAAACTCCAATACTTTGGCCACCTGATGAGAAGAGCTGACTCATTTGAAGAGACATTTATGCTGGGAGGGATTGGGAGCAGGAGGAAAAGAGGACGATGGAGGATAAGATAGTTGGATGGCATCAGTGACTCAATGGATATGAGTGTGAGTAATCTCTGGGAGTTAATGATGGACAAGGAGCCCTGGTGTACTGCATTCCACTGGGTTGCAAAGAATCGGACATTGATTGAGTGACTGAACTGAGCTAGGTATGTCATAATTTTTCTTCCAAGGATCAAGCATCTTTTAATTTCATGGCTAAAGTCACAGTCAGCATGAGTTTGGAACCCAAGAAATGAAAATCTATCACTGTTTCTAGTTTCCCCCCTTTATTTGCAATGAAATTATGGGACTGGCTACCATGATCTTCATTTTTTGAATCTTGAGTTTTAAGCCAATTTTTTCACTTTCCTCTTTCACTCCCATCAAGAGGCTCTTTAATTACTATTCCCTTTCTGCCATTAGAGTGGCATCATCTGCATATGAGATTGTTGATATTTCTGGCAATCCTGATTCCAGCTTGTGATTCATTCAGCCTGGCATTTCACATGACATACTCTGCATTTAAGGTAAATAAGCAGGGTGACAGTATACAGCTTTGATATACTACTTTCCCAATTTGGATCCAGTCTGTTTTTCCATGTTTGGTTCTAACCATTGCTTTTTGACCCACATAGAGGTTTCTTAGGAGACAGATAAGGTAGGTTGGTCTCGTATCCCCATCTCTTTGAGAACTTCCCACAATTTGTTGTGATCTAACAGTCAATATGCCAAAGCCTTTGACTGTGTTGATCACAATAAACTGTGGAAAAATTCTGAAAGAGATGGGAATACCAGGCCACCTGACTTACCTCTTGAGAAACCTATATGCAGGTCAGGAAGCAATAGTTAGAACTGGACAGGGAACAACTGACTGGTTCCAAATAGGAAAAGGAGTATGTCAAGGCTGTATATTGTCACCCAGCTTATTTAACTTATTTGCAGAATATATCATGAGAAACACTGGGCTGGAGGAAGCACAAGCTAGAATCAAGATAGCTGGGAGAAATATCAATAACCTCAGATATGCAGATGACATCACCCTTATTGCAGAAAGTGAAGAGGAACTAAAGAGCCTCTTGATGAAAGTGAAAGAGGAGAGTGAAAAATTTGGCTTAAAGCTCAATGTTCAGAAAATGAAGATCATGCCATCTGGTCCCATCACTTCATGGCAGATAGATGGGGAAACAGTGGAAACAGTGGCTAACTTTATTTTTCTGGGCTCCAAAATCACTGCAGATAGTGATTGCAACCATGAAATTAAAAGACACTTACTCTTTGGAAGGAAAGTTATGACCAACCTAGATAACATATTCAAAAGCAAAGACATTACTTTGCCAACAAAGGTCCATCTAGTCAAGGCTATGATTTTTCCAGTGGTCATGTATGGGTGTGAGAGTTGGACTATAAAGAAAGCTGAGTGACAAATCATTGATGCTTTTGAACTGTGGTGTTGGAGAAGACTCTTGCGAGTCCCTTGGACTGCAAGAGGATCAAACCAGTCCATCCTAAAGAAGATAAGTCCTGGGTGTTAATTGGAAGGACTGATGTTGAAGCTGCAACTCCAACACTTTGGTCACCTAATACGAAGAGCTGACTCATTGGAAAAGACCCTGATGCTGGGAAAGATTGAGGGCAGGAGGAGAAGGGGACAACGGAGGATGAGATGACAGGATTGTATCACTGACTCAATGGACATGGGTTTGGGTGGACTCCAGGTGTTGGTGGTGGACAGGGAGGCCTGACATGCTGAGGTTCATGGGGTCGCAAAGAGTTGGACACGACTGAGTGACTGAACTGAACTGAACTTATCACAGTCAATAGGTTTATTGTAGTCAATGAAGCAACCAAGAACCAAGAACACCAGGAGAGTCCCATGGAAATCCCATCATGTTGATATATATTCTGTTTCCAGAGATTCTAATTCTATTATGTTCTGGCTACAAATATCTCAACCCATCTACCCCCAAGGACTAGAACATCCAATCCAGCTGAAACTAGGATGTCAGGCAAGAAATCATAAATTGTTCATAATTGACAGGCAGTGACTGTGAAAGAAGCCAATCTTACTAGATTCCTGCAGTGTGTGTTCTAGTTACTGGGCATTACACTCCATATTTCAAGAAATCAGTTCAAAACATATACTGCCTCCAGGCAGACAATGTCTCAACCATAGATTTGTTTTGTAAAAAGCATGTGCCTTGGTTGAAACTTTAGTCACACATTGTGTTATTCCATTGTGCCAGGTGGCTTTAGGTAATGTTGCATAGGTTAAAACCAGAGGCTCTCATAGAAATTTGTCCATTGTCAACACTGGAGGCAACAAATAGTAGAATAACAGAGGCAGAAGATAGGATTAGTGAACTAGAAGATAGAATGGTAGAAATAAATGAATCAGAGAGGATAAAAGAAAAACGAATTAAAAGAAATGAGGGCAATCTCAGAGACCTCCAGGACAATATTAAATGCTACAACATTCGAATCATAGGGGTCCCAGAAGAAGAAGACAAAAAGAAAGACCATGAGAAAATACATACTTGAGGAGATAATAGTTGAAAACTTCCCTAAAATGGGGAAGGAAGTAATCACCCAAGTCCAAGAAACCCAGAGAGTCCCAAACAGGATAAACCCAAGGCGAAACACCCCAAGACACATAGTAATCAAATTAACAAAGATCAAACACAAAGAACAAATATTAAAAGCAGCAAGGGAATAACAACAAATAACACACAAGGGAATTCCCATAAGGATAACAGCTGATCTTTCAATAGAAACTCTTCAAGCCAGGAGGGAATGGCAAGACATACTTAAAATGATGAAAGAAAATAACCTACAGCCCAGATTATTGTACCCAGCAAGGATCTCATTCAAGTATGAAGGAGAAATCAAAAGCTTTTCAGACAAGCAAAAGCTGAGAGAATTCTGCACCACCAAACCAGCTCTCCTACAAATACTAAAGGATATTCTCTAGACAGGAAACACAAAAACAGTATATAAACTCGAACCCAAAACAATAAAGTAAATGGCAACGGGATCATACTCATCAGTAATTACCTTAAACGTAAATGGGTTGAATGCCCCAACCAAAAGACAAAGACTGGCTGAATGGATACAAAAACAAGACCCCTACATATGTTGTCTACAAGAGACCCACCTCAAAACAGGGGACACATACAGACTGAAAGTGAAGGGCTGGAAAAGATTTTCCATGCAAATAGGGACCAAAAGAAAGCAGGAGTAGCAATACTCATATCAGATAAAAAAGACTTTAAAACAAAGGCTGTGAAAAGAGACAAAGAAGGTCACTACATAATGATCAAAGGATCAATCCAAGAAGAAGATATAACAATTATAAATATAAATGCACCCAACACGGGAGCACCGCAGTATGTAAGACAAATGCTAACAAGTATGAAAGGAGAAATTAACAATAACACAATAAGAGTGGGAGACTTTAATACCCCACTCACACCTATGGATAGATCAACTAAACAGAAAATTAACAAGGAAACAGAAACTTTAAATGATGCAATAGACCAGTTAGACCTAATTGATATCTATAGGACATTTCATCCTTTTTTGTTAAATGGATCTTTTAGACTGTCATGATGCCACATGTTATAAGTCTTTGATTTTGATGCTGGCAAAACCTGTAAGCATGGAAGAGAAGTCAGTAGTCACATAAGATTCAATTCCATTTCAGATGAAATACTGCCCTCCCAGATGGAGGGGCCCAATGTAATTAGTTTGCCATGAAGTGACTAAGTCTCACTGAAAAACAAGTCCACTTCGTCGGCTCAACATTGGTCTCTGCTGTGAAACTTTCAGAATTTCAAGCATCACTACAAATTAGACCTGGATTTTTGAAAAGAAACTCAAGCCATTGGGCCCATGTATATATTCCATCCCTCCTCCCACAGGATATCTACTCCTGACTTCTCCCACACACACACGTGATAAAAAACATAAGTTGGTTAATGTCCACTGGCTGACTCATCCTCTCTATTGATTTTTTAATGTGTCCTTTGTGGTATATCAACTTTACTGGGATTGATTTTAGATTCAAAAATCTCAACTCCTGTGAGTCTATCTGTGCACTCTTTCCTAGATGGAACCTCATCAATTGTCTAGATAACTTGTATATTCTGACCTCACTTCAGATCTTCTTCAGGATAAGTGACTGAGCAAGTAAACTCCCAGTACTGATCACAGCAAGAAATTACTTCATCACTTCCCTTTAGTTCCCCTCCTTTTTGTTTTGAATTGTGTCTCCCAAAGGTGTGTTGACGTCCTAATCCCCCGTACAGGGATCAAGATTGCTGTGAGAAATATCAATAACCTCAACTATGCAGATGACACCACCCTTATGGCAGAAAGCAAAGAGGAACTCAAGAGCCTCTTGATGAAAATGAAAGAAGAGTGTGAAAAAACTGGCTTAAAACTCAACATTCAAAAAATGAAGATCATGGCATCTGGTCCCATCACTTCATGGCAAATAGATGGGGAAACAATGGAAACAGTGGCAGACTATTTTCTTGTGCTCCAAAATCACTGCAGATGGTGACCGCAGTCATGCAATTAAAAGACACTTGCTCTTTAGAAGAAAATCTATGACCAACCTATTAAAGCATATTAAAACCTATTGACTATGCCAAAGCCTTTGACTGTGTGGATCACAATAAACTGTGGAAAATTCTGAAAGAGATGGGAACACCAGACCACCTGATCTGCCTCTTGAGAAATTTGTATGCAGGTCAGGAAGCAACAGTTAGAACTGGACATGGAAAAACAGACTGGTTCCAAATAGGAAAAGGAGTTCGTCAAGGCTGTATTTTGTCACCCTGCTTATTTAACTTCTATGCAGAGTACATCATGAGAAATGCTGGACTGGAAGAAGCTGGAATCAAGATTGCCGGGAGGAATATCAATAACCTCAGATATGCAGATGACACCACCCTTATGGCAGAAAGTGAAGAGGAGCTAAAAAGCCTCTTGATTAAGGTGAAAGAGGAGAGTGAAAAAGTTGGGTTAAAACTCAATATTCAGAAAACAAAGATCATGGCATCTGGCCCCATTGGTTCATGGGAAATAGATGGGAAAACAGTGGAAACAGTGTCAGACTTTATTTTTTGGGCTCCAAAATCACTGTAGATGGTGACTGCAGTCATGATATTAAAAGACACTTACTCCTTGGAAGAAATGTTATGACCAACCTAGATAGCATATTGAAAAGCAGAGACATTACTTTGCCAACAAAGGTCCGTCTAGTCAAGGCTATGGTTTTTCCTGTGGTCATGTATGGATGTGAGATTTGGACTGTGAAGAAGGCTGAGCACTGAAGAATTGATGCTTTTGAACTGTGGTGTTGGAGAAGACTCTTGAGAGTACCTTGGACTGCAAGGAGATCCAACCAGTCCATTCTGAATGAGATCAGCCCTGGGATTTTTTTGGAAGGAATGATGCTAAAGCTGAAACTCCAGTACTTTGGCCACCTCATGAGAAGAGTTGACTCATTGGAAAAGACTCTGATGCTGGGAGGGATTAGGGGCAGGAGGAGAAGGGGACAGCAGAGGATGACATGGCTGGCTGGCATCACTGACTCGATGGACGTGAGTCTGAGTGAACTCCGGGAGTTGGTGATGGACAGGGAGGCCTGGCGTGCTGCAATTCATGGGGTCGCAGAGTCGGACACGACTGAGCGACTGAACTAAACTGAAGATAGCATATTAAAAATCAGAGATATTTCTTTGCCAACAAAGGTCCATCTAGTAAAAGCAATGGTTTTTCCAGTAGTCATGTATGGATTTGAGAGTTGGACTGTAAAGAAAGCTGAGCACTGAAGAATTGATGCTTTTGAACTGTCATGTTGGAGAAGACTCTTGAGAGTCTCTTGGACTGCAACAGGATCCAACCAGTCCATCCTAAAGGAAATCAGTCCTGAATATTCATTGGAAGGACTGATGCTCAAGCTGAAACACCAATACTTTGGCTACCTGATGGGAAGAACTGACTCATTGTAAAAGATGCTGATGCTGAGAAATATTGAAGGTGGGAGGAGAAGGGGACAATAGAAGATGAGATGGTTGGATGGCATCACTGACTCAGTGGACATGAGTTTGAGCAATCTCCAGATGTTAGTGATGGACAGGGAAGCCTGAAATGCTGAAGTCCACGGGGGGTCTCAAAAAGTCAGACAGAGTGATTGAACTAAACTGATTGATGAATGTGGCCTTACATGGAAGTTGGCAGGTGAAGTCAAGTTAAGATGAGGTCATGATGAATTAGGGTGGCCCCTGATCCAATGATGGGCATCTTTAAAACAGAAGGGAGATTTGGGCACAGATACACATGCAGGTAGAATGCAATGACATAATCAAAGCAGAGATTGGAGTGATGCAGCTGTAAGATCTGGAACAGTAGGGATTTGTGACAACCAAGAGCTAGGAAGAAGCAGGAAATGATTCTTCCCTGGAGCCTTGGAGTCACGCTTCTAGTTTCAAGAACTATAAGAAGATACATGTCTGTTTTGTTATACCACCCAATCTGTGACTTTATGATACCCATCATTATGACAGCCCAGGGGAACTGATAAACTCCTCATTGTCTGCCCTGTGTTGGTTTTACATTTTCATCTTGCAACAAATTCTGAAGCCAGCCTATCTGTTAACTGTGCTTTTGTTAGCCATGTGACAAGAGTTGGGAGCTGTGGAAGACACACAAGTAAAATGGAGGCCAGACTACTTGCCTGTGCAATGTTCTTATGTCCCTCAGCTCTATTTGGACCAGTTCCAGGATGTACCATTTCCATTACATAACAGATTACTTCTGCAGCCACCTGATCTTATGATTCAGTTACCTGACAATATGAGGATGATGTTGGGTAGCTCTGATGCATCATTACTTGCCGTTTTTGGTCAGGTATTCATCCAGGTAGTAAGAGCTATTTTTCATACAAAGAGTAGTACTCTGATGCTGAAGACTTGGCTTTGCTGTAAAACATGAGCATCTGTGATGGGATACTCCAATTAGGGCTTTCTAGAGACCACGCATGGCTTCTTCACCTCATACAGGGACATTTAGATTCATAGTGTTCATTGAGTCAGATCCTCAAACTGTAGGGCCCCTTGCACAATAGACTGGACCTATTTACAAAACCTTCTCTTTACCCATTAAGTTGAATTTTACTAATAAGATCAGGCTTTATGCTTTAAAGTCAGGAATTCACTCTTTTTCTTGAACTACATGCTTCTATGTAGTAAGTAGACCTATGAAAAACTTTATTCCTTAGGCTGACTGGTTTTTCAGGGTTACATTTCTTTCTTTTATTTCAGAAATTCTGTGAGCATACTGTTATGTGAATTTAATCAAGTCAAGGACATCAATGCAGATTTCTCTCTCTCTCTTACCATTAATTTGATAACATGTGTCCCAAAGTGCTGCTGAGAGAGAGGACATTGAGTTGATTCTTGTCTCATTTGGCCTTCAATTCTGACCCAGTGTTTCCAGTGCAGACTTTTCTTGAACCTGGTGGTGTGTTCAGGGTATAAATGTTATTTATAAAGTGGTAGCTTGATTCACCCTACAGATATTCTTTTTAAATAAATTGCCATGTAGGGCAAGATTTGAGTGTTTTTGCATTTCTGGACATAGAACCATCAAACTCCATTATTGCCCTCCCCCAGCAGAACCCAGTCTTCATGGCACATACACACTTGACTTCTCAGTGTGGAATTATGCCAATATATGCATATATGGACTAAAGTTTCCACCATCACTTCCTAGTTTTATAGGGAATATGCTAAAGAAATGAATACATTTAATATACTGCAAAATTGAAGCTATCAGAAAAAAAAAAAAAAAAAAACTTTTCTCAAGTTTTGCTTCTGAGAAATGATCTCCCCCCCCAAAAAAGTAAAATTTGGTTCAAATCTATTCCTGTATACCACAGAAAAAAAAAAAAAAACAGGAAACAAATGTGTCTGTTTGTTAATAAGAATCCTTTGTTTGCTTTAAGAGTTTGTGGGCAGCAGTTGGGCAAGTTGTAATGTTTCTAAATTTAAAAATAATTGATGAAATAATTTCATGATATAAGTTTTTGTTTACACAAGATTGATTCCTAAAAATTAGTGATAAATTATAATTGATTATATAATTTCTTTCTGAATATTTTCTTGAATAATTTTCTATGTAATTGTTTGGATACATTTTAAAGTTCTGATTTGAAGTCATTTTCTTGAATCTCATTTTCATCTCTTTTTCTCTTTATTGTGGTGAAAGAAATAAAATGAGGTACTCCTTTTCCGGCATTCTTCTCTCTCTCTCTCTCTGACTCTTTCTTTCTCTTTCTCCCCTCTTTCTTTCCCTGCTTTTCTCTCTCTCTCTCTCCTTTCCTCCCTTTCTTTCTTTCATTCTCTTGAAACACTCACTTATTGATTTTCTTATTTGTGCTATTCAAAGAATACTCAAGGTCTGCTCAACCCAGTTGACTGCCTTTTCATTACTATATATATATAACCATAATCTTCTTTTCTCACTAATTTAAAAATAGAATATTAATTTGTCTTTATCCTAAAGATGCATAACGATCTTGGGTGGGCTTAAGGTAGCCAGTTAAGCTTTTAAAAAGGTGAAACATTAGAGAGACACTCTTCTGCTGACCTTGACTATATAGCCTCTGTGAGTTTTATAGTTGCAAGAATGTAAATTATTCCAGTAAGCTTGGGAAAGGACCCTGAGCCTCAGATGAGACTTTGATCCAGGCTAGCGCTTGATGCAGCTTTATGAGAAATAAAGTAGACACCTCTGCTAAGCCTTAATCTACAGACTGTACGAAATGAAAAGCTATTGTTTTAAGTTGCTAAGTTTGTGGTATTTGTTACGCAGCAATAGAAAATGAACATACCAAGCCAGGATAAAAAGGAGAACAGCCCACAGATGATTTGACTCTCTTTGCTCATGTTTCTAACTAATTTGATTTCCATTTTAAAAGTAATTATCAAAGTATTAATAATAATAATTATAATATATGAATGCTTTGCTCTTTGTATGTATTAACTCATGCAATTATTATTAAAAACTCTATGAGGTAAGCATTACTGTCTGAATTCACAGACAGTAAAGGGAGTCTTAGGGAAACAAGCTTTCTTATGAGAAGTGGAAGAAGTCATGTGTAAAGTGCTGGCTGGGAGGGATGTAGAAAATCCCTCTGGTAGATAGACCTTCTCATGTGGTTTCCGAGTCCACACCCTTTCCACCTCAGTACACTGCATTGTATTATTTATAGGAAATTATATACAAGGTAGCCTCTTCTGTACTAGCTTTCTAAGATCAATAAGGTATGAGCCTATAATGAAGAGCTTTAAAATCTAGTGGGGAAAATAGATATGAATTATATAACATCTCCCAATATCTAATGAAGCACTTGCACACTGGGATTATATTCTGGCAGGATTAGAAGATGCTTAGAGAAGCCATGGCAACTAAGCTAAGCCTTAAATACTCTAAATAATCTTTCTGGTAGAAAAATTGGGGCAGCAATTACTTGGATGAAGAAATAAACTGTTGCATTTGGAATTGTGAGTGTCCGGAGCATGTTCACAGAATGCTGAGTAGATAGGAGCACAGGGGTGTCCAAGGTATAACTAGTTTTATATCCTAAATGCATGCTTCCTACATTGTTTACATGTTTTCTCTGTTCATCTCTGTTTCTCTCTCTCTCTCCATCACTGCACTCCCCAATCTAACTGGTTTTTGCATAGCAAACTGCAAATTTTTGAATCAGTGTTAGTACTACATTTTGGAAAATATGTCAGTCAAAACATCATTTTAAGATCCAGTTATACACACACAGATATACACACCTTGCCTGTGTTTGTAGTTTATTCTCAGATTTATGGTTGAGGCTCAGCATATGTAGTATATATGCTATCGATTTTTCTTTGTCCTTGATATCTAAAAATATTTTTTTTCAAATTATGTCCTTGATTCCTAGTGCTACTTGGCAAAATCCTAGGTACTAAGGACAAAGAAATAAACCAGTTGGCAAGAACACAGATATTTTAGTTGGAGGGGGGAAGCTGGGAAAAATATGCCAGGAAAAAATAAATTAAAATATGTCAGAGAACAGTAAATCTTAGAGAATGAAATGAATTACTACATGGGAAGTGACAGAGGAAACTATATTAGAACAAGTGGTCAGAGAAGGGCTTTCTAAAAAGATAACACCTGAGCATGTATAAGCTCTTTGATCCATCAAATATATAGTTTAGAATGAGTTCTTCCTGACTTGGAAGTCCTTTTGTTTAATTAGCTCACAACAGAAGGAAAATAGCATAGAAAAACTCAATTTCTGTATAAGGAAAATATACATACCTAATACTAAGAAAAAATAATATGAAATGCTATAGAAGTCACAATTAGCATACTATAAAAAGAAAAGCTGCCAAAAATTCATGTTCATGGACAATTTTAATAAGCAGCACACATTTATCAAACTAATTTCCCTTATATATTAATATTATCAATAACAAATAAATTAGATAACCTGAACTGAAATGAAAGGCACCTATACAATTTTCCAAAATCATCTTTTGGAGATTCTCATAATTCAAACATTTCATATAGAGGAGGTGTCTGTTTAGTACACACTTTAATTTCACAAACTCAGTCATGTATCCTCTTTATGTTTTTTTTTTTTTTTCTTCTTTATCCTTAGAAGAAAAAAAAAAAGTGAAAGAATAAAAAGCCCAGCACAAAACAGTTAATCACTTCACTTGTGGGAAAAGTCAGAATAATGTGCATTTTGTGGCAACTGAGAAAATGCAGGATAGGTTATTTTTGTGCTCAGTGGAGAAATATAAATCTTCAAAAATTTTTTCCACTTATCATTTTTTGCATTCTATCTATTTGGTATATTAAATTCATATATAATAAACTTGAAAACAAGTCACTTTACATGAAACTAATTACATTCAGTGAAGACCCAGAGGACAGATTCATCCTGACAGATTATTTCAACAGCGTTTGCTTATACGTAGCTTGCTGCACAGAGCACAATGCCTCTGTTGGAATCACAGCTAGGGATCTACTCTTCCTAACTCACTGGCAGTTATTTTTGTTGTTGCTGTTAATTGACTTCTTTATGAAATACTTATTAAAGATACTTCCCAGATTTTCATGGGTTAAGGAAGCATCGATTTTGAAATTATAATTTATATACACACAGAATAATAACTGATTTCACAGTTCATTAATTCAGTTGATGAACAACAATAAAAGAGAAGTACGGCAAATATAACCAGGGGATAAGGTGAGAGAGGAAGTGTATAATTTTACTCAGTCACTATTCAAAATAAATAAATGATCAAATGTACTTTATATAAAATTCTAAATTCATTACAGAAAATGATTCACTTAATTAAGGTAAAGTTTTAAAACCATACTTAATGTATGAAATAGGAGAGGTAATTCTTTTGGAAAGATGCAATTCTGACATAATTTCCATGCTGTAGGGAATAAAGTCTATTTTCTTAGAATGAATTACATAAAATGTCTAGTTTTCCTTCTGTGTTAATTTGTGTTTGATAGTTGCATAAAATATGGATGTTGTGTGAACTATATGTGATATTTTGTACTTACAGTAGTACTATTTATTTTAATGCTACTCATTTCTCTATTTTCTCAATAAAAATGGGCAGATTTTTCAAATATATTAATAGATCATATTAATGGGAGGATATGGCATATTTTTCCAAAATTCTGTTTCCAATAAAAATGAATTTCACAATATATAAACTTTCATGTCTGTGAAATATATATATATATACAGCAAAAATGTGTGTACATGTATGTCATATGTGTGTCTATATAGTATAACATAGTGAGAATAGAAGAAAAAAGTTAGATAATTTTTGCATTTTATTATTTAACCATCAGAAAAACCTTCACTTGTTTAAATAATTTCAATGGTATAGATGGGCTTATACACATACATTATTTAATAAATGTCATAACTTTTCTATGTTGACAAGTTATAAAAATGCTAATTTTGTATGTGGGTATGTAAATAAAATTCCTACTCTGATGGAGAGATGAAAGGAGTATATATATATTTTTTCATCATGGGAATAAAAGTAAGTAAATTACTTTTTAAATGCCAGGATAAAGTAGCCATCCATAAGCTAGTCCAGCAAATGATTGTATTAACATTGCAGTTAGAAACGCTATCTCATAATCAGATCTTTATTTTTTCTAAATGAATGTTTAAAAGTATAAAATAAGTTTATTTTGAAGATTAAGGGTATTCAACTCTGAACTCATATGGTGCACAAATAAGGAGTTCTGCAGCATGAAGGCTTTAGAATTAATATAACATGACTGAGGTAGTGCCAGAGTTGATGAGTCACTGCCCACTCTGAATAAATACTTGAAGCAGCTACAGAGAAACTGCCAAGGTCAAAGCTCAGTGTTATTTCAGATAGATGTTATTCTCTATACAGCAGTCACTCTCTCCTGCTTCCAGCTTTCCAAAAAGAGCTGATACACTGCAGGCACTCAGGATGAATCTGCCAGATTTAATAATAATCAAGAACACTCTTAAATAAATGTCTCCAGAAAGAGAAGCAATTGGAAAGCTTAAAAGTAAAGACTATTTGAACTGTGCCTCATCTTAGAAGGCACACTCTTCTTGACTCATTTCAGGACAAAGGTACTAAAGAATAGCGATGAAATTCATGGAGATTTGCTCATTGCATCTAAAAGCATCATTACTTGTGTCAATTGCCTGGCTCATTCTAATAACCACACAGCAAACATTCTGGGAGCAATGCAAAGATAGTGAGGAGCAAGTCACTTTGAAATAATATGCATTGGTGAAGATTTGCTTTCATTTCAATGCAACTGTAAATAAGGTAGTTCATCCTTCTAAAATTTAGAGTGAAACATTTAGCAAATCTGTGATGTTGAAAAAAGATAAGGGACAAGTATATTCTGTGCACTATTTGAGTGTTTCATAATACCAGTGTTTTAGTAATTATTTTCTTTGCTATTGTCTTTTCTTCTTTGGGGATTGTAGACTTATTCCTAACTTTGACTGTCACTTAGCCTATAACCAAGTGGAAACTGTGACATCTTGTGCATATTTTGTCTCTCAATACAGTTTTGACATTGCAACAGAATACACAGTGTTTTTGAAACTTCTAAACAGTGAAAGTTAGTTAGGAAATACCCCAAGCTTAATCAAGAATGTCAGCACCTCACCAACTTTCACTATCCTGACAGCCACCACTTCTCAGAGCAATTTTTATCCAACATTATTTTTTACTTAATAAAGTATCCCCTAGAGATGCAGATATTTTATATAGGAGTATTATTTTAATCACATTAGCCATATTTAGCTATAAGATATTCTGAAATAAGACATGTTCTGGTTACTATTTATGTGCAACAAGTTTTCCAGAATTGTACAATTCTACATTGACTGGATGGAAGTTGACCACAAGAATTAGTCATGATTTTGGGTGAGGTGGTTCACTTCCAGAAGCCAGTTTCAAGGTAGGCAATCAGTTGAGAGGTATCAACTTGCAACTAACAAGCCCTAGAAGCTATGAGAATGCTTCCTATCTGAAAGATATTGGGCTGGATCTGGATCTTGCACAAGAGCATCTTCTTTCACTTCTTTATTTTTTTTCAAAATCCTTTTACTTTTCTCCAGTCTTAGTGCCACCATTGTAATAAAGGCTATAGTCATCTCTTGTCTGGGTTATTGCCATGGCTCATCATTGTTTCTGCCTAGCTACACCACACAGAGAGTTAATGTTACCAATAACAAATCTCTTCTTATCAGATAACATCTTTCTTAATACATTTGGAGTTTTCTCATTGCTCAATGTAAAATAAACACTCTAAGAATTGTTTACAAAGCCTCATGACTTTGCTATTTCACTACCTTTATATACTTATATTTTCCCATATTTTTCCTTTATTCTTTGTCTCCAAACTGAAAGGCCTTTTTTTTTTTTTTCTTTTCAGATGTGTTATTGTTTCATTCTAAAACATTCTCCAACTTCACTTTTTTCTGTTCCCATTGGCATAGCAAATGCTGACCAATCTTTGAAAATCCACTTAAACAAGGCTCCCAGCTGTGCTTAACAACTGATAACATTTTGTCTACAGCCAGACCATCAGTCAAATGTTGAACCTTACAGGATTAAAGAGAGAAGCATGAAAAACTTCCTGAAAATTGGTATTGATATATTAACCCATATCGTTTTTAATACCCATACCAGACACTATGCCTGACTGTAATCAGATTTTCAGTAAGTATTTCTGAATAAGAAAGTAAGCCAGATAATATTAATAATACACTTGATTATTAGAAATCTTCCATTTATATCTGTTCATTTTTTTTCCCAAATAGTACCATGAAAGACTATCAAATGCTTGGGAAAAAAAATCAGATACATTATATCTATAACAATTGTTCTCAACCATGTGAAATTTTGCCCACCAGGAAAAAGACAGTTTGTTACAACCCCAGGAAGTTGAAAGGGATACAAAGATCCTTCCAGCAACTTGTTGGCTGAAGCCACAAGCACTGCTAAACATCCCACAAGACAACTCCTTTTCCCTTCACAAAAAAATATCGGACTCAAGGTAATGATAATTCCAAGACTGAGGAATTTTAATCTGTGTCATTTTTGAAATTAGCTGTAGTAGTTGTGTACATATAAAGAATGAAAGAACAAAGGAAGGAAGGAAAGATGTAAAGAAGAGCAGAAGGATGCAAGAGGGAAGAGAGAGACAGAAAAAAGAGAAAGGAAGGAAAGAAGAAAAGAAGAAGGGAGAAAAGAGGAAATAAGATATATTTGTTGAGACTTGATCTTTGTTGTTCTTTGTGCTTTTATTCTGTGTCTTAACAATGACCTCTTCCCTTTCTGTCTTTCTAAGTTCTCCCAGGCATCTACTTGACAAAATCTAAAGCAGTGTCTGTCTTTTCCTACGTATTAATCATCTGGCCAGCTCTTAGGACTGAGTTACTTTCAACAAAGTTCCTCTGAGATCATTGATAGTTCAGTGATATCAATGCAGGTCTTAGTGCACCTCAGAAAATAATTTGTCTGGTTCAGAATATCCAAAGTTACTTAGAGTACCAAGGGTTCACCTTCTATCTCCTAAAGTATTTGGACTTGGGTTGTCTTCTATCAAAGATGATTCTGCCTTCTCTTGTATATTAATCATTAAATTTGAAAACGAAGTTGAAGGTGATATATTTCTCATTAATTCCTATATTTGATGGAAATTTCCAAGCCAGTACCTTTTTCCATGAAAGTTCTTCAGATTTTATAGCTCTTCCTCTCTCTTGAATATTTGAAAAGGCATCTCCTCACTATAAGATCTTCCATAACCATACATAAACATTTCTCAATTCCTATTTTAGCACCATATTCTATTCCATTTCTATCTCTCAAATCACCAAATGTAGTATCTTGCAAAAATATTTAATAGTGTTCCTAGAATCAAAGAATCAGAGTACAAAGAAAATCAGCCTATGTATATTTTATATATAGATTTGTTAATACTTTTGTCCTTGACATTTTCAACTTAGGTCTTTTTAAAAGAATACAAAACAAAATAATAGAATTTAATTATATTCTTATTAATTTTCAATTTATTTGGTAAGTGGCTTGAATATCCCTATTTTATTAATGTGTAATACTTCATATTGATTTATTTTTGCTTCTTAAATACATCATTCTCTTTTCATCTTAAACTTTTTTATTTCTTTAAATTTTACTTTCTTCCTTAGATGCCATCTCTTGAGATTACATGTAACTTTATTCCACAGAAAGGCACACTGAACACTTGTTTATTATATAAATCTCATTTTTTAATCTTTATTATAACATAGATATTTCCATGTATTTTCATCTTGGAATGCTTTTGAACATTTACATTTTAACTAAGTTTGCCAGTTCTACTTTCAGAAATATTTTGTGTATCATTCTGTGGATATTATCAGGCACCCTATAGAACAGATGCTAAAAGGCCTTCCAGTGACATTCCTCCTGTAAAATATCTCTTTTATCCCAATATTCAGAATGCACATAGAAGGGACAAGTAAATAAATCAAAATGTTAGCATCTATAACCCAGAAGCTTACAACTTAGCATCACACTGCAGTTAGTACTAACCCAGAATGACTTACAGGATCTGTTAGAATGGAAAGACTTAATGGTCAGTGTGGAGCCAGTCTTGCCTGCAAAAGTACAACTTGTAGAGTGATAGGATCACTTTGCTTTGAAGAAGGAAGAGGTGGGAGGTCAAGACCAATGAGAAAGAATGATACACCCAGTGACAAGAATACCTGGAACTCCATTCAAATAAGTGACAGCTACAAAAAAAAAAAAAAAAGAAAAAAATATGATCCTAAGACTTAGGGTAACAGGACAGCAATAGGTACAATGTTCAAGGTAATGTTTCACATGATTGCACAGAAGACAAGAGAAGACAATGTAAAACCGACAGCAGTAAAACCACAGCAGTGGCTTATAAGTGTTTTAATAAGGATTGGAAGCCCTTACTGGAATTATGGAGGCCATGTTTAGAAAAATAAACTCATTACCAGAAGTCTAAGAAAGGATTATTATTTTTTTAATTTTAATTTAATTTTATTTTTTAAACTTTACAATATTGTATTAGTTTTGCCAAATATCGAAATGAATCCGCCACAGGTACACATGTGTTCCCCATCCTGAACCCTCCTCCCTCCCCATACCATCCCCCTGGGTCCTCCCAGTGCACCAGCCCCAAGCATCCAGTATCGTGCATCGAACCTGGACTGGCAACTCATTTCATACATGATATTATACATGTTTCAATGCCATTCTCCCAAATCTTCCCACACTCTCCCTCTCCCACAGAGTCCATAAGACTGTTCTATACATCAGTGTCTCTTTTGCTGTCTCGTACACAGGGTTATTGTTACCATCTTTCTAAATTCCATATATATGCGTTAGTATACTGTATTGGTGTTTTTCTTTCTGGCTTACTTCACTCTGTATAATAGGCTCCAGAAAGGATTATTTTTAATTTGAAATCATTTATATAACTGCAGATACTCAAGAAATTATGTTAAATTATTTTATAAAAGGAAGTAAAATCAAGCTGACCAGTATGGTGCATTGCCAGTGTGGTGACGATTATTTTAACCACAGCAGGCAGACATAGAGAATTTGCAAAAGAAATCAGAACGGCAAATTAATGGATGAGTAATTTACCATCAGGTAAATCCCATGGACGGAGGAGCCTGGTAGGCTGCAGTCCATGGGGTCGTGAAGAGTCAGACACGACTGAGCGACTTCACTTTCACTTTTCACTTTCATGCATTGGAGAAGGAAATGGCAACCCACTCTAGAGTTCTTGCCTGGAGAATCCCAGGTACGGCGGAGCCCTGTGGGCTGCCGTCTATGGGGTCGCACAGAGTCGGACAGGACTGAAGTGACTTAGCAGCAGCAGCAGTGAAATAGGAAATAACATTACAGAGATAAATGAAACTTGGTTACAAGGAATTTTTCATTAAACAAAAAAACCCATAATGGTTTCCTTCACGCTATTTTGAAGATGTAAGTCCTACGTAAGTTTAGAGAATGAACAATTGTTGAAGAAAAAATATTCTTACTAATTTGAAATGATATGAAGTTTGAGTTTTTAATACAATATTGTAAAGTAATTAGCCTCTAATTAAAATAAATAAATTAAAAAAAAAGTTAACCTCTGCTAGATGTCATTCCACCATCACTTTTTTATACTCAGGTCAAATCTGATATTTATCATTAATAGATACATTCATTCACTGAAATATTTTTGAGCTGGTTACATTGACCCAATTATAAAAGGTTTCTTAAAAAATGTCAAGGAATTTTATCATTGTTATCATGACTGATTTTAATAAAATTAAATCTAAATCCCACCTCCCAAAACAACCTGGATAATTTGGATATAGATCTAATCATTATTCTATGAAAGCGATAATACCTTGGTTTATTATATATATCAGTGAAAAGAAACTGAAATTTAAACTGAACATTAAAAATTGGCCCCAAGTCCTAAGATTCCTAAATAAGATGTACATTAGATAAGTGATGGTGGTATATACTCAGTTATATAGTCATGCCTGACTCTGTGACCCCATGGACAGTAACCCATCAGATTTCTCTGTCTATAGGATTCTCCAGGCAAGAATACTGGAGTGGGTTGTCATGTCCTCCTCCAGGGGATCTTTCCAACCCAAGAACTGAACTTGCATCTCCTGTGGCTTCTGCCTTTGTGCATGAATTCTTTAATAACAAGCCAGATGGGAAGCCCCAATAATTGATAGATAAATTAGTGTGTTTATGGAAAAGGAATGCAAGATTCTAGTAGGAGATTATATAGGGCTTAGTCATACTTTTGCAATATTTGACTAAAAATTTAGTGAAGCATTTACCTCTGTGAACTATTAGAGCATGTGCCCAACTTTGTCTTAGTATATTATCAAAGTCAGAATCTCCATCATTAAAGATTTATTTACAATGAATCCTGAAAATTCAAATTCAATCTCCAAAAATCTTCCTCTTAAAACACAAGTATAAATGAAAAGGAAAATTATTGAAACTTCAAAAACCATTAGATATATTGGAGAATAGCCAGGGAGTTGAAGAAGGAAGAGCATGTATGTTCTTAGAGAAAAGGAATGTTCTTAGAGAAAAAAGTTGGGGTGGGGACAGGAGGGGTGGGGTGGGGAGCAAAGTGTAACCAGGCAAATTTATCTGCTTAAATATTTTATCAAAGTTTCATTTTTAGAAGACATTCTTGCCATTAAAAAAAAAATGTATGTATGTGTGAGTAAGCATGTATTTATGTTTGGCCCTAAGAAAGGGTCAAAACTGTATGTTGAGGGAAAGCACAGGATGGGAGGCTTTGAATAAAATTTCTTTCCTGTCATACTTAAGGAAGTACTCTTCCTAAGATTTTTTATGTGTTTCTAAATATAACTGTCCTGTTCACACACACACAAAAAAAGATGTGCTGCATTTTTTAAAGTAGTGGTAAACATTAAAGGAAACTCAATTAGAATAACTCTCCAAATTACTACTCTGAACACCTAGATGTTAAAGTATTCTTTATAAATACATAAGAAAGCGAAACAAGCTTTCAAAGGTGGCTGCTAGCTCAGACTTGCCATGTTGTATCTGTCAATAGAACTTTATTTTGTCCTTGAGCCATCTCTTTCATTTATATCATAAGGAACAGGAGATGAATTAATGCACTAAATGAATCAGAAAAAGATATAATTTCACTCTGAAAGATTTTGTGTTCTTGTCACCTAACTTATTTAGATACCTTTGGAAGGAATAATGCTAAAGCTGAAACTCCAGTACTTTGGCCACCTCATGCGAAGAGTTGACTCATTGGAAAATACTCTGATGCTGGGAGGGATTGGGGGCAGGAGGAGAAGGGGACGACAGAGGATGAGATGGCTGGATGGCATCACTGACTCGATCGACGTGAGTCTGAATGAACTCCAGGAGTTGGTGATGGACAGGGAGGCCTGGCGTGCTGCGGTTCATGGGGTGGCAAAGAGTCGGACACGACTGAGTGACTGAACCGAACTGAACTGAACTGATGTATATATTCCACCAATTGCTTTGCAAAATATGTAATGCATCTCAAGGGGCTGGTTCCATTTTCCTGACATATTTTCTGAATTCTTTTTCTACCTCACTATCTGCTTCTGTTCTATCTTAAAATTCACCCCCAACATGAGGAAATATTTTGACTTTACTTGTGAAGCCCTAGAAGAGCCAAATTTCTACCTGCAATCCACCTGTGGCTTTTGCTCTCAATTCTAGTTGGAATCTGGGATTCAAGCTTTTAAAAATGGATTAACATGAATGATTTAATTTCTATGTGAGGTCTTATTACTGTTTCTTTTTTTTAATTTTATTTTTAAACTTTACAAAATTGTATTAGTTTTGCCAAATATCAAAATGAATCCGCCACAGGTATACATGTGTTCCCCATCCTGAACCCTCCTCCCTCCTCCCCCCCCATACCATCCCTCTGGGTCATCCCAGTGCACTAGCCCCAAGCATCCAGTATCATGTATTGAACCTGGACTGGCAACTCGTTTCATACATGATATTTTACATGTTTGTTCCAAGGGATCAGTTTACAAGTCTGACACATCAAGACAATATAGTATAATGATATTTACATTACTTAAGACAGCACAGTTTGCAAGTGATGGAAAATCAACTCAGCCTAGTTTAATCAAGATTATACTGACAGTGTACACCCCCCAGTTATTTAAATTAATATGTATATGTACATATATATATATATACTTATATTTGTATGTAAAAACATAGAGCAGGGTTGTAGCTTGACTTCAAAAGAACTGCAAAGAGAATCTTCAAATCTAATTCTCTATTTTATGCTTCTTTTTGGATATTGGTTCACCACTGCAGATTATTGGTTCACTGCAGATTATTTACTTTATCAGGCAGAAACCAGAGTCAACAACTAGAGTGTAATCCTAAATCTAAAATTCCAAAAAGTAATTGTTTCTTTGCCCCACCTCCTCCTGCAGTTTCCTTCTTCCTTTCTTCTTTCTCCTTCTCCCCAACTTCTTCCTTCTTCTTCTCCTTTTCTTTCTCCTCTTTTGACTGCTTGGCCCAACAAGCAACTCCATGAGAAAAATATGGAAGAGCTAAGAAGAAAAAAAGTGCTGAGAAAGATGAGCTTGCTTTTGTAAAATGAAGTGTTCTGGAAAAAACAACAATTTACTAAAGATTGTCAAGCATTAACCACACTGGAATAATAAAGACTTTATCTCATAGAATATTTATATAAATGTCCAACTTAAAATCTGGAAATGGAAAATAATATAGAGATATGCAATTATTACCAGATTTGTGAGAAGACTATCTTTCAATACAGAGATCATATTGTTCAGTCACTAAGTCATGTCTGACTTTGCGACTCCATGGGTTGCAGCATGCTAGGCACCTCTGTTCTCCACTGTCTCTAGGAGTTTGTTCAAATTAATGTTTATTGAATCAGTGATATTACCTAACTGTCTCATCCTTTGCTCCCTCTTCTACTTTTGCTTTCAATCTTTCCAAGTATCAGGGTCTTTTACAATGAGTCGGCTCTTCTCATCAGGTAGCCAACATATTGGAGCTTCAGCCTCAGCATCTGTCCTTCCAATGAATAATCAGGGTTTATTTCCTTTAAGATTGACTGGTTTGATCTCCTTGCTGTCCAAGGGATTCTCAAGAGTCTTCTCCAGAAGCACAATTCAAAAGCATCAATTCTTTGGTGCTCAGCTTTCTTTATGGTCCAACTCTCACATCTGTACATGACTACCGGAAAAACTAAAGCTTTGACATTTGTTGGCAAAGTTATTTGTCTCTACTTTTTCTTAATTTTTAATTAATTTATTTATTTGAATTGGAGGATAATTGCTTTACAATAATTTGATGGGTTTTGCCATACATCAACATGAATCAGCCACAGGTATACATTTGTTCCCCCCATCCTGAATCTCTCTCTCATCTCTTTCCCCACTCTATCCTTTTGAGTTGCCCAAGAGCACCATGCTTCTTAATATGCTGTCTAGATCTGTCATTGCTTTTCTTCCAAGGAGCAAGTATATTTTAATTTCATGCTTGCAGTAACCACCCATAGTGATCTTGGAGCCCAAGAAAATAAAACTTGTCACACTTTCACTTTTTCAAACCCTTCTGTGTCTTTCAATATCTTAACATTTAAATATTACATGTATGCATACTTCCCAGGTGGTGCTTGTGGTAAAGAATCTACCTGCCAATGCAGGAGACATAAGAGACACAGGTTTGATCCCTGGGTCAGGGAGATCCCCTGGAGGAGGGCAAGGCAATCCACTCCAGTATTCTTGCCTGAAGAATCCTTATGGACAGAGGGGCCTGATGGGCTACGGTCCATAGGGTCTCAAGAAGTGGAACACAACTGAAGCGACTTAGCATGCAGCATATGTATAGAACAGATCAAACATTGCTTGTGTTCTTCAAATTTTAACCAAGAAAATGAAATCATTCAACAAATTTAAAGCAGAGAGAACTTAATAAAGAAAATTGGTTGTACTGGCAATGGAAAAACTGAGTAAGAAAATGAAGCAAAGGTATGTTGCAGATATAATCAACAGCAAGGAAACACTCGTGCTTTTTGGCTGAGCGCCGAAGAATTGATGCTTTTGAACTGTGGTGTTGGAGAAGATTCTTGAGAGTCCCTTGGACTGACAGGAGATCCAACCAGTCCATTCTGAAGGAGATAAGCCCTGGGATATCTTTGGAAGGAATGATGCTAAAGCTGAAACTCCAGCTTTACTTTGGTCACCTCATGCAAAGAGTTGGCTCATTGGAAAAGACTCTGATGCTGGGAGGGATTGGGGGCAGGAGGAGAAGGGGACGTCAGAGGATGAGATGGCTGGATGGCATCACTGACTCGATGGACGTGAGTCTGAGTGAACTCTGGGAGTTGGTGATGGACAGGGAGGCCTGGCGTGCTGCGATTCATGGGGTTGCAAAGAGTTGGACACGACTGAATTGAACTGAACTGAACAGAGAAAAGTGCCATGCTATCTGTGTTCAGGGGAAAAAGGTTTAATCTGAAACAACTGGATTCAGGCAGTGGGAGTTAGAACTCCAGAGAGATACAGGCATTGATGGAGTTAACACTGGCAGAATGACAAAATTTCTGGCAAAGGGGAAGAAATAGTTTGCCTTCTTTTCTCTCATTGCTGTCTCCCTCCATGGTCTTCCACTGGCCAGAATTAGAGGTCTGCTCTCTTGAGAGCTCAGGAAATGAACCCCTTGAAGGTCAAGAACCTTATGCTACAAGCAGAGAAAGCAAATAGTGAGGGATTGATCTTAAGGGAGTGTATTTCTGTTTTGCTTTTCAGAATGAATTTGTAATAGAATTGCTTTACTACCTTTCTTTTTTTTTTTTTTTTCTATTTAGCTTGCTTTTACTGAGAGATTATTGTAACATCATCCAAAGTATACTAAATACTGTCTATTTCTGACTTCCAAGAAAATAAAATGTTGTTTATACGTGGAAAGTGTTAAAATAGTCTACTTATATACATTTATTTCAGATTTGTTCAAGTTGTATTTATTTTTTTCGTTTATGAATCATATTATTTCAGAAAAAAAAACATTTTTCCTTGGTATGCTCAAGGTTCTAGACGTTCGCAATGGTGGCAATTAAAAATGAACAGATTGAGTGTGTACAAGGTATAAAGATATGTACTGGAAGGTGACATACAAAGAAATGAGTATTGAAAACATGACAATCCTTGAGGATAGGAGAAGAATCCAAACAGCAATACTGTTCTACTTGATGTTTGTTTTCTCTCCCTGAGGCTGAATAATTTTCCTGCTGATGTGTTCAGTGAAAAAGATAACAATAATCCTTTCAGGATTTTTTCATTTATAATACAGAATGTTTGCTTACCAGTTATTCCCTATCTAAATTGTTCTGACATGAGAAATGCATGTCATAGTCACTGTTTCCCTTTAAACATGGGTTCAGTTTAATAGTCTGTCCTCTTTTCCAGCAAAATACTTCTTATTAACCTTGCTTGCGTAAAAAGAGAAGGTTGTGTTTCTTTTCTTTGTTTTAAATTTTTGTGAGTTTTTACCACATGGAGGATGAATGGCCAGCAATAATGAAATATTTTTTCTTATTCAAACTTTGAACAGTGCAAATATTGTGTCTGAATTGAGAAAGAAAAATGTAGCTTTTTGCCTCTTCAGTTTCCCCACTACCTCCCAGTAGCTTTAAATGTAGAACTCACTCTTTCTTCTAACCTACCCCTTCCTCTTATATTATTCTGTATCTCTTTACTATGTTTTATTTCTTCACAGTATCTAATGTCATTTACTTTATCTTATTTGTCTATCTGTTTCTATTGTGTTTCTATCCTGCCCCAGAGAACTGTGTGCTCCTTGAAATTAAAGGATTTTTCTTGCCTGTTATTCTATTTCCCCATCTCCCAGGCCTAGAACAATACAATACATTCTACATTCTCTTTAAATATTCATTGGCTGATTGACAAGGAGCATGTCATAAGAGCTCCATATATAGCAAGGGTAAGTATTAATCTATTGTTTAATATTCTACTAGTTCAAGAGATTCATTAAAAAAAGGACTTGGCTTGAATTAATTGCATAATGTACCAGGAATGAGCAATGACTAACATATCATGAGTATTCATCAGGTGGTTACTGAGTGAGAGACTGCATGAATGAGTAATAATCGACTAAGCCTCTTCCAAACATTCACTGATTTACTGATTGATTCATTCCACAAATATTTGAGTGCCAGCATCTGTCTAGACACAGAGCTACACCAATTAATAAAAAAAATTATTTGCTCTCATGTATCTTACAAATAGATTTTAGAAAAAAGAAACAGCTAGAAGGTTTATTAATAATATTATAACTGTCCTATGAACTGATCACAAAATGGTAGTCATTCATGTGTTTTTCTTTTCCCTGCTTGTGTGTATGTGTTTCTGATTAATATATTTTTTCTCTTTTTTTAAATTTATTTATTTTTTAATTGAAAGATAATTGCTTTACAGAATTTGGTTGTTTTCCATCAAACTTCAATATGAATCAGCCATAGGTATACATATCCCCTTCTTTTTGAACCTCCCTCCCATCTCCCTAACCATCCCACTCCTCTAGATTGATACAGAGCCCCTGTTTGAGTTTCTTGAACATACAGCAAATTCCCATTGGCTATCTATTTTATGTATGGTAATGTAAGTTTCCGTGTTACTCTTTCCATATATCTCAACTTCTCCTCCCCTCTCCCCATGTTCATAAAACTTAAGACTCTATGTCTGTTTTTCCATTGCTGCCCTGCAGATAAATTCTTCAGTACCACTTTTTTTTTTTTTAACCTCTATTGGAAGGTATGCATATTCATTTGAAACTTGGTCAGAAGTTCCTAAATTTGAGGCCAAAGATTTTGCCAGCCCAATGAACAGGAGATATTATTCTCTGGGTAAGTGTTTTCTTGGGTAGAACACTGCTAAGGTCAGGTACAGCATTGCCTTATCAAATTGTGGGCCATGAGCCATTTAGCAAGTAATAAAACCCATTTGATTTTTATTTATCATTGATCATTTATTTAGAAATAAAATACTAGAATAAAACACAGACTATAGTAGAATAAAACAGGAAAAATAGAAAATTCAGAATGCAGACACTTGCATATTTATTTGCAAAAGGTTAGTATTACCCAATACATGTATTTAAGTGTGTTTGTGTACCTTTGAATTTTTGTACTATCTCATTAGGTTAGACAGTTTTTGTTATAGGCTTAATTAAAAGAAAGAAAGAAAGAAAGAAAAGAAATAAAGAAAAAAGACTGGAGCCATTAGCTGCTAGAGAAACAAAAATAGAGTCCAAATTCTAAGATAAAGCATGGGCAGCTTAACAAAGTTAGAAGGATTAGTAGCCTTGGAGGTGGGAGTGGCTTGAGTGAATCTCTCATCCACACAGGAAAAAATATCCGAATGTAAGAAAATGAAGGATTGATGGCTAGTCTTATGAGAGGGCAAAACAAGGAAATGCCTAAATATGGCACGTGTATGGCAAGTGCATGAACAAGCTGGTGGTGGATTGAGGTATGGTGAGATGGAGATGTCCAGTGGGACTTGCTGGTTTACAAAGGAGAATATACGGATAAGTGATTACTTTAATATGGTAGGGTCTGTGAGGGGTGTTCACATCTTGAACCAGTCCTGCTGAATTGTAGTTTCAAATACATAAAATAGAGGATAAATTATAGAATAAAGTGAAGCAAAAATTTCCTGTACTATGAAACGGGGTTGAGAAAGTGCTGAGAGTCCAAGAAAACTAGTTTGCATAGAATGTAATGAGCTCAGAGTCTGCTTGAGGTTAGGACTGATTTGAGCTTTCTGCATTTGTAGAAGGTTCTCTGTATGTTTCACCGGGAAAGGCTTGATAAGCCTGAGAAGCTAGAAACAAATTAGGAACTGGAATTCAGTGTTACCAAATTTTATTTACTAACATTTCAAATGAAAGCAAGAAGGTTTGATTTAATTTCCTCTGGGACTCCTGAGAGCATCAACTGAGATAACATATGTACAAACACTGGCTGTTTTAGGAGTGGATATTGTTGTTCTTATTATTTCTAGTGGGTGAGTGTGCTAACATACAGCAAAGGTTGGAGACATAGCTTTAGACCAGGAGAGTAAAGCCCTGACTGATGCAAGATGATAGAGAGGAAGGTTGTAACAGAACAAGCCTTCAGTCCTGGAGACTGTTAAGATGATGACAATGATAATAAGGGCAGAGGAAAAGAGCATTTAGTTGAAGGGAATTATTTTTTCTAATTGCTTCAGGTTCTCAAAGATAAATAGACATAAGAGATCTGTGTCTTTCTTGTATTTGATGGCCATATTGCAGTTTACAATTTTTCTGTCCATTTAAATATGCCAACTCAGTTTCTTGGCTCTTATTTATTTCTTCTAGACTTGGTTACTTTGCTATTAATCTGAGAATTTTTAATTCTCTTTATTTTTAATTACAATTGTCTTCAGTATATGGAGAAACCATAGTTTAGCCTTATGGAAGAAATAGTGATGTTTTTCTTAAAAATTTATCATAAGCAATTTATCTTAAAAGGAATGTATAAATGGATATGAGAGGCCAAAATGAAGAACTGTCACTTTTTCTCTGGATGCCTAAAGGTAGCAATGAATGCTTAAAAAAAATCTAAGATGAAGGATTTGTCTTTGTCTTTTCTTTGCTATAAGCTACTTGAGGATTAACATGCCATTTTAGTCATTCATTTAAGTATAGGCCCTGACCAAGGGAATGAATTGCACCTACCAAATATGTACTGAATTTAGTTAAGTGGATGTGGCAAAATTGTCCTACGAAGGTTTAAAATTTGTATTTTTTTCCTAAAATGCTCAAAATCAGAAAAATATTTTTGGACATTCATGCTTAATAAATCAAACTGTGACTGCCTTGCTTTATATTCCATAGACATGAATAAATTAGTTCTAAACTGAATGTTAGCCCATGAAGTCAGCATCTGTTTAACAATTAAATATTTGGTAAAGATGACTTTCAACCATACAAAAGAGAGTCACACTGGCCTTTTCAGGGTGTTACTGCTTCCAAATGTTGATCATGTGCTGCCAAAACAAGCTGAAGCCAACACCTAATTGGACAAAGGTCATGACACTTGGGATAAATCACTTTAAAATAACCCTTATCTTTATATGGTATATAATGAAATAAAAAATCTTCCCATATTTTCTTCAAGTTCTAAATTCAAAGTTAGTAATAGTTTAAATGTTAATTTTGTGGGTTGCTATAAGTAACTTTCTAAATTTGGCTTTCTTAGATCTTAAAACTTCTTTTGCTCTGACAAATATAAAAGCTTAATAGTTATTTCTTTGGAAAATGTCCAATCCTACTTAAAATCTATTAAGATTTTAAAATAGAAATTTATAAATTTATCATCTTAACAATGTAGTATTATTAAACAAAAATCCTCAAAGATTTAAATCCAACTGAAACTTCAAAGTTTCCAGTCTGAAGAAGAGATCAGCTTAGGTCATTTTTGAGGTCCTCAGTGGAACACATTTATTCACTTTATTATACAGATCATCTATCATCCAGAATAGTACTTCTCTCAGAATATCGCAGTGACACAAAAAGGAACTTAATTTTGTAGAGTCATGAGACCTACTTAGAACTCCATCACATCTTTGAACCCCTGATGGACATCTGAATGAAATCTCCTTTCTGGGACACTGCATTTAGCAAGCTACAGCACTAGCACATTTATGTGGGTCTCAAACTGTGCACGCTAAAGAAGTTTTGTTCCAGCAGTGATTGCATTAAAGTCCTCTTGAGGATTAATAATTTGGGGAAAAATAAAAAAGTCACTCTATGATTTTTGCATACAGGACAGCAACCCAAGGAAAACTTAATTTAAAACATCTCTCCGTGGATCTGAACATAAAGTTTGGTTATTTATATCATATAAGAAGAATTCAAAACCAAAACTTCACATATTTTGTTCCTTTACTTCAATAAATGGGAAGCATCGCTTTGTGTAGAATAATTACTTCTGCAAAAATAATGTAAGAAATACATTACTGTTTTTTAAAATACATACATATTCTATTATTATATACAGGTAATAATAAAACTGAGGAGGATTCTAACATTTGGAAAACTCAGGTCAAAAATATTACACTTCAAAACACAATGACATTTTATATATTAAACCCACTTTATATCTTAAAATTATATGTCAGTGTATTTCTTATTAGACCAGTTTTAGAAAAGGCAGAAGAACAAGAGATCAAATTGCCAACATCTGCTGGATCATCAAAAAGCAAGAGAGTTCCAGAAAAATCATCTATATCTGCTTTATTGACTATGCCAAAACCTTTGACTGTGTGGATCATAATAAACTGTGGAAAATTCTGAAAGAGATGGGAATACCAGACCACCTGACCTTCCTCTTGAGAAACCTGTATGCAGGTCAGGAAACAGTAGTTAGAACTAGACATGAAACAACAGACTGATTCCAAATAGGAAAAGGAGTACGTTAAGGCTGTATGTTGTCGCCCTGCTTATTTAACTTATATGCAGAGTACATCATGAGAAATGCTGGGCTGGAGGAAGCACAAGCTGGAATCAAGCTTAACAGGAGAAATATCAATAACCTCAGATATGCAGATGATACCACTTTTACGGCAGAAAGTGAAGAAGAACTAAAGATCCTCTTGATGAAAGTGAAAGAGGAGAGTGAAAAGGGTGGCTTAAAGCTCAACATTCAGAAAATGAAGATCATGGCATCAGGCCCCATCACTTCATGGCAATTAGATGGGGAAACAGTGGAAATGGTGGCTGATTTTATTTTTGGGTGCTCCAAAATCACTGCAGATGGTGATTGCAGCCATGAAATTAAAAGATGCTTACTCCTTGGAAGGAAAGCATGACCTAGACAGCATATTAAAAAGCAGAGACATTACTTTGCCAACAAAGGTCCATCTAGTCAAGGCTGTGGTTTTTCCAAATGTAATGTATGGATGTGAGAGTTGGACTGTGAAGAAAGCTGAGTACCGAAGAATTGAAGCTTTTGAACTATGGTGCTGGAGAAGACTCTTGAGAGTCCCTTGGACTGCAAGGATATCCAACCAGTCCATCCTAAAGGAGATCAGTCCTGGGTGTTCATTGGTAGGACTGATTTTGAAGCTGAAACTCCAATACTTTAGCCCCCTGATGTGAAGACCTGATTCATCGGAAAAGACCCTGATGCTGGGAAAGACTGAGGTCAGGAGAAGAAAGGGACGGCAGAGAATGAGATAGTTGGATGGCATCACTGACTCATTGGACATGGGTTTGGGTGGACTCCGGGAGCTGGTGATGGTCAGGGAGGCCTGGCATTCTGCAGTTCATGGGGTTGCAAAGAGTTGGACATGACTGAGTGACTGAAATGAACTGATCTGAGTACACATTACAATAACTACAAGCAAAGTTTGAATGGCTAATACTTTTCCTGCCTTCAAAAATATATCTGGTGGAGTAATACATTGGAATATTAAACTAGGTCCTTTTCCAAATATTACAATGTACCCCTTGTTTTCCAACAAAATAGTTAATTTCAAAAGCCAAGGCTAGAAATTTTGATTTAATAATTTAATTGTTAATTTTAAAACAAAGATTAAGCATAGATTAAGAGTCAAAACTAAACTGGGCTAAAAAAGGTGCTTTTGATTGAGAAAAAGAAAATGCTATAATCAGAGGCTAAGAACTTTACTCCTACTTGATCTAAGAAAGAGTGGTGTTAGAAAATCTAGGTAATTTGGGCAATTGAGAGTACGGTTCTTTTCCTGAGCCCTTCAGCACTCAAGTGTCCAAGTGTCCTTTTACCAATGTGATAGGATATGAGCAGACATATCTTTGTGAATTGTCTGCACAAGTGCATTTAAGGCAGCCTACAATTTTTTTTTCTAATTCCAGTGTGTTTTTCATGTACCTAAGAGTACCTTGGACAGAGTGCCAAGAACCAGTCAGCTTGACATGTTTTGCTGTCTGGTTGAGGTGGAAACAGCTGTGAAATACACCAGCCTCTAAAGATCAGCTACATAAGTAGGTCATTCTGTGTAAATCAGTGACATTAGATGCTAATACTCCCCCAAATATAAGAGAAATATCAATAACCTATGATATATAGATGACACCAGCCTTATGGCAGAAAGTGAAGAGGAACTAAAAAGCCTCTTGATGAAGGTGAAAGAAGAGAGTGAAAAAGTTGGCTTAAAACTCAACATTCAGAAAACAAAGATCATGGCATCCGGTCCCATCACTTCATGGGAAATAGATGGGGAAACAGTGTCAGACTGTGTCTTTTGGGGCTCCAAAATCACTGCAGATGGTGATTGCAGCCATGAAATTAAAAGACGTTTACTCCTTGGAAGAAGAGTTATGACTAAAGTAATACTTTGCCATCAAAGGTCCGTCTAGTCAAAGCTATGGTTTTTCCAGTGGTCATGTATGCATGTGAGAGTTGGACTGTGAAAAAAGCCGAGTGCTGAAAAATTGATGCTTTTGAACAGTGGTGCTGGAGAAGACTCTTGAGAGTCCCTTGGACTGCAAGGAGATCCAACCAGTCCATTCTGAAGGAGATCAGCCCTGGGATTTCTTTGGAAGGAATGATGCTAAAGCTGAAACTCCAGTACTTTGGCCACCTCATGCGAAGAGTTGACTCATTGGAAAAGACTCTGATGCTGGGAGGGATTGGGGGCAGGAGGAGAAGGGGACGTCGGAGGATGAGATGGCTGGATGGCATCACTGACTGCGTGGACGTGAGTCTGAGTGAACTCCAGGAGTTGGTGATGGACAGGGAGTCCAGGCATGCTGCGATTCATGGGGTTGCAAAGAGTCGGAAATGACTGAGTGACTGAACTGAACTGAAACAAAAGTAGTCTTCCAATGTCTCAAGCCCTTGCAACCTTGACTCAACTACAGGAAATTAACACAAGTGGAGAGAGATGGGAAGAAGCTCAGATCAGATTAGATCAGTCGCTCAGTCGTGTCTGACTCTTTGCGACCCCATGAATCGCAGCACGCCAGGCCTCCCTGTCCATCACCAACTCCCGGAGTTCATGTCCATCGAGTCAGTGATGCCATCCAGCCATCTCATCCTCCAACATCCCCTTCTCCTCCTGCCCCCAATCCCTCCCAGCACCAGGGTCTTTTCCAATGAGTCAACTCTTAGTATGAGGTAGCCAAAGTACTGGAGTTTCAGCTTTAGCATCATTCCTTCCAAAGAAATCCCAGGGCTGATCTCCTTCAGAATGGACTGGTTGGATCTCCTTGCAGTCCAAGGGACTCTCAAGAGTCTTCTCCAATACCACAGTTCAAGAGCATCAATTCTTCAGGGCTCGGCTTTCTTCACAGTCCAACTCTCACATCCATACATGACATCTGGAAAAACCATAGCCTTGACTAGATGGACCTTTGTTGGCAAAGTAATGTCTCTGCTTTAGAATATGCTATCTAGGTTGGTCAGAACTTTCCTTCCAAGGAGTAAGTGTCTTTTAATTTCATGGCTGCAGTCACCATGTGCAGTGATTTTGCAGCCCAGAAAAATAAAGTCTGACACTGTTTCCCCATCTATTTCCCATGAAGTGATGGGACCGGAAGCCATGATCTTCGTTTTCTGAATGTTGAGTTTTAAGCCAACTTTTTCACTCTCCTCTTTCACTTTCATCAAGAGGCTTTTGAGTTCCTCTTCACTTTCTGCCATAAGGGTGGTGTCATCTGCTTATCTGAGGTTATTGATATTTCTCCCAGCAATCTTGATTTCAGCTTGTGTTTCTCCCAGGCCAGTGTTTCTCATGATGTACTCTGCATATAAGTTAAATAAACAGAGTGACAATATACAGCCTTAACGAACTCCTTTTCCTATTTGGAACCAGTCTGTTGTTCCATGTCCAGTTCTAACTGTTGCTTCCTGACCTGCATACAGATTTCTCAAGAGGCAGGTCAGGTGGTCTGGTATTCCCATCTCTTGCAGAATTTTCCACAGTTTATTGTGATCCAGACAGTCAAAGGCTTTGGCATAGTCAATAAAGCAGAAATACATGTTTTCCTAGAACTCTCTTGCTTTTTCCATGATCCAGAGGATGTTGTCAATTTGATCTCTGGCTCCTCTGCCTTTTCTAAAACCAGCTTGAACATCAGGAAGTTCACGGTTCACATATTGCTGAAGCCTGGCATGGAGAATTTTGAGTATTACTTTACTAGCGTGTGAGATGAGTGCAATTGTGCAGTAGTTTGAGCATTCTTTGGCATTGCCTTTCTTTGGGTTTGGAATGAAAACAGACCTTTTCCAGTCCTGTGGCCACTGCTGAGTTTTCCAAATTTGCTGTTATATTGAGTTCAGCACTTTCACAGCATCATCTTTCAGGATTTGAAATTGCTCAACTGGAATTCCATCACCTCCCCTAGCTTTGTTCATAGTGATGCTTTCTAAGGCCCACTTGACTTCACATTCCAGGACGTATGGCTCTAGATCAGGGATCACACCATCATGATTATCTGGGTTGTGAAGATCTTTTTTGTACAGTTCTTCTGTGTATTCTTGCCATCTCTTCTTAATATATTCTGCTTCTGTTAGGTCCATACCATTTCTGTCCTTTATCGAGCCCATCTTTGCATGAAATGTTCCTTTGGTATCTTTGATTTTCTTGAAGAGATCCCTATTCTTTCCCATTCTGTTGTTTTCCTCTATTTCTTTGCATTGATCGCTGAAGAAGGCTTTCTTATCTCTTCTTGCTATTCTTTGGAACTCTGCATTCAGATGTTTATGTCTTTCCTTTTCTCCATTGCTTTTTACTTCTCTTCCTTTCACAGCTATTTGTAAGGCCTCCCCAGACAGTCATTTTTCTTTTTTGCATTTCTTTTCCATGGGGATGGTCTTCATCCCTGTCTCCTGTACAGTGTCACAAACCTCATTCCATAGTTCATCAGGCACTCTATCTATCAGATCTAGGCCTTTAAATCTATTTCTCACTTCCACTGTATAATCATAAGGGATTTGATTTAGGTCATACCTGAATGGTCTAGTGGTTTTCCCTACTTTCTTCAATTTAAGTCTGAATTTGGCAATAAGGAGTTCATGGTCTGAGCAACAGTCAGCTCCTGATCTTGTTTTTGCTGACTGTATAGAGCTTCTCCATCTTTGGCTGCAAAGAATATAATCAATCTGATTTCGGTGTTGACCATCTGGTGATGTCCTTGTATAGAGTCTTCTCTTGTATTGTTGGAAGTGGGTGTTTGTTATGACCAGTGCATTTTCTTGGCAATACTGTATCAGTCTTTGCCCTGCTTCATTCCATATTCCAAGGCCAAATTTGCCTGTTACTCCAGGTGTTTCTTGACTTCCTACTTTTGCATTCCAGTCCCCTATAATGAAAAGGACAACTTTTGGGGTGTTAGTTCTAAAATGTCTTGTAGGTCTTCATAGAACCATTCAACTTCAGCTTCTTCAGCATTACTGGTTGGGGCATAGACTTGGATTACTGTGATATTGAATGATTTGCCTTGGAAACGAACAGAGATCATTCTGTCATTTTTGAGATTGCATCCAAGTACTGCATTTCGGACTCTTTTGTTGACCATGATGGCCACTCCATTTCTTCTGAGGGATTCCTGCCCGCAGTAGTAGATATAATGGTCATCTTAGTTAAATTCACCCATTCCAGTCCATTTCAGTTCGCTGATTCCTAGAATGTTGACATTCACTCTTGCCATCTCTTGTTTGACCACTTCCAATTTGCCTTAATTCATGGACCTGACATTCCAGGTTCCTGTGAAATATTGCTCTTTATAGCATCGTACCTTGCTTCTATCACCAGTCACATCCACAGCTGGGTATTGTTTTTGCTTTGGCTCCATCCCTTCATTCTTTCTGGAGTTATTTCTCCACTGATCTCCAGTAGCATATTGGGCACCTATTGATCTGGGGAGTTTCTCTTTCAGTATCCTATCATTTTGCCTTTTCATACTGTTCATGGGGTTCTCAAGGCAAGAATACTGAAGTGGTTTGCCATTCCCTTCTCCAGTGGACCACATTCTGCCAAATCTCTCCACCATGACCCACCCATCCTGGGTTGCCCCACAGGCATGGCTTAGTTTCATTGAGTTAGAGAAGGCTGTGGTCCTCATGTGATTAGATTGACTAGTTTTCTGTGAGTATGGTTTCAGTGTGTTTGCCCTCTGATGCCCTCTTGCAACACCTACCACCTTACTTGGGTTTCTCTTACCTTGGGCGTGGGGTATCTCTTCATGGCTGTTCCAGCAAAGTGCAGCCATTGCTCCTTACCTTGGATGAGGGGTATCTCCTCACCGCTGCCCTTCCTGACCTTCAATGTGGGATAGCTCCTCTAGGCCCTCCTGTGCCCACGCAGCCACGGCTCCTTGGAGGTGGGGTTGGTCCTCCTGGCCACCACCCTTGGCCTCGGGCTTAGGGGCGTGGGGTAGCTCCTCTGGCCCGCAGCCCCTGGCCTCAGGCTTGGGACATGGGGTATCTCCTCCCAGCCGCCGCCCTTGACTTCGGACGTGGGGTAACTCCTCTCGTCACTGCCCCTGACCTTGGACGCTGGATATCTCCTCTCGGCCGCACCTCCGACCTCGGGCGTGGGGCAGCTCCTCTTGGCCGTTCCTGCGCCATTGCAGTCTGGTACTCGGGGCCGCTGCCCTTGACCTTGGACGTGGGGTAACTCCTCTTGGCCGCCGCCCTTTGGGCATGGGGTCCTCCCGGCTTCTGCCCCTGATCTCGGATGTGGGGTGGCTCCTCTCAGCCGCGCTTTGGCGTGTTGACTGAAAATCAATATTTTCTTTGTGCAGAGGTTCATAAACAAAACATCTTGCATTTTTAAAAGGTGACAATAATCTTTTTTTTTTAACAATTGAATATTGAATATGATGCTTAACAGTTACATATGTGTAATCTATATAAACAGTCCCTTACTTGTGATGTCTTCACTTAGGGTTTTTCAAATTTAAGACTGGATAATGAAACAAAAACATTTCTACTCTTTCAGTAGAAACTGTACTTCAAATTTTGAAGTTTCCCACTTAAGTAATTCACACTATGACAATTGTTAGACTGCACTACAGCATCAAGCTGCAGTTCCCAGCCAGCCAGATGATTACAAGGGTAAACAGTTGTTATTCTCACGACCATTCTGTTCCCATACTGCCATTCTGTTTTTCATTTTTGGTACAGTATTCAATAAACTGCAGAAGCAGTCAACACTTTAGTGTAAAATAGGCTGTGTGTTAGATTATTTTGCCCAATTGAAGGTTAATGTAAGTGTTTTGGGCATGTCTAAAGTGGGTTAGGCTAAGCTCTGATATTTGGTTGTGAAGTATATTAAATTCAACCTCAACTTAGGATATTTTTAATTTACTATAGTTCTATCATATGTCAAGGAAGATCTGTCTTCCAGTTAACACTACTCCTGTATAACTATATGTTATGTGTGTGCTTTTAAATCTTTTTTTGATAAATACAACAAATATCAGCATACATCATACCGGAATTATACCATAATAATGTGACTCAGTTTGGTAGCATGGAAATAGGGAAAGGGGTCTAGGAGAATAGAGAGTGATAACGTGGTATAATGTGCATAGCAACAGACCACAATTCTTGTTTTATGGTTGTATAAGTGTTTGAAAATGTTGTCTATAGTGTCCCTTAGTGTCCCTGATCAATTTACTTTGACAAAGAGAAAAATAACTGCTGAAAGCTAAGAGATACTATCATTTATACCTTTCTTGTTGTTAGAGCTGTCTTAGCACTCCCAGCTGGGCCATGATGTTCTATTGTGTGACATAAATTTCTTCATAGTACATTCAAATCAGACAAGGCCATTGTGAACATGAAAGATTGAAACAAAACAGGACCACTCCATAATCATATCTGAGCCTAGAACAAGCCAAGAACATTTCCCCAAACTCAGAAATAAGGCCAAATACTCCTCTATCCTGGCTAATATGTGAGATGCTGTTCCTTTATCAGCTACAACTTTAGCTTTTATTTACTCCTCCTCCATTCTAGGCAAGAATTATTAACATAATCAATCATGATATATGAGGAATAGATTTTGATCAAAGAAGCTATACAAGTTATTATAAATAATGGTCTATTGCATAACAATTTTGTTGTTTAGTCACTAAATTGTATCTGACTCTTTGGCAACTCCATGAACTGTAGCCCACCAGGCTCCTCTGTTTATGGGATTTCCCAGGCAAGAATACTAAAGTGGGTTGCCATTTCCTTTTCCAGGGGATCTTCCAGAACCAGGGCTTGAACCCAGGGACTCAAAACAGGGATAGAACCTTCATCTCCTGTTGGGTAGGCAGATTCTTTACAACTGAGCCACTTGAGAAGTCCATTGCATACCAATATGGTCAGCCTAATATTTCATAGTCAGTCAGTTTGTACCTACACTTTCTTTGGTGCTTTTTCTTTCTGGTAGTACTTCTTCCTATATCACTTGTGGACTCTCCAACTTAAGTTTCTAATACAACAATTGCAATCATATTATGCTTTTATTGTGATATCTTTCCATCAGAGAAAGCTAATAAACTTTATCATGTACTGAATATGAATAGTAAATGCTAATGATCTCACTTTTGTGTATTTGGATATTTCATGTTAACTATAATTTATAGTATTTTATGTGGAAGTGTGTGGAAACTATATCAAGCCAGTTATAGAAACATTTATGCATTAAGGTAGCTGAAAGAGTAACAAGTTTTAGATATTTTGCTATATTTGAAGCTCAAAATAATACATAGACTAATATCTTAAACTTATTAGTGACTAGATTCATATTTTTTTATAAATATCAGGTTTCTTACTGGTAGCTTTTCAAAATTTATGCTGATGATCTGAATATTTTTCCATATCTTAAGGGAAGTTTATGACATTATTTGTGGTTCTACATGTATTTTGTCTGGTACAACCGTAATATTTCCTAGGGACAGTTGGCATTCATTATTTTTTGCACAATTGTACATTACATTTTTTCTGAATAATTCATCATCAATTCATTAATACATAACCTAACATGCAGCCTGTAGGTCATGGTAATTACACCAGTTGTTCAACTTTCTAATGTATTAATAATATAGTATTAAATCATTCTAAAAAGATTATGCTATCAACTAAATAAATTAATATTTTGATTAATGAAAAAATATTTTGAGTGTAAAAGTATAGAGATGTTTAGTAACACACTATAATTTTAAAATGAGCAGAATACAGGTAATTATGTTTAACACTGATTTTAGTTAGCATTATGAGTAGGGACATATTCACCAACACACAGTCTTGGAATACAGCCAACCCAACAGCAGTGAGGTTATACTTGCTGCAGTGCAGCTCCACTGGACTGCAGAAGTGTAAAAAATGGATGGCAGCAGGATACCTGGCCAGCTGTTGTATGGTGAGCTGAAGTGGGGAGATCTCAAATAGGGCAAGCTGAAGGAACATGCTGCAGACACACTGAAGAACAATTTAGAGTAATGAAGCATGGTTGAAGAATACTGGGAAATAATATCAGGGGAAAGACCAACCCAGTGTGGAGCAATAAGGGTGGAAAAGGTGGTGTGCAGCCAGGTGAAGAAGCAGCACTTCAAATTTCAACAACTTTTGCAAAGAACAGTCACTCTCCCAAAGAGCACTGGCCAGTATCATGGTTGATTTCTTGCCAAACATTTTAGTAGTATTACCAATAAACAAATGTACTATATTCTCAAGAAAAAAATCCTGTCAAAGTTATCTTCTCGGTTATACACAAATGATGTCTAGCTTCTAAAAACTGTTGCATAATGACTAGTACTATATGTAAACAAAACATATAATATGTTTAGATATGTGTTTGTAGGTGTCCAATCATGCATTAGTTCAATAATTGCTGTATAATTGTGATAAGGGATTCTCACAGGCCAGGAGATTTTTGCTTTGGAAACTTTCCTAGACAGTCAGTTACTCTGTTAAAAACAGTCTAAATGCCATTCTCCCAAATCATCCCACCCTCTACCTCTCCCACAGAGTCTACAAGACTGTTCTATACATCAGTGTCTCTTTTGCTGTCTCATATACAGGGTTATTCGGAGAAGGCAATGGCACCCCACTCCAGTACTTTTGCTAGAAAATCCCATGGATGGAGGAGCCTGGTAGGCTGCAGTTCATGGGGTCGCTAGAGTTGGACACGACTGAGCGACTTCACTTTCACTTTTCACTTTCATACATTGGAGAAGGAAATGGCAACCCATTCCAGTGTTCTTGCCTGGAGAATCCCAGGGACGGGGGAGCCTCGTGGGCTGCCGTCTACGGGGTCGCACAGAGTCAGACATGACTGAAGCGACTTAGCAGCAGTAGCAGCAGCATACAGGGTTATTGTTACCATCTTTCTAAATTCCATATATATGCATTAGTATACTGCATTGGTGTTTTTCTTTCTGGTTTACTTCACTCTATATAATAGGCCAGTCCAGGTTCGATGAACGATACTGGATGCTTAGGACTGGTGCACTGGGACGACCCAGAGGGATGGTATGGGGAGGGAGGAGGGAGGAGGGTTCAGGATGGGGAACACGTGTATACCTGTGGCAGATTCATGTTGATATATGGCAAAACCAATACAATATTGTAGAGTTAAAAAATACAATACAACAAAAAAAATTAAGGGACAAAAAAAAAAAAAATGGGGAAAATAGCCATACAGAGAATTTTTTACCATTAAAAACAATCAAACAAACAAACAAAAAAAAAACAGTCTAAAAAGGAGTCAGACCATCGGAGAGCTGAAATCATGTCCTGGACAATTTACTCAGTTTTTACCCTGGGCAAGTTGTGAACCTCTCTTAGCCTCAATTACTGTATCTGTATAAAGACACGCTCAGAAGGCTATGGGGAATAAAATGCACAGAAAGTGTTCAGTACTGTGCCTGATCATATATTATTACCTGCAGATGTACACAATTTTTCTTAGTGGTCTATATAAAACTAGTAAGAATTGAGTAGTTCCCGTTCACATTATTGATACCTGAAGGATGTGTAGAAATCATGCAAAATGAGGTGTGTTTTCCAGGCAATATTATTGTACATTTGTTTATGTAAAAAGAAACTAAAAAAAATGTAAATGTAAAAAGAAAAACAAATGGTTTCCTAAGACATGCTTATGTATGAGTGAATACAATTTCCTCATGAATTATGTTTGAAACTAACATGACTGAATTCTGCATCTTCCATTTTCCATCTGGTGTCCCAGCAGAGTGCCTGGGAAAATTACTTAGTAAAGAAATAGTTGTAGATGAAATGAATATGTGTGGACCTAAATCAACTTCTAAGGCATAATTTAGTTATTAATCTAGTAGATATTATTTTATTTTAGTAAATTTTGACAAGAGATTATGTTTCCTTGTCTTCAAATATCAGAAACTGTTGTTGTTAAAAAAAAAATCATTATTTGAATGAAATTGGGCTTTCCTTTCTGAGTTGTATATGTAAAGCATAGTAAAATTCAAAATAATTGAATAGTTCTTATTTTTCTATACATTGTGAAGAATAGAACCACAATATTTTTTAATTATTTCTTTTAGTGAATTTCTTCATATCCTTAAATGGTCTATCTTTGATCTGGTTAAATATTCTTTATTTTAATTCCTTTGCACTTGCCTCATTAAAAATACCTAATCATTTTTTCAAAATGTATGGTTCACAGCTTGTATGTGATTTACAGTTTTCCACACTGGTATAGCAATAACTTATGGCCACTTTGTTGTTATTTTTTATAAGTAGAAATTTGTAACTTTATTGTAACATATGTCAAATAATAATCTATCTCTGTCAGAAAGCAACTTTTTTAAAAAAGATATATTTTGAATTTCTTCTATATGTTTATACTTCCTACCAGATATTGGAAACTGTTATAAATTTAATCACAGAGAGTAAATAATTTACCTTAAATTTTACATTGCTTTGCTTTGTGTGCCTAATTTCTCACATTAAATTTTGTGCTTGTTGCAAACCAAGATTCTTAAACTGTAGCTTCAAGATGCCCTGAGGTGGGCAGAATGATTAAGGGCTGTCATTGAAAATGCCAGTTATCTGGAGACTGGGAGAATATGGAAAATTTTAGGTGATAAGTTTGGAAGCAAATGCAATGATTGGAAGAAGTGTCGTCCCAACAAGAGCTCTTCTACCATTTTCATTAATATGGCTAAACTTTATTTAAAGACATTTAGTGATTTTGCCATATCGACCTCATTAATAAAATTTTTCTACAGTTTGATGGACCTTACTGTCAAAAAGTTTTTCAAATATCTAAGATAAATATAACTTTCTTCAATTTCAGTCCAGCATGGGCAGTTTTAACAGTGGTATCTGTTGTTAATATTTCTTCCTAATCTTTGATAAATTCTTGTAATGTCAACAGAAGTCTTAATTACCTTTCATATTTTGTTTCTAAATTATTTTCCTGATTTTTAAAATGAAGAATCAATGTAGCTTTTATTGTTTTTATAGATACTTTTAATAGGTTTCTATTCCTTTATTCAACTTTGTAACAACATATTCATTCAAAATTCACTGTAGTTTTGTTTTCCAAAGAGTTAAGCACTTGTAGAGATCACCTCATAGATCTTCACTACTTTCCTGTGAAGCAAAACAAAGCATTATGCCACGTAGGGACATATCTTATAATTCTGTTTTCCAACTATTAACTAGAAAATATTTACCACACCATAGCACAACTCGAGGTTATTCCTTCACTTACCAATCAATATATTCTTTTCATTTTACCTTATGCATTTAAATATAGTATTTATCTGAATAAGTGACTGAATTGCTCTTTGAAATATTATGCAATATTTAGACATTATATTCTTAATGTCAGTAACAACCTGTTATCACAGATTAAAACTACTTAGAAAACGGGTTCTTAATATCTTTTCTAAGCAATTTTGATTTCAGTGAAACTTTGGCTGTGAGCTAGGAAGGATGGTTAAACATGGTTACTTGGAAGAAGATTCACAGTCATTTTGAAATGTTACTAAAAACACAGATGGTACATAACTGCTAATCAAACTGCATTAATCTTCTCTCTAGGATCCAAATATTGAAGTAATTTTATTTAGTGTATATCAGACTACCCAGATATTTTTAAAACAGTAATACACAACTTGAAAAAATTAGAAAAAGAAAATGTAAACATTTTAATAAAAGTAACTACCTTGCTGCTGCTGCTGTTGCTAAGTCGCTTCAGTCGTGTCCGACTCTGTGCAACCCCATAGATGGCAGCCCAACAGGCTCCCCCGTCCCTGGGATTCTCCAGGCAAGAACACTGGAGTGGGTTGCCATTTCCTTCTCCAATGCATGAAAGTGAAAAGTCAAAGTGAAGTCAGTGGTGTCCGACTCTTAGCGACCCCATGGACTGCAGCCTACCAGACTCCTCCATCCATGGGATTTTCCAGGCAAGAGTATTCGAGTGGGGTGCCATTGCCTTCTCTGTATTTGAGTTCTGCATGCATGCTAACAAATTAGCTTTCCTTTCTTAATATTGGAATTAACTAATCATTACCTAAATCCTTTTATCATCGGGTGACCAGGTATTAAAAAAAAAAAACCTGGAGGGCAAGAATGGGGATGAAGACATACAAAGAAATATATATCCTCCAAAAATATAAAAAGAAATACATCCTCCCAAAACGATTTTCCATAATTTTTTAGTAATTCTTCTTTAAATGGAAAATAAAAATTGCTAAATTCTTTAAAATTAATTTAATAATAGTGAATAAGAAGTCTTGTTTACTAAGAGCCTATTCACCGGCTCTTCGTAAACTTCCTCCAGTTCTCTAATTCTAGCCATTTTGGAAGTTCTGCTTTGTTCCTAGTGACTTTGTTTAAAATCTATATTGCCCATAAATTACTTCTAAATATTCATCTCCAACCTTTACTGATTTCCTGAATTCTAATCTTCGATTTTCAGTGATCTATTAGAGAACTTCACATAGATACCTGGGTTTAATATTCATTTAACAAATAGTTATTTAGATGTGGCAGGTAGAGTCTAAGTGTCCCTACATGAGCTGGGAATTCAATAGAAAATAATCAGTCTTTCTGAAATTAATATTCCAATAAGAGGACTTAAATATAATTAGCAGGTATTATGTGCTAAAAAATTATAATTACTATTGGAAAAAAATCAAGTAATATAAAGTGTGTATGATGTCAGGATTTTGCAGTAAACCTTATCAAGAATTTGACATTTGAATAAAAACAAAAGCAAATGAGGAAGCAACACATATTTCAAGTTGGGAGGGTGAACATTCTAGGTGTGTGTGTGTGTGTGTGTGTGCTCAGTTGCTTCAGTCATGTCTGATATTTTGCAATCCTATGGTCTGTAGCCCACCAGGATCCTCTGTCTGTGGAATTCTCCAGGTAGGAATACTGGAGTGGGTTGCTGTGCCCTTCTCCAGGGACTCTTCTCCACTCAGGTATTGAACCCACTGTCCTACACTGCAGGTGGATTCTTTACTCTTGAGCCATCGGGGAAGCCAATTCTAGGTATAGAAAACAGCTAATGCAAAGATAATGCAGATGGTGATTGCAGCAATGAAATTAAAAGATGCTTACTCCTTGGAAGGAAAGTTATGACCAAGCTAGACAGCATATTAAAAAGCAGAGACATTACTTTGCCAACAAAGGTCCTTCTATGTTGGTTTTTCCAGTGGTCATGTATGGATGTGAGAGTTGGTTGTGAAAACACCTGAGCACCGAAGAATTGATGCTTTTGAACTGTGGTGTTGGAGAAGACTCTTGAGAGTCCCTTGGACTGAAAGGAGATCCAACCAGTCCATCCTAAATGAGATCAGTCCTGGGTGTTCATTGGAAGGATTGATGTTGAGGCTGAAACTCCAATATTTTGGCCACCTCATGCGAAGAGCTGACTCATTGGAAAAGACCCTGATGCTGGGAAAGATTGAGGGCAGGAAGAGAAGGGGACGACAGAGGATGAGATGGTTGAATGGCATAATTGACTTGATGGACTTGAGTTTGGGTGGACTCCGGGAGTTGGTGATAGGGAGGCCTGGAGTGCTGCGGTTCATGGGGTCCCAAAGAGTAGGACACGACTGAGTCACTGAACCGAACTGAACTGAATGCAAAGATGATGATGCAGGAATATTCATGGCATAATTAAAGAACAGCAAAAAGATCATGGTTACATATAATATGGGGCATTAGTAGAAGAGATAAATAAGAAAGGGTCAGAATCTATAAGTTATCAGAGGCTATTGTAAGTATTTTAGCTTTTACTGTTAGAGAAATGGGACCATTAGAATGCTTTTTTAAAATGTGTCAAGTCAGATTGTAACATGATCATTCTGAGTCTACTATTAATACAAGACGCATAAAATAATGGTGGTTTAGGTAAAGATGGCAGGTAGCACTACTGATGGAAGAAGTTTTCAGCCTTTATTTCTCCTGTTTCTAGTTTTCTGTTCTTTTCTCTTTCTTCTCCTTCTAGAAGCCCTATTATGTCTATTCCATAAATCTGTTTCTCCTTTCAATTTTTTCCCCATTTCTGATTGGTTAATTTCCATTGCTCTGTCATTTGTTTGGCAGCACTGAGCAGAGAGCAGGATCTTAGTTCTCCAACCAGGAGTAAAACCCCTGCTCTCTGCAGTGGAAGTGCAGCATCCTAAACACATCTCCACCAGGGAAGTCCCCCACTGCTCTGTTTTCAAGTTTTCTGATCCTCCCTTCTGTTTAACCTAGAGTGATTTAAACCCCTCTATTGAATTTGTTTCAGTTTAGTTAATGTATTCTCTGTGATTTGCCTCTGACATTTTTAAAAACTATTTTCTATCTTTCTGTTGAAATTCTCACTTTGTTCATGCTTTGCTCTCCTGACCTGCATGATCACTGTTAGTTTGCATTCTCAACAGGTAAATTATTTATCTCTGTTTCATTAGGTTGGTTTCTAGAAATTTACATTGTTCTTTTATTTTTAAAATATCCTTTTTTTAAAAAAATTTCCCTTTTCCTTAGCTCACTAGGTTTGTTTCTGCATATTAGATAAAATATGCAGAAACTTTTCTTTTCTTGACAAATTGGCCTTATGTAGGAGATAAACCTTTTTAATCAGCTGAGTCCAACCTGCCAGTTGCCTCTCAAAACTGTGATTATCCACGTTTCCAACTTTGCTCCTAATGGCTTTCCATAGTTGAGGGTGTGGCAAGACCCTTCAATGTCCCCAAAACTTTGGAAAATCCCATTAACATTTTTAGGCACCAAAGGACTGTAAATTGCCTGCCCCATCAGTGTGCCTGCTAAGTTGCTTCAGTAGTTTCTGATTCTATGAGACCCTATGGACTGTATCCCACCTGTCTCCTCTGTCCATAGGATTCTGTAGGCAAGAATACTAGAGTGTGTTGCCATGCCCTCCTCCAGGGGATCTTCCCAAGCAGGGATCAAACCTGGATCTCATGTCTCCTGCATTGGAAGGTGGGTTCTTTACCACTAGTGTCACCTGGGTAGCCCACTGTAGGCTAATTGGAAGCCTCACCCATTGGGAAAATCAAGATGCAAGAAATGCAGTCTAACCCCTACCTGGGAGAAAGTGGAAGCTGGGTGTTTTTGCTTACTCTGTGCTGAGCAAGAGGAAAGAGTCATTGGAATTGTGTATATGCCCAAATAGAACCACCACTTTGTTGCCTGGTGCAGAGAAAGTCATGAATGTCAATCTCTGTCAGTTCTCAGGGCTGATTGGTAGCCAGAGTCGACAGGGAGCTAGACTGTCAAATGGCAGCCATAGCAATTGGAGTGCTTGATAAGTGGACAAACTTCTTCCAGGGAGAATCTGGAGGTTTTGTTTGACTGTTGAAGGCAGCCAGGGGAAGACAGTGGGGTATGTGCCACCAACCCATTCAGACTCTCTGTAGGATCCTGATCATGCCCTTGCAGCAGGCAGATTAAAAGCTGGAACCTCAGGCATCATCTGGTAATGTGTGCAGTAAAATTGCTTCCAGGAAGAAACTAGGAGAGGGTGTTTTACCTGTTCCCTCTTTGATGAATTCAAGGGGAAAAAGCTATAAGAAGTGATTGTGTTCCCATTTGAAAATTGCTTTTTGTTGTTTAATATGTTCCTATAGGGCTTACGAATATAAGGCTTCATTGACTATCAGAGTTAGGTGATTTGAGGGTCTGTCTCTCGGGTGGCAGCTGCAAAATTTAGGACTCTAGATGCATTGGCAAGTTACTTCTAGGGAGAAGCTGGATACTTGGTTCTGTTGCGGGAGCTAGCCAGGGGGAGGAGGTAGGGGACATGCTCATTGGCTCTTTCAGGTTCTACAGAGGATCCCATTCAGCATCTGGATGGGGGCTAATTAGGAGCCAGACCTCCATGTAGCATCTGTGAAATCATGAAGTTAAACTTATCCCAAGAGAACCTGAGATGGCTATTTTTGTCTCCTCTCTCCAGGCTCAGCCTGGAGAGGGTAGCCACAAGAGTGCTCACACACCTATTTAAAAATCACCTCTGTCTTTTATAGTCCTGTGGGACTCATAACTCCAAGTCCTGCTGGCTCTCAGAGCTAGATGATTTGGGAGCCCATACTTTAGCTAGCAGCTTTTAAAAATTGGGGTGCCAATTGTTAAGTCCAATCTATTCACTCCTCAAAGAGAAGCTAGGAGTTGGAAGTTCCCTCTTACTGCAAAGTACTGTGAGTATGCCAGAAAAGTTTGAGTGAGAGTATCTCAGCCTTTCCTATCCATTTCAATGTGGATATTTTCTGTTGCTCAATGTGTAGTTTCTGGATTTCTCTCAGAGGGACTTGATCTATGGATAGTTGTATATCTTCATGGGAGGCGGGAATTTCAGGAGCATTCTATGTTGCCACTTTGTTGGCATCTCCTTTAGTTTTACCTCCAGTTTTACTGAGATAAAATTGACATATAGAACTGTATAAGTTTAGATAGAACAGCATAATGATTTGACATAAATACATCATGAAATGATTACCAAAATAAATTTAGTGAACATCTATCATCTCTATAGATTAAAAGTTAAAGAAATAGAAAAAAAAATCCTTGTAATGAGAACTCTTAGAATTTATTCTCTTAACTTTCATATGTAACATACAACAGTGTTAATCATATTTATCAAGTTGTACATTACATCCCTAGTACTTATAACTGAAAATCTTATAACTGGAAATCTGTGCCTTTTGTCTGCCTTCATCCAATTTCCTCTTCCTCCAACCCCCACTCTAGTAACCATGAATCTCATCTTTTTTTTTTCCCCTATGAGTTTGTTCTCTTGTTTTTGAATTACAATTAACCTACAACACTATATTTGTTCCTGATACACATAGTGATCCAATATTTCTATACATTACAAACTAATCACTATGATGTCTAGTCACCATCTGTCATCATACAAAGATGCTATATTATTATTGACTATATTCCCCATCAGATCAGATCAGATAAGATCAGTCACTCAGTCGTGTCCAACTCTTTGCCACGCCATGAATCACAGCATGCCAGGCCTCCCTGTCCATCACCAGCTCTCGGAGTTCACTGAGACTCAGGTCCATCGAGTCAGTGATGCCATCCAGCCATCTCATCCTCTATCGTCCCCTTCTCCTCCTGCCCCAAATCCCTCCCAGCATCAGAGTCTTTTCCAATGAGTCAACTCTTCCCATGAGATAGCCAAAGTACTGGAGTTTCACCTTTAGCATCATTCCTTCCAAAGAAGTCCCAGGGATGATCTCCTTCAGAATGGACTGGTTGGATCTCCTTGCAGTCCAAGGGACTCTCAAGAGTCTTCTCCAACACCACAGTTCAAAAGCATCAATTCTTCGGCGCTCAGCCTTCTTCACAGTCCAACTCTCACATCCATACATGACCACAGGAAAAACCATAGCCTTTACTAGACGAACCTTTGATGGCAAAGTAATGTCTCTGCTTTTGAATATGCTATCTAGGTTGGTCATAACTTTCCTTCCAAGGAGTAAGCATCTTTTAATTTCATGGCTGCAGTCACCATCTGTAGTGATTTTGGAGCCCAGAAAAATAAAGTCTGACACTGTTTCCACTGTTTCCCCATCTATTTCCCATGAAGTGGTGGGACCGGATGCCATGATCTTTGTTTTCTGAATGTTGAGCTTTAAGCCAACTTTTTCACTGTCCACTTTCACTTTCATCAAGAGGCTTTTGAGTTCCTCTTCACTTTCTGCCATAAGGGTGGTGTCATCTGCATATCTGAGGTTATTGATATTTCTCCTGGCAATCTTGATTCCAGCTTGTGCTTCTTCCAGTCCAGCGTTTCTCATGATGTACTCTGCATATAAGTTAAATAAACAGGGCAACAATATACAGCCTTGACGAACTCCTTTTCCTATTTGGAACCAGTCTGTTGTTCCATGTCCAGTTCTAACTGTTGATTCCTGACCTGCATACTAATTTCTCAAGAGGCAAATCAGGTGGTCTGGTCTTCCCATCTCTATGCTTATATCCATGACTCATTTATTTTGCAGTTGGGAACTTGTACAACGATATATGTTACCTATTTCTTTCATCTGCCAACCTGCCTCCCTTCTGTAAACTACTTGCTTGTTCTCTGTATCAATGATTTTTCTATTTTGTTATTTTTCTCCATCAGTTTAGTTCAGTGCAGTCGCTCAGTCAAGTCTGACTCTTTTTGACCCCATAGACTGCAGCAGTCCATCACCAACTCCCAGAGTTTACTCAAACTCATGCCCATTGAGTCAGTGATGCTATCCAACCATCTCATCCTCTGTCATCCCTCTCTCCTCACACCTTCAATTTTTCCCAGCATCAGGGTCTTTTCCAACGAGTCAGCTCTTCGCATCATGTGGCCAAAGTATTGGAGTTTCAGCTTCAACATCATACCTTCCAAAGAATATTCAGGACTAATTTCCTTTAAGAAAGACTGGTTGGATCTCCTTGCTGTCCAGAGGACTCTCAAGAGTCTTCTCCAACACCACAGTTCAAAAGCATCAATTCTTCTGCACTCAGCTTTCTTTATAGTCCAACCTTATAGTCCAATATATTTCTCCATAGGTTTTGATTTTACTTTTAGATAAAGATACATTTTTCCATAAGATTCCAAGCACTGGACACTCAAGTTTTACAAAGTAAGTTCATAAATGTATGAAATGATTTTATTTGGATTCCTCACACAGTACAAAGCAAGAAGAAAACAAGAGCTATTTTGCATAACTCAAGAACTAATGCATCTTAGTCACTCAGTTATGTCCAACTCTTTGTGACACCATGGACTGCAGCCTACCAGCCTTCTCTGTCCGTGGAATTCTCCAGGCAAGAATACTGGAGTGGCAAGCCATTTCCTCCTCTAGAGGATCTTCCCAACCTAGGGATCAAACCCAGCTCTCCAGCATTGCAGGCAGATTCTTTACCATCTGAGCCACCAGGCTATCTGCTAATTTAAAGGCAATAGATAAGTAAAAATGAAGGTTAAATGGATCTTAAACATCAGGAATAGAATGTGATGTGAAAAGATACAAATTAATTTGTCATTTTAAAAAATAGCTGTTAATGTGTATATATATTTGCTCTTTTTTATGTGAATGTTAAGGCAATGTATATGTTCCTTTTGCTACTATGAAAAAATTATTATGTATGCCCATTACATAGTTTACCTCTAATAACTACTAGAACACAATTGGTACTTAATAAAGCCCTAGAATTTTATTTTTTCAAATTCTTTCCCATTTTTATAAGACTAGATGTTAATTGCTGCTGCTAAGTCACTTCAGTCGTGTCTGACTCTGTGTGACCCCATAGACAGCAGCCCACCAGGCTCCCTCGTCTCTGGGATTCTCCAGGCAAGAACACTGGAGTGGGTTGCCATTTCCTTCTCCAATGCATGAAAGTGAAAAGTGAAAGTGAAGTCGCTCAGTCGTGTCCGACCCTCAGCGACCCCATGGACTGCAGAGCCTTCCAGGCTCCTCCATCCATGGGATTTTCCAGGCAAGAGTACTGGAGTGGGGTGCCATTGTTAATTATACATATATAATAAAAAATATCTTTGAAAATGTTGTTCATTGAATCAGTGATATCTGTCGCTTTGTTATTCTAGTTTTAGAGAGAGATCCTATATATATATATATATAATTAATATTGTCTCTGCTTGCTTCTTCATATCTATAAAGTCTTCAATAAATAGTATAATCTCTTAATTTTTGAGTGTAAATCCTTGCTTTGTATCATTTTTGATAAAAAGTCTCTATATTTGTAAGTATAATAAAATTTCATTCTACTATTTATACTTGAAATCATGTACCAGTTAGACTCCACATGAGGTAGTCTAATAAAATCAAAATTTCTGTTACCAAAGAAATGTTAGCAAACTACCTCTGCTCAATTGTTTACAGCTAAACATGTTATTCATTTCCCAATACAATCAGTAGTCTTTTTTGTATTATTATTATTCCTACTATGAAACACACTAATTAAATTCCTCTTTGCCCAGTTCTTTTTGTGTACCACATGAATAGCAGGTGAAGTCAATTTGTGAACTTACTGTCCTTGACACAGTACAGAAGTGTTTCCAGCTGTAACTGATTATGTTTATTCTTCTGTGTTAAACAGGTAAAAATTAATCCAAAAGATAACAATAAATAATTGCAACTCTAACTTTATTTAAAATGATCCTGCTACTGTTGTGGAACAATGAAGATAAATAGCGAAGGACCTTTCACACGTCCAAAGAATGTCACTGTAGCTGTAATTATCTTCTTGCATGTGACCATGTGCCCTCTGCAGCAGGTGACAGGTAAGTGACTTTGAAATAAAGAAAATCAGATTGAGATATTCATTATCCTTTGAGGAAATAGATTTAGAACTATGATATGCAAGTCTTATACTCCATCTTCCTGAGGAAAGCAATATTATACACATTTTATAAGGTAAAAATTTTAAAAAGTTTACCATTTTTTTAAATTGTGATAAGAACAGATAATGAGATCTACCCTCTCAAAAAATTCTAAGTACACAATATAGTATTGTTAACTAAAGGCAGAATGTTGTACAGATTTCTAGATTTTTATTCATTTAGCTCAACTGAAACTTTTTACCCATTAAGCAAAAACTCTTCACTTCCCACTCTCCACAGGCCTGGTAATCACCCTTCTACTAAGTTATCTTATATAAATGGAATCACACAGTTTTTGTCTATGTCACACATCTTTTTTCATTTAGCATAATATTCTCAGAATTCATCCAAGATGTCCTGCATGGCAGGGTCTCCTTTGTATGGTTAAATAGTATATCTTTGTGTGTGTGTGTGTGTGTGTGTGTGTGTATATATAGTGTGTATATATATATATGGTGTATATGTGGTATATATATATATACATGTAGTGTATATATATGTGGTATATATATAATATATAGTGCATATATATATATATGATGTGTGTATATATATATATGTGGTGTATATATATATATACAATGTGGTGTGTATATATATATGTGGTGTGTATATATATACAATGTGGTGTGTATATATATATGTGGTGTGTATATATATATATATATGTGGTATATATATATATATACATGGTGATGTGTGTGTGTGTATATATATATACATATGGTGTATATATATATATATATATATATATACACATATGGTGTATATATATATATATGTGTGTGTGTGTGTAGTTGCTCAGTCATGTCTGACTCTTTGTGACCCTGTGGACTGTAGCCCACCAGGCTCCTCCGTCCATGGGGTTCTCCAGGCAAGAATACTGAAGTGGGTTGCCATTTCCTTCTCCAGGGGATCTTCCCTACTCAGGGATCGAACCCATGTCTCCTACGTTGCAGGCAGATGCTTTAACCTCTGAGCTACCAGGGCAGGCTTATATATATATATATATATATATATATATATATATATGTATCACATCTGTTTTGCCATTCATCTATCAATGGGCATTTAGATTATTTCTATATTTTGGCTAGTCTGAATAATGCTACAATAAACTTGGTGCTGCATATAGCTCTTCAAGATCCTGACTTTAATTCTTTGACTAAATACTCTGAAGTGGGATTCTTTTATCATATCAGAATTCTATTTCCAATTCTTTTAGGTAAACTTTAATGTATATCTGAAAAAAAAAAAAAAAGAAAGAAGCATTTTAGCTTTATCCTATACTATACATTTAGAGAGATGATTGTTCACAGGCTTATCACAGACAAAACAAAAAGTGGGTACAAAAACATGAGAGAATCTTTAAACAAAATTTTAGACAAAATAAGAGTATATATAAATATTACATAAAGTATATAATCATTATTCAAATAGTGTGTGTGCTCAGTTGCTCAGTCAGATTCTTTGTGACACTTTGGACAGCAACCCACCAAGCTCCTCTGTCCATAGAATTTTTCAGGCAAGAATACTGAAGTGGATTGCCACTTCCTCCTTCAGCAAATAATATAAATACTGTACATTTATGCATATAATATATACAATATTCACACAATTGCTTTTTAATTTTATACATTGTTTATAAACCTTAGTAACATAATTAAAGTACCAAATTTCAAAAATTAAATTTAAAAAAAAAAATGTTAGATAACTTTACTTAGATAATACTTTATATTTCAAACAAAAGTACTGAATATCTAAGAAACAATTCATTTTATCGAGACAAACTCATACAAGCTTGTGAATTTTGAAAAGAAATGAGCAGAATAAAAAAAGTCTTATGTGCTAAATTATATTAATTTGAAATGTACACATACAATTTAGATAAAATTGCTTTGAGTATTTAATATCTCTAATGGAATATTTGTCACTTGTAGAAAATACATTGTAAGCAGAAAGTAGTATCTTTCAATTTCTAATTCTTGGAGGTTTATAGACTTTAATCCATACAAAACATGTTTTTGTAATATACCTATACTAATTTCCTTTCGAAAATAAAAAGATGAAATGATGTGTGATGTATTATCATCTGTAATTTATTTCATGATGTAAGAATTCCATTTATGAAAATCCTAATCAAATGTTTCTTATTTTCATTTGCAGCTAATTTACATTTCTTGGAAAGCTCCAGGAAAGCTCCACAAGGTCAAGGAGGAAATGATATTTTATTTAAAAATAAGTAACACTTAAAAGATATTTTAGTATTTTCATCAAATTAAATTTTCATAAATGGAAAATAAATGCATTCAATTATTTAAAATCAAATTTACCCAATTATTTATATCAAATATATAATATAGTAACACTACAACAGTTCTGTATAAACCAAATCTCTGATTAATGCAGTATGGATCAAAGTTAATATGTTAACTCACATTTACGTTTATAGAGAATCTCATTTTGTGTTTTGTTCTCTTAATCTTACTTAATAAGCTTCTCAGAGTTCAATACTTAGTTATAGAATCATAAGATGCATATCTTGCATTTTCATTTTATTCTGAGATGCATAATCTTGTTTGATTCTTTTCAGATTTATTGTGGAAGGAGATACAGAACTGCTATGCCAACTAAGGAATGAATGTGTGGTCTAGAGATTAGTGATTTAATGTCATACAGTAAGTTTGTTGCATAGTTAAATATATAAACAGTTTCTTCCAAGTCTTATAGCCAAATATATTGTAGATTTTTCCCCCTAGCACTTTTGATGAGGATCCAACATTTAAAATACATATACATACAATCATTAAAATTGATATTAGCATTAATGCTAAAAAAGTAAAGGATGGTTAAAAAATTAGAATAAAATATCAAAATGCAGAATGAGATATTTGTGAAAGGAAAAAGGAATACTACAAATCTTAGTGTTTTTACCCAATAGCTAATGGATATAATGGGTAGAGCTTAGATGATTAAATGTGAATTTTAATGTATAAATATCTCAGCACTTTGGATCATAGGGGTGAAGCATTTTTCCTGGTGCTTCCTCTGCTAACCAATAGTCACTAATCCCTGAAGCAATGCAATTTTCCATAATAGATTTAGTCACTTTTCCCACTACAATCCAGTGATATACTTTTCTTTATTTGCACTCAAGGCCCTGTCCTGGATTTTACCATTATCTGTGTCTTAATCCTTGAAATAACTTTCTTCAGTATCTCAGGCTCAGACTACAGACTTTCTATTCCTTGCCGCAGGTGTAACTATGAGTTTGAACTGTATTCTGATCCTGAATTCTCTTCTAATTTTTCTGTGGCTTCTGTGTTTATAGTCCTATTTCTTCACCTGGAAATCAGGATTCCTTTACTTTGATCATTTTCTTCTCAATGACCTGAAACCTTCTGCTTCATCTTCTTTATAAAAAAAAAAAAAAAAAAGAAAGAAACAGTTCTTCACCTATCAATGTATTTGTCATTTCTGTACCCTATATCTAAGCATTGATGATAAATAGCATCTAGTTGTGTAGATTAGGACTTTCCTGGTAGCTCATTCGGTAAAGAATCTGCCTGCAGTGCAGAAGCCCCGGGTTCGATCCCTGATTTGGGAAGATCGCTGGAGAAGGAACTGGCAACCCACTCTGGTATTCTTGCCAGGAAAATCCCATGAACAAGAGGAGCCTGGCAGGCTAGTGATAATATATGTATACTAGTTTTTATCTTTATTCTCAGTAATGCCTTAACATTATTATTTCTATTATCTGTTTCTTCTTCATTTCTTTCCTGCAGTAATTCCAAATTTTCACCAATGCCCTCAATTCTCTATTCTGCCTTTACTATTTTTGACATTAGTAACTTCTATTCTGTATGGAAATATAGAGCAAGATAAGAATACCTTTACTGTTCTATATATCCCTTCCTCACATAAAGATGTATTTATACCCACTGTCTTATTTCCTTCCCTCCTGTAGAATTGGGAAAATATTTCTCCTTTTCCTTGAGGTTTTCAGATCCAAGTGTGTGCTAATTGCCTTTTGCTTCCTCATATAACTTGCTCTCCTTCATTTCCTTTATTTTGAAATCCCAGACTTCCCAGGTGGCTGCAGTGATAAAGAATCCACCTGACAATTCAGGAAATGCAAGAAAAGCAGTTTGGATCCCTGGATTTGAAAGATGACCTGGAGGAGGAGATGGCAAGACACTCCCATATTCTTGCCTGGAAAATCCCATGGACCACAGAGCTTGGCAGGCTGCAGTCCATGGGGTTGCTAAGAGCGGGACATGACTGAACACACATAGACACAATTTTTTTATTCCTACTTTGCCAACATCTGAATGTGACCAAGTCTCTTTCCTAAGCCAAACCAATCAGAATATCTACTTCCAGCAATTTAAACATTGCTTTTAATGTGGTTTATCCTATTTATACTTAGACATTTTTACTGTACATTGTACACAGTAAAAAGTCTATGTAGTAGTTTTGTGCCATCTAGAAAACAAACAAAAAAAACACCTACTTGCTCATTACATATTTTGCAATATGCAAAATCACCAAGAAATTCAAAGTTGCTTGTATGATTCTCCACAACTGTGTCACTTAACATTCCTCAAAAATCAAAACCTATTCTGCACTTTACATATTTTTGAAATTTTTACATGTGCATATTGTATTTTATATAAATTATTTTATATTATATGCATTGTTGTGTGAATTTTTCTTCATGTTGTTACTTCAAGATGTTTCAATATTGATATGTTTCAATATTGATATCATTTTATTCATCTTCACAACCATAATATTCCATTTTGCAAAAATGCCCTAAGTTATTTAGTCATTCCAGCAGATGAATGTTTGGGTTATTTCCAAATTGTTTCCATGATAAACATACAGCTTCACAATCGTATCTCCTCATGACATTTGCTAAGATTTATATCTTAGCTCTATGTTTAGAGATGTATAGATATACATAAAGATATAGATATATGCTGTGTGTACATAACCTAGAATAGAATTTCAGGTCATAAAATACATGCATGATGATGATAAATTGTTTTTCAAAGTTGTTATATACCAGGGAAGCCCATATCAATTTATATCCTACTAACAGAAGCAGAAGATATTAAGAGGAGGTGGCAAGAATACACAGAACTGTACAAAAAAATCTTCACGACCAAGATAATCATGATGGTGTGATCACTCACCTAGAGCCAGACATCCTGAAATGTGAAGTCAAGTGGGCCTTAGAAAGCATCACTACAAACAAAGCTAGTGGAGGTGATGGAATTCCAGTTGGACTATTTCTAATCCTGGAAGATGATGCTATGAAAGTGCCACACTCAATATGCCAGCAAATTTGTAAAACTCAGCAGTGGCCACAGGACTGGAAAAGGTCAGTTTTCATTCCAATGCCAAAGAAAGGCAATGCCAAAGAATGCTCAAACTACCGCACAATTGCACTCATCTCACACGCTAGTAAAGTAATGCTCAAAATTCTCCATGCCAGGCTTCAGCAATATGTGAACCGTGAACTTCCTGATTTTTAAGCTGGTTTTAGAAAAGGCAGAGGAACCAGAGACCAAATTGCCAACATCTGCTGGATCATCGAAAAAGCAAGAGAGTTCCAGAAAAGCATCTATTTCTGCTTTATTGACTATGCCAAAGCCTTTGACTGTGTGGATCACAATAAACTGTGGAAAATTCTTAAAGAGATGGGAATACCAGACCACCTGACCTGCCTCTTGAGAAACCTGTATGCAGGTCAGGAGGCAACAGTTAGAACGGGACATGGAACAACAGACTGGTTCCAAATAGGAAAAGGAGTATGCCAAGGCTGTATATTGTCACCCTGCTTGTTTAACTTATATGCAGAGTACAGCATGAGAAACGCTGGGCTGGAAGAAGCACAACCTGGAATCAGGATTGCCGGGAGAAATATCAATAACCTCAGATATGCAGATGACACCACCCTTATGGCAGAAAGTGAAGAGGAACTCAAAAGCCTCTTGATGAAAGTGAAAGTGGAGAGTGAAAAAGTTGGCTTAAAGTTCAACATTCAGAAAACTAAGATCATGGCATCTGGTCCCATCACTTCATAGCAAATAGATGGGGAAACAGTAGAAACAGTGTCAGACTTTATTTTGGGGGGGGCTCCAAAATCACTTCAGATGGTGACTGCACCCATGAAATTAAAAGATGCTTACTCCTTGGAAGGAAAGTTATGACCAACCTAGATAGCATATTCAAAAGCAGACACATTACTTTGCCAACAAAAGTCCGTCTAGTCAAGGCTGTGGTTTTTCCAGTGGTCATGTGTGGATGTTAGAGTTGGACTGTGAAGAAAGCTGAGCACCGAAGAATTGATGCTCTTGAACTGTGGTGTTGGAGAAGACTCTTGAGAGTCCCTTGGACTGCAATGAGATCCAACCAGTCCATTCTAAAAGAGATCAGTCCTGGGTGTTCTTTGGAAGGAATGATACTAAAGCTGAAACTCTAGCTTTATTTTGGCCACCTCACGCAAAGAGTTGGCTCACTAGAAAAGTCTCTGATGCTGCGAGGGATTTGGGGCAGGAGTAAAAGGGGAGACAAAGAATGAGATGGATGGAAGGCATCACCGACTCAATGGACTTGAGTTTGAGTGAACTCCTGGAGTTGGTGATGGATAGACAGGCCTGGCGTGCTGCATTTCATGGGGTCACGAAAAGTCAGACACGACTGAGTGACTGAACTGAACTGAACTGTCACTTCTTGAGAAATCCCCTTGATTAACAAAATCCAAAGGATTATCTTTCATAACTTTTACTTGAACTTTATTTATTTCTAAAATGAAATTGACCAACTTTTTAACATAATCATGTACTGTTTGTATACTTTATTTATTGGGAAATGTCTGTGGATGATATTTAGCCATTGTTCTCCTGAGTTAATGGTATTACTGATTTTTAGCTGTCATTTGCAGTCTTCATATGAACCTGCTGGGCTATACATGTTGAAAATATTTATTTTCAGTATGAAGCTTACATTTTTTAGGTTTTTTGGATGTATTTTAGTGAATATAATTGCAATAAATTTGAACTCATTATTCTTACCATGCATAGAATGGATATTTTTTTTTTGCTTTCCTTATGAAATGCTTTACTACTGCAAGTTTATAAAAATATTCTCCCATATATAGAGAAACAAAATATTTTTTGAATATTAGATTCTTTCAGCATGATTTAAATACCAGCTCTATTTTATATCAGATTCTCACTTTAGGCCTTGGATATACTTTGCTAATTTTCTATGTTACTGCCAGGGAAAGTACATGTACAAACATAATCACACATAACAATCAGGTTACATGCTTTTTCTTAATGATTTTTCTTTTCATGTATGATATTTATCATTTTCATATAAATATTATTATTGAATCTAATTTGAGCATTTTATATTATTATAACATTCTTTATTCTGTATGATTGTTATAAAATCTAACAGTAATATGCACATATTTGTTAACTATTCCTTGACATAATAACATTATGAAAGTCACAGTGATGAGATATCTGTCTATTCTTAAAAATTACTAAATATAAATAGCAAAAGAAGTACTGTAGTATAGCTCATTGTAATAATGGAGTAGGCATGGATTGAATTTTGACCATCTGGAGAGCAATACTGGGGAGCCACAAATTATTTCATTCCAAAGAAGGTTTCCTTTTTTTTTTTTTTAAAGAGTGTGTGAATAGAACCTGTAGAGTTGTCCTCCTCCCTATTTTGTCAGCAAGTGCTAACCTTTAGAAATATGCATATAGTCCTAATTTCAAATGATAGCATAATGGCCTTTTCAAGAATCCTTGCTTTGAGACAGTATTTTGCATCAAAATGAAACTGAAACAATATGCTCATCTCCAGCTAAGGTGGTTGAATACAAGTTAGGATGTGATCTTTGTACTGAGTTTTTATTTTATAGTAACATTAACAAGAGAAATAATCATTCAACAACTCAGATTCTTGTTTCTGTAGCCTGTTCCTCAAAGTCACATATTTAATGAGTAAGATTTTAAAAAATTAAGTAGAAGTTTTTAATAATTTGATTTTTATTTTAGAAAAATAAAAATCCATGCCTTAATACAATGATTTAGAGTCTTACAGAAAAGATTACTATATTGCTATTGCATTTTACTGATTTCCAAAATAAGTCTATAACAAGTACAAAATCAATATATTTCAGGTGCCTCATCAAGATCAAGAGGGCAATAGTACTGGTGGTTTCCCCACAATATTGTACAGATTATAAAGTATTTTGAGGATATATCATGCTATATGCATTCCACAAATATATCTATTGAAAATGTAATGTATTTGGTATTTTAAGGGAGATATCCTTAAAAGTTACAGGCTATGAATTATATACATTTCCATTTATGGCTCTTGACATTATTGACCTTAAACTACTGGACACTATATTAAAGGTATCTCATTTTTTTAATATATATGCAAGTTTTTTCAAGTTTTTGAAATATGATTAAGAAAATCTCTTCAACTATTTCATGGCAGTGAATTAATATCTATCAGAAAACAGGAATGTAAAAAGCTTTATTGTGATCATAGGTTGTATGGTACACTGTAGTTTTATATTATGATTATGGGACAGTTTATTTTTATTTGAATTTTGACATTGTCTCAAGTGATCTAATATATGCTAGTTTGAGATAAATTGATGTGAAGTTAATATTAAGTATGATAGGGAATAATTACTTTTAGCAAGAAAAGGTACAGTGTTTAACATTTAATTCCTAATATAAAAAAGGATCAAGGAAGCAGATGGAGAAAGACAGCTGCGGTATAGAGTTATTCAGATTGTATTTCCTTCAAAAAGGCTTCACTCTAGAAAGAAAAAGAAATGAAATGGTGGCAATCATACCAAGATACCTAAGTGGTTTGTCACAAAATAAGTAAATAACTCCATTGAAGGAACTCACCAATTCAGAGAACTGTTGCTAACTTGCTCTGTGCTGTGCTTAGTCACTCAGTCATGTCCAACTCTTTGTGACCCCATGGACTGCAGCCCCCCAGGGTCCTCTATCCATGGGGTTTCTCCAGGCAAGAATACTGAAGTGGTTTGCCATGCCCTCCTCCAGGGGATCTTCTCAACCCAGGGGCTGAACCCAGGTCTCCCACATGGCAAGGGGGTTCTTTACCAACTTAGCCACCAGGAAGCCCAAGAAGATTGGACTGGATAACCTATCTCTTCTCCAGGGGATCTTCCCCACCCAGGGATTGAACCTGGGTCTCCCACATTGCAGGCAGATTGTTTACCAACTGAGCTACCAGGGAAGCCTGTTATTAACTTGAGGCAATATTAACTCCAAAAGCTCTTAATCTAAGTAAGTAAATTCATACCGTTAAATCACACATTTTCCCATGTGACTGGTAGATCATTTGTTCTTAACATCTTGTCATTTTTGTATAGGTCAGTGCAGATGTTAAGTACAACCAGTCTCTTGACTACACCTTGGAGAAGTAATATTATGTGTGATTTTGTATATAACGTTGTGTTACTTCTGCTGCAAAGTTGCTTCAGTCTTGTCCAACTCTGTGTGACCCCATAGATGGCAGCCCACCAGGCTCCTCCATCCCTGGGATTCTTCAGGGAAGAATACTAGAATGGGTTGCCATTTCCTTCTCCAATGCATGCATGCATGCTAAGTCACTTCAGTTGTGTTTGACTCTGTGCGACCCTATGAACAGCAGCCCACCAGGCTCCTCTATCCACAGGATTCTCTAGGCAAGAATACTGGAGTGGGTTGCCATTGCCTTCTCCAATGTAACATTTTACTTATTGTGAAAATAACTCTAAAATACAGGAAAATATTGGGGATAGTATTTGACATCTAATTTCAGGCCAAATTAGCAAGTAAAATCAGTAGTTAAATCCTTAAGCTTTACTCATATGTGCATGTACGCAATCATATAATCACACACACGTACCCTGTGCTCCCCCCTCACAGACACACACACATACACACACAAGCAAGAAAAAATAAAATTAAAGAGTTTAAATTCTATTTAAAATAAAGATCCTTAGGTCAAAAAATTGAAGGGAAGACACTGACTAAAATACAGTACCAGTTTAATGATAGATTCTATCTGTATATTCCATTGACTAAAATGTTAGTAATTTTCAGATTGCAAGTAATCACATGATTTGCCCAAAAACTATAAAATGCAAATATGGTAAAATAAAATGAAAAAAGGAACAATATATTGATTAATAGTACATGAGGTTTAAACAATTAATTAGACATTACTTGGATGTGGAAAACCTGATATAGTCTTTTATCCTTTAGTTAAATAGTAACAACAGTTTGAAGTGAGGTTTTCATGCCAAATATCTTTCTTTTTCAAAATTCAAATGTAAGGAGAATAAATATCAATAATCTCAACCAGCAGACAATTCAAATAGATAATAGATAATAATACACTAATTCAATTAGTATATTTAATTTAGTAGTCTATAGTTGTTATATTAACACTGAATAACATTCTTTTTCAGTAGGTGTGGGTGAGTGTGCTCTCACTTGGTTGTGTCTGACTCTTTTTGACCCCATGCACTGTAGTTCACCAGACTCCTTTGTCCAAGGGACTTTCCCTGCAAGAATACTGGAGTGGGTAGCCATTTCCTTCTCCAGGGGATCTTCCTGACACAGGGATCAAACCCACATCTCTTGAATCTTCTGCATTAGCAGGTGAATTCTTTATCACTGTTCCACCTGGGAAGCTTTTCAACAAGAGATGTTATCAATTTTAAAATGATCTTAGAGTTTATCATTAGGACTTACAAAAGACTATTTGCTAATATTTTCAAGTTACTTGTACATACTGAATGTGAATGATACAAAGGAAGGATGACTGAATGTTTATTTTAAATAAAAGTATAAACAAGTTAGTTATTTTAAGTAAATTCATTGAAGTGCAATTTGATTTTGAATAATGATGTTTTTGTTAATACTTGTAAATGTAATAATATTTTCCTCATTTATTTAATAGTCTACATTTTTCCAAATTAAAAGAAAATATTTTTAAGACATGACAAGAAATAAAGTTAAGAAAAGGCATTTTTGAAAAAAGAAATGTCTAATTCATTTTAAACTTGTAAGTAATAATTTAACTTTTTGGTAAACTTTAATATAACTAGGAAATTTTTTGACCTTATATTTACATTTTCTGAAAAATAAAGAATTAAAACAGTTGCAAAGCTGGCAAAGGTGTGAATAGCAAAATACCCCTTTTCTTATGTGAGTGCAGCTGTTGCTATAGCTACTGAGTGGCTTACCTTCAACATAGATTTAGATTTGACCTTCAGTTTAACCTATGACTCCAGCAGTATGTTTATATACTTTTTTCCTTTTTTTAAAAACAACCAATGGATTGCCTGTAAGATAATGCACATAAAGAATACACACTGATAAATTTCAATTTACATAGACTGGAAGGTGATTCAAAACTATGCACGTATGAATTTGCACAAAATATATTGTTTACCATTGAAGACTATTTATGTATCCCATATAAAATTTTATTTCCTGAAGTAATTTATCTTTCACTTATACTCCTTTTATAACTGTAACTTTGAAACATTTTCAACCTTGCTCTTGCTACTGAAATTCTTTCCAACTGTATCTAATAAGGTTAAAACACTGCTAATTTATTCATTTATAATTATATATGACACTAGTCTTAGGCCTTTTGTCATTTTTAGAGATAGAAATTTGACTTGGAAAAATAATATCTTAGGATATTAATCTAATTTTCATTTTTCTATGTACCTACTACAAAAGTTCTCCAAAGCCCAAATGTATATTGGCAATGACAATATAAAATGAGAGACATACTGAGACAAAAATAAGTTTAAGGAAATGATTTAAAAATAATCAAAGAAGTAATTTTAAATATACTTTAGTCATACTATATTGGAGAAGGCAATGGCACCCCATTCCAGTACTCTTACCTGGAAAATCCCAGGCTGCTGCTAAATCGCTTCAGTCGTGGCCGACTCTGTGCGACCCCATAGATGGCAGCCCACCAGGCTGCCCCATCCCTGGGATTCTCCAGCCACGAACACTGGAGTGGAGTGCCATTTCCTTCTCCAATGCGTGAAAGTGAAAAGTGAAAGTGAAGTTTCTAAGTCTTCAGTGCCTTACTCTTAGTGATCCCATGGACTGCAGCCTACCAGGCTCCTCCCTCCATGGGATTTTCCAGGCAAGAGTACTGGAGTGGAATGCCATGGCCTTCTCTAGCAGCAGCAGCAGCAGTCATACTATATAAGTCCATACAAGATGTCCAAGAAACATCTCTAAAAGCTGCCATTCATAAAAATTGCAATAATAACTTGTTACTGTAGAGTTTTACAGTGTGGTGCCCTTTGAATTGTTTGTATGAGAATTTGGAAATGCAAATGAGAAGTATAAAAAGACAATTAAAAAGACAATAAAAAAAAAATCCCATGGACTGTAGCCTGGCAACCTCCTCTGTCCATGGGATTCTCCAGGCAAGAATACTGGAGTGGATTGCCATTTCCTTCTCCAAGGGATCTTCCTGACCCAGGGATTGAATTCAGGTCTCCTGCATTGCAGGCAGATGCTTTACCCTCTGAGCCACCAGGGAAGCTCCAAATAAAAAGACAACAGAAAAGATAAATATATGAGTAAATATCTAAGCCTTTCATAAAACTTTTATTCATAAGTAGATATGCTTACATTGTTAAAAAACATTGCTAAGGAATTATTACACTGTAGAAATAAAATATATGAGAATGAGAACAGAAAATGCAGAAAGGGAATCAATTCAGTTCAGTTCAGTCGTTCAGTCGTGTCCAACTCTTTGCGACCCAATGAATTGCAGCACGCCAGGCCTCCCTGTCCATCACCAACTCCCGGAGTTCATTCAAACTCATGTCCATCGAGTTGGTGATACCATCCAGCCATCTCATCCTCTGTTGTCCCCTTTTCCTCCTGCCCCCAATCCCTCCCAGCATCAGAGTCTTTTCCAATGAGTCAACTCTTTGCATGAGGTGGCCAAAGTACTGGAGTTTCAGCTTTAGCATCATTACTTCCAAAGAACACCCAGGACTGATCTCCTTTAGAATGGACTGGTTGGATCTCCTTGCAGTCCAAGGGATTCTCAAGAGTCTTATCCAACACCACAGTTCAAAAGCATCAATTCTTCGGCGCTCAACTTTCTTCACAGTCCAACTCTCACATCTATACATGACTACTGGAAAAATCATAGCCTTGACTAGATGGACCTTTGTTGACAAAGTAATGTCTCTGCTTTTGAATATGCTATCTAGGTTGGTCATAACTTTCCTTCCAAGGAGTAAGCGTCTTTTAATTTCATGGCTGCAGTCACCATCTGCAGTGATTTTGGAGCCCCCAAAAATAAAGTCTGACACTGTTTCCACTGTTTCCCCATCTATTGGAATTAAATTGAAGTAAGCTTCTTACATTGTTCAGGATGTTGATTATTTTTGGAATAACTTAACAATTTAAAGGTACTTGCTCTATTATCTAGAACAGCAACTAACATATAAAAGATAAACAGATCTAAAAAATCAATAAGCCAGATGAAGTAAGATACTAAAAAATACTTGTTTCACTTGAAAGAAAAATGATAATTAGGAACAGAAACACAGATTAACAAAAAGAAATAAAAAGAGGTTATATTTCACCCCAATCTCAATCCATGGATTAGGAAGATCCCATGGAGAAGAGAATGGCTACCCTCTACGGTATTTCTGCCTGGAGAATTCCATGGACAGAGGAGCCTGGCAGACTACAGTCTGTGAGGTCACAAAGAGTCAGACACGACTGAGTGATGAACATTTTTCAATTTCAATAAATGTAAATAGACTAAATATGCTTATTAAAGGCAGAGGTTCAAAAATTTTAAATGTGTTGTTAAAAACATTTTAAATATTGAGAACAGAAGAGAAAATATATCATTGCAAACACGTTAAGCACTAGAAAGTTGATGTAGCTATATTATTATAGAAATATTCATTACAGCCAGATTAAAAAGGGATATTTCATAGTATAAAACAGGCAATTCATCAACAAATTTTAGTAATGTGAAATTTGTCCATAGTTAATATCAAAATTTTAGAGCAATAATACTGACAGACTGTAGGAAAAATTCACAGTAATAGTATGTGATTAGAAGAATCTTCTTTCACTGTTTGATAAAAAAGAAAAAGAAAAGAAAATAGTTGAACAACAATATTAAAAATTTGACCTAAGTGACAACTACAGAATATTGTAGTAACCACTGAGTGCATGTGTATTTTCACTTGCATATAAAACATCCGTTAAAAAAGTACCAATACATTTTAAATGATTGAAACAATCCAGAATGTGCTCTTTGATAAAAATGATATTAAATTAGAAATAAATAGCAATACTATATCTAAATAATTCCAAATATTTGGAAATAAAATGCTATTTTTTAAAGAGTCCTGATTCAAGAAGTCAGGAAAATTTTTTTAGACACTTGAACTAGATGATAAAAACATAACAAAATTTGTGAGATGTAGATAAAGAAGTACTTGAGAAATTTTATACTGTACTGGATATAAATTCACAATTTCTGTGATTATATATATATATATATATATATAATATTACACTCCATAAAAAGGAAGAAAAAAGATAAGCATTAAGAAAATATCTAGCACAGTGTCATCCCAAATAAAATCTATCAATGGAGATGATGATGATGATGATGATGATGTCACATGGAGATTTCTTTCTTTTAAAGTTTACCTGACTCATATACCAGTCTTTTGAACTGATTATTTGCAAAAGACTGATATATGAGTCAGGTAAACTTTAAAAGTAAGAAATCTCTGTGCAACTTGAATATAGTGGCATCAGTATCTTTTTCATAATATTCAGCTTTAATTATAGTTCTGTTTTATCTCATATTTTCTCCTTCTTTATCCATACTTACTTTGTTTACTAAAAATCATCCAAATGAGAAAGGAAATCATGTATTTTCAATGCTTTACTTTCAAAATTTTTCAGATTCTTTCAAAGTTTCCAAAGCTTTATATTAATCCTTTTGTGTACTTATTTCAGTAAAACTGTAACTTTTTCCAAGCAGGAATATTAATTTAAAAATGATTTCTCTAATTGAATGTTGAAATATTTATTACTGTATAAAAGTTTAGGCATCAATCAATGGGAGAAAGATATAGGAGAAAGAATTATCATCACTCACACATTATTTATAAACCTTTTCTGAAACAATTCCTGCTTTAGAAATTTTAGAAGTCATTTCATAAGAAAAGCCTCTGTAAAAAGTCAAAATCCATTTTGTCTCTTAAAAAATATTTATTTTTGGAAGCCTTCAATTTCACTAGAAAGTATAACAGTGGGATTACATGACTTAGGTTCTGTTTTGATACTTGTAGGACCTTCCCTAGTGGCTCAGACACTAAAGAATCTGCCTGTGATGCAGGAGATTCAGGTTTGATCCCTGGTTTGGGAAGATCTCCTGGAGTCGGAAATGGCAACTCACACCTATATTCTTGCCTGGGAAATCCCATGGACAGAAGAGCCTGGAGGGCTACAGACCATGTGGTGACAGAGTCAGACACAACTGAGTGAATAATACTTTAATACTTACAAATTTACTGAAAGGCATAAATTGCATGTTCTCTTTGAGCCTTTTTCTTTAAAAATTTTGGCTTTATCCTGTACTTTCATAGATGAATCTTCTCCATTTCAAATCCTTTAATTTTATTTTATCCCATATTACAAAGTTTCATCACCAATATATTGATATACCAGAACTAAACTTTATGGCTCTTCTGTTAGTCTCAACTCCACTGATAAAAGTTTTGACCATTCATACACTTGATAGAAAGTTTTGACCTTTGGTACACTAGAGTTCTCTTCAAGAAAATTAGAGATACCAAGGGAACATTTCATGAAAAGATGGGCACAATAAAGGAGAGAAATGGTATGGAACTAACAGAAGTAGAAGATAGTAAGAAGAGGTGGCAAGAACACACAGAAGAATTATACAAATAGATCTTCACGACCCAGATAAGGACTATGGTGTGATCAGTCACCTAGAGCCAGACATTCTGGAATGCAAAGTCAAGTGGCCTTAGGAAGCATCACTATGAACAAAGTTAGTACAGGTGATGGAATTCCAGTTGAGCTAAAGAATCTCTTGATGAAAGTGAAGGAGAGTGAAAAGTTGCTTAAAACTCAACATTCAGAAAGCTAAGATCATGGCATCTGGTCTCATCACTTCACGGCAAATAGATGGGGAAACAGTGGAAACAGTGGCAGACTTAATATTTGGGGCTCCAAAATCACTGCAGATGGTGATTGCAGCCATGAGATTAAAAGACACTTACTCCTTGGAAGGAAAGCTATGTCCGCTTTGCCAACAAAGGTCCATTTGGTCAAAGCTACAGTTTTTCCAGTGGTCATGTATGGATGTGAGAGTTGGACTGTCAAAAAATCTGAGTTCTGAAGAACTGATGCTTTTGAACTGTGGTGCTGGAGAAGACTCTTGAGAGTCCCTTGGACTGCAAGGAGATCCAACCAATAAATCCTAAAGGAAATCAATCCTTAATATTCATTGGAAGGGCTGATGCTGAAGCTGAAACTCCAGTATTTTGGCCACTTGATTTGAAGAACTGACTCATTTGAAAAGACCCTGGTGCTGAGAAAGATTGAAGGCAGGAGGAGAAGGGGATGACAGAGGATGGGATGGTTGGATGGCATCACTGACTCAATGGACATGAATTTCAGTAAACTCCAGGAATTGGTGATGGACAGGGAAGCCTGGCCTGCTGCAGTCCATGGGGTAGCAAAAGTCAGACATGATTGAGCGACTGAACTGAACTAAACACTGGATAAAATAAAATGTTCTATCTATATTAGACTAGTAATTCAGAAGCAACACATAGAAACGAGCTCTAGTTTTTGGTCTGACTTTAGCAACAAGTATCCAGATTTATTTACAGTTGAATATTTATTAAACACTTTCAAAATAGAGAAATAACTTGCTAACATTCCAGGGAAGGCAATGCCAAAGAATGTTCAAACTACCACACAATTGCACTCATTTCACAGGTTAGTATCAGTTCAGTTCAGTCGCTCAGTCATATACAACTCTTCATGACCCCATGGACTGCAGAAGGCCAGGCCTCCCTATTCAACACCAACTCCTGGAGTTTACCCAAACTCATGTCCATTGAGTTGGTGATGCCATCCAACTATCTCATCCTCTGTCATTCCCTTCTCCTTTCACCTTCAATCTTTCCCGATATCAGGGTTATGGCAAATGAATTAGTTCTTCTCATCAGATGGCCAAAGTATTGGAGTTTCAACTTCAGCATCAGTTCTTCCAATGAATATTCAAGACTCATTTCCTTTAGGATGGACTGGTTGGATGTCTTTGCAGTCCAAGGGATTCTCTCAAGAGTCTTCTCCAACACCACAGTTCAAAAGCAACTATTCTTCGGTGCTCAGCTTTCTTTAGAGTCCAACCCTCACATCCATACATGACTATTGGAAAAACCATAGCTTTGACTAAGCAACCCTTTGTTGGCAAAGTAATGTCTCTGCTTTTCAATATGCTGTCTAGGTTGGTCATAACTTTTCTTCCAAAGAGCAAGCGTCTTTTAATTTCATGGCTGCAGTCATCATCTACTATTATTTTGGAACTCAAAAAATAAAGCCTGTCACTGTTTCTACTGTTTCCCCATCTATCTGCCACGAAGTGATGGGACCAAATGCCATGATATTAGTTTTCTAAATGTTGAGTTTTAAGCCAACTTTTTCACTATCCTTGTTCACCAAGAGGCTCTTTAGTTCTTCTTTGCTTTTTGCCATAAGAGTGGTGTCATCTGCATATCTAAGGTTAGTAATATTTCTCCCAGAAATCTTGATTCCAGCTTGTGATTTATGCAACCCAGCATTTCTCATAGTGTACTCAGCATATAAGTTAAATAAGCAGCAGGACAATATACAGCCTTGACATACTCCTTTCCCAATTTAGAACCAGTCTTTTGTTCCATGTTCAGTTCTAACTGTTGCTTCTTGATCTGCATACAGATTCCTTAAGAGGAAGGTCATGTGGTCTGGTATTTCCATCTCTTTAATAATTTTCCACAGCTTGTTGTGGTCCACGTTGTCAAAGGCTTTGCCATAGTCAATGCAGAAGAAGGAGGTGTTTTAATGGAACTCTCTTGCTTTTTTGATGATCTAACAGAAGTTGGCACTTTGGTCTCTGGTTCCTCTGCCTTTTCTAAATACAGCTTGAACATCTTGCTCAAAATTCTTTAAGCTAGACTTCAGCAGTACATGAACTGAGAAATTCCAGACGTACAAACTGAATTTAGAAAAGGAAAATGAACCAGATTAAACTGTTAATATCCTTTGTATTATAGAAAAAGCAAGGGAAAAAAGCAACTACAGAAAAGCACCTACTTCTGCTTCCTTACTATGTGTAAGTCTTTGTTTGTGTGGAAAATTCTTAAAGAGATAGGAGTACCAGACCATCTTACCTGCCCCTTAGAAACCTGTATGCAGGTCAAGAAGCAATAATTAGAGCTGGACCAACAACAACAGACTGATTCAAAATTGAGAAAGGAACATGATAAGGCTGTATATTGCCACCCTGCTTAATTAACTTATATGCAGAGTACATCTTGCAAAAAACAGGGCTGGATAAATCACAAGCTGGAATCAAGGTTGCCATGAGAAATATCAACAACATCAGATATGCAGATGATACCATTCTAATGGCAGAAAGCAAAAAGGAATGAAAAAGCCTCTTGTTGAAGGCGAAAAAGGGAAGTGAAAAACCTGGCTTGAAAATCAACATTCAAAACACTAAAATCTTGGCATCTGGTCCCATGACTTCATGGCAAATAGATGGAGAGAAAAATGGAAACAGTGGCCTATTTTATTTTCTTGGGCTCCAAAATCTCTGTGGACTGTAACTACAATGATAAAATTAAAAAAGGCTTGCTCCTTGGAAGAAAAGCCATGACAGACCTAGACAGTATATTAAAAAAGAGAGACATCAATTTGCTGACAAAGGTTCACATAACAGTTATGATTTTTCCACTCATCGTGTATGGATGTGAAAGTTGGACCATAAGGAAGGATGAGTGCCAAAGAATTGATGCTTTCAAACTGTGGTGCTCTAGAAGACTCTTGAGAGTTCCTTGGACAGCAAGGAGATCAAACCCATTTAATCATAAAATTAATTAACCCTGAATATTCATTGGAAAGAATGATACTGAATTTGAAGCACCAATAATTTGACCATTTGACATGAAGAACTGACTCATTGGAAAAGACTTTGATGCTGGGAAAGATTTAGGACAGGAGGAGAAGGGAGTGGCAGAGAATGAGATAGATGGTTGGTTGGCATCACCGACTCAATGGACATGAGTTTGCACTGTCTCTGGGAGATGGTGAAGGACAGGGAAGCCTCACATGCTGCAATCCATGGAAATGCAAAGGGTCGAGATTTCCTTTGGGTAGCCCTTAATTTCTCTAGAAAGTGTAACATGGAATTGCAAGATTTGGGTTCTGTTTTGATGCTTTGTGACTGAACAACAAAAGAAACTTGCTACAAACACTTATTTCTTATAAGAATAAAATGGAACAATAAAGTATGGAAAGATTTTTTCATAAACCTTAAGTCATTTAAAAATCAGACATTGATGTCACTTGATGAACTTATTTTAATTGAATTATGTAGTTTAAATTAATGGTAAAGATATCTCAATGTATTTAATCCCAATGTTGCTGTGCATAAAAAACAAAATATTCATTTGTTTACTGACTTTTTGCAAATATTAATTTATTCATATGTAAAATGCTCAATATATTGCTTTTACATATCTCTTCAAATTCTTGTTCAGTCATAGGAACTTGATTTTTGAATGCAGATGAATATTTGAAATGCAGAAATTGGGGAAAATGGTGTGTTGCCCCTAAAGGATGTGCTTTATTCAATATTTCAAAATGAACTTATCTTTATCATTAGTACCTTATTGTTTCTGTACAACAATCAACATTTTATCAGAAAACTGGAACTCAATACATAAGCTTTGAGTTACATTATCTAATTAGATAGTCAGATCAGATCCTATCAGTCGCTCAGTCATGTCTGACTCTTTGCTACCCCATGAATCGCAGCACGCCAGGCCTCCCTGTCCATCACCAACTCCCGGAGTTCATTCAGACTCACGTCCATCCAGTCAGTGATGCCATCCAGCCATCTCATTCTCTGTTGTCCCCTTCTCCTCCTGCCCCCAACCCCTCAAGCATCAGAGTCTTTTCCACTGAGTCAACTCTTCACATGAGGTGGCCAAAGTACTTGAGTTTCAGCTTTAGTATCATTCCTTCCAAAGAAATCCCAGGGCTGATTGTCCTTCAGAATGCACTGGTTGGATCTCCTTGCAGGCCAAGGGACTCTCAAGAGTCTTCTCCAACAGCACAGTTCAAAAGCATCAATTCTTTGGTGCTCAGCCTTCTTCACAGTCCAACTCTCACATCCATACATGACCACTGGAAAAACCATAGCCTTGACTAGACGGACCTTTGTTGACAAAGTAATGTCTCTGTTTTTGAATATGCTATCTAGGTTGGTCAGAACTTTCCTTCCAAGGAGTAAGCATCTTTTAATTTCATGGCTGCAGTCACCATCTGTAGTGATTTTGGAGCCCAGAAAAATAAAATCTGACACTGTTTCCCCATCTATTTCCCATGAAGTGGTGGGACCGGATGCCATGATCTTCGTTTTCTGAATGTTGAGCTTTAAGCCAACTTGTTCACTCTCCACTTTCACTTTCATCAAGACGCTTTTGAGTTCCTCTTCACTTTCTGCCATAAGCCTGGTGTCATCTGCATATCTGAGGTTATTGATATTTCTTCCGGCAATCTTGATTCCAGCTTGTGCTTCTTCCAGTCCAGCATTTCTCATGATGTACTCTGCATATAAGTTAAATAAACAGGGCAACGATATACAGCCTTGACAAACTCCTTTTCCTATTTGGAACCAGTCTGTTGTTCCATGTCCAGTGCTAACTGTTGCTTCCTGACCTGCATACAAATTTCTCAAGAGGCAGATCAGGTGGTCTGGTATTCCCATCTCTTTCAGAATTTTCCACAGTTTATTGTGATCCACACAGTCAAAGGCTTTGGCATAGTCAATAAGGCAGAAATAGATGCTTTTCTGGAACTCTTTTGCTTTTTCCATGATCCAGCGGATTTTTGCAATTTGATCTCTGGTTCCTCTGCCTTTTCTAAAACCAGCTTGAACATCAGGAAATTCATGGTTCACATATTGCTGAAGCCTGGCTTGGAGAATTTTGAGCATTACTTTACTAGTGTGTGAGATGAGTGCAATTGTGTGGTAGTTTGAGCATTCTTTGGCATTGCCTTTCTTTGGAATTAGAATGAAAACTAACCTTTTCCAGTCCTGTGGCCACTGCTGAGTTTTCCAAATTTGCTGTTATATTGAGTGCAGCACTTTCACAGCATCATCTTTCAGGATTTGGAATAGCTCAACTGGAATTCCATCACCTCCACTAGCTATGTTCGTAGTGATGCTTTCTAAGGCCCACTTAACTTCACATTCCAGGATATCTGACTCTAGGTCAGTGATCACACCATCATGATTATCTGGGTCAAGACGATCTTTTTTGTACAGTTCTTCTGTGTATTCTTGCCATCTCTTCTTAATATCTTCTGCTTCTGTTAGGTCCATACCATTTCTGTCCTTTATCGAGCCCATCTTTGCATGAAATGTTCCTTTGGTAGCTCTGATTTTCTTGAGGAAATCCCTAGTCTTTCCCATTCTGTTGTTTTCCTCTATTTCTTTGTATTGATCACTGAAGAAGGCTTTCTTATCTCTTCTTGCTATTCTTTGGAACTCTGCATTCATATGTTTATATCTTTACTTTTTTCCTTTGCTTTTCTCTTCTCTTCTTTTCACAGCTATTTGTAAGTCCTCCCCAGACAGCCATTTTGCTTTTTTGCATTATTTTAATATGTATTTATATCTGCCAATGAAATATCTTGATTAAAATCACAAATAAAAGAGGAGACCAAGATGATGGAGTAGGAGCATATGGAACTGACCTTCCCTGTGAATACATCAGAAATATATCTACATGTGGAGGAATTATCAGTAAAATACTAACTGGCAACTGGCAGAATGACTCCCATAGAACCAAGGCAGTAAGAAAAATTCATACAGAATCAGGTACAAATGGAAGAAAAGTTGGAACTTGTGCCACTGGGAGGGGACTCTTAGTGGAAAAGCGAGTTACATAGACAGAGATCCTCCTTAGAGAGTAAGTAATCCAAACTACATGTTGGATGTCCCAGCCCTGTGGTCTGCCACAAAGAAGAATAGCCCCATGAGTTGGCTGAGGGGCCAGTAGAACTAGCAGGAAGTCTATGGGAAGCCGGCATTCTGCTTGTGAGCAGTGTGTTTGCACATGCTTACTCCTGACGTAGGGAGGAGAAAGTGGATTGAAAACTGCACCAGTGGCTGGTCAGTTTCCCATGACTGCTCCAGCATATGCCCCGGCCCAACCCCAGCATTTATACCAACACTACTTGATTTGTGAAGCAGCTCTACACTGGAAAGAAGGCTTGACTGTGAGGCACAAAAGCGGCTCAGTCCCAGGTGTAAGACAAAGAGATAACTCAGACTTGAAGTGACATCTGAGCAGTGTTTGGGTAGGCATTACTGGCCCTTGTGTACACAGTGTGTCAAAATCAGTCTGGATCTTGTGCTTAGCCGCTTAGTCATGTCCAACTCTTGGTGAACCCATGGACTGTAATCCACCAGGCTCCTCTGTCCATGGGATTATTCCAGCAAGAATACTGGAGTGGGTTGTCATTTCCTCCCCCACAGGATCTTTCCAACCCAGGGATCAAACCTGAAGCTCCTGCATTGGCAGGAAGATTCTTTACTACAGAGTCAGCTAGGAAGCCAGTCTGAGTCTTGAACCCTAGGCAAATCTACCACAGCCTGTTCCCTGACACATGCTGAGTGCCAGCATTAGCCCCACTTGTTTTTAGCACTGCTCCCCTCAAGGATGAGAATGCCAGTGCTGAAACATGGGAGAGTGTATGCATCCTGATAGGGCAGTGATGGCCACTGAAAAGAGGGAAAGACCCAGCTAATACGTGGTTCTGGCTCTAAGCATCCCAGCTCAGTCCCACCATCCACTAAGGTAAGAGATGCCAGAATACACTGGGAAAAGATGTGACTTGTGTTCACATCTGTCCAGCTCTCCCACAAAGCTAATGGATACATTGACTATATAGGGACAATGACAAACAAATACACACTTTCAAGAATGCAATAGGTAAGTGTATCACATAATTTCACAGAGACAAAAATGGTTAAACAAAAGAGAAGACAAAAGAATTTATCTTAATTGAAAGACCAAGAGAAAACCCCTGGAAAAACAAGTGAAACAGAAACAGACAACTTATCAGATAAATGACTCAAAACATTAGTAATAAGAATACTGATTGAATTAGGGAAAAGAATAGATGAACATGGCTAGAACTCTAACAAAGAACTAGAACATATAAAATAGAATGAGTCAGACCTGAGGACCGAAATGAAAAACATACTAGAAGAAATAAATAGCAGACTAGGAGATACAGAAGAATACCTATGTGATCAAGAAGAATCATGGAAATTGTCTAGTCAGAAAAGCAAAATAAAAAAACAAATTTAGAAAATGAGAAGAGTTTAAGTTATCTTGGGGTAATATCAACATTCACATATAAGGGTCTCAGAAGGAGAATAGAGAAAAACTAATATCTACATTGGAAGGACTGATGTTGAAGCTGAAACTCAAATACTTTGGCCACCTCATGCAAAGATTTGACTCATTGGGAAAGACCCTGATGCTGGGAGGGATTGGGGGCAGGAGGAGAAGGGGACAACAGAGGATGAGATGGCTGGATGGTATCACCGACTTGATGGACATGAGTTTGAGGGAACTCCAGGAGTTGGTGATGGACAGGGAGGCCTGGTGTGCTGTGATTCATGGGGTCACAAAGAGTCAGACATGACTGAGCGACTGAACTGACTGACTGACTGATACTTCTCAAACTAGTCAAAAAAAAAAAAAAAAAAAAGGAAGGAAGATTGAACATTTCCAAATTAATTTAAGGTCATCATTACCCTGATACTAAAACCAGGCAAAGACACTACAGAAAAGAAAATTACAGGCCAATACCGCTAATTAATAGAGATCCAAAAATTCTCAACAAAATGTTCCAAAATGAAATTCAAAATTTTATTAACAGGATCATATAATGCAATCAATTAGATTTATTCCAAGGATAAAAGGATGCTTCAAAATCTGCAAATCAGTCAATGTGATATACCATATTAATAAGGAATTATAAAATAACACAATCATCTGAATAGAAGCAGAAAGTCATTTGACAAAATTCAAAATCCATTCATTATAAATACTCATCAACATGAAGATAGAGGAAACATATGTCAACATAATAAAGCCATGCCAAACTCACAGCTAATATCATATTCATAAATGAAAAACTGAAAAACTTCTGTAAAATCAGGAACAAGAATGCCCACTCTCACCACTTATATTTAACATAGAATTGGGAGTCCTAACCACTGCAACAAGACAGATAAAGAAATAAAAGGCATCAAAATTGGAAGGGAAGAAGTAAAACTGTCACTATGTGTGGATGACATTATAATATGAGAGTACATCTTCTGTCACTCAGTGATGTCCAACTCTTTGCAACCCTATGGACTGTAACCCTCCAGGTTCCTCTGTCTATGGAATTGTCCAGGCAAGAATACTGGAGTAAGTTGCCATTACCTATTCTAGAGAATCTTCTGGACCCAGGGATTGGCAGGCTGATTGTTTACCACTGCACCACCTGAGAAGATATATATATATATATATATATATATATATATATATATATATATGTGTGTGTGTGTGTGTGTGTGTGCGTGTGTGCGCGCGCACATATGTGCTTAGTCACTCAGTCATGTACAACTCTTTGCTAACCCATGGACTGTAGTCCACCAGGCTCCTCTGTCCATAGGGATTCTCCAAGTAAGAATACTGGAATGGGTTTCCATTCCCTTCTCCAGGGGATCTTCCTGACTCAGGGATTGAACCCAGATCTCCAGCATTGCAGGCAGATTCTTCAGTGTCTGAGCCACCAATTAAAATGTATATATAGGGTTTGATCCCTAGCTCAGGAACATCTTCTCCAGTATTCTTTGGCTTCCCTGGTGACTCACTCAGTAAAGAATCTATCTCCCTGTAATGCAGGAGACTTGGGTTCAATCCCTGAGTTGGGAAGATCCCCTGGAAAAGGGAATGCCCACACATACTAGTATTCTTACCTGGAGAATCCCATGGATGGAGAAGGCTGGCAGGCTACAGTCCATGGGTTGCAAAGAGTTGGACAGACGATTGAGCAACTAACACACACACAGACACCTTAATCTTTATAGCAGCATTATTCCCAATAGTCAATATATGGAAGAAATGTTAAGTGTCAATAACAGATGAAAAGATATGATATGTGTGTGTATTATTATAATATATAAAATATGTATTATTATTATGATACATATAATATGTATTTTATATATATATAGTGGAATACTATACAACCATTAAGAATCCTGCCATTTGCAGAAAATGGATAAACCCAGAGAGTCTTAAGCTTAGTGAAATAAGTCAGAGAAAGGCAAATATTGTATTATAACTTACATATGGAATCTAAAAATAAAGAAACAAACATATGTAACAAAACAGAAAGAGTTTCACGGGTATAGAGAACAAACTAGTTATTTCCATTCGGGAGAGAGGAAGAGGTAGTGGCAAGATAAGTGAAAGGAAATAAAAGATGACGTCTACTAGGTATAAAATAAATAAGCACAGGGAATACAGTCAATATTTTACAATTTTGTGGAGTATATTCTAAAAACGTATTGAATCATTTGTACATTTGAAACTAATACAATATTGAAAATCAACTACACCTCAATTTGAAAAATAAGGGCAAATGAAAGACTCCATCAGTTTAGGCCAAAATGAGCTAGCATTCATATTAACATTAGAATCTAAACTGTGGCTGTATCTAGTCACTAAGGATTAACTGTTTGTATCCCTAGAGTCTAGCAGTGAACTAACATAATCAGTGCACAAATTAATATTGAGTGCATCTTCTAAGCCATATTATGTATTCTACTAGTGCGTATATATGAATAGCATTGCTTGCTTCTCCATTTTCACTATCTTCCATCTTCTGGTCTAATATTGGCAAAGGTGAAAAGAGGAACCACAGGAAAGGAGCAATAAAAGATGTTATAGTATCACGACTTACACACAGGAGGGTGTTGAAATGATTAAGTTGTACATAATTTAACACAATGGCAAAAATGTTGAGGACCAGAATAGTTATCTCTGTTTCACAGATCATCATGCTTATTGTTTTGTATGAATACATGTGTGTGCTTGCTCAGTTGTATCTAACACTTTATGACCCCATGTACTGTAGGCCACCAGACTCATCTGTCCATGGAATTTGCCAGGAAAGAATACTGCAGTGGGTTGCCATTACTGAAGTGAGATCTTCCTGATGCAGGAATCAAATACAGGTCTCTTGCATCTCTGCATTGGCATGCAGATTCTTTAGCAACTGTGCCATCTGGGAAATGGCCCCACCCTGCAAAATTATTAAAACTTTTTCTCATGCTTCACATTTTCTACCATTTCTATATTTCTACCATTTCTATATTTCTACCATTTCTACCATTACTATATCCCTATGTCTCCTTTGTCATTTAGGTCAGACTTTTTATATATGCAGAATACATCATGAGAAATGCTGGGCTGGAAGAACCACACACTGGAATCAAGATTGCCAGGAAAAATATCAATAACCTCAAATATGCAGATGACACCACCCTTATAGCAGAAAGTAAAGAGGAACTAAAAAGCCCCTTGATGAAAGTGAAAGAGGACAGTGAAAAAGTTGGCTCAAAGCTCAACATTAAGAAAACTAAAATCATGGCATCTGGTCCCATCACTTCATGAAAAATAGATGGGGAAACAGTGGAAACAGTGTCAGACTTTATTTTTTTGGGCTCCAAAATCACTGCAGATGGTAATTGCAGCCATGAAATTAAAAGACGCTTACTCCTTGGAAGGAAAGTTATGACCAACCTAGATAGCATATTCAAAAGCAGAGACATTACTTTGCCAACAAAGGTCCATCTAGTCAAGGCTATGGTTTTTCCATTGGTCATGTATGGATGTGAGAGTTGGACTGTGAAGAAAGCTGAGTGCTGAAGAATTGATGCTTTTGAACTGTGGTGTTGGAGAAGACTCTTGAGAGTCCGTTGGACTACAAGGAGATCCAACCAGTCCATTCTAAAGGAAATCAGTCCTGGGTGTTCACTGGAAGGACTGATGATGAAACTGAAACTCCAATACTTTGGCCACCTCATGTGAAGAGTTGACTCATTGGAAAAGACCCTGATGCTGGGAGGGATTGGGGGCAGGAGGAGAAGGGGACGACAGAGGATGAGATGGCTGGATGGCATCACTGACTCGATGGACATTAGTTTGAGTGAACTCCAGGAGTTGGTGATAGACAGGGAGGCCTGGTGTGCTGTGATTCATGGGGTCGCAAAGAGTTGGACACAGCTGAGAGACTGAGCATAGCTGAGCTGAGTATTTCTATGAGACTCTACATAAGATTCCCGTGTTTTATCACATAATATCCACCCACAGAATCACAACACTACAAAAAGCATTTATAACTATTGTAGATTTTGAAGTTTATTAAGGAGATATTTGCTTTTTGCATGCTTTTTCTAAAATATAAAGTAGTCACTATCAGTTTCATACTCAGCAATCTCAGATACTTTAAAGTAAAACAAGATTTTGTTGTTGTTATTCAGTCGCTAACTCATGTCTGACTCAGACTCCATGAACTGCAGCACACCAGGCTTCCCTGTTCTTCTCTATCTCTCTGACTTTGCTCAAACTCATGTCCATTGAGGCAGCCATGTCATCCAACCATCTCATCCTGTTGGCCCCTTCTCCTCTTGCCCTCAATCTTTCCTGCATCAGAGTCTTTTCTAATATTTTGGCTCTTTGCATCTTGTGCCCAAAGTATTGGAACTTCAACTTCAACATTAATCTTCCCAATGAATATTCAGGATTGATTTCCTTTAAGATGGACTAGTTTGATCTCCTTTGTTGTCCAAGGGACTTTCAAGAGTCTTCTTTGGCACCACAGCTTGAAAGCATCAGTTCTTCAGTGCTCACTTGTCCTTATGATTCACCTGTCACACCCATGTGTGACTAGTGGAAAAGCCATAAATTTGACTATATGGACCATTGTTGGCAAAGTGATGTTTCTGCTTTTTAATACGTTGTGTAGGTTGATTATAGTTTTTCTTCCAAGGAGGAAGCGTCTTTTAATTTCATGGCTATAAAATGTGAGAAAAAACAATCAACAGGAAAAGTTTAAGGTGATCAGGTGTGTAAGTGAAATGGAAACATTTTGGCCATTTAGTTTTTTGAAGAATGTGAAAGGAAAGTAAAGTTTTAAAATTTACAGTATAACAGACTCTTAAAAAATCTTTGAAGTTTGATTATTATTATACATACTCTATTTTTCAAGTTGTTTCCACACTCTCTCTTTTTTTCTTTTCATGTTAACAATTAGCAACTCTTCAATTTATAGAAAATTTTCCTTTCTACTGCTACTTTTCTCTTTCTTGGATATTTGAAAATGTTGCAGTTAAAACTATCTTAGTTCTATAATCTATAATTCTCACACTTTATTCATCCTCCTGTCTTAATTATATAAACTTTAATATGTATGCATATTTTGTAGTGGTAATCTGGGGAAAGAAAGCATTCTGTTTTCCAAGCTACAATTAATGCTTTCTTAATACTAAATGGAAATTTTATGATTTAGTAAAGTGATCCAAGCACTTCAGCTTGTAAAAATATGCTAAAGTTCAACTATTCTTATTCTACAACATTTCAGAATTTAATAGTATTCTACATATTTCAGGAATCTCGTGATCCTTGTAACTAGCACCCATATGCTTTCACATCATATTTGAATCAGCTATTTCCACTGGAAATCAGACTGAATTGTCTTATTTTCCTTCTCTCCTAAAGTACAATTTTGTACATCTTTGAACAAAGGTATTGTGAATATCTTACCAGAATACCATTTTCTCTTTTATAGTTTTTCACAACAAGAACCAAGAGAATCTTGGAGAAAAGAAGATACACATATTGAGGAATGTGAAGTAAGCAAAGAAAGTATCTCATGAAAAATTAATGGAAAATATATGTCTAGTACATTGCTAGGGTTCACATATACTGTGTTGCTGAACCATCTCAAAGCTTCATGTGTATTGAAGTATTGCTATATTTATTTTAAAGAATAGAAATTGTAATACAGAGAATTAAAATATGTTTAACAATAGAACTCTCCCAGGTAAACAATAATAATAATTATAGATGAGTTATACCTAGGTTAAATTGTTATTGATGCTGATTAAAAATACTGAGCAATGTTATTAAAAAAAAAACAACAAATATAAAAAGTTGCCATACCAGAATATTTCAAGAAAGGTATTTTTTTAAGCTACACTTAAAGTAAGCTACATTACTACATGTAGTAATTTAAAATGTACTACATATATAATTTAGGATATCTCTTTGATTTTGAAAAAAATAGATGAAAGAGCAATCTTACTATGTAATATTTTTAAGTCAATTAATTGCAATACAAATTTGAAAAGTATGTTTGCTATCGTGGGGAAGGGGGAAAGTGGTAAGATATATTCTCTCTGCCATGCTTTGAGTTTCATGCATCCTTAAGATTACTTGATTCATAATAAGACATTTTTTTAAATTCCAGTCAAGAAAATAAAGTTGTATTCACTTCTAAACTTGGAATAACTTTGTATTATATCTCTCTCTCTTTTCTCTAAATCTTACTATAAAAGTCCATACTATTTTTTATTTTTTTCCTTTTGGCTAGATTTTAATGTTTGCAATTGTACTTAGTTGTGATGAGATGTCATTCTCTGTCTACCTAGAAATAAGATGGTACTTGACTTTGGGAGTTTGTCATTGATTAAATTGTCATAGTCTATTTGAAACCTAAATAGTGCCTTTGGTCATTATTCTTTTTCTTCTTTGGAAAGTGACCTTTGTGAATAATTGCATGGCCCAGATGTGTCAAAATGAAGAGAAAGCAGCTTTCCTAACTATGAACATTTTATAACCTATTTGTCTCTGCTGTCTTGAGCAGCTTTACAAAACTGAAACATTTCAAAATTGTTTTGCAGATTCAAAAAATTATTCTTAGGTGTAAGATAAATTTAGTATAGAATTATAGAATTTATTAATATTCTTCATTTTCCCACCAATACAAATGTGTTAATATGATTATATTACCCTCTTAAGAAAGATTATAAAACATTTGGGACTTTGGGCTTTAAAAATATGTAAAGATGATGGATTCTAAAGTGTAAGGATATTTTTAAATGTATTCATTATATCATTTTTTTTGGCACTTCAAGAAATTTTAAACATCTCTTCATGTAAAAGGATGAGCAATATTTTCTCAAGGTGCTTTAAAAAAATCATTTTTTACTTGAAGAAATTTATATTAGTTCAGGTATATAAGAACTGTTACAAGTATTGTATATACAAGTACTTATTTGCATATTAGTGTTTTTATAAATTTAACTCTTATGCCTACATTCTGATTTATAAACTACTTTGCAACTTTAATCTTTGACAATATTTAAAATCATATTTCCTGGATGAGCATGATTAAATTATAAAAGATAGCTTCTTATACTGCAGGAAGTTTATACTGGGTTGGCCTAAATGTGTCACTGTTTTTTCCAAAAGATGGCTCTTGTAGCATTATTTTCAATTTCATTCAAAACAATGTTGTTAGATTGCATTGTGACTGTTGTCATATAAGCATGTATTTAAAGAAGAACATCAAAACTGGTAAATTTTTATGTAGTCATTTTATTATTGAAGACAAAAAGTTATATTTTTGGCATACTATGCTTTATTATTTCAAGAAAGGAAAAGATGGAACTAAAACACACAAAAAGATTTGTGTACTTTTTGGAGAAGGAGCTGTGACTGGTCTAATATGACAAAAATGGTTTGTGAAATTTTCTGCTAGAGATTTCTATCTGGACAATGCTCCATGGTCAAGTAGATCAACTGAAGTTGATAGCGATTACATATAGAGAATAAATGAGAAAGCCAATTTTATAACCTGCAGGAGATAGCTGGCATACTCAAAATATCCAAATCAAACACTGAAAATCATTTGCACCAGTTTGGTTATGTTAATTACTTTGATTGATATTTGGATTCAACGTAAGGCAAGAAAGGAAAAAAAAAAAAAACCTTTTTCACTGTATTTCCAAATATCATTATCTACTTAAACATAATGAAAATGTTCCATTTTTAAAACAAATTGTGATGAGTGAGGAAAAGTGGACATTTACAATAATACGGAACTCAAGAGATCAATGTGCAAGTGAAATAAATCACACCAACCATAGCAAAGTCTGATCTTCATCCAAAGAAGGTGACGATGTGTATATGATGGTATTGGAAGGGAGTCCTTTAATATGAGATCCTTCCTGAAAACCAAATGATTATTTTCAACAAGTACTGCTCTCAACCAAATGAAAGCAGCATTGAATAAAATTGCCCAGGATTATTAGACAATAGCAAATACATAAACTGCCATCAAATTTGGACTTAGAGTACAAAATAAAGCAGGTCAAAGGCTAACAGAGTCTTACTGAGAGCTCACTGATCACTCTTCCAATGACAGAGACTACAGTACACATGGACATCACCAGATGGTCGATATTGAAATCAGATTGCTTATTTCCTTTGCAGCTGAAAATGGAGAAGCTCTATACAGTCAGCAAAAACAAGACTGGGTGCTGACTGTGGCTCAGATCATGAAGTACTGAAAAATTCAGATTAAAATTGAAGGAAGTAGGGAAAACAACTAGCTACTCAGGTATGAACTAAACCAAAGCCATTACAATTATACAGTAGGAGTGACAAATAGATTCAAAGGATTAGGTCTGATAGACAGAGTGCCTGAAGAACAATGAACAGAGGTTTCTAACATTGTACAAGAGGTGGTAATCAAAACCATCCCCAAGAAAAAGAAATGCAAAAAGGCAAATGGCAGTCTGATAAGGCCTTGAAAGTAGCTGAGAAAAGAAGAGAAGCAAAAGGCAAGGAGAAAAGGAAAGATATATCCATTTGAATACAGAGTTCCAAAGAATAGCAAGAAGAGATAAGAAAGCCTTCCTAAGTGTTCAATGCAAAGAAATAGAGGAAAACAATAGAATGGGAAAGGCTAGAGATCTCTTCAAGAAAATTAGAGATATCAAAGAAATATTTCATGCAAACATGTGCAAAATAAAGGACAGAAATGGTATGAACCTAACAGAAGCAGAAGATATTAAGAATAGGTGGCAAGAATACACAGAAGAACTCTACAAAAAAAAGAACCAGACACCTAGAACCAGACATCTTGGAGTGTGAAGTCAAGTGGGTCTTAGGAAGTATCACTAAAAACAAAGTGAGTGGAGGTGATGTAATTCCAGCTGAGCTATTTCAAATCCTAAAAGATGATGCTGTGAAAGTGTTGCACTCAATATGTCAGCACATTTGGAAAACTCAGCAGTAGCTACAGGACTGGAAAAGGTCAGTTTTCATTTCAATCTCAAAGAAAGATAATGTTAAAGTATGTTCAAATTACCACACAGCTGCCCTCATCTCACTTGCTAGTAAAGTAAAGCTCAAAATTCATGAAGCTGTGCTTCAGCAGTACATGGACCAAGAGCTTCCAGAAGTTCAAGATAGGCAGAGGATCCAGAGATCAAATTGCCAACATCTGTTAGATTATACAAAATGCAAGAGAATTCCAGAAAAATATCTACTTCTGTTTCATTGACTAAAGCCTTGAGTGTATGGAACACAATTCAAGAAATGGGAATACCAGACCACCTTACCTGCCTCCTGAGAAATCTGTATGCAGGTCAAGAAGCAACAGTTAGAACTGGACATGGAACAATGGACTGGTTCCAAATAGGGAAAGGAGTACATCAAGGCTCTATATTGTCAACCTGCTTATGTAACTTCTATGCAGAATATGTCATGAATAATGTCTTGGTAGATGAAACACAAGCTGGAATCAAGAATGTCGGAAGAAATATCAATAATCTCAGACATACAGATGACACTAGCCTCATGGCAGAAATCAAAGAGGAATGTAAAAGCCTCTTGATGAAAGTGAAATAGGAGAATGAAAAAGCTAGCTTAGAACTCAACATTCAAAAAACTAACTCATGGCATCTGGTCCCATCACTTTATAGCAAATAGGTGGGGAAACAATGGAAACAATGACAGATTTTTTTTCCTTGGGCCCCAAAATCACTGCAAATTGTGACTGGAGCTTCAAAATTAAGCTTTCCTTGGAAGAAAAGCTATGACCAACCTAGACAACATATTAAAAAGCAGAGACATTACTTTGCTGATAAAGGTCTGTCTAGTCAAAGCTGTGGTTTTTCCAGTAGTAATGCATGCATGTGAAAGTTAGACCATAAAAAAAAGCTGAGCACCAAAGAATTGATGCATTTGTTTTTTTTTTTAATTTTTATTTATTTATTTTATTTTATAACTTTACAATATTGTATTGGTTTTGCCATATATCAATGTGAATCTGCCACAGGTATACACGTGTTCCCCATCCTGAATGCTCCTCCCTCCTCCCTCCCCGTGCCATCCCTCTGGGTCGTCCCAGTGGTGTTGGAGAAGACTCTTGAGAGTCTCTTGACTGCAAGGAAATCAAACCAGTCAGTCCTAAATGGAAACAGTCCTGAATATTCTTTGGAAGCACTGATGCTGAAGCTGAAGCCTCCAATACTTTGGCTACCTGATGCGAATAACTGACACCTTGGAAAAGACCCTGATTCTTGGAATGATTTAAGGCAGTAGGAGAATGGGATGACAGAGGATGAGATGGTTGGATGACATCAATGACCTGATGGTCATGAGTTTGAGCAAGCTCCAGAAATTGATGATGGACAGGGAAGCCTGGCATGTTGCGGTCCATGAGTGGCAGAGTTAGACATGACTGAGTGACTGAACTGAACCTAACTGAATCTTCCATCAAGATAGCACGACATATTCCTTTGCTGACCAGGCAAAAACTGTTACAACTTGGCTGGGAAGTTCTGATTTATCTATTGTATTCCTCAGACATTTGAACCTTCAGATTTCCATTTACTTTAGTCTTTACCAAGTTCACATAATGGAAAAAAATTTCAGTTCCCTGGAAGACTGTAAAATGTATCATTTTTTACTCAAAAAGATTAAAAGTTTTGGGAATATGGTATTTTGAAGTTTCTTGAAAAAATGGCAAATGATAGTGGAACCAAATGATGAATATATTGTTCAATAAATTTCTTGGTTAAAATGAAGCTATTTTTACTTAAAAACCAAAGTAACTTTTTGGTCAACCCAGTGTGTAAATAATACATACATATTCAAGGAATAATATTCATGGTGTAAAATATAGTTTAAAATCTAAAGAAGAAATAGTTCAACATGGGGCAGAAGTAGTATTAATGGATACATTTAAATTATCTCTAAATGCTGTATCTCAAATGGGTATAGAGAAAGGAAGAAACAATAAAAAAATTAAAGCTGGGTACCAACATACTGAATGATATGGAGCAAAAAATAAATATATTCCCTTGTTAAGAAAGTAAATGAAACAGTCAATTTTTAAAAGAATCAAATTTATCGAAAGATTTTAGGAGTTTGGTTTGGGAGGTGTGTATGTGTGTATGTGTATGTATACATGTGCATGTGTGTTCTTTTAGTTCTTGTATGGTAGTAAATAAAATGAAAAATGTATTTTAAAATGCAGTTTGGTAGTGGTGGATAACAGAAGGAATATGGACATTGTGAGCAAGATAGAAAATATTTATAGTTAATTAAGAGAGACTTAAGGGTTATAGGGATAGAAATATAATAGATGAATTCAAATGAGACTATGAAGTAAGTACTAAGAGCAAACAAAGAAAAAAGACAAAAATAAGAATACTAATTAAAGATGACACAAATTCCCACCCTTGGACATATCAATAAAAGAGAAAATCTGTAATAATAAAGACATAATAGAAAAAAATTGATTTTTAATTAATTTTAATTGGATTATAATTTCTTTACAATATTGTGATAGTTTTTGCTATACATCAACATGAATCACCCACTGGTGCACATGTGTCTCCCCATCCTGAACCCCACTCCCATCTCCCTTCCCTCCATATCCCTCTGGGTTGTTTTTAATCTCGCAGGACTGAAATAAAAGTTCATTATCTAAATCATGCCAAATTTCAACGTGTTAGGTTATGGTTCTGCATATATATATATCGTACAAGTGGTTTTCAATGTAAATGTAGTAGATGGAGTAATGAGCATTGGTAAACTTATCGACACTAGCAAAATTGAAATGTAAGAATGAAGGATATAGGACTTAAGAGATAAGTTAGAATCAAGAGAACCAACTGTGGAAAAGGGAGTGCTCTGGAAAAGGATTCAAAGAATTAGAAATATGAAGGGATGCCGATGCTATGGACAAAATAATTTATGCAAATATTTAAAACTTAAATATTAGATAAATCTAAGGTACACAACTATTTTATGAAATTTTACTGCAGCCAGATGATATAAAACAATCACATTCTGTAGATGACTGTGCATATATAATCATAATCTTAAGCAGAGACCACTTAGATCCATAAGCACCCCATGATGGGAACATACATCCCTCCTTTTGCCACCAGGTATAAAACACATTCACTTGGCATTTAGCTGTGTGACTACTAGACATCAGGAACTATGCCAAATACAAAAATAAGAAGGCAAATTTGGAAATAAAGGCCCCTACTTCTCTACTTGCACTTTTGTAAGACATTGACAATAAGCAAATAAAACACATACTACTTTCAGAGGCTGGAAAATGAGTTATGAAGGAATAACAAAAGTCCCAATGGTAGGATAAAAACTGAACTGGTAAAGGTCACTTTAAATGAGGAACTACAGAATGGCCCCTACAAGGTGACATTTTTACTGGAACACCTCATAAACCAGCCTTTAGGCACAAAGACAGAAATATAGATCAATGGGAAAAAAAAAATAGAAAGCCCAGAGATAAATCCACGCACATACGGACACCTTATCTTTGACAAAGGAAGCAAGAATATACAATGGATTAAAGACAAGTGGTGCTGGGAAAACTGGTCAACCACTTGTAAAAGAATGAAACTAGAACACTTTCTAACACCATACACAAAAATAAACTCAAAATGGATTAAAGATCTAAACGTAAGACCAGAAACTATAAAACTCCTAGAGGAGAACATAGGCAAAACACTCTCAGACATACATCGCAGCAGGATCCTCTATGACCCACCTCCCAGAATATGGGAAATAAAAGCAAAAATAAACAAATGGGACCTAATTAAACTTAAAAGCTTTTGCACAACAAAGGAAACTATAAGCAAGGTGAAAAGACAGACTTCAGAATGGGAGAAAATAATAGTAAATGAAGCAACAGACAAACAACTAATCTCAAAAATATACAAGCAACTCCTACAGCTCAACTCCAGAAAAATAAATGACCCAATCAAAAAATGGGCCAAAGAACTAAATAGACATTTCTCCAAAGAAGACATACAGATGGCTAACAAGCACATGAAAAGATGCTCAACATCACTCATTATCAGAGAAATGCAAATCAAAACCACTATGAGGTACCATTTCAAGCCAGTCAGAATGGTTGCGATCCAAAAGTCTACAAGCAATAAATGCTGGAGAGGGTGTGGAGAAAAGGGAACCCTCTTACACTGTTGGTGGGAATGCAAACTAGTACAGCCACTATGGAGAACAGTGTGGAGATTCCTTAAAAAACTGGAAATAGAACTGCCTTATGACCCAGCAATCCCACTGCTGGGCATACACACTGAGGAAACCAGAAGGGAAAGAGACACGTGTACCCCAATGTTCATCGCAGCACTGTTTATAATAGCCAGGACATGGAAGCAACCTAGATGTCCATCAGCAGATGAATGGATAAGAAAGCTGTGGTACATATACACAATGGAGTATTACTCAGCCATTAAAAAGAATACATTTGAATCGGTTCTAATGAGGTGGATGAAACTGGAGCCTATTATACAGAGTGAAGTAAGCCAGAAAGAAAAACACCAATACAGTATACTAACGCATATATATGGAATTTAGAAAGATGGTAACAATAACCCTGTGTACGAGACAGCAAAAGAGACACTGATGTATAGAACAGTCTTGTGGACTCTGTGGGAGAGGGAGAGGGTGGGATGATTTGGGAGAATAGCATTGAAACATGTATAATATCATATATGAAACAAGTCGCCAGTCCAGGTTTGGTGCACTAGACTGGATGCTTGGGGCTGGTGCACTGGGAGGACCCAGAGGGATGGTATGGGGAGGGAGGAGGGAGGAGGGTTCAGGATGGGGAACACGTGTGTGTATACCCGTGGCGAATTCATGTTGATGTATGGCAAAACTGGTACAATATTGTAAAGTTAAAAAATAAAATTAAATTAAAAAAAAAACTATCATTATAGTTACTAAATGTAAATCATATAAAGGCCTAGAGGAAGTGAAGACTTTATGTTTAGAAAACCCAAAAGAGACCAGTATGTCTAAATGAGAGTACTGTGTGGGAAATAAAATAGTTTAGGTTGTGTTTGAAGAAGTGAGAAACATTCAATTGTATCGCTGTGATTAAATACTACATTTTAATTTGAGGTCAATGGGAGTACACTGATTAGTTTAAATAAAAAGATGATGTTATTTTATTAAACATCACTCTGGTTAAAGCATAGAGAGATAATCGAACATTTTAAGAATGAAAGCAAGAGATCAGTTAGAACAGGTATCTAGGAGCTCTCAAGGAGGCTTGGACTAAAATAATGTGAGCAAAAATTCACAATACATCTTTAAGGTGAATGGGTATCAGGGATCACATCTGGGTGAGGAAAAGAACACAAACTAACTATGAGAATGCTGTGGTGTGTTTATTAGGTACAATATAAAATACAGGAAAGTGAATCACAATTATGTATCTTTATAAATTTAAAAACATTTGACATTTAGATACCCACACAATCACCCATATTTATTATATATTTTGTGAGACAGGACTCTGAAGAAGCCCATATTTTGCTTGCTTTTATAAATTAAGTAAATATTCATATTTATTACCAACTTGTGATATTTCATAGCCACCCTGTAAATATAGTCTGCTGCACTCAACCAAATGAGGCACTTTTACTCTCATGAGATCTTTTTCTGAACAGAGATGACCTGGAAACAAGTTTTATGACCATGCTAACAACAAATATTCTTGGTGATAATCTTCCAGTCTGTCTTTGTGCTATTAAAGTTTTAAAATTTCCCTGGTTGAAGAATAAAGAGGTGGATGGACACGTGCTGTGGATTTAACCCTTCATTATCCTGAAGGTACAAGAGTTATTTTCACTGACATGTGTGTGTAGAAATGCATGCCTACTTTATATGGATTTGTGTTTATTGGGAGGACCTAGAAGTAAGAGCAAAAATGTGTTAAGGTTACAAATAGCTCCTAATGCACTTGCATTTCCTTAATCAGAGGAGCTGAGCTTTACTTTGTGAATAATTGGTTTACATTATTGTTATCATCATATCTATCACCACTCCCTCCTCTTTATCAATTGTGTCCTAGGAGGAAAATTCTTTGAAACAAACATGCAGTTGTCACCACTTAACCACATGTATGAGAAGCATAGTAGATGTACAAAACTGCTTTAGTGAATAAATGACTAGAAGGCATTGAATTATCTGATGCACATTTCTGATGTGTTGGTAAGTGGAAAAGGTAGGTTTGAACTATGTAATGAAAATAAAAAATGAAAGTGCTAGTCACTCAGTTATTTCTGACTCTTTGCAACCTCATGGACTGTAGCCTACCAGGCTACTCTGTCCATGGAATTCTTCAGGTAAGGATACTGGAGTGGGTTGCCATGCCCTTCTCCAGGGGATGTTCCTGACCCAGGGTTCAAATCCTGCAAGCAGATTCTTTACAGTCTGAGCCACCAGGGAAGTCCCAGCTATGTAATGTATAATATCAATTTGATTTAAATTATGCATAGAAATAAAGCATATCATCAAAGATGCTAATTAAACATATAATTGCAAAAATCATACTAACCCTAATTATAAGATTCTCACATCATCCTTTATCTTGTGATTTGTATTTCTCCTCCTTATCTGGATTTGTTCAACACTGTAGCTCTGTGTTCAACACTACAACTCCTTCCTGATTGGGGAAAATATATATATATATATATTTACATAAACCAAACTTGAAAGATTCCAAAGATTTTAGAGACTCACACCAAAAATTGATAATTTTGATTGAAAGAGGAAAAGCAGCCAAGTAATAAAATTTTCTTGAGTTATCAGAGAAAGCTTAAAGGTCACTCAGTCTAATTCAACTATGATCTATATAATCTAATTATGCTCATTTCTAAAGTAAATATGCTATTTGCACTGCATTGATATGCAGATTAAAAATGGAATGCTGGTTACCACTGTGTATGAAAAAGACCTGTAAATACTCTTTAGCTTCACTTTTATGTGGCTAAGATTTAGTGCACACTAAAAGGCTTAGCCAGTAGAGTTCCAGATAGTGAAGTCAGCTAACTGAGCAGGGATGCTAAATAAAGCCACTGCTCAAGTGCAATCTCAGGCTCATCTCTTCATTTATTACATTTTCTTTCAACCATCAGAAATATGAGTTAATAAATCTCACGTTCCATCCCCCTAACAATAAAAGCAGCTTTTGTTTTAATCAATTAGAATAAAATTTCTTGTATGGGAATCAAACTACTGAGTTTTTTTTTGAGATTTGGTACATATACTTTCATACTGCGTTTATACATGTAGCTAGGAGTTAAATGCATTTCTTTAAGAAATTGTGTAAAACATAGTTTGCGGACTCAGGCAGGTTTAATGATTGTTTCTATAGTTAGTACTATTGTGGTTTAGCAGTTACATTAGCAATGACACTTTAAAATGATTTTCAAGTAATTCATTACTTCCCTTTCTTATGCATTAAATTTAATATAGCTTGCAGGTTCTAATTCATCTTCATGCATACTAATAAATTGTGCACTACAAATAAATTCTGCATTAGTTTTAAGGCAATTTCACTTCATCTATATATCAAATATGAAGTCGCTGGTTGGTTTGTAGCTAGCTGCAAATAAGTCCAGAATCTTATCTATGTTCTTACATGATCAATGACTATAATAACCCATTTTTGTGCAGATGACATATTCTCTTTAATATTTTTAAAAGCCAAAATATATATTCACATATATATGTATATATGTATGTATATATATTTACTAAGGTAAAATTCTTCAGGACACCAATCTAGAATATAAATGAACTCAGTGAAAGCATCTTAAAATTTATATGCCATACCAGAATGATTTTCTCCTTCTAAATCTGGGCTTTATAACTAGAACTACAGAGGAAAGAAAATCTTCAGTCCTCTCCCCTCTTGGATCCTTCTATCAAATTGGTTTAGTGCTGGCAGCCTTTGCTTCTATTGAGTGTTTTTCTTAAACAGTTTTCACAGCTAAGAAAAGAAGGATACAAACTGGCAACAATGTTTATTGGGGGAGTAACACAAATGCATACAAAAACAATATAATATTCATGCATAGTGCTTTATCATATAAAAAGCACTTTCACATATGTCATTCTATTTGAATCTTAGAACCATGTTTTTGATTGAAATATAACTGACATATGACATTGTGTAAGTTTAAGGTGCACTATGTGTCGAGTTGATACACTTATGTATTCAGATATGATTGCCACTGTAGCATTAACTACCATCTCCATCAGGTCACATAATTATAACTTTTTTGCCATGAGAACACAAGATCTAATCTTTCAACAACTTTTAAATGTATAATACATTAGTATTACTCTAATTACAATGCTGTGCATTAGAGGTCCAGAACTTATTCATTTTCTAATTAGTATTCTTTAACATTGCCCCATTTCCCACCCCTCCTTCCCTGGGACCCATCATTCTACTTTCTGCTTCTATAAGTCCACCTTTTTATATTTCACTGTAAGTAATACTATATAGTATTTTCCTCATTTGAATTGTCTCTTTTTGGTATAATGCCCTTATCCATGTTACAAATGGGCAAGATTTTCTTCTCACGGCTGAATAATATTTTGTTTTATATTAGTACCACATCTTCTTTATCCATTCACCCATTGACAGGCATTTAAGTTGTTTCCAGATCTTGGCTATTGTGAAAAATGCTGCTATAAACACGAATGTGAAGATGTCTCTTCATTATCTTGTTTTTATTTCCTTTGGATGTATATCCAAAAGTGGGCTTCCTAAATCATATGATGGTTCTAATTTTCCTTTTCTGAGGAACTTCTATGTGGAATAACAATCCCAATCTACATGGAAAAATTATTAAAAAGTTTTAATGTCACAAGAAGTCAATGTTTTGTGTACATACGTGCTTAGTCACTTCAGTCATGCCCGATTCTCTGCAACCCTATGGACCATGGCCTGCCAGGCTCCTCTGTCCATGGGATTCTCTAGGCAAGAATAGGAATGGGTTGCCATTTCCTTCTCCAAGTCAATGTTGAAACATAACCAAATTTGTCTAATAAAAAATATTTTTTCCTCACCACATAGCATTTTATTCTTTGCTTCTATCTGCTTATCCCACATAAAATGTGGATTAAACATGGCATGTGGATGCACTGGCGTTGCCTGAAAGCTTAATAGGAACCCAGAATACAGAGCTCATCCCAGGTTATAGGTAAGCAGCTTGAAGTTTGAAAAACACGATTTTCAAAGGAAACAAAATCAATTAAAAAAATTTCAGTAAGATAGAAAAAATTAAACCAGAATTTACATGAAAAAGTATACACATACATACACACACACCTATTTTTCCTACACACAGAATATTTGAAGTTCTGTAATATTTATAATACTTCTTCTACCCATTCGTTTTCGGCAGTATATTTACTGTGTCAGCAAAGTATATGAGCAATGGGGGAGGCTCTGTATCTAAAGAAGTTTCTGAATCATGAGAAATTGACTAGGAAATGAAAATTTGAACAATAGAAACTGTGCTTATAAAATATGTGTATTGTGTGCCAAACTGTAGTTTGAAGATTATGACAAGCAAGTTTATAATTAAACTAAATAGTTTATCTGATCTGCTTCCTGGCTCTAATACAAGGAAGTGACTATTTCTACATATAGTTACATCAAAATTTCTTAGCTCATTAAACTAAATGGAATTTATTTCATAATCATTGTATGATCATTTTAAGATAGTCCTTTGTTGTCCTTGTAAACATATCAGCCATTACTATTCCATTGTTTCTGAAGTTAAGTACCAAGAATTTTACTGTCCTAATATTTACTCTCAGTTTCTAATTTCTGTGCAAATTATTTAGGGTCAGTCATTGGTAAACCTTACAAAACTAGGACTGGGCAGGCCTCTTGCAAATACTTGGCACAAAATATGTGTTTAGACAGTGGACATAAAACACATTGTTTGTTGATATGGAGAATTACTTGGAGATCACTTGGAGAATTACTCTCTTAACACAATCAATGTTGAGGCACAGGGAATTTTTTAGATGATGCTGGGAAAGAGCTGATTTGTTTGCAGTTAGAGATCAGACTGAGAAAGATTAAGCAGATAGAGGCTAACCTGTGTGTATTTTTATTTGTTTTCTCATGTTAAATGGTCAACGTATCTTGATTTTTGGCCAGCCTTATTAATTTCTTTTTTTTTTTAATAATTGAATGTTAGTTTGATTTTGGATTCAAGTCTAAACTTTGCATTTTTTACTGACCTATAGCATATTCACAACACTGCTTTAAATGAAATCATCAGCTTATTCTTACTCATGTAACTGCTGCTGATTAAACTTAACTATATATATTGAAACTCTGTCTTTCCAGACAACAAGAAATAGTGGATAACTATTCATAATAATGTCATCACTCTGAAATATCTGGCTCACATATTTCATTTAGTGAAAATTCTATACAAATTTTTGTATTTTCCTAATTCAATGATAAACCAAAGGAAAAAGCAAAATTTAACATTTCCCCCTTTTCTATTCTCTATGTCTATGTTTTCATTGCTGCCCTGCAGATAGGTTCATCAGTAGCATTTTTCTAGATTCCATATATGTGCCTTAATATAATTTGGATTTCTCTTTCTGACTTACTTCACTGTGTATAATAGGCTGCAAAGACTTGTGGACACAATGGGGGAAGGAGAGGGTGGGATGAAATGAGTAGCATTAAGTTCCTATATGCAAAATTAGATAGCCGTTGGAAATTTGCTGTATGATGCAGGGAACTCAAATCTGGTGCTCTGTAACAACCTAGAGGGATGAGATGAGGTGAAAGGTGGGAGGGAAGCTCAGCCATATACCTATGGCTGATTCATGTTGATGTATAGTAGAAACCAACACAATATAGTGAAACAATTATCCTCCAATTAAAAATAGATTTTTTTAAACTTCCCCATTTTCATGGAAAATATTTTCTTATTCTTATTAGCTGAAAATTACCTATCATTATATGTTTGGGACAGGGAAACTTTTTTAAGTTTTAATAAATTGGAAAGCTTAGAGGCAAATGTGTTATACATAGAATCACAAAGTTTGAATATCTCAAAGAGAATGAGTTCAAATCCTCCTTTTATAGATCCAGAAACATATATTCCAATTAAAATAACAAACTTGTAGCAGTGTAGACATTGGGATTCTTATGTTATTCTCTTAAGTAGAGCAGTGCTTCTGAAAATTGAACGTACATGTGGATCCCAATGAGATTTTCTTACAAAGTTGATCAGGGTTGCAGCAAGCTCCCACTAAATGCTGCTATAGTTTGATCATGGACAACAATTGGAATAACCAGGCTCTAGAGAGCATGCCCAATTGCTCGAATAATGATATAAATTGATGGAGAACACTATCTTGCCTTTTTAATCTTTAAGGTCATTCCTGGTGGCACATTATATTTTGCTGTTTTTACTATTAGATGAATTCTTTTCTTGTGTCTTTTTCAAATTTCACCACTACAAATCTTGTGAAGCTGGATCTGTGCTGTTTTCCTCTTTATGTTTATATTACCTGATTCTTACCTTTAAAACATTTCAAGTGCCACAGTTGCGATTTTTTAAGCTTTTTTCACAGATTTTATTTCTCTTCAGAAGAAACCCAGTAGCCCTACATTAAGACAGTTTTGCCAATTGGCCCTTTCTTATATTTTGACCTAGTCTGATTATTAGCCTTAGCATTATCATTTTTAAACTTATTATTAACATTATTCTTTCTATCTGACATAATCCATCCCTTATCCATGTTAAGTAAACTCTGTATGTTATAGATTGAATTTTATCTTTCCAAGAAGTAAATACTGAATTCTTAGCCCCTATTACCACAGAATATGACTTTATCTGAAATAGGGCAGAGGCAATTATTTAAGATGACATTGTACTTGAGTAGAATGGACCCTTAATCCAATATGACTAATATTCTTATAACAAAACAAACATATGAAGTCTAAGGCACACAAAGAAAATTCCATGTATTAATAACAAGGAAGCATGAGACTGGGATTATGCAGCTACAAGCCAAGAAATGCTGAAGCTTGCCAGGAAACCACCAGAATATGGGGAAACTTAAGAACCTATAGGGAAGAAAACAATGTCCTATATGTTCACATCTAGTAAACATCAGATACACTCTCACTGTTACAGGAATATTGGTCTTTATTCCTTAATAGAAACAGTTTTGTTGCTGTTGCTGTTTACTCTTTAAGTCATGCCTGACTCTTTTGTGACCCCCATGGACTGTAGCCTGCCAGGCTCCCCTGTCCATGGGTTTTCCCAGGCAGGAAAACTGGAGTGGGTCGCCATTTCCTTTTCCAGAGGAACTTTGAGACACAGGGATCAAATCTGAGTCTCGTCTCTTGCATTGGCAGGTAAATTCTTTACCAATGAGGCACCAAGGAAGCCCCAGGGGATTTACCTATATGAGAGTGTCAGGCAAGTGTATGCTCCTTGATTCTGTCTAGTCACAACAAAGATTTGGAAATACACTTGCCTGACAAGAGTAATAGATAATAAATGAAAGGAGTTGATGTTTCTTAGGTATGTTGTTGAGGAAATAGTACATCTCTCTTTTTATTTTTTTAATAGAGTAATTGTTTTCTTTGTGGATGAAATCTAAAGTAAACAATAGAAAAACAATAGAGGGAAAAGATGCTATCAAGCTTTTCTTTTTTAAGCCATTGGTTAATAAATTTAAAAGGTGTCTTTGAAACCAATTGAAAGTTTTGAAAGGAAGAGAGCTTTGATAACAAAATCCTTTATCTTCCAAATTTGTTTTAATTAAGAAATGATCACTGTTTCATCTAAAAGGCATTTCAACAAAAAGCAAGTAACCACTTAAACCTCTGGAAGATGCTAGGTCATTTACATTACCTTCATCAATATATTTAATATTCTAAAAGTACAGTCTTAAAAGAAAAAATGATAACCCATCAGCTCATGGAATATTTCAAAGATCTTGCTTAATGTGAAATTATATTCATTTAGCATTGTGAGTATAGCTATTTTATTCATTTTTTAATTCATTTTTTATTGAAGGATAATTGCTTTACAGAATTGTGTTGTTTTCTGTCAAACCTCAACATGAATCAGCTATGGGTATTTTATTCACTTTTAAAATATAAAGTTAAGGTGTGTAGTGAAAGTTTCTTTGCTTTATGTAATTGCAATGTGGGCTATAGAGTGACTGCACTGAATAGTCACTGCTGTTACCTCCAAGCCCATAGACATATTTGAGTTTAATAAGCTTGGCAGTATCTGTGGGATAGATAACTTTTAAAATGAAATGGAAGCTGCAGATAATCACAACTAAACTAGAATAAAGGTAATTTATTTTTGCCTGTTGCTTCTAACAAATTCCTATTTGGTGAAAGTCTTACAAATTTACATTCGTAAATTTAATTATACATTTCTGAACTTTGAAGTATTTTTTTGCAAAATACATAATAAAATTGGGGAGTTATGATGGATTATTAACCAATGGAAAGCTAATATATAAAATTTTCATATATTCATTATTCAATGTTAATATAATTTAATATTACATGCAGGGAAGGCAATGGCACCCCACTCCAGTACTCTTGCCTTGAAAATCCCATGGACGGAGGAGCCTGGTAGGCGGCAGTCCATGGGGTCACTAAGAGTCGAACACGACTGAGCGACTTCACTTTCACTTTTCACTTTCATGCCTTGGAGAAGGAAATGGCAACCCACTCCAGTGTTCTTGCCTGGAGAATCCCAGGGACGGGGAAGCCTGGTGGGCTGCCGTCTATGGGGTCGCACAGAGTCGGACATGACTGAAGTGACTTAGCAGCAGCAGCTACACTATTAGTAAAAAATTAATGCAGATGCTCAAATATATATTTCTGATACTTTAGTTGTCAACTGGTACATTTTGGAAACTTGGGGATAAAATCATCTGCCATAGCAAAATTGAAGAATAATTTGCTTGTCTTTCCGTTACCTTAATTGCTTTATAAAAAGAAAATAACATTAGCAATTTATATAAAGGAATTAATTATCTAGATAGTTGTGTATTAATCTGATACTGTATTGTTTCTAAAAATAGAAAGCAAATATGTGCTTTATTCATACATTTTACACAAACTATATTTTATATATTATATGTAATAGCTGAGTATTCAAAAACTAGATATATATTTGTGTCTCATGTTCAGTGAATGAGATGGCTGAATTTTATTTTATATTTCAATCTTTTAAAGTAATAAAAAATGATGATGATTTAGATATTTTTGAAATCATAAATTTCATGTACATCCATTATGGTACAGTCTGTCTTCTTCATTACTGCTTAGTATCTCCCTGATATATAATAGCTAATCAATTAGTACATATAAGGTAAATACCTGAATAAAATTTGAGATTGTAAAAGAAGAAAAACTAAAACTCCAAGGCTTAAAATATGATCAATAAGTCAAAAACTATGTTTTAGTCTTTCCCATATCTTAGAAATTTCAAAAGTAAGTGAACTTGCAGTCTCAACATAATTATTTTCACAGCTGTTAAATAAAATAGTTTTCTCTAATTTTAATTTTAATTGGAAAATATGTATATTATCTAAAATTAGTTGAATATATTTGAATTTCTTTCAAAGATATATATTAAATTAAAACAGTTATATGTTTGGATTTTTTAAGTTAACATTCTTATCAAATATAGATTAGAGGTGTCTGTTCTTTAGACTTAAATATTTAACATTATTAACATTCTCTTTTATCTTCAATAGCCACATTTTCAAAAGTAATCTATAGTAATATAATATGCTATTTCAGTTTATACAAATAAATATTATCTGGTAGCCATAATCTATAACTTAATTTTGTGATGCTTAAAGTGTCTTCCTGATTAGAACTTTGATGCTCAAATGTACCCAGAAGCTAGTAAATGATAATAAAATTGTCAGCCTGAACTACTTATTTTGGAAGCTTAAGTTTTGAAGTAGTTTTAAAGGCAAAAAAGTAAATATTTTTTAAAAACTAACTTGGAATTATTTCAGATATAAGATTTTAAGTTCCACAAGCATCTCTATAAAATATATATATAGGTAGAAATAGATTACTCATAGTGAAATACATATATTTTTAATGTTTTTAAAAACAAAGCAAAAGACATGTTTGTGGCAAAAATAATATAAAGTTCAAAAAATAGAAGTGCAGGAAAGAACATTTTAAAACATGCCTTAGCTGTGGAAATACTCTCTTCACTTGTATGTTAAAGAAGAAGTACTATTTCGAGAGATTGTCTTAAGATTAAATTATCCACTTTGCAGTTTGCAAGGTTTTTAGTGTTTATTTCAGTATTATTTTATGTATTTGTTTTTCTTTTAAACCTTGGCAAAATGTTAAGTTCGCCAGAGCAAGAATTACTTGGGACAATCAAATCACATGTGGTTAACACGCTGGTAGATGTTACTGGTATCACTTTTGAATGACTTTCATAATGCTAATAGGAAGTTTCTAATTGAATAATAATGTTAAAATGTCTCTTTCTGTGCAATACAGAGACTGTTCTTTGGGTTTCTAATAACATTAATATATGTTACTCTTAACCTTATTTATTTGGAGAATAATGCATATGATTCATTGACAATCTAGAGGTTACTAGAATGCTGAAAAGAATACACCAGATACACTAAAAGAAGATAAATTCTTTGAAAACATATATTCTAAGTATTGATATTGAGCTTGCAAATAGGCTTATTTCAGTAAAGAGAATACTTTTGTAATTACAATACTATACTCATTATTTGGGAGCATGATGTTTATGTGAATTTTTAAAACAAAATTCAAGAAATCTAATAACTTGGAAGTTAACAGAATCTGTATATATTATAATTCTTGCTCTTTTCCAGAAAATATATTTAAATGAGGTTTGAATTAGTATAAATGGTAGGAAATTTTAAAAAAATGTGATCTGCTCTTATGAAGGAAGGAGAAGGTACTCTAAAACACGTAGAGTTTTAAAATTGTATTCTTAAATACTAAATTTATAGGGAGCATAAGCATTATTTTATTATAAGACATTTTGTAATTTTTCATAAGTATACATGCATAATAGATATGTATAATGTACATCAGTATTTTACAGACACATACTGATTAAAAGGAGACACAGCACAGCAGTAGATATAAGATGCAGGGTTTTTTGTTGTTGTTTTTTTTTTAAGACATTCTGTTTTTCACAAGTAGGATTTGAGGTAAGAGAAATGACATGAGACATAAGTCACCTTAAGAAAGGGTTGTAATAGATCACCACTTGTCAGTTTCAGCACAAGCAGGAACTTTAGGAAACAAGAATGTTTTATTCTTTGAGAGAACTATCACAAAAATAGTCAAAGCCTTTTATACCCTTGAGGGATGTCTCTTAAAGGACTTGATTAGTTCTGGATACCTCATTTTAAGATGGACATCTACAAACAAATTGAATCCAGGTATTGTAACAATGGGGCATAAAGATGTCATGGGGAATGATTCAAGGAACTAGAGAACTTTTGCCTGGAAGAAACAGCACTTAAACCAGCATATCAAATTGTGCATTTATATAATATTGTTTTATGAAATGGAAATATGCCTTGGTCTGCATAGGTGCAGAATTTTTAAGTAGAATTAACAAAAGATTGTGTTTTGAGAGCCTGCTTTCAAATATAGAACAAATGTGAGGATGGATTTTATGACAATGAGAAAGGTTAAATTTAAAATGGGCTAATGTGATGGAATAATAAACTGCACTTGAAGACTGGTATTCAAATAAATGATGGTTAACCCCTTTTCAGAACTATTATACATAAATGCATACATTTTTTCAATTAGTGTTTCAACTATTAGACTGCAAGTATATCATTAAAATTTCCATGATAAGCAAAGGTGCCTTATTCACTAGCGATTGTAAGACATACCTGAAAGTCTTTTAAATATAACTGGCAATTGTATCACTTTGCTGCTAAGTCACTTCAATTGTGTCCGACTCTGTGCGACCCCATAGACGGCAGTCCATCAGGCTCCCCCATCCCTGGGATTCTCCAGGCAAGAACACTGGAGTGGGTTGCCATTTCCTTCTCCAAGGCCTGAAAGTGAAAAGTGAAAGTGAAGTCATTCAGTCGTGTCCGACTCTTAGCGACCCCATGGACTGCAGCCTACCAGGCTCCTCCGCCCATGGGATTTTCCAGGCAAGAGTACTGGAGTGGGGTGCCATTGCCTTCTCCTTCTTCTCTTCTTCTTCTTCTTTATCACTTTAGGGAACAATAAATGATAAATCAAACTTCAATGCAAAAATTCTACTCAAATTTCTAGGTGTATGGAAATTCTTCAGTGTCCAAATTAGGTATTATCTGCAACATTGTTAGAAAATAAAAGTTATCATTGCATGCATGTTCAGTCACTAGGTTGTGTCTGACTTTTTGCAATCCTGTGGACTGTAGACCACCAGACTCTTCCTTCCATGGGATTTTCCAGGCAAGAATGCTGGAGTGAATTGCCATTTCCTTCTCCAAGGGATCTTCATAATCCAGGGAAAGAACCTGCATCTCCTGCTTTTCCTGCATTGTTGGCAGATTCTTTACCACTTGAGTCATCTGGGAAGCCCTAAAAGTCATCATAGCATGACATTATTTACTAATAACACTGGTTTACATTAATAACACTAATTAAAGCTGGTTCACACTTCAAATTCTCTTCTGCTCCCCAACAGTATTTATCACAATACACTGAGCAACATCTTTTTCAGTTATTTCCCTTGTGGTTTCCAATTATTGTATACATCTGAAAAACCCATGAAGTATAATGCAAAGTGGAATTGCAATCTTACAAGAACTATTTGACTTCATGAAGCCAATAATGTTAGAATTACCTAAGTTTCAAATAAAGAAAGCCTTTGACAAATGATGGTGTAGCAGAGTTAGACTGGTTAAAAATTGAAGAAAAATATTTACAAGAACAATAATAGAATATGTGCTTCTCTTCTAAAACACATATTCTATCTTTGACCTCCAAAGAATTGAGAGAGGTCCTTGGGAAAATTGATGAAGCCCTAAAATATTTTGGCAAAACCGCATTATTTGTGATTGTTCTCTGGAACAATGTGTGGGCATGCAAGCTAAGTTGCTTTAGTCATGTCCGAATCTGTGCAACCCTATGTACTATAACCTGCCAGGTTCCTCTGTCCATGGGATTCTTCAGGCAAAAATACTGGAATACGCTCCTCCAGGGGATCTTCCTTACCCTGGAATGGAATCTTCATCTCTTATGTCTCCTGCATTGGAAGGCAGGCTGTTTACTGCTAGGACAACCTGGGAAGCCTGAAACATAGTGTAACATGCTATTAAGTTTCAACAAAATTACAAACTCATGCAATACACAAACAAAACTTAGCTTAATGCATTCCTGAAGGATTCAAAAAACATGTTATTAAAATAACCTAATCCCATTGTACCTTATAAGGTAAATAGAATTGTTTTAAATATGTATATTATTTTAGATGCATTTTCCAGATATAATCATAATCATATCTTTTTAACCATTCTACTGTGAAATTATTAATAATTTTAACTACTTTAAAATGTCTTTTTTAGAACTAATTATGTTTATATAATACTGACCTCTCATGTGTTATTTTAGCAAGTCTCATAGGATGTCATTTTTGTGCTACTGATGATGAGTGTTATTATAATTTGTGAATGTGAAAAGTGATTTGTAAATGCTAAACTGCTATACCACTTATTTTTAAGTCTTTTAATCAGTGTTCCAGTGAAATTGCTCAGTCGTGTCTGATTCTGCAATCCCATTGAATGTAGCCTACCAGGCTCCTTCATCCATGGAATTTTCCAGACAAGAGTGCTGGAATGGGTTGCCATTTCCTTCTGCAGGGGATCATCCCAACGCGGGGATCAAACCCAGGTCTCCCGCATTGCAGGCAGATGCTTTACTGCTTGAGCCACCCGGGAAACCCTTTTTTATCAGTAGTATATCAAAATTACATTTAATGTTATGTCTGTAGCTGCACAGAACATGTACATTTCTTAGAAATTACAAAAGGAACCCCAGTGCATTACCTACATTATACACTAGTCAGCAACTACTGATTTTCTATAAAATATTATTTTTTAAAAAACTGAAATAGCACACCTAAAACAGATTATGAAAAATAAACTGACATAATATCCTGTGGGTAAACCTTGTTATTTAAGAACCTGTAAAAATTGTTAATTTAACTTACAGGGAAAAAAAGTAATTAACAGTGAGTCTCTGTGTTTGGCAAGATTACATTCTGTATGTATTAGGATTTGTGCATCTGTGACACAGCAGGTTGTTAAAATGCTCACCTATCAGAGATAGCACCTGCCATTTGTTCAGATGAGGTAGCTTTCTAGAAAACATACATGAAACTGCTTTAAAAAGAGCTTACCAATATTTGTTTTTCAAACTTCTGCTATCTTGAGGTGTAATCATCATTAATGGGTATTTATTTCAAAATGTAAAAGCCTACATTGATATCTATGAGGCATTATTCAAATACACTATAAATTAATTGGCTTATGAGTATATTTTATGTTTATTTTTTACATTATTTTTGCTTAGCTCCATATTCTTCATATAGTTGAAAAATCATAATTGTGATATTGATTGACGGTTATAAGATTCTTTTCTTTTTTTTTAGCTTGTTATATATAGACATATCAATAGAAAATTCTTCACTTAAAAGTCAGTGTAGGTTTGTTAGCCCAGCTATTTTGACAACATTTTAAGTGTAAATTTGGGCTTCCTTTTTGGCTTAGCTGGCAAAGAATTAACCTGTATTGTGGGAGACTTGGGTTCAATCCCTGGTTTGCGAAGATACCCTGGAGAAGGGAAAGGCTACTCACTCCAGGATTCTGGCCTGGAAAATTCCATGGACTGTATAGTCCATGAAGTCGCAGAGTCAGAAATTGCTGAGCGACTTTCACTTTCACTTTTCACTTTAAGTGTGCATTCTTGGAATAAAATAATCATTGACATTTTTGAGCTTACTATATGCTCTCAAGTATTTTGCATGTGTTCACCTCAAAAGAATCTTACATGGAAAAATTTAAGCTTTATTTTACAGATGAAGAAACCGAGAAAAGAACAATATAAAAAACCTGTCTAAGTATGTCCACCTACAAAGACAGAGTTCCAAGATTTGGGCATGGCATTAGCATCTGACTCTTGAGCTTACACATGTAAGTGATGAGCGGTATTTCTTCAGTATATACCTGGATATCACATAAGCACATACAGACATGCATTCCATAGCAATTTAAAATGCAACTCTATAATATTCCCCTTAACGAAATTTGGACATAATTTTTGAAATAAAAAGATGTGAATGTGGTACTATATATACATCAGATCAGATCAGTCGCTCATTCTGTCCGACTGTTTGTGACCCATGAATCGCAGCACGGCAGGCCTCCCTGTCCATCACCAACTCCCGGAGTTCACTGAGACTCACGTCCATTGAGTCAGTGATGCCATCCAGCCATCTCATCCTCTGTCGTCCCCTTCTCCTCCTGCCCCCAATACCTCCCAGCATCAGAATCTTTCCCAATGAGTCAACTCTTCACATGAGGTGGCCAAAGTACTGGAATTTCAGCTTTAGCATCATTCCTTCCAAAGAAATCCCAGGGCTGATCTCCTTCAGAATGCACTGGTTGGATCTCCTTGCAGTCCAAGGGACTCTCAAGAGTCTTCTCCAACACCACTGTTCAAAAGCATCAGTTCTTCGGCGCTCAGCCTTCTTCACAGTCCAAATCTCACATCCATACATGACCACAGGAAAAACCATAGCCTTGACTAGACAAACCTTTAAGGGTTGGCAAAGTAATGTCTCTGCTTTTGAATATGCTATCTAGGTTGGTCAGAACTTTCCTTCCAAGGAGTAAGCGTCTTTTAATTTCATGGCTGCAGTCACCATCTCTAGTGATTTTGGAGCCCAGAAAAATAAATTCTGACACTGTTTCCACTGTTTCCCCATCTATTTCCCATGAAGTGGTGGGACTGAATGCCATGATCTTCGTTTTCTGAATGTTGAGCTTTAAGCCAACTTTTTCACTCTCCACTTTCACTTTCATCAAGAGGCTTTTGAGTTCCTCTTCACTTTCTGCCATAAGGGTGGTGTCATCTGCATATCTGAGGTGATTGATATTTCTCCCGGCAATCTTGATTCCAGCTTGTGTTTCTTCCAGTCCAGCGTTTCTCATGATGTACTCTGCATATAAGTTAAATAAACAGGGTGACAATATACAGCCTTGACGAACTCCTTTTCCTATTTGGAACCAGTCTGTTGCTCCACGTCCAGTTCTAACTGTTGCTTCCTGACTTGCATACAGGTTTCTCAAGAGTCAGGTCAGGTGGTCTGGTATTCCCATCTCTTTCAGAATTTTCCACAGTTTCTTGTGATCCACACAGTCAAAGGCTTTGGCATAGTCAATAAAGCAGAAATAGACGTTTTTCTGGAACTCTCTTGCTTTTTGCATGATCCAGCGGATGTTGGCAATTTGATCTCTGGTTCCTCTGCCTTTTCTAAAACCAGCTTGAATATCAGGAAGTTCACAGTTCACATATTCCTGAAGCCTGTGTGTGTATATATATATATATATATATATATATATATATATATATACACAATATCTCTTCCATTTCAGCCACTTTTAATGGTATAAATCAGTAACATTAATTACATGAACAGTTTCATGCAATCTATCACCACTATTTATTTCCAGAAGTTTTTCTCACTCTAAACAGAAATTCTGTTATCATTAAGTAATAACACCATTCTCCTCTATTTCCAATCCCTGGTAACCAGTAATTAATTTTTTGTCACTTTTCCTCTATTCTAGATATTTCATGCAAAAGGGAACACACACAACTTCTTCATGTCTGGTTTATTTCACTTAATATATTGTTTTCAAGGTTTATCTATGTTGTATCATATACCAAAACTTCATTTCTTTTTATAGTTCAGTAATATTCCACAGTATGTATATATCACATTTTATTTATCCATTCATCTGTGAATGGACACTTGGGTTATATTCATCTTTCAGTAATGTGAATAATGCTGCAATGGATATTGAGATATGAGTATCTGAGTCCCTGTTTTCAATTCTTGAAGTATATACCTAAAAATGAAATTGCTGGGACACATGGTAATTTCATGATGATTTTTTTTTTTTTTTGAGGAACACTAAATTGTTTTCCACAGCAGCTACTACGTGTAACATTTTACATCCCCATCAATGATGTACAAGTGTTCCAAATTATTCACACTCTTTTCAATATTTGCTATTTTCTGTTTTTCAATTTTTTCTAAATAACCATACTAGTAGGTATGATACATTATCTCGTGGTTTGGATTTGCATTTTCTTAATGACTAATAATTATAAGAATATTTTCATGTGCTTATTGGCCACTTGTATACCCTTTGTCTACTCTAGTCCACTGATGACTTTTAATAGAGCTGTTTGCCTTTTTTGTTCCATTGTAAAAGATCTTTATATATTCTGAATATCAGACATGGTAATTACAAATATTTTCCACAACTTTTTAGTGTGTCTTTTTTTGATGATGTCCTTCTATACTCACAAGTCTTTAATTTTGATGAAGTAAAATTTTACTTGTTTTTTCTTTTGTTGTTCATGCCTTTAATGACATATCTCAATTATATTTTATTAGTGCATATGTTTATTCTTATGCCAGTGAAACAGTTTTGATTACTGTAGCATTATACTGCATTTTGAAATCAGGAAATAAGAGTCTTTCAACATTATTCTAATTTTTAAAGATTATTTTGAGGCCCTTAGAACTCCATGTGACTTGAATGACTGGCTTTTCCACTTTAGCAAAAAAAGGTGCTGTTAAAATGAATTGCATTCAATCTGAGTTGCTTCACGTAGAATAATATCAATTGTTCTTATCCATGAATTTAGGCTATCTTTGCATTTCTTTACATCTTTCACCTTGCAAGGTGAATTTAATTCGCCTAATTTATTCCTAACTATTGATGCTTTATTTTTTTACAAAGTGGTACTGCTTTCTATTTTTCAGATTGTTAAGTGCTCATACTTAGAAGCACAACTGATTGTGATGCATTGATTTTGCACCCTGTAGTTATGATGTGTTTTTTTGTTTTGTTTTGTTTTTACTGTTCTGGTTGCTTTCTTATGCATTCTTTGGGGGAAAGAAATCAAACACCCTGCCCAATTTTTGCAGTCATGTCCTGTGCTGGGTACTCACTTGATTCTTAGGCATGCATCAAGCCTAGGAATCAGTTCCAGGTGAAAGCTTAGGGTTTTCTCAGGTCTTTTCTTGGGCATATTTATGGCCTTCTAAATTTTCTTATCAGAGAAGGCAATGGCACCCCATTCCAGTACTCTTGCCTGGAAAATCCCATGGATAGAGGAGCCTAGAAGGCTGCGGTCCATGGGGTCGTTGGGGGTCGGGCGCAACTGAGCGGCTTCACTTTCAATTTCCACTTTCATGCATTGGGGAAGGAAATGGCAACCAACTCCAGTGTTCTTGCCTGGAGAATCCCAGGGATGGAGGTGCCTGGTGGGCTGCCGTCTATGGGGTCGCACAGAGTCAGACATGACTGAAGCAACTTAGCAGCAGCAACAGCAGCAAATTCTCTTATATACATTTGAATGTCTTAAATTCCCAAAGGAAGCCTCACCATGTTTTTCTCCCAGGTGATCAGTTGTATGTTTCCATTGTAATTTTAAATGTCAGATTACTTGTGAGTCCTTATTTTTGCTTGCAGTGTCTTAAAGAAACGTGCCATTTCCAGTTTGAAATCTATGTTCGTCAAAACAGGGCCAAGCACTAAATTCTTCAGATATTCCCCCAACAGATTAAAGCAGATTCCTGGGCCAAGAAGATCCTCTGGAGAAGGAAATGGCAACCCAATCCAATATTCTTGCCTGGAGAATCCCATGGACTGAGGAGCCTGGCGGGCTACAGTCCACAGCGTCGCAAATAGTCCGATACAACTGAGCGACTTCACTTTCACTTTCACTTTGGAAGCAAAATTTATGTTCTCAATGCTCTCTGAAACCATGAATCACAGTCTGACATTGGGAACTCAGACTTCTGTCTTCAAGAGCACACTACACTGGAAAAGTGTTGGGGCACAGATAAAAATGCTGCAGTTTTCTGTCATCATTTAGTTGCCTTTTCCTTAATTTCCCTGGGTCAGGAAGATCCCCTAGAGAAGGAAATGGCAACCCACTCCAGTACTCTTGCCTGGAAAATTCCATGGACTGAGGAGCCTGGTAGGGTATATAGTCCAAATGTTGGACATGACTGAACAACTTCACTTTCTTTCTTTCCTTAATTCAGGTTTTACTTGGTTGCTGTAAACCATTGACTCTTTTAGAGTTCTAACAAAGTTAGTTCTGATAGTTTTTGATTCTTTGTTTCCATGGGGGGAAAGGGCAAGTATTTAGAGCTGCCTACTCTGCCATTTAATTCATGTTCTGAAAATAATCAGGGTCTTTTCAAATGAGTCAGTTCTTCGCATCAGGTGGCCAAAGTACTGGAATTTCAGCTTCAACATCAGTCCTTCCAATGAACACCCAGGACTGATCTCCTTTAGGATGGACTGGTTGGATCTCCTAAGTCCAAGGGACCCTCAAGAGTCTTTTCCAACACCACAGTTCAAAAGCATCAATTCTTCCATGCTCAGCTTTCTTTATAGTCCAACTCTCACATCCATACATGACCACTGGAAAAACCATAGCCTTGAGTAGATGGATCTTGGTTGACAAAGTTATGTCTGTGCTTTTTAATATGGTGTCTAGGTTGGTCATAACTTTCCATCCAAGGAGTAAGCGTATATTTATGTATATGGATATATATATGCATCAGAGATCAGATCAGATCAGTCGCTCAGTCATGTCTGATTCTTTGTGACCCCATGAATCGCAGCACGCCAGGCCTCCCTGTCCATCACCAACTCCCGGAGTTCACTCAGACTCATGTCCATCGAGTCTGTAATGCCATCCAGCCATCTCATCCTCTGTCGTCCCCTTCTCCTCCTGCCCCCAATCCCTCCCAGCATAAGAGTCTTTTCCAGTGAGTCAACTCTTCCCATGAGGTGGCCAAAGTACTGGAGTTTCAGCTTTAGCATCATTCCTTCCAAAGAAATCCCAGGGCTGATCTCCTTTAGAATGGACTGGTTGGATCTCCTTGCCATCCAAGGGACTCTCAAGAGTCTTCTCCAACACCACAGTTCAAAAGCATCAATTCTTCAGTGCTCAGCCATCTTCACAGTCCAACTCTCACATCCATACATGACCACTGGAAAAACCATAGCCTTGACTAGACGAACCTTTGTTGGCAAAGTAATGTCTTTGCTTTTGAATATGCTATCTAGGTTGGTCAGAACTTTCCTTCCAAGGAGTAAGCTTCTTTTAATTTCATGGCTGCAGTCACCATCTGCAGTGATTTTGGAGCCCAGAAAAATAAAGTCTGACACTGTTTCCACAGTTTCCCCATCTATTTCCCATGAAGTGGTGGGACTGGATACCATTATCTTCATTTTCTGAATGTTGAGCTTTAAGCCAACTTTTTCACTCTCCACTTTCACTTTCAAGAGGCTTTTGAGTTCCTCCTCACTTTCTGCCCTAAGGGTGGTGTCATCTGCATATCTGAGGTTATTGATATTTTTCCCGGTAATCTTGATTCTAACTTGTGTTTCTTCCAGCCCAGCGTTTCTCATGATGTACACTGCATATAAGTTAAATAAACAGGGTGACAATATACAGCCTTGACGTACTCCTTTTCCTGTTTGGAATCAGTCTGTTGTTCCATGTCCAGTTCTAACTCTTGCTTCCTGACCTGCATACAAATTTCTCAAGAGGCAGATCAGGTGGTCTGGTATTCCCATCTCTTTCAGAATATTCCACAGTTTATTGCATATGTTATTTATTATATATGCATATGCTTATGTAATTACTATATATGTTTCCTTATCTAACCTGATGAAAACCTGCTTTTCCTGTACTTTTGAAGGCCCAGGGAATGTAAACTAAGGATTACTCCTGTTATTAGACATCTCTGTGGCTTAAAATCAAATCTGTTTTATCAAGAAAAAGCAAAACAGAACATCTTTGGTGGTCTAGTTGTAAAGATCCATGATTCCACCACAATGGGCATGGGTTGGATTCCTGCTCAATGAAGTTCTGTATGCTATGTGAAATTACAGTCAAAAAAATCCCAACAAAAACAACAAAAAATCCACTCTGTTATCTGTATTCCAGAGAAAGTTATAATATTTCTTATTGTGCTACTTATATCTGTATGATTTTAGTACATGCCTTTCTTTTCTATAAAATGATAATCATAGAGCTTACCTTACAGATTTTTTGTATGGATTAAATATGTTACTATATGTAATTAAAAAAATAATACTTGGAAACTAATAAGTGCATTAAGTGCTTTCTGTTATTATTTTTAATGTTTTTTCTGAGTGAGATTATGGAGGCATAAGATGAGGGGTACCTAAATATGTATAAGGGTTCTGATAAGCTTCAAAAAAAATCTCCTTTGATGCCTAGTGTTTAAATTTCAAGAATGTCCTAGAAAGGTTAGTGAAGTGAAAGTTGCTCAGTTGTGTCCGACTCTTTTCAACCGCATGGACTATACAGTCCATGGAATTCTCCAGGGCAGAATACTGGAGTGGATAGCCATTCCCTTTTCCAAGGGATCTTCCTAACTCAGGGATTGAACCCAGGTCTCCTGCATTGCAGGCAGATTCTTAAACATCTGAGCCACGAGGGAAGGCAAGAACTACAACAAAATTTCTAAGCAACTAAATTCTGATTGTGTCAGAGTGACCGATCTTCAACTCTAGTTTCTTACAGAAGAAAGAATGCTTCTTTGGATGTTGGTGGGAGAATACATATGCAAAACACACACACACACAATGTACTTAACCTCTATTGTTCTCCGCATGCATGAGTAAAACACTGCTGGCCATGTGAAGATGTAACTGATATAAAATTTTAAAAAAATCAATCAAAAGAAAGAAATTTACTAATTATCCACATATTGGAGTTGGAGATTCCACAAGAACCCCTTGGACAGCAAGAAGATCAGACCAGTCAATCCTAAAGGAAATCAGTCCTGAATATCCATTGTAAGGACTGATGCTGAAGCTGAAACTCCAATAATTTGGCCACCTGATGCAAAAACTGACTTATTTGAAAAGACTCTGATGCTGGGAAAGATTGAAAACAGGAGGAGAAGGGGAGGCGAGTAGATGAAATGGTTGGATGGCATCACCTACTCTATGGGCATGAGTTTGAGCAAGCTCCAGAAATTGGTGATGGACAGGGAAGCCTGGAATGCTGCAGTCAATAGGGAAGCAAAGAGTCAGACACGACTGAGTGACTGAACTGAACTGGAGCTGGAGATAAAGATAAAGATAAGAAAATGATAAAAAGCACAAAATATTAGTGAGATAAACCAAAGTGAACCCTATAAATTTCAGGAGATAAACTGTATTAAAGAAAACTCAATAATGTTAAGTACCAATTCTTTCCTAATTTTTATATAGATTAAATACAATTCAAATAAAAATTCCAGTATGCTCTTTGTAGAAAACAAGCTTATTCCAAATTATATCTGTAAATTCCCCACATCTAGACTATCTAAATTTTGATAAAGGAAAAATATATACACTTCCTAAATTAAAAAAAAAAAAAAAGAACTGTGATCCAAAAGAAGAAAAGAATTAGGGGTTTTACTATGCTTAATGCAAAATATTTTAACCAAAAAACATGGGAAACATATTCAACATAGAATAATAGTAAGTTGGATTTTTTTCTAACTACCAAATGAAATATTTTAATATCAACTACTAACATTTAATTCCCCATTCCCAGTGGTAAAGAATCGCTTGCCAGTGCTAGAGACATAACAGATGAAAGTTTGATCCCTGAGTCAGGAAGATCTCCTGGAGGCAGGCACGGCAATCCACTCCAGTATTTTTGTCTGGAGATACCCTTGGACAGAGAAGTCTGGTGGATTACAGTCCATGGGGTCACAAAGAGTTGGATACGACTGAAGTGACTTAGCATGCACTCACACTAATATTTAATAATCAAAATGACAGGAAAATGTAGAAAGATACTATGGTGTATCTTGTTAAGATGCAAAATCCGATGGCATATATATTATGACTAATTATAGAGAAATTAAGAAAAATAATCTGAAAGAACATGTAAAAAACAATGGCATTTAATTTGTATCATGGCATTATGAATAATGTTTTATTTTTTCTAATATTTAATGAATGTATAAAAATTTATAATGAAAACATATGTTTAAGATTATAAAATGTATTTGTATATATGAGAAGACTAGGCAATGAGTATTGAAAAATATGATTGATTTAGGATAATAGAAGAAACTGAAACATTAAGAGTTCCTGATATTCATTTTATAATATGTATATCATGATGGCAAAATATTTTATGCTAGTCATGATTTGGATGAAGCACAGATCTTCTTTGATGTAACATTTCATAGTATATATGTATTTAATACATATACATATCTATGTTACATATATATACATAAAATGAAAATATATAAAATGGAAAAATGGAGACTTACTTTCTAAATTCTGCTTTTATTTTGTGTCCTAGATCCTGATAATAACATTAAAGTTTCAAATATTTCTGAAAATTCATCTTTGTTAAACTAATCAAGACATATAAAATGGACACCTGAAATCCAGAATGTAGAGAGCTTCCATGAAATTTTGAATAATTGATGCTCAATGGTAATTCTTAGGAGAAGGCAATGGCAACCGACTCTTGCCTGGAAAATCTATGGACGGAGGAGCCTGGTAGGCTGCAGTCCATGGGGTCGCTAAGAGTCGGACACGACTGAACGACTTCACTTTGACTTTTCACTTTCATGCATTGGAGAAGGAAATGGCAACCCACTCCAGTGTTCTTGCCTGGAGAATCCCAGGGACGGGGGAGCCTGGTGGGCTGCCGTCTATGGAGTCGCACAGAGTCGGACACGACTGAAGCGACGCAGCAGCAGCAGCAGAAATTCTTAACAGAATTTTCACTCAATTAAAAATTCTACTCCTAATAGTTATTGCTTGACACTCTAGTAGTAATATCAAAAATGATACACTTAAACATTAAATAGTTATCATATAAATATTGCTACTATCTCACAAGCTCTAAGATCCATCAATGATATAGTTCAAATTCAGAGTTTTTAAAAATGTGAAAAAATGTACGGTCTCATTAAATACGATGCTATAAATGGCTAATCATGCATATGTAATTTATTATAACAATGATATATAGCTTCTATATATAATATCTAAAATTATATGTGTAATACCATTCATCATACTTCTGTCAAGTAGGTTATAGCATTTCTATTTTTCATGTTGGAAAATTTATTCTCGAATATATTAAGAATTTTCATTTCTGAGGCCATGATTAAATCTGGTATTTTTTTATCAGTCCACATTTTCAAAACTATGCAAACTCTCTATAAAATAATGCAAAGAATATGCTAATACATAATAATCAAATTTCAAGGAAATAGTTTTAGGTCATGACACTGAAGGAATCAGTTTGCATATCCTTAAGCTTTTTCAAAAATTTAATATTTTTGGTGGCTTCCCTGGTGGCTCACAGGTTAAAGCGTCTGCCTGGAATGTGGGAGACCCAGGTTCCATCCCTGAGTTGGGAAGATCCCCTGGAGAAGGAAATGGCAACCCACTCCAGTGCTCTTGCCTGGAGAATCCCATGGAGGGAGGAGCCTGGTAGGCTACAGTCCATGGGGTCGCAATGAGTCGGACATGACTGAGTGACTTCATTTCTTCTTCTTCTTCATTTCTAAGCTTTTTCAAAGATTTAATAGATCATAGAAGTGCTCATCAATGATTTTTAACACAACAAAAAGAATGTCAGTTGGGCACTTTTTACTTCCTAAGAGGTATACAATACAAATATGAAATGTACAAAACAAAAACAATCAGATGCAACCTCAATATACAAAATTAGGGAACAGAAAACATTTTCTGTAGAACCAGACAAAATATTTTAGATATCGTGGGCCATGAAGTCTCCATTATGACTACTCAACTCTGACTTCTTAAGTGATGAAAACCATATATAATACTACAAATAAATAGTTGTGGCTGTTTCAATGAATCATTGCTTAAAACAAAGAAAACCTGTAGTCTGAATTAAATCATTATCTGTAATTTGCCAAACCCTAATTCACACCTTCCCAGGTGATTCAGGGGTAAAGAACCTGCCTGTAATGCAGGAGATGCCAGAGATATGGGTTCTATTTCTGGGTCGATCCCCTGGAGGAGGGCATGGCAACCCACTCCAGTATTCTTGCCTGGAGAACCCTATGGACAGAGGAGCCTGGCGGGCTACAGTCCATGGCATCTCAAAGTTAGACACGACTGAAATGACTGAGCACAGCACAACATAGTACACATTTAATTACAAAGTTCAGGAAATCCATGGGACAGAAAGACATATTTAAAAATTCCATGAAGAAAACTTCAGCAAAACCCAGATTTCATTGAATACTACAAGGACAAATAACATGTATTTTTTAAAAAGTTAATTGTAAAAAAAAAAGAAAGATGGAATGGTAACCAACATATTGAAAGATTGTTATGAGACTTATCAACTAACCTACATATAAGGGCTTTAACTGAAAATAAGTTCAAATAGAAAATTCTAGAAATATAAGACAAACTGAAAAAAAAAAAGATATTTCTTTTTTTTTTTTTCCAATTAAAAAATGGTGTGTAATTGATTTACAATGTTATGCTAGTTTCAGGTGTACAGCAAGGTGAATCTGTTATACAGATACATATATTCATTCTTTTTAAGATTCTTTCCCATATAGGCCTTTACAGAGTATTGAATAGAGTTCCTTCTGCTATACAGTAGCTCCTTATTAGTTACCTGCGGCTTCTCTGGTGGCTCAGATGGTAACAAATCTGCCTCACCATTGTGTGTCAATCACAATATTCCAATATATCCCTCACCCCTTTACCATCTTCTACATATGTGGCTCTGTTTAGGTTTTATGCATTCATGTGTGCTAAGTTGCTCCAGTAGTGTCTGATTGTTTGACCTATGGACTGTAGCCTCCCAGGCTACTCTGCCCATGGGATTCTCCAGGCAGGAATACTGGAGTGGGTTGCCATGCCAACATTCAGGAAATCTTCCTGACCCAGGGAGGGAATCCACATTTCTTACTTCTCCTGCATTGGCTGGAAGGTTCTCTACCACTAGTGTAACCTGAGAATACCATTTAGGTTTTATAGATAAGTTCACCTCTAGCCTTTTTTTAAGATTCTGCATGTAAGTTATATCATAGGATATTTGTCTTTGACTTATTCCCTCAGTATGAAAATCACTAAACTCATTTATTTTCCTGAAAATGGCATTATTTGGTTATTTTTTATTGCTGATTGATGTTCTATTGTATATAGGTGCCACATTTTGTTTATTCATTCCTCTATTCATGGATGACATGTTGCTTCCACATTCTGACTATTGTGAATAGTGCTGCAATAAACAGTGGGGTGAAAATATCTCTTCAAATTATGGTTTTCTCAGAAATTTTAATGACTGGTATAATGTGATGCCTCATTATAGTTTTGATTTGCATTTCTCTAATAATTTGTGTACTCCTTGGAAGGAAAGTTATGACCAACCTAGATAGCATATTCAAAAGCAGAGACATTACTTTGCCAACAAAGGTCCATCTAGTCAAGGCTATGGTTTTTACTGTGGTGATGTATGCATGTGAGAGTTGGACTGTGCAGAAGGCTGAGCACTGAAGAATTGATGCTTTTGAACTGTGGTGTTGGAGAAGACTCTTGAGAGTCCCTTGGACTGCAAGGAGATCCAACCAGTCCATTCTGAAGGAGATCAGCCCTGGGATTTCTTTGGAAGGGATGATGCTAAAGCTGAAACTCCAGTACTTTGGCCACGTAATGTGAAGAGTTGACTCATTGGAAAAGACTGTGATGCTGGGAGGGATTGGGGGCAGGAGGAGAAGGGGATGACAGAGGATGAGAAGGCTGGATGGCATCACCGACTCAATGGACGTGAGTCTTCGTCAACTCCGGGAGTTGGTGATGGACAGGGAGGCCTGGCATGCTGCAATTTATGGGGTCGCAAAGAGTCGGACATGACTGAGTGATTGAACTGAACTGAACTGAACTGAATAATTTGTGATGCTGAGCACCTTTTAAAGTGCTTCTTGTTCATCTGTTGGTCTTCTTTAGAGAGATGTTTATTTAGATCTTCCACTTATTTTTTGACTGAGTTGTGATTTTTGTTTGTTTTTTGGTATTGAGCAGTATGAGATGTTTGTCTTTTGGAGATTAATCAGTACCTTCAGTTTCAAATATTTTCTAACATTTGGGAAGTTTTCTTTTTGTTTTCTTTATGGTTTCCTTTGCTGTGTGAAAGTTTTGAAGTTTAATTAGATCCCACTTGTTTATTTTATTTTAATTGATCTAGAGGTGAATCAAAAAAGTTCTTTCTGTGATTTATGTCAGAGTGTTCTCCCTATATTTTCTCCTAAAAGCTTTATAGTATCTCAACCTACATTTAAATATTTAATCTATTTAGAGTTTATTCTGGTGTATAGTGTAAATACAATAGTGTTAGATTGTGTTCTAATATCATTATTTTACATGTAGCTGTCCAGTTTATCCAGCACCACTTATTGAAGAGACTGTCTAAGTAAATCAGTGAAGTAAGTGAAGTCGCTCAGTCATGTCTGACTCTTTGCAACCCCGTGGACTGTAGCCTACCAGGCTCCTCTGTGCATGGGATTTTATAGGCAAGAATACTGGAGTGGGTTGCCATTTCCTTCTCCAGGAGATCTTCCTGACCTAGGGGTTGAACCTGGGTATCCCACATTGTAGGCAGATGCTTTACTGTCTGAGCCACCAGGGAAGAGACTGTCTATTCTCCATCATATATTCTTGCCTTCTTCATCATAGGTCAGTTGACCATAAGTGCATGGGTTTATCTCGGGACTCTCTATCCTGTTTCATCTGTATTTCTACTTTATACCACCATATCCTACAGTTTTCATGACTGTAGCTATGTATAGTATGAACTCAGGGAGCCTGATTACTCCAGCTTCTATTTTTTCTTCTCATATTTCAATTGCCTATTCATAGTCTTTTGTGTTTCCATACAAATTGAAAAGATTTTTGTTCTACTTCTATGGAAAATATGCCATTAATAGTTTTCTGGAGATTGAATTGAATCTGTCAATTTTTTGGTTAGTATAATTATATTCACAATATTGATTTTTCCAATCTAAGAACATGATTTATCTCTCAATCTATGTGTTATCTTTTATTTCTTTCATCAGTATCTTATGTTTTTCTGAACACAAGTTTTTTGCTTCTCTAATAGGTTTATTCCTAGATATTTTATTCTTTTTGATGCAATGGTGAACTGGATTGTTTTCCTATTTTCTCTTCAGATCTGTCATTGTTATTGTATGGGAATGCAAGATTTGTGTGCGTTAATTTTCTATCCTGCAAACTTAAAAAAGATTGTTGATAAACTCTAGTAGTTATCTAGTAGCATCTTTAGGATATTGTATGTATAGTAACATGTAGTCAGCAGTGACAATTTTATTTTTTTTCTCCATCTTGAATTTCTTTCATTGTTTTTAATTTTCTGTAGCCATGAGTAGGATTTCTTAAACTGTGTTGAATAAAAGTGGCTAGAGTGGATACCCTTGTCTAGTTTCTGATCTTAGAGGAAATGCTTTCAGCTTTTCATCATTAAGAACAATGTTCGTTGTAGGTTTGCTGTATGTGGCTTTTGTTATATTGAACTAGATACTTTCTATGCCCCCTTTCTGGAGATTTTTTTCTTTTTTTAACCATAAATGGGTATTGAATTTTGTCAAAAGCTTCTGCATCTATTGAGATGATCATGATTTTTATTCTTCAAGTTATTAATATGGTGCATCACACTGATTAATTTGCATGTATTGAAGAATCTTTGGATCCCTGGGATGATCCCATTTGATCCACATGTAAAATCCTTTTAATCTGTTCTGAATTTGGTTTGCTAGTATTTTAAGGATTTTTGCATTTATGTTCATTAGTAATGTTGCCCTGTAATTTTCTTTTTTTATATGACATCTTTTTTCTACTTTTGGTATCATGGTGATGTTGGCCTCATAGAATGAGCTTGGGTATATTGCTTTCTCTCCATTTTTTGATAGAGTTTTGGAAGGGTAGATGTCAATACGTCTCTAAATATTTGATATAATTTGCCTGTGAAGCCATCTGGTCCTGAACTTTTGTTTGTTGGAAGATTTTTAATTCAGTTTCCATTTCAGTATTTATGATTTGTCAATTCTTATTTTCTTTTTCATCCTGCTTCAGTCTTTTTTATTTTTTTTTAATTTTATTTTGTTTTTAAACTTTACATAATTGTATTAGTTTTGCCAAATACCAAAATGAATCCGCCACAGGTATACATGTGTTCCCCATCCTGAACCCTCCTCCCTCCTCCCTCCCCATTCCATCCCTCAGAGGGTGGGAAGATTTGGGAGAATGGCATTGAAATATGTAAAACATCATGTATGAAACGAGTTGCCAGTCCAGGTTCGATGCACGATACTGGATGCTTGGGGCTGGTGCACTGCTTCAGTCTTGAAAGAATTTATCTTCCTAAGAATTTGTCCATTTCTTCTATGCTATCCATTTTATTGACATTTAGTTGCTTATGCTGCTGCTGCTGCTGCTGCTAAGTCGCTTCAGTCATGTCCGACTCTGTGCAACCCCAGAAACGGCAGCCCACCAGGCTCCCCCGTCCGTGGGATTCTCCAGGCAAGAACACTGGAGTGGGCTGCCATTTCCTTCTCCAATGCATGAAAGTGAAAAGTGAAAGTGAAGTCGTTCAGTCGTGTCTGACTCCTAGCGACCCCATGGACTGCAGCCTCCCAGGCTCCTCCGTCCATGGGATTTTCCAGGCATTATACCTGTTTGTATTTCTAGTACCTGTGTTCTGGTGGATGGAGTTGGGTCTTGTTCTTCTAGTGGACCCAGCAGTGTCATGAGGTGTCTTTTGGTGGGTCTGTGAGCTTAATACAATTTTAGGCAGGCTGTCTGCTGATGAATGGGTTTCTGTTCCTGTCTTACTGGTTGTTTGGCCTGAGGTATTTAGTACAGGAGCTTACAGGGTATTGAGTGGAACTAGTCTTGAAACCCAGAGGGGGACTTAAAAGGAAGAGTTCATATTGATCAATATTCAGAGGGGCTGGGAATTCTCTGGTGGTTTAGTGGCCAGGAACTGGGTTTTCCATCACAGTGGCTCAGTCTTGACCCCCAGCTGGGAAGCCAAGACCTCAGCAGCCATACAGAGTGCCAAAATAAATAAATAAATAAAATAGGGTAAAACAAAGAAAAATCAAGACAAATGGCAAACAATAAGAACAAACAAACAAAAATTAAAATAAAACATAAAATAAGAAAACAACCAAAGAAATTATAACAAAAAAAAGAAAGCAAAGAATTAAAAAAAAAAGAAACTGAAAAATACAAAAAGTAAACAAAAACAGCAAGAAAATCAAAGAAAAAATTGACCACACAAAAATGACAACAAAATAACCAAAACAAAAAAGAGAAAGAAAACAGAGAAAAACCAAGGTGAACAATAAAAACAAAATCATACAAAAACAAACAAAAAAAAAAACAAAGAAAACCCAAAAAACCCTCAAAAACAAAATATAAAACAAAACAACAATAAACAAACAAGCAAAAATAACACAAAAAATTACAACAAAGCCAAAAATTAAAGCTAAAAAAAAAGATAACAGAAACAAAAAGATCAAAAGAATCTGAAAGTAAAAATTTGTTTAAATGTTAATAAATCATATAATTTAAAATTTTTGAAAGTTAAAAATTTTAAATTTCAGAAACAAAACAAGCCAAAATAAACAAACAAAGAAATTTCCCTGGAACCATTGTTATCAGTATCCTTGCCCCCACAGTAAAGCACAGCCAACCTCTACATCCCTAGGAGACACGCTAAGATTTCTAGATATGTATTTGGAATTGCTGTGGGCACATTAAGGGTAGCTCATTCTCTGATCTGGCCCAACTTCTGCATACCCATGCCCCCAAAGTTCACAGCTTGTAGAATTAGACATATCTCTGTTGTGAGAGTGTTTGCTGTCCATTCACAAGTACTGCATGCATTGGATATACCAGGTGGATCACAGGGGTTTTATTCCACTGCTCATGTAGCTGCAAGGAGAGATTTCAATTCCTCTTCCTTAGTGACACAGCCACTGGTGCTCAGCTTTGATTTTGTCCCCAGTTCTACAACTGTGTGGGGCATGCTTTCATATTTGGGTAAGTGGGCCCAGCAATGGTAACCAAGGTACATGTGGACTTGGTCAGGCATGGGGGAGGTGGGGAATAAGGAGGCCATAACTGAGTTGCACATGCTTTCTTTTTTGAGACTCCTTCCCAGCACCCCAGAAGCCAGGGGCTGATGTGTGGGAAAAGAGGCCACAGTGGTGGTTCTGCCCCTTATGTGCTACTGAACAATTGAACCTCACTTCCAAGGCAATGTGTGCTTTTTCCAGGAGTATTCCCAACTGTGGAGCTCCTCACTCTCATTCCCTCAGACTGTTTCAGTGCCGTCCAAAGCGGTCAACAGAGAGAGGTTTGCTCTCTCCTAATCCCACACTTTGGCACCCTGCCCCTGTTTGCACTAGTGTGAAAGTGAAGTCGCTCAGTCGTGTCCAACTCCTTGCGACCCCATGGACTGTAGCCTATCAGGATCCTCCAACCATGGGATTTTCCAGGCAAGAGTGCTGGAGTGGATTGCCACTTCCTTCTCCAGGGGCTCTTCCCAATCCAGGAATCGAACCCAGGTCTCCTACATTGCAGGCAGACGCTTTACCATCTGAGCCACCAGGGAAGTGCAACCATCCATTTCAGGCTGGGCCTCACCAGTCTCTGGCACAGACCATCAGTGGAAATTTCATTCTGTCTTGACTGTCACAGACTAGCCACTGATGAAGGGGGCCTCCCCAGGTACAGTAATCTCTCCTCTATTTCAGCTCTTCCCCAGGGGTATTGGTTCCCTCCCACTAGCTCTTTTCTTCTTCCCTTTCCCTCCTTCATCCTACCAGTTTATGTAGGGATCTTTTCTTGTCCTTTTAATGGAACTTTGTCTAAGGTCCTTTACTAGAGTTCAGAGGGTACTGTGTGTGAATTGTTCCACTTGTAGATATTCTTGATGTAGAAATTAACTTGTAGATATTCTTGATGTAGATATGAACTCCAAAATCTTGTGGAAAGAAATGAACACCAAGAGCTCCTATTTCACCATCTTCAGCACTCTTGATAATTTACTTTAAATACAATAGTGGTATTCTTGCTAGGATAAACATAGAGATGATTTCCTGCATTTTGAAGATATAGATTAAAATAATTTTAGGTGAAATAATTCTAGTGTCTGTGATTTGATTCAAAATAATCTGGGATACATTGAGTGTGAAAGTGGATCTATGTACAGATGAGACAAGTTAGGCTAAGAAGTGACAATTGTTGAAAATGAATGACAGACACATGGAGGTTCATTTTACTATTCTACTTTACATGCAATTAATTTTTTCTATAATTATAAATTTCCAAAATTTTCTGTAATTACAATTAAAAATTATTAATTTAGAGATACACATAATAACACATAAAAGAAATGCCACTAACCTTGTTATATGAATGCATTAAGAAATACTTTTTACTAGAATTGTGGAGAATTAAGATGTGAAAAGAAGAGAAGCGAAAAGCAAAGGAGAAAAGGAAAGATATAAGCATCTGAATGCAGAGTTCCAAAGAATAGCAAGAAGAGATAAGAAAGTCTTCCTCAGTGATCAATGCAAAGAAATAGAGGAAAACAACAGAATAGGAAAGACTAGAGATCTCTTCAAGAAAACTAGAGATACCAAGGGAACATTTCATGCAGAGATAGGCTCGATAAAGGACAGATATAGTATGGACCTAACAGAAGCAGAAGATATTAAGAAGAGATGGCAAGAATACACAGAAGAACTGTACAAAAAAGATCTTCATGACCAAGAAAACCACGATGGTGTGACCACTCACCTAGGGCCAGATATCCTGGAATGTGAAGTCAAGTGGGCCTTAGAAAGCATGACTACGAACATAGCTAGTAGAGGTGATGAAATTTCAGTTGAGCTATTTCAAATCCTGAAAGATGTTGCTGTGAAAGTGCTACACTCAATATGCCAGCCAATTTGGAAAACTCAGCAGTGGCCGCAGGACTGGAAAAGGCCAGTTTTCATTCCAATCCCCCAAAAAGGGCAATGCCAAAGAATGCTCAAACCATGCACAATTGTACTCATCTCACATGCTAGTAAAGTAATGCTCAAAATTCTCCAAGCCAGGCTTCAGCAATACGTGAACCATGAACTTCCAGATGTTCAAGCTGGTTTTAGAAACGGCAGAGGAACCAGAGATCAAATTGCCAACATCTACTGGATCATGGAGAAAGGAAAAGGGTTCCAGAAAAACATATATTTCTGCTTTATTGACTATGCCAAAGCCTTTGACTGTGTGGATCATAATAAACTGTGGAAAATTCTGAAAGAGATGAGAATACCAGACCACCTGACCTGCCTCTTGAGAAATCTGTATGCAGGTCAGGAAGCAGCAGTTAAAACTGGACATGGAACAACAGACTGGTTCCAAATAGGAAAAGGAGTATGCCAAGGCTGTATATTGTCACCCTGCTTATTTAACTTATATGCAGAGTACATCATGAGAAATGCTGGGCTGGAAGAAACACAAGCTGGAATCAAGATTGCTGTGAGAAATATGAATAACCTCAGATATGCAGATGACACCACCCTTATGGCAGAAAATGAAGAGGAACTAAAGAGCCGCTTGATAAAAGTGAAAGAGGAGAGTGAAAAAATTGGCTTAAAACTCAACATTCAGAAAATGAAGATCATGGCATCTGGTCCCATCACCTCATGGGAAATAGATGGGGAAACAGTGGAAACAGTGTCAGACTTTATTTTTCGGGGCTCCAAAATCACTGCAGATGGTGATTGCAGCCATGAAATTAAAAGACACTTATTCCTTGGAAGGCAAGTTATGACCAACCTAGATAGCATATTCAAAAGCAGAGACATTACTTTGCCAACAAAGGTCCATCTAGTCAAGGCTATGGTTTTTCCAGTAGTCATGTATGGATGTGAGAGTTGGACTGGGAAGAAAGCTGAGAGCTGAAGAATTGATGCTTTTGAACTGTGGTGTTGGAGAAGACTCTTGAGAGTCCCTTGGACTGCAAGGAGATCTAACCAGTCCATATTAAAGGAGATCAGTCCTGGGTGTTCTTTGAAAGGAATGATGCTAAAGCTGAAACTCCAGTATTTTGGCCCCCTCATGTGAAGAGTTGACTCATTGGAAAAGACTCTGATGCCTGGAAGGACTGGGGGCAGGAAGAGAAGGGGACGACATAGGATGTAATGGCTTGATGGCATCACCCACTTGATGGATGTGAGTTTGAGTGAACTCCAGGAGTTGGTGATGGACAGGGAGGCCTGGCGTGCTGCAATTCATGGGGCTGCAAAGAGTCACTCAGGGACCCAACTGAGAGACTGAACTGAACTGAAGATGGGATTAACTGACAAAATAATTAAGTTGACAACTTTTTTGGTGCTTTATTTTTTCCTTTCTCTTTTCATCTAGTCCCCACCTAGTCAACTATCATAACTTATTCATTTTTTAAAAACCTCTTTTTCTTTCTATCCAGGCCCACTGTACCTGAATATTTTACTGTCCTATGGAAGAAACTCTCAAGATTTCCATTTTTAAATTAAACTAATTTCTGTTAATTGATAATGTTGAAAAGAATTCTCAACTAATGTCAAATGGTATTCCTGGAATTTCACATATTTTCTTTGAAATTAAATATATTTATCCATCCTAAAGTACTGAGTGGTTACAACTCTACTATTAAATGGAGTTTGTACAAGTCTAAGTGACTGAGTGTGGATGTCCATGCTGAAGAATTGAATAGGTATATCCATGCCAAGAAACTGAGTGGGCATGTCCACAAGGAATGATGTTGAAGGTGAAACTCCAATACTTTGGCCACGTGATACAAAGAGCTGACTCATTTGAAAAGACCCTGATTCTGCGAAAGATTGAGGGTAGAAGGAGAAGGGGACGACAGAGGATGAGATGGTTGGATGGCATCACTGACTGAATGGACATGAGTTTGGGTAAACTCAGGAAGTTGGTGATGGACAGGGAGGCCTGGTGTGCTGCAGTTCATGGGGTCACAAAGAGTCAGACACGACTGAGCAACTGAACTTAACTGAACTGAACACTTGTTTTATTTTGTAAATGTTTGTGTGAATTTTTGACATTCTAACTCTCCTGTGAGGATGAGAAAATCATAAAGGTACATGTTTGCATAAGTAACATTTCTCACTATGAGGACTATAAGGATGCAAAATCTCAGAATTATAGTGTTGCAGTGTTATCTGGGAACTGAGCAGAAGCAAGTAGAGCTCGTCAATTATAAAAGCCTCTCTATTTGCCCTGCCTCTTTCTTAGAGAAAACCTGAAGTCTCCCAGGTCTCCCTGAGTCACAAAAGAGCAGGCTTGAGCAGAAAATGATTGGGACAATAGAACCACATACTCTGTGTCCAGTGCACTTTTCTGAGTTGTTTTAAAGATACTAACAGTAGAAGGAAAATGTTAACTGTGTGATGACCAGACCGTGTGCATGACTTAAGCTGCTCCATCTTGAGCAGTACTGAATCTATGGCTAGCACAATTCTATGAACTGGCCTCAAGAAAATGGAATTAACATTATTGCTTGTAATAATCTATATCTTTGTGGGCATCAGCATAATTGTAGCTTGCTCTGGAAAGAACAACTAAAATTGTCAGCATAGAGCTGGTACAGATCCATGTAGACATTTTCTACTCTGAAAATATGGCACCCTATGTCAGCATGAAGTTACAGAAAGCAGACCTTTGCTGCTAAACCCATAGAAGTGGGATATCTGACAAATGGAGTTTGTAAGCTCTTTTGAACCTTTCCTGGCTGTCTATTTTTGTTTCCCTGAAATGTTTATTATAAAAATGAGATTACTAGGTAACATTTAATTTAAATCTTGACAACTGCTCTACTGAATGTATACAATACCTTTCTTAAACTATTGATACATTTCTTGGATTAAAAGGAATAGGAATGGAGAATTAAATAGTTAAAGAATGACTGACTCTGAACCCCTAGTTTTGCCCTTAGCAAATTTACAGGGAGACAACAATGGAAGAATAACATCCAATTGCAAGTGGACCACACAAGCAAGATAGCATCCAAAAGATCAGAAGATGTCAGTAGGTCTGCATGCAATGGGAAAGTGACAAAGAATCTGACCTCCTATCTTAATAATTAACTGAGATTGTTTCCCCTTTTTCCATTTAAAAACGGTCATGGTATTGATGAATTTATGGCACCACTCTTATGGCAGAAAGTGAAGAAGGACTAAAAAGCCTATTGATGAAAGACGAGAGTGAAAAAGTTGGCTTAAAACTCAACATTCAGAAAACTAAGATCGTGCCATCTGCTCTCATCACTCCACGGCAAATAGATGGGGAAACAATGGAAACAGTGACAGACTTTATATTTTGGCGCTCCAAAATCACTGCAGATTGTAACTGCAGCCATGAAATTAAAAGACACTTGCTCCTTGGAAGAAAAGCTTTGACTAACCTAGACAGCATATTAGAAAGCAGAGACGTTACTTTATCAAAAAAAGTCTGTCTAGTCAAAGCTATGTTTTATTCCAGTAATCATGTATGGATGTGAGAGTTTAACTATAAAGAAAGCTGAATGCTGAAAAACTGATGCTTTTGAGCTGCAGTGTAGGAGAAGATCCTTGAGAGTCCCTTGGGCTGCAAGGAGATCCAACCAGTCAATCCTAAGGAAAATCAGTTCTGAATATTCATTGGAAGGACTCAAGCTGAGGCTAAGACTCCAATACTTTGGCCACCTAATGCAAAGAACTGACTCATTTGAAAAGACCCTGATCCTGTGAAAGATTGAGGGTGGAAGGAGAAGGGGACAACAGAGGATGGGATTGTTGGAGGGCATTGTTGACACAATGGACATGAGTTTGAGTAGGCTCCAGGAGTTGGTGAAGGACATGGAAGCCTGGCCTGCTGCATTTCATGGGGTCTCAAGGAATCAGACACAACTGAGCAACTGAACTGAACTGAACTGAGATTGTTTCCCCTTTTTCATTTTAAAAACTGTCATGATACTGATGAATTTATTTGTAGGACAGCAATAGAGAAAGAGACATAGAGAACAGACATACGGACATGGCAGGAGGTGAGGACGGAGAGGGTGAGATGTATGGAGATAGTAACATGGAAACTTACAATACCATATGTAAAATAGATAGCCAATGGGAATCTGCTGTATGACTCGGGGAACTCAGAGGCTCTGTAACAACCTAGAGGGATGGGATGGAGAGGGAAACGGGAAGGAGTTTCAGGAGGGCGGGGACATGAGTGAACCCGTGGCTGATTCTTGTTGATATTTGACCAAAAACAACAAAGATCTGTAAAACAATTAACCTTCAATTAAAAAATTTTTTTAAAGTCTAATAAAATGTGCCCATCTGCATATATATATATACGCATTTATATATATATATATATACACATTTATATATATATATATAAAATCTGTTGAACGTGAAAGTTCGTAAAACTACTTAAAATAATAATAGTAAAAAAACTGTCATGGCTCAGCAGAATCTTTGGAGTTGGTCTCAGGACATGATTCCACCTCTACCCAGATTGTCAGCTTTTCTGAATTAAGTTACTTTCCTCTCTACCAACACTTGCCCCTGAATTTTGGCTTTTGAGCAACAAGTAGCCAAACACAAGTTCTATACAATCCTAAATGAAAAAGAAATGGGGAGAGGAAGTACCAAAGAAAAGAAAAGAAAAGAAGATCAGAATCTTGAAAAGAACAATTTGTTTTGATGTTAAAAAGCCATTTTCTTTAATTTCAGTGATTCAGCCATACATCTTTCTTTTCATTGTTCCTTATTTTTCTCCACTTAAAATAAATATGTGAAAATATAAGCTATTAGTAAAGTTTAAATTAAACTCAGAAAATTCTTGTCATTTAAATTTCTGCAACTTTAATTTAAGATGGACTACAAATATTAATAATTGAGTTTTCTTCAAATACAGAGCTGCTGATTTACCTAATTAAAAAATATATATATATTTCACTTGTTTGTATAGTATTCAATTTTGAACAGCTCTAACTAGAATAAATAATTGTGTAAATAAAAAATTAAGTCTTTCAGCACTTCAAAAACCCACCATAAATTTAATTGCTATCAGATCCCACAGAGGATCAGTTCATTGCCAAATAGTTCAGCATCTGCTAATAAATGAAGAGAGGATGCTGAGTTGATTATAAATCTGTCGATAACTTGTGACATGGCAGTACTATTTTTAATGACCCTGAGACTTATATTAAAAAATTAAATGAATCAAACAGTCAAAGGCAGGTGCTTTACTACTAGAACATGGATAAGGAATAAAAGTATTTTCAGCACCAAATAGTTAATGATAATTTATATGTGCAAGGCAGTGTAAAGAGGGCAAATCATAGTATTTCCTTGGAACTTAATTTGGTGTCAGAAAAAGAATTTTATGTGCTGTTTGACTGGTACAATCTTTCAAGTACTGTACTTTGTGCATACTACAGATAAAGATCAGAAAATTTATTTCAAGAAGACTTCCAAATGCTGCAGCATTAGCAAAGATTGAACAAGGAGCTATGTGATCTTAAGTAAACCTCCCATATTTCTAAAGATGTTTGGGTTGGGAGAAATGATCTTTGAATGTGTTTGCTTAGAAATGTCATGAGAACAGACAATTACTGGGTATGGTGGCACTGTGCATTGCACAAAAAATTGGAACTCAGAGTGGATTTGGGGTTGCTTAACTGTTAATGGAAAAGTGAGGAGTTTAAGTTAGAGATATTATATAATTTGAATTGAAATGACTTGTTATGGCATCATGTATCATGGCAGAAAAACAAAATTGTCATTTGGTATTCTGAAAGGAAATTTAAGATAAGCTACAAAGACACTCTAGTCCTTTTAGATATTAATTTTAAAGTATTTAATTTGAAACATTAAAAAACATGTATTTGTGTCTTTGGGGCTTCTTTGGTGGCTCAGATGGTAAAGAATCTGCCTGCAATGTGGGTAGACCCAGATTCGATCCCTAGGTTGGGAAAATCCCCTGGAGAAGGGAATGTCTATTCACTCCAGTATTCTTGCCTGGAGAATTCTATGGACAGAGGTTTGTTTGTTTGCTTTGTTTTTCTGTTTTAGATATGTAAAAAGTAGCATTTTCCCTACTACCTTCTTTAGCAAGTAGTTAGAGGCCTCTATCAATGGCACCCCACTCCAGTACTCTTGCCTGGAAAATCCCATGGATGGAGGAGCCTGGTGGGCTGCAGTCCATGGGGTCGCACAGAGTTGGACACGACTGAGCGACTTCACTTTGACTTTTCACTTTCATGCATTGGAGAAGGAAATGGCAACCCACTCCAGTGTTCTTGCCTGGAGAATCCCAGGGACGGGGGAGCCTGGTGGGCTGCCGTCTCTGGGGTCGCACAGAGTCGGACACGACTGAAGCGACTTAGCAGCAGCAGCAGCATACTATGTTATTAAAAATTCTGGCTTCAATTTGGAACTTTGGAACTCATGACATATATTAATTAAGTATTCTCTTAAAGAGAAAAATATCTATAAAGAAAAAATGACCTAAGGTTATTTTCTACTTACCAAAAGTACCCTGATGACAAGGCATTCTTTTTTATAGTAGTTGATGTTATTGTATATAATTAATATTAAATATGGAAAACAAAAAAAATTAAGTTAAACCTCCTAACTAGAAAATATTTTTCATCTTGTCACTTTACCAACTGTATTTACTTGTTTGTTTTTCATTATAAGCTCCAGGTTTTACTTTTATAAAAGAATTAAGACAAAAATAGAATATTTGCTAAAGGTCAATCAGTAAAATTATGAGTGACAAGATTTATTAATAGAATAAGAACCAAAAGTCCCGATTTGTCAAAAGCAATTCATTTTTAAATATCCAGAGCAAAGCCATTAATCATTATTACATGTATTATTTGCCAGTTTCTATATAAAAGTTTCAGTTAGCAGTATTTCTTGAGTTCACCTGACACAGTTACTATTTTGGAAAATTGCAACTGTGTTTTTCTAGTTCTAATTAGTGTTCCTTTATGAGTCATTCAGCAAAAATTTTAATAATCTGTTCTCTGAATATTTGAACATTGTTATCCACAAAATGGAAAACTATCATTAAAGCACAATTAGTGGAGGAGAATCAGGTTTACAGAAACTGCAGTCTGAAGTGTTTTAGCAATTTTCTTTAGATGAGTAGATTCATGTGATTAGCAATAACACTGGCTTTATAAACTGACTTTAAATACTGGCTTCATAAAAATCCGTGCAGAGGATATTAAGAAGAGGTGGCAAGAATACAAAGAAGAACAATACAAAAAAGATCTTCATGACCAAGATAATCACAACAGTATCATCACTCACCTAGAGCCAGACATCCTGGAATGCTAAGTCAAGTGGGCCTTAGGAAACATCACTATGAACAAAGCTAGTGGAGGTGATGGAATTCCAGTTGAGTTATTTCAAGTCCTAAAAGATGATGCTGTGAAAGTGCTGCACTCAATATGCCAGCAAATTTTGAAACCTCAGCAGTGGGCACAGGACTGGAAAAGGTCCGTTTTTATTCCAGTCTCAAAGAAAGGCAATGCCAAAGAATGCTCAAATTACCGCACAATCGCGATAATCTCACACGTTAGTAAAGTAATCTTCAAAACTCTCCAAGCCAAGCTTCAACAGTACATGAACTGTGAACTTCCAGATGTTCAAGCTGGTTTTAGAAAAAGCAGAGGAGCCAGAGATCAAATTGCCAACATCCGCTGGATTATTGAAAAAGCAAGAGAGTTCCAGAAAAACATCTATTTCTGCTTTATTGACTATGCCAAACCTTTGACTGTGTGGATCACAACAAACTGTGGAAAATTCTCAAAGAGATGGGAATATCAGACCACCTGACCTGCTTCTTGAGAAATCTGTATGCAGGTCAGGAAGCAACAGTAAGAATTGGACATGGAACAACAGACTGGTTCCAAATAGGAAAAGGAGTATGTCAAGACTGTATATTGTCACTCTGCTTATTTAACTTATATTGGGCTGCAAGGAGATCCAGCTAGTCCATCCTAAAGGAAATCAGTCTTGACTATTCATTGGAAGGACTGATGTTGAAGCTGAAACTCCAAAACTTTGGCCACCTGATGCAAAGAACTGACTCATTTGAAAAGACCCTGATGCTGGAAAAGATTGAAGGCATGAGGAGAAGAGGACAACAGAGGATGAGATGGTTGGATGGCATCACTGATTCAATGGACATGAGATTGAGTAAGCCCATGGAGTTGGTGATGGACAGGGAGGCCTGCCGTGCTGCAGTCCATGGGGTCTCAAAGAGTCAGACACGACTGAGCAACTGAACTGAACTGAACTGAAGGAGGGTTTAGGTTGACTACTTACTTTAATAGATCAGTTCATAAAGGCCCATCTTTGTACAGAAATGTGGTAAATCAATTTGCATAAGTGATAGAAAGATGATATGTGTTTAAATATAGAAGAAAATTTGAATAATAATGAACAAATTTATAATAAAAAGATTTTCAAAACAAATATAGTTTCAAGCAATTTTTTGAAATCATGTCATTTACTCTTTCCAGTAATTTCTTATTACCATTTTTTCTGTGACAAGGTTCATTCAGCCACTCAGATGATAGCAAAAGTTAGAATAAAAAGTATTGAGTATTTTTGTTCTTTTTATTACTGAGTAATATTCCATTCTATATGTGTACCACATCTTTATCCATTCATCTGTTGATAGACATTTGCTCGCTCCCATATCGTGGCTATTGTAAATAGTGCTGCAATGAATATTGGGGTTCATGTATGTTTTCAACTATGCCAAAGCCTTTGACTGTGTGGATCATAATAAACTATGGAAAATTTTGAAAGAGATGGGAATACCAGAACACCTGATCTGCCTCTTGAGAAATTTGTATGCAGGTCAGGAAGCAACAGTTAGAACTGCACATGGAACAACAGACTGGTTCCAAATAGGAAAAGGAGTTCGTCAAGACTGTATATTGTCACCCTGCTTATTTAACTTATATGCAGAGTACATCATGAGAAATGCTGGACTGGAAGAAACACAAGCTGGAATCAAGATTGCTGGGAGAAATATCAATCACCTCAGATATGCAGATGACATCACCCTTATGGCAGAAAGTGAAGAGGAACTCAAAAGCCTCTTGATGAAAGTGAAAGTGGAGAGTGAAAAAGTTGGCTTAAAGCTCAACATTCAGAAAACGAAGATCATGGCATCCAGTCCCACCACTTCATGGGAAATAGATGGGGAAACAGTGGAAACAGTGTCAGACTTTATTTTTCTGGGCTCGAAAATCACTGCAGATGGTGACTGCAGCCATGAAATTAAAAGACGCTTACTCCTTGGAAGGAAAGTTCTGACCAACCTAGATAGCATATTCAAAAGCAGAGACATTACTTTGCCAACAAAGGTCCGTCTAGTCAAGGCTATGGTTTTTCCAGTGGTCATGTATGGATGTGAGATTTGGACTGTGAAGAAGGCTGAGCGCCAAAGAATTGATGCTTTTGAACTGTGGTGTTGGAGAAGACTCTTGAGAGTCCCTTGGACTGCAAGGAGATCCAACCAGTCCATTCTGAAGGAGATCAGCCCTGGGATTTCTTTGGAAAGAATGATGCTCAAGCTGAAACTCCAGTACTTTGGCCACCTCATGCGAAGAGTTGACTCATTGGAAAAGACTCTGATGGTGGGAGGGATTGGGGGCAGGAGGAAAAGGGGACGACAGAGGATGAGATGGCTGGATTGCATCACTGACTTGATGGACACGAGTCTCAGTGAACTCCGGGAGTTGGTGATGGACAGGGAGGCCTGGCATGCTGTGATTCATGGGGTCGCAAAGAGTCGGACACCACTGAGCGACTGATCTGATCTGGTTATTCGCCTAGAAGAGGGATTGCTGGTGCACACAGTAGCTCAATTTTCAGTTTTTTAAGAAAGCCCCATACTGTTCTCCATAGAGGCTCTACCGATTTACATCTCCACCAACAGTACTGGAAGGCTTTCTCTTCTCCACACACTTTCCAGCACTATTGTTTGTAGATTTTTTTTTTATGATGGCATTTCTGACTGACATGAGGCAGTATCTCTTTGTAGTTTTGATTATTTTGATTTGCATTTCTCTAATAACTAGTAATGTTGAGCATCTTTTCATGTGCTTTCTGGTCATCTGTATGTCTTCTTTGGAGAAATGTCTATTTAGGTCTTCCACTCATTTCTTTTGATAAGATGATGTGTTTTATATTGACCTGCATGAGCTGTTAACATATTTTTAAGATTAACATCTCCATTGTCTTTTTTTGTAAATATTTTCTCCTGTTCTCAGGGTTGTCTTTTTGTTTGTTTATGGCTTTCTTTGCTGTGCTTTTAAGTTTAATTAGATTTTATTTTTTCTTTTTTTCGTTTTTTTTTTTTTTTTTTTTTTTTTACTTTTCATTCCTCTAGGGGGTGTAAAGAAAAGTAAAAAGGAAAAAATCTTGCTGTTATTTATGTCAGAGTGTCCTGTGTTTTTTCTCTAAGAGCTTTATAGTATCTGGCCTTACAGTTATGTCTTTAATCCATTTTGAGTTTATTTTTGTACATGGTGTTAGGGAGCATTCTAATTTCATTCGTTTACCTATAGCTGTTCAGTTTTCCCAGCACAACTTCTTGAAAAGGCTATCTTTTCTCCATTGTATAGTTTGCATCCTTTGTCATAGATTAGGTTAACAGGGTTTATCTCTAGGCTTCCTCTCTTGCTACTGCTGCTAAGTCGCTTCAGTCGTGTCCGACTCTGTGCAACTCCATAGATGGCAGCCCACCAGGCTTCCTCTACTGTGTATTTCTGTTTTTGTCATACAGCATGAAGTAAGTCAGACACAGAAAGACAAATATTGTATGATATCAGTTAAACTACCTCTAAAAGTGGGGGGTGGTGCTAGAAATGAACTTATTTACAAAATAGAAGTGGAGTGGCTGATGTAGTAGAGAAGACAATGGCACCCCACTCCAGTACTCTTGCCTGGAAAATCCCATGGACGGAGGAGCCTGGTTGGCTACAGTCCATGGGGCCGCTAAGAGTCGGACAGGACTGAGCAACTTCACTTTCACTTTTTGCTTTCATGCATTGGAGAAGGAAATGGCAACCCACTCCAGTGTTCTTGCCTGGAGAATCCCATGGACGGAGGAGCCTGGTGGGCTTCCGTCTATGAGGTCGCACAGAGTTGGACACGACTGAAGCAACTTAGCAGCAGCAGCAGCAGCTGATGTAGAAAATAAGCTTATGGTTACCAGGGGATAAATAGGGGAAAGGGATAAATTGGGAGACATAGACGGATATATACAAACTGCCGTTTTAAAGTAGACAACTAGTAAGAAACTGCTGTAGAGCGTAGGGAACTCTACTTAATCTGTAATGACCTATATGGGAAAAATTAGTTTAAAAAGAGTGTATATATTTATATGAATAATTCACTTTGCTGTACACCTGAAATTAACCCAATATTGTAAATCAACTCTACTCCAATAAAAACATTTTAAAAAATGCTGAGTATTAACTTTTCCTGAATAAGCATACCAAAGTTTATTCTGAGATAACTGAATAGAGTTTTAGAAATATCTGTGGTGATTTAATGGAAGAGGACTAAGTTTTGATCCTCTTCTTTCATTAAGTGTCAGTTTTAATGCTGGGTTTTCAACTACATACAAAACTTAAATACTTTCTCAAATGAAATTGTTTTTTTTTTTTTTAATTCTAAAACAGCAGTGAAATATCCTTAATATAATATGCAAATTTTATATGGTAATAATAATAGATATTTCTACTGTATTTATAACATTAAGAATGAGTACATTTTCCAGTTTATTCAAGAAATTATAGTCTTGTCTATTCACTGTAATGAATATTAATGGGAAGAGAGGAGGAATTATCCACTATATTGTGCAGATGGAGTAGTTTCACTTCAACCCACACTATGATACTAAAGGAGAAATCAATGTAAACAAAGTTAAAAATATTTAATTTGCAAAGCCTTAATCCAGAGAGTGTTTAAGTCATCTTTCAGATCTTCATAAAATATGGAGTGATAAATTAGAAAAAAGAACTTAGACAATGAAGCAAGGGGAATTAAGGATGGATGAGGATTTCAAAATGGACCCAGGAATAAAACAAGCACAATCAATGCATACCCTAAATCTTACAAAGCTTACAAAAAAATCCCATGATAGTAGAAGCTGAATTTTGCCACCACCAATGGGGTAGAACAGGTTATTTTTAGGATAAGCCTCTGGTTTCACCAGAGTTTTATTTAACTAGAAGTACTGCATGAACAGTATATCAAATAGATATAAGGAATTTCAATGAGAATCAAGTTATTTATCCTAATTTTCTCTCCACCAACCCCATTACTTTTAACAAATTTTAACCAGTCTTTAGTGGGAAGGGATTCTTTCTTGTGATCACTAATGATTTTAAATGACATGATTAAGACTCCTCATTTTGATCCATCAATCAGAGTATTCTGGGCTGTATACAAATCATTTAAAATGAGTATCCAGCTCAATTGCATTATTTCAATTCCCCTGAACTGTTGCTGTTTTCTTTCCAAAATAATTATTTTTTTTTTTCTGAATGAGTTTCTTAAATTTCAATAACATATTTAAAATTATATTTCTTACTCTATCAAATTTATATAGCATGTTTTGTTTCCATACACTAAGAGGTGAAAACAAATTCACTTAGTTTCCACTAACAATGTGTTACTAGTATTACATTTACTTTCACATGACCAAAACAAAATTATACTAATAAAGTAATAATAAATTAAAATAATGGAATAGTATCTTAGTAATGAATATGAAGGAAAGCTATGACCAACCTACATAGCATATTCAAAAGCAGAGATATTACTTTGCCAACAAAGTCCATCTAGTCAAGGCTATGGTTTTTCCAGTGGTCATGTATGGATGTGAGAGTTGGACTGTGAAGAAGGCTGAGCGCCGAAGAATTGATGCTTTTGAACTGTGGTGTTGGAGAAGACTCTTGAGATTCCCTTGGCCTGCAAAGAGATCCAACTAGTCCATTCTAAAGAAGATCGGTTCTGGGTGTTCTTTGGAAGGAATGATGCTAAGGCTGAACTCCAGTACTTTGGCCACCTCAGTCAAGAGTTGACTCATTGGAAAGGACTCTGATGCTGGGAGGGATTGGGGGCAGGAGGAGAGGGGACAACAGAGGATGAGATGACTGGATGGCATCACCAATGCGATGGACCTGAGTTTGAGTGAACTAAGGGAGTTGGTGATGGACAGGGAGGCCTGGTGTGCTGCAATTCATGGAGTCGCAAAGAGTCAGACATGACTGAGTGACTGAACTGAACTGAATGAATATCAATAGCAATTTGCACTAATATTGTATATAATAACGCAAGCTGGAATCAAGATTGCTGGGAGAAATATCAATAACCTCAGATATGCAGATGACACCACCCTTATGGCAGAAAGTAAAGAGGAACTAAAGAGCCTCTTGAGGAAAGTGAAAGAGGAGAGTGGAAAAGTTGGCTTAAAACTCAACATTCAGAAAATGAAGATCATGGCATCAGGCCCCATCACTTCATGGCAAGTAGATGGGGAAACAGTGGAAATGGTGGCTGATTTTATTTTTGGGTGCTCCAAAATCACTGCAGATGGTGATTGCAGCCATGAAATTAAAAGATGCTTACTCCTTGGAAGGAAAGTTATGACCAACATAGACAGCATATTAAAAAGCAGAGACATTACTTTGCCAACAAAGGTCCATCTAGTCAAGGCTATGGTTTTTCCAGTGGTCGTGTATGGATGTGAGACTTGGACTATTAAAAAAGCTGAGTGCTGAAGAATTGATGCTTTTAAACTGTGGTGTTGGAGAAGACTCTTGAGAGTCCCTTGGACTGCAAGGAGATCCAACCAGTCCATCCTAAAGGAGATCAGTCCTGGGTGTTCTTTGGAAGGACTGATGTTGAAGCTGAAACTCCAATACTTTGGCCACCTGATGTGAAGAGCTGACTCATTTAAAAAGACCCTGATGCTGGGAAAGATTGAGGGCAGGAGGAGAAGGGGATGACAGAGGATGAGATGGTTGCATGGTATCACCAAATCAATGGACATGAGTTTGTGTAGACTCCATCAGTTGGTGAGGGACAGGGAGGCCTGGCGTGCTGCCGTTCATGGGGTCACAAAGAGTCGGACACGACTGAGTGAATGAACTGAACTGAACTGAAATGTTTTTGCTCTTATTAACCTCATATAAATCTTCAGATATTACCTTTGCTTCACTGTGGATGTCTAATTAAAAGCCAACATATAAAATGTACATTAGTTGAATGCAATTTCTGGCAAAGACAATAAAGATACAAGGATCACATACTGGCATACATTAGAGATATTGTGTGTTTAGTTCCAGACCATTGTAATAAAGCAAGCTGCATATTTTTTTTTAATTTTGGTTTCCAAACACATATAGAAGCTAAAAAATTGGCACAAAATGCAGTTTATGGTTAAAAAAAAAATCTGCTAAGCACAGTAAAGTGAAGTGCAATAAAATGAGATATACTTGCATATACTAGTCTAAAATTCAATAGGGTAAAAATCCTATGTCAATTAAGGGAGAAATCCTTAAAGAAAGGTAAACTTCTCTTAATAGTATCAGTGATTCAAAATCTTTTGCATCACTTTGTACACACTTTGAACAAAACTTTGGTGTATTGTTTATTTTGATTTTCCTTATTTGCTATTGCACACTTTATTCAATCTGAAAAAATAAAGATACACTTTAACAATATCTTTAAGACCTTCCAAGTTCATATTCATGTAATTATTGATTTACATCCATGTCCCACTTCATTTAGGAAATATTTCTTTTGAAATTTGTATCAATTGCAAATAGTTATTTTAGTTCATGGATTTTTTTTATCATAAGAATGATATGCCAATGGATTCTTATTATGAAAAAATAACTAAACAAATAGGTAAGTAAATGAAAGTTACTCAGTCATGTCCAACTCCGTGACCCCATGGACTATACAGCCCATGGAACTTTCCAGGCCAGAATACTGGGGTGGATAGCCATTCCCTTCTCCAGGGGATCTTCCCAACTCAGAAATTGAACCCAGGTCTCCCACACTGCAGGCAGATTCTTTACCAACTGAGCCACCAGGGAAGACCAATAAAACTGGTGTGGGTAGCCTATTTTCTTCAGCTAATCTTTCCAATCCAGGAATTGAACCAGGGTCTCCTGCATTGCAGGTGAATTCTTTACCAGCTGAGCTACCAGGGAAGGCCTAAACTAAACATATAAGGCAATATATATTCTTAATCCATGGTTGCCACAGTTTATTTCCTCCCTAGAAGTAAACACTTGTTATCATTAGGGCTTTCATGTTTCTAGGCATCTATGTACATTCATAAATATTCATGCATAAACATATATGTAGATCAGGTGATGGTGGGCCACCTAGATTCTCCTTTTAAGACCAAAGATCTTCCTTTCATCTTCCCAGTTGGCTAACAACTCTAAGTTGAATTTCTCTCCAGATATCATCTTCTGTTGAAAGGAGTCACCTCACCCAAAGTCATGAGCATTGCCTCAGAGCTGCTGCTGCTGCTGCTAAGTTGCTTCAGTTGTGTCCGACTCTATGCAACCCCATAGACGGCAGCCCACCAGGCTCCCCTGTCCCTGGGATTCTCCAGGCAAGACCACTGGAGTTGGTTGCCATTTCCTTCTCCAATGCATGAAAGTGAAAAATGAAAGTGAAGTCGCTCAGTCATGTCCAACTCTTAGCGACCCCATGGACTGCAGCCCACCAGGCTCCTCCATCCATGCTATTTTCCAGGCAAGAGTACTGGAGTGGGGTGCCATTGCTTTCTCCACAGTCTACATCTATTACCTGTTTGATATAGCAATATAAAAGTTTTGTCTTCTTGCCTCAATTTGAAGTTGCTCTGAAGGGCCTTGATAAAATACCTGTGGGATTAGCTGAGGCCTTTGTTTATAGTTCAACTTCTTTCTCTGACCATTCAGAGCAATCCCCACAGACTTCTTGTGCAATAATCTGCTTCTGTGTTTATTCCTTAAGAAACAAAATCTAAGATAGTCAAAAGCAAGTGTGGGCTAATGAAGCAAGTGTGAACTGGTAATTGGAGACCAATCATCTACTGGCTCAGTTCAGTTCAGTCGCTCAGTCATTTCCAACTCTTTGCAACCCCATGAATCGCAGCACACCAGGCCTCCCTGTCCATCACCAACTCCTACTGGCTAGTTGGGAAAAAAAGTCCAAGTACTAATAGTAGGTGAAGAAATCATAATCCTTGGCTTTTGGTAGTAATCTGATTCTTAATGTTCATCTCTCATGCACTGGGATGGGTACAGTTAGAGGCAATTAACTGATGAATGTAAGGAATCCAGTATGTAGAATAGGGACTACAGTAACCTCCTAATTATAAAGATTTGGGATTTAGTATTAATTACCAGAGAAAATTGATTCACTTTGAAAATATAACAAAGGGTTGAGAACCATTAATCATCAATTAAAGGCTAAGAATAAATATGAGGAGACTTTCATGATAGCATAAAAATATTATTATTTCTTTTACCTGGAGGGCAAAACAAAAATGAAATGATGCTCAAGCCCAGAATTTACATAAGTAACAGAGACATAAAGAAAGTTTGAGTTTTCAATTTTGGCAAGTCCACTACACCAAATGCTGAAGACTAGTTAGGAAGGACTGAGATTCTGAGTTTCTGTATGTGGGAAGTTAGATTTGTACATATGAATATATTGAATACTAGGAATTCTTGTGCCTGTAGTACCTATGGAAAAGGACTACTCCCCTCTCTGAAGTCTTACACTACCCCAGAGTCTGATGATGATGCAAGCACCTCTGCTAGCTAGAAAAACATCTGTTTTTTTCAAGGTAAAAGACATCTCTTTTCCTGGCTACCAACTAAAAATTACTGTGGAGTTACATAATTATTCAGGTAGATGCAGTGACATAATTAGAAGCACTCTATATCTAGTAAAAGTGAAAAGTAACTGTATCCTGGAGGAAGTTCAGGATCTAACCAATATGTAACAGCAGAAATCCAGGGAATATATCTGATGCTGGATCTGAAGATGCTCAATCAATCAGTTCAGTTCAGTTCAGTTGCTCAGTCACGTGTGATTCTTTGCGACCCCATGGACTGCAGCACGCCAGGCTTACCTGTCCATCACCAATCACAGGAGCCTACTCAAGCTCATGTCCATTGTGTCATTGATGCCATCCAACCATCTCATCTTCTGTCCTCTCTTTCCACCCTCAATCTTTCCCAGCATCACGGTCTTTTCAAATGAGTCAGTTCTTCACATCAGGTGGCCAAAGTATTGAAATTTCAGCTTCAGCATCAGTCCTTCCAATGAATATTCAGGATTGATTTCCTTTAGGATGGACTACTTGGATCTCCTTGCAGTCCAATGGACTCTTAAGAGTCTTCTCCAATACCACAGTTCAAAAGCATCAATTCTTTGGTGCTCAGCTTTCTTTATAATCCAAATCTCACATCCATACTTGACCACTGGAAAAACGATAGCTTTGACCAGATGGACATTTGTTATCAAAGCAATGTCTCTGCTTTTTAATATATGGTCTAGGTCGGTCATAGCTTTTCTTCCAGGGAGCAAGTGTCTTTTAATTTCATGGCTGCATTCACCATCTGCAGTGATTTTGGAACCCCCCAAAATAAAGTCTCTCACTGTTTCCACTGTTTCCCCATCTATTTGCCATGAAGTGATGGGACCAGATGCCATGATCTTAGTTTTCTGAATGTTGAGTTTCAAGCCAACTTTTCCACTCCCCTCTTTCACTTTCATCAAGAGGCTCTTTAGTTCTTCTTCATTTTCTGCCATAAGGGTGGTGTTATCTGCATATCTGAGGATATTGTTATTTCTCCTGGCAACATTGGTTCCAGCACAATCAATGAAGCCAAATATAAAAGTGATATTTTATCATTATGAGAGAAGTTTCTCATGATATAGGGTTAATTAATTGGCAAGAGTCAATGCTAACACACCATGAAAATGACTCTTGGGAATTTGGAGAAAACAAAGCCTCATATAAAGTGAAGTGCAAATACCTGAATAACCATGTCAGGTGGTAATAGCAGGGATTAAAAATAATCTGGAAATTGGGTATGCTAGATTAGTAAAGTGTGGAAACTCACCAGGTAACTACATTCTACTGGAGGGCCTTAAGGTCAGTTTATTCACTAGAGTTATAAGAAATGGACTGGTGAGAGAGGAAAAAACATCCCTCACAAGCAGTGGCAATTGATCTCAATATAGTTAATTCCAGGGATGGCAGAAGATGCTATTACAGTATTTGCTTCACCACTGTCAAAACAGGTATATATTCTATCATGTGTAAAATAGATAGCTAGTGGGAAGATAACCATTGGTAAGTTTTCATTCCAATACCAAAGAAGTGCAATGCCACAGAATGTTCAAACTACCCCATAATTGCACTCATTTCACATGATAGTAATGAAATGCTCAAAATTCTCCAAGCTAGGCTTCAACAGTACATGAAATGAGAAATTCCCGATGTACAAGCTGGATTTAGACACAGCAGAGGAATCAAGATCAAATTGTCAACATACATTGTACTATAGAAAAAGTAAGAGAATTCCAGAAAAACATCTGCTTCATTTACTATGATAAAGCCTTTGACTATGTGGATCAAAATAAACTGTGGAAAATTCTTAAAGAGATGGGAATACCAGACCACCTTATCTCCTCCTGACAAACCAGCATGCAGGTCAAAAAGCAATGGTTAGAGCTGAGCACTGAACGGCAGACTGGTTCAAAATTAGGAAAGGAATGTGTCAAGGCTGTATACTGTCACCCTGATTAATTTATATACAGAGTACATCATGAGAAATGCTGGGCTTGATGAAGCACAAGCTGGAATCAAGACTGAAGGGAAAAACATCAGTAACCTCAGATACACAGATGACACCTACCTTATGGCAGAAAATGAAGAGGAACTAAAGAGCCTCTTGATGAAAGTAAAAGAGGAGAGTGAGAAAAACTGACTTAAAACTAAGATTGTGGCACCTGGTCTCATCGTTTCTGGCAAATAGATGGGAAAATAATGGAAACACTGACAAATTTTATTTTCTTTGGCTACAAATTCACTGTGGATAGTGACTACAGCCATGAAATTAAAAGATGCTTCCTTCTTGGAAGAGAAGCTATGAGAAATCCAGACAGAATATTAAAAAGCAGAGACATTACTTTGCCAACAAAGGTCTGTGTGGTCAAAGTTACTTTTTTTTTTCCAGTAGTAATGTATAGATATGAGAGTTGGACCACAAAGGAGGCTGAGCACCAAAGAATTGATGCTTTCAAACTGTGGTGTTGGAGAAGACTCTTGAGAGTCCTTTAGACTGCAAGGAGTTCAAGCCAGTCAATCCTAAAGAAAATCAACTCTGAGTATTCTTTGGAAGGGCTGATGCTGAAGTTCCAATCATTTGGCCACCTGATATGAAGAGCCGACTGATTGTAAAAGATCCTGATACTGGGAAAGATAAAGGCAGGAGGAGAAGGGGGTGACAGAGGACAAGATGGTTGGATGGCCTCACTGATTCAATGGACATGAGTTTTAGCAAGCTCCTGGAGATGGTGAGGGACAGGGGAGCCTGGCATGCTGCAGTCCATGGGGTCAGAAAGAGTCAGGCATGACTGAGGGACTGAACAACAACAGTGGGAAGCTGCTTGATAGGACTGGCAGCTCTTCAAAACTCCTTGATGACATAGGGCATGAGATGGGGATGGGAAATAGGAGAGATACTCAAGAGGAATGTGATATATGTAAACTTATAGCTGATTCACTATGTTGTACAGCAGAAAATAATACAACAATGTAAAGCAGTTATACTTCAATAATAAAATAGGGAAGCCTGGTGTGCTGCAGTCCATGGGGTTGTGAAGATTTGGATATGACTGGGCAATTGAACAATAGCAATAAAATATAATAGAAAAGGAAAGTTGTAATCCCTTAAGAAATGACTGATTCCAAGTCTAATACAGGGAAAATACAACATAAGTTTTAGACAAACTTGTGCCAGAAACTAAGAATGTGCTCAAGAGAATAAAAAGAAAAAAAGAATCGTGAAATCATAGAGGCCCAACTCAAGCTGGGGGGAAAAAAAAAAAAAAAACACAATGATGAATTATGGCATAAAGATTGCAGAATGCTAAAAAAAATGATTAATTACTGCAACGTGGTGAGCGATATAGTTTATACAACAATGGTTGGAAAATGAATGAATGAATAATAGGGTGATGAGCAGCTGCTCAAGCCAAATTACTGGACCTGAACCAGTTTTATTTAATGGGCATGACTAAAAAGGTGATTGGATTCTCAGTAGGAATAACCCTATAATACCATGACAAATGTACATGGAAATAATATATCCAGTTCTTGTACAAAGAGGTTATCCTCAGTGTACTCAGAAAATTATTCTGGGAATATAACAACATGAATATATATACCTTTTGAGGACTGATGTATTTTACAACTTTACATTAATACCTAGAGATTTGAAGCATCATTATCTATCCCTTACTTGATTCTTTCTTATGTGCTGTAGTCTTACTAGCCCAGATTTTGATCCTCTGTCTTAATTCAGACAAATGATCCCAGGAAAAAGCAGAAGCTACCTGACAGCAGCTCACTTCTAAATATACTTTCTCTAGAATATTACTCCATATTTTCCTTGTTAGTTTGACAGACATATAATGTTTTGCAATTATGATACTTTAACAATATATCTTTCTAGTTGCTATTAATACAAATTTTGGTCTGTTGTGATCAAAATAGAAGTAGAAACATTTTCCTTGAATGTTTTAAAATGTAATTTTAATTTAGAAAATCTTGGATTTAGAAAAGGCCAAGGAACCAGAGATCAAATTGCCAACATTTTTTGGATCATTGAAAAAGCAAGAGAATTACAGAAAAACATCTACTTCTACTTTATTCACTATGCCCAACCTTTGACTGTGTGGATAACCATAAACTGTGGAAAATTCTTCAAGAGATGGGAATACCAGACTACCTGATCTGCCTCCTGAGAAATCTGTATGCAGGTCAAAAAGCAACAGTGAGGAATGGACATGGAACAACAGACTGGTTCCAAATTGGGAAAGGAGTGCATCAAGGCTGTGTATTGTCATCCTGCTTATTTAACTTATATGCAGAGTACATCATGAGAAACACTGGGCTGGAAGAAGCACAAGCTGGAATCAAGATTGCCGGAAGAAATATCAATAACCTCAGATATGCAGATGACACTACCCTTATGGCAGAAAGTGGAGAGGAACTAAAAAGCCTCTTGATGAAAGTGAAAGAGGAAAGTGAAAAAGTTGGCTTGAAACTCAACATTCAGAAAACTAAGATTATGGCGTCTGGTCCCATAACTTCAAGGCAAATAGATGGGAAAACAATGGAAATGGTGACAGCCTTTATTTTGGGGCTCCACAATCACTGCAGATGGTGACTTAGCCTTGAAATGAAAAGATACTTGTTCTTTGGAATAAAAGTTATGACCAATCTAGACAGCATATTAAAAATCAGACATTACTTTGCCAACAAAGGTCCATCTTGACAAAGCAATGGTTTTTCCAGTAGTCATGTATGGATGAGAGAGCTGGACTATAAAGAAAGCTGAGTGCTGAAGAATTGATGCTTTTGAACTGTGGTGTTGGAAAAGACTCTTGAGAGTCCCTTGGACTGCAAGGAGATCCAACTAGCCCATCCTTAAGGAAATCAGTCCTGAATAGTCATTGGAAGGACTGATGTTGAAGCTGAAACTCCAATACCTTGGCCACCTTATGGGAAGAACTGACTCATTTGAAAAGACCCTGATGCTGGGAAAGATTGAGGGTGAGAGAAGATGGGGATGACAGAGGATGAGATAGTTGGAAGGCATCTCTGACTGAATGGACATAAGTTTGAATAAACTCCAGGAGTTGGTGATGGACAGGGAGTCCTGGTGTGCTGCAGTCCATGTGGTCACAAACTGTCGGACATGACTGAGAAACTGAACTGAACTGAACTGAATCTTTAGCCAGATCAACTATTTCTTGAAGCATCTAGAAATGCTTATTTTATTGCAATATGTCCTCATTAATTTCTTCATAAATGATAGATACAGATACAGATGTGGGTATAGATGTCAACTATAACATGTATTTTTTTAACATATTTATGTTTCAATATATATTTAATAACACATGTATGCATATAATATGTATACATATAAAATATATATGCCTTTTCAACACATATATATTGTTTTAACATATTTATGTTATATAGTTAGCATATATTATATATTTACATATATATTTATTACCATCTATAATGTATATCAACATATATTTTTTGCAATACAAAATTAAAATCCAAGCTTGCACACAAATTATAATGTAAAGAATCTGTAGGAATTTGGAATGTTAGATCCATGAGTCAAGGTAAATTGGACATAGTAAGCAGGAGGTGGTAAGAGTAAACATCTGCATCTTAGAGTCAATGAAGAAATATGGACAGGAATAGGCGAATTTAATTCAGATGACTATTATATCTGTTACTGTGAGCAGGATTGGAAATGGAGAGGCCTTCATACTCAACATGAAGTCGAAAATTCTGTACATGAGTGCAACCACAGAAACAACAAAATTATCTTGGTTCACTTTCAAAGCAAACCATTCAACATCACAGTCAATGTGTGATAATTTCAAGTCTATGACTCAACCACAGTTGCAAAAGAAGCTGAAGTTGACTGGTTTCATGAAGTCCTATAAATCTTCCAGAACTAACACCAAAAAAGGATGTCCTTTTCATCATAGGGTATTGGAATGCAAAAGTAGGAGATCAAGAGATACCAAGAATAATGAGAAGTTTGGCCCTGGTGTACAAAATGAAGCAGGGAAAGGCTAATTGAATTTTGTCAAAAGAACATGCTGGTCATAGTAAACAATGGACATCACCAGATGGACAATATTGAAATCATATTGATTATATTCTTTGCAGCTGAAGATGGAGAAGATGTTTACGGTAAGTAAGAACAAGACCTCGAGCTGACTGTGGTTCACATCATGAGCTCTTTATTAGAAAATACAGGCTTAAATTAAAGAAAGTAGGGGAAACCACTAGGACATTCAAGTATGAGCTAAATCAAATTCCTCATGATTATAGAGTGGATATGATGAATAGACTCAAGGGACTAGACGTGGCAGACAGAGTGTCTGACAGAACTCCATGAACAGAAGTTTGGAACATTGTACAGAAGGCAGTGACCAAAACCATCCTACAGAAAAAGAAATGCAAGAAGGCAAAATGGTTGTCTGAGGTGACTTTGCAAATACCTGAGGAAAAAAGAGAAACAAAAGCAAAGGAGAGGAAAGAAAAGATATACTTTATAGAATGCAGAATTCCAGAGAAGAGCTGGGAGAGTTAAGGAAGCCTTCTTAAAGGAACTATACAGGGAAATAGAGGAAAACAATAAAAAGGAAAAGACTAGAAATCTCCTCAAAAGTTTAAGATATTAAGGGAATAGTTCATGCAAAAATGGCAGCAAGAAGGCCAGAAATGGTAAGACCCTAAGAGAAGCAGATGAGATTAAGAAAAGGAGGCAAAGATACACAGAAGAATTATACAAAGAAAGTCTTAATGACCAAGATAATCATCATGTTGCAGTCACTCTCCTGGGACCAGAAGTCAAGTGGGCCTTAGGAAGCATTAATATGAAAAAAGCTAGAGGAAATGACTGAATTCCAGCAGAGCTACTGAAAAATCCTAAATATGATGCTATTAAAGTGCTGCACTAAATATGTCAGCAAATTTGGAAAACTCAGCAGGGGCCACAGGACTGGAAAAGGTCAGTTTTCATTCCAATCCCAAAGAAGGACAAAGCCAAGAATGTTCAAATTAACATACAATTGTGCTCATTTCACCTGCTAGCAATGTAGTGCTCAAAATCCTTCAAGCAAGACTTCAACAGTACGTGAACGGAGAACTTCCAGATGTGCAAACTGGATTAAGAGAAAGCAGAGGAACCAAAGATCAAGTTGACAACATCCTTTGGATCGTAGAAAAAGCAAGGAAATTCCAGAAAAAAACTTTTGTTTCATTGACTACACTGAAACATTTCACTGTGTGTATCACAACAAACTGGAAAATACTTAAAGACATGGTAATACCAGATACTTTACTTGTCTCCTGAGAAACTTGTAGCAGATCAAAAAGCAACAGTTAGAACCAGACATAGAACAGTGGACTGGTTCAAAATTAGGAAAGGAGCATGATAAGGCTGCATAGTGAAACCCTGTTTTGTTGTTGTTTTTCAGTTTCGATGTCATGTCTGACTCATTGTGACTCTATTGATTGCAGCACACCAGGCTCCCCTGTCACTATCTTCAGAGTTTGCTCACACTCCTATCCACTGAGTTGGTAATGCTATCCAGCCATCTCAACCTCTGTCAGCCCCTTCTCCTCCTGCCCTTAATCTTACCGAGCATGAGTTTTTTCCAATGAGTCTTTCCATCAGGTGCCCAAAGTGCTGGAGCTTCAGCTTCCCTCTGCTGAAGTGGTCACTATGTTTATTTAAAGAATCACATGCTGTAATCAAGATCTCCAGGAAATAGTAACAGCCTCAGAAAAGTAGATGATACCACTTTAATAGCAGAAAGTGAAGAGGAACTAAAGAGCATCAGTGAGGATAAAAGAGAAGAGCGAAAAAGCTGGCTTGAAACTCAACATTAAAAAAAAAAAGCTAAGATCATGGCATCCAGTCCCATTACTTCATGGAAAATAGAGGGGAAACAAGTGGAAGCAGTGAAAGAGTTTATTTTCTTGGACTCCAAAAATCACTGTAGATGATAACTGCAATCATGATTTAAAAGATGCTTGCTCCTTTAAAGGAAAGCAATGATAAACCTGACAGTGTATTAAAAATAAGAGATATTACTTTGTCAACAAAGGTCCAAATAGTCAAGCTATGGTGTTTCCAGTAGTCATGTATGGATCTGAGAGTTGGACATTAAAAAAGGCTAAGTACTGAAGAATCAATGCTTTTGAATTGCAGTCCTGGAGAAGACTCTTCAGAATCCCTTGGACTGCAGAGAGATCAAACCAGCCAATCCTAAAGGAAATCAACCTTTAATGTTCATTGGAAGGACTGATATTGAATCTGAAGCTCCCAAATTTTGGCTACCTGATGCGAAGAGCCAAATAACTGGAAAAGACCCTGATGTGGATTGAGATGAAAGGACAAAGGAGAAGGGGGCAGCAGACAATGAGCTGGTTAGATAGCATCACCAACCCAAAGGACATGTATTTGAGTAAACTCCAGGAGATATTGGAGGATTGGGAGCCTGGAGGGCTGCAATGAGTTGGACATTGTGAATGAACACAAATAGCAATATGTGTGTGTGTGTATAAATAGACAGATGTTTGTTTATACTTATATGTTAATTTGCAATGCAATTTTGTAATTTAATTTAATGTAATTTAATTGTTTAATGAAAATTTGACTACAACAAAGCCTTTGACTGTGTGGATCACCACAAACTGTGGAAAATTCTGAGAGATGGGAATACCAGACCACCTGACCTGCCTCTTGAGAAATCAGTATGCAGGTCAAGAAGCAACAGTTAGAACCAGACACGGGAGCAATGGACTGGTTCCAAAGTGGGAAAGGAGTATGGCAAGGCTGTATATTGTCACCTTGAGCAACTGAACTGAGACTGAGACAGGCGTTGGTGATGGACAGGGAAACTTGGCATGCTGCAGTCCATAGAGACACAAAGAGTCGGACGCAACTGAGCAAGTTAACTGAACTGACTGAACTGATTTGAATGCAAAAAAATACGTATTTTTGTTATTTTATGTTTTCAAAATTGTCTAAGAATGTGTTTTTCCTTCCCATTAGTTGATAATTTAGCCTATAATGAGATAAAATCATTTTTCTTCAGAACTTTTAATGTATGGCATTTTTACAATCTATTTTCCAGAGAGTCGAAGCTTGTTTCTCACTTATTTTGACTATTTCATACTGATAACCGTTCACTCTCATCCTAAATTTTCAAGACTAATTTAAATAATCTCTTTATTTACCCAATTTTATTTTCAATGAATCCTTTCATTCTCAAGATATAGGAACTTTATCTTTGGGAATTCTTTTTGTTGTTGTTACCTCTCAATAAAGTTGATAGCTGTTTGTTCTTTATTCTCTGAATTATTTTATGTTTTTGTCTTCTGGGAATTGTTTTTACTATTTATTTCAGTGTTTTAAAAATTATATCTTATAACTTTTCTTTTTATACATATTAATTTGGGTTGCCCCTTCTTATATTTCATGAAGGTTCAGTTTAACTTTTCTGTTTTATATGTTAATTTTTTCTCCAATCATCATTTTAACAGAATGAAAAAGATGACTGATATGCCTGAAGTGTATCAATTACCTGATAGGCTTCTGTCAAATAGAAATCAAATTTAGAGTGACAAAAGAGGCTTCTCCTATGAGATAAGTTGAGAGACTCCAAATTTTAGATTTTTCTTTTTTTAAATTTATTAATTTATATTAATTTATTCATTTTAATTGGGGCTAATCACTTTACAGTATTGCAGTGGTTTTTGCTGCATGTACACCCCTGGCTGAATCATGTCAATGTATAGTGGATTTCTCTTTAGGGAAGCTTTCTACCAATATTTGTCCACCATTTTCAGGATATTTAGTGATCATTATTTTAACTTCAGTTAGAATAAATGTTAACACGATTATTTATAATTGTGTGTTTTCTCATGATAATTTTTAGCACTCCCTGACTCTAAATTTGGTCCTTTCCTGCTTCTGCTTTTCTTGACAGCTACATCTATTCTGGGGCTTCCCTGGTAGCTCAGCTGAAAAAGAATCTGCCTGCAATCAGATTTCTGGTTTGGGAAGATCCCCTGGAAAAGGGAATGTCTACCTACTGCAGTATTCTGGCCTGTAAATTCCATGGACAGAGGAACCTGGCAGGCTACAGTCCATGGGATCTCAAAGAGTCAGACATGACTGAGCGAGTTTCACTCACATTCACACTCACATATCTATACTGATTATTATCCTTTCCAACTAGTTATGTAAATATGGTATTGAGATTTGACTTTGCTAGATAATTAGGACTATTCATTATTACTGTCTGAAACAAAGGTATACCAAGAAAAATGCTGTAACCCATGAACTGCAGCATGCCAGGCTTCACTGTCCATCACCAACTCCCAGAAATTACTCAAACTATGTCCATTGAGTCAATGATGCTATTCAAAAATCTCATCTTCTGTCATCCCTTTCTCCTCCTGCCTTAAATCTTTCCCAGCATCAGGGTCTTTTCAAATGAGTCGGTTCTTAGCATCAGGTGGCCAAGTATTGGAGTTTCAGCTTCAATATTAGTCCTTCCAATGAAAACTCAGGGCTGATTTCCTTTAGGATGGACTAGTTGGATCTCCCTGCAGCACAACAGACTCTCAAGAGTCTTCTCCAACACCACAGTTCAAAAGCATCAATTCTTTGGCACTCAGATTTCTTTATAGTCCAACTCTTACATCCATACATGACTACTGGAAAAAACATAGCCTTGACTAGATGGACCTTTGTTAACAAAGTAACGTCTCTGCTTTTTACTATGCTCTTTGGGTTTGTCATAACCTTTCTTCGGAGGAGAAAGCATCTGTTAATTTTCCTGGCTGAGTCACCAACTGCAGTGATTTTGGAGCCCCCAAAAATAAAGTCTACCACTGTTTCCACTGTTTCCCCATCTATCTGCCTTGAAGTTATGGGATTGGATGCCATGATCTCAGGTTTCTGAATGTTGAGCTTTAAACCAACTTTTTCTTCCACTTTCATCAAGAGGCTTTTTAGTTCCTCTTCACTTTCTGCCATAAGGGTGGTGTCATCTGCATATTTGAGTTTATTCATATTTCTCCTGGAAATCTTGATTCCAGCTTGTGCTTCATCCAACCCAGTATTTTTCATGATGTACTCTGCATATAAGTTAAATAAGCAGGGTGACAACATACAGCCTTGACGTACTACTTTTCCTATTTGGAACCAGTCTGTTGTTCCATGTCCAGTTCTAACTGTTGCTTCCTGACCTGCATACACATTTCTCAAGAGGCAGGTCAGGTGGTCTGGTATTCCCATCTCTTTCAGAATTTTCCACAGTTTGTGGTGATCCATGCAGTCAAAGGCTTTGGCATAGTCAATAAAGCAGAAATAGATGTTTTTCTGGAACTCTCTTGCTTTTTTGATGATCCAACAGATGTTGCCAATTTGATCTCTGATTCCTAGCTGGAAGTTCACAGTTCATGTATTGCTGAAGCCTGGCTTGGAGAATTTTAAGCATTACTTTACTAGAATGTGAAATGAGTGCAATTGTGCAGTAGTTTGAACATTCCTTGACATTGCCTTTCTTTGAGATTGGAATGGAAACTGACCTTTTCCAGTCCTGTGGCCTCTGCTGAGATTTCCAAATTTGATGGCATATTGAGTTCAGCATTTCCACATCGTCATCTTTTAGGATTTGAAATAGCTCAACTGAAATTCCTTCACTTCCAATAGCTTTGTTCATACTTATATTTCATAAGGCCCACTTGACTTCGCATTACAGGATGTCTGGCTCTAGGTGAGTGATCACATCATCATGATTGTCTGGATCATGAAGATCTTTTTTGTATAGCTCTTCTGTGTATTCTTGCCACCTCTTCTTAATTTCTTCTGTTTCTGTTAGGTCCATACCATTTCTGTCCTTTATTGAGCCCATCTTTGCATGAAATGTTCCCTTGGTATCTCTAGTTTTCTTAAAGCAATCTCTAGTCTTTCCCATTCTATTTTTTCCCTCTATTTCTTTGCACTGATCACTGAGGAAGACTTTCTTATCTCTCTTTGCTATTCTTTAGAGCTCTGCATTCAAAGGGGTATATCTTTCCTTTTCTCCTTTGTTTTTCGCTTCTCTTCTTTTCACAGCAATTTGTAAGGCCTCCTCAGACAGCCATTTTGCTTTTTTGCACTTCTTTTTCTTGAGGATGGTCTTGATCCCTGTCTCCTGTACAATGTCCTGAACTTCTGTCCATAGTTTGTCAGGCACTCTATCAGATCCAGCCCCTTAAATCTATTTCTAACTTCCCATAATTGTATAGGATTTGATTTAGGTCATACCTGAATGGTCTAGTGGTTTTCCCTACTTTCTTCAATTTAAGTCTGAATTTGACCATAAGGAGTTCATGACCTGAGCCACAATCAGCTCCCTGTCTTGTTTTTGCTGACTGTATAGAACTTCTCCACCCTTGACTGCAAAGAATATATTTAATCTGATATCGGTGTTGACCATATGGTGATGCTCATATAGTTAAATAATATGAAATCTTAACAACTTCATCTGTGTCCGTAGGTAAAGATTTTGCTTTTTAAAGAAAACCCTTGTCTATAATCAAACACTCTCTGACTCAAATCTGAATGGATGTATTGCAGTGTATTATACATGTTATTTTGCCCCATGCCATTGCAAACTTCCTCAGTTTTCATAAAAATGTGCTTAACTTTTGAGAACCAGGATAACCGGTCAGGCACATGAGTCAGATTTCAACTCACAAATAGTAGAGAAAAGTTACACTTCAGACATTAGCCAGGGGGCATATTTTAGGCTTACAACCATTTGATGTTTATCAAAAGGTTAGTTCAAAGAAATGATATGTGTGAAGGATTGCCTGAAGGATGTATGAGTTAATGTGATTTTCTGGATTCTATGAAATATATACTTCTAGGTTTCCTCAGACCTTTAGAATCATGTATCATATTTTTTTGTAATAATACACATAATTTAATCTTGTTTATATTGTATATCATCAAGCTATAGTGACAATCCCTCCAAACAATGAGTCTTAAGAAATATATCCCTATATTTTCAATAAGGATAATATTGGTTAGAGAATAGACTGTTCTGTCTTCAGTTAAAATATTTTAGGATATATTTTTAATTGTCTATGGATTAAGAATAATCGGACCATGACTAACACATCACCTGTTTTTAAATATATGCCTATTGTGACTTGTGTAACATTGGAATTTGGCTGCTCTAGAATTCTAACAATTTGTAGAATCATTTGCCATATACCAGGGTTACATATTCAACTTTATTTAGTATCACTACCTTTAAAATGTGTTTTCTTTCCTTTGTTAAATATATCATCTTGATCTGAAATTTGACTTCTGATATTCAATTCAGTTATGTCGCTCAGTTATGTCCGACTCTTTGTGACCCCATGAACCGCAGCATGATGGGCCTCCCTGTCCATCACCAACTCCCTGAGTCCACCCAAACCCATGTCCATTTTGTGAGTGATGCCACCCAACCGTCTTATCCTCTGTCTTCCTGCACTCAATCTTTCCCAGCATCATAGTCTTTCAAATGAGTCAGCTCTCCTCATCAGGTGGCCAAAGTATTGGAGTTTCAGCTTCAACATCAGTTTCAGTTCAGTTCAGTTCAGTCACTCTGTTGTGTCTGATTCTTTGCGAACCCATGAAGCACAGCATGCCAGGCCTCCCTGTCCATCACCAACTCCTGGAGTTCACTCAGACTCACATCCATCGAGTCAGTGATGCCATCCATCCATCTCATCCTCTGTCATCCCCTTGTCCTTCTGCCCCCAATCCCTCCCAGCAATAGAGTCTTTTCCAATGAGTCAACTCTTTGCAGGAGGTGGCCAAAGTACTGGAGTTTCAGCTTTAGCATCATTTCTTCCAAAGAAATCCCAGGGATGATCTCCTTCAGAATGGACTGGGTGAATCTCCATGCAGTCCAAAGGACTCTCAAGAGTCTTCTCCAACACCACAGTTCAAAAGCATCGATTCTTTGGCACTCAGCTCTCTTCACAGTCCAACTCTCACATCCATACATGACTACTGGAAAAACCATAGCCTTGACTAGACGGACCTTTGTAGGCAAAGTAATGTCTCTGCTTTTGAATATGCTATCTAGGTTGGTCATAACTTTCTTTCCAAGGAGTAAGCATCTTTTAATTTCATGGCTGCAGTCACCATCTACAGTGATTTTGGAGCCCAAAAAGATAAAGTCTGACACTGTTTCCACTGTTTCCCCATCTGTTTCCCATGAAGTGATGGGATCGGATGCCATGATTTTCATTGTCTGAATGTTGAGCTTTAAGCCAACTTTTTCACTCTCCACTTTCACTTTCATTAAGAGGCTTTTTAGTTCCTCTTCAATTTCTGCCATAAGGGCAGTGTCATCTGTATATCTGAGGTTATTGATATGTCTCCTGGCAATCTTGTTTCCAGCTTGTATTTCTTCAAGTCCAGTGTTTCTCATGATGTACACTGCATATAAGTTAAATAAGCAGGGTGACAATATACAGCCTTGACGGACTCCTTTTCCTATTTGGAACCAGTCTGTTGTTCCATGTCCAGTTCTAACTGTTGCTTCCTGACCTGCATACAAATTTCTCAAGAGGCAGGTCAGGTGGTCTGGTATTCCCATCGCTTAGAATTTTCCACAGTTTATTGTGCTCCACACAGTCAAAGGCTTTGGCATAGTCAATAAAGTAAAAATAGATGTTTTTCTGGAGCTCTCTTGCTTTTTCCATGATCCATCGGATGTTGGCAATTTGATCTCTGGTTCCTCTGCCTTTTCTAAAACCAGCTTGAACATCAGGAAGTTCTCTGTTCACTTATTGCTGAAGCCTGGCTTGGAGAATTTTGAGCATTGCTTTACTAACATGTGAGATGAGTGCAATTGTGCAGTAGTTTGAGCATTCTTTGGCATTGCCTTTCTTTGGGATTGCAATGAAAACTGACCTTTTCAAGTCCTGTGGCCACTGCTGAGATTTCCAAATATGCTGGCATATTGAGTGCAGCACTTTCACAGCATCATCTTTTAGGATTTGAAATAGCTCAACTGGAATTCCATCACCTCCACTACCTTTGTTCGTAGTGATGCTTTCTAAGGCCCAGTTGACTTCACATTCCAGGATGTCTGGCTCTAGGTCAGTTGTCTGGGTGGTGAAGATCTTTTTTGTACAGTTCTTCAGTGTATTCTTGCCACCTCTTCTTAATATCTTCTGCTTCTATTAGGTCCATACCATTTCTGTCCTTTATTGAGCCCATCTTTGCATGAAATGTTCCCTTGGCATCTCTGATTTTCTTGAAGAGATCTCTAGTCTTTCTCATTCTGTTGTTTTCCTCTATTTCTTTGCATTGATTGCTGAGGAAGACTTTCTTATCTCTTCTTGCTATTCTTTGGAACTCTGCATTCAGATGCTTATATCTTTCCTTTTCTCCTTTGCTTTTCACTTCTCTTCTTTTCACAGCTATTTGTAAGGCCTCCCCAGACAGCCATTTTGCTTTTTTGCATTTCTTTTCCATGAGGATGGTCTTCATCCCTGTCTCCTGTACAATGTCACAAACCTCATTCCATAGCTCATCGGGCACTCTATCTTTCAGATCTAGGCCCTTAAATCTATTTCTCACTTCCACTGTATAATCATAAGGGATTTGATTTAGGTCATACCTGAATGGTCTAGTGGTTTTCCCTACTTTCTTCATTTTAAGTCTGAATTTGGGAATAAGAAGTTCATGATCTGAGCCACAGTCATCTCCCAGTCTTGTTTTTGTTGACTATATAGAACTTCTCCATCTTTGACTGCAAAGAATATAATCACTCTGATTTCGGTGTTGACCATCTGGTGATGTCCATTTGTAGAGTCTTCTCTTGTGTTGTTGGAAGAGGGTGTTAGCTATGACCAGTGCATTTTCTTGGCAAAACTCTATTCATCTTTGCCCTGCTTCATTCCGTATTCCAAGGCCAAATTTTCCTGTTATTCCAGGTGTTTCTTGACTTCCTACTTTTGCATTCCAGTCCCCTATAATGAAAAGGACATCTTTTTTGGGTGTTAGTTCTAAAAGGTCTTGTAGGTCTTCATAGAACTGTTCAACTTCAGCTTCTTCAGCATTACTGGTTGGGGCATAGACTTGGATTACTCTGATATTGAATGGTTTGCCTTGGAAACAAACAGAGATCATTCTGTCGTTTTTGAGATTGCATTCAAGTACTGCATTTCGGACTCTTTTGTTGACCATGATGGCTACTCCATTTCTTCTGAGGGATTCCTGCCCGCAGTAGTAGATATAATGGTCATCTGAGTTAAATTCACCCATTCCAGTCCATTTTAGTTCGCTAATTCCTAGAATGCCGACATTCACTCTTGTTTGACCACTTCCAATTTGCCTTGATTCATGGACCTGACATTCCAGGTTCCTATGCAATATTGCTCTTTACAGCATCGTAGCTTGCTTCTATCACCAGTCACATCCACAGCTGGGTATTGTTTTTGCTTTGGCTCCATCCCTTCATTCTTTCTGGAGTTATTTCTCCACTGATCTCCAGTAGCATATTGGGCACCTACTGACCTGAGGAGTTCCTCTTTCAGTATCCTATCATTTTGCCTTTTCATACTGTTCGTGGGGTTCTCAAGGCAAGAATACTGAAGTGGTTTGCCATTCCATTCTTCAGTGGACCACATTCTGTCAGATCTCTCCACCATAACCCTCCCATCTTGGGTTGCCCCAGGGGCATGGCTTAGTTTCATTGAGTTAGACAAGGCTGTGGTCCTAGTATGATTAGATTGACTAGTTTTCTGTGAGTATGGTTTCAGTGTGTCTGCCCTCTGATGCCCTCTTGCAACACCCTACCGTCTTACTTGGGTTTCGAAGTCCCTCCAATGAACACCCAGGACTAATCTCCTTTAGGATGGACTGGTTGGATTTCCTTGCAGTCCAAGGGAATCTCAAGAGTCTTCTCCAACACCACAGTTCAAAAACATCAATTTCAGTGCTCAGCTTTCTTTATAGTCCAACTCTCACATCCATACATGATTACCGGAAAAACCATAACCTTGACTAGAGGGACCTTTGTTGGCAAAGTAATGAGACATTCTGATATTATGTCTTAATAATTTCTAAGAAAATAATTAAAAACTTTTAAATGAATAACTTGAGAAATCAGAGAATGGTATTGAGAAAGATTTTATGTTGTTTTCTAGAAGTCACTAGAAAAGCCTACACATAGTTTGAAATTTACCATTGCTTCAAGAAAAAAGAAAATAGACTTTTCAGAAATGTAATTGTCTCTAAGAAAAATTTAAAAAAACCTTTTACTCTTAATAAGATTACTATGTAATGTAATAAAATTTTCCTCAATGGAGTATAATTTTGAGAAGATTTTAAAACTACTCTTCTAAGTAATAATTAATAGAAAATAAACTATGCATAATTCATTAAAAATCAACTTTATTTGCAGAACGTGCAATGAGGTTATGGAGAATACAAATATATTTAGTTAATAATTCTTTTGAAGCCCACTTCTATCTATTCATAAAACGATCAGCATTTTACCTGCATTATTTAACTCATGAAGATTGCCAACTTTTTTTTTTTTTTGCATATAGATATATTTGCAAATAATTTGGTTACTTTTTAGGATGAATTCAAACTAAATAAGAAACTGTATGTACCAAGTATAACTTAACATCATATTGAGTATATAGCAACCACTTTCAATTCTTAGTTTATTATTTCAATAATCCATAGAGTAAATATCTTTAACAACATTGAAAATAGTTTTAATATTGCTTACCAATTTTTAGTAAAAAATATTTCATTGTTTATTAAGAGGATATTTGTATCATGATATCATATGAGGCTATCACTAATACATATTGTGATATATACAGCTCTATCTAACATATGAATGTTCATATTAGTTGTATGCATATCTGTTTGCATTGTTTTCCAATTTATAGTCTTAACATATTTTTTGATTGTTCACTGTCCTTGAATTAATAAAGCAATGCACAAGTAGTTTTCTTACTTATTAAATTAGCGAATTTTGGGGCAAGGGAAAGAGATAATGAGTGTATCTGCTAAAATTGATTCCTTAATGTATCTTACTCAAATTTAGAAAACTAGTCCCCTGTGAATAATTCAGTTTTAATATAATTTTATGCATATTTGCTAAACATGCTTAAAATTAAAAGCATTTATTGAATGCTATTCACAATCACTAATGTAGTACAATTTTATTGAACATTACACATATTTTTCTTGCAGTATTTATGTTGAAAATATGTAAATTTATTCTCAGAGTAAGGCTCGGAAAGGAAAAAGAAACAAGAATTCTATTTTCATATATTTAAACAACTTGCTTTAAAGAATTGAAGAAAAACACTGACTAGCTTTTATAAAGCTTTATTTTATTAATATTTATAAGTTGTATTAGTTCTCTTTTTCTAATAAGTGAAGTAGCTCTGAAAACCTACTTTAGACTAAGTCTTCCACAATTTATCATACTAAGACTAGGAAAACTTTGTAATGGCTTGGGATGCAAATATTGAAATGAACTGCATGATTTTTCTTTTAATAATTTTTGAAGGTTTAATTATTTAATTAAATTGAAATATAAAGAAAGTAATGTAGAAGCATGAATAATGCTATTTTGACTGCTTATTGTTCTATGAAGCTCTGTACTATATTTTTTACAGGATAAATTTTTAAAACATTTTAATGTAATTATTGCATAAGTGAACACAGAGCTATTCAGTTCATGTATAGAACCAAATTCAAGCTGGTGGACTAAACTAATCAATACCTAGGATCAATGACCACATTCTGTACTCAAAATGCACATTAGATTATAATAATTTAAATTTTATGCAAGTATGAAATAAAACTTAAATTTCCTCACCAAATACCATATTCAGTTTTGCCATATATCCTCAGTAAATTACAGTTCCTGAATATGCATCATATATCTATCTTACAATAAACATACAAAGTATATAATACAAATATTATTATTACCAGAGAGCAGTATCAGAATGGATTTTGCTATATTTTCAGTTAAAATGTATATTTCCTTTTGTGAGATTTTTTTTTTGTTCTCACTGAACAAAATTTCAAATATTTCATCTGGAATGTCATGTAAGAAAGCAACCAAAATAAGTCTATATAATATAACTCATAAAAACATAATTGAAAAAGAAAAATATATTAAAAATGACCAGACAAAATATTAACAGTACTCTTGAAGGAGTAGCAAGACTTTATGATAGATTAAAATAATTTTGAAAAACTGCAGAAATGAGTTACAAAATGGCCTAATAAGCAAAATTACCTTTTAAAGGAATTTGCCATAATAACACATATTAAGAACACTTGTCATAAAATTGCAAAAAGTCCTTTTTATTGCTCTAGCATTATAGAATGTGGTGCCATCATATTGAACACTAAGACACATTCTATATAGAAGTATAACATTTTATAGATCTTCATAGAACAATTCAAGATAGATGTCTGAGGAGGTTTCAAAAATAGCTGAGAAAAGAAGAAAAGTTAAAGGCAAAGGAGAAAAGGAAAGATATATCCATCTGACTGCAGAGTTTCAAAGAATAGCAAGGAGATATAAGAAAGCCTTCTTAAGTGAAAAATGCAAAGATACAGAGAAAAACAGAACGGGGAAGACTAGAGATCTTTTCAAGAAACTTAGAGATACCAAGGGAACATTCCATGCAAAGATGGACACAATAAAGGACAGAGTGGTATGGCCTTACCAGAAGTGGAAGATACTAAGAAGAGGTGACAAAAACACAGAAATGTACAAAAAAAGGTCTTAATGATATGGATAACTATGATGTTGTGGACACTCACCTAGAGCCAGACATCCTAGAGAGTGAAGTTAGGTAGGCCTTAGGAAGCATTGCTATGAACAAAACTAGTGGGAGTGGTGGAATTCCAGCTGAGTTATTTCAAATCCTAAAAGATGATGCTGTTAAAGGGCTGCACTCAATATGTCAGCACATTTGGAAAACTCAGCAGTGGCTACAGGACTGGAAAAGGTCAGTTTTCATTCCAATCCCAAAGAAGGGTAATGCCAAAGAAAGCTCAAATTGCCACAAAAATATGCTCATGCCACATACTAGCAAAGTATGTGTTAGTATCAAATTTGATAGTATGTGCTACTATCAAAATTCTTCAAGTTAGGCTTCAACAATACATGAACTGAGAACCTCCAGATGTACAAACTGAATTTAGAAAAGGCAGAGAAACCACAGTTCAAATTGCTAGCATCTATTGGATCACAGAAAACGCAAGAGAATTCCAGAAAACATCTACTTATGCTTCATTTACTATGCTAAAGCTGTAGTGTATGTAGACTGTATGAATTACAACAAACTGTGGAAAATTCTTAAGAGGTGGGAATACCAGACCACCTTATCTCCCTCTAGAAATTTATATTCAGGTAAAGAAGCAACATTTAGAACTGTGCATAAAACAATGAACTGGTTCAAAATTGGGAAAGGAGTTAAGGCTGTATATTGTCACCCTGCTTGAAAGAAAGTGAAAGTTGCTCAGTCATAGTCAACTCACTGTGACCCCATGGATTATACAGTCCATGGAATTCTCCAGGCAAGGTTAATGGAGTGGGTATCTGTTCCCTTCTCCAGGGGACCTTCCCAACCCAGGATCAAACCCAGGTATCCCACATTGCAGGTGGTCTCTTTACCAGCTGAATCATTAGGGAAGCCCAGGAATACTGGAGTGGTTACCCTATCGTTTCTCCAGCGTACTTATATGGAGAGCATATCATATGAAATGCCAGGCTAGATGAAACTCAAGCTGGAATCAAAATTGCCAGAAGAAATAGGAACAACCTCAGATATGCAGATGACACCACCTTTAGGAAAGAGAGCAAAGAGGAAATAAAGAGCCTCTTGATGAAGATCAAAGAGGAGAGTGAAGAAACTGGCTTAAAACTCAACATTCAGAAAACTAAACCACGGCGTCTGGTCCCAACACATCATGGTAAATAGAAGGGGAAACAATGGAAACACTGACTGACTTTATATTTTCGGGTTCCAAAATCACACTGAATGGTGACTGCAGCCATGAAATTAAAAACAAAAACAAAAACAAACAAACAAACAAACAAAAAAAAAAAACTCTTTCTCCTGGGAAGACAAGCTTTGAAAAACCTAAACAGTGTATTAAAAAGCCCAGAGACATCACTTTGCTGACCAAGTTCCCTATAGTCAAAGCTATGGGTTTTCCAGCAGTCATGAATGGACATGAGAGTTAGACCATAAAGAAGGCCGAGTGCAGAAGAACTGATACTTTCAAACTAGTTCTGGAGAAGACTCTTGAGAGTTCTTAGGACAGCAAGATCAAACCAGTTAGTCCTGAAGGAAATCAGCCCTGAACATTCATTGGAAGGACTGATGCTGAGGCTGAGGCTCCAATCCTTTGGCCACCTGATCTGAAGAGTAGACTCATTGGAAAAAGACCCTGATGTTGGGAATGATTGAGGACAGAAAGAGAAAGGGGCAACAGAGGATGAAATAGTTGGATGGCATCACTAACTCAGTGGACATGAGTTTCAGCAACTTCTTGGACCTAGTGAAGGAAAGGGAACCCTGACATGCTGCAGTCCATGGGGTCACAGAGTTGGCCATAACTGAGTGACTGAACAGCAATAAATATATGTATATACAAAATGTATACTTAGAAGATAAGCTTTGTGACAAGTCATTAACTTGGCATTATAACAAAAAAAAAACACCTAACAATAAAAATAATTTCAAATTTGAGATGTAAAAATGCCTATTTTAATGCATTCCAGGTGTACAATAATCTGGTAAACTGCCTTGGTATTTATTTGATCTGCAGATTAAAAAAGTAATTTCATGGAAGATTAAATTAGGTTTTTATTACTGAGGTTAAGTAAAATAGTATCAGAGCATATTTAATATGTATAATAAATGTATTGATAAGAAAACTAAATCTAAGTGTGGATTATGAAGGAAGGTGTACCATCTTCTACCCAACTAAGGAGAGTTTTAACCTAGAAATAATTTACTTTGTTTCTGCTTTTGAAAAAGGTATAAACAATATTTTAGTCATACTTTTTTATCTACTTACTCTTTTATTAATTTCATAAGCATTGAGAATTGTCACCAACAATATTTTCCATTATTTATTAAACATGAAATGTAAAACCACCATTTTATAACTAGTAAGCAAACTCTTGGATTACCTTTATTAAAAATAATTTATTACTTACTCAGATCTAGCAGCGTTGATTTTAATATTTCATACAAAATTTGCTTGATCATATCTTGAAACATTTTCCTTCCATACATTTCTTATTACTTATTTTTGGAAAATCATCCTACAAATGAGTCTAAAATGGAATGATTATGTATAAACAGACTAAAATAAAAATAAAGTTCTTTCTCTTTTTCAACTGAAAGCAAATTCAAATAATTGTTTTATTTACATGACACATTATAGTTTAACATGTAAATTAATTTTCATATTTTATACTAATCAGGAGAGGTAATACACAGTACTGCCAAAAATAAAATCTTTTAATAAAAAATCTTTAGATCATAGCATTCGGATAGAGATGACATGATATATTGAATATGTATCAAATCTAGATGATTATTTTATCTTTTTATTGATTTTTTAAGTTTATAAGAAAGCTTCAAATAATTGTTTTTCTTTACTGGGAAACCAAATTTTAAAAAAAGGAAAATGAAATTGATTTGTTATTTTATGCTGTCAACGTTAATATTTTGGATAATTTTGAAGCTGCTTAGTAACCCTTCATTTTTGACAAAATTACTGGTTCAGTTGTCACTATGCTTCATAAAGTAATAAAATATAGATGGAGTAATATTTAAGTATCTGTATCTATTATGGGGAATTGCCTTCTGGAGTCATGCATTATTAAAAGATTCTAACAAGTTATAATGGATGTAAGATAATAGAATATCATGTATAATGAACATTTTAAAAGATCATCTTACTGTGCTTGTCAATGCTTTAAAATGTAGATAATAAAGAAGTATAAAAACATTAGGCACAAAGATTCTCATGTATCTAAGACATTGATTTTCTTCCTCAGGATATTTTAAAAAAATTAATGAATTTTGAAAGAAATAATTAATTTCAAGCATGTGCCATATCTTCAATTCAGTTCAGTTCAGTCTCTCAGTCGTGTCCGACTCCTTGCAAACCCAAGAATCGCAGCACTCCAGGCCTCCCTGTCCATCACCAACTCCCAGAGTTCACTCAAACTCATGTCCATTGAGTCGGTGATGCCATCTCATCTTCTGTCGTCCCCTTCTCCTCCTGCCCCCAATCCCTCCCAGCATAGGGGTCTTTTCCAATGAGTCAGCTCTTCCCATGAGGTGGCCAAAGTACTGGAGTTTCAGCTTCAGCATCAGTCCTTCCAATGAACACCCAGGACGGATCTCTTTTAGGATGGACTGCTTGGATCTCCTTGCAGTCCAAGGGACTCTCAAGACTCTTCTCCAACGCCACAGTTCAAAAGCATCAATTCTTTGGCACTTAGCTTTCTTCACAGTCCAACTCTCACATTCATACATGACTACTGGGAAAACCATAGCCTTGACTAGACAGACTTTGTTGGCAAAGTAACGTCTCTGTTTTTTGATATGCTGTCTAGGTTGGTCATAACTTTCCTTCCAAGAAGTAAATGTCTTTTAATTTCATGGCTGCAATCACCATCTGCAGTGATTTTGGAGCCCCAAAAAATAAAGTCTGCCACTATTTCCCCATCTATTTCCCATGAAGTGATGGGACCAAATGCCATGATCTTAGTTTTCTGAATGTTGAGCTTTAAGCCAACTTTTTCAGTCTCCTCTTTCACTTTCATCAAGAGGCTCTTTAGTTCTTTTTCACTTTCTGCCATAAGGGTGGTATCATCGGCATATCTGAGGTTATTGGTATTTCTCCTGGCAATCTTGATTCCAGTTTGTGTTTCCTCCAGGCCAGCATTTCTCATGATATACTCTGCATATAAGTTAAATAAGCAGGGTGACAATATACAGCCTTGATGTACTCCTTTTCCTATTTGGAACCAGTCTGTTGTTCCATGTCTAGTTGCCATATCTTACTATCATACAGATAACCACATATTAATCTCAAAGATTCTATTGAATTCAATTTAATTGACATATGAATGAATTAAATTAAAATGTTTATTTATGTGATACAAGTTACTTTGAAATAGTTCAAAACAAATTTTAGGAAATAATTAAATCTGTTTATCATAAATAAGATCTTTTTGATGATATAATCATAGACAATATTTGAAAGCATCCATTTCAGTACAGGGAAAAATACACTAAAACATGATACATGATGCAATAGACACCTAAACTCAAAAAGAAAGGAAAAAAAAAGAAAATTTGATGTAGACAATACCTACCTATAAAAATTATATACAGCCTTGATATACTCCTTTTCCTATTTGGAACCAGTCTGTTGTTGCATGTTCAGTTCTAAAAGTTGCTTCCTGACCTACATACAGGTTTCTCAAGAGGGAAGTCAGGTGGTCTGGTACTCCCATCTCCTTGAGAATTTTCCACAGTTTGTGGTGATCCACACAGTCAAAGGCTTTGGCATAGTCAATAAAGAAGAAATAGATGTTTTTCTAGAACACTCTTGCTTTTTCAATGATCCAGCAGATGTTGGCATTTTGATCTCTGGTTCGTCCCCTTTTTCCAACACCAGCTTGAACATCTGGAAGTTCACCGTTCACGTATTGCTGAAGCCTGGCTTGGAGAATTTTGAGCATTACTTTACTAGCGTGTGAGATGAGTGCAATTGTGCAGTAGTTTAAGCATTCTTTGGCATTTCCAAATAGGAAAAGAAGTACGTCAAGGCTATGTATTGTCACCCTGCTTATTTAACTTACCTGCAGAGTAAATCATGAGAAATGCTGGCCTGGATGAAGAATAAGCTGGAATCAAGATTTCTGGGAGAAGTATCAATGAACTCAGATATGCAGATGACACCTGATGGCAGAAAGTGAAGAACAACAAAGAGCCTCTTGATGAAAGTGAAAAAGGAGATGAAAAAGTTGGCTTAGAACTCAACATTCAGAAAACTAAGATCATGGCATCCAGTCCCATCACTTCATGGCAAGTAGATGCAGAAAAGACTAAACAGTGGCAGATTTTATTTTTTTGAGCTCAAAAATCACTTCAGATGGTGATTGCAGCCATGAAATAAAAAGACACTTACTCCTTGGAAAGAAAGTTATGACCAACCTAGACAGCATATTAAAAAGCAGAGACATTTCTTTGCCAACAAAAGTCCATTTAGTCAAGGCTATGGTTTTTCCAGTAGTCAGGTATGGATGTGAGAGTTGGGCTATAAAGAAATATGAGCACTGAAGAATTGATGCTTTTGAACTGTGGTGTTGGAGAAGACTCTTGAAGGTCCTTTGGACTGCAAGGAGATCCCACCAATCCATCCTAAAGGAAATCAGTCCTGAATGTCCACTGGAAGGACTGATATTGAAGCTGAAACTCCAATACTTCAGCTACCTGATGTGAAGAACTAACTCATTTGAAAAGACCCTGATGCTGGGAAAGACTGAAGGCTGGAGGAGAAGGGGACGACAGAGGATAAGATGGTTGAATGGCATCACCAACTCAATGGACATGAGTTTGAGTAAACTCTGGGAGTTGGTGATGGACAGGGAGGCCTAGTGTGGTGCAGTCCGTAGGGTCACAAAGAGTCGTACATGACTAAGCGACTGAACTGAAATATACCTACCAATTGTCACCCTGCTTACATAACTTATTTGCAGAATAGATTGCCAGGAGAAACATCAACAACCTCAGATATGTAGATGATACCTCTCTGATGGTAGAAAGTAAGGAGGAATTAGAATCTCTTGATGAGGGTGAAAGAGGTGAGTGAAAAAGTGCCTTGAAAGTCTACATTAAAACATTAAGGTCATGGTAGGCATTTTCATCACTTCATGGCAAATAGAAGGGGAAACAGTGACAGATTTTATTTTATTTGGCTCCCAAATCACTGTGGATGGTGACTGCAACCATGAAATGAAAAGATGTTTGCTATTTGGAAGAAAAGTTTTGACAAATCTAGACAATGTATTCAAAAGCTGAGATATTACTTTGCTGACAAAAATCCATACAGGGAAAGCTATGGTTTTCCCAGTGGTCATGTAGAAATGTGAGAGTTGGATCATAAGGAAGGCTGAGTGCTGAAGAACTGATGCTTTTGAATTATAGTGTTTGAGAAGACTCTTGAGAGCTCCTGGGACCACAAGGAGTTCAAAGAAATCAATCGTAAAGGGAATCAACCCTGAATGTCCATTGGAAGGGCTGGTGCTGAAGCTGAAGCAACAACACTTTGGCCACATGATGGGAAGAGCCAACTTATTGGAAAAGACCCTGATGCTGTGAAAGATTGAAAGCAAAAGGAGAAGGGTGCAGTAGAAGATGAAATTGTTAGATAGCATCACTGACTCAATGGACCTGAATTTGAGCAAACTCTAGGAGATAGGGAAAAACAGGGGAGGCTGGCGTGATATAGTCCATGAGGTTGCAAAGAATCAGACAGCCTAGTGAGTGGAAAAACAACATACCTACCTAATAGGTTTCACACATATCTCCAGTCAAAATGTATTTTTGACATCTTAAACTATACATTTGGTTAGACATATGAATCACATTTCACCCAGATCTAGTGACTCAGAATCTGCATTTTTACAAAATTTCCAAGTGACTCCTAGGCATACTAAAATTTTAGAAGTCATTCCTTGAAGAGAGTGAGGTAGGAAGGTCCTGAATTTTTTTGTGTGTGTAGACACACAGATGTACATTTATATGTGGGACAATTTCCTCTGGGGGATGTGGGAAACAACTAAAAACTGGCAGAGCAACCTCTTCATGTTGGGCAAATAAGAAAGAACCCACATCAAAACAGGAAGGAAAGGCTAGAGACAATCCCCCTATAAACCTCAAAACAGCATGGTGACCCACAGTCAAGAAATAGCTTAAAATGTAGAGCTTTACACTGATGACTGGAGTAGGTATCTCACTTCAGGACTCAAACTTTTAAAACCAACACCTAAGAGATGAGTCTCCCAAACATCTGGCTTTGACAACCAACAGGGCTCCTGCCTAGGAGACCTACTGGGCTGTGGTGAACTGAATACAGCCACTCTCCCCAAGGCTCAGAGTAGAAGCAGCCCCTTTGAAATTGCCCACACTTTATAGGAAAGAGATTCATTTCCTAATTTTAAAACATTGACTGGACAGGCAGGACTTGCTGGGATACTCTCCAGGGATGAAGGGTAGTGTGTATCATCTTCCTGGCTCTCCCTCTGCCTTTCTAAAACCAACAAGTGCCATCTTTTTTCCCGTTCTCATGGATGTTATCTTTACACTCCAGCCAGTGGGCATTTTCTTCTGTGCTCTCTTTCTGCCCTGTGAAAGCTGGCATGCATGATCTTTTTTCTCTCTTTTTTTCTTTTAGTTCTTTCCTTTCCATTTTTTTCTTTTTCTCTATCCCCCCTCCCTTTTTTTTTAGTGAGTAGCATGTTTGCACTCCTGTACATCTTCCTCCAGAGCACCAGTACCTCACAGAGGGCAGTTTCTATATGTCTGCTGTCTCAGTTTTCATATTTGATAACCTGGTTACTTCAACTGCCATCTAGGGAGTGTCACTTGATTGCCTCACTCTAGAGGCCAGGGGCTTTCTTTCTGGGTCCCATCAGAGACAGAAAGTTCTTGGCAGAGTGTCATTTCCAGAGCACTGCACAGATAACAAACTGGTATGCCTCCAATCTTTCTTAGAAAAAAGACCCAATATCTGACAAACATAGATGTAAAGAAATTTGAGTAAAAAGCTGATAATTTATAATATCCAGGACATGGAAGCAACCTAGATGTCCATCAGCAGATGAATGGATAAGAAAGCTGTGGTACATATACAAAATGGAGTATTACTCAGGCGTTAAAAAGAATACATTGGAATCAGTTCTAATGAGGTGGATGAAACTGGAGCCTATTATACAGAGTGAAGTAAGCCAGAAAGAAAAACACCAATACAGTATACTAATGCATATGTATGGAATTTAGAAAGATGGTAACGATAACCCTGTATGCAAGACAGCAAAAGAGAAACAGATGTATAGAACAGTCTTTTGGACTCTGTGGGAGAAGGAGGTGGGGATGATTTGGGAGAATGGCATTAAAACATGCATAATATCATATAAGAAACGAATCGACAGTCCAGGTTGGATGCAGGATACAGGAAGCTTGGGGCTGCTGCACTGCGATGACCCAGAGGGATGGTATGGGGAGGGAGGAGGGAGGGGGTTTAGGGAAAAAAAAAAAAAAAAAAAAAAAGCTGATAATCATAGATATCTTCTCCCTGACATAAGTTTGCACTATTCTTATTTATATCAATATTTTGTTGCCTCAAAGATATTATGCTTATTGAGTTTCAGTTTTAGTATCAGTTCAGTTCAGTCGCTCAGTAGTGTCCGACTCTTTAGGACCCCATGAATCGCAGCACAGCAGGCCTCCCTGTCCATCACCAACTCCCGGAGTTCACTCAGACTCACGTCCATCGAGTCAGTGATGCCATCCCGCCATCTCATCCTGTCATCCCTTTCTCCTCCTGCCCCCAATCTCTCCCAGCATCAGTCTTTTCCAATGAGTCAACTCTTCACATGAGGTGGCCAAAGTACTGGAGTTTCAGCTTTAGCATCATTCCTTCCAAAGAAATCCCAGGGCTGATCTCCTTCAGAATGGACTGGTTGGATCTCCTTGCAGTCCAAGAGACTCTCAAGAGTCTTCTCCAACACCACAGTTCAAAAGCATCAATTCTTTGGCACTCAGCTTTCTTCACAGTCCAACTCTCACATCCATACATGACCACTGGAAAAACCATAGCCTTGACTAGACGAACCTTTGTTGGCAAAGTAATGTCTCTGCTTTTGAATATGCTATCTAGGTTTGTCATAACTTTCCTTCCAAGGAGTAAGCATCTTTTAATTTCATGGCTGCAGTCACCATCTGCAGTGATTTTGGAGCCCCAAAAAATAAAGTCTGACACTGTTTCCACTGTTTTCCCATCTATTTCCCATGAAGTGATGGTTGGAGAACTCTAAATGAGAACAAGAATGATTCTCTGAATATATTTCGTAAGTCAGTGTTCTCAAACTTGTTTTTCCATCAAAATTAATTTCCAGATTTATTTTTTTATGAAAAGAATAAGCAGGTCACACCTAGAATGAATTGGTTAAATACAAATTGGGGACAAATACAGATGTCAGTAATTTCAAAATGCTGTAAGGATGGGTGGAGTCAAGTGATATTTTAGGATATGGAAAACACAGATTATATTTGCTAATAATCTACATCCCAATTTTCTTGGATAAAGATGACCTCATGAATGTTGTGGGTAGTATAGAAAAAATATGTGTGGCAAATTCAAGGGGGCACTAAAAACTCAACTATACCAAATTGTATTTTCAAATGTTTATAGAGCAAGAGCACAATAAACGTATAGTTTAAGATCTATTTTATAATGCATTTGCTATGTAGACAGAAATGTTAATTTACCAAATAGCTTACTGTTGCTACTCAGTCACTAAATCCTTTCTAACTTTTTGTGACATCTTGGATTGCAGCATGCCATGCTCCTCTGTCCCCCACTACCTCCTGGAGTGCGCTTAAATTAATATCTATTGAGTCAGTGATGCTATGTAACAATCTAATCCTCTGCTGCTCCCTTCTCCTTTTGCCTTCAATCTTCCCCATCATCAGTGTCCTTTTCAATGAATCAGCTCTTTGCATCATGTAGCCAAAGTACTGGGGCTTTAGCTTCAGCTTCAGCACGAGTCCTTCCAATGAATATGCAGAGTTGATTTCATTTAGGATTGATTGATTCGATCTTTTTGCAATCCAAAAGACTCTTGAGGATCTTCTCCAGCTCCAAAATTTAAAAGCATCAATTATTTGACACTTAGTCTTCTTTATAGTTCAACTCTTATATCTGTACATGGCTACTAGGAAAACCATAGCTTTGAATATATGGACCTTTAACAGCAAAGTGATGTCTCTGCTATGTAATATACTGTCTAGGTGTGTCATAGGTTTCCTTCCAATAAGCAATAGTCGGTTACTTTCATGACTGCAGTCACCATCCACAGTGATTTTGGAGAACAAGAATATAAAATCTGTCACTGCTGCCAGTTTTTTTCCCATTTAGTTGCCATGAAGTGATGCAACCAGATGCCATGATCTTAGTTTTTTTGAATGTTGAATTTCAAGCTAGTTTTTGTACTCACCTCTTTCACCCACATCACAAGGCTCTTTAGTTTCTCCTCACTTTCTGCCATAAGAGGATATCATCTGTTGATATTTCTCCCAGGAATCTTGATTCCAGCTTGTGGTTCATCCAGCACATGATGCATCTTGCATAGAAGTTAAACATGGTGACAATATACAGCCTTGTGATACTACTTTCCCAATTTTGAACCAATTAGTTTTTCCATGTCTAGTTCTAACTGTTGCTTCCTGACCCACATACAGGAAACAGATAAGGTGGTTGGGTATTACTCTTTAAGTAATTTCCACAATTTGTTGTGATTCACACAGTCAAAAGCTTTAGCATAGTCTATGAAGCAGAAGTAGAATTTTTTCCAGAATGCCTTTGCATTCTTCATGATTCAACAAAGGCTGGAAATCTCTAGTTCCTCTGCCTATTCAAATCCCAGCTTGAACACTTGGAGGTGCTCAGTTCACATACTGCTGAAGCATACATTGAATGATTCTAAGTGTAATCTTGCTAGCATGTGAAATAACCCCAATTGAACTGTAATTTTAACATTCTTTGTCATTGCCCTTCTTTGGGATTGAAGTGAAAACTGACTTTTTCCAGTCCTGCCTAGTTTCCCAATATGTGGACATATTGAGGGCATCATCATCTTTTAGGATATGAAATACCTCAGCTGGAATTCCACCTCCACTACCTTTGCTCATAGCAATGCTTCCTAAGGCCAACTTGACATCACACCCCAAGATGTCTGGCTTCAGATTAGTAACCACATCATGGTTATTGGGGTCATAAAGACCTTTTTTTGTATAATTCTTCATGTATTCTTGCCATCTCTTCTTCATCTATTCCACTTCTTTTAGGTCTTTATTGTTTATCCTTTATCTCATCTATTGTTTCATAAAATATTCCCTTGATATCTCAAAATTTCTTGAAGAGATCACTAATCTTTCCCATTCTAATGTTTTCTTCTATTTCTTTGCATTGCTCATTTAAGAAGGCCTCTTATCTCTCCTTGGTATTCTCTGGAACTCTGCATTTAGTTGAGTATATCTTTCCTTTTCTTTCTTGCCTTTTACTTCTGTTTTCCTCAGCTATATTTAAGTCCTCCTAAGAAAACCATTTTGCCTTCTTGTATTTCTTTTTTGTTGTGATGGTTTTGGTCACATCTGGTACAATGTTATGAATCTCCATTTACAGTTCTTCAAGCACTCTCTACCATATTTAATGCTTTGAATCTATTTATGACCTTCATTGTATAATCATATGGAGAAGGCAATGGGTCCCCACTCCAGTACTCTTGCCTGGAGAATCCCATGGATGGAGGAGCCTGGTGGGCTGCAGTCCATGGGGTCACTAGGAGTCGGACACGACTGAGCAACTTCACTTTCACTTTTCACTTTCATGCATTGGAGAAGGAAATGGCAACCCACTCCAGTATTCTTGCCTGGAGAATCCCAGGGATGGGGGAGCCTGGTGGGCTGCCGTCTCTGGGGTCGCACAGAGTCGGACACGACTGAAGTGACTTAGCAGCAGCAGCAGCAGCAGTATAATCATAAGAGATATGATTTAGGTCATAACTGAATGGCCTAGTGGTTTTCCCTACTTTCTTCAATTTAAGCCTGAACTTGCAATAAGAAGCTCATGATTATAACTACAGTTAATCCAGGTCTTGCTTTTGCTATGTAGAGCTTCTCCATCTTTGGTTGTAAAGAACAAAATAAATCTGATTTGGGTATTGATCATCTGGTGATATTCATGTGTAGAGTTGTCTCTTGTGTTGTTGGAAAAGGCTGTTTTCTGTGACCATATTGTTCTCTTGAAAAAGCTCTATTAGCCTTTGCCCTGCTTAACTTTATACTCCAAGGCCAAATTTACCTGTTATTCCAAGTGCCTCTTGACTTCCTAATTTTGCATTCCAAACTCTTATATCGAGAAGGGCATATTTTTATGTTGTTCTAGAAGATCTTGTAGGTCTTCATAGACCTGGTCAATTTCAGCTTCTTCAGCATCAGTAGCTGGGGAGTAGACTTGGATTATTGTGATGTTGCATTGCTTGCCTTAGAAATGAATTGAGAACATTGTGTTGCTCTTTAGATTGCACCAAAGTACTTCATTGCAGACTTTTCTGTTGACTATGAGGGCTACTCCATTTCTTCTAAGGGATTATTGCACACACTAGTAGATATAATGTTCTTCTGAATTAAATTTGCCCATATCCATCCAGTTTAGTTCAATGATTCCTAAGAGGCCCATGTTCAACCTTGCAATCTACTTGACCAGATCAATTTACCTTGATTCATAGACTTAACATTCCAAATTCCTATGCAATATTGTTCTTTACAGCATTGGACTTTATTTTCACCACCAGACACATTCACAACTGAGAGTCATTTCAGCTTTGGACCAGTCTCTTCATTTTTCTGGAGCTATTAGTAACTGCCCTGCACTCTTCCTTAGTAGTATATTGGACACCTGACCTGAGGGACTCATCTTCTGGTATCATGTCTTTTTGCCTTTTCGTACTATCTATGGGGTTCTCTAGATAAGAATACTGGAGTGGGTAGCCATTTCTTCCTCCAATGGACCTTGTTTTGTGTGAAATGTTCACTATGACTCCTCGATCTTGGCTGGCCCCACATAGCATGGATATAGATTCATTAAGTTTTAAAAGCCTTTTCACCATGACCAGGCTATGATCTGTGAAGGTGATCAGATAGATAGATGTATGTGTGTGTGTGTGTGTGTGTGTGTGTGTGTGTGTGTTTTCAGTTCAGTTCAGCTCAGTCGCTCAGTCAAGTCCAACTCTTTGAGACCCCATTGACTTCAGCATGTCAGACCTCCCTGTCCATCACCAACTCCTAAAGTCCACTCAAACTCATGTTCATTGAGTTGGTGATGGCATCCACAATCTCATCCTCTGTTGCCCCTTCTCCTCCTTCCTTCAATCTTTCTGAGAATCAGGGTCTTTTCAAATGAGACAGCTCTTCGCATCAGTTGGCCAAGGTATTGGAGTTTCAGATTCAGCATCAGTCCCTCCAGTGAATATTCAGGACTGATTTCGTTTAGGATGGACTATTTGGACCTCCTTGCAGTCCAAGGGACTCTCAAGAGTCTTCTCCAACACCACAGTTCCAAAGCATCAATTCTTCCTTGCTCAGCTTTATTATCCAACTCTCACATCCATACATGAATACTGGAAAAACCATAGCCTTGACTAGATGGACTTTTGTTGGCAAAGTAATGTCTCTGCTTTTTAATATGCTGTCTAAGTTGGTCATGACTTTCCTTCCAAGGAGTAAGCATCTTTTAATTTCATGGCTACAGTCACCATCTGCAGTGATTTTGGAGGCCAGAAAAATAAGGTCAGCCACTGTTTCCCTGTCTATTTGCCAGAAAGTGATGGGACCAGATGTCATGATCTTAATTTTCTGAATGTTGAGCTTTAAACCAACTTTTTCACTCTCCTCTTTCACTTTCATCAAGAAGCTCTTTAGTTCTTCTTCACTTTCTGCCATAAGGGTGGTGTCACCTGCATATCTGAGGTTCTTGATATTTCTCCCAGAAACCTTGATTCCAGCCTGTGCTTCTTCCAGCCCAGCATTTCTCATGATGTACTCTGCATATAAGTTAAATAAGCAGGTTGACAGTATACAGCCTTGATGTACTCCTTTTCCTATTTTGAATGAGTTTGTGGTTCCATGTGCAGTTCTAACTGTTGATTCCTGACCAGCATACAGATTTCTCAAGAGGTAGGTCAGGTTGTCTCATATTCCCATCTCTTTCAGAACTTTCCACAGTTTGTGATGATCCACACAGTCAAAGGCTTTGGCATAGTCAATAAAGCAGAAATAGATATTTTTCTGAAACTCTATTGCTTTTTCGATGATTCAGCAGATGTTGGCAATTTGGTCTCTGGTTCCTCTTCCTTTTCTAAAATCAGCTTGAACACGTGTGTATTACGTAGTCTTTAATGAGAATGTCTGGTATATGGTCATATAGATACTTAAAACATGTCATTCTATTTATTTCCACAGACACCTCAAAGAAATGAGACATGTAGTATAATGTGTATGTGTTAGTCACTCAGTCACATCCGCCCCTTTGCAACCTCATGGACTGTAGCCCGCCAGACTTCTCTGTCCATTGAATTCTCCAGGCAAGAATACTGGAGTGACTAGCCATTCCTTTCTCCAGGGGACCTTCCCAACTCAGGGATTGAACCCAGGTCTCCTGCACTATAGGCATATTCTTTATTATCTGGGCCACCAGGGCAACCCCTATAATATAATAAGCCCTTAGAAATGTTGATTCTGCATGACTGAAAATATTAAAATGGACTCATGGAAACTTTATAAAATTAATGATTTCAGATAGTTATACTTCACACTGAGAAATTAAGGAATGTCAATGATGTAAAAGTATCTACTATAAAATTTAGAAGGGCAGACACAGATTTTTAAAAAATCCGACTCAAATTAAACTGAAATCAAATTCTGATTCTCATGTAAGAAATGTGCAGAATTTTCATGATAAATTATAGCATTTGTCTTCCAAAATCATAATTGTCTATATGTCCTTCAGCATAAGCTCTAGTTGTGAACTGTCATGAAATTTTGTAATCAAAGCCAACTTGATTCTTCTCATACATAGTGGCACTAAAAAGGGAAATGAGTTAATATTTGCTGAGTCTGAATATTATGTTCAAGAAAGTGTGCTGTTAGTTAAAACATGTAAACCTATTAACACTAGGTCATACTCATGGAAAGCAGTCAAAATATGTTAACTGCTAAAACTGCTGTCATTATTGCTGTTAGTACTATTTAATCCTCAAAGCAATCTTATGAAATATAGAATATTCTTATATGTTATGTAAGAGAATTTAAGATTCACAATGGTTAAATAATTTGCACAGTGTCACCAAGTTCTGAAGTGAAATAGGAGTATTTTCATTCATAATTCTCTGATTCTAGAGTCTAAACTTATAATACATATTAAATTATATACCTCAACTTCTATCTTAATATGATTTCTAATCAAAATCACAATAAGATCAAAGAAAAATACACTCAAGTTATGTCACGTTATCAACACTCTGTAAACTTTTATCCTATGTTCTCACTAAGAACTATCATTTGTCAAAATCAATTAGATGCATTTTGCATTACCCAATAAAAATTTAATAAATGAAAAAATATTTTAGAAGTAATTATTATAGTCTAAACTCAAAGGTTGAGACTGTAACATTTGTTTAATATTTTTTCTATCAAGAACATTATCCGTATTTGAAATAACATTTCTCTCATTAGTGGAATGCAGGGAAAAATAATATTGGGTTAGTGCACTTAAATGTGCCTTTAATATATTGGATTTAAAAAGAAACTCTTCAAGGAGAAGTGATGCAAATAAGATAGCAAAATAGAAAATCACCCACTGAAATGTAAGGAAACAAAATAATCTGAACAGAACTATGATAAGTGAGACATTGAAACAGTAATAAAAATATTCCCAACTAAGAGCTAAGAAGCTGATGGCTTCTCTGGAGAGTTCTACAACACATTTAAAGAAGAATTAACATCAATCCTCTTCAAACTTTTCCAAGGAATTTAAGACAAAGGAACACTCTCCAACTCTTCCTATGAGATAAGCATTACACTAATATCTAAACCAGACCAAGAGAGACATCAAGATGGCAGAGAAATAGGTAGATGTAGAGTACATCTCTCTCCACAGATATATCAGGAATACACTTTCAGACACAGAAGATCTTGCAGAACACCAGCTGAGAGTGGTCAGCAGTACCTGACCACTGGAGAAGACTATATGAAACCAGGCATAAAAGAAGGATAGGGATAAAAGAAAAAAAGGAGGAATAAAGTAGGATAAAAGAAGGTGGGGAAAAAAAGAGAAGAGTTAGCAGGACTGGGCCTGCCCTTGGTGGATGGGGGAACTGAAGCAGAGGTCCAATCCCCACATTGCTGTAACTGTTTGAGACAGAGGAGAAACATTTGAGGCTGAGAGTGAAGCAAGTGATCTGTGACAGTCTAAATGGAATGAGAATCACACAGATCATCCTTACTGCAGCTGTGTGTACCCCACACAAGGGTGCAAGTCCCTAGAAAGCACAGAAGCTGAGAGCTAGACCATAGAGATTGTAAAGCAATCCCATGGTGAGGTCTGCCATTGACTGTGGGGAGACAGCCCCAAGGGGGCATGAGGGAGGAGGTCCTGGTGGGAAAAGATTGTAGACGAAAACCATGCCTGGAGGCAAGGCAATACTGCTGAGTCATGGGTAGGGGATGGAGCCATCACTGTGGCCTCTCTTGGCCCACACACCAGCATTGGCAGTGAACAGTAGAGAGGCTGGCCCTTTAAGCTTCTGATGCACTGAAAAACAGAGTAGACCTTCAGCCAAAGGGACCCTCTAAGTGCGTGAATGGGTAGAGCAACAGAGAAGGACCAAAGAGGCTCTTTGATGGCCAGCTGCCAGAGGCTAGAAAAAGACCCTGATAGGTTCATAGCTCCTGCAGCTGAGGCAGCCAGTGTCCCTGCACACTTGGTGCCACCAGGCTCCCTGGGACCCAAACAGTTGTGCCACATTCACATTCAGTCCTCACTGGGGCAAAGCTGTCACAGGCTAGAAAAAGCCCTAATGGCAGTATTTCTCCTCTAACAATAGCTGCCAGCACCTCTGCATAGCTGACATTGCCAGGGTTCCCATGATTCAAGCAACCACACCACCTCCATGCATGTTCCTCACTGGGACAGAGCTACCATAGACTAGAAAAAATCCTGCATGCATGCATGTGGGGTCACTTTGTCAACTCTTTGCAACCTGGACTGCAGCTTTCCAAGCTTCTCTGTCCATGGGATTCTCCAGGCAAGAATGCTGGGGTAGGTTGCCAGATCCTTCTAGAGCACCATCTTCAACTAAAAAAGACACACAACTTGAGAGTTGCAAGTTAAATTTTATTTGGGGCAAAATGAGGACTGCAGCCTGAGAGGCAATGAAACAGGAATCCATGTTCTTATTCCTCTAACTGAAGAATGGAGTCCAGTAGTATACAAACACAAAGAAAATAGGATTTATTAAAGAGAAGGAAGGTACAAAGCTCTCAGCATAGACACTGAGAGTGAGTAAAGAGTACCCAAAACCGTGGGGATTACAGCAGTTTTTTATCTTTACCAGTATAAATCTGTATATATTTGGTTGGCTCCTTTTCTTAAATTACGTTATTTGTAACCAATCAGTTTAAAGGTCAAGATCCTTAACCTCTTTATGACTTCTCTTGATCCTCAGATTGAGTCACCACCCTTTTTCATGCCCCCTGGTCATTTTATTATGGATCATCTGTATGGGTTTAGATTAGTGATCAGCAGTTGTTTTTCCCTCAAGCATATGGAACAGAAGCCTCACTGCCCTTCCTTGGTTCTGAGTGCTGAAATTTATCAGACCAGGAACACATTCCAGGAATTCAAAACAAAAGACATAGTTCCAGGCTAATAGAGTGAGGTGTTTACTGAAAACAAGACTGAGTTCTACACTGATTCCCCAGCAATTTCTACCTCAGCAGCACCTCAGATAACTCTGAGAGACTGCTCCAAGGAAGCAGTGGAAGGAAGGTCAACATATACAGTTTTGGAGAAAGCAGAGTTCAATAACATTAAGTGCTCATTTTACAAAGGGTTTTCTGATAGTCACAGGATATGATGTCACTATGAAGGGATTTAGTGCTTTTCTAGATATGAGGAGATGTAAGGACTGAGATCATAAAATGGGCTCCTAAAAATATCCAACTTTCTAAAGACCTCTTCCACTAGATTACCTGGAGCAAAGAGTGGCTCATTCCACCCTGAATTCCCTCAGGGCATGTTGAAGGTCAACAGCTGCAACAGCACAAGTTTCAATCTCCACACAGGCAGATGGCAAATGACCTTCCTGTTCAGTCATTGGCAATGCTTTGGGAAAACCACTAGACCATTCAGGTATGACCTAAATCAAATCCCTTATGATTATACAGTGGAAGTGAGAAATACATTTAAGGGCCTATATCTGATAGACAGAGTGCCTGATGAACTATGGAATGAGGTTCGTGACATTGTACAGGAGACAGGGATCAAGACCATCCCCATGAAAAAGATGTAAAAGGGAAAATGGCTGTCCGGAGAGGCCTTACAAATAGCTGTGAAAAGAAGAGAAGTGAAAAGCAAAGGAGAAAAGGAAAGATATAAGCATCTGAATGCAGAGTTCCAAAGAATAGCAAGAAGAGATAAGAAAGCCTTCTTCAGTGATCAATGCAAAGAAATAGAGGAAAACAACAGAATGAGAAAGACTAGAGATCTCTTCAAGAAAATTAGAGATACCAAGGGAAGATTTCAGGTAAAGATGGGCTCGATAAAGGACAGAAATGGTATGGACCTAACAGAAGCAGAAGATATTAAGAAGAGGTGACAAGAATACACAGAAGAACTGTACAAAAAAGATCTTCATGACCCAGATAATCACGATGGTGTGATCACTCATCTAGAGCCAGACATCCTGGAATGTGAAGTCAAGTGGGCCTTAGAAACATTACTACAAGCAAAGCTAGTGGAGGTAATGGTTTTCCAGTTGAGCTATTTCATCCTGAAAAATGATGCTGTGAAAGTGCTGCACTCAATATTCCAGCAAATTTGGAAAACTCAGCAATGGCCACAGGACTGGAAAAGGTCAGCTTTCATTCCAATCCCAAAGAAAGGCAATGTCAAAGAATGCTCAAACTACTGCACAATTGCACTCATTTCACATGCTAGTCGGAGAAGGCAATGGCATCCCACTCCAGTACTCTTGGCTGGAAAATCCCATGGACGGAGGAGCCTGGTAGGCTGCAGTCCATGGGGTCGCTAAAAGTCGGACACGACTGAGCGACTTCACTTTCACTTTTCACTTTCATGCATTGGAGAAGGAAATGGCAACCCACTCTAGTGTTCTTGTCTGGAGAATCCCAGGGATGGTGGAGCCTGATGGGCTGCTGTATATGGGGTCGCACAGAGTCGGACACGACTGAAGTGACTTAGCAGCAGCAGCAGCACATGCTAGTAAAGTGATGCTCAAAATTCTCCAAGCCAGGCTTCAGCAATACGTGAACCGTGAACTTCCTGATGCTCAAGCTGGTTTTAGAAAAGGCAGAGGAACCAGAGATCAAATTGCCAACACCCGATGGATCATGGGAAAAGCAAGAGAGCTCCAGAAAAACATCTATTTCTGTTTTATTGACTATGCCAAAGCCTTTGACTGTGTGGATCACAATAAACTGTAGAAAATTCTGAAAGAGATGGGAATACCAGACCACCTGACCTGCCTCTTGAGAAATCTGTATGCAGGTCAGGAAGCAACAGTTAGAACTGGACATGGAACAACAGACTGGTTCCAAATAGGAAAAGGAGTACGTAAAGGCTATATATTATCACCCTGCTTATTTAACTTATATGCAGAGTACATCATGAGAAACGCTGGACTGGAAGAAACAAAAGCTGGAATCAAGATTGCCAGGAGAAATATCAATAACCTCATATATGCAGATGACACCATCCTTATGGGAGAAAGTGAAGAGGAACTAAAAAGCCTCTTGATGAAAGTGAAAGTGGAGAGTGAAAAAGTTGGCTTAAAGCTCAACATTCAGAAAATGAAGATAATGGCATCCAGTCGCATCCCTTCATGGGAAATAGATGGGGAAACAGTGGAAACAGTGTCAGACTTTATTTTGGGGGGCTCCAAAATCACTGCAGATGGTGACTGAACCCATGAAATTAAAAGGCGCTTACTCCTTGGAAGAAAACTTATGACCAATATAGATAGCATATTTAAAAGCAGAAACATTACTTTGCCTACAAAGGTCCGTCTAGCCAAGGCTATGGGTTTTGTTTTGTTTTGTTTTGTTTTTTAATTTTATTTTATTTTTAAACTTTACATAAGTGTATTAGTTTTGCCAAATATTAAAATGAATCCGCCACAGGTATACATGTGTTCCCCATCCTGAACCCTCCTCCCTCCTCCCTCCCCATACCATCCCTCTGGGTCGTCCCAGTGCACTAGCCCCAAGCATCCAGTATAGTGCATTGAACCTGGACTGGAAACTCGTTTCATACATGATATTTTACATGTTTCAATGCCATTCTCCCAAATCTTCCTACCCTCTCCCTCTCCCACAGAGTCCAAAAGACTGTTCTATACATCAGTGTCTCTTTTGCTGTCTTATACACAGGGTTATTGTTGTCTTTCTAAATTCCATATATATGCGTTAGTATACTGTATTGGTGTTTTTCTTTCTGGCTTACTTCACTCTGTATAATAGGCTCCAGTTTCATCCACCTCATTAGAACTGATTCAAATGTATTCTTTTTAATGGCTGAGTAATACTCCATTGTGTATATGTACCACCGCTTTCTTATCCATTCATCTGCTGATGGACATCTAGGTTGCTTCCATGTCCTGGCTATTATAAACAGTGCTGCGATGAACATTGGGGTACTCGTGTCTCTTTCCCTTCTGGTTTCCTCAGTGTGTATGCCCAGCAGTGGGATTGCTGGATCATAAGGCAGGTCTATTTCCAGTTTTTTAAGGAATCTCCACACTGTTCTCCATAGTGGCTGTACTAGTTTGCATTCCCACCAACAGTGTAAGAGGGTTCCCTTTTCTCCACACCCTCTCCAGAATTTATTATTTGTAGACTTTTGGATCGTAGCCATTATGACTGGTGTGAAATGGTACCTCATAGTGGTTTTGATTTGCATTTCTCTGATAATGAGTGATGTTGAGCATCTTTTCATGTGTTTGTTAGCCATCTGTATGTCTTCTTTGGAGAAATGTCTATTTAGTTCTTTGGCCCATTTTTTGATTGGGTCATTTATTTTTCTGGAGTTGAGCTGTAGGAGTTGCTTGTATATTTTTGAGATTAGTTGTTTGTCAGTTGCTTCATTGGCTATTATTTTCTCCCATTCTGAAGCCTGTCTTTTCACCTTGCTAATAGTTTCTTTGATGTGCAGAGGCTTTTAAGGTTAATTAGGTCCCATTTGTTTATTTTTGCTTTTATTTCCAATATTCTGGGAGGTGGGTCATAGAGGATCCTGCTGTGATTTATGTCAGAGAGTGTTTTGCCTATGTTCTCCTCTAGGAGTTTTATAGTTTCTGGTCTTATGTTCAGATCTTTAATCCATTTTGAGTTTATTTTGTGTATGGTGTTAGAAAGTGTTCTAGTTTCATTCTTTTACAAGTGGTTGACCAGATTTCCCAGCACCACTTGTTGAAGAGATTGTCTTTAATCCATTGTATATTCTTGCCTCCTTTGTCAATGATAAGGTGTCAATAGGACCATGGATTTATCTCTGGGCTTTCTATTTTGTTCCATTGATCTATATTTCTGTCTTTGTGCCAGTACCATACTGTCTTGATAACTGTGGCTTTGTAGTAGAGCCTGAAGTCAGGTAGGTTGATTCCTCCAGTTCCATTCTTCTTTCTCAAGATCGCTTTGGCTATTCGAGGTTTTTTGTATTTCCATACAAATTGTGAAATTATTTGTTCTAGCTCTGTGAAGAATACTGTTGGTAGCTTGATAGGGATTGCATTGAATCTATAAATTGCTTTGGGTAGTATACTCATTTTCACTATATTGATTCTTCCAATCCATGAACATGGCATATTTCTCCATCTGTTAGTGTCCTCTATGATTTCTTTCACCAGTGTTTTATAGTTTTCTATATATAGGTCTTTAGTTTCTTTAGGTATATATATTATTAAGTATTTTATTCTTTCCGTTGCAATGGTGAATGGAATTTTTTCCTTAATTTCTCTTTCTGTTTTCTCATTATTAGTGTATAGGAATGCAAGGGATTTCTGTGTGTCGGTTTTATATCCTGCAACTTTACTATAGTCATTGATTAGTTCTAGTAATTTTCTGGTGGAGTCTTTAGGGTTTTCTATGTAGAGGACCATGCCATCTGCAAATAGTGAGAGTTTTACTTCTTCTTTTCCAATTTGGATTCCTTTTATTTCTTTTTCTGCTCTGATTGCTGTGGCCAAAACTTCTAAAACTATGTTGAATAGTAATGGTGAAAGTGGGCACCCTTGTCTTGTTCCTGACTTTAGAGGAAATGCTTTCAATTTTTCACCATTGAGGATAATGTTTGCTGTGGGTTTGTCATATATAGCTTTTATTATGTTGAGGTATGTTCCTTCTATTCCTGCTTTCTGGAGAGTTTTTATCATAAATGGATGTTGAATTTTGTCAAAGGCTTTCTCTGCATCTATTGAGATAATCATATGGTTTTTATTTTTCAATTTGTTAATGTGGTGTATTACATTGATTGATTTGTGGATATTGAAGAAACCTTGCATCCCTGGGATAAAGCCCACTTGGTCATGGTGTATGATCTTTTTAATGCGTTGTTGGATTCTGATTGCTAGAATTTTGTTAAGGATTTTTGCATCTATGTTCATCAGTGATATTGGCCTGTAGTTTTCTTTTTTTGTGGGATCTCTGTCAGGTTTTGGTATTAGGGTGATGGTGGCCTCATAGAATGAGTTTGGAAGTTTACCTTCCTCTGCAATTTTCTGGTAGAGTTTGAGCAGGATAGGTGTTAGCTCTTCTCTAAATTTTTGGTAGAATTCAGCTGTGAAGCCGTCTGGACCTGGGCTTTTGTTTGCTGGAAGATTTTTGATTACAGTTTCAATTTCCGTGCCTGTGATGGGTCTGCTAAGATTTTCTATTTCTTCCTGGTCGAGTTTTGGAAAGTTGTACTTTTCTAAGAATTTGTCCATTTCTTCCACGTTGTCCATTTTATTGGCATATAATTGTTGATAGTAATCTCTTATGATCCTTTGTATTTCTGTGTTGTCTGTTGTGATCTCTCCATTTTCATTTCTAATTTTATTGATTTGATTCTTCTCCCTTTGTTTCTTTTTTTTTTTAATTTTATTTTATTTTTAAACTTTACATAATTGTATTAGTTTTGCCAAATATCAAAATGAATCCGCCACAGGTATACATGTGTTCCCCATCCTTAACCTTCCTCCCTCCTCCCTCCCCATTCTATCCCTCTGGGTAGTCCCAGTGCACCAGCCCCAAGCATCCAGTATCGTGTATCGAACCTGGACTGGCAACTCGTTTCTTGATAAGTCTGGCTAATGGTTTGTCAATTTTATTTATCCTTTCAAAGATCCAGCTTTTGGTTTTGTTGACTTTTGCTATGGTCTCTTTTGTTTCTTTTGCATTTATTTCTGCTCTAATGTTTAAGATTTCTTTCCTTCTACTAGCCTTGGGGTTCTTCATTTCTTCCTTTTCTAGTTGCTTTAGGTGTAGAATTAGGTTATTTATTTGACTTTTTTCTTGTTTCTTGAGGTGTGCCTGTATTGCTATGAACTTTCCCCTTAGGACTGCTTTTACTGTGTCCCACAGGTTTTGGGTTGTTGTGTTCTCATTTTCATTCATTTCTATGCAAATTTTGATTTCTTTTTTGATTTCTTCTGTGATTTGTTGGTTATTCAGCAGCGTGTTGTTCAGCCTCCATATGTTGGAATTTTTAATAGTTTTTCTCCTGTAATTGAGATCTAATCTTACTGCATTGTGGTCAGAAAAGATGTTTGGAATGATTTCTATTTTTTTGAATTTACCAAGGCTAGCTTTATGGCCCAGGATGTGATCTATCCTGGAGAAGGTTCCATGTGCACTTGAGAAAAAGGTGAAATTCATTGTTTTGGGATGAAATGTCCTATAGATATCAATTAGGTCTAACTGGTCTATTGTATCATTCAAAGTTTGTGTTTCTTTGTTAATTTTCTGTTTAGTTGATCTATCCATAGGTGTGAGTGGGGTATTAAGGTCTCCCACTATTATTGTGTTATTGTTAATTTCTCCTTTCATAGTTGTTAGCATTTGTCTTACATATTGTGGTGCTCCCGTGTTGGGTGCATATATATTTATAATTGTTATATCTTCTTCTTGGATTGATCCTTTGATCATTATGTAGTGACCTTCTTTGTCTCTTTTCACAGCCTTTGTTTTATAGTCTATTTTATCTGATATGAGTATTGCTACTCCTGCTTTCTTTTGGTCCCTATTTGCATGGAAAATCTTTTTCCAGCCCTTCACTTTCAGTCTGTATGTGTCCCCTGTTTTGAGGTGGGTCTCTTATAGACAACATATGTAGGGGTCTTGTTTTTGTATCCATTCAGCCAGTCTTTGTCTTTTGATTGGGGCATTCAACCCATTTACGTTTAAGGTAATTACTGATAAGTATGACCCCATTGCCATTTACTTTATTGTTTTGGGTTCGAATTTATACACCGTTTTGGTGTTTCCTGTCTAGAGAATATCCTTTAGTATTTGTTGGAGAGCTGGTTTGGTGGTGCTGAATTCTCTCAGCTTTTGCTTGTCTGAAAAGCTTTTGATTTCTCCTTCATACTTGAATGAGATCCTTGCTGGGTACAATAATGTGGGCTGTAGGTTATTTTCTTTCATCATTTTAAGTATGTCTTGCCATTCCCTCCTGGCTTGAAGAGTTTCTATTGAAAGATCAGCTGTTATCCTTATGGGAATTCCCTTGTGTGTTATTTGTTGTTTTTCCCTTGCTGCTTTTAATATTTGTTCTTTGTGTTTGATCTCTGTTAATTTGATTAATATGTGTCTTGGGGTGTTTTGCCTTGGGTTTATCCTGCTTGGGACTCTCTGGGTTTCTTGGACTTGGGTGATTATTTCCTTCCCCATTTTAGGGAAGTTTTCAACTATTATCTCCTCAAGTATTTTCTCATGGTCTTTCTTTTTGTCTTCTTCTTCTGGGACCCCTATGATTTGAATGTTGTAGCATTTAATATTGTCTTGGAGGTCTCTGAGATTGTCCTCATTTCTTTTAATTCGTTTTTCTTTTATCCTCTCTGATTCATTTATTTCTACCATTCTATCTTCTAATTCACTAATCCTATCTTCTGCCTTTGTTATTCTACTATTTGTTGCCTCCAGAGTGTTTTTAATTTCACTTATTGCATTATTCATTATATATTGACTCTTTTTTATTTCTTCTAGGTCCTTGTTAAACCGTTCTTGCATCTTCTCAATCCTTGTCTCCAGGCTATTTATCTGTGATTCCATTTTAATTTCAAGATTTTGGATCAATTTCACTATCATTATTCGGAATTCTTTATCAGGTAGATTCCCTATCTCTTCCTCTTTTGTTTGGTTTGGTGGGCATTTATCCCGTTCCTTTATCTGCTGGGTATTCCTCTGTCACTTCATCTTGTTTAAATTGCTGAGTTTGGGATGTCCTTTCTGTATTCTGGCAGTTTGTGGAGTTCTCTTTATTGTGGCATTTCTTCTCTGTGTGTGGGTTTGTACAGGTGGCTTGTCAAGGTTTCCTTGTTAGGGAAGCTTGTGTCGGTGTTCTGGTGTGTGGAGCTGTATTTCTTCTCTCTGGAGTGCAATGAAATGTCCAGTAATGAGTTATGAGATGTCTATGGTTTGGGGGTGACTTTGGGCAGCCTGTATCTTGAAGCTCAGGGCTGTGTTCCTTTGTTGCTGGAGAATTTGCTTGGTATGTCTTGCCCTGGAACTTGTTGGCCCTTGTGTGGTGCTTGGTTTCAGTGTCGGTATGGAGGCGTTTGATGAGCTCCTGTCAATTAATGTTCCTTGGAGTCAGGAGTTCCCTGGAGTCAGGGTTTGGACTTAAGCCTCCTGCTTCGTTATCGGTCTTATTTTTACAGTAGTTTCAAAACTTCTCCTTCTATACAGCACCATTGATAAAACATCTACATTAAAGAGGAAAAGTTTCTCCACTGTGAGGGTCACTCAGAGAGGTTCACAGCATTACATGGAGAAGAGAAGAGGGAGGAGGGAGTTAGAGGTGACCCAAATGAGATGAGGTTGAATCAATAGTGGAGAGAGTGGGCTAGCCAGTAGTCACTTCCTTATGTGCACTCCACAACTGGACCACTCAGAGATGTTCATGGAGGTATACAGAGAAGAGAAGAAGGAGGAAGGAGACAGAGGTGGCCAGAAGGATAAAAGGGGGGAATGAAAAGGAGGGAGACAGATCCAGCCAGTACTCAGTTCCCTAAGTGTTCTCCACCATCTGGAACACACAGAAATTCACAGAGTTGGGTAGAGTAGAGAGGGGTTAGGGAGGAGACACAGGCGACCTGGTGGAGAAAAAGGAGAGTCCAAAGGGAGAGAGAGCAGTCAAGCCAGTAATCTAGCTCCCTAGTGAAAAATGGGTCCTGCAGATTGGGTTCTTAAAGGTACAAAATTGGTAACAAATACATAAAAGCAAAAATTAAAAATCTAGAGTAGAGTTTGGAATTTCAAAAATACGATGTTAAAAAAGAAGAAGAAGAAAAATAAAGAGAGAAAACAAGCAAACAAACAAAAACAAACAATGTCGCAGAAATTATAAAGAAAATACAGGTACAAAATTGATATCAAATACCAAAAAGCATAAATTAAAAATCTAGAGTAGAGTTTGGAACTTCAGATATACAATGTTATATAAAAGAAGAAGAGAAAGAAATAGAGGAAAAAAAAGTCACAGAAATTATAAAAAAAACTATAGGTACAAAATTGATAACATATACCAAAAAGCTAAAATTAAAAATCTAGAGTAGAGTTTGGAATTTCAAAAATACAATGTTAAAGAAAAGTAGAAAAAAAAAAAAAGGTCAAAAAATTATAAAATATATATATATGAAGCTTGCTGAAGAAGAAAAAAAATAGTTTTGTTTTTTTTTCCAAAGAAATAGGTTATAAAAGTGAAAATTAAAGGAACAATAGAGGACTTAAAATTAAAAAAAAAATTAAAAAGAAAGAAAGACTGATCGTAAAAATAGTAAAAATATATCTAGGACTTTCTCTGGTTTTGTTGTGAGTATTGTGGGTTCAGTTCATTTTTGGCTAGTTCCTTGGTCTGACTTATATTTCTTAAGATCTATAGGCCCCTTCCTATGTAGTCTGTAGTAACCACAGGGTTTTAATCTATTGCCTGTAGCTTCCAAGGCGTTTCCCTCTGTTATAGCTTCTTCTGTTTGCTGGTCTCTTCAGTGTCTGGTTTCCGCCCTGACACAAAGGGGACGGTGGAGGACACTTTTTTTTTTTTTTTTTTTAGGCTCACTTGTTCAGTCGCTCTGTGGGTAGGGAGGGAGGGATGCTGCAAACAAATAACACTGGTGTGCACTCTCAGTGCCTCAACCACACTGGGTCTGCCCCCGCTTACGGCGTGTGTAGTCTCCCTGCCCACACTGCTTGAGCTCTAGGTTGTTCCACCGGGAACAATCCAAGGCCAGCCCTGGGCTGCATGCACCTCTCAGGTCCAAGCTGCTCAGCTTCAGGCACTCAGGTAGTCCTCAGAGGTGCAGACTCGGTTGGGCCTGCATTTTATGCTCTTCCCAGATCCGAGAAGCTCAGGTAATGAGGTGTTTGGCGAGTGCCAATGCTGCGACTTATCGCCTCCCCGCCACTCGGTTATCTGGGTGTAAAACTGGCGCACCTTCTCAGGCAGATGTTGACCGTCCAGACCCCCAAGAAGTTTTAGTTAGCAAAGAAGCCTGCCTACAGTTTTATAGATAATGTCTCTCTGGGGCTGCGATTGCCCTCTTCCGGCTTTGGCTGCCTGTCACCGGAGGGGGAAGGTCTGCAGCCGGCTATCTCTGTTCAGTCCTTTGTTCAGTGCACGGGCCTGGCGGTGTCTTAGGTTAGGGCTGGCTTTTCGTGTGGTAGATATCCCGCAGTCTGGTTTGCTAGCCCAAATTATTTCGCTCAGATAGCGCTCAGGGTATTCATGCCAGATTCTTACTCTAAGCAATGCAGCCCGCGCCGCGCCTCCCTGCCCAGTCCCTGCTTGCTAATGGCGTGTACAGGCATCTGCGCTGCTTCTCCGCTGGGGGAGTTACCGTAGGGCTCGCAATCTGCGAGTTTTAATTGTTTATTTATTTTTTCTCCCTGTTATGTTGCCCTTTGTGCTTCCAAAGCTTGGCACAGATTCGGCAGTGAGAAGGTTTCCTGGTATTTGGAAACTTCTCTCTTTTTAAGACTCCCTTCCCAGGACGGAACTCCATCCCTCCCTCTTTTGTCTCTTTTTTTGTCTTTTATATTTTTTCCTACCTCCTTTCGAAGAGTTGGGTTGCTTTTCTGGATGCCTGATGTCCTCTGCTGGCATTCAGAAGTTATTTTGTGGAATTTACTCGATGTTTAAATGCTCTTTTGATGAATTTGTAGGGGAGAAAGTGTTCTCTCCATCCTACTCCTCTGCCACCTTGGCTCCTACACCCAAGGCTATGGTTTTTCCTGTGGTCATGTATGGATGTGAGAGTTGGACTGTGAAAAAGGCTGAGCGCTGAAGAATTGGTGCTTTTGAACTGTGGTGTTGGAGAAGACTCTTGAGAGTCCCTTGGACTGCAAGGAGATCCAACCAGTCCATTCTGAAGGAGATCAGCCCTGGGATTTCTTTGGAAGGAATGATGCTGAAGCTGAAACTCCAGTACTTTGGCCACCTCATGGGAAGAGTTGACTCATTGGAAAAGACTCTGATGCTGGGAGGGATTGGGGGCAGGAGGAGAAGGGGACAACAGAGGATGAGACGTCTGGATGGCATCACTGACTCGATGGACATGAGTCTGAGTGAACTCCTGGAGTTGGTGATGGACAGGGAGGCCTGGAGTGCTGCGATTCATGGGGTTGCAAAGAGTCGGACACGACTGAGTGACTGTACTGAACTGAAGGCAAGAGGAGAAAGGGCCAACAGAGGATGAGATGGTTGGATGGCATCACTGACTCAATGGACATGGGCTTGGGTAGACTCCGGGAGTTGGTGACAGACAGGGAGGCCTGGAGTGCTACGGTTCATGGAGTCGCAAAGAGTCAGACATGACTGAGCAACTCTATTTAAGCTTTTGGGAATTTTTAAAAACATACTTTTTTATTTCTTTTATGTGTTTCTACCTCTATGTTGGCTTTTTGGGGTTCTGTAATGTTTGCCTTTTTTTCTTTTTTTTTTAATTTTTAAAATTTATTATTATTTTTTCACATTTATTCTTTCACTACTCATTCTCACCATTCTTTCCCCTTTGTAGCTATTCTTTAATATGTATATATAAATCTTCTTTATCTACCTCGATGTAACTTTGCATTTCTAGTCTTTCATTTCTTCCTTCTTCTCACCTATTTGCTAGTTTGTTTGTTTGTTTGTTTTTGCTTTATTCCCCAGTTGGTGCCTTACTTTAGTTTTATTTTCCAGTTTATGCTGTAGTTAGTTTTGTTTTAAGCTGGTTCATATGATTTTTGGTTTCCTTTGTTCACCAAGTCAATCTATTTTTTTTTTTTTTTTGGACTGCTTTAGTTTTGTATGTTGATGTATATATATGTGTGCATATTTCATTATTTAACTATTATTTTCCTGATTTTGTAATGCCATTTGTCTAAAGTGTGTCTTTTGTTTCTTGTTTTATTGTGCTTGTTTCAATCCCATTTAAAGCCATAACAAATGGCACACCTATGGAATCTCCATTCCTAGGCCAGAGATCAGTCACTGAGCCTTTGGAGTGGGAGCACTAGAATCTAAAGGGTCCTTTGGAGTGGGGGCCCTAGACTACCAGAGAACTCCTAACCCTAGGGAGTATTAATTAATGAGAACTCTTACAAAGACAGACACATGTATACAAGACCCAGCATCACTCAACTTCCATCAGCATTCTGTGCAGGACACTTTATCCAAGCAACAAAGACAAAAATACAAACCCAATCATCAGCTGACCAGATTACCACCTCACACAGACATGCCCATCAGGGAAGGAAAAGAATTGAAAACCTCACCTTATCCTATGGGAACACAAACACAAGTCACACCCTACATAAAGCTTAAACAAATCACTGACTAAACCAACCTTACTCACCTAGGGCAGAAGCCAAAAGCAAGATAGAATTAAATGAAGAAGGCTGTGAAAATGAGACCTAAAACACAATGTTTTTAAAGTGAAAAGGCAGAGAAATACTGCACAAATGAAGGAATAAACTAGACACATACAAGCCCAAATAAATGAAGGGGAAATAGGCAAACTACCCGAACAAAAGCTCAGAATAGTAAAGATGATTCAAAATCTCAAAAACAGAATAGAGAAAATGCAAGAATCAACATATTTAACAAAGAACTAGAAGAAATAAACAGAGGAAAACAATGCATTACTGAAATTTAAAAAAAAATACTCTAGAAAGAATCAATAGCAGAATATATGAGGAAGAAATTTGAGGAAGAAGAGAAGATAAGAAAGCTGGAAAACAGAATGGTGGAAAAAACTGCTGAAGAGCAGAATAAAGTGAAAAGAATGAAATGAACTGATAATCGTCTCAGATATCTCAGGGACAATATTAAACACAAAAGCATTCAAATTATAGGGGCCCAAGAAGAAGAAGATTAAAAGAAAGGTCATGAGAAAGTTTTTGAAGACATTATAGTTGAAAATTTCCCCAAAATGGGAAAGGAAATAGTCAATCAAGTTCAAGAAGAGCAGAGAGTCCCATACAGGATAAACACAAGGAGAAACATGGCAAGACACATACTAGTCAAATTAATAAAGAGTAAACACAAGGAAATGATATTAAAAGTACTAAGGGAATAGTAAAAGTACTAAGATTCCAATCCCAAAGAAAGGCAATGCTAAAGAATGCTCAAACTACTGCACAATTGCACCCATATCACATGTTAGTAAAGTAATGCTCAAACTTCTCTAAGCCAGGCTTCAACAGTTCGTTAACTATGAAATTCCAGATGTTCATGCTGGTTTTAGAAAAGGTAGAGAAACCAGAAATCAAATTGCCAACATCAGTTGGATCATTGAAAAAGCAACAGAGTTCCAGAAAAACATCTACTTCTGCTTTATTGACAATGACAAAGCCTTTGACTGTGTGGACCACTACAAACTGTGGAAAATTCTTCAAAAGCTGGGAATATCAGACCACCTGACCTGACTCTTGAAAAATATGTATGCAGGTTAGGAGGCAACAGTTAGAACTGGACATGGAACAACAGACTGGTTCCAAATCAGGAAAAGAGTACATCAAGGCTGTATATTGTCACCCTGCATATATAACATATCTGTAGAGTACATCATGAGAAACAATGGGCTGGATGAACCAGAAGTTGGAATTAAGATTTCCAGGTGAAATATCAATAACCTCAGATATGCAGATGACATCACACTTATGGCAGAAAATGAAGAACTGAAGAGCCTCTTGATGAAAGTGAAAAAGGAGAGTGAAAAAGATGGCTTAAAACTCAACATTTAGAAAATTAAGAGCATGGCATCTGGTCTCATCACTTCATGGCAAATAAATGGGGAAATAGTGAGAGACTTTATTTTTTGGGGGGCTCCAAAATCACTGCAGATGGTGACTGCAGCCATGAAATTAAAAGATTCTTACTCCTTGTTAGAAAAGTTATGACCAACCTAGACAGCATATTAAAAAGCAGAGACATTACTTTGCCAACAAAGGTCCATCTAGCCAAAGCTATAGTTTTTCCAGGGTTCATGTATGGATGTGAGAGTTGAATTCTAAAGAAAGCTCGGTGCCAAAGAATTGATGTTTTTGAACTGGGATGTTGGAGAAGACTCTTGAGAGTCCCTTGGACTGCAAGGAGATCCAACCAGTCCATCCTAAAGGAAATCTGCCCTCAATATTCATTGGAATGACTGATGCTGAAGCTGAAACTCCAATACTTTGGCCACCTGATGTGAAGAACTGACTCACTGACAAAGACCCTGACGCTGGGAAAGATTGAAGGCAGGAGGAGAAGGGGACAACAGAGGATAAGATGGTTGGATGGCATTACTGACTCAATGGACATGAGTTTGAGTGGACTCCGGGAGTTGATGATGGACAGGGAAGCCTGGCATGCTGTGGTCTATGGGGCCGCAAAGAGTCAGACAGTACTGAGTGACTGAACTAAACTGAACTGACTGAACACACAAGGGAAATCCCCTATGTTTAACAGGTGATCTTTCAGCAGAAACTCTGCAGGCCAGAAGGCAATGGAAGGATATATTTAAAGCAGTGAAAGAGAAAAATATACAAACAACTGTGGTGACCCAAGGTGAAAGAGCGGATAAGACCAAGGAGGTCCTTGAAATGCAGGAACAGAAAAACTGGACCCTTATTGCCCTTCTCTCCCCCATGTTGTAACTATCAATGGATTTTAGATCCTCCTGAGCAGTGTAACCCATCTCCCCTCCTACCCAATAGGGAGAAGATATTTGCCTTACTCTCCACACCCCCCCCCCCACCCCCACAGTATATGTGCCTCATTCAATCCATAATTGACCTGCAAGACCCCTATCCCACTCCTTGTACTCTGGGTATAAAAATGGACTAAAGACCCCTGTTCAACGTCGGTTCTCCCTTGAGCTGGCCGCTATTCTAACAGCATCTCCCAATCTAATAAACTTTATTTTCCTCTCTTTCTGTCGTATGTATGGAAATTCTTTTCCAACCTGCACACAGACCATGACACCCACATTACTCTATCTGGCAAGGATCTCATTCAAAACTGATGGAGAAACAAAAAGTTACAGGAAAAAAAAAGTTAAGAGAATTTAGTACTGCCAAATCAGCTATACAACAAATGTTAAAGGGACTTATATTGTCATAGGTCAGTCACGCAGATGTATCCAACTCTGCAACTCCATGGACTGAAGGATGCCAGTTCTATCTGTCCTTCACCATCTCCTAAAGTTTGCCCAAGTTTGTGCCCCCTGCATTAGCGATGACATCTGGTCATCTCATCCTCTGACACCTTCTTCTCCTTCTGCCATCAATCTTTTCCAACAGCAGGGACTTTTCCAATGAATCAGCTGTTCATACCAGATGACCATAATCCTGGAGTTTTATCTTCAGCATCAGTCTTTCCAATGAGAATTCAGGGTTGATTTCCCTTAAGATTGACTGGTTTGGTCTCCTTGTTGTCCAAGGGACTCTCAGGAGTCTCCTCTAGCACCATAGTTTGAAGGCACCAATTCTTCAGCACTCTGCTTTTTTTTTTAACTGTCCTGCTATCACAACCATACATGACTGCTGGGAAAGTCAGTCTTTTACTATATGAACCTTTTCAGAGGAATAATGTCTCTGCTTTTAACACATTGTCTAGGTTGTCATAGCTATCCTGCCAAGAAGCAAATGTCTTCTGATTTCATTGCTATAGTCACCATCCACAGTGATTTTAGGGTCTAAGAAGAGGAAATCTGTCACTATGACCATATTTTCCCCCTCTATTTGACATGAAGTAATGAGCCCGGATGCCATGATCTTAGTTTTTGTAATATTTAGGTTTAAGCCAGCTCTTTCAGTCTCCTCCTTCACCCTTATCAAGAGGCTCTTTAATTCCTCTTAACTTTCTCCCAATAAAGTGACATCATTCACATATATGAGGTTGCTGAACTTTCTCCTGACTTCCACAACTGAGCACCATTTCTATTTTGGCCCAACCACTTCATTCTTTCTGGGGCTATTAGTAGTTCTCCTCCACTCTTTCTCAATAGTGTATTGGACATGTTAGACCTGGAGGACTCATATTTCAGCATCATAACTTTTTCTCCTTTTATACAGTTCAGGAGGTTCTCACAGCAAGTGTACTGGGGTAGTTTGCAATTCCTTCCTCCATTGAATCACATTTTGTCAGAATCCTCCTTTCCCACCAATCTTGGGTGGACCTATGTGGCATGGCTCAAGCTTCATTGAGTTATGCACGTTTCTTCACCCCTACAAGGCAGCGATATGTGAAGGTGAAAGGGATTTATGTAGAGAGGAAATTAAAAAAAAAAAGAGACCCACAAAAACAGACCCCCAAACAATTAAGAAAATGTAAATGGGAACATACATATCAATAATTACTTTAAATGTAAATGAATTAAATGTTCCAATCGAAACAGACTGGCCAAATGGATACAAAACAAGACCCATATATACGCTGTCTACAAGAGATCCACTTCAGACCTAAAAACAAATATAGACTGAAAGTAAGATGCTGAAAAAATACATTCCATGAAAATGGAAATAAAAAGAAAGCTGGAGTAGCAACCCTAATATGAGACAAATATGCCTTAAATTAAAAAAATATTATAAGAGATAAGGAAGGGCACTGCCTAATGACCAATGGAATAATCAAAGAGGAAGACATAACAATTATAAATATATATTCACCCAACATAGGAATACCTCAATACACAAGACAAACACTAACAGACATAAAAGGAAAAATTGACAATAACACAATAATAGTAAATGACTTTAACACCTCACTTACAGATAATCAGAACAGAAAATTAATAAGGAAACATAAGACTTAAATAATGCAGTAGACCAATGGGTCTCATTGATATCTTCAGGACATTCCATCCAAATGCAGAAGAATATACTTTATTCTCAAGCAAACTTGGGACATTCGCCAAGATAGGACACATCTTGGGTCACAAATCAAGCCTAAGCAAACTTAAGAAAATTGAAATTCTATCAAGCATATTTTTTAATATAAATTTATTTATTTTAATTGGAGGCTAATATTGTATTGGTTTTACCATACATCAACATGAATCCACCACGGGTGTACACGTGTTCCCCATCCTGAATCCCCCTTCCACCTCCAAGCACCTTTTCTACCCACAATGCTATGAGACTAAATATCAATTGCAGAAAGAAAACTGTAAAAAAAAACACAAAAACATGGAGATTAAAAAATACATTTCTACAATAACAAAAAAGTTACTGAAGAAACCAAAAGAGAAATTTGAAAAATTCTAGAAATAAATGACAATGAAATCACTTCAACTCAAAACCTATGGGTTGCAGCAAAAGCAATTCTAAGAGGGAAGTTTATAGCAATACAATCTTACCTCAAAAAACAAACAAAAAATCAATAGACAACCCAATCTAACAACTAAAAATCTGGGAAAAGAAGAAAAAAAAGTTAGGAGAAGGAAATAAATCATATAGATCAGAGCAGAAATAAATGAATAATAAATGAAATAAACAATAGTAAAGATTAATAAAACTAAAAGCTATTATTTGAGAAGATAAGCAAAAATTGACAAACCTTTAGCCAAATTAATCAAGAATAAATGAGAGAAGAATCAAATCAGCAAAATTAGAAAAGAAAAATGGGGTGGTTACAACACACAATGTAGAAATACAAAGGGTTATAAGAGACAGTTATGAGCAACTATATGGCAATAAAATTGACAACCTAGAAGAAATAGATTCTTAGAAAGTTCTATCTTCCAAGACTGAACCAGGGTGAAATAAATTATGAACAACCCAATGACACATACTGAAATTAAAAAAAAAAAAATGTGATCAGAAACCTCCCTATAAACAAAAGCCCAACTTGGATGAAAACAAAACAAAAGAAAAAAGGTCTAGGTATTATTTCAATGCACATTTTTTTTTTCTTTTAACAAAAAGGAGCTACCACAAGTGAATTAAAAACAAACAAACAAAACATCTTTGGATGACTATTTAGAATGGGATAAGTAAAATAGACATTTATGTGATTAAAACAAACTTTTATATCACTATAGTACATGAAGTGGGCTTCCCAAAAGCTCAGTCAGTAAAGAACCCCTCTGCAATGCAGGGGATCTGGGTTTAATTCCAGGTTCAGGAAGATCCTCTGAAGAAGGAAATGGCAACCCACACCAATAGTCTTGCCTGGAGAATTCCATGGACAGAAGAGCCTGGTGAGCTACAGTCCATGGGGTCACAAAGAGTCAGACACAAATGAGTGACTAACATACTTCAAGGCCATATGGCTTCACCAGTGAATTGTATTTAACATTAGAGAGCTAATGCCTATCCTTTTAAAACTCTAAAAAAAAAATTGCAGAGTAAGGAACATTGCAGATCATTCTATGAGGTCATTACCACCTTGATACCAAAACTAGACAAAGACAACACAAAAAAAGAAAATTACAGCCCAATATCACTGATGAATATAGATGCAAAAATCCTCAAGAGAATTCTAGCAAAAATAATTCAACAACTCATTTAAAAGATTATACACCAATGTCGTTAGGCTTATCCCAGAGATGTAAGGATTCTTCAATATATGCAAGTCAATCCATGTGATACACATTAGCAAACTGAGATAAAAATCATATGATGATTTTAATAGATACAAAAAATTTGACAAAATACAGCATCCATTATGATAAAATAATATTCAAAAAATGAGCCAAGAAGGAACCTACCTCAACGTAGTAAAGGTTATATATGGTAAACCCACAACAAAAATTATTCTCAATGGTGAAAAACTGAAATCATTCCAAGACAAGGAAGAAGGCAAGGGGACCCACCCTCACCACCATTATTCAACACAGCTTTGGAAGTCCTAGCTATGGCAACTGGAGAAGAAAATCAATAAAAGAAATCCAGATTGTAAAAGAAGTAAAACTCTTATTGTTTGCAGATGACATGATGCTATACATAGAAAACCCTAAAGATACTATCAGAAAATTTCTCAAGCTAATCAGTGTATTTTGCAATGTCACAGAGTACAAAATACAGACACAGAAATCACTTTCTTTGCTTTATATAATAACAATAAAATATTAAGGAAAAAGAAGTAAGGAATCAATCCCATTCATCATTGCAACAAAAAGAATAAAATATATAGGAATAAACCTATCAGAGTGGACAAAAGAACTGCTTACAGAAAACTGTAAGACACTGATGAAAGAAATCAAAGATAACATAAAAGGATAGATATTCCATGTTTCTGGGATAGAAGAATCAATATTGTGAAAATGACTCTAATACCAAATGCAATCTACAGATTCAATGTTATCCCTATCAAATTACCAATGTAATTTTTCACAGAATTAGAACAGAAAAATTTCACAATTCATATGAAAACACAAAAGGCCCTGAATAGCCAAAGCAATCTTGAGAAACAAGAATGGAGCTGGAGAAATCAACCTTCATGACTTCAGACGATACTACAAAGCTACAGTAATGAAGACAGCATGGTAAAGGCACAAAAACAGAAATATAAACCAATGGAACATGATAGCCTAGAGATAAACTGACTCACCTATGGGTACTTTAATTTTTTTAAAAATTCAAGAATATACAATGAAGAAAAAATAGCCTCTTCAAAAAGTGGTGCTGGGAAAACTGTACGACTACATGTAAGAGAATGAAATTATAACATTTGCTAACACCACAAACAAAGGTAAACTCAAAATGGATAAAATTCCAAAAGCTACAAAACTTTTGGAGGAAAAGATACACAAAACATCTATTACATAAATCACAGCAAGATCCTCTATGACATACCTCCTAGGCTAATGGAAATATTAGCAAAAATAAAAAGGTAGGACCTAGTTCAGTTCAGTACAGTTCAGTGGCTCAGTCGTGTCTGACTCTGCGACCCCATGAATTGCAGCACGCCAGGCCTCCCTGTCCATCATCAACACCCAGAGTTCTCTCAAACTCATGTCCATCGAGTTGGTGATGCCATCCAGCCATCACATCCTCTGTCGTCCCCTTCTCCTCCTGCCCCCAATACCTTCGAGCATCAGGGTCTTTTCCAATGAGTCAACACTTCACATTACGTGGCCAAAGTACTGGAGTTTCAGCTTTAGCATCATTCCTTCCAAAGAACACCCAGGACTGATCTCCTTTAGAATGGACTGGTTGGATCTCCTTGCAGTCCAAGGGACTCTCAAGAGTCTTCTCCAACACCATAGTTCAAAAGCATCAATTCTTTGGTGCTCAACCTTCTTCACAGTCCAACTCTCACATCCATACATGACCACAGGAAAAACCATAGCCTTGACTAGACAGAACTTTGTTGGCAAAGTAATGTCTCTGCTTTTGAATATGCTATCTAGGTTGGTCAGAACTTTCCTTCCAAGGAGTAAACGTCTTTTAGTTTCACGGCTGCAGTCGCCATCTGATTTTGGAGCTCCCCAAAAATAAAGTCTGACACTATTTCCACTGTTTCCCCATCTATTTCCCATGAAGTGATGGGACCGGATGCCATGATCTTCGTTTTCTGAATGTTGAGCTTTAAGCCAACTTTTTCACTCTGCTCTTTCACTTTCATCAAGAGGTTTTTTAGGTCCTCTTCACTTTCTGCCATAAGGGTGGTGTCATCTGCATATCTGAGGTTATTGATATTTCTCCTAGCAAACCTGATTCCAGATTGTGCTTCTTCCAGCCCAGCCGTTTCTCATGATGTACTCTGCATAGAAGTTAAATAAGCAGGGTGACAATATACAGCCTTGACATACTCCTTTTACTATTTGGAACAAGTCTGTTGTTCCATGTCCAGTTCTAACAGTTGCTTCCTGACCTGCATATAGGTTTCTCAAGAGACAGGTCAGGTGGTGTGGTATTCCCATCTCTTTCAGAATTTTCCACAGTTTATAGTGATCCACACAGTCAAAGGCTTTGGCATAGTCAATAAAGCAGAAATAGATGTTTTTCTGGAACTCTTGCTTTTTCCATGATTCAGAGGATGTTGGCAATTTGATCTCTGGTTCCTCTGCCTCTCTAAAACCAGCTTGAACATCTGGAAGTTCACGGTTCACATGTTGCTGAAGCCTGGCTTGGAGAATTTTGAGCATTATTTTACTAGTGTGTGAGATGAGTGCAATTGTGAGGTAGTTGGAACATTCTTTGGCATTGCCTTTCTTTGGGATTGGAATGAAAACTGACCTTTTCCAGCCCTGTGGCCACTGCTGAGTTTTCCAAATTTGGTGGCATATTAAGTGCAGCACTTTCACAGCATCATCTTTCAAGATTTGAAATAGCTCAATAGGAATTCTATCATCTCCACTAGCTATGTTTATAGAGATCCTTTCTAAGGCCCATTTGACTTCACATTCCAGGATGTCTGGCTCTAGGTGAGTGATCACACCATCATGATTATTTTGGTCATGAAGATCTTTTCTGTACATTTGTTCTGTGTATTTTTGTCACCTCTTCTTAATATCTTCTGCTTAGGTAGATACTATTTATGTCCTTTATTGAGACCATCTTTGTATGAAATGTTCCCTTGGTATCTCTAATTTTCTTGAAGAGATCTCTAGTCTTTCCCATTCTGTTGTTTTCCTCTATTTCTTTGCATTGATTGCTGAGGAGGGCTTTCTTATCTCTCGTCGCTATTCTTTGGAACTCTGCATTCAGATGCTTATATCTTTCCTTTTCTCCTTTGCTTTTCACTTCTCTTCTTTTCACAGCTATTTCTAAAGCCTTCCCAGACAGCCATTTTGCTTTTTTGCATTTCTTTTCCATGGGGATGGTCTTCATCCCTATCTCCTATACATAGTTCATCAGGCACTCTATCTATCAGATCTAGTCCCTTAAATCTATTTCTCACTTCCACTCTATAATCATAATAGATTTGATTTAGGTCATACCTGAATGGTCTATTAGTTTTCCCTACTTTCTTCAATTTAAGTCTGAATTTGGCAATAAGGATTTCATGATCTGAGCCACAGTCAGCTCCCGGTCTTTTTTTTTGCTGACTATATAGAGCTTCTCCATCTTTGGCTGCAAAGAATATTATCAGTCTGATTTTGGTGTTGACCATCTGGTATGTTCATGTGTAGAGTCTTCTCTTGTGTTGTTGGAAGAGGGTGTTTGCTATGACCAGTGCATTCTCTTGGCAAAACTCTGTTAGCTTTTGCCCTGCTTCATTTAGTATTCCAAGGCTAAATTTGCCTGTTACCCCATAAGTTTTTTGACTTTCTACTTTTGCATTCTAGTCCCCTATAATGGAAAGGACATCTTTTTTGTGTGTTAGTTCTAAAAGGTCTTGTAGGTCTTCATAGAACCGTTCAACTTCAGCTTCTTCATTACTGGTTAGGGCATAGGCTTGGATTACCATGATATTGATTGGTTTGCCTTGGAAATGAATAGAGATCATTCTGTCGTTTTTGAGATTGCATCCAAGTACTGCATTTTGACTCTTTTGTTGACCATGATGGCTACTGCATTTCTTCTAAGGGATTCCTGCCCATAGTAGTAGATATAATGGTCATCTGAATTACATTCACCCATTCCAGTCCATCTTAGTTCACTGATTCCCAGAATGTCAACGTTCACTCTTGCCATCTCCTGTTTGACCACTTCCAATTTGCCTTGATTCGTGGATCTAACATTCCAGGTTCCTATGCCATATTGTTCTTTACAGCATCGGACCAGTCACACCACAACTATCACCATCTATCTTTCTATCACCAGTCACATCCACAACTGGGTATTGTTTTTGCTTTGGCTCCATCTCTTCATTCTTTCTGCAGTTATTTCTCCACTGATCTCCAGTAGCATATTGGGCACCTACCAACCTGGGGAGTTCCTCTTTCACTATCCTATCATTTTGCCTTTTCATACTGTTCATGGGATTCTCTAGGCAAGAATACTGAAGTGGTTTGCCATTCCCTTCTCCAGTGGACCACATTCTGTCAGATCTCTCCACCATGACCCTCCCATCTTGGGTGGCCCCACACGGCATGGCTTAGTTTCACTGAGTTAGACAATGCTGTGGTCCATGTAATCAGATTGACTCTTTTTCTGTGATTATGGTTTCAGTGTGTCTGCCCTCTGATGCCCTCTCTCAACACCTACCATCTTACTTGGGTTTCTTTTACCTTGGACGTGGGGTATGTCTTCACGGCTGCTCCAGCAAAGCGCAACCATTGCTCCTTACCTTGGACGAGGGGTACCTCCACAAGGCTGCCCCTCCTACATTCTACATAAGGGGCTTCTATTAGTCAACCTCCAGTAAGCTGTTTTTCTAATGAACTAATCTGCTCATATTAATTAACTCTATAGGTCTTGCCTAACACAGAGTTAAACTTTCTTCCACTGTGGTCATATAAATTGGGAATAGGAAAGGAGCATCCACCAATATGTGGCATTCTTTACTATGACATAGTAACTCAGTTCTAACTTCTGCCTACATAAAGCTCTGTAAGACTGTTGTAATAAACAGATTACTAGACCTTTCCTCCAGCTTCTGATTCAGTATGTCTGGGAAAATGTCCAAAATGTGCATTTCTAACGAGTTGCCAGATAATTTTCACAGTGCTACTTGGGTTCCTTACTTTTGACAACAAATGGTTTGACACAATGAGAACACTCTGGATGGATATCTCAGCTCTGCTTCTTACTATATAATAGTTGCCCATTAAATTAACAGTGATTCAGTCAACCGAAGTATTTGAGCAATAAAATAGATAAAAGTAGTATTGAATTTTTTTTTAATTAGTAAACTTTATTTTCAAAAACAGTTTTAGGTTCTCAGCAAAACTGAGAAGAAAGTACAAAGTTTCCATGTACTCCTTGTTCTCCACATGTCCAACCTCTTCCTTTAGCAATATCTCCCAATGCATGGTACATTTGTTAAAATACATAGCCAAAGCATATCATCCCAATTTCATAATTTAAAACAGGGTTCACTCTCAGTATTGTAAATTCTATGAGATACACATTTGAACATTGTATAATGATATGTACCTGCCATTATAGTATCATGAAGAGTAGTTTCAAATCCCTAAAAATACTCTTTGCTCTGCCTATACATCCCATAAGCCTTCAAAGAACTCCTGACAACCAGTGACATTGTGCTATCACTATAGCTTTTCCTTTTCCAGAATGTCATACAATTTGACTAATACAGTGTAGAATATTAAAATATGCATTCAAGGTTCCTCATGTCTTATCTTGGCTTGATAGCTCATTTCTTTGTAGCACAGAAAAATACTCCATTGTCTGAATGTACCAGTTTACTATCCATTACCCTCTGAAAAATTCTTCAAGAGATGGGAATACCAGACCATCTGGCCTGCCTCTTGAGAAATTTGTATGCAGGTCAGGAAGCAACAGTTAGAACTGGACATGGAACAACAGACTGGTTCCAAATAGGAAAAGGAGTACGTCAAAGCTGTATATTGTCACCCTGCTTATTTAACTTATATGCAGAATACATCATGAGAAACACTGGACTGGAAGAAACACAAGCTGGAATCAAGATTACCGGGAGAAACATCAATAACCTCAGATATGCAGATGACACCACCCTTATGGCAGAAAGTGAAGAGGAACTCAAAAGCTTCTTGATGAAAGTGAAAGTGGACAGTGAAAAAGTTGGCTTAAAGCTCAACATTCAGAAAACGAAGATCATGGTGTCTGGTCCCATCATTTCATGGGAAATAGACGGGGAAACAGTGTCAGACTGTTTTTTTGGGCTCCAAAATCACTGCAGATGGCGACTGCAGCCATGAAATTAAAAGATGCTTACTCCTTGGAAGGAAAGTTATGACCAACTTAGATAGCATATTCAAAAGCAGAGACATTACTTTGCCAACAAAGGTCTGTCTAGTCAAGGCTATGGTTTTTCCTGTGGTCATGTATGGATGTGAGAGTTGGACTGTGAAGAAAGCTGAGTGCCGAAGAATTGATGCTTTTGAACTGTGGTGTTGGAGAAGACTCTTGAGAGTCCCTTGGACTGCAAGGAGAATCAACCAGCCCATTCTGAAGGAGGTCATCCCTGGGATTTCTTTGGAAGGAATGATGCTAAAGCTGAAACTCCAGTACTTTGGCCACCTCATGGGAAGAGTTGACTCGTTGGAAAAGACTCTGATGCTGGGAGGGATTGAGGGCAGGAGGAGAAGGGGATGACAGAGGATGAGATGGCTGGATGGCATCACTGACTCGATGGACGTGAGTCTGAGTGAACTCCGGGAGTTGGTGATGGACAGGGAGGTCTGGCGTGCTGCGATTCATGGGGTGGCAAAGAGTCAACACGACTGAGCGACTGAACTGAACTGAACTGAACCTTCTGATGGACATCATAGTTGTTTCCAAGTTTTGGCAATTATAAATAAACCTTCCATATATTTATACATATCAGTGTGTGAAACTTGTATAAACATAAGTTTTAAAGTCATTTGTGTAAATACCAAAGAGGATGATTGCCTTATCATATGGTAGGAGTATATTTCACTTTGTAAGAAACCACCAAAGAGTCTTCCAAAGTGGCTATAATTTTTTCCATTCTCATTAGCAAAGAATAAATTTTCCTTTTGCCTCACATCCTCACCAGCATTTCTCACACATTCTAATATGAGTGTAATGGTATTTCATTGTTGATTTTATTTTCATTTCCCTAATGGTATACGATGTTGAACATACTCACATATATTTCACGTATATCTGTACATATTCCTTAGTGAGTTTTCTACTAAGGCCTTTTTTCATTTGTTAACAGGATTGCTTGTTTTCTTATAATTGAGTTTAAATTTTATTTGGAAATTTTGAATAATGAACATTTATCAGATTTGTCTTTTCTAGATGTGTTCTTCTAGTATGTGGCTTATCTCTTTTCTTTTTTTTTTTTAGTATAATTTTATTTATTTTAATTGGAGGTTAATTACTTTACAATATTGTATCGCTTTTGCCATACATTGACATGAATCTGCCACGGGTGTACATATGTTCCCCATCCTGAACCCCACTCCCACCTCCCTCCCTATACCATCCCTGTGGGTCATCCCAGAGCACCAGACCCGAGTATCCTGTATCATACATTGAACCTGGACTGGTGATTCATTTCACATATGATAATATACATGATTCAATGCCATTCTCCCAAATCATCCCACCCTTGCCCTCTCCAACAGAGTCCAAAAGACGGTTTTATACATCTGTGTCTCTTTTGCTATCTCACATACAGGGTTGTTGCTACCATCTTTCTAAATTCCATATATATGCGTTAGTATACTGTATTGGTGTTTTTCTTTCTGGCTTACTTCACTCTGTATAATAGGTTCCAGTTTCATCCACCTCATTAGAGCTGATTGCAATGTATTCTTTTCAATGCCTGAGTAATACTCCATTGTGTATATGTACCACAGCTTTCTTATCCATTCATCTGCTGATGGACATCTAGGTTGCTTCCATGTCCTGGCTATTATAAACAGTGCTGCGATGAACATTGGGGTACTCGTGTCTCTTTCACTTCTGGTTTCCTCAGTATGTATGCCCAGCAGAGGGATTGCTGGGTCATATGGCAGTTCTATTTCCAGGTTTTTAAGGAATCTCCACATTTGTTTTCCATAGTGGATGTACAAGTTTGCATTCCCACCAACAGTGTAAGAGGGTTCCCTTTTCTCCACACCCTCTCCAGCATTTATTGCTTGTCGACTTTTGGATCGCAGCCATTCTGACTGGCATGAAATGGTACCTCATTTTGGTTTTGATTTGCATTTCTTTCATAATGAGTGATGTTGCATATCTTTTCATGTGTTTGTTAGCAATCTGTATGTCTTCTTTGGAGAAATGTCTATTTAGTTCTTTGGCTCATTTTTTGATTGGGCCTTTTATTTTTCTGGAATTGAGCTGCAGGAGTTGCTTGTATATTTCTGAGGTTAATTCTTTGTCAGTTGCTTCATTTGCTATTATTTTCTCCCATTCTGAAGGCTGTCCTTTCACCTTGCTTATAGTTTCCTTTGTTGTGTAGAAGCTTTTAATTTTAATTAGGTCCCCTTTGTTGATTTTTACTTTTATTTCCAATATTCTGGGAGGTGAGTCATAGAGGATCCTGCTGTGATTTATGTCAGAGAGTGTTTTGCCTATGCTCTCCTCTAGGGGTTTTATAGTTTCTGGTCTTACATTTAGATCTTTAATCAATTTTGAGTTTATTTCTGTGTATGGTGTTGGAAAGTGTTCTAGTTTCATTATTTTACAAGTAGTTGACTAGTTTTCCCAGCACCACTTGTTAAAGAGATTGTCTTTTCTCTATTGTATATTCTTGCTTCCTTTGTCAATGATAAGGTGTCAATAGGACCATGGATTTATCTCTGGGCTTTCTATTTTGTTCCATTGATCTATATTTCTGTCTTTGTGCCATACCATACTTTCTTGATGACTATGGCTTTGTAGTAGAACCTGAAGTCAGGCAGGTTTATTCCTTCAGTTCCATTCTTCTTTCTCAAAATTGCTATGGCTATTTGAGGTTTTTTGTATTTCCATACAAGTTGTGAAGTTATTTGTTCTAGCTCTGTGAAAAATACCTTTGGTACCTTGATAAGGATTGCATTGAATCTATAAATTGCTTTGGGTAGTATACTCATTTCCACTATATTGATTCTTCTAATCCATGAACACAGTATATTTCTCAATCTATTAGTGTCCTCTTTGATTTCCTTCACCAGTGTTTTATAGTTTTCTATATATAGGTCTTTTGTTTCTCTAGGTAGATATATTCCTAAGTATTTTATTATTTTCATTGCAATGGCAAATGGAATTGTTTCCTTAATTTCTCTATTTTCTGATTATTAGTGTATAGGAATGCAAGGGATATCTGTGTGTTGATTTTATATCCTACCACTTTACTATATTAATTGATTAGCTCTAGTAATTTTCTGGTGGAGCTTTTTAGGGTTTTCTATGTAGAGGATCATGTCATCTGCAAACAGTGAGAGTTTTACTTCTTCTTTTCAATTTGGATTCCTTTTATTTCTTTTTCTGTTTTGATTGCTGTGGCCAAAACTTCCAAAACTATGTTGAATAGTAGTGGTGAGAGTGGGCACCCATGTCTTGTTCCTGACTTTATGGGAAATGCTTTCAACTTTTCACCATTAAGGATAATTAATAAAGATCAAACACAAAGAACAAATATTAAAAGCAGAAAGGGAAAAACAACAAATAACACACAAGGGGATTCCCATGAGGATAACAGCTGATCTTTCAATAGAAACTCTTCAGGCCAGGAGGGAATGGCAGGGCATACTTAAAGTGATGAAAGAGAAAAACCTACAGCCCAGATTACTGTACCCAGAAAGAATCTTATTCAAACATGAAGGAGAAATCAAAGCTTTACAGACAAGCAAAAGCTGCAAGAATTCAGCACCACCAAACCAGCTCTCCAACAAACGCTAAAGGATCTTCTCTAGACAGGAAACACAGAAAGGGTGTATAAACTCGAACCCAAAACAATAAAGTAAATAGCAATGGAATCATACTTATCAATAATTACCTTAAACGTAAATGGGTTGAATGCTCCAACCAAAAAACAAAGACTGGCTGAATGTATACAAATCAAGACCCCTATATATGTTGTCTACAAGAGACCCACCTCAAAACAAGGGACACATATAGACTGAAAGTGAAGGGCTGGAAAAAGATATTCCACACAAAAAGAGACCAAAAGAAAGCAGGAGTAGCAATAATCATATCAGATAAAATAGACTTTAAAACAAAGGCTGTGAAAAAAGACAAAGAAGGACACTACATAATGATCAAAGGATAAATCCAAGAAGCTATAACAATTATAAATATATATACACCCAACATAGGATCACTGCAATATATAAGACAAATGCTAACAAGTATGAAAGGGGAAATTAACAAAAACACAATAATAGTGGGAGACTTTAATACCCCACTCACACCTATGGATAGATCAACTAAACAGAAAATTAACAAGGAAACACAAACTTTAAATGATACAATAAACCAGTTAGACCTAATTGATATCTATAGGACATTTCACCCCAAAACAATGAATTTCACCTTTTTCTCAAGCACACACTGAACCTTCTCCAGGATAGATCACATCCTGGGCCATAAATCTAGCCTTGGTAAATTAAAAAAAAAAAAAAGAAAAGAAAAGAAAATTGAAATCATTCCAAGCATCTTTTCTGACCACAATGCAGTAAGATTAGATTTCAATTACAGGAGAAAAACTATTAAAAATTCCAACATATGGAGGCTGAACAACACGCTGTTGAATAACCAACAAATCACAAAAGAAATAAAAAAAATAAATCAAAATATGCATAGAAATGAATGAAAATGAAAACACAAGAACCCAAAACCTGTGGGACACTGTAAAAGCAGTGCTAAGGGGAAGGTTCATAGCAATACAGGCATACCTCAATGAACAAGAAAAGAGTCAAATAAATCACCTAACTCTACACCTAAAGCAACTAGAAAAGGAAGAAATTAGGAACCCCAGAGTTAGTAGAAGGAAAGAAATCTTAAAAATTAGGGCAGAAATAAATACAAAAGAAACAAAAGAGACCATAGCAAAAATCAACAAAGCCAAAAGCTGGTTCTTTGAGAGGATAAATAAAATTGACAAATCATTAGCCAGACTCATCAAGAAACAAAGGGAGAAGAATCAAATCAATAAAATTAGAAATGAAAATGGAGAGATCACAACAGAAAACACAGAAATACAAAGGATCATAAGAGACTACTATCAGCAATTATATGCCAATAAAATGGACAACATGGAAGACATGGACACATTCTTAGAAATTACAACTTTCTAAAACTGAACCAGGAAGAAATGGAAAATCTTAACAGACCCATCACAAGCACAGAAATTGAAACTGTAATCAAAAATCTTCCAACAAACAAAAGCCCAGGTCCAGACGGCTTCACAGCTGAATTCTACCAAAAATTTAGAGAAAAGCTAACACCTATCCTACTCAAACTCTTCCAGAGAATTTCAGAGGAAGGTAAACTTTCAAACTCATTCTACGAGGCCACTGTCACCTTAACACCAAAACCGGACAAAGATGCCACAAAAAAAACTACAGGCCAATATCACTGATGAACATAGATGCAAAAATTCTTAACAAAATTCTAGCAATCAGAATCCAACAACACATTAAAAAGATCATACATCATGACCAAGTGGGCTTTATCCCAGGGATGCAAGTATTCTTCAATACCCACAAATCAATCAATGTAATACATCACATTAACAAATTGAAAAATAAAAGCCATATGATTATCTCGATAGATGCAGAGAAAGCCTTTGACAAAATTCAACATCCATTTATGATAAAACACCCCCCAGAAAGCAGAAATAGAAGGAACATACCTCAACATAATAAAAGCTTAATTTTCTTGATATTGCCTTCTGCAGAGCAGAAGTTTTAACCTTACTAAAGTTCACCTTGTCATTTTTTTTCACAGGTTGTATCTTTGGTTTGTATCTAAAAAGTGATACCCCAGATCATCTAGATTTTCTTTTATGTTATCTTTTATAAGTTACATACATATATACTTATAAAAGATAACATAAATATACATGTATATTATATATATATATACACATATATATATATATATAGTTCTACATTTTACATTTAGGGTTATATTCAATTTGATTTAATTTTTGTGAAAAATGAAATGTCTGTCTAAATTTTTTTTTAATATGTGATGTCTAGTTGTTTCAGCATCACTTGTTGAACAGATTATCTTTGCTCCGTTATAATGCTCTGTCAAAGATCAGTTTACAATATTTGTATGTGACTATTTATAGGTTTTCTACTCTGTTCTGTTTATTTGTCTATTCTATCACCAGTAACACATTGTCTTTATTACTGTAGTGCTCGACTAAACACTGTAACAGATATGCTTTTGATAGTACAATTTGCAGACTGGACATGGCTATTGTTCCTGTTCAGTTGCCCAGTCCTGTCCAACTCTGAGAAACCATGGACTGCAGCATGCAAGACTTCCCTGTCCTTCATCATCCCCAGGAGTTTGCTCAAACTCATGTCCATTGAATCAGGATGCCATCCAACCATCTCATTCTCTGACATCACCTTCTACTCCTGCTTTCAATCCTTCCCAGTATCAGAGTCTTTTCTAATGAGTCAATTCTTTGCATCAGGTGGCCAAAGTATTGGCACTTCAATTTCAGAATTAGTTCTTCCAATTAATATTCAAGGTTGAATATGCATGGCTGAGGAAAGAATATCTTAGAGTGAGAATATGAAAAAAAAAAACATCCAAACATTAAAAGCAAAGCAAAAAAAATGCTGAAGAAGCCCAGAATGGCTAAAAACTGTAGATCAACTATAAAAGTAGCTACTCCTAATGGGCTGTGGCTCAGAAAGTAAAGAATCTACCTGCAATGCAGGAGACCCAGGTTCAATCCATGGTTTGGAAGATACTGGAGAAGGGAATGACAACCCACTCCAGTATTTTTGCCTGGAGTTTTCCATGGACAGAGTTCCTTGGCAGGCTACAGCCAATGGGGTCGCAAAGATTCAGACATGACTTGAGCCACTAACACTTTCACTTTCATCCATAATAGGTATGGTATAAGAAGAAAAAAGAGAAAGAATGAAACAGAAATTTGAAGCACCAATGATGGAGAATTTTCTCAAATTAGTATTAGACACTAAACCACAGATTTAGGAAGCTCAGAGAACACAAAACTAAGCATATATATAAACTATAAAAAAAGAAAGACAAAAGAAAATCTTGAAAGAAGCCAGGACAAAAAAAAAAAAAAAACAAAAAACACCTTATCTATAGAAAAGTAAGGATAAGAGTTACACCGAGTTTCTCTTCATAATTCAAGATGATGGTGCAGGGAAATATAAAGTGTTGCAAAAATAAACCCACCAACCTAAAATTCCATGCCATGTAAAATTATCCTTTAAAACTTAAGTATAATTAAATAGTCTTGGGAAAACCAAAATTAAGAGAACTTTATCAGTACACCTGACTTGCAATAAATGTTAAAAGTAATTCTTCAGTTAAAAAAGAAAATTATATACATCAAGAAACTAGTGTCTACTTAGAGTATGTGAAAATGAATAAGTGAAGATAAAATAATCTTTTTATTTTGTTTTTACTCTTAATCGTTCAGATAAGTGTTTGTTTAAAATAGTCTTTGTATCTAAATATATGGATTTCCCAGGTGGTGCTAGTGGTAAAGAACCACCTGCCAGTGTAGGAGATATAAGAGATGTGGATTCAGTTCTTGATTTGGGAAGATCCTCTGAAAGAAGCCATGACAATCCACTCCAGTAATTTTGCCTGGAGAATCCTGTAGACAGAGGAACCTGGCAGACAAGGTCCATAGAGTCACAAAGAGTGGGACACAACTGAAGCGACTTGCCACAGCACAGTACAGCACATTTACATATGAGGTTTCCCAGGTGGCACAATGGTAAAGAATACACCTGCCAGTGTAGAAGATGCAAGAGACTCAGGTTAGATCCCTGGTTTGGGAAGCTGCCCTGGAGAAGGAAGTGGCAACCCATTCCAGTATTGTTGCCTGGAAAATTGCATGGGCAGAGGAGCCTGGTGGGCAATAGTCTATGGAGCTACAAAGAGTCACACATGACTGAGTCACTGAACACATTACACAGTCATATTAGCAATAATTTAAAATATCAATGATCTAAATGTACTGATTAAATATATTGTCATAATGGACCAACAAACAAGATTCACATAGATATTGTCAACAAGAAAACACTTTAAATATAAAGACACATATAGATTAAAATTATGCAATGGAAGAAGATAAACTGTGCAAATCCTAGACAAAAAAAAAGGATTAGATGTATTAATTTCAAAGAAAATGGATTTCAGAACTATGAAAGTTATCAGAAATAAAGAGGAACACTACAGAATAATGAGTCAATTATTCTAGAAGACATTATAACCCTTATTCTGTGTGTATCTAATAAATGCAAGAGAAAAACACTGCTAGAATCATAAAGAGAAACTGATAAATCTGCTATTATAGATGGAGACTTCCATGCTCTTCTAGTAGAAATAGTTAGACCCAGCCAGCACATATCAGTAAAAACACAATTGAACTCAACATTATCATCATTTAACTGGATATAATTGACATTGATAGACTACTTTATTCAATAAAAGAAAATTACACATTCGTCTTCGATTCACTTCAAACATTTATCAAGATAGACCACATTTTGATTCATAAAATACTGTTGAGGTACATAAACAAAATGGAATTTTACTCAGCTATAAAAAGGAACACATTTGAGTCAGTTATAATGAGGAGGATTCACCTGGAGACTATTTTACAGATTGAAGTAAGTCAGAAAGAGAAAGAAAAATGCTGTATATTAACACATATATATGGAACTTAGAAAGATGGTACTGATGATCCTACATGCAGGGTAGCAAAGGAGACACAGAGGTAAAGAACAGACTTTTAGACTCAATGGGAAAAGGTGAAGTGGGATGGTTTGAGAGAACAGCATTGAAACATGTGCCTTACCATATGTAAAACAGAAGGTCAGTGCAAGTTTGATGCATGAAGCAGGGCACCCAAAGACAATGCTCTGGGTCAACCAAGGGGGACAGGGTGGGGAGTGAGGTGGGAGAGGGTTTTAGGATTCAGACCTGTGGCTGATTCATGTTGGTATATGGCAAAAAAACTATCACAATATTGTAAAGTAATTATCTTCCAATTAAAATAAATTAATAAAAATTGTATACATATATATAACTAGTATTATAAATATTTTAGAAAACTCATCAAATTTTGCCTAACCAAAAAATTTATGACGTTTTGATTCCACTTGTTTAACCTAGCATGAATTGAATGCTGGATTGCTAATTTTAAAAAAATAGATATGCAACAAGTGAAAAAGATATACTGTATAGTAGAGGGAACTATCGGAGAAGGCGATGGCACCCCACTCCAGTACTCTTGCCTGGAAAATCCCATGGGTGGAGGAGCCTGGTAGGCTTCAGTCCATGGGATCCCGAAGAGTCGGACACTACTGAGCGACTTCACTTTCACTTTTAACTTTCATGCATTGGAGAAGGAAATGGCAACCCACTCCAGTATTCTTGCCTGGAGAATCCCAGGGAAGGGGGAGCCTGGTGGGCTGCTGTCGGATATGACTAAAGCGATTTAGCAGCAGCAGCAGCAGCAGAGGGAACTATACCATTTATCTTCTCATAAGCTATAATTAAAATTGTTGGTGGGAATGCAAACTAGTACAGCCACTATGGAGAACAGTGTGGAGATTCCTTAAAAAACTGGAAATAGACATGCCTTATGATCCAGCAATCCCACTGCTGGGCATACACACTGAGAAAACCAGAAGGGAAAGAGACACGAGTACCCCAATGTTCATCGCAGCACTGTTTATAATAGCCAGGACATGGAAGCAACCTAGATGCCCATCAGCAGATGAATGGATAAGAAAGCTGTGGTACATATACACAATGGAGTATTATTCAGCCATTAAAAAGAATACATTTGAATCAGTTCTAATGAGGTGGATGAAACTGGAGCCTATTATACAGAGTGAAGTAAGCCAGAAAGAAAAACACCAATACAGTATACTAACGCATATATATGGAATTTAGAAAGATGGTAACAATAACCCTGTGTACGAGACAGCAAAAGAGACACTGATGTATAGAACAGTCTTATGGACTCTGTGGGAGAGGGAGAGGGTGGGAAGATTTGGGAGAATGGCATTGAAACATGTAAAATATCATGTATGAAATGAGTCGCCAGTCCAGGTTCGATGCACGATACTGGATGCTTGGGGCTGGTGCACTGGGACGACCCAGAGGGATGGAATGGGGAGGGAGGAGGGAAGAGGGTTCAGGATGGGGAACACATGTATACCTGTGGCGGATTCATTTTGATATTTGGCAAATCTAATACAGTTATGTAAAGTTTAAAAATAAAATAAAATTAAAAAAAAAATCTAAAAAAAAAAAAAAAAACCTGAAAAATAATATATGTGTACACGTATAACTGAGTCAACTTGCTGTGCACCTGAAACATTTAAAGTCAAATATACTTCAATAAAATATGTATAAAGAAAAAAAAATAAATGCTGTTGTTCAGTCGGTAATTCCTATCTGACTCTTTTGAAACTCCATGGACTGCAGCATGCCAGGCATCCCTGTCTTTCACTAGCTCCTGGTGTTTGCTCAAACTCCTGCCAATTGAATAGGTGATGGAATCAAATCATCTCATCCTCTGTCGCCCTCTTCTTTTCTTCCCCTCAATATTTCCTAGAATCAAGGTTTTTTGCAGTGAGTCAACTTTTCTCATGAGATGACCAAAGTATTGGAGCTTCAGTTTCAACATCAGTCCTAATGAATATTCAGGGTCGATACCTTAGGGATTGATTGGTTTGATCTCCTTGAAGTCAAAGGGACTCTCAAGAGTCTTCTCCAGCTCCACAATTTGAAAGCATCAATTATTCAGCACTCAGCCTTCTTTATCATCCAACTCTCACATCCATACATGACTACTGGAAAAAAAAAATAAAAAAAGATAGCTTTGACTATATGGATCTCTGGTGGCAAAGTCATGTCAGTGCTTTTTAATTCACTATAGGTTTTTCACAACTTTTCTTCCAAGGAGCAGGCATCTTTTTATTTCATGTTGCAGTCAGAGCATTTTAGGTTTTCTGCTATAGGGATGCATTACATGAAAGCAGCCATATACTAGCTCCCCTTCAAAGCTCATAAACATTCTCATGAGGCCTGCTGTTTAGTACAATGTACAGATTTTAGAATACCTGAGAACAGGTCAGTATAGAACTGTGGCAATATTAAAGGCCATTCTGAATCAACTTTTTCCCATCTTTTTATTATGTGATAATTTTAACATCTTTAGGAAAATACATGATATTCATATTTCATGTAAATAACTCATCAAACATTTTCCTTTTTGATTTGTATAAACCTGTTAGCAATATTATATATTTATATTGAATAGGACTAGTGCCTCTATTTTCTTTATTCCTGTTAACTTACATACTACAAAAGAAAAGATGAAAACAAAACTTAAGTGTAAGAAATATTTAAGTAAAATAAGTTTACTGAACTTATGTTAACAATTTAGGTGTGCATAGGAGTTGATGATAGACAGGGAGGCCTGGCGTGCTGCGATTCATGGGGTTGCAGAGTCAGACACGACTGAGCGACTGACCTGATCTGAAACATTTTGGGAATATAATACTACACAAATAAATTCACAGCTTACAGAATGAATTCTCCCCTGCATACATAACAAAGAAACAAACCAAAACATTTCTACTGTATGTTTTCACACAGATGGATTTAGCAGTAGCTATAGCTATATGGGTTAAAAATTCATTGCTTGCTTTATACCTAATCAATCAAGTTCAAAGTCAAAAGGTGTTCAGAATTCTCTCTTGTTTCAACAGCTCTATTTGGTCTATTTACAAAATTAACTTAGATCAAGGTACTCCTCTGCTCAAGCCCTTCAATGTCACTCAGAGTAAATGACAAGGATTTATAATATTCTAGGAGTCTCCAAGTGATCTGATTTCTATTACTCACCTACTATTACTTTTTGAGTATAGCAGACAAACTCATCTTATAGTTTAGCATTTTCTGTTTCCATAGTGTAGAATGCACTTTTCTTTGGCTTAGTTCCATCACCATAGAAAGAGCAAGGGAATTCCAGAAAAACATCTAATTCTGCTTCATTGTCTATGCTAAAGTCTTTGACTGTATGGATCACAAGTTGTGGAAAATTCTTAAAGTGATGGGACTACTAGACCACCATACCTGCCTCCTGAGAAACCTGTATGCAAGTCAAAATCAACAGTTAGAACCAGACATGGAACAGCAGACTGGTTCCAAATTGAGAAAGGAGTACATCAAGGGTGTTTATTATCACCCTGCTTATTTAACTTATATGCAGAGTACATCATGCAAAATGCCAGGCTGGATGAATCAGAAGCTGGAATCAAGATTTCCAGGAGAAATATCAATAGCCTTGGATATGCAGATGATACCACTCTTATGGCATTAAGCAAAGAGCCACTTGATGAAAGTGAAAGAGCAGAGTAAAAAAGCTGGCTTAAAACTCAGTATTCAAAAAACTAAGATCATGGCATGTGGTCCCATCACTTCATGGCAAGTAGATGAGAAAACAATGGAAACAGTGACAGACTTTCTTTTCTTGAGCTCCAAAATCCCTGAAGATGGTGACTGTAGCTATGAAATTAAAAGACAATTGCCCCTTGGAAGAAAAGCTATATGACCAACCTAGACAGCATATTAAAAGGCAGAGATATTATTTGCTGACAAAGGTCCATAGTCAAAGCTATGATTTTTCCAGTACTAATGTATGGATGTGAGACTTGGACCCTAAAGAAGGCTGAACACCAAAGAATTCATATTTTTGAACTGTGGTGTTAGAGAAGACTCTTGAGAGTGACTTGGACAGCAAGGAGTTCAAGCCAGTAAATCCTAAAGGAAATCAACCCTGAATATTCATTGGAAGGACTGATGCTGAAGCTGAAACTCCAATATTTTGTCCACCTCATGAGAAGAGCTTACTCATTAGAAAAGACCCTAATGCTGATAAAGATTGAAGGCAGGAGGAGAAGGGGATGACAGAGGATAAGATGACTGCATAGCATCACTGACTCAATGGACATGAGTTTGAGTGAGCTCCAGGATATAGTAAAGGACAGGAAAGCCTGGTGTACTGTAGTCCATGGGGTCGCAAGGAGCTGGACATGACTAAGCGATTGAAAAACAACAAAATCATCTTCTTCAGGTCTCTACTCAGATGACATTTTCTCTTTGGCTTTTGTGATCATTCTAGATAAAATTGCAAACCATCCTCCATTCATAAGGACACAAACAGTTGGAATATCCTAGGCCATTTACTCAATTTTCTCTAAAGCACTCACCATCATGTGAAAATATATGTTTTGTTTATTGTCTGTCCTCTCCTGTGTGTGTGTGTGTGTGTGTGTGTGAGTTGCTCAGTCATGTCTAACTCTTTGCGATTCCATGGACTGTAGCCTGTTAGGCCCTCTGTCCATGGAATTCTCCAGGCAAGTATAGAGTGAATACTGGAGTGGGCTTCCATTTTCCTTCTCCTGTCTTCTCCTACCAGAATATAAATGCTAAAATAGCAGAGATTTTTGTTTCCTTCCTAGAACTGAACATCTAAAATATTATAATAGGTGTTTAACACTTTTTTCTTGGTTGATTGGTTGTGCTGATGACAATGCATTTCACTTGTTGACTAAATTATGTGTGAATTTCAAGTCAATCAATAAATAAGAGGCTTTGCATTAATTTGCCAGGCATTATCTAACCAATTGCTCTATACTTTAGCTTGTTTGTTTTGGAAACTTTTACTGGTAAGAAAAGATAGAAAGAAGCATTTGTATCTTTCTTTAATGAGCTGTTTATCATAATATTTTATGAACTTACCAAAATACACAATGTACAGTTAGCCTTAGAGATTAATAAATTCAATGATGGTAGAAGAATGCTATTTAAAAATTAATTTGGACAAAAAATCATAAGAATTAAATAGTAATGAGAAGTCACAGCATTAAAATTCTAACCATTAATTCTAACAAATTTTAATAACATAAATCTAGTGAAATAAATGCTCAAATTTCTAAATTTTCTGCCAAATTTTCACTTTTAATAATTTTATACAATAATTTATTTTTTATCTTAGAATTTGGTTAAACACTATGTGTTTTCCCTTTGAAAATTATATACCAATTTACATGTGTGTTTGAAAATGAAAGTGGGAAAGTGAAAGTTGGACTCTTTGCGACCCCATGAAATTATTTAAAACGAGCATACATTGGTTTATATAAATTAATTTGGGTATCTTTTCATTAAATATCTCATTTTAATAAACAAACTATGCTACAATAAGCTATGAGGTTCCATTTAATCCAACTCAAGGGGAATATTTTTCCACTGAGACAATATTAAATTTGAATTAATTTACTAACATTTAGTAAATTATTAGTCTTTATTTTAGTCTTTATTTTAAAAAATTTATGCATAAACATGTTCATTCATACACATGTATAAAAGGAAGGAGAAATCATCTTCTATCCATTTGAGATTCTTAGTCTTACTGAACTTTAATATGTGCATTTTGCACAAAACTGCATTCCCTAAGTTGTACACTGACAGGTTTAAAATATACATATAGGGTTTTAAAAATACTTTAGAGAACCACTGTAGAGACCACTCCTGCCTGACTGTATCATGGCATTTGAATGATTAATTAGCCATACTGCAACTTAGGGCTTCACATCTTCTAGAGTTGGAGATATTCTGAGTAAAATTGTCTGTGTAAATTATGGATATGTGGGTTTTGGATTCTTCTTTGTCACATAAATGCTCAATGTACATCATGTCAATGCTTTCGACAAAATTTTCTGTCTCAAGTTTTGATAACTTCAAAAGACTATTTTATCTATGTATTGTAGCTGAAAAAATAATTAAACTATAATCATAAAACAGTAAAGTCATATCAAAGATACTGGAGCATATATTAAATGTATACTTCAATTTATACTTTTTATAATTTTATTCAATCTATGATATAAATGTGATTCAGTATAAATCATTTTCAAACTAATATCAAAAAATGATATGAAATTTGGGGTATTTTTCAATGTAGTTAAATTTGGAAGACAAGAGTTAAGTTTATTAGAGTATTGAAGCACAATTACACAAGGTCAGTTTACCAATATTTATGAAGTTTTATGCACTGGGTATGAGACTTAGTAAGACATAGTGATTCTCTTTTTTTTTTTTTTTCTATTTTTTTCTCAATTTTTTTTCTATTTTCTATTTTCTACTTCTTTAAAGATTACTGTGGATTAATATCTAATTTTATTTAATGTTAAAATGTTCATCACTGTTCTGACTTTTAATTACTTAAGGCTTAACTGTTAAAATACATATGAAAAAAATTTAATAGTATTATCAATTACTGGGAAACATTTTTAGCAAGATATTAAATGTCTTCTATTCTTATCTTTCCAAAGTATGGAAATTTTCATTTTTTTTACAACAGATTTTCATGGACAAAAACTGAATGTATATGTGGGAAATGAACTTTGGAGCTAGAATATATTTACAAAGTTCATTGCAGCACTGTTTATAAAGAGGACACGAAAGCAACCTAGATGTCCATCGGCAGATGGATGGATAAGAAAGCAGTGGTACATATACACAATGGAATATTAAAAAAGGGGAAGGGGAAGTCGTTCAGTCATGTCTGACTCTTTGCGACCCCATGGACTGTAGCCCACCAGGCTCCTCCGTCCATGGGATTTTCCAGGCGAGAGTACTGGAGTGGGTTGCCATTTCCTTCTCCAGGGGATCCTCCCCACCCAGGAATCAAATCCAGGTCTCCTGCATCGTAGGCAGACGCTTTACCCTCTGAGCCACCAGGGAAGACAGCTATTAAAAAGAATGGATTTGAATCAGTTCTAATGAGGTGAATAAAACTGAAGCCTATTATACAGAGTGAAGTAAGTCAGAAAGAAAAACACCAGTATAGTATATTAACACATATATTATCAAATTTAGAAAGATGGTAACGATGACACTATATGCAAGACAGCAAAAGAGACACAGATACAAAGAACAGACTTTTGGACTCTGGGAGAAGGCGAGGGTGGGATGATTTAACAGAATATCATTGAAACATGTATATTACCATATGTGAAATAGATGACCAGTCCAAGTTTGATGCATGAAATAGGGCACTCAAAGCTGGTGCACTGGGACAATCCTGAGGGAAAGGATGAGGAGGGAGGTGGGAGGGGAGTTCAGGATGGGGGACACACGTACAACCATGGCTGATCATGTCAATGTATGGCAAAAGCCACTACAATATTGTAAAGTAATTAGCCTCCAATTAAAGTAAATATATAATTTTTTAAGTGCCTATAATTAATGAACTATTAAAAGAAACAATGAGATAGGGTGGGCTTAAATTCATGGAACTGGGTTCTCTTCCTTGCTTCATAAACTTGAGCAAGAAATTAACAATCAGTTCCCTTCTTCTGTTCTATAAAACCTGATATTAATGCTCGTCTTGCCTTCCTCTCACAGTGCTTGTATAGATAAAAATAAAACTTAAATGATGCTTATTAAAGTATCTTATAAACTTTAAATTGCTATGCAAATATAAAAGAATTAAAATTCCAAAACCATATTTCACATAAGTAGTATTTCTATAACAGATTCAAATTTAAAAGAAGAGAGAGAAGGATTAGATTTGTTGATGTGTTAACCTCAATGGGCTATTGATTCCTTTGAGGTTAGCGCATTAGTAACATAACAAGGTGAGTTCAAGATTTGCCTAAAGGTATTTTTTTGTGCTTCAGTCCTTTGTCCTTCATTTCTTCTTGTTTTTACCAGAAATTAAAATATAAACAACCTCAAAAATTGACTCTTTTCTCATTATACAGAAAACCAAAATATAAGAGACAAAACAATAGTACTTCATGAGAAAGACAGCTGTTAAATAAGAGCTATTAATGCAGCTATCTACCTGAAATACCTGTATTTTCATCTATCTTTGTCAATTCAAAAATATTAAACTTTCTTATAATTTTAATGCCATTGTTTTACATATAAATTATAGCTTACAGTGTTAGTACATATGCAGTCCTGATTTTTGTGTTCAGTTTATATTTTAAAATCATTAAACAGCTTCATCTGGATAGAAACAGATTCATGTCGAAGGATATCTCTAGTATTTTCCTTTTACCATATTAAGATCACAGAGACATCTTTTTGGAACAATATCTTTAGTAACTTGCAGGTGATTAGCTTGCTTGGACTCTTTAATATAATATAAACATTTAAATATTTTTCCTGCAAGTTATTAACTAAATAACTTCAGTTGTTTATTTTATTTTTTTTAAGTTCATATGTTTTTCATGGATCATTCTGAGAAAGAAATCTAGGAAGATGAATTAGGAAAAGAAAAGGAGAAAAAAATAGCTCTAATCTAGTAAACTTAAAGATGAGAAAAGAATGCTTTTCCTGAATTTGATTTTAAGGGCAAAAGCCAAAATATGAGTCATTGCTGGATTTAATTAATTTTATTCACATCCTAATTTGATGCTTTAGGGTGTTGACCGTTTACAATATCTTCAATTACTACCATCAAAAATATCCATGAAGAAGTCCTAAAAATGAACATAAATGAGAAGTGTCTGCACTTTGAATACCTGAATTGTAACTTTCTAACTCCTGATAGTATTCCCTAATTAGAGTAATGCTAACTGGCAGAAAAAGAAAATGTAATACATATTCACTTATTTCAGATTTTGAGGGGGATTGCAAACATTCAAAAGTCTTATTCTATCTCAAGAAATATTTTCTTTAAACTCATATTCATATAACCCCATAGAAGCATTATATATAAGAAATGGAGAAAATTAATAATAATTAAGCTAAAATACCCTCTTTAGAAATGAAAAAACTTAAAGACCAGAATGTGATGTATTTATTTTTCTAAAGTCACAGAGGGAATGGGTATAGAGTTAGTATATTGTGCAATATTCTAGTTTATACAATTAGAATGCTAATTAACAAAATAAAGTACAGGTTTGCCACTTGATGTAAAGAGCCGACCCACTGGAAAAGACCCTAATGCTGGGAAAGTTTGCGGGCAGGAGGAGAAGGGGCCAACAGAGGACGAGATGCTTGGAGGGCATTATCAACACAATGGACATGAGTTTGAGCAAACTCTAGGAGATAGTGAAGGACAAGGAAGTCTGGTGTGTTTCAGTCCATGGAGTCCCAAAGAGTCAGACATGATTTAGTGACAGCAACAGCAGGGTTGATGAATCATTAGATATTTTGTAGAAAAAAATAAAATTGCCTTCAACATTACAGTTATTTCCTCTCTGTAATCAAGATGTGATCCAGAACCCTTCTAAAAGATCAGTGCAATTTTTTTCTTTTAATTCCCAAAATAATTTGTGAAGGAAATACTTTCCCATAGGACCTTCCAAACTTAGAGATGATACAATTATTTTGCTATTCAGTGCTTTTTGGCAATGGAAGAGGAAAAAAAAAATTGCCTGTTTAAGCCAGTATAACATTGATCTCTTAGACACTTCCTCCTAAGAAACCAAAAAAAAGAAAGAAAGAAAGAAAGAAAATGTCTTAGTTCAAAATATGTGTTGGCTGAAAGTCCTTGGGGATTTTACTTGATTTTAATCCCTTCTAATGCTAGAAATTTAAGGCAGAACTCTCAGGTCTAGAAATACTTTGTGGATATATAGGATCTTGCTTTGACATTTTAAGAACTCAGAGAGAAAAGGGAAGCGAAAAGACAACTATAGAATACAATCATAAAAGAATAAATATATCCCGAATGCTTTAAGAAATCAAATATGGTTGTTTTACACACAAAGGATCTTTTATTCAAATTCTCACTTAGTGTCTAGAAAAAATTTTAGGTATGAATATCTTGGCAAAAGGAGCATTATAAATTGTAAAATTTGGAGAAGTTGAACATATTTTGATGCTTTCCATAAATATTAAATATCACATCTAGAAGCAAAAAACTACTTTAAAATAAATAAAATTTGAATTTTTATTTTCCCATATATTTAATGTGAATTTTTTGCTTTTGTTTTCTTATAGAATTAATACATTCCAAAATACTTAGACTTTTTCAACTTATAAATTACCAGTACATTAAAATACTACTATTTAGTGCCTATATTTAACTCTTTCTCTCAACTCTCAGGTTCATGTATTTGTATTGAAAATATATTTTATTATTTGGAAATATTGCATGTTAATGGGTTGAAGAAACCCAATGTAGAAGTTTTTAATCACTTAGTACAGGAAAGTTTGATAAAATGTTGATATAATGAATGACACCAGATGTTAAATAGTTTTTATGACATAAATAAAGAGCAATGTTAACTGGCAATATGAGAAAACAGCATTTTGATACATTTGTATTATTTACATGAGGAATTTATTTTTTGAAAGACACTGCTATAGACTGAATACTTTTATCTCCCGAAAATTCGTATGTTGAAACCTAAGCCCCATTATGATGGCATTTGGAGGTGGGCATTTGAGGGTGATTAGGTCATGAGGGTTGTTCAGTTGAGTTCAGTTCAGTCGCTCAGTCATGTCCGACTCTTTGTGACCCCATGAACCACAGCACACCAGGCCTCCCTGTCCATCACCAACTCCTGGAGTTTACTCAAAGTCATGTCCACTGAATCGGTAATGTCATCCAACCATCTCATCTTCTGGCATCCCCTTCTCCTCCTGTCTTCAATCTTTCCCAGCATCAGGGTCTTTTCAAATGAGTTGGCTCTTTGCATCAGGTTGAGCCCTCATGAATGGAACCAGTATCCTTACTAAAGAGATCTCAGAAGGCTTTCTAACCCTTCTCCCACATGAAGACAGGGTGAAAAGTTGTCAGTCTGCAGCCCTGAAAATGGTTACCACCAGAGCCCCACCATATTGGCACTCTAATCTTGAACTTCCAGTCTCCATAACTGTGAGAAATAAATTTCTGTTGTTTTTAAACACCTTAGCCTGTGTTAGTTCACCATAGCGGCCTGTACAGACTAAAACAGATATGCAATAGAATTTTCATAAAATATTATGCAAATTTTTAAATAATGTGGGAGGATCAATCTGATTAACTAGCTAGTGAGTACAATTTCCCCCAATCCCAAACCTAATACACAATTCCACCACTTTTACTTCTGAATTCTTTTCATCTTTCAAAAATCAAATTTTTACTGGAAACCTCTAACATTGATTACTTTGGTTTCTCTGAATATAGTGAGAGAAAATACAGGTAATAGATAAAAAGAAGAATGTTTCCTTATGCAATAGAAAGAAGGACTCTATTCCACTTTGTCTATCAGCATGACTTATTTCCACCTTTTTCTTTTCAGCTCATTGAGCTAAATTTACTCATAACATTTTGTTAGAGGCCAGTTTCTTGGTTTCCAGATATGAGAAACGCTTTTTTTAGTCCACCAAAATTGAAAATAATTCTAAACTGGGTCATGAAATTACAGATTCACCTATCTTGCATGACAGTAGGGACCTCATTATAGCCCTCTCTTAAATTTTAAAGCAAGGATTTTTGAGACACTGAGGAATAATTTCCTAGGCATTGCTTCCCATTTGTTTTAGTGTTGATTAGAGGCAAATATTTGCACAGGAGAAAGAAACTGGAAAATCATACATTTTACCCTAAAGAAAGAGTGTGATGGAGAAATATAATACAATAATCTACAAAAATTTAGAAAGAAGTGTTGCTCTTAGGCCCCTTCAGAAAAAGAGTAATGAGAAATAAACTTGTTCTTCAAGGAATAAAGAATGATACTAATCCTACTAAACTCTGGGAGTGCTTGAGCAGAAAGACTGTGAATAAAGTTGATTTTTTTTTTTTTCTTCGAGTGAGGCAAAATCATTTTAGGCCTGATAAATTATCAAACCTAATCTTTAGAAATGGTGATAATGAGTTCACTGTCTTTATTTTACAGGACTCTTCAGTCATTCTGTGCTTGAACCTTGCTTACTATATGATACAATGTTAAAATAATAGGTGGACATATAGCACTTACTGAGCACCATCTAAGAGATCAACAATCTTAGGTATAATAATAAAAGTAAAGTAAAACAGAAAGGTTCAGTTTCTTTCATACAAAGACAGATCTATAGGTCTCTATTAGAAGTACTAGCTACTTATTTGTTTTGGTAATTGTTGATAGTTTGCTAATTGACCAGCTGTATGCTTTTGAACTGTGGTGTTGCAGAAGACTCTTGAAAGTCTCTTGGACTGCAAGGAGATCCAACCAGTCCATTCTGAAGGAGATCAGCCCTGGGATTTCTTTGGAAGGAGTGATGCTAAAGCTGAAACTCCAGTACTTTGGCCACCTCATGCGAAGAGTTGACTCACTGGAAAAGACTCTGATGCTGGGAGGGATTGGGGGCAGGAGGAGAAGGGGACAAAAGAGATTGAGATGGCTGGATGGCATCACTAACTCGATGGACTTGAGTCTGAGTGAACTCCGGGAGTTGGTGATGGACAGGCAGGCCTGGAATGCTGCAATTCATGCGGTCGCAAAGAGTCGGACACGACTGAGCGACTGAACTAAACTGAACAGTTTGAACTGATGCTTTCCATTATTACTTCTAGTGATTAAAAACTCACTGCTACAAAACACAGAGAAGGCAATGGCACCCCACTCCAGTACTCTTGCCTGGAAAATCCCATGGACGGAAGAACCTGGTAGGCTGCAGTCCATAGGGTCGCTCAGAGTCAGACACCAGTGAGCGACTTCACTTTCACTTTCATGCATTGGAGAAGGAAATGGCAACCCACTCCAGTGTTCTTGCCTGGAGAATCCCAGGGACGGGGAAGCCCGGTGGGCTGCCGTCTCAGGGGTCTCACAGGGTTGGACACAACTGAAGTGACTTAGCAGCAGCAGCAGCTACAAAACAACATCCTTGGTATGGAAAAACAGTGTAAGGTTATTTAACAGAGCATCGTTAAATGAACCATGGTAAACAGTGATAAAGTTTTGTTTATTGGTTGGCTTATTTGCTTGTTTTTAACCCTCAAAAATTTTTTTAGGCTTTTTAAACTGTAAGACTCAGGAAAATATTCATTGTTTGTCCAATTAATTTACAGATTTCTTACTTTGCCAACAAAGGTCCATCTAGTCAAGGCTATGGTTTTTCCAGTGGTCATGTATGGATGCGAGAGTTGGACTGTGAAGAAAGCTAAGTGCTGAAGAATTGATGTTTTTGAACTGTGGTGTTAGAGAAGATTCTTAAGTGTCCCTTGGACTGCAAAGAGATCCAACCAGTCCATTCTGAAGGAGATCAGTCCTGGGTGTTCTTTGGAAGGGATGATGCTAAAGCTGAAACTCCAGTACTTTGGCCACCTCATGCAAAGAGTTGAGTCATTGGAACAGACTCTGATGCTTGGAGGGATTGAGGGCAGGAGGAGCAGGGGACGACAGAGGATGAGATGGCTGGATAACATCACCAACTCGATGGACATGAGTTTGAGTGAATTCCGGGAGATGGTGATGGACAGAGAAGCCTGGCATGCTGTGATTCATGGGGTTGCAGAGTCGGACACGACTGAGCGACTGAACTGAATTGAACTGATTATTAGACTAATGTAGTTAACATAGCTTGTTTTCTTTGTTCTGTTCTCATTTTCCAAAATGAAAGTTTATAATCTCACCTATTCCTGTAGATCAGTGTTTAAGTCTTTTTTTTTTTTCTGTGTATTGCAATCTTTTTTTTTCTGTGCATGACAGGGAATATTAATATGTGCCTGACATAAAATGTGGATTTTACAGTGCACTTGGAAAAAAAAGTCAAGCAGTCTTTTCCGGTGCAATATTCCCACAGCCTAGTGAATACAAACATAAGTAGTGTATAGAGAGGGAATGATGTGCATTTCCAGAAACTTTTTGGCCATTGACACAATTTTTCCTCCTTGAAACCTGTCTAGGAAACAGGAAATAGATTTCTAGTGACTAGACTTGGAAAATTCTATTGTACTGTTCATTCTATAGAATTTCTTAAGTAAAATATGTATGACTTCTCCTTGCTATCCATTAACATTCACTATATATTCCTGGGTAAATGATCTAAATTTTTGAAGCATAGATATACAGAGAGATAGATAGGACAGTAGAGTTGCAAAATTAATATAATTTATTTGTTAAATCCTTAACACAGGACCTGACAGAGAGCAATTCAAAAATTAATAAAATAAGTATTAAAATTTTATGTTCCAAATATAAAATATAAGAATGGTTGGGTAGATGCATACATGAACAAATATGTGGAAGTTGAATCTTCATTTCCTATGATGGAGGACAATGGATCCACACTGCAAATTGTTGTAAGATAGAGTCATGGTTGGGTTTTGTTTGCCCAGACCCAAACCTACTGTTTGGCTTATACTAAGGACTTTAAGGGTTTTCTAAAATGAAATAAAATAAAAATTTAAAAATGGAAAATAAACTGAGACCTCTCAATAAGTTTGATTCTGTTTCATTACAGCAATCTGAGAAGTTACAGTTTCCTTTGCTCTATCTGGAATCACAATGGACTGTATGAAACAGAAATGAAATATTCCAGCATAAAAAATTATCTAAGTTACCAGGTCCAAAGTCACTATAAAGATCTGTCCCTGCTCAAATTCTAGTAATGAGGCTTTTATAATGTAAATTATATCTTCACAGAAAAATGAATGTATTACCAAATGTTCTTGCTTCTGTTATTGAGTTTTTAACTTTATGGAAGTAACTTTTCCTTATAAGGTATCAGACATTTTACCTATATCTCAAGAAAAAAATATAAATTAGGAGAAAACTTTTTCTTACTTTCAATAATATAGAAGTATTTATACTGAAGAATAGACAGGATTTCATTTTATTAAGAATATATATTAGAAATTCTAAACATAACTTTCGATGGAGAAACATTCATAGCAAAGATTGGGAAGTTAGATGAAAAATATTGCCCACTGACAGTTTGAAAAGCAGTAAAAATACAATATACATTTATTTCTCTATTTGATACACTTTTTTATGTACTAGGGCACTTCAACTTCGGAGAAGGCAATGGCATCCCACTCCAGTACTCTTACCTAGAAAATCCCATGGACGGAGGAGCCTGGTGGGCTGCAGTTCATGGGGTGGCTAAGAGTCGGACACGAGTGAGAGACTTCATTTTCACTTTTCACTTTAATGCATTGGAAAAGGAAATGGCAACCCACTCCAGTGGTCTTGCCTGGAGAATCCCAGGGACGGGGGAGCCTGGTGGGCTGCCGTCTATGGGGTCGCACAGAGTCGGACATGACTGAAGCGACTTAGCAGCAGCAGCAGCAGCACTTCAACTTTGCATCTGGGCAATGCTTCATAGTAATCAGTTAAAGACCCTCAAAGCCTCAGAATATCAAATAACTTAACCCGCAACCTATAATTAGTGTTTTAAAAATAGAATGTACTGTTTTTCATCTTTGGATTATTAAATCTGCAATGTTTTACCACTTTACGATGCTAATTTCTTACACTGTTATGGAAGATCAAGATGGAATTCACATTTTTATTAATTCAGCATATTCAACCTAGAAGATGATATAATTACAATTAGGAATAATGACTATTTTTACATATGTTTACAAATTCAATGTTTTCATCTGTGAGTTAATGTTTAGCCCCCTCTATAGTATAAGCATCCTTTAATTGGTCCCCTGTTGCTTAATTTGTGTTGGAACATAATTATTGATATGCATTACTACTGTGTAATTACAGTATAATCAAGTTTGCTTTTTACCAGAAAGAACATGCCTTTTCCATTTCAGTAATTCCTATGGCAAAAGAACATGAACCACAATTTTTTACCCTTGTGCCATACCATATTTGACTCATCTGATTTACACTGCAGAATATATACTTCTTCTAACTGAAAAGCTGAAATGCATGCCATCAGTTGCACACAAGGCATCTGGGTAAGTACACAAATAGTTGATTATGGTGAGTGTCAATGCCATTTCTCAAACCCCACTGAATCCAATCATATGTATTGATCAAGTATAAACGGGTGTCCTCTCTGTGGCCAAACTTTCAGAAGATTTTTAATTGCTCCAATGTCAGCATGACAAAATAGATTTTGATCAGGTACAGGTAGCTGCCAGAGTTCTCTAATCTGTGAGTGGCATTATTGCTAATGATACTCTAAGTGACCTGTAATGATCATTTAGCTATTTTTCTTCAGCACTGTGACATAGTCACCTTTCCCATTAAGTCTGAAGATCACCTACACAAACGAACATATTAGTAGAAAGAACCAGAACATATTAACCAAGTTTCACTTTATTATAAAATGAACTGCTGCTGCTAAGTCACGTCAATCATGTCCGACTCTGTGCGACCCCATAGACCGCAGCCCACCAGGTTCCCATCCCTGGGATTCTCTAGGCAAGAACACTGGAGTGGATTGCCATTTCCTTCTCCAATGCATGAAAGTGAAAAGTGAAAGTGAAGTCACTCAGTCGTGTCCCATGGACCCACAGACTGTAGCCCACCAGGCTCCTCCATCCATGGGATTTCCCAAGCAAGAGTACTGGAGTGGGTTGCCATTGCCTTCTCCGATAAAATGAACTAGAGAACTTTAATGGTTCTGTGAGAAAATTAATATTTTGACAGCTTATTTTAACTTTAGAATATGTGCTGATAAGAAGTAAAGGAAAAGCAAAAACTTAAAATAAAAACTAGATTTTTCACAAAGATTTCTTTAAAATAAATAATATCTATGAGTAATGTCATTGCATGTTCCCACCTATCCTATGTTCTCAGTAGAAAAAATTTTCAGAATATTTCTTTTTTAAAAATGTAATAAGAAATCTGTGCTTATTGGTTTCGCTGTGAAAACCAGAGCACTCATGTAACACTTTTGTTTTCCTGTGCTTCCCATTTGTTTAAGTGGGAAGTACACCTTTTCACCTTTATCTTTTATCCAAAAAGTGCAAAAAAAAAATTACTTTATGTTGTGCATATTGCTACTCTAGTTTGAAAGCATTCCAGAGAATTCCAATATGTATAAAGATTTTTTTTAATTATTATTATTATTATTATTTTTACTTTACAATATTGTATTGGTTTTGCCATATATCAACATGCATCCGCCACAGGTGTACACGTGTTCCCCATCCTGAAAGAAATAGTTTCATGGAACCTATAATAACTTCTGGTCACTGATCTCCCTGGCCCTCTTCTCTCTTCTACTCCTCCCTTCTCCCACCACTTGCCATCCTCCTATTCTTCCTCCACTTCTGCCAGATTCTCCTCCTATTTCTCTAATTGTAATTTTACATCTGTTTCTATTTATTACACTTCACTCTCCATTTCCTGTCCTAACCCTATATTATTACTTATTTCTACATATAAGAAAAATCACTTCATTTTTATTTTAAACAGAAAAGAATTCAAATTATAGGTCTTTCTGCACAGCACTTTTTTAATTTGTATATTGTGAACAGTTTCCATTTAGTATGGAAATGATGAAAATGGTCATATATCGTTTACTATATTCTAGTAAATATGAAATATGTACTAAAATTTTTATATATATTAACTCATATAAATGTCATAACAATCTTATGAGGTATATCTGTTATTCCCACTTTACAAATGAGAAAACAGAAACATAGAGAGCTTAACTGGCACATCATCACTATCTGAGATTCTATACCAGATAAATCTGGCTCCAGAAAACTTGCTCTTTAATATGCTCTCATCCTTTTAATAGCTGTTAGCCACTATACAATATAAGTGCACCATAATGAATTTAAGACTTTCCTACTTAATGAGCCAGAGAAGGAAATGGCAACCCACTCCAGTATTCTTGCCTGGAGAATCCCTGTCACAGAGGAGCCTTGTGGGCTGCCATCTATGGGGTTGCACAGCGTCGGACACAACTGAAGCGACTTGGCAGCAGCAGCAGCAGTTAATGAGCATTTAAGAGGTCTCTAGTTTTTCATAACTGTAAATAACACTGCAGCAAGCATTTATGTGCATATATTATTGCATCCCTTGTTATTTTTGTAAGATAGTTTCCTAGAAAATACCTTGTGTAAAGAGTTTTTAAATTTTTATATATACTGAAAATTTTCCTTCACTTTAAGGAAAAACTTCCGAACACATGACTCTAATTTCTCGCTGTTAGGTTGCTTCAAGATCTTTCTGAAAACTTAATTGTTCCCCAGTATTAATGGGTGTGACTAGCTTTATGTGATTAGGAAATTTGATAAACATGCCATCTAAATCTCTAGTAAGACACTGGCAAATACTTTGGATTAAAAAAATTAGATTGGTGATTTTGCTCTGGGGCTTGAATATAAATATTTTCTCTACTGCAGCTCACTTATTCCTTCAATAATACTTATTGTTAATTGGACAATACTGAATAACATTTATTACTATCTTATTGTATGCCAGTTATCAAGCATAATATAAACACTGATAATATGAAATACATAAACATGCTTGTTAATATCCCTATTTTATACAGTATAAAACTAAACCTCTGAAAGATTATATGCCCAAGCCAGAAATCAGTATTTTCAAGAGCTGACATACAGTTTCATGTTTGTTTGGTTTGAAAGCCTTCATTCATCGTCTGTACCATATCTCCTTTCTAGATAGATTTTTATGGCAATAAGAAACAAATTTATTGAGATTATCTCAAAAACAGGAGTTAGTGTGAAAAATATACATAAACACAAAGAAGTGGCTGTAAAGAGGACTTCCTTTGTGAGCAAATAAAAAAGTGGTAAAGAAGTGCACATGTTGGGCCCAAGGGAAAATGAGGCCATGGTTCAGAAAGTTGTGCTTATTCTGAAACGCTGTACGTCTGTGTTTCTAATACAATCAATATATGGGGTTTATTGATTTTTTTCTTTAGGAGAGTGCTTATTGATTTTCCATTACTTTTGTAGAGTTAATCTGTAACAAAGCAGAATTTTAGCTTTTGCATCCTCATAGTTTCTTCTTCTTCAGTACATCTGCAACAGTGTAATCATCTTGGCTATGCTTCAACTTATTTTCCCATTACCAAGGACATATTTTGACAACAATGCTAAGTGCTATGGATAGAAAATAAGACATGCTTCATGGACATGGATACTTTGCTTATATAGCTGTAATGGACTTCATGCACTTCCTCAAATTTCCCAAGGCTTTTCTCACTTATTTTTGTTCATATATATTATTTTTATCTTGTGTGTGTGTGTGTGTGAGTCACTCAGTTATGTCCAACTCTTTGCAACCCCATGAATTATAGCCTGCCAGGCTTTTCTGCTATGGAATTCTCTTCTCCCCGGGATCTTTCTGACCGAGGGATCAAATCCAGTTTGCCAGCAGTGCAGGCAGATTCTTTACCAGCTGAGCCACCAGGAAAGCCCTCTTTTCATCTTAAATATGCTAAATTCTCTGGTCTTGTGACAAAATTCTATTTAGTTTCAATGTGTGTGTGCTCAGCTGTGTCTGACTTTTTGAGACCCCACAGGCTGTAGCATGAACCAAATATTATGTTGTCTAGAAATCTTTCCCTAAAATCATCTACAACCTACAGTCAAGTGCTATTTGGTATGTGTATTTCCCATATGTTTATACCTCTGTAATTACTCATTACTCAATGTGTAATTATTGATTTTATTGCTAGTATTAATTAGTACAATCATCATCACATATAATTTTGTTATCAGTAAGTCTTCCACATTGTTCCTGAGGCCCTTATATGACAGGATTCTTATCTCTCCCTCTTTGTAGTTCTTGATCAGTGATAGAAACTATAAATATTCTGCATATAGCAGTAGAAGAAATGAATGATCAAACCAACTTATACTTTCTCTACTTTTTTGTCCAAGGAAAAATTTTAAGGCCCTACCCGAGATGATATATTCATTTAGTAGGGCAGTAACATTAAGATGTTTGCTTAATTCCTTGAATTCTTAAAGCAAAATTACATTTCTTTATTTTTTTGGAATTTTTCATACTTTACTTTTAAAATCCACATAAATCATATATTGCCTTCTTTTGCTAGTTTCTTTTTGCATTTTAAATATAGTTCTGTTTCTCATCAAACTTTTCTATTATTACAGAGTCAAAATTATTGCAAAATGACATATCTTTAATCATTTTAATTTTGATTTAATCACTTAATTATATGTTTAATCATTTATTCAAGAAAATTTTCTCAAGTTTTGACTTACAACTTCATCTTTTTTGTTATATAAATTTTTATGTATGTCCAACGTATTTTCTAATTAGCAACCATGTTAGATCAGGTTTATAAACACATCTGCACATTTTCTGGAGACAAAATTAGCACTTGACCTTGAACTTTCCTGTCCTCTGAAACAGAAAATATGTGTGTGTGTATGTGTTTGTGTTTTAAGCATAAAGCTGATTGAAGACTAGGAGAAAAATAACTGACAATTATTCATTCTTGAAAATTGGACACAAAAAGTTAAAGTACCTAAATTCAGGAGAAATCTTTTTCCCCCCCTGAGGCTATTTCAACTTCATTTAGGAAAACTGACAATGTATCTTTCCCTTAAACATAATTCTCCACAAAATAAAATGCTTTATGATTAGCAAAAATAGCTACATAATTAAATTAAAATGTAATAATATACTAGATATTAAATACATGTTCAAATATTAATAACAAAATATTTTTATTCAAGATATATTTAATTCCAGTACAAAGTAACAGTTAAAATAAACACAAATTACATAATAATTTCAAACTAAAAATATTATTTCAATTTTTTTTCCCACCGTTTGGAAATTTTACTATAACACTTGTAAACACCTGTTGTCCAAACTTGACTTCTTATCAGTTATGGAATGCTTTAAAACCATATAAGTTGCTGGGCCCCATTTTAGAGATTGTGATTCAATATATCTAAGATAAGGACCTGGAATAATTTGAATAAATATTTCAGTTTTTCTGACTCAAGTGGAATGCACATTAATGTATGAGTACAATTTTTATGTTAGTTTATTGATAAATACTAAATCAATTATCATATTTGAAAGGCAGAGGTAATCCTTAATTCAGGGAGGTGTTTATTCAATCACAAATTGGATTGATATATATGCATCAAATGACAAATTGTCAGAGATTAATCAATTCCATTTTCATTGTACAAACAGAGTACATACATAACTTTATTCTAACCAAGCTTACAAAGCTATATATTATCAAGTATATATGCATACATACATATATAATATCTATATGAATATATCTATCACAGATCAATATCTTCACATATGTATCAATCAAGGTGTACATAGATATCCTTAAAACATTGTTTTGTTTGCATATGATTTTTAATTTGCATAAGCTGTATTTTGTTATAAACTATGCTTCAAACGTTTTATTTTTGAGATCAGTAAAAGTTTGGCTTAAAGCTTAACATTCAGAAAAGTAAGATCATGTCATCTGGTCCCATCACTTCATGGGAAATAGATGGGGAAACAGTTTCAGACTTTATTTTTTGTGGCTCCAAAATCACCGCAGATAGTGATTGCAACCATGAAATTAAAAGACGAGAACTCCTTGGCAGGAAAATTATGACCAACCTAGATAGCATATTAAAAAGCAGAGACATTATTTTGCCAACAAAGGTCCATCAAAGGTCTAGTCAACGCTATGGTTTTTCCAGTAGTCATGTATGGATGTGAGAGTTGGACTGTGAAGAAAGCTGAGCGCCGAAGAATTGATGCTTTTGAACTGAAAAAAGAGAAGACTCTTTTTTTTTTTTTAATTTTTATTTATTTATTTATTTATTTAAATTTTATTTTATTTTATTTTTTTAAACTTTACATAATTGTATTAGTTTTGCCAAATATCAAAATGAATCCACCACAGGTATACATGTGTTCCCCATCCTGAACCATCCTCCCTCCTCCCTCCCCACACCATCCCTCTGGGTCGTCCCAGTGCACCAGCCCCAAGCATCCAGTGAGAGAGAGGGAGAGGGTGGGAAGATTTGGGAGAATGGAATTGAAACATGTAAAATATCATGTATGAAAGGAGTTGCTAGTCCAGGTTCGATGCACGATACTGGAGAAGACTCTTGAGAGTCCCTTGGACTGCAAGGAGATCCAACTAGTCCATCTTAAAAGAGATCAGTCCTGGGTGTTCATTGGAAGGACTGATGCTGAAGCTGAAACTCCAGTACTTTGGCCACCTCATGCAAAGAGTTGACTCATTGGAAAATACCCTGATGCTGGGAGGGTTTGGGGGCAGGAAAGAGAAGGGGATGACAGAAGATGAGATGGCTGGAATGCATCACCGATTCGATGGACATGAGTTTGGGTAAACTTCAGGAGTTGGTGATGGACACGGAGGCCTGGCAGGTTGCGATTCATGGGACCACAAAGAGTTGGACAGGACTAAGCAACTGAACTGAACTGAAAGGTACTCTGTATTGCTCTAAGTCCTTCTATCTGCTACATGATACCCATCATACACAGATACACAGTGTGCCTATCACTTACTGATGAAAACCCATATTATGTTCAGTTTGCCTCACAAAGAGTGTTTTCATGACTCATCTTAAAAATATAAGCTGGTTTTTGCTAAATACCTGAATATAGAATTGTTGGCATGTATGATATTCAGATTCATAATTTTACTAAATGGGGTTACATTACCCTTATATCAGATGGATGCAAATTAATTGCAGTTTTGCATTGTTAAACTTTGCTGTTAGATATTGGAATACATTCTTAAAAATGTCATTATGTTATACATCATTTTAATGTACACTTCTTGCTTTATCTTTTTTTTTTTGCTAGTGACTTATTATTATTTACTTTATATTTATTTTAGACTAGGGAAATGATATTAGACAAAAAGCAAATTTAAGCCATTTTTCTTTTTAGTTCAGAATGGATTGTAAAACAGTGAAGACAGCTAGAAACATCAGAAACAAATTTAAAAAGGGCCTGCTAATGAATGTACAGTGTAGTGTTGGTTCAAGAGGTTTTGCAAAGGAGAAGAGAGAGTTGAAGATGAGGAGCATAGTGGCCAGCCATTAGAAGTTGACAATGAACAATTGAGAGGATCATAAAATTTGATCCTGTTACAACTACATGAGAATTTGTCAAAGAACTCAATGTCAATCATTATATGGTTGTTCAGCATTTGAAACAAATAGGAAAGGTGAAAAAGCTTGATAAGCATGTGCCTCATGCTCTGATTCCAAATGAAAAAAAAAAAATCATCATTTTAAAGTGTTATCTTCTCTTTTCATGTGCAATGACAACAAACCATTGAGAGAGTCAATTCCTAGGCAGATTGATAAGAAGGAGGAGATAGGGGTCTGGAATTCTCAAAAAGGAGGAAAGGACAAACTTTTTTGTCTATATTCCTTCACTTCATTTCAGTCACTCAGTCGTGTCTGATTCTTTTCGACCCCATGAATAGCATCATGCCAGGTCTCCCTGTGCATCACCAACTCCCAGAGTTTACGCAAACTCATGTCCATCGAGTCGGTGATGCATTCCAGCCATCTCATCCTTTGTTGTCCCCTTCTCCTCCTGCCCCCAATCCCTCCCAGCCTCAGGGTCTTTTCCAATGAGTCAACTCTTCACATGAGGTGGCCAAAGTACTGGGGTTTCAGCTTCAGCAACAGTCCTTCCAATGAACACCCAGGACTGATCTCCTTTAGGATGGACTGGTTGGATCTCCTTGCAGTCCAAGGGACTCTCAAGAGTCTTCTCCAACACCACAGTTCAAAAGCATCAATTCTTCGGCGCTCAGCTTTCTTCACAGTCCAACTCTCACATCCATACATGACCACTGGAAAAACCACAGCCTTGACTAGACGGACTTTTGTTGGCAACATAATGTCTCTGCTTTTGAATATTCTGTCTAGGTTGGTCATAATTCTCTTTCCAAGGAGTAAGCGTCTTTTAATTTCATGTTGCAATCCCCATCTGCAGTGATTTGGAACCCCCAAAAATAAAGTCTGACACTCTTTCCACTATTTTCCCATCTATTTCCCATGAAGTTATGGGACCAGATGTCATGATCTTAGTTTTCTGAATATTGAGCTTTAAGCCAACTTTTTCACTCTTCTCTTTCACTTTCATCAAGAGGCTTTTTAGTTCCTCTTCACTAGTTCCTCCTCCGCCATAAGGGTGGTGTCATCTGCATATCTGAGCATATTGATATTTCTCCCGGCAATCTTGATTTCAGCTTTTACTTCCTCCAGCCATGGTAGGGACCTAACAGAAGCAGAAGAAATTAAGAAGAGGTGGCAAGAATACACAGAAGAATTGTACAGAAAAGATTTTCATGACTCAGATAATCATGATGGTGTGATCACTCACCTAGAGGCAGACATCCTGGAATATGAAGTCAAGTGGGTTAGGAGCATCACTATGAACAAAGCTAGTGGAGGTGATGGAATTCCAGTTGAGCTATTTCAAATCCTGAAAGATGATGCTGTGAAAGTACTGAATTCAATATGCCAGCAAATTTGGAAAACTCAGCAGTGGTCACAAGACTGGAAAAGGTCAGTTTTCATTCCAATCCCAAAGAAAGGCAATGCCAAAGAATGCTCAAACTACCACACAGTTTCACTCATGTCACAGGCTTAGAAAGTAATGCTTAAAATTCTCCAAGCCAGCCTTCAGCAATACATGAACTGTGAACTTCCAGATGTTCAAGCTGGTTTTAGAAAAAGCAGAGGAACCAGCGATCAAAATACCAACAACTGCTGGATCCTCGAAAAAGCAAGAGAGTTCCAGAGAAACATCTACTTCTGCTTTATTGACTATGCCAAAGCCTTTGACTGTGGATCACAGTAAACTGTGGAAAATTCTTAAAGAGATGGGAATATCAAACCACCTGACCTGCCTCTTGAGAAATCTGTTTGCAGGTCAGGAAGCAATGGTTAAAAGTGGACATGAAACAACAGACTGGTTACAAATAGGAAAAAGGAGTATGTCAAGACTGTATATTGTCAGCCTACTTATTTAACTTATATGCAGACCATCCTAGACAGAATATTAAAAAGCAGAGACATTACTTTGTCATCAAAGGTCCCTCTTGCCAAGGCTATGGTTTTTCCAGTAGTCATGTATGTATGTGAGAGTTGGACTTTAAAGAAAGCTGAGCACCAAAGAATTGATGCTTTTGAACTGTGGTGTTGGAGAAGTTTCCTGAGAGTCCATTGGCCTGCTAGGAGATCCAACCTGTCCATCCTAAAGGAAATCAGTTCTGGGTATTCATTGGAAGGACTGATATTGAAGCTGAAACTCCAGTACTTTGGTCACCTCATGCGAAGAGCTGACTGATTTGAAAAGACCCTGATGCTGGGAAAGATTGAGGGCAGGAGGAGAAGGGAATGACAGAGGATGAGATGGTTGGATGGCATCATCGATTCAATGGACATGGGTTTGGGTAGATTCAGCCAGTGGTGATGGAGAGGGAGGCCTGGTGTGCTGCGGTTCATGGGGTCACAGAGTTGGATACAACTGAGTGACTGAATTGAACTGAAAGGAATTATACTCCAACAAATAATTTCAATTAAAAAAATCAGTGCAAGATTTGAATAATAAATACAAAGTGTAAGGTTATTTTTGTGAGTCACCATATACTTTATAATATAATTGCACATAGATTCTTAATAAAGGTCAATTCAGTTCAGTTGTATTAAATTGAACCAATACATATGTTGCAAGAAGTAATATTAATATGATTAACTTTGGTGGAAAAACCTGTTGTAATAAAAAGTAGAAGACCCTAGATATAGCAATTCTACTTCATTCTTTAGTATGCTCAAAATAAACCACTTGTGAACTTACAATTTGGCCTGATGACATATTAGCAACTTTACCAAAAAAATGAAATTAAATTAAATATGGGCACCAAACCTATGCTAATGGGAACTACAAAACTTAACAAAGCTCTCATGGTTGTTTTTATTTACAATTATCTATGATTGTGTTGTGCTTAGTCATTCAGCCGTGTTCGACTCTTTGCGACCCCATGGACTGTAGCCTGACAGACTCCTCTGTCCATTGGGATTCTCCAGGCAAGAATACTGGAGTGAGTTGCCATGCCCTCCTCCAGAGAATCTTCCGAACCCAGTGATTGAACGCAGGTCTCCTACCTTACAGGTGGATTCTTTACCATCTGAGCCACCAGGGAAGCCAAAGGAAGATAGACATCATGTATAACTCTAAAGCCATGACTTGGATTTGAACTAAGATTGCTATAGCCACAACACAGAGTACTAACCACTACATGATCATAGCACACCACAATCCAAGCATCATTAGATCTATGATTAGATGCAATCAATTCTCCCAAACAAAAATAACCTATATGAATTAAAATAAATAAATTTGTAATTAATTTATATGGAAGAGATAATTCCTCAAACATGCTTACACAGTACTTAAATATAATAACCAGAGAAAAGCATGTATTATTCTATATTTAAACTGATATCCTTTATAAATTGTATTTCATATTCACAAGAGTGTGAAAAGACTGTAAGTATTTCCCAGGTGATGCTAGTGGTAAAGAACTCTCTTGTCAGTGCAGGAGATGAAGTTTTGACCCCTGGGTAGGTAATATCCCCTGGAGGAGGGCATGGCAATCCACTCCAGTATTCTTGCCTGGATAATACTATGGATAGAAGAGCCTTTCAGACCATGGTCCATAGGGTCGCAAAGAGTCAGACATGACTGAAGGGACTTGGCACACATTTATAGAATAAATTTCACAAAAGAAGAATTACCTCAGTAATGCTTATCACTTTGTGAATTGCTTAGATTTGAAAGAGCACTTATATCTCAATGGCTTAGTCTACCAGCATCTATCTGTGTTGTTGCTTTTGCTCAGTCACTAAGAGGTGTTCAACTGTTTGTGACTCCATGAACTGCAATATGCCAGGCTTTCATGTCCTTCACCATCTCGTGGAAATTGCTAGAACTCATGTCCATTGAGTCAGTGATTCCATCCAACCATCCCACCCACTGTCAGCCTCTTCTTTGTTAGCCCTCAGTCTTTCCCATCAGAAGGGTCTTTTCCAAAGAATTGGTTCTTTGAGTCAGGTGACCAAAGTATTAGAACTTCATCCTTACCAGCATCAGTCCTTCAAATGAATATTCAGGGTTGATTTCCCTTAGCATTGACTTGCTTGGTCTCCTTTCTGTCCAAGGGACTCACAAGAGTATTCCCCAGCACCATAGCTTGAAAGCATCAGTATTCAGTGCTCAGCCTTCTTTTGGCCCAACTCTCACATTTGTACATGACTACCGGAAAAACCATAGCTTTGACTATATGGACCTTTGCCAAGTGATATTTCTACTTTTTAATATGCTGTCTGGGTTTGTCATAGATTTCTTCAAAGAAGCAAGCAACATTTAATGTTGTGACAGCATTCACCATGCCCAGTGATTTTATCTGTGCTTAGTCACTTTATTGTATCCAACTCTTTTTGACCCCATGGATTGTAGCCTGCCAGTCTCCTCTGCCCATGGGGATTCTCCAGGCAAGAACACTGGAGTAGGTTGCCATGCCCTCCTCCATGAAATCTTCCTAATCCAGAGATCAAACCCATGTCTCCCATATATACAGGTGGATTCTTTACCATCTGATCCACCAGGGAAGCTCAAGAAAACTGAAGTGGGTAGCCTATCCCTTCTCTAGGGGATCTTCATGACCTAGAAATTGAACTGAGGTCTTTTGTACTTCAGGCAGATTCTCAAAGAATCCAGTGATTTTAGGGCCCAAAGGGGAAAAAATCTGTCATTGTTTCCACTGTTTCCCCTTCTACTTGCCATGGAGTGATGGGACCCATAGGCCATGATCTTAGTTTTTTGAATGTTGAGTTTTAAGCCAGTTTTTTCACTCTCCTCTTTCACCTTCATCGAGAGGCTCTTTACTTCCTCTTCACTTTCTACCTTTGTGGTATCATCTGCATAACTGAGGTTGTTGATTTTTCTCCTGGCAATCTTGATTCCAGCTTGTGATTCATCCAGCCCAGGTTTTGGCATGATGGAAGGGATTGGGGGGCAAGAGAAGAAGGGGATGACAGAGGATGAGATGGCTGGATGGCATCACTGACTCGATGGATGTGAGTCTCAGTGAACTCTGGGAGTTGGTGATGGACAGGGAAGCCTGGCATGCTGTGATTCATGGGGTTGCAAAAAGTCAGACACGACTGAGCAACTGATCTGATCTGATCTATACATAGATGTTAAATAACAGGATGACAATATAAAGCTTTGGCCTACTTCTTTTCCAATTTTAAACCAGTCTCTTTTTCTATGTCCAGTTCTAATCTAACTGTTGATTCTTGTCCTGTATACCAGCTCTTCAGGAAACAGGTAAGGTGGTCTGGTATTCCTGTCTCTTTAAGAATTTTCCACAGTTTGTTGTAATCCACAGAGTCAGAGGCTTTAGCGTAGTAAATGAAACAGCAGTATGTATATATATATACTTCATCAAGTTACACAAGGCTGTGATCCATATGATTGTTTTGGTTAACTTTCTGTGCTTGTAGTCTTCATTCTGAAAGCTGTGGGATTATAGTTCTTGCTTCTCTGTCTGTTTCTGGAAACAGAGACACTGGTAGCAGCAGTTCTGGGAGATGCATGTTGGCATAAGTCCTTTTGGAGTTCACCAGTAGCTCTATCTGAGAGCCTGTAGACTCCAGGACTGGGTTGCCTCCAGTCAAATAACTAATAGGGAGGGAGCACAGCCCCACTGATCGGTAGACAATTGGCTTAAAGATTTACTAATCATGGCCCTGTCCACCAAAGCAAGATCCAGTTTTCCTCACAACCAGTGCCTCCCATTAGACAACTTGCACAAGCCTCTTATCCTCATCCATCAGAAGGCAGCCAGAAGAAGCAAGAATTATAATCTATTTGTGGTCATGTGATTAAGAATGCTGCTGTTCCCTCTGGCACTTAATATATCACTTAGTGATGAAATATACATATATCCACATGTCAATTTAATGCTTAAGAGATTTTTACATCTGATATTTCTAATATGTTAATATTAATGAAACATTCTATAATATTATAAAATTAAATTTCTCTTAAAACTTTTCACCAAGTGTCAATATAAAGTAAAATCATTCTCTTCTGATTTTGGTTGCAAGTAAGGCTTTAACGAAAAATGACAGCTATAGCTTGGAGATAAGAGGATACTAGCACTTATGAAAAAAATATTGGGAAATATTGGATTACCTAAAAACAGGATGGCCTTGAGCTTACTTTAATTTGGAATTATAACACTAAATCTATAAAGGAAATAACCTGAGTCAATTAGTCATACTATGTCTAGAAAAGTGAGGATTTTTTAAAAATGTTAGTTGATATATTACTAATTAGATCTTAAATAGTATTTTGAATATAATATTTAAAGGGATATGCAAAATAAATTATTACATAAATATTTATGTAGATATGTATATAAAAATCTTAATAATTTCCTTCATATATATGTAAGTTTAACTATCAGTAATTTGACCTTTTCCTTTAAAAGCACTTTGTGTTAAAGAGTTATCTAATATATTTCTATAATGATAAGCTCCAATGAATAATGATAATTTAATTCTCAGAAGCACTCTAATCAATGTTATAATAGAATGTAATTATAATTATCTTTCACATTAACCATTGTATCTTTGGCCCCTGGATATTACTTTGCAAGTACTCTCCTCTTTTATTAAGTATCTCTGACAGAAATATATTGGAAATCTATTACTAAAGACTATAGAAATTAAATAGATTAATCTCAAATAAGGTCACAAGAAAGACGTACAAACGGAATTCATACATTTAGTGTGATGTCTTGGAAGTAGCAAAACAATTTCATATATTACTATCCATTAACATAAAGTCATTTGAATTTTATTCACATTCAGCAAAATTTAAATAGCTAATGCAGACCTAATCACGTGAGACACTTGAGTATAGCAAGTGTCAGTGTAATGAAACATTAGGAAAATCTCTAATACCTGACATATCTCTCTTTTTTCCTTATGGAAGGATAATTGCTTTACAACGTTGTGGTAGTATGGTTGTAGAGTTAGGGGCAAAGACTGAACGTATAAGACTGGGTGAGAGAGGATTAGAAAAATGCAAGGAAATGCTAAAAAATAGTAACAAGGATACATCATTTTAAAAATATATGCTGTTTTACATGTTATTTTTCTATGCTTTAGTTTTCCTGTATGTAAGTTGATAAGGATAATAATAAGATCTGTGTGTGAGATGGTCAATTGAGATAATATATATAAAATGCTTAGAATAAGATATCACAATTTTTTGCTAGATGGGAAGGGCATACAGGAGGAGTATATTATCCTTCTTCTGATTTATAAATTTTGCCAAATGAAGTAACTTTACATCAACATTTTTAGGAGTAGAAAAAGCTAACCAAGAAAAGAGGACTGTAACCAAGAAAAGTAGGATGGTAAGACTGGGGAATTTCCTTCAGACAAAGCTCAAATCGTCACATCAGAAATACAGGATGTGATGTATTCAGAAAACTTTCACAAACAGAAAGCTTCTATTGCTGAAGAAGATGCGTTATTCCACGGCAGGGGTTTGACACAGTGATTGAATCACTAGCTCTGGGTGCTGTCTGTTCTTAATTTCATATACATAGAATCATACAGTATGCATCCTTTGGCACCTGACATTTTTCACTCAGCAAAGTGATAGTAAGATTCATATATGTTACTCTGTAAAGTATTTGTTCAACCTTGCAATGCTTCACTATATAAACATAGCAAAATGTATTTATAACAAATGAACATCCTGATTTACCATGCTTGGTATTTATGCTACTATAAATGTTGCATATAAATCTTTTTGTTAGCAAATGTTCTCAATTCATTGGGTATTGATGCCTAGGAACATATATATCCAGCAGTAAATGATAGGCATATGATTAAGTTTAGTAGATTTTTTTCAAAATCATTATGCCAATTTACACTGCCATCAGCAATGTGAGAAAATTCAATCTCTTTGCAATAATTGTTTTTGTAAATTGTTTTAATTTTAGCCATTGTGATGGGTTTATGGGTGTAATAGATTTGGATACTACAGAGCCTGACACAGAGAATGTTGCAGTCTAATAGCAATAGCACTTGTCCATATTATCTGCCTGAGACTTTAGCTTAGACCATGCACTTTCCTGGCCAATGTTCAGCCAGTGATGGAACAGAGCATTGCTACAATGTCTTGCCACTTCTCAGAAGTGCAGAATTTCTCTGTGGGCATTGTTTGCACTGGAGCTCTTCACTGAGCTGATGGAAACATTCTCAGGGCTCCTTGCAGTCTGAATTTCTCCTCCATGATCCTCAATTTCTCTCTCTCCTTTCACAAATCTTCATTGTGACTTTAAGGATTTTACCTACTTTTTCTACCACTGATCATTCACAGGCATTCTCCCCAACAACTTTCACACATCAGTCATCCTCTTGACATCTGCTTCCCAAAGAAACTAATCAGCACAGTAGTGATAGCTCACATGGGTCATAATATTAATTTTCCTAATGAAAAAAAAGGTGATCTTCTTATCATAGATTTGTTGGCTATGTTAATATCTTCTTCTTGTAATATAACAGTTCATAAATTTTGCAAATATTTTCATTGGAGTATTTACCTTCTCTTATTGAGAAGTTCTATATATATTCTGGATAATAGCCTAATTTAAAAAGATGCATGTACCCCAATGTTCATAGCAGTATTATTTACTATTGCCAAGATATGGAAGCAACTTAAGCATCCATCAATGGATAAATGGAAAATTAAAATGTAATATATACATATATATATACATAATATACATATATATGCTATATAAATATATATATATATACACACACACACACATATATATACAAAATGGAATGGGAGAATGGGAGGTAGAAACTATCGGGTGTAAAATAGGCTTATGGGAAATATAGTCAATATTTTGTGATAGCTGTAAATGGAAAGTAATCTTTAAAATGTGTATAAGAACTAAAAAATTAAAAAGAGTATTAATTAGCTAAATTCTGAAACAATTAAAAAAGGTCATTCTTCAAATATAGGATTATACATATATTTTAGCAAGTTTGTGATCTACAATTTTAGTGTTTCTGATGAACAGTATTTTCATTTTAATAATGTCATTCTTTTCAGATTTTATGGATATTTTTGTCAAAAGATCCTACTGGTTATAGCAAACTAACTCTTCCAACAACACAAGAGAAGACTCTACATATGGACATCAACAAATGATCAATACCAAAATCAGAGTGACTATAGTCTTTGCAGCCAAAGATGGAGAAGCTCTATAGAGTTAGCAAAAACAAGACCTGGAGCTGACTGTGGTTTGGTTCATGAGCATGCATGTGTGCTAAGTCGATTCTTTGCAACCCTATGGACTACAGTCTACCAGACTCCTCTGTCCATGGGATTTTCCAGACAAGAATACTGGAGTGGGTTACTTTATTGCAAAATTCAGGCTTGTATTGAAGAAAGTAAGGAAAACAACTAGATCATTCAGGCATGACCTAAATCAAGTCCCTTATGATTATATAATGGTGGCAACAAAAAGATTCAAAGGATTAGATCTGGTAGACAGATTGCTTGAAGAACTATGGACAGAGGTTCATAACACTGTACAGAAGGCAGCGACCGAAACCATCCAAATAAAATAAATGCAAGAAGGCAAGTCGGTTGTCTGAAGAGGCTTTACAAATAGCTGAGGAAAGATGTGAAAGGGAAAGAAAAAATATGACCAAATGAATGCAGAATTCCAGAAAATAGCAAGGAAAAATAAGAAATTCTTCTTAAATGAATAATACAAAGACATAGAAGAAAACAATAAAAGAGGAGACTAGAGTTCACTTTGAGAAAACTGGAGATATCAATGAATATTTCATGCAGGGATGGGCACAATAAAGGACAGAAATAGTAAGGATCTAATAGAGGCAGAAGAAGTAGTAAGAATTCACAAAATAACTATGCAAAAAATATTTAAATGACCCAGATAACCATGATGGTGTGTTCACTCATCTAGAGCCAGATATCCCGGAGTGTGAAGTCAAGAGGGCCTTAGGAAGCACTACTAGGAACAAAACTAGTGGATGTGATGGAATTCCAGCTGTGTTTCTTAAAATCCTAAAAAATAATACTGTTAAAGTGCTGCACTCAGTATGCCAGCAGATTTGGAAAACAGTGGCCACAGGACCAGAAAATGTTAGTATTCATTCCAATCCCAAAGAATGCTCGAACTACCATTTCACATGCTAACAAGGTAATGCTCAAAATCCTTAAAGTTAGGCTTCAGCAGCATGTGAACCAAGAACTTCTTGATAGGTCTAGAAAAGGCAGAGATCAAAATGTCAGCATTCATTGGATTATAGAGAAAGTAAAATAATCCCCTCCCCCCACAGGGAAAAAAAAAATCCCTTTCAGATTCATTGACTAGGCAACACTTTTGACTGTGTGGATCACAGCAAACTGTGGAAAATTCTTAAAAGGTGGGAATAACAGGATACCTTACCTAATTCCTGAGAAACCTGTGTGCACATCAAGAAGCAACAGTTAGAATGGAACATGGAGCAACGGACAGACAGGTTCAAAACTGCAAAGGAGTACAACAAAGTTGTATATGGTCACCGTCCTTACTTAACTTCTATGCTCATCATGCAAAATTCCCAGCTGGATGAATAAGAAGCTGAAATCAAGATTGCCAGGAGAAATATCAACAACCTCTGATATGCAGATTTTACCACTCTAATGGCAGAAAGTAAAGAGGATCTAAAGAGCTTCCTGATGAGGTGAAAAGGAGAGTGAAAAAACTGACTTAAATCTCAATGTTAAAAAATTAAGATTATGGCATTCAGTCTCATCACTTCATGGCAAATATCAGGGAGAAACCTGAAAACAGTAACAGATTCTATTTTCTTATGCTCTAATATCACTGGAAACAGTGACTGCAGTAATGAAATTAAAAAAAAAAAAAGCCAAACAAACAAAAAAAAACACACTTGTTCCTTGGTAGAAAAACCTAGACAGCAGATTAAAAAGAAGAGACATAGTTTGCTGACAAAGTCTAGATAGTCAAAGCTATGGTTGTTCCTGTTGTCATGTACAGAGGTGAAAGTTGGACCATAAAGAAGGCTGAGTGCAGAATTATGATTTCTAATTGTGGTACTGGAGAAGACTCTTGAGAGTCACTTGGACAGCATGGATATCAAAGCAGTCAATCCTAAAGGAAAACAACTCAGACTGTTCATTAGAAGGACTGATGCTGAATATATAACTCCTATACTTTGGCCACCTGATGCAAAGAGCCAGACTCATTGGAAAAGATCTTGATGTTGGGAATGATTGAAGGCAAAAAAATGAAAGGGTTGGCAGAGGATGAGTTTGTGAGCCTCACCAACTTCTTAAGATAGTAAAGGACAGGGAAGCCTTGTGCCCTGCTGTTCATGGGGTCAAAAATAATTGAACATGACTTAGCAACTGAACAACAAAATAGTGCTTGTGTTAAGTAACTTCATTCATATTGGACTCTTTGCAACCCTATAGACTGTAGCCTGCCAGGGTCCTCTATCCATGGGACTTCCCAGGCAAGAATAACAGAGTAGGTTTCCATTTCCTCCTCCAGGTGATCTTCCCCACTGAAGGATTGAACTGGTGTCTCTTATGTCTCCTGCACTAGGGGAAGTGGGTTCTTTACCACTAGTGCCACCCAACAAACAACTATTCATTATGTGTTACTAAATTCAATTTGCTAGATTGTGCTTAAGATGTTTGTATTTGTAGTCATAAATGATATTGACTAGGTATTTTCTTGTAATATCCTTTTCAAGTTGTTATATTATACTCTCCACATAAAATTGGTTGCAGAATGCACACTTTTCTAAACTCTGAAGTATTTTATGTAATATTAGTATTTTCTTTCTTAAATTCTTGAGTGAGTTTACCCAAAAAGCCATTCAGAATTGGAATTTCCTTTGTGGGATAATATTCTCTGAGATTTGTGATTCAAGCTATTGTATATGTCCACTATTGTTATTCATTTCAATTCATCTCATGATTTTAATTATATAAGTTAATTACTTTACATTACTAATTTTCTATAATTGTTTTTTCTGTTTTCTCTTCAATCTCCTGAAAGATGAAATTTATTTTCTCCTTGGGATGTTCTTCTTGAGTAGTTTCTTTTTTTTTTTTTTCCCATAGTTCATCTTGTTTTGCCTTTTCTATGATCCAATGGGTGTTGACAATTTGATCTCTGGTTCCTCTGCCTTTGCCAAATCCAGTTTGAACATCTGAAAGCTCTCAGTTCACGTACTATTGAAACCTGGATTGGAGAATTTTGAGCACTACTTTGCTAGTGTGTGAGGTGAGTGCAATTGTGTGGTAGTTTGGATATTTTTAGTATTACCTTTCTTTGGGATTGGAATAAAAACTGACCTTTTCCAGTCCTGTGGCCACTACTGAATTTTCCAAATTTCCTGGCATATGGAGTGTAGCACATTGACAAGATATGAAATAGCTCACTGAAATTCTATCATCTCTACTTTTATTCATAGTGATGCTTCCTAAGGCCCATTTGACTTTTCATTCTAGGATGTCTGGCTCTAGGTGAGTGATCACACCATCATGGTTATCTGGGTCATGAAAATCTTTTTTGTACAGTTCTTCTGTGTATTCTTGCCACCTTTTCTAAATGTCTTCTGATTCTGTTAGGTTCATACTGATTTTGTCCTTTATTGTGCCCATCTTTGCATGAAATATTCCTTTGATATGTCTAATTTTCTTAAAGAGATCTCTAGTCTTTCCCATTCTGTTGTTTTCCTCTCTTTCTTTGCACTGAATATCAATGAAGGTTTTCTTAACTCTCCTTGCCATTCTTTGAAACTCTGCATTCAGATGGGTATATCTTTCCTTTTCTCCTTTGCCTTTACCTTCTCTTCTTTTCTCAGCCATTTTTAAGGTTTCCTCAGACAATCATTTTGCCTTTTTGCATTTCTTTTCCTTGGGGATGGTCTTGATCACTGCCTCTTGTACAATGTCATGAACCCCTCTACATATTTCTTCAGGGACTCTATCAGATCTAATCCCTTGAATCTATTTGTCACTTCCACTCTATAATTTTAAGGGATTTGATTTATGCCATACATGAATGGTCTAGTGGTTTTCCCTACTTTCTTCAATTTAACTCTGAATTTTCAGAGTTTTATGATCTGAGCCACAGTCAGCTCCTGGCCTTTTTGTTATTGTTGTTGTTGTTGTTGAGTGTATAGAGCTTCTCCATTTTCACCTGCAAAAAAATATAATCAATCTGATTGCTTCCTGAGAAATTTGTGTGCAGATCAAGAAGCGACAGTTAGAATCAGACATGGAACAATAGACTGGTTCCAAATTGGGAAAGGAGTACTTCAAGGCTGTCTGTTGTCACCCTGCTTATTTAACTTATATGCAGTGTGCATCATGCTAAATGCTTGGCTGGATGAAGCACAAGTTGGAATCAAGATTGCTGGGAGAAATATAAATAACCTCAGATATGCAGATGACATCACCCATATGGCAGAAAGCAAAGAGGAACTGAAGAGCCTCTTGATGAAAGTGAAAGAAGAGATTGAAAAGCCTGGCTTAAAGCTCAACATTCAAAAATGAAGAGCATGGCATGTGGTCCCATCACTAAATGGCAAATAGTTGGGGAAACAATGGAAACAGTGACCGATTTTATCTTCTTGGGCTTCAAAATCCCTGCAGATGGGGACTGCAGCCATGAAATTAAAATATGCTTACTTCTTGGAAGAAAAGTTATGACTAACTTAGACAGCATATTAAAAAACAGAGACAACTCTGCCGACAAAGGTCCATCTAGTCAAAACTATGATTTTTCTAGTAGTCATATATAGATGTGAGAGTTGGACCTTAAAGAAATCTGAGAGCTGAAGAATTGATGCTTTTGAAATGTGGTATGGGAAAAGACTCCTGAGACTCCATTGGACTGCAAGGAGATTAAACCAGTTAATCCTAAATGAAATCAGTCCTGCATATTTATTGGAAGGACTGATGCTGAAGCTGAATCTCCAATACTTTGGCCATCTGATGTGAAGCACTGACTCATTGTAAAAGACCCTGATGCTGGGAAAGATTGAAGGCAGGAGGAGATGGCAATGAACAAGGAAGAGATGGTTGGATAGGATCACAGACTCAATGGACGTAAGTTTGAGCAAGCTCTGGGAGTTGGTGATGAACAGGGAATTCTGACATGCTGAAGTACAAGGGGTCTCAAAGACTCAAAACCACTGTGCAACTGAACTGAACTGAATCTTGTTTTGACCCTAACTATCCAACTGACCTAACTATCCAACTAGTCAAGGCTATGGTTTTTCCAGTGGTCATGTATGGATGTGAGAGTTGAACTGTGAAGAAAGCTGAGCGCCGAAGAATTGATGCTTTTGAACTGTGATGTTGGAGAAGACTCTTAAGAGTCCCTTGGACTGCAAGGAGACTCAACCAGTCCATTCTGAAGGAGATCAGCCCTGGGATTTCTCTGGGAAGAATGATGCTAAAGCTGAAACTCCAGTACTTTGGCCACCTCATGCAAAGAGTCAACTCATTGGAAAAGACTCTGATGCTGGGAGAGATTGTGGGCAGGAGGAGAAGGGGACGACAAAGGATGAGATGGCTGGATGGCATCACTGACTTGATGGACGTGAGTCTCAGTGAACTCTGGCAGTTGGTGATGGAGAGGGAGGCCTGGTGTGCTGCAATTCATGGGGTAGCAAAAGTCGGACACGACTGAGGGACTGAACTGAACTGAACTGATCCAACTTTTTATAAAATATTTTAATATATTTAAATGTTTCTTTTTTTCTCTTAACTCTGACTAATTTTTGACAAAGCTTATATTCTCTCTTGATGTTTTTTGAAGAAATATAATAAAATTCTAATTTTTGAGTATTAACTTATTTCACATACACTTCATATTTCAGGTTGACACTATTTACTGTTATTGTGGGAGAAGGGTTCAGGATTGGGAACATGTGTATACCCGTGGCGGGTTCATGTTGATGTATGGCAAAACCAATACAATATTGTAAAGTAATTAGCCTCTAATTAAAATAAATAAATTTAATTAAAAAATAAAAACATTATTGACAATAAGAACTAGTATTTCAAAAATATGCAAAATATAAACCTATTACCACATAATAGTTGGTTTTAGTTATATCTAGTAAGTGGAACACTAGCAAATGAAACAACACACATTGAAACAGTGTCTGAATTTAAAACCCTATTCATCTATTAAATTATATTGACTCACATGAATATTAATGTGATCTTTAACTGGTTTTGCTTTTGAATTGCATAAAATAATGGACCTGTTCTTAATCAAGTTCTACAGCACTGAGCATCATGCTTGATGCTTTATCAAGCATAAACCTTCATCCAAAGTAAAGAAGTGCTTCGTAAAGGGTAGTGGAAAATTGTGTATATGTATATGCATCTAAATTATTTAGTACATAACTGAAAGAGACTAAGAGATATGTCATATTGGGAAAAAGTAAAATAAAAATTTACTAAAATTCTTTTAAATGAATCTCTTTCTGTTAATAACTACACCTGGAGATGACTATATGAGGCTCTGATACATACTAGCAATATTATGCTGCAATAATTTTGTTTTAACCTAATCACAGAAATATCCAGTTCTCACTCTTTGACTTTATTTATTCATTTATTTTAGCATAGAGAGGGGAGACAGTATTTAAACTTCATTTTACTGTTTTAAATATTTCACTATGAAAGTTACTGAATGTCTAATTCCATTTTTCTAGCTAAATACAACACACTTCTATGCAGCTGTCCTAGTTTGCTGTAAAGTCACAATAGCCAAATATGGGGGTAGTTTTGGCTTTATTGAAATAATTCTTCTTAGGCATTCCTGGCTCTTGACATTTTACTCACCAAATCTTCCCTCAAATACCACTTCTAATCATATTCTTAAATGTATATTTTCTTCATTCCCCAGCTATAATCAGGAATCTATATTAATCTCTTGTTACCTATAATTTCATGTCTGAACCCCTCAGTTGCCTTTAAAGTTCACTGATAATCCATGTCCTATCATCAAAATGTCTTTTTTCCCATTCCTTTAAACAATACCTCATCTATTCTTGATACTCCTACTCCCTATCTATATTAGGATACTGGTACCCACAACTATGTAATCCTTTGTTCATTTTTAAAGGGAAAATATATTTTGAAAGCTTGTATGAAAAAACTTCAATTACAAACTTAAGTATCATACTGAACAAGCTTTTCATTTGTAAGGTATCACTTCAAAACAAATTTGTAATGTACATATTCACATGTATATGAATTTAAATATACATGGAACATAGTGAGTATATAGGATGATTGTTTATGATCATGAAATCATATATCATGACATCATGACATGTTTGCATGATATCTAGTGATCTACAAATTTAATTTTGATAAAACACAGCATCCATTTCTGTGATTGTACCAACCCTAACTCTAAAATTGATGCTTTTGAGCTATGGTATTGGAGAAGACTCTTGAGTTTCCCTTGGACTGCAAGGAGATCCAACCAGTTAATCCTAAAGGAAATCATCCCTGAATATTCATTGGAAGGACTGATGTTGAAGCTGGAACTCCAATACCTTTGGCCACCTTATGTGAGGAACTGACTCACTGGAAAACACCCAGATGCAGGGCAAGATTGAAGGCAAGAGGAGAAGGGGATGACAGAGGATGAGATGTTTGGATGGCATCACCGACTCAATGGACATGAGTTTGAGCAGGCTCCAGGAGTTGGTGATGGACAGGAAAGCCTGGTATGCTGTAGTTCATGAGATTGTAAAGAGTCAGACACTACTGAGTGACTGAACCGAACTGACCACATAGAGTTCCTGACAGGGAATATGGCCAATCGCTGGTAGTGGGCTCCAGAAATCATGTTGAATTCCAAGGGCTACACCAAGTCCATCGACATCTGGTCTGTGGGCTGCATCCTGGCAGAGATAGTCTCCAACAGACCCATCTTCCCCAGGAAGCATTACCTCGACCAGCTGAAACACGTTCTGAGTATTCTTGGATCCTTATCTCAGAAAGACCTAAATTGTATAAAAAATTTAAAAGCTAGAAGCTATCTGCTCTTTCTTCCACACAAAAATAAGGTGCCATGGAACAGGCCGTTCCCAAATGTTGACTCCAAAGCTCTGGATTTACTGGACAAAATGTTGACATTCAACCCTCACAAGAAGATTGAGGTGGAGCAGGCTCTGGCCCACCTGTCCCTGGAGCAGTACTAGGACCCGAGTGATGAGCCCATCACTGAAGCACCCTTCACATTTGACATGGAATTGGATGATTTGCCCAAGAAAAAGCTCAAAGAACTCAAATCTAAAATGTTATCTTTATGTAATCATATTTCACCCTTCCTTGAGTTACAAAACGTGAAGAAACTGTTCTTAGATAATCTAAATTTAATTATTTTTCCTTTTTGTCTAAATTCCTATTCTTTATAGAGAAAAAATCACTTAATGCTTGATTCAAAATTTAGCTATACCACTTCTACTCACCTGGCTAGCAGAATAGAAATGCATCTTACATTAGCTTATAGAAGCAAAGCTTGCACACATATGCACATTACCAGTTTCTTCATTGATGGATATATCTTCATTATTTAATGTATTGATAAACAGTAGTAGAATTTGAAAAACCTAATCAATCTTGTTTATGAATTAAATAACTTTCTCTAATTTCATTGCTCTGTTTGAAAGTTTCTGTCTTATGAATAATGGGTTTTTGGATGATGTAAATTCAGTCTCTCTAACTGAAATGTAATGTTAAAAAACATTGTGAGGGAAATGTATTTTAATGTTAATTAGAATATGTCATAATAAATTATATTAAAGCAATTAAGAGAAATTGAAAAATTTGTGAATACACCTGCCACAGAATCCTGTTTTTTAATCTTTGCCCCTAAGATATTTACCATGGGCTTCCCTGGTGAATCAAATGGTAAGGAATCTGCCTGTGATTGCAGAGAAGACTTGGGTTTGATCCCTGAATTGGGAAGATCCCCTGAGGAGGCCAAAGCAACCCATAGGACAGAGGAGCCTGGCAGGCTACAGTCCATGGGGTCACAAAGTGTTGGACATGACTGAGTGACTGAACATAGCACAACAAATGCATGTGAAAACTTTGCAAGATGTTTTTATCTGTTCTCTATGCTTTATATGAATTATTTCCATGCTTTTCTTATAGTTTCTGGTAAAACATGTACTTTTAGTTCTCAATAACATTTAATTCTTTGAAAACAGAATAAGACAAAACATCTTAGAACATATAGAAAATGTGCTGAATTTATTTTACTTAACAAAGAAGACTAACATAAAGTACGGTATCAGAACACACCTTGTTAAAGCAGAATGTAGAAAAGGCTAATTTAATGTATCCATAGTGTTGAAGCAGACAAAGTAATCATTTCAAAATTAAAATTTACGGTGAGTCTAATCAGTCCTGCAGTTTCTGTACAATAGACTGGTGGAATTTGATCACACAAGGAGAATCCAAAGCACCTCCCTTTAAAATTTCATATAAGTCACAGTATATACTTTACATTGCAATAATTTTTTTGTTTCTAAAAACAGAAAATAAATATTTTAATGTACACATTTTCTATATTTCATGAATCAGTATTTGTTTATTATGAACATTGCTATTTTAATATTCTTTACAATTTTATTTAATATAACTACATTCTACTATTCAGCAATTTACACTCTGCTTCTGCTGCTGCTGCTAAGTCGCTTCAGTCGTGTCCGACTCTGTGCGACCGCATAGACGGCAGCCCACCAGGCTCCCCCGTCTCTGGGATTCTCCAGGCAAGAACAGTGGAATGGGTTGCATTTTCCTCCAATGCATGAAACTGAAAAGTGAAAGTGAAGTTGTTCAGTCGTGTACGACTCTTCGCAACCCCATGGACTGTAGCCTACCAGGCTCCTCCGTCCATGGGATTATTTTCTAGGCAAAAGTACTGGAGTGGGGTGCCATTGCTTTAATATATTGTGATGGTAAGAATATACAATGGAGTAAAGACAATCTCTTTAATATATGATGCTGGGAAAACTGGCCAATCACCTGTAAAAGAATGAAACTAGAAAACTTTCTAACACCATACACAGAAATAAACTCAAAATGGATTAAAGATCTAAATGTAAGACCAGAAATTATAAAACTCCTAGAGGAAAACATAGGCAAAACACTCTCTGACATAAATCACAGCAGGATCCTCTAGGACCTACCTCCTAGAGTAGTGGAAATAAAAGAAAAAATAAGCAAATGGGATCTAATTAAACTTAAAAGCTTTTGCAAAATGAAGGAAACTATCAGATTAGATAAGACGCTCAGTCGTTTCCGATTCTTTGAGACCCCATGAATCGCAGCACACCAGGCCTTCCTGTCCATCACCAACTCTCGGAGTTCACCCAGACTCAAACCATCGAGTCAGTGATGCCATCCAGTCATCTCATCCTCTGTTGTCCCCTTCTCCTTTTGCCCCCAAACCCTCCCAGAATCAGAGTCTTTTCCAGGGAGTCAACACTTCGCATGAGGTGGCCAAAGTACTGGAGTTTCAGTTTTAGCATCATTCCTTCCAAAGAAATCCCAGGGCTGATCTCCTTCAGAATGGACTGGTTGGATCTCACTGCAGTCCAACGGACTCGCAAGAGTCTTCTCCAACACCACAGTTCAAAAGCATCAATTCTTCAGTGCTCAGCTTTCTTCACAGGCCAACTCTCACATCCATACATGACCACTGGAAAAACCATAGCCTTGACTAGACGAAACTTTGTTGGCAAAGTGATGTCTCTGCTTTTGAATATGCTATCTAGGTTGGCCAGAACTTTCCTTCCAAGGAGTAAGTGTCTTTTAAGTTCATGGCTGCAGTCACCATCTGTAGTGATTTTGGAGCCCAGAAAAATAAAGTGTGACACTGTTTCCACTGTTTCCCCATGTATTTCCCATAAAGTGATGGGACTGGATGCCATGATCTTAGTTTTCTGAATGTTGAGCTTTAAGCCAACTTTTTCACTCTCCACTTTCACTTTCATCAAGAGGCTTTTGAGTTCCTCTTCACTTTCTGCCATAAGGGTGGTGTCATCTGCATATCTGAGGTTATGGATATTTCTCCTGGCAATCTTGATTCCAGCTTGTGTTTCTTCCAGTCCAGCATTTCTCATGATGTACTCTGCATAGAAGTTAAATAAACAGGGTGACAAAATACAGCCTTGACGGACTCCATTTCCTATTTGGAACCAGTCTGTTGTTCCATGTTCAGTTCTAACTGTTGCTTCCTGACCTGCATACAAATTTCTCAAGAGGCAGGTCAGGTGGTCTGGTATTCCCATCTCTTTCAGAATTTTCCAGTTTCTTGTGATCCACATAGTCAAAGGCTTTGGCATAGTCAATAAAGCAGAAATAGATGTTTTTCTGGAACTCTCTTGCTTTTTCCATGATCCAGCGGATGTTGGCAATTTGATCTCTGGTTCCTCTCCCTTTTCTAAAACCAGCTTGAGCATCAGGAAGTTCATGGTTCACATATTGCTGAAGCCTGGCTTGGAGAATTTTGAGCATTACTTTACTAGCGTGTGAGATGAGTGCAATTGTGCGGTAGTTTGATCATTCTTTGGCATTGCCTTTCTTTGGGATTGGAATGAAAACTGACCTTTTCCAGTCCCGTGGCCACTGCTGAGTTTTCCAAATTTGCTGGCCTATTGAGTGCAGCACTTTCACATCATTGTCTTTCAGGATTTGGAATAGCTCAACTGGAATTCCATCACCTCCCCCAGCTTTGTTCATAGTGATGCTTTCTAAGGCCCACTTGACTTCACATTCCAGGATGTCTGGCTCTAGGTCAGTGATCACACCATCATGATTAACTGGGTCGTGAAGATATTTTTTGTACAGTTCTTCTGTGTATTCTTGCCATCTCTTCTTAATATCTTCTGCTTCTGCTTCTGTTAGGTCCGTATCATTTCTGTCCTTTATTGAGCCCATCTTTGCATGAAATGTTCCTTTGGTATCTCTGATTTTCTTGAAGAGATCTCTAGTCTTTCCCATTCTGTTGTTGTCCTCTATTTCTTTGCATTGATCACTGAAGAAGGCTTTCTTATCTCTTCTTGCTATTCTTTGGAACTCTGCATTCAGATGTTTATATCTTTCCTTTTCTCCTTTGCTTTTTGCTTCTCTTCTTTTCACAGCTATTTGTAAGGCCTCCCCAGACAGCCATTTTGCTTTTTTGCATTTCTTTTCCATGGGGATGGTCTTGATCCCTGTCTCCTGTACAGGAAGGAAACTATAGCAAGATGAAAAGACAGCCTTAAGAATGGGAGAAAATAATAGCAAATTAAGCAAGTGACAAAGACTTAATTCCAAAAATATACAAGCACCTCATGCAGCTCAATACCAGAAAAATAAATGACCCATCGAAAAATTGACCACATTTTGTTTGGGTTGTTTGTTTTTCTGGTATTGAGTTTTGTATGAGCTTCTTGTATATTCTGGAAATTAATCCTTTGTCAGTTGTTTCATTTGCTATTATTTTCTCTCACTCTGAGGATTGTCTTCTCACCTTGTTTATAGTTTCCTTTGCTGTGCAAAAGCTTTTAAGTTTAATCAGGTCCCACTTGTTTGCATTTGTTTTTATTTCTGTTACTCTAGGAGGTGGGTCATAGAGAATTTTGCTTTGAGTTATGTCATTAAGTGTTCTGCCTATGTTTTCCTCTAAGAGGTTTATAGTTTCTGGTCTTACGTTCAGGTCTTTAATCCATTTTGAGATTATCTTTGGGTATGGTGTTAGGAAGTGTTCTAATTTCATTCTTTTCATGTAGTTGTCTAGTTTCCCCAGCACCGTTTATTGAAGAGGCTATCTTTGCCCCATTGTATATTCTTGTCTCCTTTGTCAAAAATAAGGTATCCATAGGTGAATGGGTTTATTTTTGGGCTTTCTATCTTGTTGCATTGGTCGATATTTCTGTTTTTGTGCCAGTACCATACTCGATTCCTCCAGCTCCATTCTTCTTTCTCAAGACTGCTTTGGGTGTTCAGGGTCTTTTGTGTTTCTATAAGAATTAAGACCTAAACAGACATTTCTCCAAAGAAGACATACAGATGACTAACAAACACATGAAAAGATGCTCAACATCACTCACTATCAGAGAAATGCAAATCAAAACCACAATGAGGTACCACTTCATGCCAGTCAGAATGGCTATCAAAAAGTATATAAACAATAAATGCTGGAGAGGGTGCAGAAAAAAGTGAACCCTCTTACACTGTTGGTGGGAATGCAAACTAGTACAGCCACTATGAAGAATAGTGTGGTGATTCCTTAAAAAAACAGGAAATAGAGCTGCCATACAACCCAGAAATCCCACTGCTGGGCACACACACGGAGGGAAGCAGAATTGAAAGAGACACATGTACCTCCAATGTTTATCACAGCACTGTTTACAATAGCTAGGATGTGAAAGCAACCTAGATGTCCATAGGCAGATGAATGGATAAGAAAACTGTGCTATAAGAAAGAAATGGAATATTACTTAGCTATTAAAAAGAATGTACTTGAATCAGTTCTAATGAGGTGGATAAAACTGGACACTATTATACAGAGTGAAATAAGTCAGAAGTAAATATTTCTATTTCTGCTTTATTAACTATGTCAAAGACTTTGACTGTGTGGATCACAAGAAACCATGGAAAATTCTTAAAGAGATGGGAATACCAGACCACCTGACATGCCTCTTGAAAAATATATATGCAGGTCAGGGACCAACAGTTAGAACTGGACAGGGAACAACAGACTGTTTCCAAATAGGGAAAGCAATACGTCAAGGCTGTATATTGTCACCCTGCTTATTTAACTTATATGCAGAGTACATCATGAGAAACACTGGACTGGAAGAAACACAAGCTGGAATCAAGATTGCTGGGAGAAATATCAATCGCCTCAGATATGCAGATGACACCACCCTTATGGCAAAAAGTGAAGAAAGAAACTCTTAATGAAAGTGAAAGAAGAGAGTGGAAAAATTGGCTTAAAGCTCAACATTCAGAAAACTAAGATCATGGCATCTGGTCCCATCACTTCATGGAAAATAGATGGGGAAACAGTGGAAACAGTGGCAGGTTTTATTTTTCGGGGCTCCAAAATCACTGCAGATGGTGACTGCAGCCATGAAATTGAAAGACGCTTACTCCTTGGAAGAAAAGTTCTGACCAATAGAGACAGTATATTAAAAAATAGAGACATTACTTTTTTGACAAAGGTCCGTCTAGTCAAAGCTATTGTTTTTCCAGTAGTCACATATGGATGTGAGAGTTGGAAGATAAAGACACTGGAGCACCGAAGAATTGATGCTTTTGAACTGTGTTGTTGGAGAAGACTCTTGAGAGTCCCTTGGACTGCAAGCAGATCCTACCAGTCCATCCTAAAGGAGATCAGTCCTGAATATTCATTGGAAGGACTGATGCTGAAGCTGAAACTCCAATACTTTTGTCATCCAGTGCAAAGAACTGACTCTTTGGAAAAGACCCTGATGCTGGGAAAGATTGAAGGCAGGAAGATAAGGGGACGACAGAGGATGAGATGGTTGGATGGCATCACCAACTTAATGGACATGAGTTTGGGTAAACTCCTGGAGTTGGTGATGGACAGGGAAGCCTGGCGTGCTGCAGTTCATGGGGTTGCAAAGAGTTAGACACTACTGAGTGACTAAAATGAATTGAAGCCAGAAAGAAAAACACCAAACTCAGTATATTAACACGTATATTTGGAATTTAGAAAGATGGTAATGATGTTCCTGTATGTGAGACAGCAAAAGAGACACAGATATAAATGAACAGCCTTTTGGACTCTGTAGGAGAAGGTGAGGATGAAATTATTTGAAAGACTAGCATTGAAGCATATATATATTACCATATGTGAAATAGATGACCAGTCCAAGTTCATTGCATGAAATAGGGCACTCAAAGTCAGTGCACTGGGACAACCCTGTGGGATGGGATGGGGAGGAAGGTGGGAGGGAGTTCTGGGTTGGGGGACACCTGTACATTTGTGGCTGATTCATGTCAATGTATACCAAAAACCAATACAATATTGTAAAGTAATTAGCCTCCAGTTAAAATAAATAGATATTTTTTTAAAAAAAAAAGAAAATAAGTTTCTCTTCATTACAAAGAAGATTCTGCTTGATGATGTACGGATTTCTCAGGTTAATATCAAATACTTCCCATGTGAAAATTTTAAAAGTCATCAAGGTTATATGGCTTTCAAAAGTATATGCAATATTATCCAACAATTGTGCTTATTCTTAATAAGTTGTTTTAACATAGAAAAAAATATTGTGATGATTTCTGCCATACATCAACATGAATCAGCCATAGGTATGTATACATGTGTCTGCACATCCTGAACCCCACTCCCACCTCCTTCCCCATCCCATCCTTATAGGCTGTTCCAGAGCACTGGCTTTGGGTGCCCTCTTCATGCATGAAACTCACACTGTTCATCTGTTTAACATATGGCAATGTGTATGTTTCAAGGCAATTTTTTCAAATCAGGCCACCCTCTCCTTTTCCCACTGAGTCCAAATATCTATTTTTATTCAACATTTATTTGGACATGTTAGAAAACACATTAGCTTTCATTAATAGTTCACATATCTGTGGTGTTTCAATGTTTAAAGCACATACAGGTGAATATGAGAAAGTTGAATGGCATAGTTTTTATTTTTTGAACAGAAATTGTGTTAAAGGTATATTTTCTCTAAGACATTAAGCCATTGTAACTTGTTTTGGCTGTATCCCATTTTCTTTCCATTTATTTCTGTACTCTTTGGTTGCTCCAACTGAAAGCTGTGTCTCCACACATTTTAGTCTTTTTCTGTTAAAGAAACTCAACAGAATAGCTGACCACATCATGCCAAGAATACTCACTTCAATCAAAGCCTAAGTAAAAATGCTGCACAATCTCAAACTAAAAAACGAGTTTGAAGATATTTGCAGCTTCTAAATCTTTCTTTTTGTAAGGAAGCAGATTCTAATTTTAAAAGCAGTACTGCCCTTAAAAGTGCAATTAAGCTGTCTTAGTGGAGAGGTCATTAGAAATAATGAAATTAAACATTTATAGCACTGGATCAAAAATGATTTGTGCATCACACTGATGATCCTTCATTTATACAATTACCCGATCCTTAGATTGTTTGGTTCTCAAAAGAGAAAAACCATTAAAATAAGAGCAAAAATAAGTATGAAATGAGCATTAGACACAGTTTCTAATGAAAAATGTATTAGTCCATGCTAATACAAGTAAATAGAAGTAAAAAGATTGGGTAAGCATGCTCAGATGCAAGAGCATAATAATTCATGATGCTCTTGGCAGTAGAAAAATCAATATTCACAAAAGCCTGGAAATTTTAGTAAAGTGTGTGAAGTACAAAGAGTAAGGTTCATTCTTTGCACTGGGATATTTTTTCTGTTGTGGACATTGCATTTTAATAGGGATAATGATAAAACTTTACTTACATCAATAAAAATAATTTCAGTATCTTCCAAGCACACACTAGAGATTGGCTAGGAAGCCAAGAATAAAGCAGAATTCCTCTTTTGTGAACTCAGAGTCTAGTTAAAGGAAAGTGATATCTATGAATATATCATAATTAAATATTAAAAATGATAAATTTTGTGTGTATAGACTCATATAACAAATAGGTAAGAGGATATCACATATGAATAAAGAAAAGAATGAAGGAAGCATTGACAAAGAGGATTATATAAATGTAAAATAAAAACATATTCTTTGAGCAGTGAGGTAACAGCTGCATCCCTACTCATCCCTCTCTGTAGGATGTCGCCTTGAAAGCAGAATAGGCTAGATAACAGGACCAAAGGTTTGATTTTACAATTCAAAGTTACAGTCTTTCTGACTCTTGGTACCATGTATATGTAAAATTGAAATTAACCTTCTCATATTGAACACAGGAGACAATCACTAGGTACATCTATTTGTTTCTCAAAGAGACAAGAGGAGTTTTAATTTTTCTTCCTCTTTACTGTTCAACTTGTGTAATATTCCATCTAGACTTGTAGTCATTCTTGTGTTAACATACATGCATGCACATTTATAATGTTTATTTAAGGTTAAATTGTTTCTATCTCTCTTCAATATTGATATGAAGGGAAATTTGTTGACAGGATTATTTTATTTTGCCAACAGTGGCCAATTATATGTCAAAAATCTGGCAGAACATTTTCCTGAATTGGAAGAAGATAACTAGATTCTCTTTTAATTGTAAGTTCTCTTTTATCACTCTATTATTTTCATTAAAGGCTCTGTTACACAGGATACACTAAAGTAATAGCATTTATTTAGTTACTAAAAAATGTGAGAATTAAGCATAATGTGACTTTCCTTAAATCAATACATTTTGATAATCAAAACCATCAACAGCCACTTACCTCTAGTTTCTACCAAACCAAATTTCTTAGTGTACTATCTTCATCAATATGACATTGTATTGCAATCTAAAGAACACTTGACAAGGGAGATACAAGTTGCAAATAATGTCATTTTTTTCTGAAAAACCAATATGAGTAAACATTAAACTTTTATTTTTTCAAAAGGTAGCATCAATCAACTGTTTACACCCCAATACTTTTTGAAATACTTGAGTCAAAATATTTACTTTGCTGTATTCACTAATGATTAGCTATTGTATCTTGATTTTTACCCAAGCTTAACCAAGTCCATGTGTTCAGAGACCTAATTTAAACAAGATTCAAAACTTCAAAATTGTAATGACTTTGCCTTTCCTACTCTGAAGTGTTACTAGAACTCTGTCAAGGAAGCAATAAGAACAAATTAAATTTTGCTTTATAGACACATGGTTTGGGTGTTCTTTAAGTATATGTAAACTGCACAGACTAAAAGCATAATTTCCATAGTAAAGAAATCAAGAGATTTAAGTCTAGTTAAATCAAACTTATGGAAGCCCAAGTTTATGACTAAATTGTGGCTTGTGTTGGCAGAGCACTGCCAAATAAAATAAACTCTACTCAATGTAGCTAAAAAGTGGGGGGAAAAGTGAAAGGAAAACTGAAATTTATCTGATTTCAACTTACATCTCTGTGTATATTTATCTATCTACATCTATAGCTATATTTCTTTCTGCATCTATATTTATATCTATACATCACAATAATCCAAGCAGAAAACAGATGTAAATGCAGGTGATTGCCTACTCTCCCAAGTGGTTTTGAGAAGCAAGAAAAAGCAAAAGGAAGTCTCTTAGTTCTTAATCCTGCCCATTCTCCCCTCACATAAACCAAACAAAATTTTGTGTGTGTGTTTGAAAATGAGATACAAGAGAGAAAAAAAAATTAAGTAGGCAATAATCTTGACATTTCTTTTACTCCTGATTTGAACTGAAGCAGATGGTCAGGTTAAGAAGAAATTCTGGAAATAGATATACAAATCTAAAACATCCTAATAACAGGAGCTACTCATAAAGCTTGCATTTCTCCAGCAGGCACAAAGAACCAGTTGGCTAAGCATTTTTATGTGTGTGTGTGTGTGTGTGTGTGTGTGTGTGTGTGTGTGCCTATTGGGAGGATAACTGGAGAGTGAAGACAAAATTATCATAATCACCCAGAGCTAATTATCTCCTTCAGTAAACAGAAATTTAGCAGAAAGAAAGTAAAATGAGAAAATAGATAAGGCAAAATCCTCTAGGGGAATATGAAGGCCAAGGAAATAAATTATTCCAGGAACTCAGTTGAAGTTTTCTCTCCAACTGGACACTAACAATGAATGACCTTGCCCCAAACCTGTCATGCCAACTGTTTCTTCAAGGATACTTATGAAGAATGGGACTGACTGAGAACAAGGCTGTGAGGAGTGATGGGTCGAGAGGGAAGTGAGATTTTGTAAGACAAATTACCAAAGTATATTTTTAAGAGACCCTAAAAATGAGGAGAAGATAAAAATCTAAGTCATGTGTTCATCATAAATGCAAGTGTCTTATTCTTGTGTGCCCATGAAGGAAAGGAGAACACATCAAGAGCACTCACCAATTAAAAAGAGAATCAATTATTCATTAAATGACCAAGACAAGAAGCTAAAAGTTCCAGAAAATTAATAAGGCAATGTTGATTCAAAAAGAAATTCCAGATGAATAAAAAATTGTTTATTAATAACCTGTACATTGGAACCATCTGGGAATTCATATTTTAAAGTGGCTGTGGGAGGGAAATTGCAGAGGAAAGCAACAATAAATGAGCAAAACAGTCATAATATGTACTTAGAATAATGTTTTGATGAATTTAATATTTATTTTTGAATATATCAGAAGCATAAAATTTTAAAGAAATATCAATCTTTCATTGATGTTAATCTTGAGGTTATGTGTCCTGACAGTCAGAGTGCAGGTTTGAAAAACAATTTTCTGACACAGAGTATTTCAGAAGCGAGTGAATTTATTAAGAGTAAGGAACAGAGATAATAAAGGCACTGAAAATGCAGGGGGCTAAACCCTTGACAGACTAGGGAAAGCCAATGCTTTCCATGGGTTAGTAGCTAATCTTTATAGCCTCAAGACAAAGTCCTGTTGGAAGAATGGCATTAGGAGATGGCTAGGGTACTATAAGGTGACTACGAGTGTTGGCATTTTTACCTAATTTGGGGTTAGGAAGCTTGCTGGTGAGGATCAGGAGGGCTATGGCAACAATTACAAAGGGGCTTTCTAGGTGGGGCAGTGATAAATAATCCACCTGCCAATTCAGGAGACCTAAGAGACTCAGGTTAAACCCCTGGGCCAAGAAGATCCCCTGGAGGAGGAAATTGCAACCCACTCCAGGATTCTTGCTTGGAGAATACTGGACAGAGTCTCCCATGGACAGAGGAAGGTGGTGGGCTACAGTCCATGGGGTCAAAAAGATTCAGACACAGTTGAGAGACTGAGGACAAAGAGACTCAGTCAGCTTTGGAGATGACCTTGTTTCTGGGCGCCACTTCTGTGGTTTGGTGCAAGACTTTGCACTTTTGGCCTTGGGGCAGGACTACATATCATGGAGATTTTTGAAGTTCATTAACCACAGGATGGGACCAGATGCCATGATCTTCGTTTTCTGAATGTTGAGCTTTAAGCCAACTTTTTCACTCTCCTCTTTCACTTTTATCAAGAGGCTCTTTAGTTCCTCTTCACTTTCTGCCATAAGGGTGGTGTCATCTGCATATCTGAGGTTATTGATATTTCTCCCGGCAATCTTGATTCCAGTTTGTGCTTCATCCAGTCCAGCATTTTCCATGATGTACTCTGCATATAAGTTAAATAAGCAGGGTGACAATATACAGCCTTGACATACTCCTTTTCCTATTTGGAACCAGCCTGTTTTTCCATGTCCAGTTCTAACTGTTGCTTCCTGACCTGCATATAGGTTTCTCAAGAGGCAGGTCAGGTGGTCTGGGATTCCCATCTCTTTAAGAATTTTCCACAGTTTATTGTGATCCACATAATTAAAGGCTTTGGCATAGTCAATAGATGGGGAAACAGTGTCATACTTAGTTTTTGGGGCTCCAAAATCACTGCAGATGGTGATTGCAGCCATGAAATTAAAAGACACTTACTCCTTGGAAGGAAAGTTTTGACCAACCTAGATAGCATATTAAAGAGCAGAGACATTACTTTGCCAGCAAAGGTCCGTCTAGTCAGGGCTATGGTTTTTCCAGCGGTCATGTATGGGTGTGAGTGTTGGGCTGTGAAGAAAGCTGGGTGCTGAAGAATTGATGCTTTTGAACTGTGATGTTGGAGAAGACTCTTGAGAGTCCCTTGGACTGCAAGGATATCCAACCAGTCCATCCTAAAGGAGATCAGTCCTGGGTGTTCACTGAAGTACTGATGCTGAAACTGAAACTCCAGTACTTTGGCCACCTCATGCGAAGAGTTGACTCATTGGAAAAGACCCTGAGGCTGGGAGGGATTGAGGGCAGGAGGAGAAGGGGACCACAGAGGATGAGATGGCTGGAAGGCATCACCGACTCGAGGGACATGAATTTGAGTGAACTCCAGGAGTTGGTGATAGACAAGGAGGCCTGGCAGGCTGCAATTCTTGGGGTCACAGAAAGTCGGACATGACTGGGCAACTGAACTGAACTGAACTGAAGCACAGGATATAGCTTAAATACATTCTTTCTAAAAATAGCTGATTTTTTAAAAATCTGTATTTTCATAAAATAATAAAAAAGACGTCTTGTTACTCAGGATAAAAATGATGCATGTTGATGTATGGCAAAACCAATACAATATTGTAAAGTAAAAGAATAATAATAATAATAAATGATGTACTTTATTTAATTGGAGGCTAATTACTTTACAATATTGTGGTGGTTTTTGCTATACATTGACATGAATTGGCCACGGGTATACATGTGTCCCCCATCAGAATCCCCCTCCCACCTCCCTCCCATCCCATCCCTTTGGGTTGTCCCAGAGCACCAGCTTTAGGTGCCCTGCTTCATGCATCGAATTTGCACTGGCCATCTATTTTACATATGGTAGTATACATGTTTCGATGCTATTCTCTCATATCATCCCACCCTTGTCACTTCCACATAGTCCAAGAGTCTATTCTTTACATCTGTGTCTCTTTTGTTATCTTGCATATAGGGATGGCTTTACTATCTTTCTAAATTCCATATATATTGTTGTTATTAAGTTGCTTCAGTCGTGTCTGACTCTGTGTGACCCCATAGATGGCTGCCCACCAGGCTCTCCCATCCCTGGGATCCTCCAGGCAAGAACACTGGAGTGGGTTGCCATTTCCTTTTCCAGTGCATGAAAGTGAAAAGTGAAAGTGAAGTCAGTCAGTCGTATCTGACTTAGCGACCCCATGGACTGAAGCCTACCAGGCTCCTCCATCCATGGGAGTCTCCAGGCAAGAGTACGAGATTATATATGTATAATGCATATATATAAGATGGCACATCATTGTGGTTTTGATTTGCATTTCTCTAATAATGAGTGACATTGAACATCTTTTAATGTGTTTGTTAACCATCTGTATTTCTTCTTTGGAGAAATGTCTGTTTAGCTCTCTGGCACATTTTTTGATTGAGTCATTTTTCTGGATATTGATTTGCATAAGTTGTTTGTATGTTTTGAAGATTGATTCTTTGTCAGTTGCTTCGTTTGGTATTATTTTTTCCCATTATCAAGGCTGCCTTTTCACCTTGCCTATCGTTTCCTTTATTGTGCAAAAGCTTTCAAGTTTAATTAGGTCCCATTTGTTTATTTTTGTTTTTATTTCCTTTACTTTGGGAGGTGGATCATAAAGGATATTGCTGTGATTTATATCAGAGAGTGTTTTGCCTATGATTTCCTCAAGAAGTTTTAGAGTTTCTGGTCTGACTTTTAGATCTTTAATCCATTTAGAGTTTATTTTTGTGTATGGTGTTAGAAAGTATTCTAGTTTCATTCTTTTACGGGTGGTTGACCAGTTTTCCCAGCACCATTTGTTAAAGGGATTGTCTTTTCTCCATTGTATATATTTTTTTGCCTCCTTTGTCAAATATAAGGTGTCCATAGGTGTGTGTATTTATCTCTAGGCTTTCTATTTTGATCCATTGATCTATATTTCTGTCTTTGTGCCACTACCATACTGTCTTGATGACTGTAGCTTTGTAGTATAGTATGAAGTCAGGCAGGTTGATTCCTCCAGTTCCACTCTTCTTTCTCAAGATTTCTTTGGCTATTTGAGGTTGTTTTGTGCTTCTATATGAATTTTAAAATTATTTGTTCTAGTCCTATGAAAAATAACATTGGTAGCTTTATAGAGATTGTGTTGAATCTATAGAGGGCTTTGAGTAGAATACTCATTTTTACTATACTGATTCTTCCAATCCACGAACATGCTATATTTCTTCATCTATTTGTGTCATCTTTGATTTCTTTCATCAGTGTTTTATAGTTTTCTATATACAGGTCTTTTGTTTCTTTAGGTAAATTTATTCCTAAGTATTTTATTTTATTTTTTTTCATTGCAATGGTGAATGGAATTGTTTCCTTGATTTCTCTTTTTATTTTCTCATTGCTAGTGTATAGGAATGCAAGAGATTTCTGTGTATTAATTTTACATCCTGAAACTTCACTATATTCATTGATTAGCTCTAGTAATTTTCTGGTGGTGTCTTTAGGATTTTATATGTAAAGTATCATGTCATCTGCAAACAGTGAGAGTTTTAATTCTTCTTTTCAATCTGGATTCCTTTTACTTATTTTTCTTCTCTGATTGCTGTGCCTAGTACTTCCAAAACTATTATGACTAATGGTGATGAGAGTGTGCACCCTTGTCTGCTCCTGATTTTAGAAGAAATGCTTTCAATTTTTCACCATTGAGGATAATGTTTGCTGTGGGTTTGTCGTATATGGCTTTTATTTTGTTAAGGTATGTTCCTTCTATGCCTGCTGTCCGGAGAGTTTTTGTCATAAATGGGTATTGAATTTTGTCAAAAACTTTCTCTGCATCCACTGAGATAATCATATTTTTTTTTTATCTTTCAATTTGTTAATATAGTGTATCACATTGATTGATTTGCAAATATTGAATAATCCTTGCAAAATACTGCACTATTACTCTAAAGACTCAGTTCCTTTAAAATAGTTAAGATTTTTAAAAATATTTTATCAATTAATTAAAATTTTATACTCACATACATGAATAAGCACAAAAAAAATCACAAACAGATATCTGCATTGATGTACACATCTGCTGACAAGTGAAGAGATTTTATGTATGCTAAATTTAATCTGTCCTTTTTTTTTTATCTTGATGGCAAGTATTACAACTAAAAATGGTATTTTACCGATGAACATAATGATCACTAGGAAGCAAATTTTATAATTTTGTACCCCATATGTCGTGCTTATTCCAAATTTTTATTTTATAAAGGAAATCTCTGATAGAAAGTATTTTGTATATCAAAAGTGGAATTTACCTGTAAAGTCATATACATAATGATTAATTGCCACTATATTCATTAACAATTATTAGAGAAATTGTATTGGGATACATTATGTCATCAACTGACTGCATTTATTGTTATTAGCAAGCAAGACTTGATAATTAAAATTACTTTCTAATTACATACCTGCATATTTCATATTGATATAAATAGCTGCATTATTTTCTTGACACCACAAAGAACAAAAAAGCGTTATGATTTATTGCCAATCTGTGAAAAATTATTTGTGTAAAACTAAATGAGAAAACCCTAAACTATGGTGCACACATTTCAAAGGGGCATTGCAATTAAAAGATTAATTCAGGAATAAGTATGCAGCTGACATTTATTACATTTACATATTGTGGCTTCTGAAAATATCTGAGAACACGTTTAAGTTGATCAAACAATTTACTAAAATATCTTAAAGGAAAATTTAAGCTACAGTAAATAGGCAATATAATTTCAGAGATTTTGTGGGAATATATTAAATATTGAAATTATTCACAATGTAAAAAGGGCAATCTCTTTTTAAAAAATGGAAGTATTCATGGGCAATCTTCATCTTAAAACCTATATATCAATATAAATCAATATTTGATGGAGAATCCCAGCTTTCTCAGCTTTTCATCAAATTTACCTCCAAACAATAACTACATTTTCACCCATGGGTTGAAGTCAGGTATAGTGTTTTGGAGTAAGAAAATCCAATTTCAAACATTGGAATAGGTACTTCCTTTTGCATTTGTCATATTTTGTATAAATCATCTGGGATCTGCAATTATGTGTAAAACTAGGTTATTTTTGACAAAAATTCATGTAGTATAGAAGATTATAGTGTGTATTCAGTTAAGTTCAGTCACTCAGTCATGTCTGACTCTTTGTGACCCCATGAACTGCAGCACGCCAGACCTCCCTGTCCATCGCCAACTCCCAGAGTTTACCCAAACTCATATCCACTGAGTCGGTGATGTCATCCAACCATGTCATCCACTGTCGTCCCCTTCTCCTCTCGCCCTCAATCTTTCCCAGCATCAGGGTCTTTTCAAATGAGTTAGCTCTTCACATAAAGTATTGTAGTTTCAGCTTCAACATCAGTCCTTCCAAAGAACACCCAGGACCAATCTCCTTTAGGATGGACGGGTTGGATCTCCTTGCAGCCCAAGGAACTCTCAAGAGTCTTCTCCAATAACACAGTTCAAAAGCATCAATTCTTCAACACTCACCTTTCTTTATAGTCCAACTCTCACATCCATACATGACCACTGGAAAAACCATAGCCTTCAGTAGATGGACTTTTGTGGACAAAGTAATGTGTCTGCTTTATAATATGCTATCTAGGTTGGTCAAAACTTTCCTTCCAAGAAGTAAGCATCTTTTAATTTCATGGCTTCAATCACCATCTGCAATGATTTTGGAGCCCCAAAAAATAAAGTCAGACACTGTTTCCACTGTTTCCCCATCTATTTGCCATGAAGTGATGGGACCACATGCCATGATCTTATTTTGTTTTTGTTTTTTTTTTTCCTGAATGTTGAGCTTTAAACCAACTTTAAGGCAATAGTGTGTATTAAATTACTGTAATTCAATGTACTTACTTTAAATTTTACTTTTGTTTACTTCAGCTCAATTTCCTTTGTTGAATTTATTATTAAACACCAAATTTAGAAGGCATCAACTGGTTTAATTTTTAAATAATTGCCTTTACAAACTATATTTTTTATAAGAGACAATTTTCAGTTCAGTTCAGTTCAGTTCATTTCAGTCACTCAGTCATGTCTGACTCTTTGTGACTCCATGGACTGTTGCATACCAGGCTTCCCTGTCCAGCACCAACTCCCAGAGATTACTCAACCTCATGTCCATAGGGTTGGTGATGCCATACAACCATCCCATCCTTTGTCAACAATATTTTACATTTCAAAATAAATTTTTAATTAAAATGTAAATTTTATAAATTAAATGTGTGCTAGTTAATATATGGTATGCTCAACATAAATTTACTTTTAGATCAGGAAATGAACTGGAAATCATAATGTGAAATAAAAGTGTGTTAAGACTAAACACTTAATCTCAATAGTGTATTTTTTCAGTTTCAAGGATCTGTTCATAGATTTTTATTCTATCTAACACTATTTGGGGGCTATTTTGAATATAGAAAAGTGGGTGGTGTTTGAAAGGATCCTTACTATATAACATTTTACTCCTTCTATAAGAAAGTCAGCTTTGACCAGATGAAATGTTACATATCAAAGATCTTGAAATTGAGGAGTCCCTTTCCAATACTACCATAATTTCTCCGGCATGGTTTTCTAACAGGAGTATCTCTTCATCAAAACCCTTAACAGAATATTTTATATTTGATGTCAACCTAGAATACATAGGTTTTCTTGGATGGCTCTTTTAAATTCTGAAGGGAAAGGAAGTTCAAAGAATCTATTCATTGTTTTACTAAACCAGGCAGTGTTCTTTCCTGGAGAATCCCAGGGACTGGGGAGTCTGGTGGGCTGCCATCTACGGGTTCGCACAGACTTGGTCATGACTGACGTGACTTAACAGCAGCAGTAATCTTTCACAATCCTTTTGTGTGTGTGTAGTGTCATTTGCAACATCCTTTACTTAATTTGTAATTGTATGTATTTAAATTCTCTCCCTTTTTCTCCTGATAACCTGGCTAAAGTTTGATCATTTTGTTTATGTTCACAAAGTACCAGCTTTTAGTTTCATTGATCTTTGTTTGTTTGTTTTTTGGTCATCTATTTCATTTATTTCTCATCTGATCTTTATGGTTTCTTTCTTTCTACTAATTTTGGGCTTTGGGTTTTATTTGTTCCTCTTTTTTTTAGTTGCTTTAACTGTAAGTTAAGCTGTTTATTTCAGATTTTTCTTGTTTTTTTTTTTTTTTTTTTTTTTTTTGAAGTAGAATTTGAGTGCTATAAACCTTCCTCTTAGAATTTCTTTTGCTATGTCCAGTAGTTTTTGGACTGTCCTTTTTTCATTGTCATTTTTCCCTGTGTATTTTTAAATTTCCTTTTTAATTTCTTCACTGATCCATTGGTTATTTAGTAACATATCAGTTAGCCTCCATGTGTTTGTGTATTTTACAGCTTTTCTTTCCTGTAATTGATTAGTAGTCTCATAGCATTGTGCTCAGAAATGATGCTTGACAAAATTTTATTTTTCTTAAACTTACTGAAGCTTGCTTTTTGTCTCATCAATATGATCTATTCCAAAGAAATTTCCATGAGTACATGCAAAGAATGTGTATTCTGCAGCTTTCAGATGGAATGCTCTATAAATATCAATTAAGATTTACTGATCCAATATGTCATGGCATCTGGTCCCATCATTTAATGGCAAATAGAAGGGGGAAAAGTGGAAGCAGTGATATTTTATTTTCTTGAGCTCCAAAATCACTGTGGGCAGTGACTGCACCCATGAAATTAAAATACACTTGCTCTTTTGAAGGAAAACTATGACAAATCTACCCAGCATATTAAAAAGCTGGCACATCACTTTGCCAACAAAAATCTGTATAGTCAAAGGTATGGTTTTTCCAGTAATCATGTATGGATGTGACAGTTGCGTCATAAAGAAGACTGAGAACTGAAGAACTGATTCTTTTCAATTGTGATCCTGGAGAAGACTCTTGAGAGTCCCTTGGACTGCAAGAAGATTAAACCAGCCAATCCTAAAGGAAATCAGCACTGAATATTCATTGGAAGGACTGATGCTGAAGCTGAAGCTCCAATACTTTGAGCACCTCTTGTGAAGAGCCAACTCATTGGAAGACCCTAATGCTGGGAAAGATTGAAGACAAAAGGAGAAGGAGATGGCAGAGGACGAAATGGTTAAATAGCAAAATCAACTCAATAGACATGAATTTGACTAAACTCTTAAGATAGTGAGGGACCTGGCTTGGTGCAGTCCACGAAATCACAGAGTCAGACACGACTTCACAACTGAACAAGAACAACAACGATATTGGGTGCATATGTATTTACAATTATTTTTTCATGGGTTAATTCCTTGATAATTATGTAGCATCCTCATTTTTCTCTTGTAGCAATTTTTATTTTAAAATCTGTTTTTGTTATATGTAGTGCTAGTCCAGCTTTATTTTGATTTCCTTTTACATGGAATGTCTTTTACTATACCCTCATTTTCAGTCTATGTGTCTCTAGATCTGAAGTGTGTTTCCGTTAGACAGCATAAGTATACAAGTCTTATATTTGTATCTATTTAGACAGTTTATGTCTTGTGGTAGAGTATTTAATCTTTTACACTTCAGGTAATTATTAGTAAATATGCTCTTAATTACAATTTGTTATTTTTTTTAGATTTGTTTTCATACAATTTTCATCTTTTATTCTCTTCTTTTGTGGTTTGTTGGTTATATTTAGTGTTATACTTGCATAACATTTTTTTAGCCTAAATAATGGACAATGAGATTAATGGGATAACATAAAGAGCCAAGAAATAGATTCACACAAATCTATAAACTGATTTTAACATTGGAACAAAGACAATACAATGGATAGTCTTTTCAACAAATGGTGCAGGGAAAATGGACATCCACATGTGAAAGAAATGAACTAGATCCAACCCTTGCACGCTTCATAAAAACTAACTCAAAAGTATCACAGAATTAAATGCAAAACTCAAAATATGAAAATCCAAGAAAATAAGATAGAAACAATAGATTTTGAATTTGGTGATGATATTTTTAAATACAACATCCTTGATCCATGATAAAAAGTCTTGACAAGTCTGACTTCATCAAAATTAAAATTTTTAGCTCTGTGAAAAATACTCTTAAGAGAACAAGCAGGTAAACCACACTGGAAGAAAATATTTCCATGATGTGTATCTAATAAAAATTACTATCCAAAATAAAGAAAACTCTCTTAAACTCCATATTAAGAAAGAAATAACTCAAGAAAAAAAAAAGGTGGGGGGGGGACAAAACTTTAACAGACACCTCACTAAAGAAGATATATACAGATTGCAAATGGAGACAGAAATGGCAGCCAACCCCAGTACTCTTGCCTGGAGAATCCCACGGGCAGAGGAGCTTGGCAGGCTACAGTTCACAGAGTCACAAAGAGTCATACACAACTGAAGCGACTTGGCACACATGCATATGCATATTGAAAATAAGCCTATGAAAAGGTCCTCCATATTCTATGTTGTCAGGGAAGTGAAAAAAATAAGCCAAAAATGAAACACTAGTATATACATTTCATATATATATATATATTAGAAGGATCTATATTTAGACCATTGATAGCACCAAGTGCTTGTGGAGGTATGAAGCAACAGAAATATTCATTTCTGGTGGGAACCCAATATGCCCAGTTTGGAAAACAGTTTTACAATTTCTTACAAAACTGTACGTTCTCTTTCCATATGATCCAGCAATTGTAGTCCTTGGCTTTTTATAATGGAATTGAGATCTTATGTCTCTACACAATCCTGTACATTCATAAGAACTTTATTCATAATTATCAATTCATCCTACTTTTGGATCAATAAGCTATGATGCATGCAGACCATGAAATGATATTCAGCACTACAAAGAAATGTGTTATCAATCCATGACAAGAAATAGAAAAGAAAAAAAAAAAAAAAAAAAACTTAAATGCCTGTTTACCAAGTGGAGGAAGTCAATTTGACAATTCTATATACTGTATGATCCCAACTATGGCAAGGCATTCCAATTCTAAAAAAGTCAAAACTGTTGAGTCAGGTGAAAGGTCAGTGGTTGTCAAGTTTAAGGAAGAGTAAAGGATGAATTGACAAAGCAAAACACTTTTAAGGCAGTGAAACTATTCTGGATAATAATGTAATTGTGAATGTGTGTCATTATTACAATTGTCCAAACCCATAGAATGTACATGTACCCTAGTGAAAACTACAAAGCATGGGTGATAATTATGCATGAAAGTAGGTTTATCAAACATACAAAGGCACTGCTATGATAAAGAATGTTGATAATGGGGGAGGCATTGTGTATATGGTAAACTTCTATACCTTCTGCACAATTTCACTATGAACTTAAAACTTCTCTAAAAGATAAGGTCTATTTTTTTTTTTTTTTTTCAGATTTCTTTACTGGTATCATTTATTTTTTTTAATTTTATTTTATTTTTAAACTTTACATAATTGTATTAGTTTTGCCAAATATCAAAATGAAAGGTCTATTAGAAAAGGAACTTATGGTTGCCGGGGGGAAAGGATATTAAGGACTTTGGGAAGGTCATGTACACACTGCTATATTTAAAACAGATAACCAACAAGGACCTACTGTATAGTAAAAAAAAAATAAAAAAAAAAAAACTGACAAAAACATGAAAAAAATGTGATTTACTCTATTACATCTTTCCATAATTCAGTTCATATAGCATTATTTGTGTATGTGAGTACTTGTGTCTGTTATTGTATATGCCTATATATATGAATTTTTTTTTGTTTTATGATTTTTTTTATTATCTGTTTTGTAGCCCCTTATACATGGGATCTGTAGTTTATGGATTGGTATATGATATATTCAATAAAAATTTCCTGATTTGATATTTTATGAGTGTTTTGTGGTGAGAATATTACATATAGAAGACATATTGTGTCATTGAATGTCTTTGATCACATCTTTGTCTTTGATCAAATCTTTGCCTCTCTTACATCATCTAGATGATTCAATAGTCAATTAATAAATAATGGAGCTAAAGATCAATAGTATTTAAGAATAGTATGAAAAAAAGATGTGTTAAATCAACATTATTGCTAATTTGAAATGATATTTAATGTATATCAAGGCATAGAATTTAGTAGGAAGGATTATAAAGGAAGTTTTAGGTCAGAAATTTAGAAGACATTTTTCCAGTAATGAAATAAAATAAATATGTTAATGAATAGAAAATATATATGTCTATCCTTAAGAAAGCAGCAGTGACTTAATACAAGTATTAAATATATATATATAAAATATTAAATTAGGCAACTATGGCATAATGAATTATTGATTAGAAGTACTAATATAAAATATTTTCAAATTAAAAGCATCATTTCCTCCCTTTACCTTGTTTTTTTCTTTCTTCCTTCCTTTCTTTCATATCCTTCTGCCATGATGTCTCAAAGAAACTACCTGGCTGCTCTACCTCAAATCTTTTTGTGCATACCCCAGTGGAACACATAAGAAAGCTAAGAATAATATATTTTGCCAGTAACATCAATCTGGAAACATAAAACATTAGCTATGAATTTATACAAATGACATTTATGCTATTGTCATTTTTCAGTTGCTGTCATGTCTTATCCTTTGTGGCCCTAAGGACAGCAGCCTGCCAGGCTTCCCTGTCCTTCACCATCTCACCAAGTTTGCTCAAACTCATGTCGATTGAGTCAGTTATGCCACCCAACTATCTTTTCCTCTGTCCTCCCCTTCTCCTGCCTTCAATATTTACCAGCATCAGGATCTTTTCTAATGAATCAACTCTTTGCATGAGGTGTCCGAAGTATTGAAGTTTCAGCTTCAGCATCCATCCTTCCAATTAATATTCAGGGTTGATTTCCTTTCAGATTGACTGGTTTGATTTCCCTGTAGTCCAAGGGACTCTCAAGAGTTTTCTCCAACAACACAGTTCAGAAGCATCAATTCTTCTGTGCTCAGCTTTCTTTATGGTCCAACTCTCACATCTCTACATGACTACTGGGAAAAACATATCTTTGACTAGATGGATCTTGTTGGCAAAGTCAAGTCTCTGCTTTTTAATATGTTGTTGAGGTTTGTCATAGCTAGCATATTTTAAAAATTGATAATACTATTTATAAAGTAATATGTTAAATGCTATTTATTATCCATACTTCAGGATAATAATTATAAACTAAATTAAATATCAGATCATAATCAGAATCTTCAGTTATTTTCTTTCCCTAGACACTGTAATTACCAACAAAATCAACCTAACTTTTAAATACAAATTAGTGCACTGGGACGACCCAGAGGGATGGTATGGGGAGGGAAGAGGGAGGAGGGTTCAGGATGGGGAACACATGTATACCTGTGGTGGACTCATTTTGATATTTGGCAAAACTAATACAATTTTGTAAAGTTTAAAAATAAAATAAAATTAAAAAAATAAATAAAATAAAATAAAACAATATGCCTGAATACAACTATTAAAATATACTTTTAAAAATGTACCTGCAGTAGGTTAAATTAAGTAATTTTAAAATAGCAGTGAATTTTTCTTTTCAACCAGGAAAAACATCAGATAATAGCTAACATGTGTTGTTTAGAATCACATTGCATTTTAACTATCATTGTCACTATCATTAGTGGTTATCAAAGACCTTTCTTTACTTCTTTAGTTACTATAAGTCACATTCATCACATCAATGGCATAAAAGTTAAATTGGTTTTCTTAAGTTTCTATCATATTCAACAACACAGCCATAATGTAGAATAACTGATTTTTATTACATTAATTTAATATAATAGCATTAAAGTTAAATAAGCAGCCAGTGTTAAAAAGTATAATTTCTAATTGTTTTCTATTAACTTCAAATTTATCATTTTTCTGATTGTTCAATGTAAGGCTGATGATGGCATTGAAAATATTTTTTTTCTCTAAGCAGACAAAGAAACATAACAATATAAAGCTGAGATATAAAAACTAGAAAGGAATTCTTCATAGAAAAAAAACTGAGACAAATAGTAGGGTTTTAAAGTTTAATTTTAGGTATTGTGAAAGAACCATATGTTCTTATTACCAGCATCTGTTAGTTATGGTGATCAGGTTAAATACTTTTACAACAAATGAAAATATTTTGAATTGCTTCTTTTTTTAAGTAGGTGGAGGCCATAAAATGAGTTAAATAGAATGCATTTTTGTTTTACTTTGAAGATTATGGTTAAGGATTCCTAAAACTTGTCATTTATAGCTCATTTCAAAAAATTAGCAATGCTCATAAGCTGCATTTTCTTTTTTTTAAATTTTATTTTATTTAACTTTACAATATTGTATTGATTTTGCCATATATCAAAATGAATCTGCCACAGGTATACATGTGTTCCCCATCATGACCCACCTCCCTCCTCCCTCCCCATACCATCCCTCTGGGTCATCCCAGTACAGCAGCCCCAAGCATCCAGTATTTCTAACCTGTGTGTGTGCTTAGTCACTAAGTCTGATCTGACTCTCTATGACCCCATGAACAGCAGCATTCCAGGCTGTTCCAGGAAGGAATACTGGAGTGAGTTGCCATTTCTTCCTCCAGAGGATCGTTCTGACCAAGGGACTGAACTCACCTCTCTTGCATCTCCTGCATTGGCAGACAGATTCTTTACCACTGTGCGACCTGGAAAGCCCTAAGGGATGTTAAAAATGCTCTTTTAAAATACATACTTTTAGGAATTCCCTCATGGTCTTGTGGTTAGGACTCTGTTTCCACTGCAGGGGGCATGAGTTTGATCCCAGTTCAGGGAACTAAGATCCTGTATGCAAAAGCCAAAAAATAATAATGATAAAGTAAAATACATACTTTAATTTTGAACACTTGATCATGAAAATAATAGATCCTTTCAAACATTTATCAGATGTTAAATGCAACATAACCGGGGGCAAAGAGGGCAGGGGGAACACAGAATACACGCCTAACTGCAACTGTGGAAAAGACAACTTTCCTGCAAAAGACACTAACCTAATAACCTAATGTGCAGCCTGGCCCACTCATAGAACAAAGGATTGAGCTAGCTGGCTGCTTATACTTCTCCCGGCATCTTGATTTCAGCTTGTGCTTCATACCCATTAACAATACAAAATTTTGTTTTCACTTTTAAACATAAATTAGAATATCCTCATGTTATTAATCACATAAAATCAAATTAATCAAATAAAATCAAATACCATCAGTCAGTGTTTCTGCAGTGCTTTTAAATATGTCAATTCCTAAGGTAAGTAGAAAGGAAGAGAGTATGAAACTAAAATAAAAATTACTCTTCAACTGATTAGGAAGTTATCACTTTGCCAAACTGTAGTTCACTGTTTTTAAATTGTAAGTTTCTTTTTACTGATTTTTAAAATTTCTTATTTCCCTTATTCAGTCTAATATATAGTTATTTAAAGCTGATTTGCAAATACATGAATGGCTGAATGGTTTTCCTTTTCTACTTCTGAGAGTAGAATTTACTTTTATGTGTTTCATGGTTTGTGTATATACTTAAAAGTACATTTTGGGTTTATATTTAGGGATTTTCACACACTCCAGAAGAAATTTAGAGTTTATCTAAAGCGTTTACAGTCCTCTAGTAGGCAAAGTAAATTGCAGGTTTAGGTAGATGGAACAAAATTTAATCAAACATTGCTTTCTCATGTTTCAGTCTGTTAACAATTTGCTAAAGATTTTTAAGATTTCTCCAAGAGGAAGAAGGTATTTATTGAATACAGTTGGAATTAAATGCAGTTAGATGATCTCTTATTTATAATGTTACCAAATTCTCTTCCATTATCTAATATGGAAAAATCCCAATGATGAAAGGAGAGTCCTGAATTAACTTTTATGTTACATAAAGCACACTTACTAGTCTCTCAGCCTATTTAATAACATGTAGGGAGCTCTATCGTTTCTACTTTTCACTACTTGGTCCTAAACTAAATAACAAGTAACCAATATGGTCCATAGTTTTCCAGTTCTCATTGCCATTACCAAATTAAGCTTTCATTGCTTAAGTGTACTTAGATCTGTTTGATGGCACTTTGGAATATGGATCTGTTTCTTATTACAACATTCAGTGTCTTAGAAGGGAATAGTTATTATTTAAACTATTTATATGAGAACTGTAGATTTTTAATTATAGAAAGATTAATGGAGATGTCTTGATAGATGGAATATATAAAAAAACTTACAATATGGAACTGATCTGTAATAATATTCACTCTATTGTAAGAACTCATCTTGCTAGAAATCTTATTAAAGAAATCATATATTTGAAGGCATCACTGTAACTATGTTTTTATATTAAATTTATTCAATATCTATTTTTCAATTAGCTAGATGAAACTTTGTCTTCCAATACTTAACATGCATATGGTACACATTGCTGTGTTAAACTTAAATCTTTCAGTTCTGCTTTAGATGATTAACATTTCACCCAGCTTAATCTGTAAGTTTGATTTTAAACTTTTGGGATATTCTGGGATTCATGCTTTGAATGATCAAACAACAGCCTCAACTCTGAGATGATTTTGTTCTGGTCTTACTAGCAGAACTGATCCATCTGCTCTCAATTTCTTGCACTTTATAATTCACTTGTATATGTGTATGTGTGTGCTTCATTCACATTTAGGCTCTTGCAAAAAGTTTTGGTTTACCTTTCAAACAGAAAAAGAAATACAGGCAGTTTATTCATTTGATCCTTTATGTAGAGGGTTCAGAAGGTGAATAGAAAAAGTAGCTACAGGCTTGTTTCTGAGAACTTTCCACAACTGTATTGAATGCTGCTGCTGCTGCTGCTAAGTTGCTCAGTCGTGTCTGACTCTGCAACCCCATGGACTGTAACCTACCAGGCTCCTCCATCCTTGGGATTTTCCAGGCAAGAGTACTGGAGTGGGTTGTGATTGCCTTCTCCACTGTGTTGAATGAAACAGTGTAAAAATAAACATAAAGCTGTGTGATATTTTTTGTGGGCTGAGAGGATATAATGACCCTGCCTTATACTACATACAAATTTTTTAGGTTAAAATTTCAACACAGCTCAAAAATTTGTTTATTCTTACTTCTATACTTTATCTCTTGTTTTTCAAGCACTGTACATTATTGTTATATAACTGTTGCCAATTTTTTTTTGCAATTTTAATCAAGAATTAACCTAAGTGATCAGAGTTTTAATTTAATTTCTAATATCCTCCTTATGGAAATCACAAGAGAAAAGGGCTCATATTGCCTATGGTAAACGGGATATTCTTAGAATTTTTTTTTTTTTTTAATTTCCTCAATTTCCTGTATCAGTTACTCTCTCTCAAATCTAGTTGCTGGTTTCTTTGAGAATATAAAACACATTATCAAACTATATCCTTACAAAATGTACTTAATAATTTCTCACTAACTGGAAAAAGAATACATAATTTTATAATTCCTGATGATAATGATCACCTGTTACTTTTAAGGCATTAAAAAGATTTCTGATTTCATCTTGTTAGTTGTGAGCAAGGGAGGGGTGATCTAGCCAAAAAGGATGCAAGCTGATCTCTAAACTCCACTCCAACACACTACAGTGTGGTGCAGAAAAGCTCACAGATAAGCTACAAAAAGCAACAGACTTTCACACAGTGGATACAAACCAACCACAGGGGCTTCCTCAACTTGTATATATGTGCTCTTGATGCACAACTGTGTCTTCAAATGACATTAGGCAGCCAGGAGCCTATGGCGGTTGTTGCTTTGTTGTTGTTTAGTCACTAAGTTGCATCTGATTCTTTGCGACCCCATGGACTGCAGCAAGCCAGGCTTCCCTAGTCCTCCACTGTTCACTTCAGTTCAGTTCAGTTCAGTTGCTCAGTCGTGTCCGACTCTTTGCAACCCCATGAATCACAGCACGCCAGGCCTCCCTGTCCATCACCAACTCCCACAGTTCACCCAGACTCACTTCCATCAAGTCAGTGATGCCATCCAGCCATCTCATCCTCTGTTGTCCCCTTCTCCTCCTGTCCCCAATCCCTCCCAGCATGAGAGTCTTTTCCAATGAGTCAACTCTTCGCATGAGGTGGCCCAAGTACTGGAGTTTCAGCTTTAGCATCATTCCTTCCAAAGAAATCCCAGGGCTGATCTCCTTCAGAATGGACTGGTTGGATCTCCTTGCAGTCCAAGGGACTCTCAAGAGTCTTCTCCAACTTTTACACTCTCCACTTTCACTTTCATCAAGAGGTTTTTTAGTTTTCTTCACTTTCTGCCATAAGGGTGGTGTCATCTGCATATCTGAGGTTATTAATATTTCTCCTGGCAATCTTGATTCCAGCCTGTGTTTCTTCCAGTCCAGCGTTTCTCATGAAGTTCTCTGCATATAAGTTAAATAAACATGGTGACAATATACAGCCTTGACGAACTCCTTTTCCTATTTGGAACCAGTCTCTTGTTCCATGTCCAGTTCTAACTGTTGCTTCCTGACCTGCATACAAATTTCTCAAGAGGCAGGTCAGGTGGTCTGGTATTCCCATCTCTTTCAGAATTTTCCACAGTTTATTGTGATCCACACAGTCAAAGGCTTTGGCATAGTCAATAAAACAGAAATAGATGTTTTTCTGGAACTCTCTTGGTTTTTCCATGATTCAGCGGATGTTGGCAATTTGATCTCTGGTTCCTCTGCCTTTTCTAAAACCAGCTTGAACATCAGGAAGTTCATGGTTCACATATTGCTCCACTGTTAAGGATTCATAAATATTCTATACATACATGTGTTTGATTATAATGGACTGAATTATGGGAAAGACATGCGCCATAGAGCCTGCCATTATGTAACTTATAAATGTCAATCAAAACTGTCAGACCTGCTGACCTAAATGAAAATGTAAAAGTTCTATCTTTAATATACTGCCCCTGCCCCCACCCCCGCACACACCTGACATTTTTGTGCCAGTGCTTCTCTTGGTTTGGCACACCTCTCCCCTGTGGTGTTCTTTCTGTTCTTTCCTTAATAAACTTTTTGCTATGAGTAAGACCCGCAATTCTTCTTTGTGTCCTTGCCAAGAACTGTGGCCCACAAGGGAGGGTCTTCTTTGACCCTCCTCTATCTACCTGGTAGCATTCTGAACCAGCGACATTTACAGATGTGTGTGTATCATCATGGAGGATTTTGTGAGTACAAGATAATATACCTTTTCCAGAGATTTGAAAATTTATCAGTCCCTGAATATGCATGAATGCAACACATACAATTTGTAAAGTAACATGCCAGTGTCAAGATTTAAAAAACAAAACAAAACAGTGTTTAATGGAAATACATTCATCAGTAGTCACTATAGAAATGAAAATTAAAACCACAACGAGATATCACTATTTACCCATATACCCATCAAATGGCTATTAAAAAAAAAAAAGTGTTATTTCACAATTCTTTTGGGCTTAAAGTTTCTATGCTGCAGAAAGCTAAAATCAAGGTCCAAGTAGGCACCTGCCTGTCAAAAACTTCTCAAACTGCATCAGAGTCATTCAGACCAGCAAGTGGTGCACTTGACCAGGGCAGTCTTAGGAATCCAAAAAGCCTACTTTAATTTGAGAAAAAAAATAGGTATTTTAAAATGAAATATCAGTTTTCCTTCAGACATAAATATAATTGGGTTACTAACAAAATTGAGTTTTTAAAAATTATTTTAAATTTAACTAATTTGATTAAAATTAAAATTTTAAAACGTGCAAAAAAATAAAAAGGTATCACAAAATAATGAAAATATACATTTACCACAGATTTATGAAAATAATAGCAACATGTCTGTAGTAGAAATTCTTCATAGTTGTTATACAGTAAGGATTATTATTTTGTGATCATGCATCTTATATTTCAATACAAGCTTATGAATATCTTAATTTTATCCTATTTTAAGAATGACTTCTTTGTAAACTTTTTTGCTTAATTCATAGTGCTATACCAAATTTCAAGGCAATGTGATAGGTCCCTAGCTTTTCATTCCTTTCCACCAACACAATCACGGTGTAAATATGAGCATATAATAAATAGAATGGTGTTCTTTAGCACCATCTAGCTTACTTTTTGAGCAATTGACAGCAATACAATACTTTTATAACAACTGGATAGTAATTTTAAACAGTATTGCTATGAAGATGTATGAAGATAGATTAAAATGACTAAAACTACTAATGTCATTAAAAATTACTAATGAACACTGTTGTTTTCTCAGAGCATTAAGAGATTCAATTTTAGGGCTGTCACCACATCTTCAGAAATCATTTTATTTGTGCTAATTGCCAGAAATGCTTCATTTAAAACAATAAGAACATTTGTAGTTAATTATCCTTCAGTTACTAATAATGTTTAGAATGAATGTACTTTTTATCAATTAAGAATGAGAGCAGGTTATAAAAATAAGATACTAATGCTCACTGTCTTTTTTCATCAAATGCAAGTTGTTGACATCACCGTGATAGAAACAGACAAGTTAGACATTGTCAGGGGACTTTCAGCTTTAAGGGATCCAGTATGTTTTCTTCCTTTGCGTGCTGTTTCTCAAGGACTCTCTGTTCCATATCAGTTCCTGGAAAACAGGAACGAGCAGAGCTGGACGCTGTTCTCAGGACTGAGATCATGGGAAAGAGCACCTGCTTGGATTCCCTTCAGTGACTCTCTTCAGTAACCTTTTACTTAAAGGACTATCCATGTTGCAACTAGTGGAATTTCATTCTTTTTAATGGCTGAGTAATCATTTTATTGAAGATATATAAGCATGTGTTTCTACAAATAAAGTGCCCTTGTTTCACTCGAGACTTGGGTCCCCTGTGTCCCTCTTCTCATCAACTCCAGTCCCCAGGTCCCAGTCTATGAAGACCATGACAATGTATAAAGTAGGGAAATAAAATTCTTTATGTTAACCTATACCTAGTTGATAAACACAGTTAATTATAGGAAAATGACATCTACTGTTTAACAAATACTTTCTAAAAGAAAATATTTTATCAGTTTCTGATTGGGATACCCTAGGTTATTCTGATATTTTCTACAGAAAAATATAGGAAATCCCCTAGGTATTTCCTCCTCTAGGGGATCTTCCCAACCCAGGTTTGGAACCCAAACCTGAGACTCCTATATTGGCAGGCAAATTCTTTAGCACTGAGCCACCTGAGAAGATGTCATTTCCTATTTAAATTTACCTTTTCTGCTTGAGGTTGCCACTCTTCATTTTCTTTTACAATAGATACATATTGCTATAAGATGCATGACAGTCTCCAGCCCAGGAAATCTATTTAGGAGAGAGCATAGACTTCTAATAAGTGTAAAATATTCACTAGTGCAATGTTTTGTTTAGAATATTCAATGAATATTAGCTAAGAAAAATAGTAAAACAATAATGATTTTGAAATCAACTAAGGTTTTAATAAGCTAATAATATGAATAATCAACCAAATATTAAAATAATTTGATTCACTGAGTTTGAGTATATAATATGTTTACACTTTAGGTGAATTCAATAGAATATGTCTAAAGAATAATCCATCAATATTAGACAATGTATAGTATTTTATTAAAATAAGTACACCTTTTCAATTTTCCTCTTAAAAAAACATATTTCAGATATGGCTAGCTTGAGTTGAAACCTAGAATGAAATACAATGACATTAGTCTGGTTATTAAAACTACATACAATTTTAAGGTATTAGAATAACTAGCTTTTCCACCCATTCATTTATTTAACAAATATTTATGAAATTAACTTTATTTGCCAGTCACTGTTCTAAATGACGAGAGTGCATTGGTACTCAGTGCTATTAAAGTCTCTGATCTTTTGAACTATGGTGTTGGAGAAGACTCTTGAGAGTCCCTTGGACTGCAAGGAGATCCAACCAGTCCATCCTAAAAGAGATCAGTCCTGGGTGTTCATTGGAAAGTCTAATGTTGAAGCTGAAACTCCAACACTTTGGCCACCTGATGCGAAGAGCTTACTCATTTGAAAAGATCCTGATGCTGGGAGACATTGAGGGCAGGAGGAGAAGGGGACGACAGAGATGAGATGGTTGGATGGCATCACCGACTAAATGGACATGGGTTTGGGTGGACTCCGGGAGTTGGTGACGGACAGGAAGGCCTGGCATGCTGTGGTTCATGGCGTTGCAAAGAGTTGTACACGACTGAGCGATTGAACTGAACTGATCTTAAAGAAGTTCTATGCTGATGGAGAGATACAAACTGTCTGTGGAGAGACAGATGTGAGATAGGGTGAAGTACGTAGGGAATTAAAGTAAGTGATGTGATAGTGATGTGTGCATTTCCTTAGACTACATGGGCAAAAGGATGATATTCAAGAGAAATTTGAAGGTCAGGGAATTCACCATAGAAAGAGGAGAAAGAAGAATATTCCAGGAAATCAAAACATCTATTTCAAAGATTCTTAAGTGGTTAAGAGCTTATCATATTTGAAAAACTAAAACTATATAGTGTGAGTTTAACACAGCAGGTAAGATGAAGAGTAATGAGCTGTAGGACTGGGGCCAGACCACCTTAAGGCTTTCATAAGTTAGGGGAAGAAGCTTCAGTCTTTCCCCTCTTCACGATGTGGTTGCTTGCCTTCCTTCCTACCTTTCTTCCCTTTTTCCTTATTACAGCAATCTCAGCAAGAGTTGACAGTTGCGTTTGTTAGGGAGGTAGTAAGGTACACGGAAGAACATGGACAAAGTCCATATATGTTTAGAGGTAGCATAAAAGGAGTTTTCTGATGGAATCAAGTGTGAAGAATGCAGCTGTGAAGGAGAAATATCCAAGGAAATACAATTATTTTAGATTTGACAACTGGGTGCTAGTGTTGTTTTCAGTAACTGGATACTAGTGTTACCTTTCACAAAACTGAAAGAGTGATTGATATGCAGTTTAAGTGACAGGAGAGTTAATGTTTTTATTTTGGGATTTTTTTAGCTTTAAGATGTTTTTCTTATTGAGGCATCAAGTAAATATTGATATGAGTCTAGTGTTTGGACTAGAAGTCAAGGCAGGAAATACAGCTTCTAAAATCATCTGTGCATTCATAGATATTTTTTTCCTAGAAATATATAACCTAATTAAAATAGTTTCAATTACTGATTTTATAAGAATGAGAAAGAAAATGTTTTTTTCTATTTTCATTTAAAAAAAGCAACATATTGACAATAGGACACTTTAAAGTGAAGGAAAAAAGCAACAGTGCCAAATACAAATTAACATAACAATTAGGATTTTAATGTACCTATATTTATTTTTAGATTTCCTATGTAAAAAAAAAAAATCCTAAAGGTGAGAATTTTCCCTGGAAAAACCTAAAACATCACTAAACAATTTTTGTTTAATCAGGAAGTTTTTTGTTTGTTTGTTTGTTTTTAACAGTAGTTCTATTTACTAGAACAATATGTCTGTTAAGGAGCATGCCCTTACCCAATTCATCTTTTCCAAAATTTCTATCTCCATAACTCTTTTCTTTATAGGACTTTGGACTCAATAGCATGGTATGTTATAGAAACTGATATGAATACAGCTAGAATGGCTACTGTTTAGCTAGATACAGTGTACACAAAAACATCATACAGAGCAAAATACCCTAACCTGCTATCGCTCCCCAAAGCTTTAGCATTTTCTCTTTTGCCTGTTTTAAATGATATAGCTAGTTTTCTGTACTTAATTTAATTTACAATATTTTGCTGATGACCAGGATTCCAGATTTTCCCACATTATCCTCTTAGCATCTGTCTTTTTCATTCCTCGATCATTGCCTATAAGATTAAAAAGTCTTTATTCTGGAGCAAAGCCTTGTTTTTATCCCATGTTCTGTCAACCTGGAACAGATCCAAAGTCTTATGTCATATTTATACAGATTGCCAAATCCTATTCCCTTAATTGTCTCAGCTGGGGAGTCAACAGAACATAAAACAACTGGTGGCAAGTGTGTATACAGCAAATAGGTAGACCAGGTTCTCCTGCAAAATGCATTGTTGTATTAAGAATCTTTACAGTCAGGGGATTCTTCCTCCAGAGAAAACCAATCCAATCGCTTCTGTTAAAACTCATTTGCTATACCCAACCACTTTCCAGATGGTAGTCTCTGGCATCACAAAGTGCCCAAGGCAGAGAGTTGTGGCTATAAGAGGTATATGTGAATGTGATAGAGTAAGAAATATTTTTTATTAGCAACTGAAAAAAGAATTTAGGAAATGGAAACTTTTTGACTGCTTTTCACACTCTGTGGCAATGCTGTGCTTTGCAATTAGTATAAAACCTAACATTTTATTTTGCTAATTTGTACATATGTTAAAGGTCTATTTTAGGGCTTCATTGTTTTTCTATGAAAGGGTAACATGCTTTTAAGACAAAAATTCTATAAAGTTATGCATATTTTGTTTACAATATCTTTTCTTTTGAGAATATTTTGATTTATAGACCTAAGACTTTAGATCACTATAGAGTTTAATTCTAGCAGAAAGCCCTTATCTTGTGTCTATTATCTTTGTTCTAATTTTTTAGCCTTAAAGAATGAAAGATTACATTTATTATGAATCTATAATTTTTTTATGCCTCAATTCCATCTTTATGAATTTCCTATTGATTTCAAAATTAGACCCAAACTTGGTTGAGTCATATGGATATAGTAAAAGGAGGTTGAAATGAACAACTTAGTGTTATTAATTCCATATTTGGAATCAAGATAATAATCACAAGACTTTTTTTCTTGATTAGGTAATGTCTTGCTAGTATTATTTTAAAATAAAATTAAATCCCAAAGTTAAATGTAGATTGGTAATTTGATACATGCTGCTGCTGCTGCTAGGTCGCTCCAGTTGTTTCCAACTCTGTGCGACCCCATAGATGGCAGCCACCAGGCTCCCCCGTCCCTGGGATTCTCCAGGCAAGAACACTGGAGTGGGTTGCCATTTCCTTCTCCAATGCATGAAAGTGAAAAGTGAAAGTGAAGTCGCTCAGTGGTGTCTGACTCTTAGCGACCCCATGGACTGCAGCCTACCAGGCTCCTCCAGCCATGGGATTCTCCAGGCAAAAGTACTGGAGTGGGTTGCCAGTGCCTTCTCCGAATTTTATACTTAACACTTTATATAATCATTTGGATTTTTTTTCTCCCTCATTCAAAAGAGAAGGTATTAAAGTAAGTAGAATGTGTAAATTTTCAAGGAATTCAGAATAACTACACTGGGAAACTAAATGTTAATACTGACCTTCTGATGTATAATAGAACTTTTTATGATAGCATGATTTCATGTTTCTAGAGTATTAGAGTGTTGAAGTTAAATTTCAATACCTTAGATAGGAGATAAGTCAGTTTGTAATATAGGTAATTTGACAATTTGTTTACACATAGCTATGTCATTTATTCATTCATTAAATATATCATTGGTCTACTGTGTCTAAACCTTGCTGATATTTCAAGGGTAGAGTACTAAGCCAGCTAACACACAGGTACAAACTTTAAAATGTGGCCCATATAGCATAAATTAAAAGTGAAATGAAATGGCTGAAAACTTAAAAATGTAAAATAAAACTGCCTAAGCTCACTTTCACATAATGTGCATAATGAGGAAACAAGAGAATTAATTTTATAATTTGCTAAGAAACTGATATTGAGAAAAGAGAAGAAAATTTACCAATACAGAGGAAAATAAATAGAAAAATGACTCTAGCCATGCCCCTCCAATTCTTAGTGACAAATTAATTTTGAATTGCATAGAACATACACATCCATCAATTTGCCTTTATTCAGAGATATTTTTGAAGAGGATTCTGCTAGTCTCTTGTTGTGAAAATTAGTTTTCAAAGTTGGATTTGCCAGAATGGCATTCTTGTATCTTTTTAAAAAATAAATCCCTTTGAGATGATAAAGAAATAAACATACCAACAAAAACATATTTTGAGTCAAATAATAAAGAGTTTTATGTATATTTTATATCCCTGCTTAATAATAAAATAATTTGTATTTTCATCAGGTGACATAGAACAAGCCAAGATTTTTCTATTTCTCATGTGACATCAGCCCATTTCATACACTACACATTGGGGAAATAATACAGAAAAGAGAAAAATTAGTACTGTAAGTTTGTGATAGTTCTAGCTAAGAGAAATCAGGTAGATTGTTTCTTACATGTATTTCTCAGAGGTAACAGATGGATTTTCTTATATGTATTCATTTCAGTCTGACAAAATACATTTAAATATAAATACTGAAGGATATCATGAAATTTGGCACAGATGAAAAAGAACAAACTTGTTAGAGTGTGTATGTATGCACACTCATTTATGAGAAATTATAGATATTTTGTTAAAATTGAATATTTCATATGTATTTAAATTCAGAATTTTCATAAATATAGTAATATACACTATAATTATTTTAATTAAACATTAATTTTGTAAGAAATGATGTTGAAATAAATCTAACATTAAAAAACATAGTACAGCCACTATGGAGAACAGTATGGAGATTCCTTAAAAAACTGGAAATAGACCTGCCTTATGATCCAGCAATCCCACTGCTGGGCATACACACTGAGGAAACCAGAAGGGAAAGAGACACGTGTACCCCAATGTTCATTGCAGCACTGTTTATAATAGCCAGGACATGGAAGCAACCTAGATGTCCATCAGCAGATGAATGGATAAGAAAGCTGTGGTACATATACACAATGGAGTATTACTCAGCCATTAAAAAGAATACATTTGAATCAGTTCTAATGAGGTGGATGAAGCTGGAGCCTATTATACAGAGTGAAGTAAGCCAGAAAGAAAAACACCAATACAGTATACTAACGCATATATATGGAATTTAGAAAGATGGTAACAATAACCCTGTGTACGAGACAGCAAAAGAGACACTGATGTATAGAACAGTCTTATGGACTCTGTGGGAGAGGGAGAGGGTGGGAAGATTTGGGAGAATGGCATTGAAACATGTAAAATATCATGTATGAAATGAGTTGCCAGTCCAGGTTTGATGCACGATACTGGATGCTTGGGGCTGGTGCACTGGGACGACCCAGAGGGATGGAATGGGGAGGGAGGAGGGAGGAGGGTTCAGGAAGGGGAACACATGTATACCTGTGGCGGATTCATTTTGATATTTGGCAAAACTAATACAGTTATGTAAAGTTTAAAAATAAAATAAAATTAAAAAAAAATAAAATAAAAATAAAAAACATAAATTGTGATTGTGGGACTTACTTTTTCACAAGAAGCTCTCCTTCAACTAAAGGAATAAAACAATTTTATGCTTTAAATATTCTTTCAGCATGTATCAGCATGTCTTTGTCACTCTATTTCTATTTATAAATATACTAAATTAACTCACACAATAATTAAGCAATTAATATATTGAGTTCGACAACCCAAATATATATACTATATGTAGTTATACTTATCACAAACACTATATTTATGTTATATATGATATATATTTATAATTGAACATTCTGATGTTAGACATTATTTTAAAATAATTTTTATTGATTCTACAAATTATTAAATGTACTACTATTTTGTTTTTATTTTTTTAAAGTTTCTCTTTAAGTTCACTTCAGTTACTCAGTCATGTCCGACTCTTTGCAACCCCGTGAACAGCAGCACGCCGGGCCTCCTTGTCCATTGCCAACTCCCAGAGTCTACCCAAACCCATGTCCATTGAGTCAGTGATGCCATCCAACCATCTCATCCTCTGTTGTCCCCTTCTCCTATTGCCCTCAATCTTTCGCAGCATCAGGGTCTTTTCAAATGAGTCAGCTCTTTGCATCAGGTGGCCAAAGTATTGGAGTTTTAGCTTCAGCATCAGTCCTTCCAATGAACACCCGGGACTGATCTCCTTTAGGATGGACTGGTTGGATCTCCTTGCAGTTCAAGGGACTCTCAAGAGTCTTCTCCAACACCACAGTTCAAAAGCTTCAATTCTTCTGCACTCAGTTTTCTTTATAATCCAAACCTCACATCCATACATGACTACTGGAAAAATCATAGCCTTGACTAGACGAACCTTTGTGGACAAAGTAATGTCTCTGCTTTTTAATATGCTGTCTAGGTTGGTCATAACTTTCCTTTCAAGGAGTAAGCGTCTTTTAATTTCATGGCTGCAATCACCATGTACAGTGATTTTGGAGCCCCCCAAAATAAAGTCAGCCACTGTTTTCACTGTTTCTCCAACTATTTGCCATGAAGTGACTGTACCGGTTGCTATGATCTTAGTTTTCTGAATGTTGAGCTTTAAGCCAACTCTTTCACTCTCCATTTTCACTTTCATCAAGAGGTTCTTTAGTTCTTCTTCACTTTCTGCCATAAGGGTGGTGTCACCTGCATATCTGGGGTTATTGATTTTTCTCCCAGTAATCTTGATTCCAGCTCCTTCTTCCTCCAGCCCAGCATTTCTCATGATGTACTCTGCATATAAGTTAAATAATCAGGGTGACGATATACAGCTTTGATGTACTCCTTTTCCTATTTGGAACCAGTCTGTTGTTCCCTGTCCAGTTCTAACTGTTGCTTCCTGACCTTCATGCAGGTTTCTCAAGAACCAAGTCAGGTGGTCTGGTATTCCCATCTCCTTCAGAATTTTCAACAGTTTATTGTGATCCACACATTTAAAGGCTTTGACATAGTCAATAAAGCAGAAATAGATGTTTTTTTCTGAAACTCTCTTGGTTTTTCAATGATCCAACGGATGTTGGCAATTTGATCTCTGACAGAATGTGGTCCACTGGAGAAGGAAATAGCAAACTACTTCAATATTCTTGCCTTGAACTCCCCATGAACTGTATGAAAAGGCAAAAAGATAGGACACTGAGAGATGAAATCCCCAGGTCAGTAGGTGCCCAGTATGCTACTAGAGACCATTGGAGAAACAAACCCAGAAAGAATGAAGGGATGGAGCCAAAGGAAAACCAACACCCAGTTGTGGATGTGACTGGTGATAGAAGCAAGGTCCAATGCTATAAAGAGCAATATTGCATAGAAACCTGGAATTGTAGGTCCATGAATCAAGGCAAATTGAAAGTGGTCAAACAGGAGATGGCAAGAGTGAACACTGACATTCTAGGAATCAGGGAACTAAAATGGACTGGAACAGGTTAATTTAACTCAGATGACCATTGTATCTACTATTGTGAACAGGAGTCCCTTAGAAGAAATAGAGTAGCCATCATAGTCAACAAAAGAGTCTGAAATGCAGTATTTGGATGCAATCTCAAAAACAACAGAATGATCTCTGTTCCTTTCCAAGGCAAACCATTCAGTATCACAGTAATCCAAGTTTATGCCCCATAACCAGTAATGCTGAAGAAGCTGAACGGTTCTATGAAGACCTACAAGACCTTTTAGAACTAACACCCCAAAAAAGATGTCCTTTTCATTATAGGGGACTGGAATGCAAAAGTAGGAAGTCAAGAAACATATGGTGTAACAGGCAAATTTGGCCTTGGAATACAGAATGAAGCAGGGCAAAGGCTAATAGAGTTTTGCCAAGAGAACGCACTGGTCATAGGAAACACCTTCTTCCAACAACACAAGAAAAGACTCTATACATGGACATCACCAGATGGTCAACATCAAAATCAGGTTGATTCTATTCTTTGAAGCCCAAGATGGAGAAGCTCTATACAGTCAGCAAAAACAAGACCGGGAGCTGACTGTGGCTCAGATTATGAACTCCCTATTGCCAAATTCAGACTTAAATTGAAGAAAGTAGGGAAAACCACTAGACCATTCAGGTATGACCTAAATCAAATCCCTTATTATTATACAGCAGAAGTGAGAAATCTATTTAAGGGACTAGAGCTGATAGACAGAATGCCTGATGAACTATGGGTGGAGGTTCATGACATTGTACAAGAGACAGGAATTAAGACCATCCCCAAGAAAAGGAAATGCAAAAAAGCAAAATGGCTGTCTGAGTAGGCCTTAAAAATAGCTGTGGATAGAAGAGAAGTGAAAAGCAAAGGAGAAAAGGAAAGATATACCCATTTGAATGCAGAGTTCCAAAGAATAGCAAGGAGAGATAAGAAAACCTTCCTCAATGATCAATGCAAAGAAAGAGAGGGGAACACATGTATACCTGTGGCGGATTCATTTTGATATTTGGCAAATCTAATACAGTTATGTAAAGTTTAAAAAAAAAAAAAAAGAAACAGAGGAAAACAATAGAATGGGAAAGACTAGATATCTCTTCAAGAAAATTAGAGATACCAAGGGAACAGTTCATGCAAAGATGGGTTCGATAAAGGACAGAAGTGGTATGGACCTAACAGAAGCTATTAAGAAGAGGTGGCAAGAATACACAGAAAAATTGTCTAAAAAATATCTTTATGACCCAGTTAATCATGATGGTGTGATCACTCACACTCACCTAGAGCCAGACATCCTGGAATGTGAAGTCAAGTGGGCCTTAGGAAGCATCACTACGAACAAAGCTAGTGGAGGTCATGGAATTCCAGTTGAGCTATTTCAAATCCTAAAAGATGATGCTGTTCAAGTGTTGCACTCAATATGTCAGCAAATTTGGAATATTCAGCAGTGGCCACAGGACTGGAAAAGGTCAGTTTTCATTTCAATCCCAAAGAAAAGCAATGCCAAGAATGCTCAAACTATCACACAGCTGCACTCATCTCACATGCTAGTAAAAGTTCTCCTTAATAGTCTGACAATATGACACATGCAATAAGGTTTATTATATTAATGTAGTGTAACATGAAATCAAAAATTAAACCACAAATACAATGAATAAATTAATATAGACCCTCAACAAATTAATAACAATAGTTCCCACATTTAAAATACTGGCAAATCATTGAAAAGTTTTTCTATATAAGTGTGTTAAAATTTATCAGTTTTAAATCAACCGCATTGTGGTAAATCCAAAAATAATTTGCCTATGAAAATGAAGTACATTTTTTCTAGTACTGATTAGTATATTATGGTACAAAACTCACAGATGCATTTGTCACACGTTGAGTTTCTGAAGAAGGATGATGTAGAATTGTATGACTTTAAAAAAAAATCCATTTGATGTATATTGAAATCCTACCCTATCAGTCCCTTAATGAACTGCTAGCAACACAATAATAGACAAAACAATATTTGGTGAGCTTATTTTGTCAGTTTAGAGGCCATAATAATCAGTTTTATTATTTTATAGAGAAACAAATGAAAATTCAGCAAGATTAGTGCCATAGACAAACTCACAGAGTATACAGTTTGCAACAAGAATAGGAAAATCACAAAAAAGTTATGACAGTGCAAAGAGAAGTGTTACCTAATTGGTCTATTGGACCCTTGCTTGGATCCTAATCTGAGTCAAGATCCTTTGTCTCAGCCAGGGAGTTTCTTTATCCTGTCTGATTGTCACAGAATGCATAGAATGAATCCTGATACTGGAACAGCACTAGCTTTATTCAGTGACCAAAGAATAGAGAAGAGGAATCTAGTTCACAAATGAAATCAATGTCTCAACCCAAACTAGGTGAAGACACCAAATATATGGTAGGGCTGTGGTACTAGGGAGGGATTTGGGAAAAGTTGGGAGAATATTCATGAATTGTGTTTGAACACCACTGTGATTTGGGCCTAGAACTGATGCAGCTCTCCTTATTAGTCCTTTTATGGACTTTCCCAGTCATTGTCATGTCAATCATCAACTGTCATGGTGCTGGTGGGTGTCATTTAGCATGCTAATGAATTACAATGAGCTCAAGGTCTCCTAGATTCAAATATTTTGTTCATCTTTGGGATACTTGGTTTCAACCAATTTTTAAAAAAATAAAATAAAATAAAAATATTTATTTATTTTTTTCTTTCTCTTTTCTTTTTATTTTTTTCTTTCAATCAACATTTTTTTAAATTTTATTTTATTTAACTTTACAATATTGTATTGGTTTTGCCATATATCAAAATGAATCTGCCACAGGTATACATGTGTTCCCCATCCTGAACCCTCCTCCCTCCTCCCTCCCCATACCATCCCTCTGGGTCGTCCCAGTGCACCAGCCCCAAGCATCCAGTATCGTGCATGGAACCTGGACTGGCGACTCGTTTCATATATGATATTATACATATTTCAATGCCATTCTCCCAAATCATCCCACCCTCTCCCTCTCCCACAGAGTCCAAAAGACCGTTCTATACATCAGTGTCTCTTTTGCTGTCTCGCATACAGGGTTATTGTTATCATCTTTCTAAATTCCATATATATGCATTAGTATACTGTATTGGTGTTTTTCTTTCTGGCTTACTTCACTCTGTATAATAGGCTCCAGTTTCATCCACCTCATTAGAACTGATTCAAATGTATTCTTTTTAATGGCTGAGTAATACTCCATTGTGTATATGTACCACAGCTTGCTTATCCATTCATCTGCTGATGGACATCTAGGTTGCTTCCATGTCCTGGCTATTATAAACAGTGCTGCGATGAACATTGGGGTACATATGTCCCTTTCAATTCTGGTTTCCTCAGTGTGTATGCCCAGCAGTGGGATTGCTGGGTCATAAGGCAGTTCTATTTCCAGTTTTTTAAGGAATCTCCACACTGTTCTCCATAGTGGCTGTACTAGTTTGCATTCCCACCAACAGTGTAAGAGGGTTCCCTTTTCTCCACACCCTCTCCAGCATTTATTGCTTGTAGACTTTTGGATCGCAGCCATTCTGACTGGTGTGAAATGGTACCTCATAGTGGTTTTGATTTGCATTTCTTTGATAATGAGTGATGTCGAGCATGTTTTCATGTGTTTGTTAGCTATCTGTATGTCTTCTTTGGAGAAATGTCTATTTAGTTCTTTGGCCCATTTTTTGATTGGGTCATTTATTTTTCTGGAGTTGAGCTGTAGGAGTTTCTTGTATATTTTTGAGATTAGTTGTTTGTCAGTTGCTTCATTTGCTATTATTTTCTCCCATTCTGAAGGCTGTCTTTTCACCTTGCTTATAGTTTCCTTTGCTGTGCAGAAGCTTTTAAGTTTAATTAGGTCCCATTTGTTTATTTTTGCTTTTATTTTCAATATTCTGGGAGGTGGGTCATAGAGGATCCTGCTGTGATGTATATTGGAGAGTGTTTTGCCTATGTTCTCCTTTAGGAGTTTTATAGTTTCTGGCCTTACGTTTAGATCTTTAATCCATTTTGAGTTTATTTTTGTGTATGGTGTTAGAAAGTGCTCTAGTTTCATTCTTTTACAAGTGGTTGACCAGATTTCCCAGCACCACTTGTTAAAGAGATTGTTTTTAATCCATTGTATATTCTTGCCTCCTTTGTCAAAGATAAAGTGTCCATATGTGTGTGGATTTATCTCTGGGCTTTCTATTTTGTTCCATTGATCTATATTTCTATCTTTGTGCCAGTACCATACTGTCTTGATGACTGTGGCTTTGTAGGAGAGCCTGAAGTCAGGCAGGTTGATTCCTCCAGTTCCATTCTTCTTTCTCAAGATAGCTTTGGCTATTTGAGGTTTTTTGTATTTCCATACAAATTGTGAAATAATTTGTTATAGCTCTGTGAAAAATACTGTTGATAGCTTGATAGGGATTGCATTGAATCTATAAATTGCTTTGGGTAGTATACTCATTTTCATACTTTACTTGGCTGAACCAGATCACAAAAGTGGCTAAAGGGTTCTTCTATCTTCCTTGCAGCATGCAGGATCTTTTAGTCATAGCATGCACCTCTTGACTGTGGTAGGTTAGATCTAGTTCCCTGACCAGGGATGTGGATCTGAGCCCCGTTCACTGGGAGCATGAAGTCTTAGCCGTGGAACCACCAGGGAAAACCTCAACCAGTTTTTCCAGTTTTTTTTTTTTTTTTTTTATTCCTTTGCAAGCTTCATCCTGAAGCTTAGATGAGAGAATTGGTTTCTATTAAGGAAAGGGCAGAGGTATGATTCTGGGGCAACAGTCTTAATAAAATGAATGGGTTGCAGCAAGGAAAGGGTGCGATTAATGACATTTAAAAAGAAAGGACACTGTAAAAGGTCATCTGGCAATAGTTGTGGCCTTTAGCGGAGAGGCTTTGCTGGTACAAAGTGAAATGGAAAAAAATAAAATCATAACACAACCTCTCATTCATCTCTCCCTTTGGTCTCCTGCTGGACTTCCAGTGTAACATGTGGCCTTAGACCAAAGCAAAAAGGCTATAGGGCTAAATAAATACATGGAACCACCCACCATCCTGAGGACCTAAACAGTGTATAGCAGTATAAAGAGTGAATTTGGATAGGCAAGTGAATAATATCCCATGTCTTCAACACTTTTTATCATCAACATCTCCTTCTTTACTTTACTTAGGTGAAACATTGCATTCCCCAGTTTTTAATCCTCTATTGTACAATCATATTCTTACTACCAACATGAAACCTAAAATATCAACTTTTCAGGGTTCTTTGTATAAGATAGCTGGGGGGAGGTTAGTAAAATGAAATAATGTATTGGGATAAAGCATTTCAGATTAGTCCTCTTTTTTTTATGTTTAGTCATTAGGCTTCGTATTATAATAATATCCACCTTCTTCCCTTTCCATGTTCTCTTTAATTTCTGCTGGACAGGGTCTTTCATTTAGTGGAGAAACCCAAATCTTCACTCCACATCATCCAGGTTTTTCAAAGCTTTATCTTTATTGGGACTACTGGGCAGGAAGAATTAAAAAGTACCACAGTGAATCACTTTGGTTAGGAAAAAAGAAAACAAAACAAAACAAAAAAAAACTTCGTTGTCTCTACAGTGAAGCAGTGAGCCAGTTTTATCTAGGTACAGTTAATACACAACCTTCTCATCTGTTGTAGGTTCAATAAATAAGGAACCCAAAATGACAGTCTTAGCTTCTAGGTTATCAAAATTGTTACTTCCCTGGTAGCTCAGATGGTAAAGCGTCTGCCTACAATGTGGGAGACCTGGGTTCGATCCCTGGGCCGGGAAGATCCCCTGGAGAAAGAAATGGCAACCCACTCTGGTATTCTTGCCTGGAAAATCCCATGGACTGAGGAGCCTGGTAGGCTACAGTCCATGGGTTCGCAAAGAGTCAGACATGACTGAGCTACTTCACTTCACTTCACTTCTCTTAGAGAAGCATTCTTTCTCTGGGCACAAGGAGCTCCTAGCTCACCAAGACTGTAGGGGGACAAAGGCAAATTTCTTTCACTCTATTGATAGTTTTAATTGTGTAATAAGCTACTCTCTCCTTTCGTTTCTTTACATTCTGTGTATTGACTAGATGTCAGCATAAAGAGAACTTTGGTTTAAGAAATATGCTTGGGGCTGGTGCACTGGGACGACCCAGGGGGATGGAATGGGGAGGGAGGAGGGAGGAGGGTTCAGGATGGGGAACACATGTATACCTGTGGCGGATTCATTTTGATATTTGGCAAATCTATTACAGTTATGTAAAGTTTAAAAATAAAATAAAATTAAATTAAAAAAAAAAGAAAAAGAAATATATCCTATCATGTGGGAAAAAACTTAGTTGTTCGGTTTTCTTAAATTAATTTTGTCTGGCCATTTTGTTAATGTCAGTTGTTTCTGAAAGATGGATAACCTTTAAATTTGTATGGGAATGAGACTGTTTTCTTACACAGTAGTCACGTTTGGATAATGTTACCCCTTGAAAACACAAAAATGATGAAAACATTCCTATTTTAAAAGTGTTCAATAGCTTCTCATTTACTCCAAACTAAAAGCTCAAAGCATTTAGTATAAACTACAAATGTAAGATCTGGCTTTAATTATTCTTTTTTGTTTTTATTCTCTACTAAGAATTTCTAGATTTTCCAATTAAAACTAGATTGGACTACATATCATTTACTTTCCCCAATTTTTGTCTCTATTTCTGAAGATACTTAATTTACCATTTCCACTTATCCAACTCTCATCATTAAAATTCAACTCAAAGACTAACTTTTCTAAATTTGCTAGGCCTGAAGGCAATTATATATTTTCCCCTTCCCTGTCTTGTTTTTCTCTGTCAAAATCTCTCTGAGAGCAGTCAATATAGGTATACAGTACAGGCAGACTTCCATTTATTGCATTTCACTTTATTGTACTTCATGTATATTTTATTTCTTATACATTGATGGTTTGTGGCAACCCTGCTTCTAGGAAGTCTACCCACACAGTGTTTCCAGAAATATTTTCTCAATCCATGTCTGTGTCACATTTTGGTACTTCTCAAAATATTTCAAACTCTTTCTTCTATTATTACATTTGCTGTGATCCATAGTCAGTGATCTTTGGTGTCACTATTGTAATTATTTTGAAGTGCTACAAGCCATGCCCATATAAGACAGCACACTTAATTGATAAATGTTCCATGTCCTGACTGCTCCACCCATCAGTCATTCCTCAGCGCCACCCCTTCTTTCTGTCTCTCATCAGGCTTCTCTGCTCCCAGAGGCACAACAATATTGAAATTAAGCCAATTAATAACTCTACAATAGCTTCTAATGTTCAAGTGAAAGAAAGACTTGCAAGTTTCTCAATTTAAATCAAAGCTAGAAATGATTAAGCTTGTAAGGATGACATGTTGAACCTGAGATAGTTTGAAAAGTAGGTCTCTTATGCCAAACAGTTAACAAAGTTGTGAATGCAAAGGAAAAGCTCTTGAAGGAAATTAAAAGTACTACTCCAGTGAGCACAAGAATGTAAGATAGCAAAACAGCCTTTTCCCTGATATGAAGACAGCTTTAGTGGTTTGGATAGAAGATCAAACCAGCCACAACACTGCCTTATGCCAAAGCTTGATCCAGAGCCATACTCTAACTCTTTTCAATTCTATGGAGACTTAGAGAGGAGAGAGAACTGCAGAAGAAAAGTTTGAAGCTACCAGAGATTTGCTCATGGAGTTAAGGAATGAAGCCATCTTCACAACATAAAATTGCAAGATGAAGGAACAAATGCTGATGTAGAAGTTGCAGCAAATTATCCAGAAGATCTAGCTTTAAAAAAAATGGACGAAAGAGGCTTCACTAAATAAGAGCAGCCATCAGCATGGAGGTAAGACCCTACACCAGCAAGAAAGATTATGACTCACTGAAGGCTCAGATAATGGTTAGTATTTTGTAGCAACAACACATTATTTAACTGAGATATGTATGTTGTTTTTTAGACATAATGCTACTGCAACATAATGGACTATAGGATAATAGACATAACTTGGGAAATCAAAAATCTTATGTGACTTGCTTTATTGCAGTATTCACTCTATTGCTCGTCTGGAACTGAATGCTCATACTTCCAAGTTATGACACTACCTCTGTGTAACTCAATGGTTCATTTCTAGTTTTAAGCTCCTTGAAGAAAGAGATCATATTGTATAATTTTGTGAACCATGGTATCAAGCTTACAAAGTTTTCATTAGTTCTTTGTTGATGTGAATTAATGCAAGTTTTTATATTAAAAAAGTAAGATCCAATCATAATAAAGATAAATCATACTTTATCATTAAATGCTACAATACGTTTTTCATCTTTTCTTAAGGTATCTTTGTAATAAAAAGAGCATTTGAGTGGTCCTATTTGCATTCCTGATGTTTTATAAAGCATATTTTATACTTCTCTGTTATCAAATTTTTTAGAAGAGACTGCTCCACAGAGAGAGACAAAATATCTTCAAAGCCTCCTGTTGATTTAGTGAACACTGAAAATACTTTTGAATAGGTTCCAACCAGTCCATTCTAAAGCAGATCAGTCCTGGGTGCTCATTGGAAGGACTGATGCTGAAGCTGAAACTCCAATACTTTGGCCTCTTCATGCGAAGAGGTGACTCATTGGAAAAGACCCTGATGCTGGGAGGGATTGCGGGCAGGAGGAGAAAGGGACGACAGAGGATGAGATGGATGGATGGCATCACCGACTCGATGGACATGAGTTAGAGTGAACTCCGGGAGTTGGTGATGGACAGGGAGGCCTGGCATGCTGTGATTCATGAGGTCGCAAAAAGTCGGACACGACTGAGTGACTGAACTGACTGAAAATACTTTTGAATAGGTTAGCAGAAGGCAATGGCACCCCAGTCCAGTACTCTTGCCTGGAAAATCCCATGCATGGAGGAGCCTGAAAGGCTGCAGTCCATGGGATCGCTGAGGGTCGGACATGATTGAGCGACTTCACTTTCACTTTTTACTTTCATGCATTGGAGAAGGAAATGGCAACCCACTCCAGTGTTCTTGCCTGGAGAATCCCAGGGACGGGGCATCCTGGTGGGCTGCCGTCTATGGGGTCGCACAGAGTCAGACACGATTGAAGTGACTCAGCAGCAGAGCTTATTTGCTGTCAATGATGATTAAATCAACAAATATTTCTTAAAATATGGATAAACCTACACTACAATAAAATAATAGCATTTTGCCCTAAGAGTGTATGACTTTTCAGTGACTAAAGCATATGTAATCATTTAATTCTACAAGAAATTTTGCTAAATACAAAAGCATGACAGTATTAAAAATATTTCAAAACTCTAGATCACTGTGCAAAAACATTCATTTGTATATATGTCTCCTCTTATTCTTCTATATTGCAAAGTGTGTATCCAATAGTTATATAAGGAAAAAAAAGCTGAAAGCTTCATCTCCAAAGACATTTTGAAAATTTTCAGTTATTTCCATTAGATAACAATAATTTGTCAGGAAATAATACAAAATTGGCTGAATATTATAGGTTTTTTATCAACAGTACACAAGATTGCAATGTTATATTAATTTAAATTTAACCAAAAGTTTAGTTAACTTAAGCCGAAAGTTTGTTAGTTAATACAATATTATGCTTTTATGTCTAATTTTTATTCTATTTTGAACTTCAATAATCTTTGTAATCATCTTGGCATCAAATATAAGGTTGATGGTGGGTATATTAAATTTTTGCTTTTAACTAAATTTTTAAAAAGTTAATAAACATAATTACTAGTAAATGTAAATGTGCTAACATTAAGAAATTTGGCAATTTGTATATATATATATAATTTATTTATTTGTTAATTCATAATGTTTTACTCAATTTTTTGCTCATTCAGCAAATACTTAATATTAATTCAAGCTATTTATTAGCACTGGAAGACTTTAGGAACACAATAATAAATAAAACAAATACAGACAATGATATTTAAATTTAATGAAGAATCTAAATAAATGATTGCAGAGAGATCAAAGGTACTAAGTGGACTCAATGGAGGGAGAGACAGAATAAGTTATAGGCAAATATGTAATTTAAATGATTAATAATACAAAGAAAAGCTAAGGATAAGTTTAAGAGGGTATAAGAGCAATCCTTATTTGGGATTTGAGAGCCAGATTAGGTATATTTGAAAAAAAAAAGTATAGGAAGTAATCAACTGAAAAGCAGGTCATTCCTTGGAATGGGAAGAATATTTTCTTTGATTCAATGACTACATTTTGTGTAAGAAACAAGGCAGGGTAGGGGGGTCCACAGTAAGACTGGTACATGAAGTAGAAAGTGGCAGTAACAGAGACAAGATTGGTGAGTTAAGCATGAATGGGAAATGGCAGAGAAGCAGGGAGCAAATATGTAGGCTTGTGAATTAGCCTACTTACTACAGGGAATTATTGAATTATTTGAATTATAGAAAGGTTGGAGTTTTGTGCTTATTGAAAAAACACTGGATAATAAATTGGAAGTGGGTTAAAACCTAAGGAACAAGACAGGAGAGACATCTTAGAGATCTTAAGTGTTCTTTGAAGCAAGATGATGGTAGTTGCACTAGAATGATGGCAGATATTGTGGAGCACAATGAATATAAGTATTTTAGATGTTAAATATCTACAAAATGTTGCTATTTAAAAGACTAAAGTAAGGAGGAAATGGACAGATAACATTATGTCAAAGGTAATCCTTAATTTTTAGAAAGAGTCAACCTGTTAGATGAAATAAAACTTATTGAAATGGAGAACACAGGTAGACTAAATTGCTTCACTAAATTGGTGAAAGCCTGGGTGCAGAGTAGGGGTGGGGAAGTGGTAGGATATTGTAGGGAGAGAGCAAATTAGCCAAGATGGCATGGTCAGGCTCTCTCATCCCACGTTTTGTAAATAATGACTATGTAACAGCTGAGATCATTTATAGCCCTGCACATGTGCATCTGGAGGTTTATGTAACAGCTGAGATCACTTATAGCATTCGGCAGGTGCATCACAAGGTACTCACTTGTTCACGGGATACTTTGTGCTATGCACATATGTAAGCTCCACCTAAAAAGTGGAGGCATTACTGCTGCATTACAGCTGTGCTCTTTGGCTCAGTCATGAGAGGAGAGCATGTAGGATGTCTGCTGGGCTAGCCACAGGAGAATAAACATGTCTGCAGTTCCTACAGCTCCTCCAGTCTTCTCCCAGACTCTTAGCTCATGCCTTGCCTACCCTGGGTTCAGTGAACAATGAGAACAGCAAGACAATTGGCATCATGAACAAGATCAGCAGCACAGATATAAAGAGATGAATCAGGCTGTCAGTTCTGAGCATATGAATTTTAAAGTGGCTAAGAAATAATTGTACAACTGGAGTTATTAATAATATAGTTGAATATGTGGATCTGGGTTTTTATAGATTAAAACTATAAGAGATAATACCAGATGTTTTTTAAAAGTTGTACATAAAATAATTCACTTAGAGACACCTGGTGGCTCAGACTATAAAGAATCCGCCTGCAATGTGGGAGACCTGGGTTTGATCCCTGGCTTGGGAAGATCCCCTGGAGGAGGGCATGGCAACCCACTTCAGTATTCTTGCCTGGAGAATCCACATGGACAGAGGAGCCTGGTGGGCTACAGTCCATGGAAACACAAAGAGTCAGACACGAGTGAGTGACTAAACACAGCTTAAACATACAGTGGACATGGAGAAAACAATAGACTCTGAGACAGACTTCAGGAATTCCAGTAATAATATATCAAGTTAAACAGCTATGAAAGAAAACTAAAAAACTAGTAATCTAAAACTAGTATCACAAAAGACATGTTTGTTCAATTGTGTTGAATTTTGCTAATTAGGTAAAAAGTCAAAGAAATAATTTTAAAATTAAGATTACTGATTCTTTTGTTTATGTTTCAGGTTAAAGACTTAAATAATTTGCCTCTATGTATCATGCCTAGAATTAAAAAGAGGAGGATTTGAAACATTAATGAGTTATATTGCATTAATAGATTTTAAGATAAAACCCTTAGAGAAGAATAAAATTGCAATGTATTTTCCTTATGAAATGAAACTGATCTATAACATTAATTAAATTTAGAAATTGTTTATATTTAATCAGTCATTACAGAATATTGCAATATTATTTGAATTTATGAAAAGAAAATAATACATAGGGCTGTTATCAATGCTATTAAGCTTGTAGGTTATAAAAGTCCATTAGTTTTTGATGATACTATTTAGAAGTAGCAAGTATTAAAGTTAATATTATAGTAGGTAAACTGCTAAAATTCTTATGTGTATTATAATTAGAGTTAAATTTATTAAGGATTAAATCTCAAATGATATTCAGAACAAAGAGAAATATTTTCTCCATAACCATTCTATGTTTTGCTTCAAATGTATTTGTTTAGTAGCAATTACTTGAATCAAAGCAAAATTAATCTCTTTCATCTGTAGTTAAAAAACACCCATGCAACTTTCACAGAATTCAAAGATACAGATACATGAAATTCTATTTTCTACCTACTCCTTAATGAAGGATTACCCAGAAAAGCACCAGTCTTACAAAAGCAGCTGCTAATATTTAGGGATAATCCTCTGTACTATATTAGTTTTGTCTTTTGGGATAGGAAATTGATTATCTGACCTTAACATAGTGAAGACTTTGCAGGTGTGTAGACTTCTACCTCAGATAGTTAATTAGTTATGTAAACAGTGAAAAATAATTAAAAGTGCAATACTGTTTTAGTTTGATCAGGAAAACACCAAAAAAATAAAAAAAATAGGCTTTATTTTTATTTTCCATAACAAGTTATGGATTAAAATGCTACTGCCTTAAATAATGCACTTTATGGTGACTTTTGACATTTTATAAGCATATTTATAAGCTTTTCAGCAAAGAGAGCTGATGGGAAAAGAACTGACACTAAATAAAATTACAAATCATGATGATTATGTTGTTCACCACTCTGAACAACAAAAACTCTTGTGTATATGTGATTTTAGTTATTTGCAAGACAGAATTTATAGTTTTCAAACACAGTAAATATTCAATCATAATTGGCAAAGTATTTTCTTTCTTTTACTTACAGTAACTTCTTAGTGTCTTATCAAGTCTTATGTTACAGTATAACATAGACTCTACTGAGAAGTCTATCGAGAAAAAAAAAATAGGTGTTTGCTTCTGCTGAGTACCCCATTCTACCAATCTAGACAATCACTCTGCTTTTTTTCTTATATTTATATAAGTATACATATATTATATATACTTACTTATATATAATATATATTATCCTGGAGAAGGGCAAGGCAACCCACTCCAATATTCTCGCCTAGAGAATCCCATGGACAGAGGATATGGGCAGGCTACAGTCCATAGAGTAGCAAAGAGTCAGACACTACTGATGCAACTTAGCGTGTCATGAAATATATTATATACGTATATAGTAGAACAGTCTTGCAAAATAGATATCAAGTCTATTTTCTGCATACACCCTGAGAATTCACACTCAAATTACTGTCTCCATGAAGTTTTCATTTTTTCATTTGCATTTTTTTTTGATCCAGGAAAATAACTTAAAATCATTGTTCACATTGGTAAAACTTGGTATTTAGCAGAAGGACATACTTATTTTTTCTCAATAATTGAGCATCCCTGGTGGCTTAGACAGTAAAGAATCTGACTGCAACGTGGGAGACCTGGGTTTGATCCCTGGTTCAGGAAAATCCCCCAGATAAAGGAATGGCTACCCACTTCAGTATTCTTGCTTGGAGAATTCCATGGACAAAGGAGCCTGGCAGGCTACAGTCCATGAGGTTGCAAAGAGTCAGACATGACTGAGCAACTAACACATTCACTTTCATTACATATTTATTTATATAGAGATATATTTATATTAAATATATGTATATATACAGTTATTCTATGAACAACACAGGCGTGAACTGCACCAGTCCACTTACATGCAGATTAAAAAAAAAAAAATATTGCAGTCCTACGCAATCAGTGATTTGTTCTATCTGAGGTTACAAAAGTATAGATATGAAGGGTTAACCTGTAAGCTATACTCTGATTTTCAACTGTACCTTGGTAACTAGGGAGTCAGTGCCTCTAACCCTCATGTTGTTCAAGGATCAACTGTGTAATTAAATATTATGTATTAAATGTATTAAGTATAAATACATTAAATATATAAATAAGTATATTAAAATAAATATATAATATTAAAAATATATGTAATATAAATTTGTATTTACTCAAACTGATACATTGCCAGTATGTTTCAAATTTTTCTTTTGAAAATGTGACTCTTTTCCTCTAAGTTTTTTCCTTAAAAATGTAAATTTCCAAATGTGGGAAAAGAGCAAATTAGCCCAGATAGTGTGTTCAGGCTATCTCGCCCCACATTTTGTAAATAATGATGATGTAACAACTGAGATCACTTGTAGCACTGTGCATGCACTTCATGAGGTACTTGCTTGGTTACAAGGTACTTTGTGCTGTAGGGAAATGTCAGCTTTGCCTAGAAAGCAGTGGCATATTACTGCTGCATCATGGCTGTGTCTGTTGAGTCACTCACGAGAGGAGAGAATATAGTATGACTATTGCTTTGACTGCTGCATCAGCCAGGAGAGAGGCTGTGTTATGGCTGCTGTGCCAGCCAGGAGAGAATAGTGTCTGCAGTTCCAATGGCTCCTCAAGTCTCCTTCCAGCCTCTTAACTTGTGCCTTGCCTACCCTGTGTTTAACGAACAATATGCCCAGTGAGATACAGCAAGACAATTGGTGCAGTGAACAGGATCAATGATACACCAAACATCCTAGATTGTTTTCTTTATCTTCACTCCTTACCTAATGTGGGCCAGAGGCTCTACTTTAACCTCCATCATTTAGCCATTATAAGCAGATATTCTATGCTCAACAATACAAATTATGTCTGCAGTGATTGCCAACTCCCTTGATTTAGTAATTGCTTTATTTTAGGTATCTATAGATTCCTCTTACTTTCTAGTTTGTTTAGATAGCCACTAAAACCAAGTTTGGCTCATTTTAGAGAAACAGTCCTAGTCATCTTAGGGCTACATTATCTATAATTAATGTTTCTGTAAACATTTTCAAGTCTTTTGTATCAACCCTAAAGTGTATGTCATCATGGGCTTAGTGGAAAAAAAAATTGCTAGGGTTGATTCCAGATAAAATGTACAATTCAAGAACCCAAAGCATTGGTTACAATTGTTGGGGCTCTGAAAGTTGCACCAACACCTACTAAGAGGCTTAAGTTGACAGTACCTCAACATGGGCTCCCAGATGACTGGTAGGTACTGGGGCTCCAAATTCAATGAAATAACTGAATCTAGTTCTTGTTTTTGAGGACTGTTATTCCAACATGATTGACTTGACCACAGCGACAGCCAAATGGCATTCTAAGAAATATTCAAGAGGATTGGACTGAAAAAGACATCCTAATTTTTTGACATGCATATTGCATGGAAGTTGCAGGATCTGGGGTCATTCCTTTCCTTTTTGCATTTGATAGACTGTTTCCAGAGTTAAGGAAAATATAGCTTAGACTATGGCAGTTTTGACTCAACTGCCTGAAGGACTGAACATTATGAATACGCTCACATAGTCTCAAAAAACTTTTTTGGCAAGCAAGCCTCTATATTTTGTTAGGCATTTTCACCTATCTCTGCTGGTAGAAGTTTGATAATGATATAGGCACAACTGATGCAACCAAAGCTTCTGGCTTGCCAACTAACAGGACACCATCTTTGCATGATATCTTAGAATATCAGATATGGAGTCACTTATGCTCAATCTGGACCAACCCACTTAGGGGAAAATTCCAAGGGAGTTTGTCTCACTAAAACTTCTTTGCATGAAGCTCTTCATTATCAAGACAAGATACTCATGATATCAGTACTCTGGTACTCATGATATAATGAAGGTCAAGCATGCAACTCATTAATTTCTATTATGTACACAGATGTGGAAGAAACAAAAATTTATTGGTTTGACCTAAAGGGTCTCACAACCAGGTTATGTTCATGTTTCTTCCCTACTATGAAATTTTCCCAAACCCCATACATTGAATTTGGTCAACCCTCACCCTTATTATGAGTCAGAAATTGTAACTTTGGTGTCCACAAGACAAAGTGTTATTTCCCCTGATTCCCAAAGTTACTCAGAATACACAGACAGGTGTTTATGGTCTTAAGTCCTCATTGTGGACAATATATCTTTGAGCTACCTCTAGTCATCTTTTTCTCTGAAGTAGGTTAGATCAGAATAGAGATAGGAAGGGGTCAGGAGTGCAGAGAAGAGTGGTTTCTTACTGGTAAACAAGGCTTTTTCCTTACAGTGGCATTCCTTCCAATACTCTATTAAAAAAGCCTGGCCAAAACAGAGTTTATGAGTTGAGGTCTGATATCACAAAGTGTGGCAATATGATGGATTTGAAGCCAATAAAAACTAAATCAATAACTGGCATGGTCTATCCTTTTGCTACTCACCTTTTATATATACCATTCTTCAAACCTAGCAAGATGTAGCTATTCCTCTTTCAATAATAGTTCCACTTTCTCCCCAAAATAGGGAGTCAAAGAGTCTCAGTAGTAATTTTACCAATCTCCAGGTAATTCGTCAATTTCTATCAAAGTATTACTGAACAAAAATAACCAAATCTTGTAGCACTTTAACAGAAATTTAGTAGTAATTAAAAGACTAAACAGTGAAGCTAACTTCTAACACATAGTAATAAAATAAAATTGGGAAGAACCACAAAGAAGAAAAAGATTTGATATCTGTACACAGATACTGCTAACAAGCAAAAAATAAATATACAAAGGTACTAAAGTCATCATTCTGAGGTCATGGTTGGTGGCCATGGCTTCCTTTTCCTATCATCCATTTCACATTTCCTTAGACCTTAGCAAAATCTTCAGATGGCTTGAGTTCCTTATCATATAGAATTACATAAATCTCTTTTGAATTATCTGGCTTCAAAATTTCTGCCTTTTTTGATGATGTAATTTCCTAGTAGTCTTAACCATTTGAAAATAGAAGGGCTAAAATGTGCCCTGAAAGAATTTCCTGGCCTTGGACATATTTTTTCTTGTCTTCATTGTATGTGTATATGTTAAGTATCTTCAGTCATGTCCAACTCTTTGTGACCCTATGGACCATAGCCCAGGCAAGAATACTGGAATGAGTTGCTATGCCTTCCTCCAGGGAATTTTCCTAACCCAGGAATAGAACCAACTTCTCTTATGTCTCTTGTATTGGTAGATGGGTTCTTTACTACTAGCACCACCTGAGAAGCTCCTTCATTGTATAGCACAATCCAATTCTCTGAGTAAACAGCACCAATCTTTCCACCCAATTGTGTAAGCCCTTTTTTGACATGTTGATTCAGTGGCTTATGGGTTCCAAAACAACTAGGTGTTGGTCTCATCTTCCAATTCAATAGATTCATTATTGTATACACTAGTGGGAGCATTACCCAAGTGAGAACTAAGATCTCCAAACTATCAGAGATAAAATAAAATTGGTACAAGAAACAAATCTTTTGTGAGTGATATTAGGAATAATAGAAGAGTCATACACACTTCTACCTCTTGATTCCCAGAACCATGGCAAATGTGAAGCTACTCTCTATAGATTAAATGAGAGTGATGAAGAAAGAAGACCATTGCCCAAGGACTAAGATTCAAAATCTCTTAGAAGAGGGTTTGATAAACAAAAAAGCAAAATGAAACAACAACAACAAAAATAAAACCTTACTGGTGTCAATGCAAATTGCCTTAGAGTACAGACTAGAGTTAATCCATGGATGTTACCCAGGGTTGCCACGAGGTATGTGGTAGGGCACATAATATTTATAGAAGTGGTCACGAGGTCGGGAAGAGTTGATGGAAATTATAGCAAGAACTGCTGTGGAAGTGCTTGCTGCTGCTGCTAAGTCGCTTCAGTTGTTTCCGACTCGGTGCGACCCCAGAGATGGCAGCCCACCAGGCTCCCCTGTCCCTGGGATTCTCCAGGCAAGAACACTGGAGTGGGTTGCCATTTTCTTCTCCAATGCATGAAAGTGAAAAGTGAAAGTGAAGTCTCTACTTGATTGAAAAACAGGTAACTTAGGACACATAGCCAGAGAGGGTCTATGGCAGTCTTGACCAAGTGTTTATCTGAGTGGTTGTAGCAACTTATTCATAGAAATAGACCACTGACCAAGAGAATGTGTCTTGAGATGATCTCTATATAGGCTCTTAGGGGCAGGGAGACAAGGACCTGATAGCTTGAATGAAAACAAACTTATATAAAAGCATCCTCTGAACTGGGAGTCTATGAGGTCTATTAATACTGGGGGGAAATAAATAATTGAAGGTAAATCTCCTGCCAACCCAGAAAATCTCTCCCAAAAAAGTAGAAGATAAATAAAAATAGTTTTTATTACTGAAAGAACATTAAACTAGAATGAGATGTGCATTACAGGCAACCCCTAAAGAGTTTCAAAGATACCAAAGAATTTTACCTTTTTATGTAGCCAAGTGATACATTGTATAATGTGTTTTTTCCCCAAATAATAATTAATCATTGAGTGAGAGGGCTGAATAGCACCAATTGTTACATATCAGTTCAGTTCAGTTCAGTTCAGTCACTCAGTCCTGTGCGACTCTTTGTGACCCCATGAATCACAGCATGCCAGGCCTCCCTGTCCATCACCAACTCCCGGAGTTCACTCAGACTCATGTCCATCGAGTTAGTGATGCCATCCAGTCATCTCGTCCTCTGTCGTCGCCTTCTCCTCCTGCCCCCAATCCCTCCCAGCATCAGGGTCTTTTCCAACGAGTCAACTCTTCACATGAGGTGGCCCAAGTACTGGAGTTTCAGCTTTAGCATCATTCCTTCCAAAGAAATCCCAGGGCTGATCTTCAGAATGGACAGGTTGGATCTCCTTGCAGTCCAAGGGACTCTAAAGAGTCTTCTCCAACACCACAGTTCAAAAGCATCAATTCTTCAGTGCTCAATCTTCTTCACAGTCCAACTCTCACATCCATACATGACCACAGGAAAAACGATAGCCTTGACTAGACGGACCTTTGTTGGCAAAGTAATGTCTCTGCTTTTCAATATGCTATCTAGGTTGGACATAACTTTCCTTCCAAGGAGTAAGCGTCTTTTAATTTCATGGCTACAGTCACCATCTGCAGTGATTCTGGAGCCCCCAAAAATAAAGTCTGACACTGTTTCCACTGTTTCCCCATCTATTTCCCATGAAGTGATGGGACCAGATGCCATGATCTTCGTTTTCTGAATGTTGAGCTTAAAAGCCAACTTTTTCACTCTCCACTTTCACTTTCATCAAGAGGCTTTTGAGTTCCTCTTTACTTTCTGCCATAAGGGTGGTGTCATCTGCATATCTGAGGTTATTGATATTTCTCCCAGCAATCTTGATTCCAGCTTGTGTTTCTTCCAGTCCAGCGTTTCTCATGATGTACTCTGCATAGAAGTTAAATAAGCAGGGTGACAATATACAGCCTTGATGTACTCCTTTTCCTATTTGGAACCAGTCTGTTGTTCCATGTCCAGTTCATAATAGTTCATGCTAAATAATTTGGTGATTGGAGTAGCCCTTTGTTTTGCTAAATACTTTTAAAAGAAAAAAATTATAATTTGGGCGAGATAAATTAGTTTTGCTATTTGGAAACTAGGTTATATAGCTGATATCTTGCTTGATAATTAAATTTCAAAGAGATGACTCCTAGGCCTTGACTAGGTTGCCAGTGTCCTGGGTTACTCATTTACTGTTTTAAAAGATAAAATGTGTATATTTCAAAGAAACAAACAAACAAACAAACAAAAATACACATTTTCTAAAGTAAATGCCCTAAGAAAAGGCAGGTTGGGGGTAGTCTCTTATTTTCAACAGGGAGAATTAAGCCATTATATATATATATATGATATATATATATATATAATTGTATTTATTTAATTTTTTTGTGTGACATATTTGTTACTGCATGGACTTTTCTATAGTCGAGGCAAGCAGGAGCCACTCTCTAGTTGTGGTATGTGGGCTTCTCACAGTGGTGGCTTCTCTTGTTGCTGAGCATGGGCCTCGAGGGTGCACAGGCTTCAGTAGTTGTGGCACGTGGGCTCAGTAGTTGTAGCTCCCAGTCTCTAGAGCACAGGCTCAGTAGTTGTGATGCATTGGCTTAGTTGCTCCACAGCATGTGGGATCTTCCCAGACCAGAGATTGAACCCATGACTCCTGCATTGGCAGGCAGATTCTCTACCCCTGAGCAATGGGGGAAGCCCAAGCTTCTTATTTTTGATTTGTATTTTCCCTTACAGTGTGATCATCAATGGACCTCAGCAACCATGCTCCATAACAGAAAAAAAATGAAAAACTTGTAGCAGGACCAGAAATGGAAAAATAAGTGATATGCTACCTCTGTCTCCTTACAAAAATACTTTAATTCTTTCTCTTGACAAAGCTGAATATTTTTGCTAGGTGTAAAGATACCTATTTCAGAGGATATTGCTTGAGTATTGCAAACATAACAAAGAAGTGTAGATTAGGAGTTGAGAGGCAATAAATTGATACCATATCCAGACACTGTACACAATTGTCTCTACAATTTATTTTTTAAATAATAAAAATGGTGCACTGGTATGACCCAGAGGGATGGTATGGGGAGGAAGGTGGGAGGGGGGTTCAGGATGGGGAACATGTGTACACCCGTGGCGGATGCATGTTGGTGTATGGCAAAACCAATACAATATCGTAAAGTAAAAATAATAATATTAAATCCTAAATCTTACATCGTAAAAGTATATAGACATATATGTTATCACTCTTCACAGCTGCAAAGTCTATATTGTGGGGTGGTGATATAGTTTATCCAAACTATTGATGGATAACAACTTGTATCCAAGATGCACTGTTTAAAATTACAAATACTACTGAGCCAGATATGCTTAGGCATATGTATTTTAGGACTTTTGCCAGTGTATCTTAGGATAGATTTCTTTAAATAAGACGTCAGTGTAAAATGGGAAATGCGTAAGTAATTTGACAAATTCCTCCTCACGTTGACTGTAAAGTTTTGCTTCCCCAACAACAAAAATTTTGAGTTCTTGCTTCACTTTAACCTTGGCAACAATTTATTTTTGCAAACTTTTGAATGCTTGCCAATTTTATAGATAAGATGGTATATAAGCAAAGCTTTAATTTACTTTCATATTTAGCTATATCATTTAATTATCATTCAGGGAGTTTATTGTTGTCAATTGTAGTCAGTAAAAGAAGTGAACTTGGAATTTGATTTGGAATAAAACCCTAAATAAGCTTATTTTATTCTCCTAGACATATGTATCTCTTTATTTTCAAATATATATTTTAACAACAACAAGGCAACTATTAATGGGTAACATGTATCTCAGAAACATAGTTATTAGACAAATCAATGATATAGAAACATTAAAATGTATTAACAGATTCAAGAGGGTTGCAAAGTAAGCTCAGAACTCATAAAAATACAGAGATAAATACTAGAAAAATTATATGAGATGTAGAAAAACAAAAAGTAATATTGGTGAATCTTGATGAGAAAAAAAAAAAAAAAACTAAGTTAAAATGAGAAATCAGAAGGCTCAGAATAGCAATGCTGTTTAGATATATCTGACATCTAAGATGAATTGCTGACCTGTCATAAAAGTAGGAGAGTATAGGATACAAATTCTTCTTTCCAAAAGCATCTACTTACAATAAGTTTCAACAAGTAAATCTATATTTAGAAATATAAATGATAGCACATTAGTACAGTAAAGTATATTAAAAACAGTATAGCAGAGTATAGTCAATCAACTATAATTCAATAAAAAATAATCAAAACAAAGAAACATGAGCTATGGACAATTTTCATAAGGAGAGAACAAACACAGCACAACAAAATTGCCCTTTTTAAGCATATCTTTCATGCTACTCAACCACAGCTAAACTTTCTTTAACTATTTTTTTTTTAATTTTTTGCGTGATAAATTATATAGTCTATTTCTTCTTCCACATCTCACTTCAAAAGATTACTGGTTTTGAAACTTACTTTTCTTAGGGTATGTATACTTGTTTTAATTTTTAGAAATAGATGATTTTGACTGCAAATATCTACTATAGCATTATAATTGTAAACTCATCGATATCAAATCAAACTCAAATGAACTTATATTTGCCCACTTAGTTTCAAAACTGACATGGGTAAAATCCAGTCCTACATTCATTTGAAAGGAATGCATACTATAAGTAGTGTGAGTTAAGTGATAGGTAAGAGCCTTGTTTATGAGCACAAAAACAAGCAAACAAACAAAAAAAAAGCAGAAAATAAAATTTAGTAATAATTGATACAAGCTGTCAGATATTTTTCACCATCAGTTTTTATATGGGTATAAATCTCAGATAATATCTCTGAAAGTATTATGTCTTCCCCAATTCCATTCACCTCAGTCTCAGCAGAAAAAAAATACACAAAGCAGGAAAATAATATTCCTAATATTTAGAAATAAATATATTTTAAATATAATTATGTGGCTTGGGTTATTGCCCTTTCAATCAAAATTTTAATTTTAATTGGACTTAAGTGTAAATTTTTACAGTGAATTTCAGAAACATCAACTATATATACACAGAAAGGAAAATTTGACCTAATTTCTCCATGTGAAGAAAGCCTGGCTTTTATTAAAACATACAGTGGAATCATCAGTGTAATTCAATGGCCTTTTAAAAAAAGCAGATGTAAACTTATGCTTAAGTTATACAATAATATCTTAGCCGGTGACTCAGTAGTAAAGAATCCACTTGCAATACAGGAAATGCCAGTTCAATCCCTGGGTTGGGAAAATCCCATGGAGAAGGAAATGGCAAATTGCTCCAGTATTCTTGCCTGGAAATCCTCTTGGACAGAGGAGACTGGAGGACTACAGTCCATGAGGTCGCAAAGTGTAGGATATGACTGAGCAACTAAACAACAGCAACGAAAGAAGAAAGTAGCCTCATTATATAACCAGATGGTATAATTCTCCATGTAAAGAGTTTATTACAATGCTAATTTGAGATTATTCCAAAAACTAAGATCATGGCATCTGCTCCCATCACTTCATGGCAAATAGATGGGGAAACAGTGGAAACAGTAAGAGACTTCATTTTTGGGGGGCTCCAAAATCAATGCAGATGCTGATTGCAGCCATGAAATTAAAAGATGCTTACTTATTGGAAGGAAAGTTATGAGCAACCTAGGTAGCATATTCAAAAGCAGAGACATTACTTTGTCAACAAAGGTCCATCTAGTCAAGACTATGGTTTTTCCAGTAGTCATGTATGGATGTGAGAGTTGGACTATAAAGAAAGCTGAGTGCTGAAGAATAGACACTTGAACTGTGGTGTTGGAGAAGACTCTTGAGAGTCCTTTGAACTGCAAGGAGATCCAACCAGTCCATCCTAAAGCAGATCAGTCCTGGGTGTTCATTGGAAGGTCTGATGTTGGAGCTGAAATTCCAATACTTTAGCCACCTCATGCAAAGAGCTGACTCATTTGAAAAGACCCTGATGCTGGGAAAGGTTGAGGGCAGGAGGAGATGGGGATGACAGAGGATGAGATGGTTGGATGGCTTCACCAACTCAATGGGCATGAGTTTGGGTAGGCTCCAGGATTTGGTGTTGGACAGGGAGGCCTGGCGTGCTGCAGCTCATGGGGTCGCAAAGAGATGGACACGACTGAGTGACTGAACTGAACTGAACTGATCGGAAAATAAAAACACTTTTCTTTGTGATATGGTTACTCTAAATCAGATATTGATTAAGTGTAGACAGGTCTCAAAGATTATGACCAGGTGTAGCGTCTCTTAAGATGTATAAACACAGATGAAATGAATGAATTAATAAAGATTTGCATTTGAAACATGACAACTGAGAGGTTGACTATTATCTCAAATGATACTAGAGAAAAAATGAGTTCGGCTTGACATTAAGTTTTTCTAATATATAAAGCAATATTCAATGGGTATAATCTTAGTGATAAAATGTGTTTAAATGTGAGTGGATTGGCCATCTCATTTCTTAATTTTTTTTCTTTTCTTTTAATCAACCTGTAGGAGGTCATTTGCTTGAGGCAGAAGGTACATGGATCTGGAAGATACAGTTCCTGCTCCCAAGTTTATATTAATCTATTTCTGTAGAAGAAATTTCAGTGCCCTTTTGCTAAGAAGCCTTTTATTGTTCTGTTTTGCTTTGTTTTGCTTTTAAGAATCAGTTCAGTTCAGTCGCTCACTCAAGTCCAACTCTTTGCGACCCCATGAATCGCAACACGCCAGGCTTCTCTGTCCATCACCAACTCCCGGAGTTCACTCAGACTCACGTCCATCAAGTCAGTGATGCCATCCAGCCATCTCATTCTCTGTCGCCCCTTCTCCTCCTGCCCCCAATCCCTTCCAGCATCAGAGTCTTTTCCAATGAGTCAACTCTTCGCATGAGGTGGCCAAAGTACTGGAGTTCTAGCTTTAGCATCATTCCTTCCAAAGAAATCCCAGGGCTGATCTCCTTCAGAATGGACTGGTTGGATCTCCTTGCAGACCAAGGGACTCTAAAGAGTCTTCTCCAACACCACAGTTCAAAAGCATCAATTCTTCAGCACTCAGCCTTCTTCACAGTTCAAATCTCACATCCATACATGACTACAGGAAAAACGATAGCCTTGACTAGATGAACCTTTGTTGACAAAGTAATGTCTCTACTTTTGAATATGCAATCTAGGTTGGACATAACTTCCCTTCCAAGGAGTAAGAGTCTTTTAATTTCATGGCTGCAGTCACCATCTGAAGTGATTTTGGAGCCCAATAAAATGAAGTCTGACACTGTTTCCACTGTTCCTCCATCTATTTTCCATGAAGTGAAGAGACCAGATGCCATGATCTTCATTTTCTGAATGTTGCGCTTTAAGCCAACTTTTTCACTCTCCACTTTCACTTTCATCAAGAGGCTTTTGAGTTCCTCTTCACTTTCTGCCATAAGGGTGGTGTCATCTGTATATCTGAGGTGATTGATATTTCTTCCAGCAATCTTGATTCCAGCTTGTGTTTCTTCCAGTCCAGCATTTCTCATGATGTACTCTGCATATAGATTAAATAAGCAGGGTGACAACATACAGCCTTGAAGTACTCCTTTTCCTATTTGGAACCAGTCTGTTGTTCCATGTCCAGTTCTAACTGTTGCTTCCTGACCTGCATACAGATTTCTCAAGAGGCAGGTCAGGTGGTCTGGTATTCCCATCTCTTTCAGAATTTTCCACAGTTTATTGTGATCCACACAGTCAAAGGCTTTGGCATAGTCAATAAAGCAGAAATAGATGTTTTTCTCAAACTCTCTTGCATTTTCCATGATCCAAGGATTGTTGGCAATTTGATCTCTGGTTCCTCTGCCTTTTCTAAAACCAGCTTGAGCATCTGGAAGTTCATGGTTCACGTATTGCTGAAGCCTGTCTTGGAGGATTTTGAGCATTACTTTACTAGCATGTGAGATGAGTGCAATTGTGCGGTAGTTTGAGCATTCTTTGGCATTGCCATTCTTTGGGATAGGAATGAAAATTGACCTTTTCCAGTCCTGTGGCCTCTGCTGAATTTTCCAAATTTGCCGGCATATTGATGTGCACTTTCACAGCATCATTTTTCAGGATTTGAAATAGCTCAACTGGAATTCCATCACCTCCACTAGCTTTGTTCGTAGTGATGGTTCCTAAGGCCCACTTGACTTCACATTCCAGGATGTCTGGCTCTAGGTCAGTGATCACACCATCATGATTATCTGGATCATGAAGATCTTTTTTGTACAGTTCTTCTGTGTATTCTTGCCACCTCTTCTTGATATCTTCTGCTTCTGTTAGGTCCCCACCATTTCTGTCCTTTATCGAGCCCATCTTTGCATGAAATGTCCCCTTGGTATCTCTAATTTTCTTGAAGAGATCTCTAGTCTTTCCCATTCTGTTGTTTTCCTCTATTTCTTTGCATTGATCACTGAAGAAGGCTTTCTTATCTCTTCTTGCTATTCTTTGTAACTCAGCATTGAGATGCTTATATCTTTCCTTTTTTCCTTTGCTTTTCACTTCTCTTCTTTTCACAGCTATTTGTAAGGCCTCCCCAGACAGCCATTTTGTTTTTTTGCATTTCTTTTCCATGGGGATGGTCTTGATCCCTGTCTCCTGAACAATGTCATGAACCTCATTCCATAGTTCATCAGGCACTCTATATATCAGATCTAGGCCCTTAAATCTATTTCTCACTTCCACTGTATAATCATAAGGGATTTGATTTAGGTCATACCTGAATGGTCTAGTGGTTTTCCCTACTTTCGTCAATTTCAGTCTGAATTTGGTAATAAGGAGTTCATGATCTGAGCCACAGTCAGCTTCTGGTCTTGTTTTTGCTGACTGTATAGAGCTTCTCCATCTTTGGCTCCAAAAAATATAACCAATCTGATTTTGGTGTTAACTATCTGGTGATGTCCATGTTTAGAGTCTTCTCTTGTGTTGTTGGAAGAGGCTGTTTGCTATGAACAGTGAATTTTCTTGGCAAAACTATATTAGTCTTTGCCCTGCTTCATTCTGTATTCCAAGGCCAAATTTACCTGTTACTTCAGGTGTTTCTTGACTTCCTACTTTTGCATTCCCGTCCCCTATAATGAAAAGGACATCTTTTTTGGGTGTTAGTTCTAAAAGGTCTTGTAGGTCTTCATAGAACCATTCAACTTCAACTTCTTCAGCATTACTGGTTGAGGCATAGACTTGGATTACTGTGATATTGAATGGTTTGCCTTGGAAACGAACAGAGATCATTCTGTCGTTTTTGAGATTCCATCCAAGTACTGCCTTTCGAACTCTTTTGTTGACCATGATGTCTACTCCATTTATTCTGAGGGATTCCTGCTCACAATAGTAGATATAATAGGCATCTGAGTTAAATTCACCCATTCCAGTCCATTTTATTTTGCTTATTCCTAGAATGTTGACGTTCACTCTTTTCATCTCCTGTTTGACCACTTCCAATTTGCCTTGATTCATGGACCTGACATTCCAGGTTCCTATGCAATATTGCTCTTTACAGCATTGTACCTTGCTTCTATCACCAGTCACATCCACAGCTGGGTATTGTTTTTGCTTTGGCTCCATCCCTTCATTCTTTCTGAAATTATTTCTCCACTGATCTCCAGTAGCATATTGGGCCCCTTCTGACCTGGGGAGTTACTCTTCCAGTATCCTATCATTTTGCCTTTTCATACTGTTCATGGGGTTCTCAAGGCAAGAATACTGAAGTGGTTTGCCATTCCCTTCTCCAGTGGACCACATTCTGTCAGATCTCTCCACCATGACCCGCCCATCTTGGGTTGCCCCACGGGCATGGCTTAGTTTCATTGAGTTAGACAAGGCTGTGGTCCTAGTGTGATTAGATTGACTGGTTTCAGTGTGTCTGTCCTCTGATGCCCTCTTGCAACACCTACCGCCTTACTTCAGTTTCTCTTACCTTGGGCGTGGGGTATCTCCTCATGGCTGCTCCAGCAAAGCGCAGCCATTGCTCCTTACCTTGGACGAGGGGTATCTCCTCACCACCGCCCTTCCTGACCTTCAACATGGGATAAGAATACTCCTTCCCCAACGTACAGCATACTGATGCACACACAAAAATAGAAAAATTATTCATTATTGTTAATTTTTTAGTACCTAGCATATATTTCACCTGGACAGAAATATTTAGATTAAATTTCAATTATAGTATTTGTTTCATTTGAAAGAATTTTTGTTTTCCTTTCTTTTACCTTGTTCCTTTTAAGAGTATGTCAACTTTCATGTACATATCCCTCATGCTTAAACTGTAAAGCATGGAATAGATATACTAAATTCTAATATCCTTTATCACTTTACAAATTCTGTCATGTGTGTTTGTTTTTCTATTTGTAGTTTATCTGGGGAAATACAGATAACATTTATGATCTTTACTTGCTCATATGAGAATCACTGCTGTTAAAATATCCTGAAAACAACATTTCAAATAAAGCCAAAAATAATTTGCCCCATGCTGTTGTCATCTTGTGTGAGACTTAAATAAGAAATAACTGAAATAAAAGCTACCAATAATGCCTAGAAAACTGAAGTGAAACATAAACTCAACCATGACTGCATAAGTACATTTCCCCCCCATGGCTCTAACATGAGAAGAAGACAATAATATGTGAGATAGAATTTCTAGATATCACAAAACACACAGATTTTAATTCTAAATATAGTCAGTCAGTCAGTTAGCTCAGTTACTCAGTCTTGTCTGACTCTTTGCGACCCCATGAATCACAGCACGCCAGGCCTCCCTGTCCATCACCAACTCCAGGAGTTCACGCAAACTCATGCCCATTGAGTCAGCAATGCCATCCAGCCATCTCATCCTCTGTTGTCCCCTTCTCCTCCTGCCCCCAATCCCTCCCAGCATCAGGGTCTTTTCCAATGAGTCAACTCTTCGCATGAAGTGGCCAAATTATCGGAGTTTCAGCTTCAGCATCAGTCCTTCCAATGAACACCCAGGACTGATCTCCTTTAGGATGGACTGGTTGGATCTCCTTGCAGTTCAAGGGATTCTCAAGAGTCTTCTCCAATACCACAGCTCAAAAGCAGCAATTCTTTGGTGATCAGCTCTCTTCACAGTCCAACTCTCACATCTATACATGATCACTGGAAAAACCATAGCCTTGACTAGACGAACCTTTGTTGGCAAAGGAATGTCTCTGCTTTTCAATATACTATCTAGGTTGGCCATAACTTTCCCTCCAAGGAGTAAGCGTCTTTTAATTTCATGGCTGCAATCACCATCTGCCATGATATTGGAGCCTCAGAAAATAAAGCCTGACACTGTTTCCACATCTATTTCCCATGAAGTGTTGGGACCAGATGCCATGATCTTTGTTTTCTGAATGTTTAGCTTTAAGCCAATTTTTTCACTCACCTCTTTCACTTTAATCAAGAGGCTTTTTAGTTCTTCACTTTCTGCCATATGGGTGGTGTCATCTGCATATCTGAGGTTATTGATATTTCCCCCGGCCATCTTGATTCCACCTTGTTCTTCTTCCTGCCCAGCGTTTCTCATGATGTACTCTGCATAAAAGTTAAATAAACAGGGTGACAATATACAGCCTTGACATACTTTTTTTCCTATTTGGAATCAGTCTGTTGTTCCATGTCCAGTTCTAACTGTTGCCTCCTGACCTGCATATAGGTTTCTCAAGAGGCAGGCCAGGTGGTCTGGTATTCCCATCTCTTTCAGAATTTCCCACAGTTTATTGTGAGCCATACAGTCAAAGGCTAAATATAGTAAGAATTTATAAAATGGTTCATTTCTCTAGTTTCTTGTCTTTATATAATTGAGCATTGATGCACTAATGACATACTAAGTGGTGATCCATTGAATGTCATATTCTTAAAAATTCAAAGAAACACGTCTGAAAAATTGAACTTTTTATGATAAATGAGTGTCAATATTAGAAGTATACTTTCACATTTTTCTTGTTTCTATCAAAATTACTATATATTTATTGCAGGATCATAGACATTATCTTTTAGAATAATATTTTTGAAAATTTTTGATGGCTATAAGGATCATTTTTCTTCAAAAGTTTTGCTCTATTTTCCATGTTTCAAAATATGAAATCCAAGGGTCATGTTAATGCAGTTCCTGCTGGAATAGAAAGAAAGTCAGCAAACATCAAGCTGATTACACTTTGATTCAGAGTTCTCTTGAAGGACATGGAAGAACAATAAAAGTCATTCATTTAAGCAAAATCTTTAGTTTCATTTGTAATATTATCTTATTTTATAGAATCAAAAATGTAATTAAAATGATATCATCAATAAAGGTGTCATTTGGGAAGGTGATTATTAGTAATTAAAAACTGAGATGATCTATTTACTCTCATATCTAATCTCTTGTTTGGACATTTGCAAGAGAGCAATAGTATTGGAAGCCTAGTTTCAACATGAGATTCATGCACTGATAACTATGTAACATAAAGACAATTCAGAGTAGTTCTGTAAGAACTGCTTTATATTTAAATTTATGTTTTATATTCACTATGTGATTTTCTCTTGTGAAGTCCGTAGGAATCTGACTCAAGTTGTTCTTTGCCTAATGAGAAATGAGACACACATACAACTACTTTTGGGGACTATTGCCTTATTATGTGAATCACAAATTTTTAAATTAGTAATCTCAATATCTAAAATTTTGGTATACAATAGACTGAAAATAAATGGGTACTGTATGACTCCCTTGCTTTGTGTTTAAATATTTCTTAGCCTGTGATTGATTTTGAAGTTAATTCAGCTTTTTTTTTTAATAATTAATTGTGAACTAGGAACTAAACATTCAAAGTTTTCAAGGTGTCATTAAACTATTTTAGCAGTTGCATTTTATATTTATACATCTTAGTCTGTTTTAGCCTCATAGCAACTTTATTAAATTGGTACAACATGTTTAGACAAGAGATATGCCAAGGAAAAATTACCTCAGATCTAACTGTTGGTTTATAATCTGATACAGTTGGGATTATAAAGTAGGTTTGTATGGCTCAAATACTTTATTCTTTCCACTATATAATAAAAATAAATAAATAAATCAGGAACTATTTACTATTAAAAGTTGGCTTTGTAATATTTTCAAGACCCAGAAAACCATGATGGTGTGCTCACTCACCTAGAGCCAGACATCCTGGAATGTGAAGACAAGTGGACTTTAGGAACATCACTATGAACAAAGATAGTGGAGGTGATGGAGTTCCAGTTGAGCTATTTCAAATCCCAAAAGATGATGCTGTGAAAGTGCTGCACTCAATATGCCAGCAAAGCTGGAAAACTCAGGAGTGGCCACAGGACTGGAAAAAGTCTGTTTTTATTCCAATCCCGAAGAAAGGCAATGCCAAAGAAGGGTCAAACTATCGCACATTCACACTCATCTCACACGCTAGCAAAGCCATGCATGAAAGTCTACAAGTCAGGCTTCAACAGTACGTGAAATGTGAAATTTCAGATGAGCAGCCTGGATTTAGAAAAGGTAGAGGATCCAGAGATCAAATAACCAACATCTGTTGAATCATTGAAAAAGTAAGAGAGAATGGGAAAGACTAGAGATCTCTTCAAGAAAATTAGAGATACCAGAGGAATATTTCATGCAAAGATGGGCTCAATAAACGGCAGAAATGGTATGGATCTGAGAAAAGCAGAAGATATTAAAAAGAGGTGACAAGAATACACAGAAGAACTGTACAAAAAAGATCTTCACAACCCAGATAATTGTGATGGTGTGATCACTGACCTAGAGCCAGACATCCTGGAATGTGAAAGCAAATGGGCCTTAGGAAGCATCACTACAAACAAAGCTAGTGGAGGTGATGGAATTCCAGTTGAGCTATTTCAAATCCTGAAAGATGATGCTGTTCAAGTGTTGCACTCAGTATGCCAGCAAATTTGGAAGACTCAGCAGTGGCCACAGGACTGGAAAAGGTCAGTTTTCATTCCAATCCCAAAGAAAGCCAATGCCAAAGAATGCTCAAACTACCACACAACTGCACTCATCTCATATGCTAGTAAAGTAATGCTCAAAATTCTCCAAGCCAGGCTTCAGCAATACGTGAACTGTGAACTTCCAGATGTTCCAGCTGGTTTTCGAAAAGGCAGAGGAACCAGAGATCAAATTGCCAACATGTGCTGGATCATCGAAAAAGCAAGAGAGTTCGAGAAAAACATCTATTTCTGCTTTATTGACTATGCCAAAGCCTTTGACTGTATGGATCACAATAAACTGTGGAAAAATTCTGAAAGAGATGGGAATACCAGACCACCTGACCTGCGTCTTGAGAAACCTGAATGCAGGTCAGGAAGCAACAGTTAGAACTGAACATGAAACAACAGACTGGTTTCAATTAGGAAAGGAATACATGAAAGCTGTATATTGTCACTGTGCTTATTTAACTTATATGCCGAGTACACCATGAGAAATGCTGGGCTGCAGGAAGCACAAGGTGTAATCAAGATTGCTGGGAGAAATATCAATAACCTCAGATATGCAGATGACACCACCCTTATGGCATAAAGTGAAGAGGAACTAAAGAGCCTTTTCATGAAAGTGAAAGTGGAGAGTGAAAAAGTTGGCTAAAAGCTCAACATTCAGAAAACTAAGATCATAGCATCCAGTCCAGTCACTTAATAGCAAATAGATTTGATAACAGTGGAAACAGTGAGATACTTTATTTTGGGGGGGGGCTCCAAAATCATTGCAGATGGTAACTGTAGCCATGGAATTAAAAGACGCTTACTCCTTGAAAGGAAAGTTATGACCAACCTAGACAGCATATTCAAAAGCAGAGACATTACTTTGCCAACAAAGTCCACCTAGTCTAGGCTATGATTTTTCCAGTAGTCATGTATGGATGTGAGAGTTGGACTATAAAGAGGGCTGAGCACAGAAGAATTGGTGCTTTTGAACTGTGGTAGATCCAACCAGTCCATCCTAAAGCAGATCAGTCCTGGATATTCATTGGAGGGACTGATGTTGAAGCAGAAACTCCAATACTTTGGCCACCTGATGCAAAGAGCTGACTCATTTGAAAAGACCCTGATGCTGGGAAAGACTGAAGGCAGGAGGAGAAGGGGGTGAGATGGTTTGAGGACATCACCGACTCAAAGGACTTGAGTTTGGGTACGCTCCGGGAGTTGGTATTGGACAGGGAGGCCTGGCGTGCTGCAGCTCATGGGGTCGCAAAGAATTGGACATGACTGAGTGACTGAACTGAACTGAACTGAACTACTCCTTGGAAGAAAAGCTATGGCAAGCCTAGACTGCATATTAAAAGCAGAGATATTACTTTGCCAACAAATGACCATCTAGTCAAAGCTATGGTTTTTCCAGTAGTCATGTATGGATGTGAGTGTTGGACCACAGAGGAAGCTGAGCACCAAAGAACTGGTGCTTTCGAATTGTAGTGCTGGAGAAAACTATTGAGAATCCCTTGGACAGCAAGGAAATCAAAGCAGTCAATCCTAAAGGAAATCAGTACTGAATATTCATTGCTGAAGCTGAAGCTCCAATGTTTTAGGCCACCTGATTGGAAGAGCTGCCTCATAGTAAAAGACCCTGATGGTGGAAAAGACTAAGGGTAAGAGAAGGGGGCAACAGAGGACAAGATGTTTGGGTGGCATCACTGACTCAGTAGACATGAGTTTGAGCAAACTCAGGGAAATAGTGAAGGACAAGGAAGTTTGGAGCAGTGAAGTTCATGAGGTCACAAAGAGTCAATCAAGACTTATCAACTGAACAACAACAAATTCTCTTGTTAGTATCTTTAAGATCCATTGAGGGGCTTCCCAGGTGACACTAGGGGTTAAGAACCTGCCTGTCAATGCTGGATACATAAGAAACGTGATTTCGATCCCTGGGCTAGGGAATTCCCTAGAGAAGTAAATGGCAACCCACTCCTGTATACTTGACTGGAGAATCCCATGGACAAACGAGCCTGGTGGGCTACAGTTCACGGAGTCGCAAAGAGCCAGACAGGACTGAACCAGCTTAGCATGCAGGCACACAGAGGGGTCGAAGAATGAACACTGGTGGGACAAAGTTTTTCCATATCCACTTTAAAATGGATTAAGAGAAAATTCTGCTTGTCTAAAGGCAAGGAAGCAGCTTTTCAGGATTCTGCCTCCATTTGCAAGTCTTAGAAATGTATAATTTCCTATATACCACTATTAGTCATATTTTGTCCAATTATCACAAAACTCGAGACTTGCAGGTATTCACAATGTCCCCAAAAAGTAATTTCCATACAAACTGGCATGTATCCTTCTATAGCCGATTTTTTCCATCTCTTTCATATTATGGAATAGCAGTAGGTCATAAATGATCCTGTTTCCCTAGAATCGTTTCTGAACATTTTTGTGACCTTCCATGTTACAGAGAAAGATTGCTCTCTTCTGAGATCTCTGATTATTACCCTTCGATTTTCTCATGAGGTGCCTGTTTTCTCTACCTTTGGCCACATAAAGAGTATAAGTAGCCTATGGCTCCTCCTTTATTAGGAGCCAATAATCTGAATGCTATGTTCATTTCTCTATCATATCCTTCTAGTATCCAGATTGTTCTCTCATAACAACCTGCAAAGCTATTAATTACTTTTTTCACTGTTACTCAGTCCACTCAAATCATCTTCCATTCCTCCCTGGATTAAATTTCACAGTCAATCATTATATTCATTCTCTTATGTACACCATCATTACCCTTAACTGACTGCCTTTTTAAATTCTGTCCTCAAGAACAGAACTGCAGGTTCTCAAACATCAAAACCAACCACCTTCTATCTTCTCCCTCTGATCTATATACTTTGTGAGATATCATAATTTATAGTAAGAAATATATATGTGCTCTTTGCCCATGGTTCGTGGTTTATAGCTTCCAAAACCTTGGAATTTCCTGAGCAATAGGAGCAACAGGAGCATCTTTTATAATAAAATTCAGTCTCTTGCTGTATGCTCCTAAAATTGCTTCAGTGCCAAAAAGGTGAAATAGGTGTTTTATTAATAAAAAAATTGGCTCCTTTCCACCACACATTGGATTTATATCAATGAGGTGAGGTTTGGAAACCATTTTTAAGCAAGGGAGCTGACTTTCAGGAGATCCAACCTCATGATTTGAGCAGTGGAACTTTGTGTCTGGCTCTCCTGACCTCTGAGGAAAGGAGAGGAGGTGTAAATTGAATCAACTGCAAATGGCCAGTGATTTAATTTAATCAAATATGTTTATGCAATGAAGCCTCCATGAAAATTAAAAAAAAATACTGAAATTGGAGATCCTCTGGGTTTGTAAATATGTTTTGAGATGAGAGAGTAACACTCTCAGACAGAACATGGAAGCTCTGCATTCTTTCCCCATACTTTGTTTTGTGCATTTCTTCCATTAGGCTTGTCCTTAAGTACATTATACAATACTAAGCTGGAAATCTAGTAAGTGAAATGCTTCTCTAAGCTCTGTGAATCTTTCTAGGAAATTAATTTCTAGGAAATCAACTGAACCAAAGGAAGGGAGATCATTTGAACTTCCAATCTATAGCCCAGGTAACACAGATGACAACATAGATTTGTGACTGGCATGTGAAGTGTGGAGGAGGAGAGCAGTTTTGTGGGACTGAGCCTTTACCTGTAAGACTGACACTGTCTTGGGATACATACTATGAAAATTGAGTTGAATTATTAAACACTCAGGTGGTGATGGAAAATAGCTTGATGGTTTGATGGTTTGATGGAAACCTTTCCTTGCCCCACACACATTGGAATTAGTGACCAGAATCTTTATTTTGTTTAAAAGTAGTCTTTTTAAGACTCAATACTTAAAACAGACTACAGTTTCTTACATTGTGACCTCTATATTATGCTCTTTCCTACTTACTTTCTTCATTTAAAGGAAGCTGCAATGATCCCTTGGTATAAAAAGAAATAAGGTTTAGATAGGAAGGCAACACCTTAAATTTCATCAATGCCTGAAGGCATTTGGCATCTTTCCTTTGTTGGGGCAAAAATTCTAAAGGGAGATTTCTTCAAAATTTTCAGGTCTCCATCTCCTGCTAAGATTGCTGCTTCAGTCATTGGTTGTAACTGATTCAATATAGAAAGTAGGAAAAAAGTTTTTCTTCTTTCAGTCCTACAAGTTTGTGAATAGGTTGACTCTTACGGATGGTGATAGAAGAGGTGAATTCTCCTTTTCTGCTTTTAGGCTATCTAGCTCTAGATTGAGTTCATCTTACTCTTTAAACACATGAAAAATAGAAAGAATTTGAGTTTCTGACTAGTATTATTGCTTCAGGACTATCTACTTAAGTGTACTGCTGAAATAGGCAACATACTCAAAGTTTCTGAAAAGGTCCTAACACTACACCTTTAGTTGACAAGTGGCATCCTTCTAAAAAAAGGAAAAAGGTAAAATTTTCCAAGTCTTTTATATCACACTAACAGTTTCTGAGTGTACAATATCTAAGCAATTTGCTGGTCACTCCTAGTAAACCTATGATATGTGTAAATTCTTATAGAGACAACACAATTCAAGACCAAATTCATTAACAATTAGGCTTCAATTTGTCTTTGAATGATGCAACTCCCCTATAATAGCATTAAACAAGATGAGTTTTACTTCTTTCTCATACAAATGTCTTGAGTTAGGTATTTTTTTATTTTTAAATGTTCTTGCTTTGTTGTGCTTGACATGCTTCCCAATGGTTATCTTATTTTCAAAATGGTTTACTCAGATATAAAACACAAACACTCTCTCACAATTGCTGAAACTTGTATACATCACTTTTGTTCACATTCCCATTAAAATAAGTCAGTGTTATCACCACTTATAGCTGCAAGAGTGCCTAGGGAATGTAGTCTTGGTTTTAGCAGTTATATTCACGGCTACATATTGATTTGTCATAGAATTTGAGAAAACATATTGAATAAAAATAACCTGACTCTGCCTATTGTTTTTGTGGAATGTCTAAATTTATCATTTGTTAGATACAGAGCCTCTGAAATGTTCCTTAACCTTTGCTAAACTCAGTTTTACTGCTCACAAAATAATTAAGGTAATAATTCAAAAGAATTTATTTTAATATAAGTAGTGTAAACTTAAAAAAAAAAAATGTCCAAACCTAAAATTTGAGAGTTATGTTTTATTTGGTGGGAATTTTTAGGCCTCAAGACCAGGATACAGCATTTCAAGTAACCCTGAGAGAAGTGCTCTGAGGCAGTGGTGGGAGGAGTCAGCTCATATAGAAGTTTGCAACAAAGGGCAAGTAGACTGAACATCAGAAGATCACTGCTAATTAAGAAAAATCAGATATCTCAAGTTAAGGAATTTAGCTTTTTCTGTGTATGGGAAGACACAAGAGTCTAGGCTCAGTGAAATCATTACTTTCATATGTATTTCAGCTAACTGAAGCCAGTATCCTGCATTTTTCCTATCCCCCAAGCTTGACAGGAAGTGGCTACAGACTGATGGCTGCTGCTGCTGCTTAGTCGCCTCAGTCGTGTCTGACTCTGTGCGACCCCATGGACTGCAGCCTACCAGGCTTCTCCATCCATGGGATTCTCCAGGCAAGAACACTGGAGTGGGTTGCCATTTCCTTCTCCAATGCATGAAAGTGGAAAGTAAAAGGGAAGTCGCTCAGTCGTGTCTGACTCTTAGTGACCCCATGGACTGCAGCCTACCAGGCTCCTCCATCCATGGGATTTTCCGGGCAACAGTATTGGAGTGGGGTGCCATACTAGATAGCAGATATTATTCTCCCTTCTAGGCACTCTCTGGGCTCAGAAATTCACATTTGGAGGACCAGGATCGCTGATGGCTGTGACATCCTTGTTTATTGGCATGGCAGGAAATACTCCATTTTTCAGTCTCTCCTCATGGTAAGGAAATTTGACCAGTGAGTGTTAGGGAGATATTTTCTGACTAATTTTTTTCCCATGGTGCTTGGGTGTTCATCCTAGATCAGCTGAAAGTTCTGCCACTCCAGGTGTTAATTTCTGGATTAGGCCTATTGATAGATAATAAAAGATTTCCTGGATCTTCTATCTTCTAACGGATCCAGGAGATAGTTCCCTTGTTGCTCTTCTTGTACTTAGAATCACACCATTATAACTATTGATTCTATAGAGATCTGTATATCTGATTAATTACTTTATCTAGTCACCACTATATTTATTGGAGGCCTGGATACATAGTGTAAGAGAAGATAATCTTATAAAAAAAAAAAAAAAGAAGTAATGTAGTTAGTAACATTGACAAAGTCATATTGTAGTGGAGAGACAATGGCATAAATAATTTGGAAACAAAGAGCAAATTAAAACAATTATTAGTATAACTAGTTGCAGTCTAGTTGCAGTAAACCATAAGTGCATAGGAGAGCCAGCTGGAGAAGCCAAATTTTGGCAGGATCAGGTAGAGAGGAAAAGATAACTGCTTTAATTTTGTTTACAGAGACATACTTTATCAACTTGCAGGTCAAGGCATAAGGGAGAAAAGGTTACTGGGAAACAGATTTAAGCTAGTATATTTTTCAAAGTCAAAGTTATTAATCATATTTATCAGTTCACTTAGTCCCATGTAATTGATTTCTGTTGATCTGAAGTAATCAGGTTTTTTATTAGTTTGTCATTTATTATCCAGCTCAATGACATTACTTAAAGGCTCTCAGAAACTTACATTTGTTTAAATAGTTCTTGTAATTTTTAATGAGTCTTTTTGAAAACCTCCATTTTGTAAAAGCAGTGTAAAATTATGCTAGTTTATAAAGGACAAAATGTAAAGTAGCATGGTTAAAAATGTGAGTACAATGCAATTAACAGGAAACTTGGATATTTCTGAAACATATAACATTTTAGGATAATCATTGCAATTATGACTGATAACATTATATCAGGACATATCAGATGTTATGGATTTCATATAAATTTTGGATTTATCTTAATGACCTTTATCCATACATTGCAGCCTAAAGCTTACCTCCAGTCATTTGACAATGTTTCTAAATTAAAAATGTAAAATAAACTTAGTTTACCATTCTTTTCTGGTATGTCACAGAGATGTTTCTTTGAAGTAGCCCAGAGTTAAAGAAGACTAAAAAAGCTTAGTAAAACTTTGATATTTTGAAAGTTAGTTAGAAGTATCAAAAATGTTTTAAAACACAACAGGATCTTAGATCAATGAAAGGATACTTATTTAACCAGCTGTTAAAATAAATAAATTTAAATTAAAAAAAAATCAAAACAAAACAAGTATATAGCACTTAAGAGTGCAAAAACTCACACAGTCTGTTATCAAAAAGGAGCACTTCTAACAGAGAGAAAACAAATTGTAATCCTGCAATAGTTCACTCAACAAAATCCATTTAATTAACTTTAATCTAAATTTAGTTAATCCTGACTATATATAGAGCTTTTTTCTCTTCAGGATTCTTTTCCACAATCTTTCATCACTTCTGTATCTAGTCTGTCTCTCATTTTCCGTCAAATAATACTAATTTCTTCTTTTTCTTCAATAAAATGTAGCTTCATTCCTCATACTTTCTTACCAAAAACACACATTCTACTTTGCCCTGTTTACTGAGATGCTACTATATTGTTTTTAATAGTTTTAAATTATATGTTTAAATTAGAATCCTCAACTCTTAAACCCTTAATTTTTTAGTAAAAACTAAGAATTAAGCAATTATGAACAGTTTTTCACACTAGCATTCTATAGATTGGTGATCATAAACACAAGGAATAATTTTTTTAAAACAATTGTCTTTTTTATAGAGAACATCTCAGGGTGACACCAAATATTTCCATTAATAGTCCTAAATACCTTTAATTTCTCTATTTAGTAATTGATATCTCCATGTCTTTTAGCTATTTAATAAACTTCCATCACTTAAACTAGCACAGTTTTAGAACTTTAAGTTACTAAATATATGGAGAGGTCATTTTAAGTAGGCATTTCTAAGATATAATTATTTTAAAGAGTTTATCCTAAAGTTATTATCTCATATTTACTTTAAAGTTTCATCATATTATTTTCCTTGTAACAGATATAGTAAGTCTTATTAATTAAGCCTAAGTAAAATGAAGTATTATACTTAGTTTTTGATGACTTTTAATGACATGTCTTATATTCATTAGATCAACAAACATTAGTATCAGATATCAATTTAATATTGAATAGTTCTCAGTTCACATGAATTCGAAAGCTGTTTTGGCCAGTTTCTTTAAATGTAAGCACTTTTTATTAAAAATAAATAGAGTTATTTATAAATCCAATTTTGATAATAACTTTTAAAAGTAGAGAAATCTCATATGTATAATTTGTACACAGACACAAACAATCAAAGATAGGGATCTCATGGCTTCACTTAAAAGCTAGTTATGAGTCAGGTGTTAGGATGTAAACTTACTACCTTACAAATAGTTGGAGTGCATTAAAGTTGTTTGTTGAGATGACTAGAGTTACTATCTGTGCTGAGGGGTAATTCCCAGAGATTTGAATTTTAAAACTGCCACTTTCCCCCTCTTTGTTTCAGGTCCTGTCTGACTGAGTTAAATAAGTCCTTGTAGCCTATTTTTACATTTCTGGCTTTTAGAGATTTGCAAGAGAAAGTCAGTTGTTTTTAGTTTCCCAAAGAATGATTCTGTCAGCTAAAGATACTAGTATCAGTGACAAGATTCTAATGAAACAGAAATTTATTTTACTGGTATTATGTTTTAGAATTTTAGAGCTTAATTTGTCATGTTTTCAAAGGTTTGTATGAGGCACTCAGCAAACATCTTTCTAAGGCTACAAATTAAACCCAAAGTAAAATCACTATCTTTATCTTATTAGCCCTTGTATGTTAGTTTCTATTTTTTTTTTACATAATTTAAGATTATTTTATTTCCTTATGAGAGGAACTTTTTAACAAATGTTACAGGTGTCAATCAACCCTTGTTCAAAATTGGGCACACATCAAATCTAACATTATGGGAGTTTTATTCTGTAGTGAACTTTCAACTATTTATACAAATGCCAAGAGATACTACACAAAACATCCACAGAAATTTTTCATCTTTTTTTGAATTTTTCACAAACATTTCCTACATAACCCAACATACAACAGAGAAAGGTATATCTTTTTCTTTCAATTTGCATACAGTGGAAAAACAAGAATATATACATACATATGTATATATTTTACAAAATTTAGCTAAGAGACACAACCAATCTGATAGTTTAAATCTATAGGTGAGAAGTTATCTAATAAAAACAATCAGAATTTAGCATCAGTCACTTACATAACTATTATTCTGATTAATAAAACTTGCTATTAAGCTTCTGGTATATACTTATACCAGTATTCCATTAATTGTGTTGCTCCCCACTTTGGTTCTTCACAAACAGAAAATTGTTGCAAAGTAGGGGCAAGTATTTGCAAAAACAAACAAAAATCCCCAGCTTATTATAAGCATGAATGTGTGGTGGAATTTCCTCCCAAGCAATGGGCTTTCAAATTGTTAAGAATCACCAGAACTGAGTATGTCAAGATATTTTGCCTAAGTCCAAGAAGAGATGCCATTTTTTTATATCCAACAGAGGACTGATAATTAAACTTAGTGTTACATTTGGGGGTAGGTTGGGGGGAATTCAGCCATTTGAAAAATGTCCATCTTAAAAAAAAATGACCACCAAAAATAGGTTCACTAAATTTATTTTAAAAATCATAAAATGTTTCTTACAAAAGAGCATTACATTCTGCACACTGCTCTGAATAGAAGCCAGAAACATATGGACTACTGTTACTTTTCCTCCCTGTCCCACCACCCCAAATGTTACAGTGACCACAAAGCAAAATGTTCACAATAATTACATGGGCTGGGGTGGGGACCTCTTTAAACCACCAACAATGAACAAAAATTAAAATTCACTGCACTTTGCTGCTGTTTCAAAATTTCAATGTTAGTTTTTGGACACCCTCCCCCACCCCCAACCCTGTTTGTAAGGAACTAAAACATTACATCTGGTGAATAGCAAATATTTTACTACATCTCAAATGCAGAATACCTATGAAGCAGAGGGATGTTGGCTTTTTAAACAGAAGCAGATCAAGCAAACAACAAAAAAAGATGCAGGACTCCTTCAGTTCTTCACTGCTGCTGCTGCTGCTCCTGCTGCTAAGTTGCTTCAGTCTGTCTGACTCTGTGCGACCCCGTAGAGGGCAGCCCACCAGGCTCCTCTGTCCGTAGGATTCTCTAGGTAAGAGTACTGGAGGTTGCCTTTTCCCTCTCCATCAGTTCTTCACTAGTCTTAGAAAAACTTTCCAGAATACTGCTTCACACTGATTTGCAGCAAATACTGTGCATTTTATATCTGATCCTATGTTCCTGTAATGGTAATGATCTGATCTTTGGATCCTTCTAAAGGCTCCTCAGTTATGATGGAAGCTTTTGACTCATGACTGATTTGTTTAATCCACTTACCACCTTTGCCCATAAGATCCAGCCAAATCTTTGGGAATAGTTACTTTTGCTGTAATAATAGGCCAACCAAGATCACCATATGAGGCACGACCCCCTGCATAGGAATAATCATATCCAGAGCCACCCTGTGGTTCAGAGGCCATCTACCACTCTGAGGGGCTCCATGTGTCTATTGCAGAGTCCCAGGTTTCATCAGCACTGAAACCAATCATGCCATGGTAACGGTGTCCAGGTCTTCCTCTTCTGTAATAGGCCATTAAATCTCCTTCTCTAGGTGGTGGTGGTGGTGGAAGAGGAAAATTCCGAACTCTACTACCACCCCAGCCAACTCATCCAGGAGGGGGTTAAAGAGGTCCTTGACAAGGTCTCATATCATCATAATCTCTTCTGGAAGGAGGCATGGGATCCCCACCCAGACCAGGTAGCATTCCGTCAAAGCTACCTCTTCCCTGAATGGGAATTCCCACAGGATGTCCACGGTGGTCATCAAACATCATTGTAAAGCCACAATAAATATAGATTTCATCATAAAAATTGGGATCATGAGGTTGAGCGTGTCCTTTAATGGGAGACTTAGATATAAGATCAAGGATGATCTTTATGAACTGTCCAAACCTATCAGGTTTTCCCCCAATAAGAACAACTCTGTCAGTAGATTGAGGACAACATTCCTGGAAAAGCTTGACTGTTGTCTGAGTGTTCTCTCAAAGTTCTTTGATTTTAGCACCTTTGACTCCAATAATTCCTCCTGCTGTGCCCTGATGAATCAATAGTCCCATATTACAGTCAAAGTCGCTTCCTTTATAGTGTTGGCAATTTAAGCATTCCACAACATCAGATTAGAGTGGGAGCTGGCTGGTTTCGGTGGGTGATGGCAACTGCAGGCCGTCTTCCAAGGTAGGGATGATTTTCTTCAGAAATTCTCCAATCATTTCAATATCAGCACTGATACTCAATATGTGCTAGGGGTCAGTGCTGTCTGGGACTGAAACACTGGCAATTGTAGTCTGTACGGAGAGCCTTAATATTCTTGCCTCCTTTTCCTATCACTGCCCCAGCATTCTTGCTTTGAAGCAGAATGCATAATTCAACCATTTCATCAGTGTTTCTAAGTCTTTTAAAAGCTGTTCCTCTTCCATATCTTCAGCAGGGCATTTACCAAATTTGACACTGGTTTTGGTAAAGGTTTCCTCTGTTCATTTTCCATTTTCTTGTATTCAAGGGACACACCAATCAGTTATTAAATATATCTTTCCAGGGAAGAACTGAAGTGTTCTGGGCAGGACCAACTGGCACCCTAGTGCTGTAGTAGCCCTGCAAGGCTACCGTGCCTGTGCTACAGTGCTTCCTCAGCCAGTCACAGCGAGACAGAGAACATAGTTTTTAGTTTTTATTTACTTTATATAGTCCAGATAACTCTACTGTTTAGTGTGTTCAGTTAATATTCTCTTTGTGGCAATGTATATGCCTTGTCTTTTGACAGCACACTGGGGAATTATTCCCCAATGAAACATGTCTATTCTACAATATAATTAAACAAGAGATGCAATTATCTTATAGAAGTGCATTTAAATATACCAATTTTATATACTTTCATCTAAATTCTATTGACTTTTATACCTTTAACTTTAGCTTTCTTTAGGATCTGATCAACCTGCTTTTGGAGAAGGCAATGGCAACCCACTCCAGTACTCTTGCCTGGAAAATCCCATGGACGGAGGAGCCTGGTAGGCTTCAGTCCATGGGGTCACGAAGAGTCAGACACGACTGAGTGACTTCCTTTTCACTTTTCACTTTCATGCATTGGAGAAGGAAATGGCAACCCACTCCAGTGTTCTTGTCTGGAGAATCCCAGGGATGGCAGAGCCTGGTGGGCTGCCATCTATGGGGTCGCACAGAGTCAGACACGACTGAAGTGACTTAGCAGTAGCAGCAACATGTTTTTTTCTTAGAGGAGGAGTTTCAGAAAATTTTTGGTGTTGTTTCTGTGGCTGCTCCCTGTCCATTTTATCTACTTTTAAATAAAAAGCTCTGGGATCCCAAGAATGGCATTGAGCCAAGGAGGCCAGGCCCTTTGGCCTAACTGTTATATCAAATTATTGCTTGCCAGATATCTCAGTGTAAAATTTTCTAGCTCCTTTAAACATATATTTTAAAACTGAGGTAAATTGAAAGACTTGCTTGGCTTTTAACATGGGGTACCAGTAGCTGGTCCCTTTTGGCCTATTTAACCTGAAGTAGTGTAGTAATATCAAATTTTGTTTTAATCACATAAATGTCCATTTTATTTATTTCATTCTAGATAGCCATCCAAAGATTTCTTTATTCATTTGAGATAACTCCTTTTAAGAAAGTTCTACCTTGTTGGAAATTATAGCCAGACTTACCTTGCAAGTTTTTTCCTGTTGACATTATAATTATTCTAATGCTCTTAACATTCAAAAAATGAAGATCATGGTGTCCATTCCTATCACATCATAGGAAATAGATGGTGGAAATATGGAAACAGTGTCAGATTTCATTTTCTCGGGCTCCAAAATCAATGTGGATGGTGATTGCAGTCACAAAATTAAAAGATGCTTGCTCCTTGTAAGAATAACTATGATAAACCTAGACAGTGTATTAAAAAACAGAGATATCACTTTGTCAACAAAGGTCTATATAGTCAAAGCTGTTTTTTTCTAGTAGTCATGTATGGATGTGAGAGTTGAGCCATAAAGAAAGCTGATTGTCTAAGAACTGATGCTTTCAAAGAGAGTCCCTTGGATAGCAAGGAGATCAAAGCAATCAATCCTAAAGGAAATCAGTTCTGAATATTCATTGGAAGTACTGATGCTGAAATTCCAGTACTTTGGGGACCTAATAGGAAGAGCTGACTGATTGTAAAAGACCCTGATGCTGGGAAAAATTGAGGGCAAGAGGAGAAGGAAGCAACAGAGGACAAGATGGTTGGGTGGCATTACTGACTCAATAGACAAGAGTTTGAGCAAATCCAGGGGGAAAGTGAAGGATAGGGAAGCCTGAAGTGCTGCAGTTCATGGGGTCACAGACAGTTAGACCAGACTTAGCAACTGAGCAACAGTAAATGCTCTTATTGACATCTGTAAGACACATTGAGGGGCTTTGCATGTGTCACTAGTGGTAAAGAACCCACCTATAAATGCTGGAGACATAAGAGACATAGCTTTGATTCCTGGCAGTTGGGAAGATCCCCTGGGGAAGGAAATGGCAACCCATCTCAGTATACTTGCCTGGAGAATCCCATGGACAAGGAACCTGGTGGGTTACAGTCCATGGAGTAGCACAGAGTCAGGCATGACTGAGCGACTAACACTGACCCTGTCAAGACCAATTGAGGGGAAGCAAAGACCACAAAGGAAGCTTCCCAGACTAGTTTTTTTTTTTTTTTAACTCCTCTTAAACAACAGAAGGTTTTTTGTTTGTTTGTTTGTTTATTTTGTTTTTGAAATACAGCTGTTTATAATGTGAGCACTCTAGATTCACTAATTAGTTTCTCCAGTTTTAAAGGATTTATCATTTGGTTATCAATAAAACATACATCAATAGTGATTTAAACCATTAAGACACAAAAGATTGCTCCATAAGAGAGTGGGGGAGGATGTAACCTAAATCCAGAGAATTTACTCTCAAAAATAGTATGGCAAAAGCCAAGTTTTCAAAAACATAAACAAACAAAACACACAAATACAAAATGTCCTGGGAAGATCAGTTAGAACATTTTCATCTCAAAGACACCGAGAAATGGAAGTTTCCCCCCAGAAGGCATTTGTTTAAGGTTTTATTGGATTTTAGCCTTAACTACACAGGCAATAAAAGAGTCCACTTAAGATTTAGGGTGAGAGTTCCTTTAATTTCTAACTGAGTAAATAGTTGTAAGTTTTGGATGTACATTTATTTAGCTGGGATATTTCCAATTTCTTGTTCCTTTTTCTTTTATTTAGACACCTTGATTTCCCATCTGAAATCAGTTTGTGGAGATAAAATTCCTAGTGACAACAGTGTGGTGGGCCAGTGTGTGCTGCTTGAGAGCTTAACTTCTCTGGTTTTGCCCCAGGGTTGTTTTAGTCCCATATTACATTCCTTGGGTCTCCCAGTGGAGTATAAGACTTCCATGGTCAATCCTTATGTGCATTTCTGGTTGAGTAGTTTGTTAATTACATGAGTGAGTTTCCCTATAGGAACAAGCCGAACCATGTGAGGGCTTGCCTCTACCAAGTCTCTCAGACACCTGAGACAGCTAGTTCTAGTCAGGAGAAGAGAATCCCTTCTTCAGAGATCAGAAGGTCTCATAAGATTCCAGTTTTATTTTGACAAACTCTATTAAGGTAGCCAACTCAAGGAAAAATGACAGGCCAGTGTTCCCCCAAATAACTCAGTCCCAACTTGCTCAGTGTTTAACTGGGCAGGTCTTCCCAGTTTCTAAACTAAGGCTAACCACTAAGTATCCAAACTGAATCTTCCCAGTGCCTTAACCCTGAGGAACATCTGGTCAGCTCCTAAACTGAGCAGAACTTCCCAGTCCTTCAACTGAGGATATCCCACCCACTGTCTATACTGAGAAATCCAGATACTATTTCTCAAAAAAATTTTCAAGGATAACTGATTCCCCTAATGAATAAAACTCAGGATCATCAACCAATATAGGAGATCCAAGAACTAGGAGAGACTCACTTAAATCCTTCTGGACTCCCTAAGTTGATGTATGGGCATAAGAGGCCTCTGCTGGTACCAAGGCTGTGGATCATAGAGTTCAGAGAGAGGGGAGGAGTCTACTCTGGGTCCCTTCATGGTCACCAAAAATGTTGACTTAAAAACAGAAAGTTATGTTTTTATTTGGTGGGAATTTTTAGGACTTTAAGCCCAAGAGATAGCATTTCAAGTACCCCCGAAGTAACTTCTCCAAGGAGGCATGAGGAAGAGTCAGATTATATAGAGGATTGCAACCACAAGTAGTCTAAACATCAAAAGATCATTGTTAATTAATGAAACCTCTATGCAGGACAAGAAGCAATAGTTAGAAACAGATGTGGAACAAGGCTGTATATTATAATCCTGCTTATTTAACTTATATGCAGAGTATATCATGTGGAATGTCAAGTTGGATGACTCACAAACTGGAATCAACATTGCTGGGAGAAATATCAACAACCTCAGATATGCAGATGATACCACTTAATGGCAGAAAGTGAAGAGAAACTAAAGAGACTCCCGATTAAGGTGAAAGAGGAGAGTGAAAAGACTGGCTTAAAACTCAACATTCAAAATATGAAGATCATGACATCTGGTCCCATCACTTCATGGCAAACATTTGGGGGGAAAGTGACAGACTTTATTTTCTTGGGCTCCAAAATCAACATGTATGGTGACTCTAGCCACAAAATTTACAAACACTTGTTCCTTGGAAGAAAATGTAGGACAAAACTAGACAGTGTATTAAAAAGTAGAGACATCATATTGCCAACAGAAGTCCATCTAGTCAAAGCTACGATTTTTCAGTAGTCATGTGTAGATGTGAGAGTTGGACCATAAAGAAGGCTGAGTGAGTGAGTGAAAGTCACTCAGTCATGTTCAACTCTTTGTGACCCTGTGGACTATACAGTTCATGGAATTCTCCATACCAGAATACTGGAGTGGGTAGCCTTTTCCTTCTCCAGGGAATCTTCCCAACCTGGGATCAAACCCAGGCCTCCCGCATTGCAAGCAGATTATTTGCCAGATGAGCCACAAGGGAAGAAACCTGAGCACCTAAGAATTGATGCTTTAAAATAGTGGTGCTGGAGAAGACTCTTGAGAGTCCCTTGAACAACAAGGAGATCAAACAATCAGTCCTAAAGGAAATCAACCCTGAATATTCATTTCAAGGACTGATGCTGAAGCCAAAACTGAAGCTCCAATAGTTTGGCCACCTGATGCAAAGACCTGATTAATTGGAAAAGACCCTGATTCTGGAAAAGATTGAAAGCAGGAGGAGAAGGGAGTGACAGAGGAGCAGACTGTTGGATGACATTACTGACTCAGTGGACATGAGTTTGAGCAAGCTCCAGGAGTTGATGAGGGACAGAGAAGCCTGGTGTGCTACAGTCCATGGAGTTGCAAAGAGTCAGGCACAACTCTGACTGAAACACATCAACAGCAACAAAAGGAAAACCAGATATCTCAAGTTAAAGAATTTAGCACTTTCTATGTATGGCAAGATGCAAGAGTCTAAGTTCAATGTAATCATTCCTTTCTTACATATCTCAAGCTATCCTGCATTTTTCACATCCTCCCAAGCTAAATAGGAAGTGGCTGCAGCTTAATGGTTGCTGGATAGCAGATATCGTTCTCCCTACTGGGCATCCTCTGGGCTCAGAAATTCACATTTTAAGACATAGGATCACTGATGGCTGTGACATACTTGTTTACTGGCATGGCAGGAAATACTCCATTTCTCAATGGTTTCAATTACTGTGAAATGTTAATGTCAATATACTGGCTTTCCTGACAGCTCAGTTGGTAAAGAATCCACCTGCAATGCAGGAGACCCCATTTCAATTGCTGGGTTGGGAAGATCCACTGGAGAAGGGATAGGCTACCCACTCAAGTATTCTTGGCCTTCCTTTGTGGCTCAGCTGGTAAAGAATCTGCCTGCAGTGCGGGAGACCTGGGTTTGATTCCAGGTTTGGGAAGATCTGGAGAAGGGAAAGGCTACCCATTCCAATATTCTGGCCTAGAGAATTCTATGAGCTGTATAGTCCATGGGGTTGCAAAGAGTCAGACACTTCACTTCATGTGTATTTTCATATAATTCTCACACCATTTATATATAATATTATTGCATGATTCAAACAATATATATATGTATATTTATACACACAATCTCTATAGTGATATATATAAAAACCTCAGTCTTACACCTATGTTTTCCTGATTCCAACTTGTTCTCTATAATCAAAGATATTTCCAAAATCAAAATTTTGATCTCTGTTTATTCTTGTATAAAGACTTACAAATCCCTGTTAATCTTGGTTAAGACAAAATACGTAGTATGTCTTATATTCAAATGACATTACTGGGATCTTCATTTAATTTGTTTTACACACACACACATATATATATATAATTTCAGTTTCTAGAAAAGACATTATTTGATTTTCTGTGTCCCTTTACTATTTTTTCATTTTGCTGGAAATACCTATCTGCTTCCATTCAGGTTTCACATATTAATCTAATATCCCTTGCCATTATTGGTCCTACATTGGTAAGTAAAGCAGACACCATTCTTTTTCTCATGGAGTTTCTATCCTCACAATTAAGTAGGACTTAGGAGTAATAAACAAACAGACAAAATCATTATTTTTAAATAGGAGATATTCAAAGATAATATTGAGTTAAGTGCAAAATAAGGAGGTAGTAGTTGAGGAATAACTTCTGGTAGAGATAACCTAAATTATGGCCTGAAGGAATGAAAGGAGTTGGCTACCTTAAAAGGTATAGAGATAATCGGACATAAAGTATCTGAAATGGGAAAGAACATAGCATATACTAGAGTCAATCAGAGAACTACTGATTCTAGAAAATATTGAACCATGGAGAGAGTAAAGTGACAGTAGAGAAGCAAAAGTAGGCCAGACAAGAATCAGTCCCATTGTTTATTTTAGTCTAAGTCAATGAGAGATATTGGACAGATAAGTGGTATGACCACATGTTTTGGTGTTTTGAAGAGAGTAGTTTAGAGAAGAGCAAGAATGACAGAGGAGTCAAATGTGGTAGAAGAGTCATACTTGACAGAAAAAAAAAAAAAATATATATATATATATAATGGCTTGTTTCAGCTAGTTTAAGACCTGAATTTTATGGTCATGCAGTTAATGGTCATCTAACCATCTCTTTATGTGATTTGATTTTTTTGTCCTAAGAAAATTTAGCTAAGTTTTGAGTTTCAGCAATCATTTAAAAAAAAATTAGACACTGTAAAAGATAGATAAAAATGCTTGATAAAGAAAGATATTTGAGTTTGAGTGTTGGAATAGTTTCAGTCACAGATAAATTAAGATGTAGAAGTGTAAGGAACTAAGTATATTTGCAGTACACTTATGAAAATGATCATGAAACATAGAATCTATGCTATAAAAGGTTACACTAATTGAACTGATATATTAGGTGAATGAAATGACAGGCTTGATGGATTAGATATTGATGAATTCAAAGTTGTATAGCATTGAAAACCCAAAGCACATGAACTTGAATACTGAGTGATGGTTCTCAAAGAGTATGTGTGCATGCTGTTAGTTGCTCCGTCATGTCCAACTCTTTGCAGCTCAATGGACTGCAGCCTTCCAGACTCCTCTGATCAGGTGAAATACTTGAATCCTAGAATCCTAGGTGGTATTGTTATTAGTGATCATGGGCTCTGTGGTTTGTAATTGAGGGTGAGTGCTTGAGATTGTATGTTGGAAAAGCTGGAAATGAAAAATATAAACTCTTGGATGAATCCTCCACATTGAAGTTGAAGACATTGATGTCACAGGAATAGTGGAAGAAAAGAATAATGAATAAGGTATTCTTAAATCTCCCATGTAAAGATTACAAAGGGATCAGTAGATTTGTGAATTCCTGCATTGGAGAGGGGAAGAGAAAACAGATCTTTAAATAAAGGATAACCTTTTAAGCACACAGTTTTACAGAATGGAGGTGGAGAAACAGTTCGGGTGTAATAACTGATATCAAGGAGAACAGTTATCTCAATTGTTGGCTATGAGATATTTAAGACAAAAAAGACTCCATGGAAGAGTTGCAAGGAATTCTTATCATTTTTTCTAATTACTCTACATTGTATTTAGAGTTATAAAATCTATCAAAATGTTTCAGTTTGTAAATTATTATTTGAATAAAGAGGATATTTTATACATTTTACCAAGATTGTTGGTCAGCTTGTTTTATTTTTTGTCTACAATTTTAAAACTTAGAGAAAACTTTGTTTTCAGTGGTAATTTTAATAGAGGATAAAAATCTGAGTTGCACTGTGTATCTTTTCACTAATGTTAGTTCATTCCTCTCTTAATTCACAATTCTCAATAAAATGGCCTTCCTTTCATTGTTTTATTGTATTGTGTTTTGCTTCAGATAATCTATTATTCAAAGCATATCTTATTAAGCATAATTCTTTGTAACCTGGGTTGCCTTTCATGTGAAAAGGTTCATTCATGTTACAAGAAATGATTTTGTACTTCTTGAATTTAAAGCATTATGTTACATTCAACCAGCTGAGGAAAAGACAAAGGCACTGCTCTGTGGTGAAAGACTCTACAATGTAACTTACCTCATCTTTAAACCTTCTTTCTTTGAAAGAACTTAAGTGCTTTAGTCCAATTTTCATAATTAGAGTTAGAATATCATGATTAGAATTTTGACTGACAGAGAAGGTCCCAGAGACATTATTGATTTTTATAAAATAGTTATCAGGTGCTAGGGACTAGGCTAAATATTTTTCATTTGTTATGGCAAAAGCATCATACTTATAACAGCAGTATTAGTGGGGTGCTACTATTCAAATAACCATTTTAGCTATGAAATTACTAATGCTTATTTATAATGATGTAATATGTCCAAAATAATGTCAGTAAGTGACTCAGGTCACAAAAACAACATGAGTCTGTTAAAAATCTCCATATATCTAACAATTATTCTCAATAACTACTTGCAGTTATTTCTACTTTCTTGTATTCACTTGGTAGACATCATCTCTATTTGTTGTGCTTTAATATTTGGGCCATTTTAATATATATATGTGTAAGATAATTTAAAAAAACTAATACAATTATGTAAAGTTTAAAAATAAAGTAAAATTACTATAGTCATTGATTAGTTCTAGTAATTTTCTGGTGAAGTCTACAAGTAATAAATGCTGGAGAGGATGTGGAGAAAAGGGAACCCTCTTACACTGTTGGTGGGAATGCAAACTAGTACAGCCACTATGGAGAACAGTGTGGAGATTCCTTAAAAAACTGGAAATAGACCTGCCTTATGATCCAGCAATCCCAGTGCTGGGCATACACACTGAGGAAACCAGAAGGGAAAGAGACACGAGTACCCCAATGTTCATCGCAGCACTGTTTATAATAGCCAGGACATGGAAGCAACCTAGATGCCCATCAGCAGATGAATGGATAAGAAAGCTGTGGTACATACACACAATGGAGCATTATTCAGCCATTAAAAAGAATACATTTGAATCAGTTCTAATGAGGTGGATGAAACTGGAGCCTATTATACAGAGTGAAGTAAGCCAGAAAGAAAAACACCAATACAGTATACTAACGCATATATATGGAATTTAGAAAGATGGTAACAATAACCCTGTGTACGAGACAGCAAAAGAGACACTGATGTATAGAACAGTCTTATGGACTCTGTGGGAGAGGGAGAGGGTGGGAAGATTTGGGAGAATGGCATTGAAACATGTAAAATATCATGTATGAAATGAGTTGCCAGTCCAGGTTCGATGCACGATACTGGATGCTTGGGGCTGGTGCACTGGGACGACCCAGAGGGATGGAATGGGGAGGGAGGAAGGAGGAGGGTTCAGGATGGGAAACACATGTATACCTGTGGCGGATTCATTTTGATATTTGGCAAAACTAATACAGTTATGTAAAGTTTAAAAATAAAATAAAATTAAAAAAAAATAAAAAAATTAAATTAAATTAAATAAAAAAAAATAAAAATAAAAACATATGTCATTTTCACATTTATTTTTCAAAATTAAGTATGACAATGATAATGTATATTCAATCATTTTATAAAATTAGAAGCCAAAAGATAAAAAGTCAAATAGAACATCAAGGTGTTGAAAATGAGCTTTGTGAGATATTTTCTTCCTCTCTTTCTCTCTCACTTATTTCATTTTTTGCCTCGGATACTTGATCTCATCTAGCCTAGCATTCATTTGCCTGAAAAATATATAATTAAAACTCAAGTGTTTATCATTATGTGTATGTGTGTGTGCTCAGTTGTGTCCAACTCTTTGAGACCCAAAGTACTATAACCCGCCAGGCTTCTCTTTCCATTGAATTTTCCAGGCAAGAATACTGAAGTAGGTTGCCATTTCCTACTCCAAGATATCTTCCTGATCTAGAGATCAAACCCTCATCTCTTGTGTCTCCTGCACTGGTAGGCAGATTCTTCACTACAGTGTCACCCGGGAAGCCCATTAATCATTATATTATTACTTAATTAAATGCCAAGATAATTGTGACAACTCAGTTTCATAAACTCTATATACTGAATGAGTAGTTTGCTAATGGTAGTAGTGTGTTTAGTGGTAGTGGAAGTAGTAGTGTGTGTATGCACCAGGCAGCAGTGTGGGGTTAGTGTAGCTACACTCTCCCTTTGTCATGCACTTCTGTTCTTCTGTTTCTAGTTGTCGTTGTTACTAGCACACCAGGCTAAATTCGAGTAGGAGATTTTTGTAGAAGTGTTCCCTTGGGATTTGAAACCTGATTTTTAAAAGAAAAGGAATAGTTTGCAAAAGAAAGAAGCAGGTATAACATGGATATATAATACTATTATATTATATATATATATATTATATATAATGTTATTATATAATATATATTTATATAATTTATTTAGAGGCATAAATAGTTTTAAAAGAAATTTCCCCATAACAGTTGTAGATGACTGAGGTCCCCTTAAAAAATAAAGAATAGCAATGCCCTTTGAAAAGTAAGAAGTTAACTTTGCTATGTCTATAATTTTTTTTCTTTGATTCTACTAAAACATGATGTATTTCTTGGGAAATTTTTTTTCCTCTGAAATTCCATTTCACCTTTTAATTATATGGTAAAGTTTGAACTAGGTATTTAATGTAGTAACTAAATAGCAACTCTGGCTGACAAAAGAATAGATGAAAACCAGAGTCATCCAACATGTGCAGCATAAATAATTCATTTTTAGAACTCAAAGAGGCAAGGAAAGTTGCTCATAAGTGTTTTGTACTGATTATCAGAAGAACTGATGATTGGAAAAAGCTTTCTAAAAATGTAGGACACTACAACCTAAATATTGCCATGGAGATAGTAGCTGGCATAGCAAAAGAATAACTGCAAAGAAAAATATGCCAGAGTTTATGGGGGGAAAGATGGAAGGACAATTACATGAAATAAAGTAATTGGAAAGAATGTATGATTTTCACTTAAAGAAAGGTGAAGAATAATAACAAAGCTAGAGTGGTGACATATTTGTAGTATCATGATTAAAGATAGAAAGCATGGAAAGAAATGCTAGAGATATGAGAAAAGTTAAGGTGATAACTGGACTGTGAAGAAGGCTGAGTGCCAAAGAATTGATGCTTTTGAACTGTGGTATTGGAGAAGACTCTTGAGAGTCCCTTGGACTGCAAAGAGATCCAACCAGTCCATTCTGAAGATCAGCCCTGGGATTTCTTTGGAAGGAATGATGCTAAAGCTGAAACTCCAGTACTTTGGCCACTTCATGCGAAGAGTTGACTCACTGGAAAAGACTCTGATGCTGGGAGGGATTGAGGGCAGGAGGAGGAGACAACAGAGGATGAGATGGCTGGATGGCATCACTGACTCGATGGACGTGAGTCTGAGTGAACTCCGGGAGTTGGTGATGGACAGGGAGTCCTGGCGTGCTGTGATTCATGGGGTCACAAAGAGTCAGACATGACTGAGCGACTGAACTGAACTGAACTGTTCTGTTCATAATACTTCCTTATATTAATTTCAGTATCTGTGGGATCATTAGTGATGTGATATCTTCTGCTTCATTTCTAATATTGACAATTTTGGTCTAGCTTTTTCCTTGGTTAACTCACCAAGGGATTTATAATAATCTGTAGTCTTATATTACAAAGTTTCATGGAACTTTTTAGGCAATAAAATTAGTTTTTAATTATAATATGGCCTTCAAAGATCTGCTATTTCCTTCAGAGTGGTAAAAAGTGAGCTGATAAAATAATAGTCCTTTTTTTTTTTTTTCCCCCCTCTATGGAGTATTATACATGGGAGATGTCTCAGTTTACTGAGTTTGGTGACTTGGATGTCATTCTTACCATACAGGCAAAGCAAATGCTTATTTTCCCTTAAAGTTTATGGTAAATGCATGTAAATATCTCAGAATAAGTGACTTTTTGATAAATCTTGACTTACTGACAGTGGTAAAGGGATTTTTGTGGCTTTGGATATGTAGCATAATGTCAGTTGTCTGATATGTTCAGATTAGATTTTTATAACATCTTAGTTTTTCCTGTAAAATGTGGTTTCTATATGAATATCATGAATTTATCCTTCATCTTAATTCTTGAATACTTGTGCTCTGTAGATGTGTGTCTTCTTTCTTAACATCAGCCCTTATGGGCGTGCCCTTTTCAAACCTCTTACTTCCAAATTGCATGCTAATGTAAACCATATCAGTCCCCCTCTATCATTCCCTTGGTGACTCTGCTTACATTTTTAGGTCATACTTGTACAAGCATGCTTTAATTATCAATTTAGTTGCCCCTAACACGTCTTACAAGGCCTGTTTCTTCTGTGTTTAGTGCAAGGGTTGACTGACACCAAAGTCAATGAGAAATTGTAAATCGATTCTGTAGTCTTTGTCCTTACTTAAGACTGAAAATATATTTTTTTCCAGTGACTATTACAGAAATTCTTATGAAAAAGAAGTCACTTTGACTTTCTTATTAGTTTTGATTTTTTTTTTTTAATTTACAAGTAAAATTGCAAGGGGTAAGATATTCTTTGCTCTGTACCCATCTGTGTCAGTATCTCCTCCCCTCTCTCCCTCTTTCCCCCTCTCCTTTCTCTCACTCTCTAATGGAAGAAATGAGATATCTATGTTCTTCTTTCAAAAATATGAAAATATATTATTACAATTATTAGCACACTGTCTTCCTTCCATTTCAAATCATAACTATAATTTCAATAAATCAAGGGAAAATATAATTATAATCATTTAAAAACACAGAAAATGGAAAATCAGTATTTTGTTATATATGTGATTTATACAGGCAAACATCTAAAATAATTGTTCATAAAATTATATATCCAGTTGGTATATGTATTAAAATCTAATTTAATAACAAAAAATAAATGAACTTCTTAGCACTCTCTAAGTGCAAAGTTTTAAAAGTCCCTCATGGCCATTATGGGCTCAGATGGTAAAGAGTCTGCCTGCAATGCAGGAGACCTGGGTGGAGAAGCAAATGTCTACCCACTCCTGTATTCTTGTGTGGAAAATTCCATGGACACTGGAGCCTAGTGGTCTATTGTCCATGGGGTCACAAAGAGTCAGGCACAACTGAATGACTAACATGTTCACATTTATGATCATTATGAGATCCTATATTTAGTTACTCAGCTGTTTATATTCAATGCTTAAGTGGAAAGAAAGCAACAGGGTTTTTTTTTTAATTATGATTCTTATGGATAAATCAATATTCCATTTTTTCTGGGAAAACATTATATGCTTTAAATGTTGCAAATAAGGAAAACAGGTGTTTCAAGAGCATACACTGAACATGATATTTTGGCTATTCATAACTTGTGTTTTGATAATGTCCTCTTCACCCTGTTGATGAAGGAGGGATTTCTGTCCTAGGGTTAGGAAATGGCCTAACCCTAACATGACACCCAGCACCACACAGATGAGATGGACAGCCATTCATAGTCACATGTACTCACAACTCTAGGTGGAGGACACTGTATAACATGCAGGGACGCATGGGAGTTGCATTCTGGTGCAGACTGAACAAGCAAGTACTATGGAAACATTCTTCATAATAACTTAGCAAGAAGTGGGATGATTCCTGGTTCCAGTGGAAGATGTGGTTTTCTTCTTTGAATAATTCAGTAGGCTAGCAGGGAACTGAAGCCTGCTATTCAGCAATAAGCAGGTACTAATCATCTCCCAATCAACCCAAGGAGGGTTATTTGGTAAGAGTGTCCTTATCCATGAGGTTGAGAGGGAAAGGGAGCTTGTATTTAAGCTACCTGACACCCTCAAGATTTCACATGTCAAGGTTCATACCTTCCACTATAACTTGCAACATGAATAGTTAGAGAGATGAAGTGATAGATATACTTTTTACTGTAATCATGTAATCAAAAAAAAATCATATCAGTTGTCTTTTTTATTGTAAATTTAGGAAATAAATAAAAATATGCTTCCTGCCATCTAGTTTTTCCAACATTGAATTAAAAAATAAATGTAATTGAAGTATAATTGACTTACAATGTTGTATTAATTTCTACGACCATCAGATTTTTGTAAAGAATAATTTTGTGTATCCTTTTGAGATTTCTAGCATACACATTCTATTTTTTGTCTATAATTCTGTTTAACCCCAGTTGTATATTTAAGTAAATGGAAAAATCACTAATCCCTTTTAAAGTGCTGATAAAACATGGTGATGGTGGTATAGTCACTAAGCCATGTTTGACTCTTGAATCCCCATAGACAGTAGTCTGCGAGGTTCCCCTGTCCATGGGATTTCCCAGACAAGAATACTAGACTTGGTGTTAGACTTCTCCAGAGTATCTTCCTAATCCAGGGATTGGCCCTGTGTCCCCTATATTGCAGGAAGTCTCCTGCATTATAGGCAGATTCTTTACCACTGAACCACCAAGGATTTCCCAGGTGGTATATTATACTAGTTCTCATTTTGATTATCACTTTCTTGTCTGGACAATGCCATTGAGTTGTGTTGTGCTTGATTTTGTTTTCTTCCAAGAAAGTTTCCTCAGTGCTATAATTCCTTAACTCTTATCTGCTTCAGTTTGTCTTTGTTTGACATCATATTTTAATGTTTATATTTTTCCTGCATACATTATTTTCCCAACTCTTCTCTCTCAATATATTCTGCTGTAGGAGACAGGAAGAATAAAAGAAAAGCAGGCCCTGGCAAGGGCTGCAAAAGGAATTTATAATTATTGATAAACTGTATGCTATAAGGCATGAGACTCTTGGAACAAGTCCAGAGGGAACAGTTCATAATCTTGAAAACAAGATATGATCCTGGGGTCGAAAACCAACTCCACAGTGTTCCCCAACTGGCATCTCAGAGTCACATGTTTTATGTATCTGGAAGAAAATCTATAAATAAGAGTATTAGTCTTAGTTTCTGATTTGTTATTGATTACTGTTTCTTAGTTACTCAATGGTTAATGATCACTTTGTTCTTTGGCCCTGAAGGGCATGTGAGTTATAGCTCCCTGCACATTCATTCCTTCATGGCTGAGAGTATAATAAAGCTGGTATGGATTCAGTTTCAGCACCTTCACCTGGGAGTGCTGTTGGTTCCCCGATCCTCTCCTTTCACTGAACTCTTGTGTCTTGTTTCTCATTCTCCCATCGCATCACACTTTTTGAAACTCTGCTTGTTGAGCTGGACTCAACATTCTGCTATCAAGTAATCATTTGATTTTATTTTTCTTGGAAACAGCTGGTATTTATCTTGGTATCCTGAGTCCTGCCTCAATCTAGTCTGAACTGGCTGGCCTGCAGGCCCTCTGTGAGGCTGTTATTCTCTGGTCTTCCTTATTTTTTGTGTGTGTCTTTTTCTTGTTGGAAGAGGCAAAAGTTGTTTCTTTTTTATTCTCAACTTACCCACTGTTAAACATTCACTTAAGTGTCTTTTAATTTTTTTTATTATTGCCCAGCTAAGAAGGATGCTTTAAACATTTTCTGCTAATCTCCCCTCAACACATAGAATTTTAATACTACAGATATAATGTGTTTTAATCAGAAACTGAGTAAGGCATTTTTTTCTTCCCCAGGAACTAATTTTCACCCTCTTGGGAATGATTTTGTTCTATCACAAATGCGTTATCTACTCTACCATTGTTGTTGTTTAGTTGCTCAGTCATGTCTTGACACTTTTGCAACCTCATGGACTGTAGCCCACCAGGATCCTCTGTCTACAGATTTTCCCAGGCAAGAATATTGGAGTGGGTTGCCATTTCCTTCTCCAGGAGATCTTCTTGACTCAGGGATTGAACCTATGTCTCTTGTGTCTCCTGCAATGGCAGGTGGATTTTTTAGCACTGGGAAGCCCCCATCTATTCTTTTACAGTGCAATAAATCCAGCAACTTTCTGAGAAAAACGAAATGATAATTATTTTCAATAGTATATTAAAATATATTGTATAGAGGTTTTTTTTTAAGTTTAAAATCCTACTCCTTCCACCACCAGAAAAACTATTTAATTATACTTACAAGCTAAGCAGATCTTTAAAAAATAAAAAAAAGGAAAATAAACATAAAAATAGATAAAGAACAATGGAAAGGGAAATACAAGATACTTATGGCCAAGCAGATATTTCAAAAGTATAGGTAAGGTTTTATTTCTTTATTAGGGAGATGGTTCCTTGCTGTTCACTTTATTATTAAATTGTTATGCCACTAATCTGGTGTGTTGTCAGAAAAGGGATTTCTATATTTACTCTATAACTGACTTCAGTCTGACTTCTGCCACCTTGATTCTGTTATGCTTGCTTAATTTCAGACTGTTATTTACCAGCTGTGCACAGCTATGTCCTTACAGTTTGCTAAAGTATTGAAAGACTGCCATACTGGTAAATACTTGCTGCTATGAGCTCCTGAGTTGCCTCCCACTGTGTGGTTTGTTCCATCACCTCTGTTAATATCCAAAGCTTTTTCTAAGACTAGCATGTAAAGGGTTAATGCTTGGCATAATAGATGCTCTCCATGACCCTGTTCTGGGACTGGAATACTGTCTATCCTGATTGATTGCTAAACATTGCTAATATGGTTGTTAATTATGTAGAATATTATTTTGGCTTATATCCATGTCACCAGCTGTGTCCATGATGCCAAATTTATGGGTCCTTTACTTTCCTCCTCTAGCTTGCCCTTTCAATAGTGCTTATCACAAGTGGCTACCCACTCTGTCTTAAAGCTGTCTGCCTCCTAAGCTTTGATTTTGCCACACTCTTCTGGGTTTCCTTCTAAGGTCTGTCAGTACCTTCTTTTTCTTAGGCTCCAATTTTTGAGTTTCCTCATGACATACATTAATATTATTAATGATTTATCTGTCATTCATAAGACAATTTTAAACAGGATGATCAATGAAGGACTCAGTTTAAAGTTATTATTTAATGCAATGTTTCACCTCATTTGTTTATCCTTTATATATATATATATATATATATATATATATATATATATGTTTTAATCAGAAAATGAGTAAGGCATTTTTTTCTTCCCCAGGAACTAATTTTCACCCTCTTGGGAATGATTTTGTTATATATATATATATATACACACACACACATACACACACACACACACACACACACATATATATATATGCCTCGATATTTATTGCTGCTGCTGCTGCTAAGTCGCTTCAGTCGTGTCCAACTCTGTGCGACCCCATAGACGGCAGCCCACCAGGCTCCCCCGTCCCTGGGATGCTCCAGGCAAGAACACTGGAGTGGGTTGCCATTTTCTTCTCCAGTGCATGAAAGGGAAAAGTGAAAGTGAAGTCTCTCAGTCGTGTCCGACTCTTCACGACCCCATGGACTGCAGCCTACCAGGCTTCTCCGTCCATGGGATTTTCCAGGCAAGAGTAGTGGAGTGGGGTGCCATTGCCTTCTCCAGATATTTATTGCTATGCTATACCAAATGCATTCAGATCATACTGTGCTTTTTTAACATTTAAATTATATTTAAACATTAAAAAGTTTTTATTTATTTCTTCCTGCTTGCCTCCAATACTTGCCTTCACTTTAGTCGTCATCCATGTTTCATTCATGAACTAACAGAAACTTTCACATTTTACTCTGTGCTTTTACAGTATTTAAAAATAGACACACATACACACATACACATGTCATAGCTTTGAAAATGATTATGATATTATTTTCACTTATCTGACTCATGTTTTTAAATACCTTGGAGAAAGGTTTTTTTTTTTAGCTTAAATGGCATAATTCTAACCCACCTATTTTAATGAATGTGTAATATTCTATGGGATAAAAATATCATTCATTTCCCTACTGGTAGGCACTTACTTTCCATTTTGTGAATAAAAAAAATGGCATATCAAACATTTTTAAATGAACTATAGGTGTTTGTGCTTTTCCTTATTTTTATGAGATCTATCCATGGAGGTTTTTGAAGGACCAACCTATATACATCTTTGTGGTTTAAATAGATGTATCTGTATTCTTTATAAAACAGCTGGGGCATGACATAAATCTATCAGTAGAAGAACCTGTTCTGAACATGTTTAAGAAAAATCTGTCCTTGCCTTTTCTAGTCTATATTTTCCCAAGGTACTAAAAAGAGGGCATGGCAACCCATTTCAGTATTCTTGCTTGGAGAATCCCCATGGACAGAGAAATCCGACAGGCTACAGTCCATGGGGTTGCAAAGAGTCAGACACAACTGAAGCAACTTAGCACTTGAAAAGGCACACACACAAAAAAAGAAAGAAACTATTTATAGGAATGAAGCTTGGGAACTCTACCTTTTTGTGTCTATGACATTTGTCCACTATGTAAACAGCATATTTTCTGTCTAAATTTATTCATAATTTCCTTTATCCATAGTTTTGGATTTGACATGCTTTCAGTTTTCTATGATGAGTATATGTAAGACAGATTATAGACACTGATGAACAATTCATGTCATTTCAAACTGCTACCAAGGAATAAGAAAAGGTGATAGCGAAAGCAAAATCAAATGATTTTCCACAATTTTCTTTATTTTTGTCTCCTTGCTGCTGCTGCTGCTAAGTTGCTTCAGTCATGTCCGACTCTATGCGACCCCATAGACGGCAGCCCACCAGGCTCCCCTGTCCCTGGGATTCTCCAGGCAAGAACACTGGAGTGGGTTGCCATTTCCTTCTCCTTAAGTTCCTCAAATAAGGACAAAAGCATTTCTTAATAAAACTCATCTTCCAAACTTTTGGTGGCTAAGAGAAAAGGTCAGATTCCTTCCTAATGCAGATTCCATAGCAGCCAGAATTAAAGAAAAAAAATTTTTTTTTTTTTTAATAACCTAGACATATGGCAGAGATTAGAAAATGGATAGGAAAAGGTTCTGATTGACTGGCTAATATTCTAATGAAGTAGATTAATCAATGTAAATCACATAGCTCCATTAAAATTGTGTTTCAAATTGCTAATTTCATTTTCTTCCAGCAGAGAAAATGCCAGTCTTTTCCTACATAGTAAAACTGTCTTGTTATAACAACTAAGCAACTCTAGGGTTATAGTTATTGTGGAACATCTGGTAACTACAAGATGTGGCTCCTTAGAGAAAACTACATCGCTGAAAAATAAGAACTTGCTCACCCTAGCTCTATTTCATGTTTTGTTATACTCTAGAGTCTGGCTGCCTCATAATACAATAATCACTTTCCTTTGGCTCCATAAATGAAACCACAGATGCTACAACTTGCTATAATTGGAACAGCTTATCATAAATAAATAACCAAAATAACAATATATGCATAAACTATATGCACGTTTTAAAGGTTGGATTGAAAAGAAATTACAAGATTATTACCTAAGTCAATAAGATGATGATTATCACGTTTGTTCTTTAAGAAATCAGAGGATAGAGTAAATTCTACTCCTGACCTCATTATTTTTTCATTTAAACTATATAACTTATTTCAAAATTTATCCCAGCAATGAAATTACAAAGATCTGAAAGTGTAGCAATGTTTTTTTGCATTATTGTCATCTGAATAATTTATAATGTAACTTCATGGTAATTTAATGTTTTTTCATGTTTCTATTTTAAATAGATGTTAGACATATTCCTGTATATGATATCATCTTCTACTTCTACAACATTTCTTTTTTGTATCTGATATCATGCTCCTAAAGTTTACTCAAATTTTATTTTCTTGAGTTGGACATTGTATCAGGTAAATAAAGCAAACCCTATAATTTGTTAGTGAAATTCCTCTAAAGCTTAAAATTAATATTTTTGTGTATTTTTTATTTACATAAACTTATCAGTTTATTCTGAATTATAAGGACATGAAGAGTAAGGCAGTAAGCAGTTTGGATATCTAGCAGCAAGGATAAGTTAATTCACTATGTGTGTGAGGAAAACAAAGTGAGAGAGAATATTTAGGGTGTAGATAATATCTGATTGGTTTAAATCCAAGAGAATCTTCTGAAACAACTGTGAAATCTAAAAAGTTCCAAAAGTTATATTAGAGCTTTCAAAAATGTAATTATGTAATAATATTCTGTTTCTCATTATAATCAGATTAACTTTACCCTTGGCTGGAATTCATGAAGAGTTTAAATATCATACATTGAAGAAAAATCCAAGTAGAAAAGAAAATTCCAATTATCATCCAATAAGATGATACCATCCAATAAGATGATAATTAAAGTATTTGTGTTTTGTTTTTTCAAATTTCAATATCAGTAATTTTTTTTTTTCATTTGAGTGTTTGGCCATCAAGGTACAAACAAGTATGAATATGTTTATATTTTAATTGGGGCATAATTGCTTTACAGAATTTTGTTGTTTTCTGTGTAATTGGTGAAGATTTGGTACCAATATTTAACAGGCAATGTCTTTCTTTTGCATTGGTACTTCTAAGCTTTATGTTGTGCTAATAAAACGCTTTCCTTATGTTTTATTAGGGACAAGATTTTGAAAGCCTGAATCTTAAGAGATGTAAGACCCATCTTGAATATGACCCCAAGGACCTAATAATGGTCAGGACCATTGTGAATGCAGCAAAATCAGTCTAGCTTTTTCTTTCTTCTGTACTGATTGGCAACTTCAGCAGTGCAGATATATTTATACAAAATTGTCTTTGAAAAATAAATTTGAATAGCTCTAAATTTTGGTAAAACACCATGCTCTGATGATTTTTATAAAATACACACAGATTAAAAAGAAGTTTTCCACACAAAATCTAAAAACTGCTTTCAAAATTAGCACATATCTATCACTTATTAATTTCTTCTCTGCTGAATGATTCCTTTACTCAAAATTAACTGGGCTTTTGTCTTAATATCTGTCTGCATGATAAATAGTAATTAGAGCTTACTTATGATTTATTTTCTTGCATTTTGAATATGCAGTAGTTGAATCACAACTTAAGCAACCTTATCCTAGAGTAAAATTTCGAACAAATTCATATACTAACTCATTTTGGTTTTCTAATAATTGCTTTATTTTTTTTTTCATTTTTAGAACTATGTGCTATCTTATAAACCCAAATTAAATGTTTGAGTATCTACAAATCCAACATATTCTGTAATTCTGTTCCAAGTAAAATAATGCTGTCTTCATGCATGGAAGGGAAGAACATATTCATCTTAGTTATTATCTATTAAGATTTGGCCTGTGTCATTAAGACTCCTTCAAAGTAAGGGTTGTAATTCTTTCAAATGATGAAGCAGATGTTGCATTAAGAGGATGTGAAATTTGTGTCATCATTTTATTGACTCAGAGCTCATGAAGATTCAGCTAGTTATTGTAACTGCTCACGAATGTCTTCTTTTTGCATTTATAGTAGACCTAAAGTATCAAGCCCAGGACAAATATTTCTGTACTAAAAACTCCCAACTACAATCTAGTAGAAATATTTTGAGCCTGAAAGGTGACATCAGACTGTGGTGAGAATATGATTATGTATTACCTGGTCTCTAAGACCCAACCTGCCTTTTCTACCCTCTGATTAGTATAGACAGGTATTCAAGGAGGGGAAAAATGCAAAGTGAGCTTTATTTGAGTTTTAATGAAATAATTTGCTCCTCCTAGCAGTTTTCTATCAAATTAGCAATGTTTTTTTAATATGCATAAATATTAAATTTGTCTAATACAGTACAAAATTGTCTTATTAAGAACGCTCATGTTGTAATAATGTGAAAGAGAACTAATGCAATATAGCACTAATTCAATTTGATGAAAGTTACTGATACAGAAAAACAGCTCATTTTCCCATGTGGATGTCAAAAATATCTACCATGCCTCACTTCAAAGAATTTCTCCATTAAAACTAAAAATATTCTAGCCAATTGTATGACAGATTGAAGACTTCGATATCGTCTAAGGAGACAAGCAGATCCAGACTTAGCTCTAATTGAGAGGGGAGCTGTTTATTTAATGATCTGAGGAATATGTAAAAGAGAGGTAAATCTGGGTAATGAATAACATAAAACAGTATTAAATGGGAGAATCATAATGAGAATGGGAAATATTTGGAAATGGAGAAGTTGCTATCTCACCGAAAAGGAGAAATTAAACATAAGAATTCTAAAGGTAAATTTATTTTGTAATTTCACTGAAGATTGGCTGTGATAATAAAGGTCACAGATATGTACATGTCCTTATTGCTATAAGGATGTACATTTCTCAACTAGTCCCCCCATTTTTTCTTTATCTATTTCTATGATTAGTTGAATTGTGTCTGCAGAAAGTATTCCACATCTGCCCTTTGTCAGTCACCATTTATTTTGTCTTACACTGTAAAATTATTCCTGCTAAATGAAAAGGATCCTGTTTATCTATCATCCAAGCTAAATATCTTTCTTCATTTGAAATTCTGCTGAAAGTTTTTTCCTTTTCTCAAGCCAGTATAGTTACAGTTTTTACACAAGAATGGAGGCACTAAGTACTGATTATGAAGACAGAGAATTCTCTATATGTTTGGTTCTTAATAAATCATAAGGAAGGACTTAACATAAACTGTTTATAAAAATATCATAATGATTATAAAAATATATCAAGGATGACAAGAATTTTAGAATTAAATCACACAGCTATACCCACATATAAAATACTCATGTGTTTTATGTTTCACCTATCTCAGATGTATCAAATTTTTAAATTTTCTTTACTATATATTAAAAAACAATCATTTTGCATTTCCACAGCTTTCCATTATATTTTAACTACCATTTATTCTTCCATTCATACCTAAACTTCAATTTAAATATTATCTTTTTATATCATTTTTTTGAAAATCCAAAGTTGAATTATGTTCTTAATTATAAATATTCATTATGATAGATGCAACTTTATATTATTGCTTTTAAGAGTGTCTCTTTTTCATTAGAATGTTATTCTGTAAGATGAGACATTTCCCCCCTTCTCTATTAAGAAGTATCTGACAGTGTCTGATACATAATGGATACACATTAATTGCTTTAATTTTATTTTAATTGTCAGCAAGTTTTCCTTCAGGTGTTTTTTATCAGAAACCTCATTTTTAACATATCATTCACTATTTTTCTTGTTTTTTGCTTTATTGAGTTATAGTTGATTTACAATGTTATATTAGTTTCTAATATATAGCTAAATGATTCAGTTATGTCTATATTTTTCATTATAGTTTATTATAGTATATTGAATATAATTTCCTATGTTATATGATAGGATCTTCTTGTTTATCTATTCTATATATAATAGTTTGCATCTGCTAGTCCTAAACTCCCAATGGAATCCTACCCCACTTCTCTTCCCTTTACTGTATTAAATATCAATGTTGTGGTGAAATAAAACTGATTACTCTTCTTTTGGGCTTTCCTGGTGGCTCAGCCAGTAAAGAATTTGCCTGCAATGCTGGAGACTGTAGTTGGATCCCTGGGTCAGGAAGATCCCCTGAAAAGGAAATGGCAACCCACTCCATTCTTGCTTAGGAAATCTCACAGACAGAGGATCCTGAAGGGTTACAGTCCATGAGGTCACAAGAGTCAGTCACAACTAAGTGACTAAATCACTACATTCTTCTTTTAAAATTTCTAATCTTTACCTTTTTTCTGCTTCTGTTTATCCCATGTAATCCTCTCTTAGCAATCCTTACTTGCTTTCTACGAGGCTGGACTCAAAAGTAGATGCTCAGCCATTAAAAAGAATACATTTGAATCAGCTCTAATGAGGTGGATGAAACTGGAGCCTATTATACAGAGTGAAGTAAGACAGAAAGAAAAACACCAATATAGTATACTAATGCATATATATGGAATTTAGAAAGATGGTAACAATAACCCTGTATACGAGACACCAAAATAGACATTGATGTATAGAACAGTCTTTTGGACTCTGCGAGAGAGGGAGAGAGTGGGATGATTCGGAAGAATGGCATTGAATCATGTACAATATCATATATGAAACAAGTTGCCAGTCCAGGTTCGATGCACAATACTGGATGCTTGGGGCTGGTGAACTGGGATGACCCAGAGGGATGGTACAGAGAGGCAGGAGGAAGGAGGGTTCAGGATGGGGAACACGTGTATACCTGTGGCGGATTCATGTTGATATATGGCAAAACCAATACAATATTGTAAAGTCAAAAAATAAAAAAATAAAAATAAAAACAAACAAAAAAATTTTCTATTTTAAGAGAGACAATTCTCATTCCTTCTTATCAGGTATTTTCTTTTGAGTTGCATTCTTTGCTAATACAAATATCTTTATCTATGTCTTCTATGTTTTGAAATACTGAAGAATGATTGGTTTTATCCAAATGATTTTTAAAAATTTTAGTTATGCTGACTTTTACTAGGATGTGTGAGAATGAAAGTAGGAATTATTCAGTCTCTCAATATTTTAATGACTCAAGAATTTTCTATCACATTTAGTTATGCTCATGCTAGTCTCCACATATTTTTCCTTAGTACGGATGAAATAATATTTTATAAAAATATTTTAAATCCAAAAATGTTTTTATTTAAGAATTCTAAGTTTTCTTTTCTTTGGAAAACCAAAACTTCCTCTTTTTTGTTTAAATTCAGCAAATACCTCTTTGTTAATCATGAAAAATCACAGCTTTACATAGAACAAAGCATACATATGCTGGCTTCTGACATCAGATACTTATAAAAATTTATTTGTCTGAGATTAGACAAATAAACAACTTATAAAAATTAAGTGCATAAGTTTAAAGAATTACATAATTAAACAAAGTTTAGCATAATTACTATTAATTTATCAATTCAGTTCATTAGCTTAGTCATATCCGACTCTTTGTGACCCCATGGACTGCAACATGTCAGGCTTCCCAGTCCAACACCAACTCCTGGAGCTTATTCAAACTCATATCCATCGAGTCTGTGATGCCATCCAATCATCTCATCTTCTGTCATCACGTTCTCCTCCTGCCTTCAATCAGCATCAGGGTCTTCTCCAGTGAGTCAGTTCTTCGCATCAGGTGGCCAAAGTATTAGAGTTTCAGCTTCAGCATCAGTCCTTCCAATGAATATTCAGGACTTATTTCCTTTAGGATTGACTAGTTGGATCTCCTTGCAGTCCGAGGGACTCTCAAGCATCTTCTCCAATATCACAGTTCAAAAGCATCGATTCTTAGGCTTTCATTTGTCTTCATATTCCTACTCCTACATCCATACATGACTACTACAAAAACCATAGCCTTGACTAGACAGACCTTTGTCAGCAGAGTAATGTCTCTGCTTTCTAATACGCTGTCTAGGTTGGTCACAGTTTTTCTTCCAAGGGGCAAGTGTCTTTTAATTTCATGGCTGCAGTCACAATATGCAGTGATTTTGGAGCCTAAGAAAATAAAGTCTCTCACTGTTTTCATTTTTTCCCCAGCTAATTGCCATGAAGTGATAGGACTGGATGCTATGATCTTAGTTTTTTGAGTGTTGAGTTTTAAGCCAAATTTTTCACTCTCCTCTTTCACTTTCATCAAGGAATAAACACCTTGTAAAAAGATACAATTCTACCCTAACTTCCCTGAAGGATATATGTCCTCCCTACTCCTATTTTATTTGTCCACTCTAATTCCACCCATCATATCCTTCAAAGTACAGTTTTATCTTACTTACTTTTGAAATCCTTTTTGACTATTTCAGCCCACTAATCTGAGTTTTGATCTAACAGTTGTTCAGTTCAGTTCAGTTCAGTCACTCAGGCGTGTCCGACTCTTTGCGACCCCATGAATCTCAGCACACCAGACCTCCCTGTCCATCACCATCTCCCGGAGTTCACTCAAACTCACGTCCATTGAGTCGGTGATGCCATCCAGCCATCTCATCCTCTGTCGTCCCCTTCTCCTCCTGCCCCCAATCCCTCCCAGAATCAGTCTTTTCCAATGAGTCAACTCTTCGCATGTGGTGGCCAAAGTACTGGAGTTTCAGCTTTAGCATCATTCCTTCCAAAGAAATCCCAGGATTGATATCCTTTAGAATGGTCTGGTTGGATCTCCTTGCAGTCCAAGGGACTCTCAAGAGTCTTCTCCAACACCACAGTTCAAAAGCATCAATTCTTTGGTGCTCAGCCTTCTTCACAGTCCAACTCTCACATCCATACATGACCACTGGAAAAACCATAACCTTGACTAGACGGACCTTTGTTGGCAAAGTAATGTCTCTGCTTTTGAATATGCTATCTAGGTTGATCATAACTTTTCTTCCAAAGAATAAATGTCTTTTAATTTCATGGCTGCAATCACCATCTGCAGTGATTTTGGAGGCCAAAAAAAGTCTGACACTGTTTCCACTGTTTCCCCATCTATTTCCCATGAAGTGAAGGGACCAGATGCCATGATCTTCGTTTTCTGAATGTTGAGCTTTAAGCCAACTTTTTCACTCTCCTCTTTCACTTTCATCAAGAGGCTTTTTACTTCCTCTTCACTTTCTGCCATAAGGGTGGTGTCATCTGCATATCTGAGGTTATTCATATTTCTCCTGACAATCTTAATTCTAGCTTCTGCTTCTTCCAGCCCCAGCATTTCTCATGATGTACTCTGCATAGAAGTTAAATAAGGAGGGTGATGATATACAGCCTTGACGTACTCCTTTTCCTGTTTGGAACCAGTCTTTTGTTCCATGTCCAGTTCTAAATGCTGCTTCCTGACCTGCATATAGGTTTCTCAAGAGGCAGGTCAGGTGGTCTGGTATTCCCATCTCTTTCAGAATTTTCCACAGTTGATTGTGATCCACACACTCAAAGGCTTTGGCATAGTCAATAAAGCAGAAATATATGTTTTTCTGGAACTCTTTTGCTTTTTTGATGATCCAGCTGATGTTGGCAATTTGATCTCTGGTTCCTCTGCCTTTTTGTTGTTATGAGGGGGTAAAAAAGAAAAAAAAAAAAAAAAATATATATATATATATATAATCACTGTGAAAAAATTACACAATTTTTTTGTGAAATTTTTGTTAAAATTTTACATTTTTGTGAAAAGATTATATAAATCTGTCATAATCTATTTGCCCCCTGTACTTTTAATGGTAATTTATATTATTTCCTTTTTTGGCTATTATAGAAAAGTCACTTTGAATATCTATTACTTATCTCTTGGGGTACATGTGTTCAATATTTTCTGTATTATAAATGCCCAGTACTGGAATTGTTGAAGCATTAAAAAAATGAGCATGTGCAGTTTTTAATAAGCTATGAAACTTATTTTCTAAAATAATATTAATTTATATTCTGGAAAAAAGACTGTATTTCTTGATGTTTTTCTTTTACTTTCATAATTTTACTCTGTACCAATTGTTTTTATCTTAGTGATTATTGATAATATTATTGAACATTTATTTCCATTTAATTATTATTTAATCTTACATAAAACTTTATAATACTATTCATAAAGATCTTACATTCCTTTTTGGTTTTTATTTAATTGGGGTTCAAACAGGACTTTAGCTATTTCAAAAATGAAGTGATTTAAAATAGGAAATTAGGTACTTGGTTTATATGTCCTAGTTCTTAATTCTTTATCTTATGAAAGTGTTTTTGGCACTCACCTCCATTTTTCAGATCTCCAAATGGAGACTGTCCACTTCATGAAGTGCTAAATAAAGTTTGTTTGTATCAATTAAATTGTCTTTTTCAATAATTTTTGATAGTTTTTTTGGGCAAGAAAGAATGGAATGAAGTTAATAGCTTAAAGGCAATAAATTGGACAGGCAAGGGGCTCACTGAACATTTTGAGCTAACTGCTTCTGGTTGCTGTTACCAAGGCTTGATGAGGTAATTCACTGATATTTGAGCTCTGCTTCCTTGTGTGCAGCTCTCCAACCAAGCTTTTTTTTTTTTTTTTTTTCAAAAAATAAAATAAAATCTGAAAAATCTCTGTGGCTTGTTAAATTTCCCAGAAAGGTTTTGGGACCCTGTACAGTTTCCAGGGTAGTTATATTGGAAGTCAGCAATAGGTGCAGACTTTAGGAAACTCACATATCTTCAAGGTAAGTCCAAAGCAAAAACATAGGAGAGACTTGGGGAAATAAACTAAGACAAGAAATTCAGACTGTTTTTTACCAATGGCAAATCAAAATCTAAGTAGACACAAAAGTTGGGCTATTAACCTTTAAGTTAGCTGTCACTATAAAGATATATCTTTGAGAAAGGGATAATAAATTTATTGTTAATGATAACCTTGGAAGCCAAAGCTACAAAATTGGTGGATGTGGAACTGAGCACTTAAACCCTGTTAGAGTGCTCAGCCACTTAATTCTGACTACCTTGCTAAGATAAGCTGGTCATAGAATGAGTTATAGCTACACTAAGTCACACAACTTTAAGAAAACTTTCATGGAAAAATGTCCATTGTAAGATATCATAACAGAGAAGGCAATGGCAACCCACTCCGGTATTCATGCCTGGAGAATCCTAGGGATGGGGGAGCCTGGTGGGCTGCGGTCTATGGGGTCGCACAGAGTCAGACCCAACTGAAGCAAATTAGCAGCAGCAGCAGTAGCAAGACATCATAAAATCCCCAAACCAGTTTCACATCCCCCTTAGGTAGTAGTTTGGCCACAAGAGACCCAAGGCTTAACTAAAGAAATAAGATCCTCAAGTGTCAAAGAATTAAGCATGCTACCCTCTGACAAACTTCCTTATTTCATGTTTTAGAAGCTGTAGATATCAACCAAAATCTTCCAAAACCTTACAAGAAAATGTAGAGTTAAAACTGCCGTTATGAGGAAAGTTCCAAATTGTCAAGACCATTCATTTAAGAAGTGCAGTTGAAAGCAAGCTTCCCGAATTAAACAGACAGAATAAGATCTCTATTGTAATTAGCATGTAAAAGAAAGGCTTCAAAATTCTAAAATAACTTCACTGAAAGGTTTATTGGAAAAGGCTAATGGAAAAAAGAACAACTCAACATGGCCGAATAGACTACATGAGCTCACCCCTTCTTATAAAAGCATCAAAATCGCAAGTAGCTGCTGAACAACTATCAACAACAACAACAAAATCTTGCCACCTAACAAAACAGATACACTCTTTGGTTGTAAGAAATACATCCAAAGAGAAAGACGAAGTCACAACAAAATGATAGAACGGGCACAATTGTGATAAAATTAATCTGATATACACCAGGTGGGAGACCTGCAAATTGAAAATAAATTATACCCCAGAAGTTGTCCTACTGTAGGGAAAGTTCTGAGCTCCATGTCAGGCTTTCCAGCTGAGAAGTCTGGCAATGGGAAGAGGAGCCCCCAGAGAATTGAAAACCAGTTGAGTTTGATTGCAAGAATTCCAAAAACGGGAAACAGAAATTCCATTCTTGAAGGATGCACAAAAAGTGTCATGCACATCAGGAACCAAGGGAAAAAAGCAGTGACCCCATAAGAAACTGTGCCATACCTACCTGCCCTATCTTCTTGTACTGGGGGATCCCTGCAGGGTCAGGGTGTGGCTGTGGTTCATCGCATAGACAAACTGGCATCAGCAGTTTTGGGAAGTACTAATTTACTGGAGCCCTCCCACAGGCTGCTATTAGCCCTACCAAACAGCAGGTAGTCTCCAGTAGTAGGTTGCCTCAAGACAAAAAATCAACAAGGAAGAAACAAAGACCCATTCATCATCAGACAAGTGGCTCAAGGTCCCCCTGAGCATGGCACCACCCTCCAGAGGTAAAAGTCCCAGCTTCATTCATCACTGGGTGGGAACAACCCCTCCCATCAGGAAACCTGCACAAATCTCTTAGAAAACTTGTGGTGCTGGAGAAGACACTTGAATGTCCCTTGGAAAGCAAGGAGATCAAACCAGTCAATCTTAAGGGAGATAAACCCTGAATATTCATTGGAAGGACTGATGCTAAAGCTAAAGCTCCAGTATTTTGGTTATCTGATGTGAACAGATGACTCATTGGAGAAGTCCCTGATGCTGGGAAAGAGCAAGGGCAGAACGAGAAGAAGCATCAGATGAGATGGCTGGATGGCTTCACTGATACAATGGAGATTAACTTGGGCAGACTCCAGGAGATAGTGAGGGACAGGGAAGCCTTGAATGCTGCAGTCCATGGGATTGCAAAGAGTCGGGCATGACTGGGAGACTGAACACCACCTCTGCATAGAAGTTAAATAAATAGGGTGTTTTGATACAGACTTGACATACTCCTTTCCCAATTATGAGCCAGTCCATTGTTCCATGTCTGTTTCTAACTAGTACATGAAGAAATACTAATACAGGTTTCTTCTTCTTGACCTGCATGCAGGTTTCTCAGAGGACAGATAAGTTGGTTTGGTATTCCAATCTCTTTAAGAATTTTCCACTTTGCTGTGATCCACACAATCAAAGGTTTTCAGGTAGTCAGTGAAGTAGTAGATATTTTTGAAATTCCCTTGCTTTTTCTATGATCCAATGAATATTGGCAACTTGATCTCTGGTCCCTGTGTCTTTTCTAAATCTAGCTTGTACATCTGAAAGTTCTTGGTTCATATTCAAGCCTAGTTGAAAGATTTTGAATATTACCTTACTAGCATGTGAACTGAGCTCATTTGAATAGTAGTTTGAACATTTTTTGGCATTGCCTTTCTAGGGATTGGAAAGAAAACATGATTTCCAGTCCTGTGGCCACTGTTGAATTTTCCAATTTCGTTGGCATATTGCATGCAGCACTTTAACAGGATCATCTTTAGGATTTTAAGTAGTTTGATTGGAATTCCATCACCTCCACTAGCTTTGTTCACAGTAAAGCTTCCTAAGGACCACTTGACTTCACACTCCAGGATGTCTGTCTCTATGTGAGTGATAACATCATCATGGTAAGTTAGGTCAATAAGATCCTTTTTGCAGAGTTCTTCTTTGTATTCTTGCCACTTCTTAATATCTTCTGTTTCTGTTAGGTCTATATCGTTTCTGTCCTTTTTTGTGCCCATCTTTGGTATCTTCAGTTTTCCTGAAGAGATCTCTGGTCTTTCCCATTCTTTTGTTTCCTCTATTTCTTTGTCCTGTTCACTGGAGAAGGCTTTCTCATCTTTCCTTATTATTCTTTAGAACTCTGTATTCAGATGGGTATATCTTTCCTTTTCTCCTTTGCCTTTTACTTCTCTTCTTTTCTCAGTTATTTGTAAGGCTTCCTCAGATGACCATTTTACCTTGCTACATTTCTTTTTTGGGGGGATGGTTTTGATCACCACCTCCTGTACAGTGTTCCTAACTTTCTTCCATAATTCCTCAGTCACTCTGTCTATCAGATCTAGTCCCTTAAATCTATTTCTCACTTCCACTGTATAATCATAAGGGATTTTATTTAGGTCCTACCTGAATGGTCTAGTGGTTTTCCCTACTTTCTTCAATTTAAGACTGAATTTTGCAATAAAGAGCTCATGACTTGAGTCACAGTCAGCTCCTGGTCTTGTTTCTGCTGACTTTGTAGAGCTTCTTCATCTTTGACTGCAAAGAATATAATTAATCTGATTTTCAGAATTAACTATCTGCTGATTTCCATGTGTAGAGTTGTCCCTTGTGTTGCTGGAAGACAGTGTTTTGAAGAAGGTGTTTTTTTTTTTTTTTTTTTTTTTATGACCAGTTTGTTCTCTTGGAAAATTCTTTTAGCCTTTGCCCTGCTTCATTTTGTGCCCCAAGGCCATGACTGCCTACTACTTCAGGTCTCTCCTGACTTTCTACTTTTGCATTCTAGTCCCCTATGATGAAAAGGACATCTTTTTAAGGTGTTAGTTCTAGAAGGTCTTATAGGTCTTTATAGAAACATTCAACTCACTTTCTTCCACATTAGTGGTTGGGGCATAGACTTGGATTACTGTTATTATTAGGTCTCTTAGATTTAATTGAAAATAATAATCAAAGTTCTTTACCCTTAGAATACTTCATTTCTAGTGAAAACTAATAAGCAACTGTGGGTATCTGTTATAAGAGAATTCTGTGATTGATAAGTTTTTAAACACTAATAAATTATAAAAATGTATCCTTCCTTAAACTAAAAAAATTAATGTGGCATGTCGACTGAAAAGATGCACAACTTGAGAGTTGTGAATTCAATTTTATTTGGGGACAAATGAGGACTGCAGCCTGGGAGACAGCACCTCAAATAACTCTGAGAGACTGCCCCAAAGAGGTGATAAAGGAAGATCAATATATAACATTTTGGTGAAAGGAGAGTTCAGTGCAATCAAGTGCTTACTTTATAAAAGTTTTTCTTTCTGCTAGTCATGAGCAGCTGATGGCACCATGAAGACATTTAGTGATTTTCTAGATATGAAGAGATGCAAGGATTGTGATCATGAAATTAGTTCCTGAAAATATATAACTAAACACCTGTTTCACCAGTTTCCCTGAAGCACAGTGTGCCTCACTCTCCATCCTGAATTCCCCTCAGGGAGTATTGAAGGTCAGCAGTGGCACCAGCACAGGGTTCAGTATCTGCAGAGAAAGATGACACATGCCCTTGTTATTGATATTCAGTCACTGGCAAATGCTCTTGGCAAACATTTTTAAATGCATACAGGAGGTTTGGGGATTGGTTAAAAGGATAGGTAGGCTTTTCTGTTCTTATAAAGACTCAGTTTGTAAGACAAGAGCAGTTGTCTTTATCAGAGAATTGGGTGTCAGCCTGAATGATATCAAGGAAATGCCCCATAAATCTAACTGTATTATCTTGGATATACTTCTTTAAATCAGTGTGGTTTTCAACTCTAATGAGGACATAATGAGCCAAAGTTTACATTCAGACGCCAGAGATTCCACCTTTCCTATCTTTCTTTGACAGCCTCTAGAACCACTGTCACCTCTAGATTTATGTCTTCCTATCAGCTTGGATGGAGAAGGCAATGGCACCCCACTCCAGTACTCTTACCTGGAAAATCCTATGGAGGGAGGAGCCTGGTAGGCTGCAGTCCATGGGGTCGCTAAGAGTCGGACACACTGAGCGACTTCACTTTGACTTTTCACTTGCATGCATTGGAGAAGAAAATGGCAACCCACTCCAGTGTTCTTGCCTGGAGAATCCCAGGGACCGGGGAGCCTGGTGGGCTGCCGTCTGTGGGGTCTCACAGAGTCGGACATGACTTAAGTGACTTAGCAGCCGCATCAGCTTGGAGGTTCCTGCTTTTCTTTGTCACCACCAGGACCCTCGCTGTTCACATATGTATAGTTTCCTGCTACTTGGCCTCTGCCCCTCTTTCTTTGTTTATATCTAGCTATCTGCCTGCTTTAACACTAGGAATATTTACTATTTGTCCTGATGAAACTTCACTATGAATAAAAGTATCTTGTGCTTGTCAACTAAAAATTAGCACTTGCCTATCAACTACAAACTTGCACTTGTCAAGAGCATTTGCTAGTGATTGAATAACCACAACAAGAAGGGCATGTGCCATTTCTGTAGAGATTGAAGCAGCCATCAAGCACTGATGCAATGACACTTCCAATTAAGGCTTAATGAGGATAAAAGGAACTCAAAGTGGATAAATCTGTGTTCAGTAATTAATGTTTCAGTGTTTTATCTTATTTGGAAATGATCAAGATATTTGATGAAAATCCATCATTTAATTATTACAGTATAACTTCAAGGTTTCAAGTTATCAAAAGGATTATGGAAACCACTTTTAAATACATATATCATAAAACATAGTAATTGGTGTATAGTTTCAATTGGCTGCAATTTATCAGACAATCCACTGGAGTCCTGTCAACCCTTGTTCATGGAGCTGAAGTTTATTCTCCAAGTCTGTGAGTCTGTTTATGTTTTGTAAATAAGCTTATTTTTATCATTTTTACTTTAGATTTCACATATAAGTGATATCAGGTGAAATTTGTCTTTCTTGGACTTATTCCACTTAGTATGGCAATGTCTAGGTATATGCCAGGATAAAGTGAAACTCTCTAGGTCATGTCTGACTCTTTGTGACCTCATGGACTGTAGCACACCAGGATCCTCTGTCCATGGAATTCTCCAGGCAAGAATTCTGGAGTGGGTTGCCATTTCCTTCTCCAAGGGATCTTCCCAATCTGGGGATCAAACCCAGGTCTCCCACATTGCAGGCAGATTCTTTATATTATTTCATTTTTTTTGATGTCTGAGTAATATTACATTGTATATATATATATCACTACTCCTTTATCTATTTCTCTGTGAATGCACATTTAGGTTGCTTTCATGTCTTATCTATTGTAAACAGTGTTACAATGAACATTGTGGTGCGTGGATACTTTGGACCATGTTTTTCTTCAAATATATGAACAGAATTGGGATTGCAGGATCATAATGTAACTTTATTTTTAGTTTTTTTGTTGTTGTTCTTTTTTGAGTAATCTCCTATACTCTTGATGGTAATGTAAGTTGGTACAGTCATTGTTATAATACCAATTTACATTCCTACCAATGGTATAGGATGGCATCCTTCTCTCTACCCCTTGTCCAGCATATGTTGTTTAAAGACTTTTTGGTGGCATTCTGACCTGTGTGAGCTGATGTCTTATTGTAGTTTTGATTTACATTTCTCTAATAATTAGCAACAAGGAACATCTTTTCATGTGCATCTTAGCCATTTGTATGTCTTATTTGGAGGGATACCTCTTAAGGTCATATGTCCATTTGCCCATTTTTTGGTTTGTTTTTATAATATTAAGCCTCATGAGTTGGTTGTAAGTTTGGAGGCTAATTCCTTGTTGGTCACATAGTTTGCAAATATTTCTCCCATTCTGTGGGCTGTCTTTTCACTTTTTTTATGGTTTCCATTGCTTGCCAAAGCTTTTGAGCTTAATTAGATCCCATTTGTTTATTTTTGTTTTTATTTCCATTACTTTTGAAGACAGATTAAAAAAAAATTGATGTGATTTATGTCAAAGAGGGTTCTGTGTATGTTTCCCTTTTAGAGTTTTATAGTGTCTATTCTCACATTTAGCTCTTTAATTCATTTTGAGATTGTTTTTGTGTAGGGTGTTAACAAGTGTTGGAACTTCATTTTTTTTTTTTTTTTTTACATGTAGCTTTCCAGTTTTCCAAGAAGCATTTATTGAAGAGACTGTGTTTCCTCCATTGTATAGCCTTGTCTCCTTCATCAAAGATTAATAGACCATAGATATATGGGTTATTTCTGGACTGTCTATTATGTCCCTTTGATCTGTATTTCTGTTTCTGTGTCAGAATTCTACTGTTTGGATAGCTATACCTTTGTAACAGTGTCTGCAGTCAGAGAGCCTGATTCCTCCATTCCATTTTTCTTTCTTAAAATTGCTTAGAGAGCTGGTATGGGGAGGGAGGAGGGAGGAGGGTTCAGGGTGGGGAACACATGTATACCTGTGGTGGATTCATTTTGATATTTGGCAAAACTAATACAATTATGTAAAGTTTAAAAATAAAATAAAATAAAATAAAAAGATTGCTTAGAGTATTCAGAATCTTTTGTGTCTCCACATAATATTTTTAATTTTAGTTCTGTGAAAAATACCACTGGTAATTTTATAGGGATTGCATTGAGTCTGTAAATTACCATGCATATTATAGTCTTACAGTCAAAGTACATGGTATCTCTTTCCATCTGTTTCTGTTGTCTTTGATTTCTTTTACAGGTATCTTAGAGCTCTAGGTGGAACAGGTCTTTGTTTTCCTTAGATAGGTTTATTCTTAGGTCTTTTTTATTTATTTATATGTGTGATTGTTTCTTTAATTTCTATTTCTAATCTTTTGTTTTTAGGGTTTAGAAATGCAACAGACTTCTGTGTATAATTTTGTAACTTGCAACTTTAACAAATTTATTGATAAATTCTAGTAATTTTCTGGTAGTGTTTTCAGAATTTTCTATGTGTAGTATCATGTCACCTGTAAACAATGACAGCTTTACTTCTTTTCCAATTTTGATTCCTTTTATTTCTTTCTTCCCCCTGGTTTCCAAATCTATGTTGAATAAAAGTAATGAGAGTGTACATGCTTGTCTTGTTCCTGATTTTAGAGGAAATGCTTTCAGCATTTCACATCGAGTATGATGTTAGCTGTCAGTTTGTCATGTATACTCTCTATTATATTGAGGAATGTACTCACTATGAACACTTTCTGGAGAGTTTTAATCATAAATGTGTATTTAATTTAGTCAAAATTTTGCCTACATCTACTGAGATGACCATATGCTTTAGCCAATTTGTTGATGTGGTATGTCACACTAATTGAGTTCTGGATACTGAAACATACTTGCATCCCTGGGATAAATCCTACTTAATCATGATGTATGATACTTTTAATGTATTATTGGATTCAGATTCCTAGTATTTTGTTGAGGATTTTTGCATCTATATTAATCAGTGATATTGGCCAGTTGCTTTCATTTTGTGTGGCTTTTTTTTTTTTTTCTTCTAGTTTTGGTCTTTAGGTGATGGTAGTTTCTTAGAATGAGTTTGCTAACTTTCCTTCCTCTACAATTTTTTGGAACAGTTTCAGAAGGACAGGTGTTAAATATTCTCTAAATGTTTGATAGAAACCACATGTGAGGCCCTCAGGTTCTGGACTTTCATTTGTTGTGAGTTTTTAAATCACAGCTTCCACTTCAGTACTTATGATTGGTCTGTTTTTATTTTCTGTTTCTTCCTGGTTCTGTCTTGTGAGATTAGACATTTCTAAGAATTTGTTATTTCTTCTAGATTGTCTATTTTATTGGCATACAGTTGCTTGTAGTAATCTCTTATGATCTTTTGTATTTCTGTGATGTCAATTGTAATTTTTCCTTTTCCATTTCTAATTTTATTGATTTTAGTCTTCTTCCCCCCCACCACGTTTTTATGAGTTTGATTAAAAATTTATGAATTGTGTTTGCCTTTACAAAAAAACAGCTTTTGGTTTCATTGATCTTTGCTATTGATTTCTTCATCTCTATTTTACTTATTACTGCTCTGATCATTATATTATCTTTCCTTCTACTAAATTTGTGTTTTGTTAATTCTTCTTTTTCTAGTTGCTCTAGGTGTAAGTTTAGGTTATTTATTTTAAATTTGTCTTTTGCCCTGAAGTAGACTTTTTCTTGCTACAAACTTCCCTCTTAGATTTGCTTTTGTTGCACCCCATAAGTTTTGATTGTGGCACTTTTGTTTTCATTTGTCTCTATGTATTTTTTAAAAAATTTCTTTGATTCTTCAGTGATCCATTTGTTGTTTAGTAGCATACTATTTAGCCTCCACTGGTTTGTGCTTGTTACAGTTTTTCTTTTTCTTATAGTTTCTTTCTAAACTCACAGTGTTGTGGTTGGAAAGGATGCTTGATATGATTTCAATTTTCTTAAATTTACTGGAGTTTGCTTTATGGTTCAGCATGTTGTCAATCCTGGAGAATGTTCCATATACACATGAGAAGTTTATATATTCTACTTCTTTTGGACAGCATGCTCTACAAATACCAATTAAATCCATCTAGCTTAATGTGTAATTTAAGACTTGTGTTTCTTTTTTGATTTTCTGGCTGGATGATCTGTCCATTGATAAAAATGGGATGTTAAAGTCCTCCACTATTACTTTATTACTGTCAATTTCTCCCTTAATGGCTGTTAGTAACTATCTTTTATATTGAGGTGCTCCTATATTAACTGCATGTATATTTATAGTTGCTTTATCTTCTTGGATTGACCCTTGATCATTATGCAGTATCATTATTTTTCCTTTATAAAGTCTTTATTTTAAATTCTATTTTGTCTAATATGAGTATTTTTATACTCACTTTCTTTTGATTTCCATTTGTGTGGAATATCATTTTCCATCCCCTCATTTTCGGTCTCTATTTGTTCCTAGGTTTGAAATGGATCTCTTGTAGACAGTATTTACACAGGCCTTGTTTGTGTATTCATTCATCCAGTCTATGTCTTTTGTTTGGAAGATTAAATTTACTTACATTCAAGATAATGAGAGTTCCCTTGTATGTTATTTGTTGGTTTTCCATTGTTGCATTTTTATGTTTTTTTATCTTTATTTTTTGTCAATTTGACTACTATATATGTCTTGGCATGTTCTTGGGTTTGTCATGCCTGGGACTCTCTGTTCTTCCTGGACATAGATGATTGTGTCCTTTCCTAAGTTAGAAGAAATTGGTATTAACTTTTCAAATATTTTCTCACATCCTTTTTCTCTCTTCTCCTTCTGTGACCCTTATAATGTGAATGTTGGTGCATTTAATGCTTTCCTAGAAAACTGTTAGAATACCTTCACTTCTTTTCATCCTTTTTATTTTTATTCTGTTGTGTTGAAGACTTCTACCATTCTGTCTACAGCTTACTTTTCTTCTGTCTCACTTTTTCTGCTGTTAATTTCTTCAAATGTATTTTTCATTTCCATTATTGTATTGCACATCTCTGGTTGTTTGTTCTTTAGTTCTTTTGGGTCTTTTTAAAATATTTCTTGCATCCTTTCAATCCTTGCCTCCATTATTTTCCCAAGATCTTTGATCATCTTCATTATTATTATTCTGAATTATTTTTTTTCTGGTAGATTGGTTATCTCCACTTCACTTATTTGTTCTTTTAGTGTTTCATTTTGTTCTTTCATAAGGAACATATTTCTCTACCTTCTCATCTTGACTAACTTTCTGTGATTGTGATTTCCATTATGCAGACTGAAGGGCTGTGGTTCTTGTTTCTGCTGTCTGCAGAGGCTTGCTTTACTATGAAGCTTTTACAAAAGTGAGATTCAAGGAAAGAACCCTATCAAGTACTCTTGACCCCTGGTGCAGCTGTCAAGTTGTAAGTTGTCAGCACCCACTCTGGTCCTGTGTAAATGTCAAAGACCTCAAAATCAAGTGGGCTAGGAAGAAAAATAGCTACACTGAGGTGGATTGCTTCATTCCAAAACATCAGATCAAGAACCTTTCTTTTTTTGTTGTTTTTTCATTTCTCCTTCCCTCTGTGACCATCCTTTTTCTAATTCTTACACCATGAAGCTTTTTATAATTCTCTATTATCCACTTTTGCCTTGCCCTGGTCTGGGAAGTTGGCATTGTTCAGTATGTTCATATCATTTAAAAAGATAGTAATCTAGTGTCCAACTAACTGTTGGATTTACTGTGGTGTTGGTGATCCTATAGTCCTGCCCTTTAAGAACTTCTCCCTAATTTTCAATGGCTCTGTTTCCTTGAAACAAACTTGCTGGACAAACACCTCTGGGAGAATAAAGACACAGCTATGTGAAATATATAAACAGGCTAACTGGCTTAAAGAAATATTCACTATTTAGGATCATATTTTTGACTTATTTGCTTCTAGGTGATTTGGGTCATGGGTAACCTGGCTCAGGAGTGCTCTCCAAACAGCAGGCAGTGTTGTGTTGTTAATAATTATAACTGTCTCCTTAACATGCTACATTCACTCAAAAGTTTTAAATGCATGTGTGCAGCCACTGACAAACCAACAAACCTTAAACAGGCAAAGAAGACCTCATTCAAGACTTATGCAATAAAGGCAAGGTATTCAACTCAACTCCACTAAGATGAAAGGGTGAAGGATATTTAATTTTAAATGCTAGGAAAAGCTAATAGCATTTTTAAGTTCTAGGATAAGCTAGTAGAAAAGTGCGAGAGGATACAAGGAGAATAATCAACATTATATAAGTGCAGTTATATAAGTCCTATAAGTGCAGTTAACATTCTGCACTTAATTTCTAGTAAACTATTGTTCTTGCCAAAATGTGTTATTCTTATTTAAATTCTTTGCATTTATTTGCTAAAAATTTATGTGCAAATAGTTTGTAAATGTTTATGCATAATTGAAAACTATTGCAGAGTAAAATGTTCTCTGTATAGCCAATTAAAACAGATACATTATTCTTTTATTCTTCTTGTTAAAATCATTATTCCTACTGACATATTTTGTGCACTTTTTATATCAGTTATTAAAGAGAGCCATGTTACTATCTCCCACTGAAGACAGATTTTTATTCTTCCTGTAATTCTGTCATGACTTGCTTTATACATTGTGAAATTATTTTATATACTCTAAATGGATTATAATATTGGTAAATTAAATATTTCATTATATTATATTTTCTCTCACAATATTTTATATCTTTCAAGGTGTTTGTCTTAGATGAATATAGTTAAATTATTTTCTTTTGGTTACACTCTTATTGGTGCAACTTGATCTATAGCTTTCAATTGAAATTTTGTGTATTATTTGCCTTACTTGTGAAGAGTTTGATTTTTATTAAAGTCTATTAAATTTGCCCATTATGAGAGTATTAAGTACATCCCATTACACTTACTAATTAACTACATTTTACTAACACAAATATTTGTTTAATTTATTGAATGTTATCTATTTTTTAATGTTTTATAAATATTTTTATATTTCTTACACTTATTTGAATAAATTTGAATCACTCAATTATTATCACTATTATTTTCAAATTTTTCTAAATTTCAATTTATTTATGAAAGAGCTCAATAATTATAGCAAGAATAATTAACTTCAGTTCAGTTCAGTCGCTCAGTTCTGTCTGACTCTTTGCGACCCCATGGACTGAAGCACATCAAGCTTCACTGTCCAGCACCAACTCCTGGAGCTTGCTAAAACTCATGTCCATTGAGCTGGGGATACTAACAAACTATCTCATCCTCTGTCGTCCCCTTCTCCTCCTGCCTTCTATTTTTGCCAGCATCAAGGTCTTTTCCAATGAGTCAGTTCTTCGCATCAGCTGGCCAAAGTATTGGAGCTTCAGCGTCAGCAACAGTGATTCCAGTGAATATGTAGGAGTGATTTCCTTTAGGATTGACTAGTGGTTTGAACTCCTTGCAGTCTATGGGACTCTCAAGAGTCTTCAACACCACAGTTCAAAAGCATCAGTTCTTCAGTGCTCAGCTTTCTTTATGGTCTAACTTTCACATCCATACATGACTATTGGAAAAAACATAGCTTTTTTTTTTTTTTTGTCATTTAATTTTTTTTTTTATTTAACCAATCATATAGCTGTTTTTATTTTATTTTTTATTATTTTTTAATTTAAATTTATTTATTTTAATTAGAGGCTAATTACTTTACAATATTGTATTGGTTTTGCCATACATCAACATGAATAGATGGATTTTTTTTTTTTTAATTTTATTTTATTTTTAAACTTTACATAACTGTATTAGATTTGCCAAATATCAAAATGAATCCGCCACAGGTATACATGTGTTCCCCATCCTGAACCCTCTTCCCTCCTCCCTCCCCATTCTATCCCTCTGGGTCCTCCCAGTGCACCAGCCCCAAGCATCCAGTATCGTGCATCGAACCTGGACTGGCAACTCATTTCATACATGATATTTTACATGTTTCAATGCCATTCTCCCAAATCTTCCCACCCTCTTATTAGCAAAGTAATGTCTCTGCTTTTTAATATGCTGTCCCAGGTTGGTCATAACTTTTCAACCAAGGAGCAAGCCTCTTTTAATTTCATGGCTGCAGTCACCATCTGTAGAGATTTTGGAGCCCATGTAAAGAAAGTCTTTCACTGTTTCCATAGTTGCCTCATTATTTTCCATTAAGTGATGGGACAAGATGCTACAATCTTTGTTTTTTGAATGCTGAGTTTTAAGTCAGCTTTTTCACTCTCCACTTTCAATTTCATCAAGAAATTCTTTAGTTTCTCCTCGTTTTCTGCCCTAAGAGTGGTGTCATCTTCATATTTGAGATTCTTGATATTTCTCCCTGAAATCTTAATTCCAGCTTGTGCTTCATACAGGCCTGTTTTGCATTATGTACTTGGAATATACCCACAGTCTCTCACATCAGGAAGCTTCCATAAACCTCTTATCCTTATCCCTCAGGGGGCAGATAGAATGAAAACCACAATCACAGAAAATAATCAAATTGATCACATTGAACATAGCCTTGTCTAACTCAATGAAACTATGAACCATGCCCTGTAGGGCCATCCAAGATGGATGGGTCATGGTAGAGAGTTCATAAAAAACGTGGTCCACTGGAAAAGGGAATGGCAGACCACTCCAGTAGTCTTGCTTTGAGAACTCCATGAACAGTAAGAAAAGGCAAAAAGATATGACACTGAAAGATAAACTAACCAGGTCAATAGGTGCCCATATGCTACTGAGAGAAGAGTGGAGAAATAACACCAAAAAGAATGAAGAGACTGAGCCAAAACAACAACAATACACAGTTGTTGCTGTGACTATGATGGAAATTAAGTCTGAATCTGTAAGGAGCAGTATTGAATAGGAACCTGAAATGTTAGGTCTAGGGTTCAAGGAAAATTAGAAGTGGTCAAACAGGAGATGGCAAGAGTGAACATTGACACTTGAGGAATCTGTAAACTAAAATGAACTGGAATGGGTGACTTTAACTCAGATGACTATTACATCTATTACTGTGGGCAAGAATCCCCGAAAAGAAATGGAGTAGCCATCATAGTCAACAAAAGAGTCTGAAATGCAGTATTTGCTGCAATCTCAAAAATGACAAAATGAACTCTGGTCTTTTCCAAGGCAAACCATTCAATATAACAATAATCTAAGTTTATGCCCCAACCACTAATGCCAAAGAAGCAGAAATTGAATGGTTCTATGAAGACCTACAAGACTTTAAAAAACTAACAGACAAAAAAGATGTTCATTATAGGGAACTGGAATGCAAAGTAGGAAGTCAAGAGATACCTGGAGTAACAGGCAAATTTGGCTTTGTAGTATAAAATGATGCAGGGAAAAGTATAACAGAGTTTTGCTAAGAGAATGCACTGGTAATATCAAACACCCTCTTCCAACAACACAAGAGACAACTCTACACATGGACATCACCAGATGGTCAATATCAAAATCAGATTGATTAAACTCTTTGCAGCCTAAGATGGAGAAGCTCTATACAGCCAGCAAAAATGAGACTGGGAGCTGACTGTGGCTCAGAACATGAACTCCTTATTACCAAATTTAGACTAAAATTGAAGAAAGTAAAGAAATCGACTAGACTATTCAGGTATGACCTAAGTCAAATCCCTTACAATTATACAGTGAGTGACAAATAAATTCAAGGCATTAGATCTGAGAGAGTGCCTGAAGAATGATGAATGGAGATTTGAGACATTGTACAGGAGGCAGTAACAAATACCATCCTTAATAAAGGGAAACGCAAAAAGGCAAAACAGTTTTCTAAGGAGGTCTTAAAGAGAGGTGAGAAAGGAAGAGAAACCAAAGGCATAGGAGAAAAGGAAAGTTACACCAATTTCAAGGCAGAGTTCCAGGAATAGCAAGGAGAGATAAGAAAGCTTTCCCCAGTGGTCAATGCAAGGAAATAGAGGAAAACAATAGAATGGGAAAGACTAGAGATCTCTTCGAGAAAATTCGAGATACTAAGGAAACATTTCATGCAAGTTCACTTCAGTTCCGGTGCGCAGTCGTGTCCCACTCTTTGTGACCCCATGAATGGCAGTATGGCAGGCCTCCCTGTCCATCACCAACTCCCGGAGACTACCCAACCCATGTCCATTCAGTCAGTAATGCCATCCAGCCATCTCCTCCTCTGTCATCCCCTTCTCCTCCTGCCCCCAATCCCTCCCAGCATTGGGGTCTTTTTCAATGAGTCAACTCTTTGCATGAGGTGGCCAAAGTATTGGAGTTTCAGCTTCAACATCAGTCCTTCCAATGAACACCCAGGACTGATCTCCCTTAGGATGGACTTGTAGATCTCCTTGCAGTCCCAGGGACTCTCAGGAGTCTTTTCAACACCACAGTTCAAAAGCATCAATTCTTCGCACTCAGCTTTCTTCACCGTCCAACTTTCTTCACCGTCCAACTCTCACATTCATACATGACCACTGGAAAAACCATAGCCTTGACTAGATGGAATTTTGTTGGCAAAGTAATGTCTCTGCTTTTTAATATGCCATCTACGTTGGTCATAACTATACTTCCAAGGAGTAAGCATCTTTTAATTTCATGGCTGCAGTTACCATCTGCAGTGATTTTGGAGCCCTAAAAAATGAGTCTGACACTGTTTCCACTGTTTCCCCATCTATCTCCCATGAAGTGAAGGGACCAGATGCCATGATCTTAGTTCTCTAAATATTGAGCTTTAAGTCAACATTTTCACTCTCCTCTTTCACTTTTATCAAGAGGTTTTTTAGTTCCTCTTCACTTTCTGCCATAAGGGTGGTGTCATCTGCGTATCTGAGGTTATTGAGACTTCTCCTGGAAATCTTGATTCCAGCTTGTGCTTCCTCCAGCCCAGCGTTTCTCATGATGTACCCTGCATATAAGTTAAATAAGCATGATGACAATATACAGCCTTGACGGACTCCTTGTCCTATTTGGAACCATTCTGTTGTTCCATGTCAAGTTCTAACTGTTGCTTCCTGACCTGCATATGGGTTTCTCAGGAGACAGATCAGGTGGTCTTGTATTCCCATCTCTTTCAGAATTTTCCACAGTTTATTATGATCCACACACTCAAAGGCTTTGGCATAGTCAATAAAGCCAAAATAGATATTTTTCTGGAAGTCTCTTGCTTTTTCCATGATCCAGCAGATGTTGGCAATTTGATCTCTGGCTCCTCTGCCTTTTCTAAAACCAGCTTGAACATCTGGAAGTTCACGGTTCATGTTGCTGAAGCCTGGCTTGGAGAATTTTGAGAATTACTTTACTAGCATGTGAGATGAGTGCAATTGTGCAGTAGTTCGAGCATTCTTTGGCATTGCCTTTCTTTGGGATTGGAATGAAAACTGACCTTTTCCAGTCCTGTGGCCACTGCTGAATTTTCCAAATTTGCTGGCATATTGAGTGCAACACTTTCACAGTATCATCTTTCAGGATTTGAAATAGCTCTACTGGAATTCCATCACCTCCACTAGCTTTGTTCATGGTGATGCTTTCTAAGGCCCACTTGACTCACATTCCAGGATGTCTGGCTCTAGGTGAGTGATCACACCATTGTGATTATCTGGGTTATGAGTATCTTTTTTGTACAGTTCTTCTGAATATTCTTGCCACCTCTTCTTAATATCTTCTGCTTCTGTTAGGTCCATACCATATCTGTCCTTTATTGTGCCCATCTTTGCATGAAATGTTCCCTTGGTATCTCTGATTTCCTTGAAGAGATTTCTAGTCTTTCACATTCTGTTGTTTTCCTCTATTTATTTTCATTGATTGCTTAGGAAGGCTTTTCTTTTATTTTTTTCCTTTTTGTCTCTCCTTGCTATTCTTTGGAACTCTGCATTCAGATGGAAATATCTTTCCTTTTCCCCATTGCTTTTCATTTCTCTTCTTTTCACAGCTATTTGTAAGTCCTCCTCAGACAGCCATTTTGCTTTTTTGCATTTATTTTCCATGGTGATGGTCTTGATCCTTGTCTCCTGTACAGTGTCACAAACCTCCATCCATAGCTCTCCAGGCACACTATCTATCAGATCTAGTCCCTTAAATCTATTTCTCACTTCCACTGTATAATCATAAGGGATTTATTTAAGTCATACCTGAATAGCCTAATGGTATTCCCTACTTTCTTCAATTTATGTCTGTTTGGCAATAAGGAGTTCATGATCTGAACCACAGTCAGCTCCCAGTCTTGTTTTTGCTGACTCTATAGAGCTTCTCCATTTTGGCTGCAAAGAATATAATCAATCTGATTTAAGTGTTGAACATCTGGTGATGTCCATTTATAGAGTCTTCTCTTGTGTTGTTGGAAGAGGGTGTTTGCTATGACCAGTGCGTTCTCTTGACAAAACTCTATTAGCCTTTTCCCAGCTTCATTCTGTACTCCAAAGCCAAATTTGCCTGTTACTCCAGGTGTTTCCTGACTACCTACTTTTGCATTCCAGTCCCCTATAATGAAAAGGACATCTTTTGGGGGTGTTCGTTCTAAAAGGTCTTGTAGGTCTTCAGAGAACCATTCAACTTCAGCTTCTTCAGCGTTACTGTTTGGGGCGTAGGCTTGGATTACCATGATATTGAATAGTTTGCCTTGGAAATGAACAGAGATCATTCTGTCGTTTTTGAGATTGCATCCAAGTACTGCATTTTGGACTCTTTTGTTGACCATGATGGCTACTCCATTTCTTCTAAGGGATTCCTGCCCACAGTAGTAGATATAATGGTCATCTGAGTTAAATCACCCATTCCAGTCCATCTTAGTTTTCTGATTCCTAGAATGTTGTTGTTCACTCTTGCCATCTCCTATTTGACCACTTCCAATTTGCCTTGATTCATGGACCTAACATTCCAGGTTCCTATGCAATATTGCTCTTTACAGCATCAGACCTTGCTTCTATCACCAGTCACATCCACAACTGGGTATTGTTTTTGCTTTGGCTCCATCCCTTCATTCTTTCTGGAGTTATTTATCCACTGATATCCAGCAGCATATTGATGCAAAGATGGGCACAATAAAGGACAGAAATAAACTGAACCTAACAGAAGCAGAATATATTACGAAGAGGTAGCAAGATTACCAAGTCTATAGAAAAACGATTATCATGACCCAGTTAACCACAATGGTGTGATCACTCACCTAGAGCCAGACATCCTGGAATGTGAAATCAAGTGGGCCTTAGGATGCATAACTACAAACAGAGGTTGTGGAGGTGATGGAATTCCAGCAGAGCTCTTTCAAATGAGGCCTTCCATCATTCATGAGGAAGATGGAGATAATTATAAACTTTGCCATGCAGTAAGTTAATTATTCCAATTGAGCTAGTCCACATCCTTAAAAATGATGCTGTTAAAATGCTGCACTCAATTTGCCAGTAAATTTGGAAAACTCAGCAGTGGCCACAGGACTGGAAAAGTTCAGTTTTTATCCCAATCCCAAAGAAAGGCAGTGCCAAATAATTTTCAAATTACCACACAATTGCACTCGTCCCACATGATAGCAAAGTAATGCTCAACATTCTCCAAGCCAGGCTTCAACAGTACATGAACAGTGAACATCCAGATGTTCAAGCTGGATTTAGACAAGTTAGTGGGCCCAGAAATCAAATTGCCAACATCTGTTGGATCACCTAAAAAGGAAGAGAGTTCCAGAAAAGCATCTCCTTCTGCTTTATTGACAACGCCAAAGCCTTTGACTGTGTAGATCACAACAAATGGTGGAAATTCTTCAAAATATGAAATACCAGACCATCTGACCTGCCTCCTGAGAAATCTGTATGCAGGTCAAGAAGCAAGAGTTAGAAATAAACATTGAATGACATATTGGTTCCAGATAGGGAATAAATACATCAAGGTTGTATATTGTCACCCTGCTCATGTAACTTATATATGCACAAACTGGAATCAAAATTGCTGGGAGAAATATTAATAACCTCAGATTTGCAGGTGACACCACCCTTATGGCAGAAAGTGAAGAAGAACTAAAGAGCCTTTTGATGAAAAGGAAAAAAGAGTGAAAAAGTTGGCTTAAAAATAACTATTCAGAAAAAATAAGATCATGATATCCAGTCTCATCACTTCATGGCAAATAGTTGGGGAACAATGGAAACAGTGAGAAACTTTATTTTTTGTGGCTCCAAAATCACTGCAGATGGTGACTGAAGCCATGAAATTAAAAGACACTTGCTCCTTGGAAGGAAAGCTCTGACGAATCTTGACAGCATATTAAAAGAAGAGACATTACTTTGCCAACAAATGTTCACCTAGTCAAACTATGTTTCTTCCAGTAGTTATGTATGGATATGAGCGTTGGAGTATAAATAAGCTGAGTGCCAAAGAATTGATGCTTTTGAACAGTGGTTTTGGAGAAGACTCTTGAAAGTCTCTTGGACTGCAAGGAGATCAAATTAGTCAATCCTAAAGGAAATCAGTCCTGAATATTCAATGGAAGGACTGGTATGAAGCTGAACCTCTAATACTCTGGCCACCTTATGTGAAGAACTGACTCATTGGAAAAGACCCTGATGCTGGGAAAGATTGAAGGCAGGAGGAAAAGGAGTTGACAAAGGATGAGATGATTGGATGACATCACCAACTCAATGGGCATGAGTTTGAGCAAGTTCTGGGCGTTGGTGATGGATAGGGAAGCCTGGCATGCTGCAGCTCATGGGGTCACAATTCGGACATGACTGAGTGACTGAACTGATCTGAACTGAGGAGTACTGAGGACAAATGAACTAGTCTCTGAAAACGCATGCATTTTATATGCTAAACAGACTATCTTGGAAAATTAAGGCAAAAAATACACAATTACATATCCATTAACATTTAGAAGTGTGTCATCATATTTCGTATGACATCTGAAAAGCTTTGCTGTACAATTTTCACTAGAAAATGTAAATTATATATTAGAAATATGGAAAAAAAAAACATTTTTGACAATTACAGATCCTAGAAGGACTTTGGGATCTCAAGAGTTCTTGGAGTACACTCTGAGAAGTTATGACATGGAATAAAATACAATATTATAGAGATGGTTTGCTTTTCTACAACAGCTGTAAGAGATGAATTTGTTACAAGAGTGTGGTGCTGCTGGAAAAACAAAGCAAGATAAAACAAGCAAACAAAAAAACCCAAACCTTGAGTTTTGGGTCTTGAGATTTTTCAGTAGCATACTCTCGTAAAGTTTGAAGAGACTATTTGCAGGAGCTGAAAGATGGTGAAAAAATTGTTACAGAAAGCTTGAAAAATGATAATCCATATAATATAGTTTTGACCAAAAAAATGGTTAGGTTTCTACTTCCAATTTCTTGGATGGATAGAGAAGCATGTGCCTAAGGACATTTAAGATTTGAGAAATAAAGTTTCATAGAATAATGTTAACATTTTATGTAGATTTTACCAGGTGCATATGATAGGATACTAGAAAATGAGAAAAACTAAAGAGATAAAGTGAGAGATTGCAAGCAAAACTTAGAAGAAATAGAAGAAGCTGAAAACTCTTTTAGTTAGAAAGTGTATCTCTCACTCACACTTTTAGACAAAAAAAAACCTTCTTAAATTAAAATAAAATCTGGTGCACTGGGATGACCCAGAGGGATGGTATGGGGAGGGAGGAGGGAGGAGGGTTCAGGATGGGGAACACATGTATACCTGTGGTGGATTCATGTTGATATATGGCAAAAGCAATACAATATTGTAAAGTTAAAAATTTGAGAAAAAAAAATCTAGAGGCAAAGCAAATTGGAAATATAACTGTAATTTCCTTTGTTAATACCATAGAAAAAGTTAAAGAGATTTGTCCTCTCAGGTAAAATGACTTCTAGGAGACCTCATAGAGGATTCTCTAATGGCTTGGAAGGTAAAGAATCCACCTGCAATGCAGAAGACACAGGAGATGTGGGTTCAATCTCTGGATTAGGAAGATCCCCTAGAGGAGGAAATGGCAACCCACTTCAGTATTCTTTCCTGAAAAATCCCATGGACAAAGGAGCCCAGTGGGCTATATCCCAAAGTGTCACGAAGTGTTGCATGGGACTGAGCGACTGAGCACAGACATGCAGCACAAGAAACCTTAAGGACATTATGTCACAGCATCACAAACCCAGAGTGGCAATTGTTAGATACAAAGTGTGAAAATGTTTTTTGACATATAGAATTCAGATTTATAGGAAATAAATAAAAAGAAAAAAAAATAAATTTTAAAAGGAACTGTATTAGCTCCCACCTTTAATTAAAAGAGAGTAAAACTTTCAAGATGGAAATACACCTTAGGCCCCCAAATTTCTCCAGGCTGAAAACAGGCTGAGAAGTTTATTTGAAGAGCATATAACCCAATGCCTTATTCAGAAGTGTTCAAGAAGGGGGAAAAAAGAAACAACAACAAGAGTTTCCTAGAGAACAGAAGGGAAAGTTGCAGAGAAAATGCACTGGAGAGTCCACATTGAGAAGTCAAATGAAATATTCCTCGACTCTGTACTTTGGGGAGAAAATATGCCTACTGTATTGCAAAATAACTTAGCCAGTGACAGTAGTCATCTCTCACTTCCCCCTAATCAAAGGGGTTGCTTATAAATTTTTCTCTCCCTTATTCCCAATTGCATTATGGGACTTGTAATTCCATAATGAAATTAAAGACCACTCGTTCCTTGGAAGAAAATCTATGACAAACTTAGATAGCATATTAAAAAGAAGAGGCATCATTTTCCTAACCAAGATTCATGTAGTCAAAGCTATGGTTTTTCCAGTAGTCATGTATGGATTTGAGAATTGGATCTTAAAGAAGACTGAGAACCAAAGAATTTATGCTTTTGAATTGTGGTACTGGAGAAGACTTGAAAATCCCTTGGACTTTGAGATCAGGTGAGTCAACCCTAAGGGAAATCAATCCTGAATATTCATTAGAAAGACTGATGATGAAGCTGATTCTCCAATATTTGAGTATCAAATATATTTGATACTCAAAGTATTGGAGTATTCTCCAATACTCCAATATTTGCCACCTAATATGCAGATGACACCACCCTTATGGCAGAAAGTGAAGAGGAACTAAAAAGCCTCTTGATGAAAGTGAAAGTGGAGAGTGAAAAAGTTGGCTTAAAGCTCAACATTCAGAAAACGAAGATCATGGCATCCTGTCCCACCACTTCATGGGAAATAAATGGGGAAACAGTGTCAGGCTTTATTTTTCTGGGCTCCAAAATCACTACAGATAGTGACTGCAGCCATGAAATCAAAAGATGCTTACTCCTTGGAAGGAAAGTTATGACCAACCTAGATAGCATATTCAAAAGCAGAGACATGACTTTGCCAACAAAGGTCCGTCTAGTCAAGACTATGGTTTTTCCTGTGGTCATGTATGGATGTGAGAGTTGGACTGTGAAGAAGGCTGAGCGCCGAAGAATTGATGCTTTTGAACTGTGGTGTTGGAGAAGACTCTTGAGAGTCCCTTGGACTGCAAGGAGATCCAACTAGTCCATTCTGAAGGAGATCAAACCAGTCCATTCTGAAGGAGATCAGCCCTGGGATTTCTTTGGAAGGAATGATGCTCAAGCTGAAACTCCAGTACTTTGGCCACCTCATGCGAAGAGTTGACTCATTGGAAAAGACTCTGATTCTGGGAGGGATTGGGGGCAGGAGGAGAAGTGGACGACAGAGAATGAAATGGCTGGATGGCATCACTGACTCAATGGACATGAATCTCGGTGAACTCCGGGAGTTGGTGATGGACAGGGAGGCCTGGCGTGCTGCGATTCATGGGGTTGCAAAGAGTCGGACACGACTGAGCGACTGATCTGATCTGAATGTGAAGAGCTGACTCATTGGAAAAGACCCTGATCCTGGGAAATATTGAAGGCAGGAGGAAAGAGGGCAACAGAAGATGAAATGGTTGGATGGCATCACCAACTTGATGGACATGAGTTTGAGTAAACTCCAGGAGATAGTGAAGGACAGGGAAGCCTGGCATACTGTAGTCCATGGGGTCACAAAGAATTGGACGTGACAGATTGACTGAAAAACAACAACAAACATTAGCATTGCTGGAAGTCAAATGGTAAAGCTTAGAAAAGTCTACATTAGAATCATATTCTCAGTGTGATAGAAGGCCACGTAAATGACAAAAATTACTAAATACCCCTTTCTCTGTATAAGCAATAAAATAAGACTACTGTTTTATAAAGTTGATTTTAAAATGCAGTCACTGAACTGCCATAATTTTAATGATTAATATATTTATTTAATCAACAGTACATAAAGTCATCATTGCCAGACTTAAAACAGCGTTACAATTTTGCCAAATGGATATATCCAGGTAAATTATGCCACGTTATGTCATAGAACAGTTTCCGATGACCAGAATGCTCCCATATTTCCATTTCAGTCAATTTCCACCCCATCCCCCCACTTGAAATCCTTTCCAGGTAAGCATTTTTCTGGTATTTTTTTTTAAGTCAGACCACGTAAATATATTCTATTATTGTTGTTTATTTTGCCAACTTCCCAGAATAATTTCTGAGTGAAAGTGATGCCAGTTTTTTGGTTTGAAAATTATTTTCTGAACTGCCATAATTTCTTGACATCAGCTAATAGGTAACTCTCTTTCCTTTGTTTAACCCCTCCTTAAAACCTTAACCACAATTTTAAATCTTCAAAGAAGTACCCCTACTCCAGCTGTCTCAGGACATCTTCATTTCTCCTAAGATACATTTTCCTTGATATACCAAATTCATAAACCTAATTTTATTTATTTATTTGGCCACTCAGTATGGCATGTTGGAACTTAGTTCCCCACCAGGAATCAAGCCAATGCCCCCTGCATTGAAAGCATGGAGTCTTAACTACTGGACAACCAAGGAAATCAAAACTAATTTTATTAAACATAAATGTGTTCCCAGTGGTGTTTACTTATTGGCTTTCACAAACAAAGAAAAAAAATGTGACACAGGGCATTTAGGCATCTTCATCTTACAGTGTGATTAAGTTATTTGATTATGTGAATGGTTTTTGCACTTCCAAATTCAGTACATACATTATAATATAAAATAGTGTTTTATATATTTTATCAAAAATAATATTAAATAGCTTATTTTAGTAATTACTTGGTGATTTGTGATGATTGGAATATTAAAATCTATAGGTCCAAGGATAAATTAAGCATAGTTATAAGGTACATTTCTGTGACTTAAAAATGTTTGAATTTACGAGAAAACTCATGCCTACCAAATCACAATTTGTTGTAATTATGTGTCTCCTTAGGGGAAACGTGCCTACTACAAGAGGTGTTGACAATCATTGTCAGTGTTGTGATTATACCCTTTATAATGTCCCTTCTTAATTCAGAGGGAAGGCTTGTTTTTTTCTTACTCTGTTAATTAATTTCTCTTCAATAATCCAGATATTTTGTTTCCATAGTTTATTCTTTCCTGTTGACTTTTTGGTAATGAGATTAATCTGTCTGATTTCCCTCCTTCTAGCTCAATATTATGGTTCTATAATCATATAATCATCCCCTTTAAAATGGTAATGAAAACCTAATTTTGCCCATGTTTCTATTCTTCAAACATGGAAAAGGCTTTTTTTTTTTTTTTTTTTTTTTTTAATCCATGGAAATGGAAAAGTTTCAAGCAGAACTTTTTAAAGCCTTTTTTTTTTTTTTTTGCCTTTTTGGTTTTGTTTTGTTTACATTATTTCTCACCCTATAATTGTACAAGAAAAATCTCATACCAGTACAAACACAGACATAAGGTACTATTATACTGTAGTACTATTGTAGTAAAGTAGAATTAGATATTCTTTTGAATGTGATGTGATGTAAAAATATAAAACCAAGTGAAATTTATATATTTTTTCTGTTTATTGTTGACCCAGTTCCATTTGATTCACTCCTTTTATTCATGAATTCATGTTTTATTGGCATCTCCATACCCTTTGATGAATGAACTCAAATTTTCAACCAAACATAAGTTGAAAAGTAATAGTTACCTGTTGCAGCAGTGGTTTTCAAGTTTTTCATGGTTTAGTTACTGTTCAGTTCAGTTCAGTCCAGTTCAGTTGCTCAGTCGTGTCTGACTCTTTGCGACCCCATGAATTTCAGCACACCAGGCCTCCCTGTCCATCAACAACTCCCAGAGTTCACTCAGACTCACGTCCATCAAGTCAGTAATGCCATTCAGCCATCTCATTCTCTGTCACCCCCTTCTCCTCCTGCCCCCAATCCCTCCCAGCATCAGGCTCTTTTCCAATGAGTCAACTCTTCACATGAGGTGGCCAAAGTACTGGAGTTTCAGCTTTAGCATCATTCCTTCCAAAGAAATCCCAGGGCTGATCCCCTTCGGAGTGGACTGATTGGATCTCCTTGCAGTCCAAGGGACTCTCAAGAGTCTTCTCCAACACCACAGTTCAAAAGCATCAATTCTTCAGTGCTCAGCTTTCTTCACAGTCCAACTCTCACATCCATACATGACCACTGGAAAAACCATAGCCTTGACTAGATGGACCTTTGTTGGCAAAGTAATGTCTCTGCTTTTCAATAATTTGTTAATCAAAGATTATTAACGTGTATGTATGCAGGAAATTATAAATACAAACATCTGTGAAACACTTAAAAGTTATTTAGTTTGGAATGTGTCAATTAAATTTTACAAGATGTATGACTAGATTGGTATAACAAGCAACCACTGTTCCATACCCCCACAAGTTTCCATCCTGTTGGCCCGTCTTAGAAATCTCAAATTTACCAACCCCCAATTTACCAAATTGTATCAATTAATACAACAACTGTATGAATTCCTAAAAATAAAAATAAATTGTCTTTCTGTCTCTATCTCAGGTGTCCCTAGGTATTTATGGGAAATTTGCTCTAGAATTCCAAAGATATCAATCTCTTCAGATACTCAAGTTGCTTATATAAAATGGCAAGGTACAATCATCCCTCAATCTCTATGGGTTCCATTTCTAGGTATACAGATAGACACACACATACACATATCCAATTGTTCTGTTGCTCTAGAGAATCTTTACTGATAAAAACATGTAACTTTAAGCTAGAAACTCACACTTATTCTAAGATTATTAATTTTTAAGACTAGGCAATATTGAGAGACTGTTTGAGGTGTGGGTTTACTAATTTAACATGAATTCAGTGCATACGGTATGCAGTTTTCTCCATTAATGGTGCTCAGTGAAGACACATAAACAGCATTCATAATTCTATTTATGCCAGTTTACTTTTAAATAATGAAATCCAGAAATCTGAACTATTTATTAAAATGTCTAGTTTTCTTTTTTCTTTGAGATTTTTGAACTTTGAGGAAACTGAAAAGTGATACCATAGAGTAAGTAAATTCACTGTCAGTTGTTAGAGAGCAATGTGGCAAAAGTGTTTTGAGATAATTATGAAGAAGTATCTTAAAAAAAAAAAAATAGACCAGAAGCATTTCTTGAAACAGCAAGAAAGTTGGAGTTTTAGAAATAGTGAAATTAAAATTGAATTAATTGATTTCTTGTCATAATGACTTTGAGTAACAATTTCAATGGTATGCCTAGAAATTACTGGAGATTTTGCGATTTGGGCAATTACCTTTTTGGTGCTGAGAATTTTATTATGTGACTTTGGGAGTAAATGTCAACAGTGAAGAGGCTAAAAATATCCTTGGAAGTTCAGAGATCAAGCAATTATGACCCCAAGGGTGGAAAATGTGTACATATGAGTAATTTGAAAGCTGTATCCATCTCTTTTGTATATGATGCTTTCTTACTTAGGAAGACCTCCACATAGTACATCTTCAACTATTATTTCATGCCCTCTTTATGTTCACTTAACTTTTGTTATTTTCAATTATTAAGCATAGCTCAAGTTTATTTTCATATATGGTATGAGGTAGAGATCTAACACAAATTATTTTTTCCTAATATATTTCAGAACTCTTTAAAAATTGTGGTTCTTTAGATGATGACTACTTGCTATTTAACAATTTTTTAAAAATATGTGTGCAATTATCCTTTTCAAATGATATTTTCATTTAGGAATAAAAGTAAACTATTCAGAAATATGTGATGAATTCCTTTAGCATAACAACCTCTCACATGAGAAATAGGATAGATATATTATTTCATCAAATTTGGCTGGGACATTTTACTCAGTCACTTACAACTGAGAATAGCTGAGACTTATTCTGATGGCAGATAGACATCCAAACAGCTTGTTCTCAAAGTTGACAGTAAAATCTTATTTTTAAAAGATTATTTAAAATTATAATTTAAATAATTTGAAAGACTTATAAGACCATTATAGTTCTGCTTTCAGAAAAGATGGTTTATCTTGCAATAGATCAACTGATCTAAAGGAAATAAGAGAATCCCATTGACAAGAAAAAGTAATAAACAAATTAAATATACTTGAAGGCATCAGAAATCTTCTAAGGCAGCAAGGACTTGAGAGAACACAAGTTTAGGAAAATGGGAATTGTGCTAAAATTTGGTATGGCATTCTGCAGCAGCCAGGGCTTCCAATGTGGCACTAGTCATAAAGAATCCACCTGCCAACACAGGAGACCTAAGAAACATGTGTTCAATCCCTGGGTTGGGAAGATCCCCTGAAATAGGAAATGGCAACTTACTCCAGTATTCTTGACTGGAAAACTCCATGTTCAGTACAGCCTGGCAGGCTACAGCCCATGACTGAGTGACTGAACACACTCTGTAGCAGCTATTTCCCTTAGGACATTCTTGAATTCTGAGAACACATCAAAGTCTTATGATTTCAACAAAGTCCTGCAGGAATGATCTGATACTAAGAAATAGAAGGACAAATTCTTCTATCAATTTTTAAGACAAAACATAACAAACAGGTACTTGAGGGACCTGAATCATAGTTTAGTTTGGATATACATCAGTGTTGCATAACACCCGATACTCAGGTGGAACTACTACATGGATATACTTGATGACTAGCCATGAAACAGAAAACAGAAATTAATCCAAAACATAAAACACCTTTTAGTCATTTTGGTCTGGATTGAATTAAGGTGATTAGTCACTCTATTTTTCTAGCAATGGTGATTTGATTTAGTTGCTTAGTCTTGTCTGACTCTTGAGAATGTATGGTGGGCTGTAGCCCACCAGGCTCCTCTGTCAATGAGATTTCCCAGGCAAGAATACTGGAATGGGTTTCCATTTCCTTCTCCAAGGGATCTTCCTGACCCAGGGTCCAAACCCAGGTCTCCTGCACTGCAGGTGGATTCTTTATCAACTGAGCCACAAGAGAAGCCATCTATATTCCTTGCAAAGGGAAAGCTTAATTCCCTAGGTCAAAAGAAAGAATCATATTGCATAAAGGAACATCAACTAACCTAAAGCCAAAATTAAAATAAAACCTAACAGAACTACCTTGTTGATCTAGACTTCAAAACTTTAAGACATATCTTTAAAGTGATTCATTTTGATATTTGGCAAAACTAATACAATTATGTAAAGTTTAAAAATAAAATAAAATTAAAAAAATAAAGTGATTCAGGTCAACCTATTTACAAAAATAGAGAATAATACATAAAAAATAATTGTTCAGTAACTCAGTCATGATTGACTTTTTGGAACCCTATGGACTGCAGCACACCAGGTTTCCCTGTCCTTCACTATCTCTCAGAATTTGCTCATACTTATATTCACTGAGTCAGTGATGCCATCTAACCATCTCATCCTCTGTCATTCCCTTCTCTTCCTGCCCTCAATCTTTTCCAAAATCAGGATCTTTTCCAATGAGTCAGATCTTTGCATCAGGTGGCCAAAGGATTGGAGCCACAGCTTCAGCATCTGTCCTTCCAATGAGTATCCAGGGTTGATTTCCTGAATATTCATGGTATATGAATTTGGTGATTTTCAACCAGGGTTTGGTTGGTTCCCATGCTGTCCTTCGGACTCTCAAGAGTCTTCTTCAGTACCACAGTTCAAAAGTATCAATTCTTTGGTGCTCAGTCTTCTTCAGAGTATACCTGTCACATCCATACATGACTACTGGAAAAACAATGGTTTTGATTATGCAGATTTTTGTCAACAAAAAGTGAACATGAATAGCATCAGCTACTTAAAATATACCAAAAAAAAAAAAAATCAAATGTTCATAGTAGAAGTAGAAAATACAGTAACCAAAAGAAAATGCCCAATAAATATATTTAAAAGAAAGTTAGTTGTGACAGAACAGAATATAGGTAAATTGAAAGATCAGAAAAATATCTGGATAGAGGTTCAAATAAGGAAATTATGCAAATAGAAAAGAAAAAAAAAAAAGTGTGAGACAGAGCTAAAAGCTAAGGGCCCCCAATCCCTGGACCATGAACTGGTACTGTTAAGAACCAAGCCACACAGCAGGAGGTGAGCAGTGGTCTAGCAAGCAAACAACAAGCTGTTTTTACAGACTCTCATTGCTTGCATTACTGCCTGAGCTCTGCTTCTTGTCGGACCAGTGGCAGCATTAGATTCTCATAGGAGTGTGAACCCTACTGTGAACTGCATTTGTAAGGGATCTATGCTGCACACTATGAGAATATAATGCCTGATGACCTGAGATGAAATTGTGGAGTGACTGAAAATAAAAGTTATCATTAGCAGAGAGGTCTGCACAGAGACCATAATAAATCAATTGCTTGCAGATTCATATTAGAACCCTAACAGTGAGTGGCAAGTGACAATTAAGTTGCACCTCGTGGCAGGTGTTGTAGTGGCAATGAGTCTATGTACTTCAATTGTACAACTGTATCTGGTGGCAAGTATTATGTCAGAATCTGACACTTACTTTAGTCCATGCAGAGCCTACTCATTGTTTTATTTATTTACCACTTCCCATCTGTATCTCTTTCCTTCACTGAGCACTTATCTCAAACACAGTTTTGGTAAGCTATGCTATGCTGTGCTCAGTCACTCAGTCCTGTCTGACTCTTTACAATCCCATAAACTGTAGCTCATCAGACTCTTCTGTCCATGGGGATTCTTCAGGCAAGAATACTAGAGTGGGTTGTCATGTCCTCCTCCAGGGGATCTTCCCAATCCAGGGATCGAATCCAGGTCTTCCACACTGCAGGGGATTCTTTACATCTGAGCTACCAGAGAACCCCAAGAATATAGGAGTGGGTGTCCTACCCTTCTCCAGGGGATCTTCCCAACTCAGGAATCAAACTGGGGTCTCCTGGATTGCAGGTGGATTCTTTACCAGTTGAGCTACCAGGGAAGCCCCTTTGGTAAACTAGTCTTAGACAAAGTGAGTGAAAACAAATGTCTTTAGAGAGTTTCTTTGAAAAAGGAGAAAGATCCAATGATGCACTTAGCAGAGTACTCTGACTGCTAACAAAAAAGAATATTTCATTTAAAAGGAAATGACAAGAGTCCTACTTAAATTACGGGTTCAGTTCATTACAACAGGTGATTAGGATAGCCAAGTTGCCTTTGTATAAAATGTGACCAGCTATCCAGTGAAGCCATGAAACCTTCAAAACCACTTTGCCAAATTGAAACCAAGCACCCTGCATTAAAAGACAAGCCTTTGGAATTTTTCAAAAGAAAAAATAAGTGAACATGAATAAAAAACAATTATTAAAGTCCTCCTTTTCATCAAATATGTCTTTACTGAGAACATCATTCTTCATGGCTAAACACATAGCCAAAGTTAAGAAGCCCTTTAACATTGGTGAAAAGATGATCCTATCTGCTGCCAAGGATATTTGTCATGAACTTTGAGGAGAGGCTGCAGTTCAAAAGGTGGTATATGTTCCTCTTTTGGATGGCACTATAACTAGACAAATTAATGAAATAGAAAAGGATATTGAAGCACAATTATTAGAGAGAATTAATGGGTCACTGTCAGATTGATTATATTCTTTGCAGCCAAAGATGGAGAAGCTCTATACGGTCAGCAAAAACAAAATGAGGAGCTTACTGTGGCTCAGATCATGAGCTCCTTATTGCCAAATTCAGACTGAAATTCAAGAAAGTAAGGAAAACCACTAGACCATTCAGGTATGACTTAAATCAAATCCCTCATGATTATGCAGTGGAAGTGAGAAATAGATTTAAGGGACTAGATCTGATAAATAGAGTGCCTGATGAACTATGGACGGAGGTTTGTGACATTGTACAGGAGACAGGGATCAAGACCATCCCCATGGAAAAGAAATTCAAAAAACCAAAATGGCTGTCAGTGGAGGCCTTACAAATAGCTGTGAAAAGAAGAGAAGTGAAAAGCAAAGGAGAAAAGAAAAGATATAAGCATCTGAATGCAGAGTCCCAAAGAATAGCAAGAGGATATAAGAAAGTCTTCCTCGGTGATCAATGCAAAGAAATAGAGTAAAACAACAGAATGGGAAAGACTAGAGATCTCTTCAAGAAAATCAGAGATACCAAGGGAACATTTCATGCAAAGATGGGCTTGATAAAAGACAGCAATGGATGGACATAACAGAAGCAGAAGATATTAAGAAGAGGTGGCAAGAATAGACAGAAGAACTGTACAAAAAAGATCTTCATGACCGACATGATCACAGTGGTGTGATCACTCACCTAGAGCCAGACATCCTGGAATGTGAAATCAAGTGGGCCTTAGAAAGCATCACTACGAACAAAGCTAGTGGAGGTGATGGAATTTCAGTTGAGCTATTCCAAATCCTGAAAGATGATGCTGTGAAAGTGCTTTACTCAATATGCAAGCAAATTTGGAAAACTCAGCAGTGGCCACAGGACTGGAAAAGGTCAGTTTTCATTCCAATCCCAAAGAAAGGCAATGCCAAAGAATGCTCAGACTACTGCACAATTGCACTCATCTCACACGCTAGTAAAGTAATGCTCAAAATTCTCCATGCCAGGCTTCAGCAAATGCGAACCATGAACTTCCAGATGTTCAAGCTGGTTTTAGAAAAGGCAGAGGAACCAGAGATCAAATTTCCAACATCTGCTGGATCATCAAAAAAAGAAAGAGAGTTCCAGAAAAGCATCTATTTATGTTTTATTGACTATGCCAAAGCCTTTGACTGTGTGGATCACAATAAACTGTGGAAAATTCTGAAAGAGATGGGAATACCAGACCACCTGACCTGCCTTTGAGAATCCTGTATGCAGGTCAAGAAGCAACAGTTAGAACTGGACATGGAACAACAGACTGGTTCCAAATAGGAAAAGGAGTCCATCAAGGCTGTATATTGTCACCCTGCTTATTTAACTTATATGCAGAATACATCATGAGAAACGCTGGGCTGGAAGAAACACAAGCTGGAATCAAGATGGCCAGGAGAAAAAATATCAAAAACTTCAGATACGAAGATGACACCATCTTATGGCAGAAAGTGAAGAGGAACTAAAAGGCCTCTTGATGAAAGTGAAAGTGGAGAGTGAAAAAGTTGGCTAAAAGCTCAACATTCAGAAAACTAAGATCATGTCATCTGGTCCCATCACTTCATAGGAAATAGATGGGGAAACAGTGTCAGACTTTTTTTGGGGGGGCTCCAAAATCACTGCAGTTGGTGATTGCAGCCATGAAATTAAATGACACTTACTTCTTGAAAGGAAATTTATGACCAACCTAGATAGCATATTCAAAAGCAGAGACATGACTTTGCCAACAAAGGTCCATCTAGTCAAGGTTATGGTTTTTCCAGTAGTCATGTATGGATGTGAGAGTTGGACTGTGAAGAAAGCTGAGCACTGAAGAATTGATGCTTTTGAACTGTGGTGTTGGAGAAGACTCTTGAGAATCCCTTGGACTGCAAGGAGATCCAACCAGTCCATTCTAAAGAGATCAGCCCTGGGTGTTCTTTGGAGGGAATGATGCTGAATCTGAAACTCCAGTACTTTGGCCACCTCATGCGAAGAGTTGACTCATTGGAAAAGACTCTGATGCTGGGAGGAATTGTGGGCAGGAGGAAAAGGGGACGACAGAGGATGAGATGGCTGGATGGCACCACCGACACAATGGACATGAGTTTGAGTGAACTCTGGGAGTTGGTGATGGACAGGGAGGCGTGGAGTGCAGCAATTCACGGAGTCTCAAAGAGTCGGACACAACTGAGTGACTGAACTGAACTGAACTGAACTGTGGTACACTATCCTGGTTGGTGAATCTACCATTGCTGACAAAAAGGCAATAATGTTTGGTTCTGCATGATATATTTTTCAAGAAGATGTACATGAGGATGTATTATATTTAGTTTTGTTGCTAACCAACACCAGAGCTGCAGAACTACTCAAGTCTTTGATTATTACATATCAGGAAAAGTGAACTGGTCTTTTTGTCTTGGTATATGCATGGATGGATTGGCTGTAATGACTGGATGGTTTTCTGGTTTCATAACTTGAGTCAAATAAGTTGTTTCTGAATGCGAATTGATGCAATCTGTCATCCATAAAGAAATCCTGGTTAGCTGAAAAGTGTCAACTGAATTTAACAAAGTTTTGCAAAATGTAATTAAAATTATCACATTAAATTACATGTCTTTAACTCAGGTCTTTTCATGCAGTGAAGAGAGGAACACAGAACATATATGTCTTCTCTTATACAGAAGAGGGAGATGATTTTCTAAAGATTGGTCAATGGCCAGAGCTTTTGAGTTACCAGTCCACTCTAGAGATTTCTTTTAGAAGAAGAGTCACCATTGGCAGCACATTTCAGTGACACAGAATGGGTCACAAAACTGGCATATTCAATCTCTCAATGAACTCAATCTGTCTGTTCAGGGAAGAATAACAACTGTATAAGTCAGCAGATAAAATGGCTACTTTCACAGCCAACTTGAAATTATGGGGGTAAAACTGAACATTGGAATTTTTGACATGTTTCAACAAACATTAGCAGAGATTTTGAAAGAGACCAAACCAGAGTCTTCTTTTCTCCCAGGTGGTGCATAAACACATATCTCAGCTTTCAAAAGAGTTTGGACACTGTTTCCCAATGACAAAATATTTCCAAAATAGGGAGGAATGGATCATTGAACCAGTTGTGAATAAACCAGGTGAATCAACTTTGTCCATGATAGAAGTTCAACTGCTTGAGATCTAAATGACAATGGTCTTAAAAGTATGTTTGAGACAACTTCAAATCTCCATATATTCTGGATTAAACTCAGTAAAAGCACTGAAAAGCCAGCTTCTGTTTCCAGCATTCTTTGTGAAACGGGATTTTTTGGACTGCAACAACCAAAAAAGATCATGGAATAGACTGGATAGAAGCAAACTACTTTTGGTGTCTCTGTCTTTCATTACTTTGGAATGGGACTGTTTAGTTGTAGGAAAACAACCTCAAGGTTCCCACTGATTCTGCATTATAGTGAGTTGTATAATTATTTCATACTACAATGTAATAATAATATAAATCAAGAGCACAATAAATGTAACACGATTGAATCATCCTGAAGCCATTTTCCCTTCACTCCAGTCCATGGGAAAATTATTTTCCACAAAACTTGTCCCTGGTGCCAACAAGGTTGGAGACTGCTGTTACCAGGGACACAGAAAATCTTTCATATTACTAAATAAAATTCCAGAAGAGGGATGGAAAGAAGGAGAAAGAGAGCAACAGACAGTATAAGACTAACACTGTATTCAAGAATGTTGCAATTGATAGGTTTCCAAAATTCACAAATGGACTCAAATCACAGATTCAAGAACTGTACAAATATCAATCAGAATAAATACAAAGAAAACTAGAGGCAAAGGATATCTTCCAAGCAGTCAAATAAAAAACATATTATGTTATATTTAAAGAAACAAAAAATAAAAATTCAAAACTAAATTTCATATATGTTAAAAGTCTGAAGCTTTCGATGGCATCTTTAAGGTGACTTGTACAAACAGCTCTATAAACCATCTCCGCAAAATAAAAGTCCAATAAAAATGAGGTCAAAATAAAGACATGTAATGCCAAAAAAAATCTATAAGCTTTCAACATCAGTAAACATTGCACTTGGAGAAGGCAATGGCACCCCACTCGAGTACTCTTGCCTAGAAAATCCCATGGATGGAGGAGCCTGGTAGGCTGCAGTCCATGGGGTCACTAAGAGTCGGACACGACTGAGCAACTTCACTTCCACTTTACACTTTCATGCATCGCAGAAGCAAATGGCAACCCGCTCCAGTGTTCTTGCCTGGAGAATCCCAGGTACGGGGGAGCCTGATGGGCTGCCGTCTATGGGGTCACACAGAGTCGGACACGACTGAAGCAACTTAGCAGGAGCAGCAGCAAACCTTGTACTAAAACAAAGTCCAAAGAGAGTCATTCAGGAAGAAAGAAAATAATACTAGACTGAAATCCTGCAGGAAGGATGGAATTAGAGGTAACTAAAAGTAAATATGCATATAAAGAAATACTGTTAAAAACTATTAATGCAACTGGTATGCCAAATTTAACACAAATATAGAATCAAAGAATATGGTAATTTTGGAGAGATAGCAAAAGTGATCATTAATATGTTTTAACTAACTAAATTTGCCTTCTTTTATGATATATAAACAGGTAACAGTAAAAAAAAAATTAGAAGTCTATTAATATTAAAAAAGGGGAAAAAATTGAGTAACAACAAAGATATCAACTTTATTTGACCCTCAGTTCAGTTCAGTTCAGTTCAGTCGCTCAGTCGTATCCAACTCTTTGCTACTCCATGAATCACAGCACGCCAGGCCTCCCTGTCCATCACCAACTCCCGGAGTTCACTCAGACTCACGTCCATCGAGTCAGTGATGCCATCCAGCCATCTCATCCTCTGTCGTCCCCTTCTCCTCCTGCCCCCAATCCCTCCCAGCATCAGAGTCGTTTCCAATGAGTCAACTATTTGCATGAGGTGGCCAAAGTACTGGAGTTTCAGCTTTAGCATCATTCCTTCCAAAGAACACCCAGGGCTGATCTCCTTTAGAATGGACTGGTTGGATCTCTTTGCAGTCTAAGGGACTCTCAGGAGTCTTCTCCTCAGCCACTGCTAATATTGCTGCTGCTGCTGCTAAGTTGCTTCAGTCATGTCCTACTCAGGGCGACCTCATAGAGGGGAGCCCACTAGGCTCCCCTGTCCCTGGGATTCTCCAGGCAAGAACACTGGAGTGGGTTGCCATTTGCATGAAAGTGAAAAGTGAAAGTGAAGTCGCTCAATCGTGTCCGACTCCTAGCGATCGCATGGACTGCAGCCTACAGGCTTCTCCAACCATGGGATTTTCCAGGCTAATATTGAAATGATTAAAAAATATAACTGGCTTTTTGAGCCTAATAATTCATATCCATAGCAACCTCTGTAAGAATTTTTATTCTAGTCTAATAAAACTTTCTATAAATATGGTTTTATTAGACATCTTTGAACATTTACATTTGACAAGCAGTTATATTTTCTCATGTATAATATTGAAAAAGGATTTTCCTCCTAAAGTCTATTTTAATCATGGAAATTATTTTTTGATCCAATGAATTCACTTTTTATACCTTTTAAGCTACATTGTTGTCTTTATTAGAATGAATAGCTAAAAATGATCCTATTATCACAAGCTTTCAGAAAATCTATAATTGATAACTAGAGGGAGATTATATTAATTTACTTGCCATCGGCTTTTGACATAACCACTGTCTTAGTGTTTTACTTCTTATTAAAGTAAGAAAAGGCAAAGTTGGGTACTGGGACTTTCATTAGTTATCGCTATGAACCGATGATAAAGATACATGTGGTAATTTCTCCAGATTTTCAAAACTCATAAACTCAACTTGATATTTTCCCTAAAATCATATCTTTAATATTGAACAATGACAATTCTATGTAACATACTGTATTATAGTAACAGATTGACTCTCCAGAGAAATAAATTTAGTATTATTCAGAAGTTTCTTCATATTTGCAATTAAGTAAGTTGACTTTAAAACAAGTTTGTTATTATATGAAACACTATGCAACAGTATTTGGGGTTTAAAAAACACTATTAATGAGTGTAGTACTATTAATGAATATTTGTTATTTAAATGAATTTGAATAATAAATTTCACACTTTTTTGGGGGGAGGGGGGCAATATCCTGAAGCAGAATATAGCTAGATGTATAAATATACATGAAGGAATAGGACAGGGAGACCATTTTCTCCCCCAGAAATTCTTCAAAAGATCATTTGAATGCTGAGCAAATTCCACAAAACAACTTCTAAACACTAGCAGAGGACACCAGACACCCAGAAAGGCAGCCCATTCTCTTTAAAAGAAGATAGACAAAATATAAAAGACAAAAAGAGAGACAAAAGAGTTAGAAACTAGACTTGCCCTGGGGAGAGAGTCATCAAGGAGGAAAAGTTTCCACACAGTAGGAAACCTGCTCACAGGTGGGTGTGTGGAGAGTTTTGGAATCTCATAGGGCGAAAATAAACAAGAGGGGAAAAAAAAAAAAAAGGAAATACAGAATACACACCTAACTGCAACTCCAGAAAAGAGAACTTTCCTGCAAAAAGCTCTAACCTAACAACCTAACCAGTGTGTACCAGCTCGCATCCACCCAGAGGCTGAGAGGTAGGCTTGAGACAGTCAGAGCCAGAAGACAAGGTACTGCTCCAATCTCTGCTCCAGAGACGAGAGCTAAGCTCTCCACCAAACTGTGAGCAGCCTTACAGCTGCTAACCACGTCTTCCTGAGATCCTGGATGGTTGATTTCTAGCAGGAGGGTCGCAGCCTGAGATCAGATCTCGAGAGGAGACATATGGCACACCTGAGCCGGTGCTCTCCAGGTATGAGCACCTGGTGAAACCGAGCTTCTGGGACCAGGGAGGTGATTAAGATGCATGGCCCGCCTGGGACAGTGTGCGCACCAGGCACCTGGTTGCCTGAGCTGCTCAGACCTGGAAAGGGCACAAAATGCACACCCAAACCAGAGACTGAGCCAGAACTGTGTCTGAGTGTCCTGTGGAGGTACAGGTCAGAAATGGCCTGCTGAAGGGGCTCTGGGTGCAGCAGACCTAGATAAAGCATAAACCCTCCTGGAGGATGTCACCATTAACCCCACCATAGAACCACCAGAACCTACACAGGACTGAGGAAACAGACACTTGGAGGGCACAAACAAAACCTTGTGCACATCAGGAGCCAGGAGAAAGGAGCAGTGTCCAGCAATGAGTGCATGGGACCTTTGGAAGGAGGTCCCATTATCTTCATTACCTCCACCATAGTTTGGCCTAAGGTCAAGCAACAAGGAGGGAACACAGCCCTTCCTAACAACAGAAAATTGGATTAAAGATTTACTGAATATGCCCTGCACATTAGAACAACACCCAGTTTCCCCTCTGTCAGTCTCTCCCATCAGGAAGCTTCCATAAGCCTCTTATCCATCAAAGGGCAGACAGAATGAAAAACTACAATCACAGAAAATTAACCAAACTGTCACAGCCTTGTTTAGCTCAATGAAATGTTGAGCAATGCCATGTATGGCCAACCAAGACAGATGGGTCATGGCGGAGAGTTCTGACAAAACATAGTCCACTGGAGAAGGGGAATGGCAAACCACTTCAGTATTCTTGCCATGAGAATCCCATGAACAGTAAGAAAAGGAAAAAAGGTATGACACTGAAAGATGAATCCCCCAGGTTGGTAGGTGCCCGATATGCTACTGGAGAAGAGTGGAGAAATAACTCCAGAAAGAATGAAGCAATGGAGCCAAAGAAAAAACAACACCCAGTTGTGGATATGACGAATGATGGAAGTAAAGTTCGATGCTGCAAAGAGCAATATTCCATAGGAACCTGGAATGTTAGGTCTATGAATCAAGGCAAACTGGAAGTGGTCAAACAGGAGATGGTAAGAGTGAACACTGACATTTTAGAAATCAATGAACTAAAATGAACTAGAATGGGTGAATTTAACTCAGATGAACATTATATCTACTACTGTGGACAAGAATCCCTTAGAAGAAATGGAGTAGCCATCAAAGTCAACAAAAGACTCCAAAATCCATACTTGCACTCTCAAAACAAAGAAATGCACTGTCAAAAATGAAAGAATGCTGTCTGTTCATTTCCAAGGCAAACCATTCAATATCACAGTAATCCACGTCTATGCCCTGACAGTAATGCTGAAGAAGTTGAAATTGGACTGTTCTATGAGGACGTTCAAGATCTTCCAGAACACCCAAAATAGATGTCTTCTTCTTAATAGGGGCCTGGAATGCAAAAGTAAGAAGTCAAGAGCTAGCTGGAGTATAAAGCTAATTTGACCTTGGAGTACAAAGTGAAGCAGGGCGAAGACTAACAGAGTATTGCCAAGAGAACACACTGGTCATAGCAAACACCCTCTTCCAACAACACAAGAGAAGACACAACACATGGGCATCAACAGATGGTCAATACTGAAATCAGACTGATTATATTCTTTGCAGCCAGGATGGAGAAGCTCTGTACAGTCACAAGAAATGAGACCAGGAGCTGACTGTGGCTCAGATCATGAACTTCTTATTGCCAAACTCAGACTTAAATCGAAGAAGGTAAGGAAAACCACTAGACCCTTCAGCTATGTCTTAAACCAAAGCCCTTACAATTATACAGTGGACATGACAAATAGATTCAAGGGATTAGATCTGATAGAGAGAGTGCCTGAAGAACTATGGATAGAGGTTTGTGACATTGTATGGGAGGCAGTGATCAAGAACTTCTCCAAGAAAAAGAAAAGCAAAAAGAAAAAATGGTTGTCAGAGGAGGTTTTACAAATAGCTGAGAAAGGAAGAGAAGCTAAAGGCAAAGAAGAAAAGGAAAGATATACCCATGTGAATGCAGAGTTCCAAAGAATAACATAGAGACATAAGAAAGCCTTCCTCAGCTAGCAATGCAAAGAAAGAGAGGAAAACAATAGAATGTGAAAGACTAGAGACCTCTTCAAGAAAATTAGAGATACCAAGGGAACATTTCATGCAAAGATGGGCACAATAAAGGAAAGAAATGGTATGGGCCTAACAGAAGCAGAACATATTAAGAAGTGGCAAGAATACATAGAAGAACTGTCCAAAAAAAAAAAAAAAAAGATCTTCACAACCCAGATAATCACAATGGTGTGATCACTCACCTAGAGCCAGACATCCTGGAATATGAAGTCAAGTGGGCCTTAGAAAGCATCACTACGAACAAAGCTAGTGGAGGTGATGGAATTCCGGTTGAGCTATCTCAAATCCTGAAAGATGATGCTGTGAAAGTGTTGCACTCAGTATGCCAGCAAATTTGGAAAACTCAGCAGTTGCCACAGGACTGGAAAAGGTCAGTTTTCATTCCAATCCCAAAGAAAGGCAATGCCAAAGAATGCTCAAACTACCTCACAATTGCACTCATCTTATATGCTAGTAAAGTAATGCTCAAAATTCTCCAAGCCAGGCTTCAGCAATACATGAACCGTGACCTTCCTGATGTTCAAGCTGGTTTTAGGAAAGGCAGAGGAACCAGAGATCAAATTGCTAACATCCACTGAATCATTGAAAAAGCAAGAGAGTTCCAGAAAAACATATACTTTTGCTTTATTGACTACGCCAAATTACTGACTGTGCAGATCACAACAAACTGTGGAAAATTCTTAAAGAGAAGGGAATACCAGACAACCTGATCTGTCTTCTGAGAAATCTGTATACAGGTCAGGAAGCAACAGTTAGAACTGTCCATAGAACAACAGTTCAGTTCAGTTCAGTTCAGTTGCTCTGTCGTGTCCGACTCTTTGCGATCCCATCAATCACAGCACGCCAGGCCTCCCTGTCCATCACCAACTCCGGGAGTTCACTCAAACTCACGTCCATCAAGTCGGTAATGCCATCCAGCCATCTCATCCTCTGTCGTCTCCTTCTCCTCCTGCACCCAATCCCTCCTAGCATCAGAGTCTTTTCCAATGAGTCAACCCTTCACATCAGGTGGCTAAAATACTGGAGTTTCAGCTTTAGCATCATTCCTTCCAAAGTACACCCAGGACCAATCTCCTTTAGAATGGACTGGTTGGATCTCCTTGCAGTCCAAGGGACTCTCAAGAGTCTTCTCCAACATCACAGTTCAAAAGCATCAATTCTTCAGCACTCAGCTTTCTTCACAGTCCAATTCTCACATCCATACATGACTACTGGAAAAATCATAGCCTTGACTAGACAGACCTTTGTTGGCAAAGTCATGTCTCTGCTTTTGAATATGCTATCTAGGTTGGTCATAACTTTCTTGCCAAGGAGTAAGCGTCTTTTCATACTGCTCCTGGGGTTCTCAAGGCAAGAATACTGAAGTGGTTTGCATTCCCTTCTCCAGTGAACCACATTCTGTCAGGCCTGTCCACCATGACCCGCCAATCTTGGGTGGCCCCACAGGGCATGGCTTAGTTCCACTGAGTTAGACAAGGCTGTGGTCCTAGCATGATTACATTGACTAGTTTTCTGTGAGTGTGGTTTCAGTGTGTCTGCCCTATGATGCCCTCTTGGAACACCTACCGTCTTACCTGGGTTTCTCTTTCCTTGGACGTGGGGTTAAATAAATGCTTATTTAATTTATATACAGAGTACATCATGAGAAATTCTGGGCTGGAAGAAGCACAAGCTGGAATCAAGATTGCAGGGAGAAATATCAATAACCTCAAATATGCAGATGACACCACCCTTATGGCAGAAAATGAAGAGGAAGTAAAAAGCCTCTTGATGAAAGAGAAAGAGGAGAGTGAAACAGTTGGCTTAAAGTTCAACATTCAAAAAAACGAAGATCATGGCATCTGGTCCCATCACTTCATGGGAAATAGATGGGGAAACAGTGGAAACAGTGTCAGACTTTATATTGTTGGGTTCCAAAATCACTACAGATGGTAACTGCAGCCATGAAATTAAAAGATGCTTACTCCTTGGAAGAAAAATTATGACCAACCTAGATAGCATATTCAAAAGCAGAGACATTACTTTGCCAACAAAGGTCCATCTAGTCAAGGCTATGGTTTTTCCAGTGCTCATGTATGGATGTGATAGCTGGACTGTGAAGAAAGCTGAGCACCGAAGAATTGACGCTTTTGAACTGTGATGTTGGAGAAGACTCTTGAGAGTCCCTTGGACTGCAAGGAGACCCAACCAGTCCATTCTAAAGGAGATCAGCCCTGGGTGTTCCTTGGAAAGAATGATGCTAAAGAAATTCCAGTACTTTGGCCACCTCATGTGAAGAGTCAACTCATTGGAAAAGACTCTGATGCTAGGAGGGATTGGGGGCAGGAGGAGAAGGGGACGACAGAGGATGAGATGGCTGGATCGCATCACCAACTTGATGGATTGGAGTTTGAGTGAACTCCCAGTGATGGTGATGGACAGGGAGGCCTGTTGTGCTGCAAATCATGGGGTCACAAAGAGTCAGACATGACAGCGACTGAACTGAACTGAAGCGTTTTTTAATTTCAGGGCTGCAATCACCATCTGCAGTGATTTTGGAGCACCCCCCAAAAAAGTCTGACACTGTTTCCACTATTCCCCCATCTATCTGCCATGAAGTGACTGGACCAGATGTCATGATCTTAGTGATTCCAAATCAAGAAAGGAGTATGTCATTGCTGTATATTGTCACACTGCTTTTTTAGCTTATATTCAGAGTGCCTCATGTGAAATGCTGGATTGGATGAAGCACAAGCTGGAATCAAGTTTGCCAGGAGAAATATAAGTAACATCAGATATGCAAATGACACCATCCTTATGGCAGAACGTGAAGAAGAACTAACGAGCCTTTTGAGGAAAGTGAAAGAGGAGAGTAAAAAAGTTTGCTTATAACTCAACATTCAGAAAACAAATATCATGACATCCTGTCCCATCAATTCATGACAAATAGGTGAAATAACAATGGAAACAGTGAGAGGGTTTATTTTTGGGGCTCCAAAATCACTGAGCATGGTGACTGCAGCCATTAAATAAAAAGACACACGCTCCTTGGAAGAAAAGTTATAACCAACTTAGACAGCATATTAAAAAGCAGAGACATTACTTTACCAACAAAGGTCCATCTAGTCAGAGCTATGATTTTTCCAGTAGTCATGTATGGATATGAGATTTGGACTATAAAGCAAGCTAAGTGTGATGAACTAATGCTTTTGAACTCTGGTGCTGGAGAAGACTCTTTAGAGTCCCTTGGACTGCAAGGAGATCCAACCAGTCACTCCTAAGGGAAGTCAGTCCTGAATATTAATTTGAAAGACTAATGCTGAAGCTGAAACTCCAATACTTTGGTCACCTAATGTGAAGAATGCACTCATTGAAAAAGGACCCTGATGCTGGGAAAGATTAAAGTAGGGAGGTGAAGGGGACGACAGTGGATGAGATTGTTGGATGGCATCACCAACGCAATGGACATGATTTTGAATAGACTCCAGGATTTGGTGATGGATAGGAAGCCTGGCATGCTTCAGTCCATGGGGTTGCAAAGAGTCAGACACGACTGAGTGACTGAACTGAGCTTATAAATATACACATATATTCCTAAACTTACTAATCTAGCAAATGAAGTGGAGAAGGCAATGGCATCCCACTGCAGTACTCTTGCCTGGAAAATCCCATGGACGGAGGAGCCTGGTAGGCTGCAGTCCATGGGATTGCTAAGAGTCAGACACGACTGAAGCGACTTAGCAGCAGCAGCAGCAGCAAATGAAAACACAGCATGTAGTAGATAATGTTTCTAGAGCTGCCACAAGTAACTAAATGCTGCTCAAAATAAATTCCTTTTTGTGAGTATTTACACATAAAATTTGGTCACTGAGGCCAGCTTGTCAATATTGTTCTCAAAATATAAGCCAAGAATTGTGTAGTCTGCTTGTAATAAAGATGTATTTGAGCATAGTAGACCAATGCTTTTACTGAAAAACTAGAAATAAGTAAATAAAAATTACAGTTGTGTATAAAATTATATAAAAAGATATTAATGATTAAAATTAGAAATTTCAAATGCACATAAATGTATATATGTTTAGTAAATGTGTGTTTTTATTTATGTTTATTCAGCCATCTCCAGCCAAGAGATTAAGGAGATTAATTGATATTCAGAAGACAAAATGGCACATCTGAGAAACTGAACTTGCGAATCTGCTAGATTCTGATTTTAAAACCTAAGAGTACTCCATAAGAAACAGAAAAGAGCCAGATGTTCAATGAGTATGATCACAACATCAGCCAAGTCCCATTTAATTCAATTCATGATTAGAATGAAGTGATGTGCCTATCAGCAAAATTCAAGCAAGATGAAGTATAACAAGTATAGATTATATTTAATTAAATTATTTTCAGGTTATAACTAAATGCAGGTATATAATGATAAACACTGGAAAATTATATTCAAAGAAAACATCTTGAAATTGAAAGCATCTAGAAAAAATGAAATATCATTATTATTTTAATAGTAAAATTAAAACTGACAGTTTACCTTAGAAATATGACAGAATAAACATTTTAAAATATCTTTAACATCAAAGAATACAATTTTGTCAATGTAAAAACCATCATTTTTGAAAAAATGATATCCAAACTAGTATGTGTTGGCAGAAACAAAAGTTAATAGGATTTGTCAGTAAACCTGTACAAAATACTAAAAAGAAAGAAGTACTAAAGATAATTCTTAAAGAAATATTAAAAAGAAATTCTAAGGAAATACTAAAGAGAATTCTTCAAGATGAAGAGAAAATAATTCCAGATATACTTTAAAAGAAAAGATGATACTGAAAAATATATCTTTGTAGATAATTTTCTAACATGTAACTGTAAATGTATGTGAAATTCTATTAAGTATAGAACAAAATCCAACTAAATTATAGACCAAAATCCAGCTAAACTATCTTAAGATCTTTCCATTTTTCAGAAAATGGTTAGAAGCAAAAATTTCAAGCAGTGACTAAGCAGTCTGTTAGGGAACATTTAACAGGAGGATTCCTGCATCCTGTTTTCTATTTCTCAAGGATTCTCTGTTCCTTATCAGTTCTTATTCCGAGAACGAGTAGAGGTGCTTGCACTTCTCAGGACTGAGGTCATAGGATGAGACAAGCAGTGACTTTTCAGCGTCAGCGACTTTGTATGTATTAGACTATCCATATTGTGGCTATTGATAAAATTTCATCCTGTGTGATAGCTGAGTAATCATCTTACTAAAGATATATAAGCCTACATTTCTGCTAATAAAGCACCCTTGCTCCATCAGAGTTTGGGTCCCCAAGTCTTTCTTTCTTTCTCTCTCTTTTTCTCTCTTTCACTTTCTTATTGTTGACTCCAGACTGCCAGTTTCCAGTCCATTAAAGGACCACAACAGCAGTCTACGCCAATTATAGAATATGGCAATAAATTATAAATTAACATATAACTAACAAGATACTAGTAACAATGAAATTTTTTAAGAGAAAATCTTGATTAATCCAAAATAAAAAGCAAAATAGAAACAACAAAACAAGTTGCAACAACAGAAAGCAAAAGAAAGCTTATAGATTTAAACTAAGTATAGCAATAATTACACAATATATAAAGAGAAAATATTCCAAGTATTATGAAAAGTACATTTTAGTAGGGAAGTAAAACAAAAATCTATATTTATTAGCAGATGTTATCAGTTAAAGTAAAGATAAGTATGTAGCATGCAAAAATAGATCAGAAAAACGCTGATGTACCTAACTCATTAGACGAAGGAGACAGTGACATGAACCTTACCATTGTAAATAAGGCATTTCATATTATAGTCTTAAATCGTGAGTCATATAAAATAATTATAAATTGATATATTCCCAATAACATAATTTTATAAAGGAAAATTAACAAAATTTAGCAAAAAGAATTAGAAAATATGTTTTTTCACAGGAAATCAAGAAGATTTCTGTCCATCAGCATGACTGAGCATAGTGGATACTTCCAATATTATTGAAGGCTCCAATATTATTGGAGCTCAAGCTCATTATTTGAACTTCCACAATTATAGAGGAACAGAGGAAACCAAGGGAATAATTGAGCTGTGTCTCTTAGAAACTTCCACAAAGATCTTTGTTGCTCAGAGCCTTCTTAAATTCAGTTCTTCTCCTGGTAACCTTGTAATTAGAGGCTAATAGAAGTCCCAGATGTGATACAGTTAGGGAAATCAAATAGTCTTGTTTAGGCTTCAGAGACAAAGCAGAGTATTCCTCTGACCTTGCTTCTAACCTGACTCGACACTGCCTTCACTGGGAATGACTAGGAGTGACTGCCTGCTGTGAGTCTAAGACTTGCAGCACCATAGATAAAATGGGGCAGGAATCTTGAGATTATTGAGTCCCTGGAGGAAGCCTGGTCAACTAAGCCCCAGGCTTAGCAACAGTCCAAGTTTTACCATACAGAACAAACAGCATTAACATGAAACCAGGCTTGCAATTTGGTCACAGATTTATGATGATATCAGTTTGCCTCTATTCTGGAATTATTCTTGCCTGGAAAATCCCATGGATGGAGGAACCTGGTTGGCTCCAGTCCATGGGGTCGCTAAGAGTCGGACACGACTGAGCCACTTCACGTTCACTTTTCACTTTCATGCATCGGAGAAGGAAATGGCAACCCACTCCAGTGTTCTTGCCTGGAGAATCCCAGGGACTGCAGAGCCTGGTGGGCTGCTGTCTATGGGGTCACACAGAGTCGGACACGACTGAAGTGACTTAGCAGCAGCAGCAGCAGAAATCCAAACAGCCCCTGAACTTGAGGCCAGAGATGGCGGCCAGGAGGAACTATTCCATGCCTGAGGTCAGAGGAGCAACCCCACAACAGGTCAGGAGGGGCCACGGTGAGGAGATACCCTCCTCCAAAGTAAGGAGTAGCAGCTGTGCTTTGCTGGAGCAGCCGTGAAGAAATACCCTATGTCCAAGGTAAGAGAAACCCAAGTAAGATAGTAGGTGTTGAGAGAGGGCATCAGAGGGCAGACACACTGAAACCATAATCAAAGAAAACTAATCAATCTAATCACACGGACCAGGGCCTTGTCTAACTCAATGAAACTAAGAGATGCCCTGAGGGGCCACCCAAGATGGGCGGGTCATGGTGGAGAGATCTGACAGAATGTGGTCCACTGGAGAAGGGAATGGCAAACCACTTCAATGTTCTTGCCATGAGAATCCCATGAACAGTTTGAAAAGGCAAAATGATAGGATACTGAAAGAGGAACTCCCCAGGTTGGTAGGTGCCTAATATGCTACTGGAGATCAGTGGAGAAATAACTCCAGAAAGAATGAAGGGATGGAGCGAAAGCAAAAACAATACCCAGTTGTAGATGTGACTGGTGATAGAAGTAAGACCTGATGCTGTAAGAGCAATATTGCATAGGAACCTGGAATGTCAGATCCATGAATCAAGGCAAATTGCAAGTTGTCAAACAGGAGATGGCAAGAGAGAACATCGACATTCCAGGAATCAGCAAACTAAAATGGACTGGAATGGGTGAATTTACTCAGATGCCCATTATATCTACTACTGTGGGCAGGAATCTCTCAGAAGAAATGGAGTAGCCATCATGGTCAACAAAAGAGTCCAAAATGCAGTACTTGGATGCAATCTCAAAAATGACAGAATGATCTCTGTTCATTTCCAAGGCAAACCATTCAATATCACAGTAATCAAAATCTATGCCACAACTAGTAATGCTGAAGAAGCTGAAGTTAAATGGTTCTATGAAGACCTACAAGGCATTTTAGAACTAACACCCAAAGAATATGTCCTTTTCATTTTAGGGGACTAGAATGCAAAAGTAGGAAGTCCATAAACACCTGGAGTAACAGATAAATTTGGCCTTAGAATACAGAATGAAGCAGGGCAAAGGCTAATAGAGTTTTGCCAAGAGAACACACTGGTCAGAGCAAACAGCCTCTTCCAACAACACAAGAGAAGACTCTACAAATGGACATCACCAGATGGTCAACACCAAAATCAGATTGATTATGTGCTTTGCAGCCAAAGATGGAGAAGCTCTATACAGTCAGCAAAAACAAGAATGGGAGCTGACTATGGCTCAGATTATGAACTCCTTATTGTAAAATTCAGACTTAAATTGAAGAAAGTAGGGAAAACCACTAGACAATTCAGGTACGACCTAAATCAAATCCCTTATGACTATACAGTGGAAGTTAGAAATAGATTTAAGGGATTAGATATGATAGAGTGCCTGATGAACTATGGACCGAGGTTCATGACATTGTACAGAAGACAGGGATCAAGACCATCCCCATGGAAAAGAAATGCAAAAAAGCAAAATGGCTGTCTGGGGAGGCCTTACAAATAGCTGTGAAAAGAAGAGAAGGAAAACGCAAAGGAGAAAAGGAAAGATATAAGCATCTGAATGCAGAGTTCCAAAGAACAGCAAGAAGAGAAAAGAAAGCCTTCCTCAGCGATCAATGCAAAGAAATAGAGGAAAACAACAGAATGGGCAAAACTAGTGATCTCTTCAACAAAATTAGAGATACCAAGGGAACATTTCATGCAAAGATGGGCTCGATAAAGGACAGAAATGGTATGGACCTAACAGAAGCAGAAGATACTAAGAAAAGGTGGCAAGAATAGACACAAGAACTGTACAAAAAAGATCTTCACGACCCAGATAATCACGATGATGTGATCACTGACCTAGAGCCAGACATCCTGGAATGTGAAGTCAAGTGGGCCTTAGAAAACATCACTATGAACAAAGCTAGGGGAGGTGATGGAATTCCAGTTGAGCTATTTCAAATCTTGAAAGATGATGCTGTGAAAGTGCTGCCTTCAATATGCCAGCCAATTTGGAAAACTCAGCAGTGGCCAGAGGACTTGAAAATGTCAGACAGAAAGGTCTGACTTTCTTCCCAATCCCAAAGAAAGGCAATGCCAAAGAATGCTCAAGCTACCGCACAATTGCACCCATCTCACATGCTAGTAAAGTAATGCTCAAAATTCTCCAAGCCAGGCTTCAGCAATACATGAACCATGAACTTCCTGATGTTCAAGCTGGTTTTAGACAAGGCAGAGGAACCAGAGATCAAATTGCTAACATCCGCTGGATCATGGAAAAAGCAAGAGAGTTCCAGAAAAACATCTATTTCTGCTTTATTGACTATGCCAAAGCCTTTGACTGCATGGATCACAATAAACTCTGGAAAATTCTGAAAGAGATGGGAATACCAGACCACCTGACCTGCCTCTTGAGAAATCTGTATGCAGGTCAGGAAGTAACAGTTAGAACTGGACATGGAACAACAGACTGGTTCCATATAGGAAAAAGAGTAGGTCAAGGCTGGATATTGTCACTCTGCTTATTTAACTTATATGCAGAGTACATCATGAGAAACACTGGGCTGGAAGAAACACAAGCTGGAATCAAGATTGCCGGCAGAAATATTAATAACCTCAGATATGCAGATGACACCACCCTTATGGCAGAAAGTGAAGAGGAACTAAAAAGCCTCTTGATGAAAGTAAAAGAGGAGAGTGAAAAAGTTGGCTTAAAGCTCAACATTCAGAAAACGAAGATCATGGCATCTGGTCCCATCACTTCATGGGAAATAGATGGGGAAACAGTGGAAACAGTGGCAGACTTTATTTTTCTGGGCTCCAAAATCACTGCAGATGGTGACTGAAGCCATGAAATTAAAAGACGCTTACTCTTTGGAAGGAAAGTTATGACCAACCCAGATAGCATATTCAAAAGCAGAGACATTACTTTGCCAACAAAGGTCCATCTAGTCAAGGCTATGGTTTTTCCTGTGGCCATGTATGGATGTGAGAGTTGGACTGTGAAGAAGGCTGAGCGCCGAAGAATTGATGCCTTTGAACTGTGGTGTTGGAGAAGACTCCTTAGAGTCCCTTGGACTGCAAGGATATCCTACCAGTCCATTCTGAAGGAGATCAGCCCTGGGATTTCTTTGGAAGGAATGATGCTAAAGCTGAAACTCCAGTAATTTGGCCACCTCATGTGAAGAGTTGACTCATTGGAAAGGACTCTGATGCTGTGAGGGATTGGGGGCAGGAGGAGAAGGGGACGACAGTGGATGAGATGGCTGGATGACATCAGTGACTCAATGGATGTGAGTCTGAGTGAACTCCGGGAGTTGGTGATGGACAGTGAGGCCTGGCGTGCTGGAATTCTTGGGGTCGCAAAGAATCAGACACAACTGAGTGACTGAACCGAACTGAACCTTTTGTCCTGTAGCTTGCTTTAGGGGAACTCCCGTTCGGGCATATCCAATGTTTAAGCACATAGGAAGTTCACCAACCTAGGGTCTAACTCCTTCCATCTTTAAGCGGAAGGGAAGATAGAGACAGGAAGAGGAGAAAGGCCAGGGCACCCACATAAAAGTGGTCAATCCTAGGTGCACTCCAAATTTGAGGAAATCATATGTTATGGGTGCTTCTTTTTTCCCACTCCATAAAGAGGGGATGCCCTCTATCTGAGGAACCAGAGAAAAGACAATGAGCACTAGAATCTGGTCTTCTCTCTTTCAGATGGGAACAACCTCTCTGAGTCCCATACCATGCTCAAAGTGGATTCTTTTGGCATGTATACTGAAGAACTAGAAGATGTTTGACCCTCAGACCCTGTTAAAGAAGCATATGATCTTTTTCTGCACTGAGGCATGGCCTCAATATAATCTATCTGATGGTGAAGAATGGCCCCACCCCACACCACAGTGCACTTAATTATAATACCATCCTCCAACTAGACCTCTTTTGTAGACGAGAAGGAAAAGTCAGAAGTCCCATATATACAGGTTTTCTTTGCCTTGAGAGAAAACACCTTCTTATACAGAAGTTGTGGGCTTGTTCCCTCTATGCTGCCTATAACTTCCTGCAAAGTTATAACCAACCTAGACAGCATATTAAAAATCAGAGACATTACTTTACCAACAAAGGTCCGTCTTGTCAGTGCTATGGTTTTCCCTGTAGTCATGTATCAATGTGAGAGTTGGACTATAAAGAAAGCTGAGCAATGAAGAATTGATGCTTTTGAACTGTGGTGTTGGAGAAGACTCTTGAGAGTCCCTTGGATTGCAAGGCGATCCAACCAGTCCATCTTAAAGGAGATCAGCCCTGAGTGTTCATTGGAAGGACTGATGTTGAAGCTGAAACTCCAATACTTTGGCCACCTGATGTGAAGAGCTGACTCATTGGAAAAGATCCTGATGCTGGGAAAGATTGAAGGCAGGAGGAGAAGGGGATGACAGAGGATGGGGAGATGAATGATATGCTACTAGCATGCCAGGGAGCTCTGACAGTGAATCAACCTGGTTACCTACAGGACTCCAGGCAGTGTCCATAGCTAATCCTAACTTGGCACACAACAAAGACAGTGATGACTGGAAGAGAGTTCACTTTATCACTTACAATAAGGAAGGCTTAAAAAATTGCCAACTAAACCCTTAAACTACTCCAAACTAACTGGAGTGACTCAGGAAAAGAAGGAAAATCCCACAGCTTTTCTGGAAAGGTTCAGGGAAGCATTGAGAAAACATACTTATTTGGACCCAGATTCCCCAGAGGGCCAACTTATTCTTAAAGACAAATTTACTACTCAATCAGCTCCAGATATTTGAAGGAAACTCCAGAAATTGGTCTTCTGCCCCAATATGGATTTACAGTGCCTTCTAAGGGCTGCTGCTGCTGCTGCTGTTGCTAAGTCACTTCAGTCGTGTCCGACTCTGTGCGACCCCATAGACGGCAGCCCATCAGGCTCCCCCTTCCCTGGGATTCTCCAGACAAGAACACTGGAGTGAGTTGCCATTTCCTTCTCCGATGCATGAAAGTGAAAAGTGAAAGTGAAGTTGCTCAGTCGTGTCCGACTCTTAGTGACCCCATGGACTGCAGCCTACCAGGCTCCTCCGTCCATTGGATTTTCCAGGTAAGAGTACTGGAGTGGGGTGCCATTGCCTTCTCCGTTCTAAGAGCTACCACATCAGTATTCTTCAAGAGAGATCAGGAGGGATGTAAGGAAAAAGAGAGGAGAGATAGGAGAAATGCCAAAGGTTTTATTATGGCCCTACCTTAGCTCCAAACCTTAGGGCTCCAAAGTCAGAAGGACAATAGAAAAACCTGGAGCCTGTTTCCGTTGTGGCAAGGATGAACACTTAAAGGGACAATGTCCCCAAGGCAACCATAAACCACCACATAAGACTTGCCCCACTTGCAAGGGAGATCACTGGAATAGTCACTGTCCCCAGGGATGTAGGTTTCAGGGGTCAGAATCTCAGACCCAGGATCAAGACTGATAGGGCCCTGGGCTTTCTACTTTGGCTCCTATCCTCATCACCCCACATGAGCCTCAGGTGACTCTGATTGTAGGAGGCCATCCTGTTAGCTTCCTACTTGATACAGGAGCCACTTTCTCAGCCATCCTCTCTAATCTGGGTTCTCCTTCTACTAAGTCAGCTACTATATACCTGGCATTTCTGGAAAGTGGATTATAAAATTCTTTACACAACAGTTGAGTTGTAACTGGGATTCCATTCTTTTTTTCTCCAGAAAGCCCAACCCTGATCCTAGGAAGAGAGAGTCTATCTAAAATGTAAGCATAAATTCATATGGAAAAGGAATCTACAGAAAATGTATGCTTATCCCTGACAGAAGTAGAAATTAACCTGAAGTCTGGGCAACCAGAGGAAAGATAAGGAAGAGCCATCTCAGCTCAACCAGTGTAGATAACTCTTAAAAATCCTAATAACTTTCCTCACCAGAAACAATACCCTTTATAGCCAGAGGCAAAAGAGGGACTCATTCCCTTAATTGAAAACCTCAAAGGGCAGGGGCTCTTAATAGAATGTAACAGCCATTGTAGTACACATATCCTGGGAGTCCAAAAGCCTAATGGGGAATGGCATTTGTTCAGAATCTCTGTCTCATTAATGAGACTGCAATTCCATTACATCCTGTAATGCCTAATCTCTATACTCTACCAAATCCCATAAACAGCCACTTATTTTACCATTTTAGATTTGAAGGATGCCTTTTTTATCCATACACTTAGTTCAGAGTTCACAATTTTTACTTGATTTTGAGTATCCATTTGATTCCACTACTCAATTAACTAGGACAGAGTTTCCCCAAGGATTCAGAAATAGCACTCAGTTGTTTGGGCAGGCTTTAGCCAAAGACCTAGCTGCATTTTGGACAACTGAATCTATGGCATTCTCCTTTGTGCTGACACAGGGAAAATATGTTACCAAGCCACCTGTGATAACCTTAATCTAGCCACATCTAGCTCGATGTGGCTCAGTTAATTTAGTTGGTAAATCATGTCCAACTCTTTGTGACTGCATAGACTGCAGCAAGCCAGGCTTCTCTGTCCATCACCAACTCTTGGAGCTTACTCAAACTCATGTCCATCAAGTCAGTTATGCCACCCATACATCTCATCCTCTGTCATCACCTTCTCCTCCTGCCTTCAATATTTCCCAGCATCAGGGTCTTTTCCAATGAGTAAGTTTTTGCATCAGGTAGCCAAAGTATTGGACTTTCACCTTTAGTGTCAGTCCTTCCAATGAATATTCAAGGCAGATTTTCCTTAGGATTGACTGGTTTGATGTCTTTGAAGTCCAAGGGAATCTCAAGAGTCTTCTCCAACACCACAGTTCCAAACCATCAACTCTTTGATGCTCAGTTTTCTTTATAGTCCATCCCTTACATCCAAACATGACTACTGGAAAATCCATAGCTTTGGCTAGGTGGATCTTGTTGCAAAGTAATGTCTCTGCTTTTTAAGATGCTGTCTAGTCTTGTTATAGCTTTTCTTCCAAGGAGCTAGCATCTTTTAATTTCATAGCTGCAGTCACAATCCACAGTGAATTTGGAGTCCAAGAAATAAAGTGCCTCACTGTTTCCATTGTTGCCCCATCTATTTGCCATGAAGTGATGGGACCTGATGCCATGATCTTAGTTTTCTGAATGTTAAGTTTTAAGCCAACATTTTCACTCTCCTCTTTCACTTTCATCAAGAGGCCCTTTATTTCTTCTTCACATTCTGCCATGAGTGTGGTGTCATCTGTGTATCTGAGGTGATTGATATTTCTCTTGGCAATCTTGATTCCAGCTTGTGCTTCATCCAGCCTGGCATTTCACCTGATATACTCTGCATATAAGTTAAATCATCAGTGCAACAATATACTGCCTTGAAGTACTCCTTTTCTAATGTGCAATCATTCTGTTGTTCCATGTTAGATTCAAACTGTTACTTATTGAGCTGCCTATAGATTTCTCAGGAGGCAGGTAAGGTGGTCTGATATTAGCATCTTTTTAAGAATTTTCCACACTTTGCTGTGATCTACACAGTCAAAGGCTTTAGCGTAGTCAATAAAGCAGACATAGATTTTTTTTCTGAAACTCTCTGGTTTTTTCAGTGATCCAACAGATGTTAGCAATTTGCTCTCTGGTTCCTCTGCCTTTTCTAAATCCAGCTTGAACATCTGGAAATTCATGGTGCACATACTGTTGAAGCCTGGCTTGGAGAATTTTGAGCATTACTTTGCTAGCATGTGAGATGAGTGCAATTGTGTGATAATTTGAGCATTGTTTGACACTGCTTTTATGGGGGGGGGGGGGGTGAAATGAAAACTAACCCTTTTCAGTCCCGTGTACACTGTTGAGTTTTCCAAATTTGCTGGCATATTGAAAGCAGCACTTTAACAGCATTATCTTATAAGATTTGAAATAGCTCAACTGGAATTCTTTCATCTCCACTAGCTTTATTTGTAGTGATGCTTCCTAAGGCCCACTTAACTTCCCATTACAGGATGTCTGGCTCTAGGTGGGTGATCACACCATCATTTTTATCTGGGTCATGAAGATTTTTTTTTGTATAGTTCTTCTGTGTATTTTACCACCTCTTAGTATTTTCTACTCCTGTTAGGTCCATACCATTTCTATCCTTTGTTGTGCACATCTTTGCATGAAATGTTCCCTTAGTATCTTTATTATTCTTGAAGAGATTTCTAGGCTTTCCCATTCTATTGTTTTCCTCTATCTCTTTGCATTGATCACTGAGGAAGGCTTCTTATCTCTCTGTGCTACTCTTTGGAGCTCTGCATTCAAATGGGTATATTTTCCCTTTTCTTTGCCTTTGGCTTCTCTTCTTTTCTTAGCTATTTGTAAGGCCTCCTCAGTCAACCATTTTGCCTCAGCATTTCTTTTCCTTGGAGATGGTCTTGATCACTGCCTCCTGTACAGTGTCACAAAACTACATCCATAGTTCTTCAGGCACTCAGTCTATCAGGTCTAATTCTTTGAATTCATTTGTTAATTACACTGTATAATCATAAGTGATTTGATTTAGGTCATACTTGAATTGTCTAGTGGTTTCCCTACTTTCTTCAAGTTAAGTCTGAATTTGGCAATAAGGAGTTCATGATCTGAGCCATAGTCAGTTTCCAGTCTTGTTTCTTTTGACTGTATAGAGTTTCTCCATCTTTGGCTGCAAAGAATATGATAAATCTGATTTCAGTATTGTCAATATGTAGAGTCATCTCTTCTGTTGTTGGATGAGGTTGTTCGTTATGACCAGGGTGTTCTCTTGGCAAGACTCTTAGCCTTTGCCCTGCTCCATGCTGTACTCCAAGGCCAAATTTGCCTGTTACTCCAGGTATCTCTTGACTTCCTTCCTTTGCATTGTAGTCCCCTATAATGAAAAGGACATCTCTTTTGGGTGTTAGTTCTAGAAGGTCTTGTTCAACTTCAGCTTCTTCAGCATTACTGGCTGTGGCATAGAATTGTACTGCTGCAATATTGAATGGTTTGCCATGAAAATGAACAGAGATCATTTTGTCATTTTTGAGATGACATTTCTGCATTTCTGACTCTTTTGTTGACTATGAGGGCTACTCCATTTCTTCTAAGGGATTCTTGCCCACAGTAGTAGATATAAATGGTCATCTGAAATAAATTTACCCATTTCAGACCATTTAGTTCACTGATTCCTAAAATGTCAATGTTTACTCTTGCCATCTCCTGTTTTTATCACTTCCCATTTACCTTGCTTCATGGACCTAACATTCCAGCTTCCTGTGCAATATTGTCCTTTACAGTCCCAGACTTTACTTCCATCACCCATTATATCCACAATTGGACATTGTTTTTGCTTTGACTCTGTCTCTTCATTCTTTCTGGAGTTATTTCTCCACTCTTCTCCAGTAGCATATTAGGTACCTATATACCTGGGAGTTCATCTTTCAGTGTCCTACCTTTTGCCTTTTCATACTATCCATGAGGTTCTTAAGGCAAGAATACTGAAGTGGCTTGCCATTCCTTTCTCCTGTGGACCACATTTTTTCAGAACTCTCTGCCATGACCTGTCCATCTTGGGTAGCCTTACATGGAATGGCTACAAGATATCAGAATCAAAAGCTCAAATATGCCAACATGAAGTCAAATATTTAGGAGTCAAACTCTCCCATGAAGTTTGATCTCTGGGCAATGAAATAATGGAACCCATTCTACAACATCCTTTCCCTAATACTCTCAGGCAGCTCTGAGGTTTCTTTGGCATAGCTGGCTACTGTATTCCTGGATATGGAGAGCTGGCTTGACCTTTATATAAGTTATTAAAAGAAACTCAACAATCAGAACAAAAGGTATTACAATGGGAACCTGGAGAAATACATGTGTTTAAGACTTTAAAACAGTCTCTTTTTCAGGGTCCTGCTCTCAGCCTGGCTACAGGAGACCAATTTAAACTTTTTGTAATAGAGAGATCAGGAATAATCTTGAGAGTTCTATCTCAGGCGAAAGAAAGCTCACAAAAACCTGTTTCTTATTTAAGTAAATAGCTCAATTCTATAGTCCAAGGATGACCACATTGTCTATTAATAGTGGCCTCAGTCGCCCTTTTAATTCCTGAAGCCACTAAGTCAATTATAGGCCAAGATCTGATAGTCTATACTTCACATGATATCTCTGGAATTTTAAGTTCTAAGGGATAGCTATGACTTTCTGACAATCAGCTTCTCAGATAATCCCTGCTCTTAGAAGGACCTATAATTCAGCTGAAATCTTGTCCAGCCTTTAATCCCACAAAATTCCCTCCTGAATCATTACAGAAGAAGCCAGAACCTGATTACCATAAAGTCCTATCTTTAAATTACTCATCCAGGGAGAACTTAAAAGATAAGCCTTTAGAAAATCCTGATGAAACTATGTTTACAGATGGCTTCTCCTTCACGGGAAAAGGAGAATGTAAGGTAGGTATGCAGTGGTCGCATTATCTAAAATTTTAGAAAGTAATCTTCTATCCACTGGAACTAGTGCTCAATTAGCTGAATTGATTGCCTTAACCAGAGCCTTAGAGATGAGTCCTGACAAGAGAGTGAATATCTATACTGATTAAATATGCTTACTTAGTACTTCATGCTCATTCTGCTATCTGGAAGGAAAGGAACTTTAAGACCTCAGATGGAAGTTCCATTAAATACTGCCAAGAAATTATACACCTCTTAGATGCAATTAAACTACCCAAAGAAGTGGCAGTGATACACTGCCAGGGCCATCAAAGGGATGATTCTGACATAACAGAGGGAAGTAGGAGAGCTGGCCAACAAGCAAAAGAGGCAGCCACCCAGCCTTTTAATACTCAGGTTCCCCTCTTGTGGGATAAGTTCCCCACTGACATAAAACCCCAGTATTCTCCCAAGGAATGCCACCACTCTCTTTGTTGTGGAGATACTCTACTCCACTCTGGATGGCTTCAAGCAGAAGATGAAAAATTTGTATTGCCCAGAGCACCCAATGGAAAATTCTTAAAACTCTACATCACACTTTCCATTTGGAAATTGAAAATACTTACTGACTTGCTAAGAGTCTTTTCAAGGGAAAAGGATTAGTAAAAACTATAAGCCAGATTGTCAAAAGATGTGAAATCTGTCAAAAGAATAATCCTGTAACAACCTGTCAGCTCTCTCAGGCTTACAGTGTACCGGAAGATATCTTGGAGAGGATTGGCAGGTAGACTTCACTCATATGCCAAAAGCCAAGGGACATCAATACCTACTGTTTTGGGTTGATACCTTTACCGGGTGGATAGAGATTTTCCCTTGTAGAACAGAACAAGAAAAAGACGTTGTTAAAACTTTAGTACATGAGATCATTCCTCACTTTTTCCTGCCACTCATGATTTAAAGTGCCAATGGCCCTTCCTTTTTAAGATTACAATAACGCAGGGCTTCTCCCAGGCCCTAGGAATTTAGTTTCATTTACATTGCGCCTGGAGGCCTCAGTCCTCTGGGAAAGTAGAAAAAGCTAATGATATAATTGAGACATTTATGAAAACACTTACAAGCTACTCACCTTTCCTGGACTTCATTACTTCCTTTAGCTCTAGTGAGAATAAGAAATACTCCACAGTCACTGGAACTTAAGCCTTTTGAAATGTTATATGGGAGGCCATTTCTCAAAAATGATTTACTTCTACTCCAAGAAACTGCTGAACTAACAAAATATGTCACTAGCTTAACTTCTTTTCGAAAACAGTTACAATCCCTAGAAAATGAGATCTCACAACCAAAAGAAAGCAAAAAATCCTTATAATCCTGGGGACTTGGTATTAGTAAAGACTATTCCTGGCAATGGTCCCAGCTTAGCTTCCACATGGGAGGGACCATTTTCTATTATTCTTTCTTCACCCACTGCTGTTAAGCTTATAGGTATCTGATGCCTGGATTCATCACACAAGGATAAAGCCTTGAAAGTCTCCTGGAGAAAATCATGAAGACCATCCAACATCCCCAGAGGAAAATTCACAGGAAAATTCTCATTGCTTGGAATATCAATATACCCCCTTAGAAGGATTGAAAGGACTGTTCAAGAAGTGCCCAGATAAGTAATTCTTCTAACTCAACATGCTCAGACATACATTTTACTCTATTTTGTTCTTCTTAATGTAATAATGGCCTGTCAAGTCCCTTTAGATTGGACGCAGGGTAATGTTTTCATTTCATGAGCACATTCTTATGCAATGTTCCAAAATCAATCAGACTGTTGGGTCTGTGGAGGCTTATCATTATCCTTCAATAATGGACTGCCTTGATTAGTATCACCCTTAGATGGACCCAATTTTCAAAAGAAATGAAGAGTCAAGTCCAGGCAATGGCTGATTCCATTTCTCCTTTTGGGACCACATTATGGAACTGGATATCAACTTCCACCTGGCAGAAACCCCTGGTCCTGATAGGAAGCCTTGTTTTACTCTTATTGCTTTTTTGGTCCTTGTATTCTAAATTGCCTCTCTTGCTTTTCAATAGCTCACATAGAAACTATCAAACTTCAAATGGTTATGGAAATGGAGCCTAAGATGATATACTGAGGTCCACTAGATCATCCCACTGGTGGAGACCTAACTGCCATCCCTTAATGACACCCCTACATAGCTTGAGAAGCCAGATCGGTCATCTTTCCTTTTTACCTATAATGGCAGTTAGAGTCTCCATCTCTAGAGGGAGGGGATTGAAGTAGAAATTACTATGCAGTTTGTATAGAGCTCTGAGACCTCAGTCTTGTTTTCAGTAAGCATCCCACTCCATTGTCCTGAACTCCTGGACTGCGTCTTTAGTCTAAAAAACTACCAGCACTCAGATCCAGGGAAGGGCAGTAATTAAATTCTGTTCTATATGCTTTAGAAACTGATGATCATTAATCTTAAGTCCGCACATCTGGACCATGTTAAAATGGCCAGAGATCATGAAAAAGTGTGGTGACTTTATCCAAGAATCAAGAGAAGCCATAAAGATGTTAAATATCTTGACCTTTAAATTGATTGGGTAGAAATAATGTGATTTAAGTAAGGATATAAAAACTACTGTAAGTTCCACTTTGGTGTGACTCCTTATCCCCTCTCAGTGTCTATGCTGAGAGCTTTGTACTTTTCTCCTCTTTAATAAATCCTATTTGCTTGCTACCTTGAGTGTTTGTGGATTCCATTCTTCAGCTCTGCAGACAAGAACTCCTATTACCATCTCACCACCATTAGCAACACAATGAAACAAAAATAAGTAGATAAATGAGCAATATTACATGATTTATCATCATTCATTCCCAATGGTTAAAGCTATACCGTGAGATTGGCAAAAAAAGGTCCTAATATTACTCTCCCTAGTGTGCCTCCTTATTTCCAACAGAGTCTCATAGGAGCTGGGAATCTCTTTTAACAAAGCATCAAGTATCACTTGGGCCAAAGGCATAGAGTTATAGGAAACTTTACTAGCAGAATATGAAAAAATACAAAAGTGATGGCATGCTCAATATTTTACCACCCTTAGAAGAAGAATCTACAAGTATCAAAGGAAAACTGGACAATTAAATTGTTAAGGCATGTTTGAACTCCATCTCTATTTTGCTTAATTGTAATTTTGTCACATGTCCATATTTTTGGAAAAGGCTATATCTAATTGTGGACCCAGAGAAACATTAAATAAACCCTTCCAGTTGGCAGTATCTTAATCAAGAAAGGGAGCCTGCCAGGTGGCTCAGTGGTAAAGAATCTGCCTGCCAATTCAGATGACTAAGGAGATATGGGCTCAATCCCTGGGTTTGGAAGAACACTTGGAGTAGAAAATAGCAACACACATCAGTGTTCTTGCCTGGAAAATTCCATGGACAGAGGAGCCTAGTGGGCTGCTGTCCACTGGGTCACAAAGAATCAGCTGCAACTGAGCAAGCATGCTCAATAATCAAAAGAAGCAGTATTGTGGAGAAGAAATCAATTCTGATTCCATGTTAGAAACTGTTTCTTTGACTTTCTTTTTGTTGCTTTTGTTATAATGTGTGCTAAGTCACTTCAGTCATGCCCGGTGCTTTGCAACCCTATAGACTGTAGCCTACCAGGCCCCTCTGTCTGGGGACTCTCCAGACAAGAATACTGGAGTGAGTTTCCAGGCCTTTCCCAACCCAGGGATCTAACCCACCTCTTTTATGTCTCCTGCATTGGCAGGTGGGTTTGCTACCACTAGCAGTACTTGAGAAGCCCTAGATTTGCTATTATAATCATATAAAATAGCCTGCCTCAGAGGATCCGGTCCCTCTGCTTGATTGTAAAATAAAGTGACTCTGTTCAGCTTATAGAGAAATAATCTAACCCTCACCACCTGTGAATAGGTGCAACAAAAAGAAGATATTACACACCCCTTCCAAAGACAGGTCATTCCTGGAGATGTTCAGTAAGACTGAAGACCCTTTCACTTTACTTCCCCATTGCTCTCCCTCTATTTCACTTTACTTCCTCACTGCTTCTCCCTCTCTATTCTAGCTTTCGACCTTAGTTCCTATTGCTTCCTTCTGAATCTAAAAAAGAAAATGGCATCCAGACTTTGACAAGACGGTTACTCTGAGACACTAGTCTGTCATCTTCTCAACCAGCCACAGTTCCAAATAAAGTTGTATTCCTTGTCTCAACACCTCATCTCTCAAGTTCATTGGCCTGTACTGTAGTAAGCAAAGCCAGCTTGAATTTGGTAACAGTAGCTTCCTTTTCATTAATTATAAAACTTATTTCAAAAGAGGCTGAGTAAAAGCATTTCAACAGGAGGTTGCCTAGGGAGATCCACAAAATAATTTAACTGTTGACTGAATATTCCCATATTTTACACTATACACTATATTTTTATTATGATACAGATCATACTTCAATCAAAAGAGGTATATGCTCCTTTAAGGTAACATCTCTCTTCTTTTTAGACTGACCCATCACCCATAACAAGGTGGTTCTGGAAGCCTGGAGCTATTTTTATTTTACTTTCCATTCACCAAAGCAGACAGAAGCAGCTAACATACTGTATTACTTGCTTACCTTATATATGTCTGATTTTTTTCTAATACATTTAGCCATATCCTCAACCATGAATTCACAGTCTACAAGTACTATAAATATGTTTCCTTCAGAAATTACAGTTCTTGAGCAGCCTCAAATCAAAGATTCTCAACCAATTCTTTCCTCTTTCTCTCATCCATCTCCTGAAGTTTTCACTTTCCTAAACTGAGACTCAATGTACTTTCTGACTCTATGAACTTGAGTATTCTAGGTATTTCATCAGTTCCGTTCAGTCGCTCAGTCGTGTCCGACTCTTTGCGACCCCAAGAATTCCAGCACGCCAGGCCTCCCTGTCCATCACCATCTCCCAGAGTTAACACAGACTCACATCCATCGAGTGAGTGATGCCATCTCATCCTCTGTCGTTCCCTTCTCCTTTTGCCCCCAATCCCTCCCAGCATCAGAGTCTTTTCCAATGAGTCAACTCTTCACATGAGGTGGCAAAAGTACTGGAGTTTCAGCTTTAGCATCATTCTTTCCAAAGAAATCCCAGGGCTGATCTCCTTCAGAATGGACTGGTTGGACCTCACTGCAGTCCAAGGGACTCTCAAGAGTCTTCTCCAACACCACAGTTCAAAAGCATCAATTCTTCGGCGCTCAGCCTTCTTCACAGTCCAACTCTCACATCCATACATGACCACAGGAAAAACCATAGCCTTGACGAGACGGACCTTTGTTGGCAAAGTAATGTCTCTGCTTTTCAATATGCTATCTAGGTTGGTCATAACTTTCCTTCCAAGGAGAAAGCGTCTTTTAATTTCATGGCTGCAGTCACCATCTGCAGTGATTTTGGAGCCCAGAAAAATAAAGTCTGATACTGTTTCCACTGTTTCCCCATCTATTTCCCATGAAGTGATGGGACCGGATGCCATGATCTTCATTTTCTTAATGTTGAGCTTTAAGCCAACTTTTTCACTCTCCTCTTTCACCTTCATCAAGAGGCCTTTTAGCTCCTCTTCACTTTCTGCAATAAGGGTGGTGTCATCTGCATATCTGAGGTTATTGATATTTCTCCCAGCAATCTTGATTCCAGCTTGCGTTTCTTCCAGTCCAGTGTTTCTCATGATATACTCTGCATATAAGTTAAGTAAGCAGGGTGACAATATACAGCCTTGATGTACTCCTTTTCCTATTTGGAACCAGTCTGTTGTTCCATGTTCAGTTCTAACTGTTGCTTCCTGACCTGCATACAAATTTCTCAAGAGGCAGATCAGGTGGTCTGGTATTCCCATCTCTTTCAGAATTTTCCACAGTTCATTGTGATCCACACAGTCAAAGGCTTTGGCATAGTCAATAAAGCAGAAATAGATGTTTTTCTGGAACTCTCTTGCTTTTTCTATTATCCAGCAGATGTTGGCAATTTTATCTGTGGTTCCTCTGCCTTTTCTAAAACCAGCTTGAACATCAGGAAGTTCACGGTTCACATATTGCTGAAGCCTGGCTTGGAGAATTTTGAGCATTACTTTACTAGCTTGTGAGATGAGTGCAATTGTGCGGTACTTTGAGCATTCTTCGGCATTGCCTTTCTTTGGGATTGGAATGAAAACTGACCTTTTCAAGTCCTCTGGCCACTGCTGAGTTTTCCAAATTTGCTGGCATATTGAGGGCAGCACTTTCACAGCATCATCTTTCAGGATTTGAAATAGTTCAACTGGAATTCCATCACCTCCACTAGTTTTGTTCATAGTCATGCTTTCTAAGGCCCACTTGACTTCACATTCCAGGATGTCTGGCTCTAGGTCAGTGATCACACCATCGTGATTATCTGGGTTGTGAAGATCTTTTGTGTACAGTTCTTCTGTGTATTCTTGTCACCTCTTCTTAATATCTTCTGCTTCTGTTAGGTCCATACCATTTGTGTCCTTTATTGAGCCCATCTTTGCATGAAATGTTCCTTTGGTATCTCTGCTTTTCTTGAAGAGATCTCTAGTCTTTCCCATTCTGTTGTTTTCCTCTATTTCTTTGCATTGATCACTGAAGAAGGCTTTCTTTTCTCTTCTTTCTATTCTTTGGAACTCTGCATTCAGATGTTTATATCTTTCCTTTTCTCCTTTGCTTTTTACTTCTCTTCTTTTCACAGCTATTTGTAAGGCCTCCCCAGGGAGCCATTTTGCTTTTTTTCATTTCTTTTCCATGGGGATGGTCTTGATCCCTGTCTCCAGTACAGTGTCACAAACCTTATTCCACAGCTCATCAGGCACTCTATCTATCAGATCTAGGCCCTTAAGTCTATTTCTTACTTCCACTGTGTGCAACGGCGCAGGAACGGCCGAGAGGAGTTACCCAACATCTGAGGTCAGGGGCGGTGACTAGAGGAGTTACCCCACGCCCTTAAGTCCGAGGCTTGGGGTGGCCGGTGGGAGGAGCAACCCCACGCCCGAGGCCAGGGGCGGTGGCTGGGAGGACCAACCCCACACCATGGTGCATGGGCACCGGAGGGCCTAGAGGAGCTATCCCATGTTGAATGTCAGGAAGGGTGGTGGTGAGGAGATACCCCTCGTCCAAGGTAAGGAGCATTGGCTGGGCTTTGCTGTAGCAGCCTTGAAGAGATACCCCACACCCAAGGTAAGAGAAACCCAAGTAAGAGGGTAGGTGTCGCAAGAGGGCATCAGAGGGCAGACACACTGAAACCATACTCACAGAAAACTAGTCAATCTAATCTCACTAGGACCACAGCCTTGTCTAACTCAATGAAACTAAGCCATGCCCTTGGGGCAACCCAAGATGGGTGGGTCATGGTGGAGAGATCTGACAGAATGTGGTCCACTGGAGAAGGGAATGGCAAACCACTTCAGTATTCTTGCCTTGAGAACCCCATGAACAGTATGAAAAGGCAAAATGATAGGATACTGAAAGAGAAACTCCCCAGGTCAGTAGGTGCCCAATATGACACTGGAGATCAGTGGAGAAATAACTTCAGAAAGAATGAAGGGATGGAGCCAAAGCAAAAAGAATACCCAGCTGTGGATGTGACTGGCGATAGAAGCAAGGTCTGATGTTGTAAAGAGCAATATTGCATAGGAACCTGAAATGTCAGGTCCATGAATGAAGACAAATTGGAAGTGGTCAAACAAGAGATGGCAAGAGTAAACATCGACATTCTAGGAATCAGCGAACTGAAATGGACTGGAATGGGTGAATTTAACTCAGATGACCATTATATCTACTACTGCGGGCAGGAATCCCTCAGAAGAAATGGAGTAGCCATCATGATCAACAAAAGAGTCTGAAATGCAGTATTTGGATGCAATCTCAAAAACAACAGAATGATCTCTGTTCGTATCCAAGGCAAACCATTCAACATCACAGTAATCCAAGTCTATGTCCCTACCCGTAACACTGAAGAAGCTGAAGTTGAACGGTTCTATGAAGACCTACAAGAACTTTTAGAACTAACAGCCAAAAATAGATGTCCTTTTCATTATAGGGGACTGGATGCAAAAGTAGGAAGTCAAGAAACACCTGCACTAACAGGCAAATTTGGCCTTGGAATATGGAATGAAACAGGGCAAAGACTAATAGAGTTTTGCCAAGAAAATGCAGTGGTCATAACAAACACTCTCTTCCAACAACACAAGAGAAGGCTCTATACATGGATATCACCAGATGGTCAACACTGAAATCAGATTGATTATATTCTTTGCAGCCAAAGATGGAGAAGCTCTATACAATCAAGGAAAACAAGACCAGGAGCTGACTGTGGCTCAGACCATGAACTCCTTATTGCCAAATTCAGACTTAAATTGAAGAAAGTAGGGAAAACCACTAGACCATTCAGGTATGACCTAAATCAAATCCACTTGTTGAAGAGACCTTCTTTTCTCCAATGCATATTTTTGCCTCCTTTTTTAAACATAAGCTCTTCATAGGCACATGGATTTACCTCTAAACTATCTATTTTATTCCATTATCTATATTTCTGTCTTTGTCAGTATTAAACAGTCTTGATGATTGCAAATTTGTAGTATAGTCTGAAGTCAGGAAGGTTGACTCCTTCAGTTCCATTCTTCTTTCTCAAGATTCTTTTGTCTATTTGGGGCACTTTGTGTTTCCATGCAAATCGTGAAATTATTTGTTGTAGTTCTGTGAAAAACATTTTTGGTAGTTTGATAGAGGTTGTGTTGAATCTATAGATTGCTTTGGGTAGTATACTCATTTTCACTATGCTGATTCTTCCAATCCATGAACATGGTTTCTATTTCTCCATCTGTTTCTGTCATCTTTGATTTCTTTCATCAGTGTTTTATAGCTTTCTCTTCACAGGTCTTTTGTTTCTTAGGTAAATTTATTCCTAAATACTTTATACTTTTCATTGCAATGGTGAATGGGATTGTTTCCTTAATTTCTCTTTCTGATTTTTTTTATTGTTAGTGTATAGGAATGCAAGGGATTTCTGTGTATTGATTTTATATCCTGCAACTTTACTATATTTATTAATTAGCTCTAGTAACTTTCTGGTGGCATCTTTAGGGTTTTCTATGTAGAGCATCTTGTCATCTGCAAAGAGTGAGAGTTCTACTTTTCCAATCTGGATTCCATTTATTTCTTTTTCTTCTCTGATTGTGGAGGTTATGAATTTCAAAACTATGTTGAATATTAGTGGTGAGAGTGGTCACATTTGTCTTGTTCCTGAGTTTAGAGGAAATACTTTCCATTTTCACCATTGAGGATAAAGTTTACTGTGGGTTTGTCATATATGGTTTTTATTATGTTGAGGCATGTTCTTTCTATGCCTACTTTCTGGAGAGTTTTTATCATAAATGAGTGTTGAATTTTGTCAAAGACTTTCTCTGCATCCGTCATATGGCTTCATTGTTTATTTGTTAATATGGTGTATCACATTGATTGATTTGTGAATATTGAAGAATACTTGCATCCCTGGAGTAAAGCCCACTTGATCAAGATATATGATCTTTTTAATATGCTGTTGGATTCTGTTTGCCAGAATTTTGTTGAGGATTCTTGCATCTAAGTTCATCAGTGATACTGGCCTGTAGTTTTTTTTTTTTTTTTTGCTTTGTAGCATTTTCATCTGGTTTTGGTATCAGGGTGATGGTGGCCTTGTAGAATGAGTTTGGGAGTGTTCCTTCCTCTGCAATTTTCTAGAAGAGTTTGAGTAGGATAGGTATTAACTCTTCTGTAAATTTTTGGTAGAATTCACGAGGGAAGCCATCTGGTTCTGGGCTTTTGTTTGAGGGAAGAATTTTTTATTACAGTTTCAATTTCCATGCTTGTGATTGGTCTATTCAAATTTTCTATTCCTTCCTGGTTCAGTTTTTGAAGGTTATACTTTTCTAAGAATTTGTCAATTTCTTCCAAATTGTCTATATTATTGGTATATAGTTGCTCATAGTAGTGTCTTCAGTTCAGTTCAGTTCAGTCGCACAGTCGTGTCCAACTCTTCGCGACCCCATGAATCGCAGCACGCCAGGCATCCCTGTCCATCACCAACTCCTGGAGTTCACTCAGACTCACGTCCATCCAGTCAGTGATGCCATCCAGCCATCTCACCCTCTGTTGTCCCCTTCTCCTCCGGTCCCAAATCTCTCCCAGCATCAGAGTATTTTCCAGTGAGTCAACTCTTCTCATGAGGTGGCCAAAATACTGGAGTTTCAGCTTCAGCATCATTCCCTCCAAAGAAATCCCAGGGCTGATCTCCTTCAGAATGGACTGGTTGGATCTCCTTGCAGTCCAAGGGGCTCTCAAGAGTCTTCTCCAACACCACAGTTCAAAAGCATCAATTCTTCGGCACTCAGCCTTCTTCACAGTCCAACTCTCCTTGTCTTATGATGGTTCTATTTCTGTGTTGTCTGTTGTAATGCCTCCATTTTCATTTCTAATGTTATTGATTTGAGTCTTCTTCCTTGTTTTCTTGATTACTCTGGTTAATGGTTTATCTACTTTGTTGATCTTCTCAAAGAACCAGGTTTAGTTTTACTGGTCGTTGCTATTGTCTCATTCATTTATTTATCGTTTATTTCTGCTCTGATTTTTATCATTTCTTTCCTTCTGCTAACTTTGGATTTTTTGTTCATCTTTTCCTAGTTGCTTTAGGTGTACATTTAGGTTATTTATTTGATGCTTCTCTTCTTTCTTGAGGTAGGCTTGATTTGCTATGAACTTCCTTCTTGTATTGCTATGGGCTTCCTTGGTATCTCAGCTAATAAGGAATCCACCTGAAGTGCAGGAGACCCTGGTTTCATTCCCAGGTCAGGAAATTCTGATGGAGAAGGGACAGGGTACCTGCTCCAGTATTCTTGGGCTTTCCTGGTGGCTCAGCTGGTAAAGAATTCACTTCAGGAGACCTGAGTTCAGTCCCTGCGTTGGAAAGATCCCATGGAGAAGGGAACAGCTACTCACTCCAATATTCTGGCTTGGAGAATTCCATGGACTTCATAGTCCATGGATTTGCGAAGAGTCAGGCATGACTAAGAAACTTTCACTTAGCTCTTAGCTCCCTATTAGCACTGGTTTTACTAAACCCCATAGGCTTTGGGTTGTTTTGTTTTCATCATCATATCTTTCTATGCACATTTTGATTTTCTTATTTATTCTTTTGATTTCATTTCTTTTTTTTTCTTTTTCATTTTTTATTTCTTCAGTGATTTGTTTGTTACTCAGAAGCATGTTGTTTAGCCTCCATATATTTGTGTTTTATTGTTTTTTTTCCCCCCGTGTAGTTGCTATTTAATCTTACAGCATTGTGATCAGAAAATGTGCTTGAAAAAAATTCAATTTTTTAATTGAATTTAAAATTTAAATTTTAAATTTACCAAAGCTAGATTCATGACCCAGGATTTGATCTATCCAGGAGAATATTCCATGTGCACTTCAGAAAAAGGTGAAATCCATTGTTGTTAGTTGAAATGCTTTGTAGATATCAATTAATCTAACTTCTTCAATGTATCATTTAAGGCTTGTGTTTCCTTGTTAATTTTCTGTTTGAATGATCTGACCATGGTGTGAGTGGAGTATTAAATCCCCCACTATTATTGTGCATACTGTCAATATTCCCTTCAGTTTTGTTAGTATTTGCCTTATGTATTGAAATGTTCCTTTGTTGGGTGTAAATATATTTATATTTATTATATCTTCTTCTTTTATTGACCCCTTGATCATTATGTAGTGTCCTTTGTTTCTAATGATGGTCTTTATTTTAAAGTCTATTTTACTTATGAGTGTTGCTACTCCCACTTTCTTTTGGTCTCCATTGGCATGAAATAACTCATTCCAGCCTCTCACTTTCAGGCTGTATGTGTCTCTAGGTTTGAGATGGGTCTCTTGTAGATGGAATCTATTAGGGTCTTATTTGTTTGTTTTTTAATCCATTCAGCCAGTCTCTGTCTTTTGGTTGGAACATTTAATCCATTAACGTTTAAGGTAATTATTGATAAGTAGAACAGAAATGGTATGGACCTAACAGAAGCAGAAGATATTAAGAAGAGGTGGCAAGAATACACAGAGTTCAGTTCAGTTCAGTCGCTCAGTCGTGTCTGACTCTTTGCGACCCCATGAATTGCAGACTGCCAGACCTCCCTGTCCATCACCAGCTCCAGAAGTTCGCCCAAACTTACGTCCACTGAGTCGGTGATGCAATCCAGCCATCTCATTCTCTGTCGTCCCCTTCTCCTCCTACCCCCAATCCCTCCCAGAATCAGAGTCTTTTTCAATGAGTCAACTCTTTGCATGAGGTGGTCAAAGTACCGGAGTTTCAGTTTTATCATCATTCCTTCCAAAGAAATCTGAGGGCTGATCTCCTTCAGAATGGACTGGTTGGAACTCCTTGCAGTCCAAGGGACGCTCAAGAGTCTTCTCCAACACCACAGTTCAAAAGCATAAATTCTTTGGTGCTCAGTTTTTTCACAGTCCAACTCTCACATCCATACATGACCACTGGGGGGAAAAAAAAACATAGCCTTGACTAGACGGACCTTTGTTGGCAAAGTAATGTCTCTGCTTTTCAATATGCTATCTAGGTTGGTCATAACTTTCCCTCCAAGGAGTAAGCGTCTTTTACTTTCGTAGATGCAGTCACGATCTGCAGTGATTTTGAAGCCCCAAAAAATAAAGTCTGACACTGTTTCCACTGTTGCTCCATCTATTTCCAAGAACTGTACAAAAAAAGATCTTCACAAACAAGATAATCACGATGGTATGATCACTTACCTAGAGCCAGACATCCTGGAATGTGAAGTCTTGTGGGCCTTAGAAAGCATCACTACGAACAAAGCTAGTGGAAGTGATGGAATTCCAGTTGAGCTATTTCAAATCCTGGAAGATGATGCTGTGAAATTGTTGCACTCAATATGCCATCAAATATAGAAAAATCAGCAGTGGCCACAGGACTGGAAAAGGTCAGTTTTCATTCCAATCCCAAAGAAAGGCAATGCCAAGAATGTTCAAACTACTGCACAATTGCACTCATCTCACAAGCTAGTAAAGTAATGCTCATAATTCTCCAAGCCAGGCTTCAGCAACATGTGAACCGTGAACTTCCTGATGTTCAAGCTGGTTTTAGAAAAGGCAGAGGAACCAGAGATCAAATTGCCAACATCCGCTGGATCATGGAAAAAGCAAGAGAGTTCCAGAAAAACATCTATTTCTGCTTTATTGACTATGCCAAAGCCTTTGACTGTGTGGATCACAATAAAGTGTTGAAAATTCTGAAAGAGATGGGAATACCAGACCACCTGATCTGCCTCTTGAGAAACCTATATGCAGGTCAGGAAGCAAGAGTTAGAACTGGACATGGAACAACAGACTGGTTCCAAATAGGACAAGGAGTCCGTCAAGGCTGTATATTGTCACCCTGTTTATTTAACTTATATGCAGAGTACATCATGAGTAACGCTGGGCTGGAAGAAGCACAAGCTGGAATCAAGATTGCCGGGAGAAGTCTCAATAACCTCAGATATGCAGATGACACCACTCTTATGGCAGAAAGTGAAGAGGAACTAAAAAGCTTCTTGATGAAAGTGAAAGAGGAGAGTGAAAAAGTTGGCTTAAAGCTCAACATTAAGAAAACGAAGATCATGGCATCTGGTCCCATCACTTCCTGGGAAATAGATGGGGAAACAGTGGAAACAGTGTCAGACTATTTTTCTGGGCTCCAAAATCACTGCAGATGGTGACTGCAGCCATGAAATTAAAAGACGCTTACTCCTTGGAAGAAAAATTATGACCAACCTAGATAGCATATTGAAAAGCAGAGACATTACTTTGCCAACAAAGGTCCATCTATTCAAGGCTATGGTTTTTCCAGTAGTCATGTATGGATATGAGAGTTGAACTGTGAAGAAGGCTGAGCGCTGAAGAATTGATGCTTTTGAACTGTGGTGTTGGAGAAGACTCTTGAGAGTCCCTTGGACTGCAAGGAAATCCAACCAGTCCATTCTGAAGGAGATCAGCCCTGAGTATTCTTTAGAGGGAATGATGCTAAAGCTGAAACTCCAGTACTTTGGCCACCTGATGCGAAGGGTTGACTCATTGGAAAAGACTCTGATGCTGGGAGGGATTGGGGGCAGGAGGAAAAGGGGACGACAGAGGATGAAATGGCTGGATTGCATCACAATCTCGATGCACATGGGTTTGAGTGAACTCCAGGAGTTGATGATGAACAGGGAATCCTGGCGTGTTGCAAGTCATAGGGTTTCAAAGAGTCAGACACGACTAAGTGACTGAATGAACTGAACTGATGATCCCATTACTACTTTATTGCTTTGGGTTCACTTTCATAAACCTTTTGTGTATTTCCGGTCTAGAGAAAATACTTTAGCATTTGTTGAAAGCTGGCTTGGTGTTGCTGAACTCTCTCAGCTTTTGCTTGTTTATAAAGCTTTGATTTCTAAATCTCAATGAGGTCCTTGCTGGTTAGAGTAACCTTGATTGTAGGCTTTTCCCTTTCATCACTTTAACTATATCCTGCCATTCCCTTCTGGCCTGGAGAGTTTCTGTTGGAAGATCAGCTATTATCCTTATGGGTATCCCCTTGTATATTATGTGTTTCTTTTCCCTTGCTGCTTTTAATATTTGCTCATTGTGTTTAATTTTTGTTAGTTTGATTATTATGTGCCTTCTTGTGATTTGCCGTGGGTTTATCCTGTATGGGAGTCTCTGGGCTTCTTGGACTTCAGTAGCTATTTCCTTACCCATTTAGGGAAGTTTTCAACTATTATCTCCTCAAATATTTTCTCACTCCTGTTCCTTTTGTTTTCTTCTGGGATTCCTATCATTCAGATGCTGGGGTGTTTAACATCGTCCCAGAGGTCTCTGAGGCTATCTAGGCTATAAAAATAAAAGTTAAAAGAGTAATAAAGAACCATACTAGGACTGTATGAGGGCAAAAAGAAAAAGAGAATGGGGAAGAAAGGGGGAAAAAGAGAAAAGTGAATAAATTTAAAATAAAATTTAAAATAAGATTTCTAAACATTAAGAAAAAAAAAACAATAATAATAATGTATCTTCCAGATCCACCTGCTTGGATCACAAGGGCACAGTCCAAGTGGGCTGTGCTTGTCCTCAAGGTAGCTGGTCTCAGACTGTGACACTCCTGGCAGATATGAACCATCCAGGATCCCAGGAAGACATGGTTAGCAACTAGCACTCTGCTCACAGTTTGGCAGAAGATGCATTCCCTGGGACTGAGATTGCAGTAGCCCCTTGCCTTCTGCCTCTGGCTGTCGCACACCTGTCTCACTGCCCCTGGGGAGGACCATAAATGACAGCAGCTTGCTCTCCTTTGGTATTCACTAGGGCACAATCCTTTGTTCTGTGAGAGCGCCAGGGGTCACAGTGCATTGTTAGAGCCTTCTTGCAGGAAAGGTCCTTTGTTTCTCTTTCAGGCATTCCCACTGTTTGAGAGGCTATGTCACATTAGTACCCTCAGAGTGTCCTCAGGGCATTCAACCACTGTCCTTACCCTAATGAGTGATGATGCAGCCACCAGCGCCTTCTCACCCAGTCTCCATTTGCTGCCAGCAGATGCTTTTCTTTTCTTTACTTTTTTTTTTTTTTTTTTTTTTTTTTATGCTGCCCTCTGAGATCCCATTGTTCCCTACTGACCCAACCTGTGAGAGGCTTTCCTGCTGTGTGGAAACTTCGCTTCCTTTACAACTCCTTCCGCAGAATGGGTCTCTATCCCTAAATCCTTTGTAATATAAAGATGAAAAATCTTTATATTTTGTCCTACCTCATTTTGAAGAGTTTGGTTTGCCTTTCTGGGTATTGGGGTCCTCTGCCAATGTTCAAAAGTTGTTTGGTGGAAGTTGCTCCACATGCAGATGATCTTTCGATGTATTTGTGGGGGAAAAAGTGGTCTCCCCATCCTATTTCTCTGCTATCTCTGGACTGTTTCCTCTACAGCTTATTTATGGTGTCATTATCTATCAAAGAAGTATGTGCTAACTCAAATCACAAAGATTTTTCTCTTATGTTTTATTACAGAAATTTTATACCTTTAGTTTTACATTAAAATCTATAAACAATTTTTATCAGCTTATTTGAGAAATAATTTATGATAATGATCCATTTTGAGTTAATATTTCCCAGCTGGCTCAGTGGTAAAGCATTCACCTGTCAATGTTGGGGCTGAAAGGGATGCAGGTTCAATCCCTGGGTTGAGATGGCAGCCCATTCCAGTATTCTTGCCTGGAAAATCCCATGGACAGCAGAGTCTCGTGGGCTACAATTCATGGGGTCACAATAGAGTCAGAGGTGACTTAGAAACTAAACACACACGCACTCACACATGCTTATGGTACAAAGTATGAGTCAATGTATGCATACATTTTTGCTGTGCAGTCCGACTCTTTGTGATCCCATGGCCAGCAGCAAGCCAGGCTTCCCTGTCTTTCACTATCCCCTGGAGTTTGGTCAAATGTGTACATAATTATGGTTATAATTATGGGACACTTTTTGCACAAATGGTTGTCCAGCTTGTTAAGTACTATTTGTTGAAGACTATCCACTGCCCATTGAAATACATTTCATCTTTGTTTGAAACCAATTGACCACATACATGTGGATGTATTTTTGGACTGTCTATCTCAGGGTTTAGTAAACTATTACTTGTTTAGTAAACTAGTAAACAAGTGGGGCCTAATACGTGTTTTCACCGGGAAAGCTGATTAGAACAAAGCCAAGATCATCTATTTACATAACACCTATGATTGCTTCCATGCTGCTATGCCAGAGTTGAGTTGTGAAAAAGAGGCTTTTGACCTACAAAATCTTTTTATTTTTTTTAATCTTACTCTTTACAGTAAAAGTTTGCCAGCCATATTCTAGGGTCTTTTAAAAAAGAATTCCAAACTGCCTTGTTTGTGATTTTTTAAGTGAGGGTAAATAGTAATATTTTGAGTAATAATTTGAGTCTTCCAATTTTACTTTTTTTTTTTTTTTAAATTTCACATATTCTTGCCCTTTCTATGCACATTTTAAAATTAGCCTATTGATTTCTAAAACAACAAAAATTCTGCTGTGACTTTGACTGGGTTTTCAATGCGTTTAAAGATCAATTTAGAATGCATTGACAATATTCTGACTTCTGATCCATTAATACGGTATATAGCTTTAGTTCTTTCTGTATTTAGAAGCGATTGACAATATTTTGAATTAAGACCACATATAATTTGCAACATTTTTGTTATATTTATGCATAAGTATTCTATGTTTTGGAGAAGGCAATGGCACCCCACTCCAGTACTCTTGCCTGGAAAATCCCATGGATGGAAGAGCCTTGTAGGCTGCAGTCCATGAGGTCGCTAAGAGCCAGACATGACTGAGTGACTTCACTTTCACTTTTCACTTTCATGCATTGGAGAAGGAAATGGCAACCCACTCCAGGGTTCTTGCCTGGAGAATCCCAGGGACCGTGGAGCCTGATGGGCTTCCGTCTATGGGGTCGCACAGAGTCGGACACAACTGAAGTGACTTAGCAGTAGCAGCAGCATTCTATGTTTATGGGTACTTTTTAAATGAGTAATATTTTCAAGGTGGCTTCCTTGGTGGAGCTAGTGGAAAAAAACCTGCCTGCTAATGCAGAAGATATAAAAAGATGTAAGTTCCATCTCTGGGTCTGAAAGACCCCCTGGAGGAGGAAATGGCAACCTGATCCAGTATTCTTGCCTGGAGAATCCCCTGGACTGAGCCTGGTGGGTTACAGTCCATAGAGTTGCAAAGAGTTGGGTATGACTGAAGCAAACTATCATGCAAGCACATTCTAGGTTTATGGGTATTATTATAATGAGTAATATTTTATGTATCAGTTTCCTGTGTTTCCTTGAGCATATATAAAAATGTAGTTAATTATTAAGTATTAATCTAGTATCCTCTAACCTTGTTCACTCAATCAGTCTCATTAACTTTTGTGTAGATTCTTTGCTTTTACATGTAGAAAATCCTATATTCTATGGATATAGGTATTTTAATTCTTTATTTCAAATCTTTATATTTCTGTGTTTTCTTGCTTACTTCACTGGTTAGGAACTCCACTACACTGTTAAATACAGTGAAAGAAAATATCCTTTCCTTATTCCTGATATACTGAATATGCTTTTAGATTTTCCTCATTTAAATATATTAGGTGGAATTGCCTTTATAAATAGTTTTTATCAAGTTAATTTCCTTTAATTCTTAATTTGTTAACAATCTTTTGTCATAGATCAATGTTGAATATGTTAAAAATATTCCGTATGTACTGATGTGACCATATGTTTTTTCTTTAACATGTTAATGATTGCATAAACATTTATAGTCAAATATTTAACCAAATTGGCATTTCTACTTATTCTACTTGCTTGATCATGATATATTATATTTTTATGTATTGCTGGATTGGATTTACTGTTTTTTTATTGAACATTTTGTGCCTATGCTCATGAGGGATACTGTTTTGAAGTTAGGAGATTGGTTACCTTTGAATATTAAGGACTGGGGTAAGGCATAAATAAGTCCTCTCAAGTGCTGGTACTGTTTTATATCTTGATCTTGGTGGTAGATATATTTCTATGTTGACTTCATGGAGCTCCAGTCTTACAGTTTTTGCACTTTGCTTATGTTATAGATCAACATATATTGAGAAAAAATATTTATCTAAGTAATCCATTTTGGGAATAACTTTTCATTTTCACCAGGAAACTGCACAACCTCAAAAACCACTCTACCCAAGACAACAGCATTGCTGCCATTCAGAGCCAAAGCTACTAGGTGTAGGACTTGCATTACAGCTTCTTTAAACACACATCCCAATGCCTTGTGTATCTAGAAAGCTCCTACTTAAAAGGCTATTTTATAAACTGAGAGGGTAACAGGCAGGAAGGCCAGGAGTCTCCAAACAGAGGAAATAGGCTGCAAGTGTCAGGCATTTTTTATCTCTCTCTTAAGAAGCAGTATTGTGAGCTTCCCTGGTGGCTCAGAAGGTAAAGTGTCTGCCTACAATGTGGGAGACCCGGGTTCAATCCCTGGGTTGGGAAGATCTCCTGGAGAAAGAAATGGCAACCCACTCCAGTATTCTTGCCTGGAGAATTCCATGGACAGAGGAGCCTGGTAGGCTACAGTCCACGGGGTCGCAAAGAGTTGGACACGACTGAGAGAGTGCTTTGCTTTAAGCGCCAGAAAGAAACAAACTAGTGTTATATTCTTTCCCCTTCTCTATACAAATTTAAAAAGAGGTTTATTTTAAAATTCTGTGTTGCCATAATGACACCTGGTTCCACCTGAACTTAACGTTTCTCCAACCTTGAGTTAATCAATGCATTTTTCTTATGGGAATGTTTGTCTTAAGCTATGTTAATGTAATATGTATTTACCCTAGACTCTGTCTTCAAGTCGGTTCACCTAAAGGCTCAGAACCTATTTAACAAATCTGTATGTTATACTCATATATTGTTCTCCTAATCTGTGTTAATGAAACTATATATTTGTATAGAAATCTGCCTTTCTTCAAGATTCATGTCAATCATTTTATGGCCCCGGATGACTCAACTGGTGTCAATGTTATCTCAAAATGCGTGCTCTGGGTAAGGTGCCTGGTGCCATTCTCTGAGTTTTGAGACATTTCCTTTCTTTAATTAGTAGACAACTAGTAGCTATATCAGTTCGGTTCAGTTGCTCAATCGTGTCTGACTCTTTGCAACCCCATGAATTGCAGCACACCAGGCCTCCCTGTCCATCATCATCTCCCAGAGTTCACTCAAACTCATGTCAGTTGAGTAGGTGATGCCATCCAGTCATCTCATCCTCTGTCGTCCCCTTTCCCTCCTGCCCCCAATCCCTCCCAGCATCAGAGTCTTTTCCAATGAGTTAACTCTTTGCATCAGGTGGCCAAAGTATTGGAGTTTCAGCTTCAACATCAGTCCTTCCAATGAACACCCAGGATTGATCTCCTTTAGAATGGACTGGTTGGATCTCCTTGCAGTCCAAGGGACTCTCAAGAGTCTTCTCCAACACCACAGTTCAAAAGCATCAATTCTTCGGTGCTCAACTTTCTTCACAGTCCAAATCTCACATCCATACATGACCACTGGAAAAACCATAGCCTTGACTAGATGGACCTTTGTTGGCAAAGTAATGTCTCTGCCTTTGAATATGCTATCTAGGTTGGTCATAACTTTCCTTCCAAGGAGTAAGCATCTTTTAATTTCATGGCTGCAATCACCATCTACAGTGATTTTGTAGCCCAAAAACATAAATCTGACACTGTTTCCCCATCTATTTCCCATGAAATGATGGGACTGGATGCCATGATCTTCATTTTCTGAATGTTGAGCTTTAAGTCAACTTTTTTACTCTCCTCTTTCACTTTCATCAATAACATCCAGCTAAAGACTGGATGGGGGTACTAAAGGGGGATACTCTTTCTGCCACCTTCTGATGTCGATGTCAGAGGCTTTCTCTCTTTTTTAATTTAACAAAACTTTATTACACAAATGCTCTGAGCAACCAAGCTTCGTTTCTGGCCCTGGATTGAATTCTCTTCCAGAGGCCAAGAATCCCAACATCTTTTGTCTTTCGTGGTTCAACAAGCTTTCAGAACCATAGTAGATTTTCTTCTTTCCATAGCAATTAGTCAACAGGCCTTATAACTCTAGCTTTTGCTAATAGATCTATACAGACATCAAGTTTTCCAGTTAGAAGGATACTGTCTCTCTCTTAAGTACAGACAATTCCTATAAGTTATGAGCCCTTTCCTGGAGTCCACTTAATTAACTCAAACAACACTGACTCATTTCAGAGGAATAAAGATATTCAACCAGCAGACAAAAGATCTGCAGTGTAGAATCCCAAGATGCAACAGAAAAGTCCTTGGTAGTCCAAGCGCCTTCTCATCTACCAGGAAAATTGTTGCTATTTCCATTTAATTTGTTATTATTATTAAAAAAAAGTAACGAATATGTAAAGTTTCAGTTATCATTGAGCAAGTCAAAGCCCCTTAATTGTATGTATTGTCATACCAATAAATGTCCATGTGTTTAATCACTTCTGCTCCTGATCCAATATCTCAATGTCAGGCTTTCATCCAATTTTCTCCTATTACATGTACAAGAACATCTGTTGCATGACTAAGAATTATATTTATAGATGCAAACTCACTAACAATTTCCTTCAGCTTTTTACTAAGAAGCAAATCCATGTTGAGAACACTGACCCTCTCAAGGGAAAGTTGTTTATTCTTTTAGAGTTGTGGAAAAGGAATTTCTGGTCTTCTTCATCTTCATTGGCAATGATCTCCCCATCATGATATTATGCATCCTAATCACCATTTTTAATCCATTATACAACTTAGCCCTCACTCACTGTTCATAATATTTTTAAGATGAAGTTAATAATAATTCTTCCTGCCATTTGCCTTGACCTTTTCAATCCCCAACACTTTAGCTCAGCTATCTTCCCAATTTTTCCATTTTTTAAATTATCCAGAATCATGGTACTTTTGAAATTAGTAAACAGTACACTCTAGAAAACAAAATGTCTTTCCTTGCATCTCTAATACTCATTCACTCTTATCTACCCATACCTTTTTTCTTACATATCCTGTATTTTCCAGTATCAATATGGTCAAAGTGGGAGCTACATTACCCAAAAACTCCTTTTCTGTCTGACTTTTCAAGTAGTCATGTATGGATGTGAAAGTTGGGCCATAAAGAAGGCTGAGTGCCAAAGAACTGATGCTTTTGAACTGTGATGTTGGAGAAGACTCTTGAGAGTCCTTTGGAGGAGATCAAACCAGTCAATCCTAAAGCAAATAAATCCTGAATATTCATTGAAAAGACTGATGCTGAAGCTGAGGCTCCAATACGTTGGCTAACTGATGCTAAGAGCCAATTCATTAGAAAAGACCCTGATGCTGGGAAAGATAAAGCAGTAGAAGGCGACAGCAGAGAGTGAGATGGTTGGATGGCATCATCAACTCAATGGATATGAGTTTGTGTAAGCTCAGGGAGATGGTGAAGGACAGGGAAACCTGATGTGTTTAGTCCATGGGATCACAAAGAATTGGACGCGACTAAACAATTGAAAAAAATGGTACTGGGTTAGAGTTCAAGTGAGCTAAAAGTTGAGTGGAATTTGGAAAATAGAAGTGAAAAGACATTACTTGTAGAAGATCATCGACATTAGATATGCTGGTGAACTGATAAAGAACTTTATCTCATTTACTCTATCACCACTTTGACTGCTGGTCCTGATTATCCACAGCTGTGCCATACTCAACACCAAAGAACAATAATGTTATTCAGTCACTGAGTCATGTCTAACTCTGTGAGCCCATGGACTGCCAGGCTCCTGTCTTCTACTATCTCCTGGAGTTTTCTCTAATGCACGTCCATTGAGTCAGTGATACTATCTGACCATCTCAACCTCTGCCATCCCTTTCTCATTTTGCTTTCAATATTTCCTAGGACAGAGAAAAAGTAACATGAGTAATGAAGCTAGTTTCCCTGAGACTAGGGAGTTTCCTAAGAAATGAGGCTTCATTGATAAAACCAGTACAGTCTCTGGAAAACTGGATAACATGGTTGGACCAGAATTTATTTCTCAATGACATTGTCATGGCTAACTTGAAAATATGATTCTAGTAAATTAGGTTTATCTGTTTAATTAATAAATAAAGATCATTATTCTCTTCTTAATGAGGTCTAATGCTAAATTTGAGATTTTCTCTGAAAGATTCATATAATGTTATAGAAAAATTATTGGCACTAAATGTCAGCACTATATATATATATATATATATATATATATATAATTCTATAGTAAGCAGAAGAGATTAAGAAGAGCAACAGTACACAGAACCACTATACAAAAAAGGTCTTAAAGACCTGGATAACCACAATGATGTGGCCACTCATCGACAGTCAGATATCCTGGAGTGTGAAGTCAAGTGGGCCTTAGGAAGAATTACTACCAACAAAGCTAGAGGAAGTGAAGGAATTCCAGCTGAGCTATTTCAAATCCTAAAAGATGATGCTGTTAAAGCGCTGCACTCAATATGCTAGCAAATTTGGAAAGCTCAGCAGTGTCCATAGGACTGTAAAAGGTCAATGTTCATTTCAATTCCAAAGAAAGGCAATGCCAAAGAAAGTTCAAACTACTGTACAATTGTGCTCATTTCATATGCTATTAAAATTATGTTCAAAGTCCTTCAGGTTAGGCTTCAGCTATAGGTAAACTTAGAACTTCCAGATGTACAAACGGTTTAGAAAAGGCAGAAGAATCAGAGATCAAATTGCCAACATTTGTTGAGTCATAGAGGAAGCAAGGAAATTCCTGAAAAAGATCCACTTCTGCTTCACTGACTATGCTAAAGATTTTGACTGTATGGATCACAATAGTGAAAAACTCTTAAATAGATAATACCAGACTGCTTTACCTATCTCCTGAAAAATTTGTATAAGGGTCAAGACACAACAGTTAAAACTGGACATAGAACAATGGACTGGTTTAAAATTGGGAAAAGAGTAAGAAAAGACTGTGTACTGTCACCCTGCTTATTTAACTTATATGTGGAGTACATCATGCAAAACCCTAGGCTGGATGAATGACAAGATAGAATTATAGACATATCACTCTAATGGCAGAAAGAGAAGAGGAGCTAGAGGAGCCTCTTCATGAAGGTGAAAGAGCAAGTGAATAAGCTGGCTTGAATCTTAACATTTAAAAAATCAAGATCATAGCATTCAGTCCCATTATTTCATGGCAAATAGAAGGCGAAAAAGTGAAAGCAGTGACAGATTTTATTTTCCTGGGTTCCAAAAGCACTGTGAACTGTGACTATAACCATGAAATAAAACACACTTGCTCCTTGGAAAGAAAACTATGACAAACCTAGAGAACATATTAAACGCTAAAGACATCACTTTGCAGACAAAGGTCTGTATAATTAAAACTGTGGCTTTTCCAGTTAGTCATGTACAGATGTGAGATTTGGTCCACAAAGAAGGCTAAGCACAGAAGAAATGATGCTTTTGAACTATGGTTCTGGAGAAGACTCTTGAGATTCCCATGGACAGTAAGGAGATGAAACAAGTCAACCCTAAAGGAAATCAACCCTGAATATTCATTGGAAGAGCTGATGCTGAAACTGAAACTCCAATAGTTTGGTCACCTGATGTGAAGATCCAACTCACTGGAAAAGACCATGATGCTGGGAAAGGTTGAAGGCAAAAGTAGAAAGAGTTGGGAAGAGATGAGGATGGTTAGATATCATCACTGACTTAATGGACATGAACTTAACAAATTCTGGGAGCTAGTGAATGACAGGGGACTCTGGTGTGCTGCCATCCATAAGGTCATAAAGGGTCAGACACAACTTTGTGACTGAACAACAAAAACATTGATAGATTTACATACATAATTTAATGCATACAAATTTAATTATAGCATTTATTATTGTAGAACATAATTAAAGAGTATATCCCTAAATTTAGAATAATTGGGAAAATAATAATAATAATATAGAAAGTATGAAGAATGAGATCATATGTAAAAAGAAAAGAAATTAATTCTCCCATAATTCATAACAGGGTTTGAATAACAATCTTAAAATTTAACAAGTGAATAAGTGTATTTCATAAATATATTTTATAAAGGCAGAACAGTAACTACTAATGGAGATTAAATGATAATACACTGAAAAAGAAATCAAAGCAAACATAAATGGCTAGCAATAAACAGAGAATATCAGAAAATATTTAATGCAAAAGCATCAAAATAAATAATTTGCATAGAGTAAAGAAGCAGAATTTCAACAAATAAATTTATATGTAAACTTAGGTGAAATAAATTATTGGATTCTATTGGATCTATAAAAAATATCTTTGCATTATAAGATATATTGTAGTGATTGGGAGGTTTGAATCACAAGAATAGATGAAAAGCAGGACAACACTAACAAATCAAGTTAAAACTTTCTCAAAAAAAAAAAAACTTTCTCATATAAATATCAGATAAGTCTAAATTCAAGGTAACAACTGTTAAATGAAGACACAAAAAATATAATCCACAGGGTTAATTTGATCTCATGAATGTTTATAAGCCAAATATCATAGTATGAAAATACATCATGAAATATTTACATAAACTATACAAAAAAGCTAAATGATATTTGGTATTAGTGTATATTTTTGTTCATCCCTCTCAAACATTGTTTTAATAAAGTTAATAAAATATAAAAAAATCTGAATATAATAATTTTTGTTATTTAACTAACAGGGAAGTTTTAAACTCTATTTTATTTTGGAGTAATACTTTTTAGGGACAAAAGGAAGATTTATCAAATGTGACCACATGTTTTACCATAAACAAAGTTTACATACATTTCAAAAGGTAAATTAATGCAGAAAACATTTTGTGGATATAGTGAATAAAAATGAGCAAGAAACATTGAAATCAGTTATAAGTAAACATCAAAATGATCTGGAAATTGAAAACATGATTGTTAGAAATTCTTTTAAATAGCCGTAAGGTGAAAGAGAAAAATCACAGCTGATAATCCTGAATAGCTAGAAAGTAATAATAAAATTCCATGAGTAAATGTAAATTAAAAGATGAGATACCCCATATGACAGAGTATTCTATATTTGTATCGTATATTTATATTCACAAAATGATTCAAATATAAAAGTTTTAGAGAAAATCTTATATGTATTGTCTCTTTAAGATGTATAAGGAACTTTTCTTGAATCAATTTGGTTAATTTATTCAACAAATATTTATTTACCAGATGACATTCTATGTACTAGGAATAAAATAATTTAAAAAATGCAGAGACTGTCTATGGTGGGGGTGGTGGGAGAGAATTGGCCTGCAAATTAAAAAAAAAAGAAAGAAACAAGAAAATTCATTAGTGATACATGCCGAAAAGAAGAAAGAAAGGAGAAAGAAAAATGGGCTGCCAATCCAGGTTAATGAGATTTACAACTATTGGCAAGAGGAGATTAAAAGTCTGATTTTGATTTGGTGGTGATGGGAGGAACTAATTTTGAGTTTGGACTTAACTGTCAGTAAGTAGTCAACAATGATAATTCTCTAGAGCAAAGAATTACAGACCAAGGGAAAATTGCAAAGTGTAAAGGTAAATAAAAAATAAATAAAATGAGCCTGAAGACTAGAATACTAGGTTGTTTGGTGAAAATAGCTTGGAGGGAGTCAGTAGGCCCACACCACTCAGGAATTATCTTTGATAAAGTAAGTCTTGGGCACATAGAATATCTTTTAACCCTTATAAATCTTTATTCTCTATCATATTTGATTTACAAAGAAGCCATTGCAAACAAATTTTGAAAACCTAATCTCACATCAAAATACATTTTATAACTTCAACATTGTACAGTCACATTATTTTCTGTATTATTTAAAAAAACAGCAAAAATATAATATTGTAAAAGTTTATAGTATAATATACATAAAATATGATTTTAAAAAAGGCTTTCCTTTATAGGAAAGCCAGATATTAGTAATAATATAAACCTAATTTTGTTTATAAGTCAGTTTGTTTTATTTAGTTATGATAGTGTTTGATGAAATTTAATTTCTCAATGTTGAGGTTTCTTTAAGTGAAATCAGAGCTACTGAAGTTACTCCACTAGAAATCATAAAATATTTGCTGTACACAACATGGTATTAAAAAAAAAATGTTAACTCTCAGCTTCCTCTAATTAAGAAACTGAAATGACCATACTGAGTCCCTCAGGAGACTAATGTCGTTTCCATGTGCCATTTCATGTCCAAGGAAATAAAACAGGGAGCATGATCAAATAATAGCAGTTACTACCTTGATTAGGAAATCACTTTAAGAAACATTTATGATCCTGGTTGCATTGGATGAATTATCTATTTTGTGTTTCAGGACTTTGTTCATATATAACTGCTGGAGAAAATGATGAGCTACAGATAGCCCAGGATTTGTATGGCACTAGGCAGAAAGCAACAGTTTGTTCACTTTTGCACATGCATGCAGGTAAGTTTCACAAGTTAAAGCATAAAAATAACTTCTGTGCAGAGATAACACAGTTCATCTGTTAAAATATGGAATAAAAACAAAGTCAAAGAGCCTTTTGGTTGAACAAGCAAGGAATTATGATAAATAATGATGCTGCCAAATAACAGATGTAGGGCAATAGCAGTTTAGCTGATACATGAACATAAAAAAAAGTTTTAGATTGGAAACTACAGGTCACTACTCTTTTTCATTATTTGTTTAAAATAAATTACAACTTAAAATCAAGTTGAAAGTGAAAGTGTTAGTCACTTAGTCATGTCCAAGTCTTTGCAACCTCATGGACTATAGTCCACCAGGCTCCTCTGTCCATGGCATTCTCCAGGCAAGAATATTGGAGTTGGTTGCCATTTGCTTCTCCAGGGAATCTTCTGGACCCAGGTATTGAACCTGGGTCTCCTGCTCTGGAGGTGGATTCTTTACCATCTGAGCCACCAGGGAAGCCCAAAATCAAGCTAGCAAAATCAAATCTATGTTTCTGTTCATTTATGGTTAGGGTTTTATCTGTTTAATTGTAGGTATAAGAAAAGTAGGTTTTAGATTTAAAAGTAAAATGTTGTCTTCCAAATTAAACAAAGTCACCTGACCTGCCTCTTGAGAAACCTATATGCTGGTCAGGAAGCAACAGTTAGAACTGGACATGGAACAACAGACTGGTTCCAAATAGGAAAAGGAGTTCGTCAAGGCTGTATATTGTCACCCTGCTTATTTAACTTATATGCAGAGTACATCATGAGAAACACTGGGCTGGAAGAAGCACAAGCTGGAATCAAGATTGCCAGGAGAAATATCAATAACCACAGATATGCAGATGACACCACCCTTATGGCAGAAAGTGAAGAGGAACGAAAAAGCCTCTTGATGAAAGTGAAAGAGGAGAGTGAAAAAGTTGGCTTAAAGCTCAACATTCAGAAAACGAAGATCATGGCATCTGGTCCCATCACTTCCTGGGAAATAGATAGGGAAACAGTGGAAACAGTGTCAGACTTTATGCTATCTAGGTTCATCATAACTTTCCTTCTAAGGAGTGTCTTTTAATTTCATGGCTGCAATCACCATCTGCAGTGATTTTGGAGCCCCCAAAAATAAAGTCTGACACTGTTTAGATTCTTCACTAATTAAGCATCTAAAACCAAAGTTACTTTCTCCTGTCAATTGCTCACAAATTTTTTGCTTGTTTAAAAAAGTTTAGAATCTGCCTGCTTTGGCCCCTCTTTGTTCCCTATTTGTATAAGACTTTTGTGTGTATGAATTAAATTTGTTTTTTTTTTTTTTAATTTTCTCCTTTTAGTCTCTCTGTGTCAATTTCAATTATTACACCAGTCAAAAGAACTAAAGAAGGGTAAGGGAGAAATTTCCCCCTCCACAGCAATCTGTTTTATTTAACTCTATAATCTTTATACTTAGATTAGTGTCTGAGAAATCAGAAAATACATTTTGTTTAAAAGAATATATGAAAACTATGTAACCATTGGAGAGACACTGATAGAACCTTGTTCATGTTAGTATCATGCCAATTATTAGTAATTATTTATAATCTAATACTTTATATATATTAATACTGGCATTTATTAATATAATACATTGATTGTTATTGATGTGTTATATTAATATAATGTAAGGAGTTTGAGACACAAAAGTGCATATATATTATATTTCCTGATACAAATATTATGCATGGAGAAAAGTAAGAAATGAAACAACCTAAAAGTTAAAACCATTTTTTATTTGAGGTGTTTAAGAATTTATTTTTTCCCTCCTGCATTAATCTTTAATTCTGCATTTCTATGAAGAGCATATGTTAAATTGTATATACATGTTTTTCAGCTCATGGAGATATTTAGAGTCTAATGTAATCATGGACATCAACTAGGGAAAATATTTTAGAGTTTATGTATAAATACGCAACTTCCTATGCAAAGTGCTTTAATTTCAATCTGTGTAGCCCACATAAAATTTGAATTCTATGGGAAAATATATAGATGTATTGCATACTGTCATAAGATCAGATCAGATCAGTCGCTCAGTCGTGTCCGACTCTTTGCAACCCCATGAATCATAGCTCGCCAGGCCTCCCTGTCCAACACCAATTCCCGGAGTTCACCCAGACTCACGTCCATTGAGTCAGTGATGCCATCCAGCCATCTCATCCTCTGTCATCCCCTTCTCCTCTTGCCCCCAATCCCTCCCAGCATCAGAGTCTTTTCCAATGAGTCAACTCTTCGCACGAGGTGGCCAAAGTACTGGAGTTTCAGCTTTAGCATCATTCCTTCCAAAGAAATCCCAGGGCTGATCTCCTTCAGAATGGACTGGTTGGATCTCCTTGCAGTCCAAGGGACTCTCGAGAGTCTTCTCCAACACCACAGTTCAAAAGCATCAATTCTTCGGTTCTCAGCCTTCTTCACAGTCCAACTCTCACATCCATACATGACCACAGGAAAAACCATAGCCTTGACTAGACGAACCTTTGTTGGCAAAGTAATAAGATACATGATAGTAAAGAAATAAGAAAATGCTTGCAAAATAGTTATCTTAACTTATTAAACTAATTGAATATAATTATTTAAGACTAATTCATATGCCTTTGTCAAACATTTGGAAAGAATAAAGTTTTTAGTTACTTTTATTCTTATATTAAATATCTATTTTATATTAATATGAAAACCATACATATTTTTTACAAAAATCTGAGAATTTAAAAACATAAAACATGTTCTTTTCTCACTACACTAGGTGTTGTTACTCATACTCTTAGAAGAAAATATCCTTTGGTTGCTTATCTGAGAGCAATGATGATTTTGCTCCTCTGTCCCACTTCTTGCAACATTTCTCTAAATGACTCAAATATGAATTTCTGAATATTTTGGCTGCACATAAAGGCTTAGAGAGTGGCAATAATTTTAAAGTCATGCTCCCTTTCATCCCGTGAGTTCTTATTCATTATTCATTTAATGAGAAAACAATCATTAGGCCCTATTATACTTTATGTATTTGGCAGATGTAAAACACCCCCCAGGAAATGATCCTGTACACTTGGCTTCGAAAGTACAGGCTTTAATTAGTTGAGCAGCACCAGAAAAACTTACAAATACCATCTACAGGTATCCTTACACTGGGATCACACTCAGATGCATCTATCTGTTCATAATTAAAATATGCAAATTTAGTCACCACTAGGAAATATACATCACCAATTTAAATACATTCTGTGAATGAGAAGTTTTTTAGATACCATCTAGCCCATGCAGGAAATAGCATCTGCAGTTTCTGAGTCAATTATCAGTTTACTTATTTGTTTCAGGATATAATATTGCCTAGTCAATTCAAACAATATTCAGGCACTGCTTGATATCACAATTGAGAACAACTGTTGAGACTAAATCTTCTGTTCTCCTCAAACCTATTATTATCAGTGACTGCTGAAATGTGAACACTAACTCTTCCATCACACATTCATACCTGACCTCACCACACACACACACATGCTTCCTTAGAATTGATCCAATCTTCTCTTTCTTTCCTAAACTTAAATTCATTGGTTTTGTCCCTGGGAACTATTATAACATAGTTAAGTTTCCCATATCCCTGAGCTCTAAACAAAGTCCCAGTGCCTGCCTTTCTGTCTTAACTGAAATCTAGCTTACACTTCATGACTTCATGCTAACCTCCTTTGAGGTCCCTCCCATATACCTTTTACACTCGCTTCAAACTTCCTTTTTTTTTTTTTAAATAAAGTTAATTTTTATGAAAGTATTGATTTACAATGTGTGTTAGTTTCTGCTACACAGAAAAGGGAATCATTTATATGTATATGTATATATATATATATATATATACACACATATTTATATGCATGTGTGTGTATATATATATATATATATATATATTCACTTTTTTAGATTATTTTCCCATAGGGGTCATTATAGTATATTGAGTAGAGTTCCCTGTGCTATACATTGTGCCCTTGTTTAGTATATGTACAGTATTAATAGCATGTTTATGTCAATCTGAATCTCCCCATTTTTCCCTCCACCTCCTTTTCCCTCATGGTAAGCGTAAGTTTGTTTTCTACATCTGTGACTCTATTTCTGCTTTGTAAATAAGATAATTTGCACCATTATTTAAAAATTTATATTCCACATATAAGCTATGTCATATGATATTGTCTTTCTCTGATTTACTTCATTCAGTGTGACAGTCTCTAGGTTCATCAATGTTGCTGCAAATGGTATTGTTTCCTTCTTTTTTTATAGTTGAGTAATATTCCAGTATATATATGTTCCACATCTTCTTTATCCATTTCTCTATCGATGGACATTTAGGTTGCTTCCATGTCCTGGCTATTATAAACAGTGATTCAATGAACATGGGGGTACATGTGACCTTTTGAATTATGGCTTTCTCCAGATATATGCTCAGGAGTGGCTTCCTTTAAAACATCATGTTTCATTGTTTCATTGAAGTCTAAACAATTGTGTCAGTTTTACCCTAAAACCTTATTGTCATATTTAATTACTGACATTTGATCTTAGATAAAGACATATTCTTTAAAAACCTAATAAGTGGTTCACAGCTCTTATCCATAATATATGCACTTAATTTTACGGATGTTTTCAAAATGCATATTGACATTTCCAAAATTTCTAGCTTCTTAGCTCCTTGATCGGAAAAGGTAATGGCAATCCACTCCAGTACTCTTGTCTGGAAAATCCCATGGGCGGAGGAGCCTGGTAGGCTGCAGTCCATGGGGTCGCAAAGAGTTGGACAACACTGAGTGACTTCACTTTCACTTTTCACTTTCCTGCATTGGAGAAGGAAATGGCAACCCAGTCCAGTGTTCTTGCCTGGAGAATCCCAGGGACTGCAGAGCCTGGTGGGCTGCTGTCTATGGGGCTGGAGAGTTGGACACAACTGAAGTGACTTAGCAGCAGCAGCAGTAGCAGCTCCTTGATGGTGAAGGAAATGCCAACCCACTCCAGTATTGATGCCTGGAGAATCCCAGGGCCAGAGGAGCCTGGCAGGCTACAGTCCATGGGGTCACAAGAGTTGGACATGACTTAGCTACTAAACAACCACCACCACTAGCTCCTTGGTGTCCTTTTCTTTAAAGAACTGTCCTCACTGCAGCCCACTAATCCCTGCTCACTTCTTGATTCATAGTTTGTTTGTTTTTTTCTGTCTATCTACTAAATGTTTTAGAGGAGCTATCTAGAGAAGCTATCCCATGTTGAAGGTCAGGAATGGCGGTGGTGAGGAGATACCTCTCGTCCAAGGTAAAGAGCAGCGGCTGCACTTTGCTGGAGCAGCCGTGAAGACATACCCCACACCCAAGGTAAGAGAAACCCAAGTAAGGTGGTAGGTGTTGCAAGAGGGCATCAGAGGGCAGACACACTGAAACCATACTCACAGAAAGCTAGTCAATCTAATCACACTAGGACCACAGCCTTGTCTAACTCAATGAAACTAAGCCATGCCCATGGGGCAACCCAAGACGAGAGTTTCATGGTGGAGAGGTCTGATAGAATGTGGTCCACTGGAGAAGGGAATGCAAACCACTTCAGTATTCTTGCCTTGAGAACCCCATGAACAGTATAAAAAGGCAAAATGATAGGATACTGAAAGAAGAACTCCCCAGGTCAGTAGGTGCCCAATATGCTACTGGAGATAAGGGGAGAAATAACTCCAGAAAGAATGAAGGGATGGAGTCAAAGCAAAAACAACACCCACTTGTGGATGTGACTGGTGATAGAAGCAAGGTCCGATGCTGTAAAGAGAAATATTGCATATGAACCTGAAATGTCAGGTCCATGAATCAAGGCAAATTGGAAGTGGTCAAACAAGAGATAGCAAGAGTGAATGTCGACATTCTAGGAATCAGCTAACTAAAATGGACTGGAATGGGTGAATTTAACTCAGATGACCATTATATCTACTACTGTGGGCAGGAATCCCTTGGAAGAAATGGAATAGTCATCATGGTCAATAAACGAGTCCAAAATGCAGTACTTGGATGCAATCTCAAAAATGACAGAATGATCTCTGTTCGTTTCCAAGGCAAACCATTCAACATCACAGTAATCCAAGTCTATGCCCCAACCAGAAATGCTGAAGAAACTGAAGTTGAATGGTTCTATGAACACCTACAAGACCTTTTAGAACTAACACCCAAAAAAGATGTCCTTTTCCTTATAGGGGACTGGAATGCAAAAGTAAGAAGTCAAGAAATACCTGCAGTAACAGGCAAATTTGGCCTTGGAATATGGAATGAAGCAGGGCAAAGAGTAATAGAGTTTTGCCAAGGAAATGTACTGGTCATAGCAAACACCCTCTTCCAACAACACAAGAGAAGACTCTACACATGGACATCACCAGATGGCCAACACTGAAATCAGATTGATTATATTCTTTGAAGCCAAAGATGGAGAAGCTCTATACAATCAACAAAAACAAGACCAGGAGCTGACTGTGGCTCAGATCATGAACTCCTTATTGCCAAATTCAGACTTAAATTGAAGAAAGTAGGGAAAACCACTAGACCATTCAGGTATGACCTAAATCAAATCCCTTATGATTATACAGTGGAAGTGAGAAATAGATTTAAGGACCTAGATCTGATAGTGTGCCTGATGAACTATGGACGGAGGTTTGTGACATTGTACTGGAGACAGGGATCAAGACCATCCCCATGGAAAAGAAATGCAAAAAAGCAAAATGGCTGTCTGGGGGGGCCTTACAAATAGCTGTGAAAAGAAGAGAAGTGAAAAGCAAAGGAGAAAATGAAAGATATAAGCATCTGAATGCAGAGTTCCAAAGAATAACAAGAAGAGATAAGAAAGCCTTCCTCAGTGATCAATGCAAAGAAATAGAGGAAAACAACAGAATGGGAAAGACTAGAGATCTCTTCAAGAAAATTAGAGATACCAAGGGAACATTTCATGCAAAGATGGGTTTGATAAAGGACAGAAATATTATGGACGTAACAGAAGCAGAAGATATTAGGAAAAGGTGGCAAGAATACACAGAAGAACTGTATAAAAAAGATTTTCACAACCCAGATAATCACGATGGTGTGTTCACTGACCTAGAGCCAGACATCCTGGAATGTGAAGTCAAGTGGGCCTTAGAAAGCATCACTACGAACAAAGCTAGTGGAGGTGATGGAATTCCAGTTGAGCTATTTCAAATCCTGAAAGATGATGCTGTGAAAGTGTTGCACTCAGTATGCCAGCAAATTTGGAAAACTCAGCAGTGGCCACAGGACTGGAAAAGGTCAGTTTTCATTCCAATCCCAAAGAAAGGCAATGCCAAAGAATGCTCAAACTACTGCACAATTGCACTCATCTCACATGCTAGTAAAGTAATTCTCAAAATTCTCCAAGCCAGGCTTCAGGAATACATGAACCATGAACTTGCTGATGTTCAAGCTGGTTTTAGAAAAGGCAGAGGAACCAGAGATAAAATTGCCAACATCTGCTGGTTCATAGAAAAGGCAAGAGAGTTCCAGAAAAACATCTATTTCTGCTTTACTGACTATGCCAAAGCCTTTGACTGTGTGGATCACAATAAACTGTGGAAAATACTGAAAGGGATAGAAATACCAGAACACCTGACCTGCCTCTTAAGAAATCTGTATGCAGGTCAGGAAGCAGCAGTTAAAACTGGACATGGAACAACAGACTGGTTCCAAATAGGAAAAGGAGTTCGTCAAGGCTGTATATTGTCACCCTGCTTATTTAACTTCTATGCAGAGTACATCATGAGAAACGCTGGGCTGGAAGAAACACAAGCTGGAATCAAGAAATATCAATAACCTCAGATATGCAGATGACACTATCCTTATGGCAGAAAGTGAAGAGGAACTAAAAAGCCTCTTGATAAAAATGAAAGTGGAGAGTGAAAAATTTGGCTTAAAGCTCAACATTCAGAAAATGAAGATCATGGCATCCGGTCCCATCACTTCATGGGAAATAGATGGGGAAACAGTGGAAACAGTGTCAGACTTTATTTTTCTGGGCTCCAAAATCACTGCAGATGGTGAATGCAGCCATGAAATTAAAAGACGCTTACTCCTTGAAAGGAAAGTTATGACCAACCAAATAGCATATTGAAAAGCAGAGACATTACTTTGCCAACAAAGGTCCGTCTAGTCAAGTCTATGGTTTTTCCAGTGGTCATGTATGGATGTGAGAGTTGGACTGTGAAGAAGGCTGAGTGCCAAAGAAATGATGCTTTTGAACTGTGGTGTTGGAGAAGACTCTCGAGAGTGCCTTGGACTGCAAGGAGATCCAACCAGTCCATTCTGAAGGAGATCAGCCCTGGGATTTCTTTGGAAGGAATGATGCTGAAGCTGAAGCTCAGGTATTTTGGCCACATCATGTGAAGTGTTGACTCATTGGACAAGAGTCTGATGCTGGGAGGGATTCGGGGCAGAAGGAGAAAGGGACGACAGAGGATGAGATGGCTGGATGGCATCACTGACTCGATGGAATGAGTCTCTGTGAACTCCGGGAGTTAATGATGGACTGGGAGGCCTGGCGTGCTGCGATTCATGGGGTCCCAAAGAGTCAGACACGACTGAGCGAGTGAACTGATCTGAACTATATGTTTTACTGTTTGATCACAACTTCCTCTTTTTTTTTCTTATTTTTAATTTCCACTAAAGCCATTTTTTAAAACAATGAGTCTCAATGATTGTTAAATGTATAGATTTTAATTTATTTTAAAAATTCAATTTGTAAAATATGGTATTCATCATGGCCAAAAAAATATTATAAACAGTGTGTACAGAGACTTTGATGAGTAAAAATTTGGAAAATCAATAAAATAAATGAAAAATACCACACTCTAACTAAACTGCTATTACATTTTCTCTCTTAATGCATCCGGGATTTAGCTTCTACAATCTAAGAAATTGAAGTCTCTCAGTCATGTCCAACTGTTTGCAACCCCATGGGTTGTAGCCTACCAGGCTCCTCTGTCCATGGGATTTTCCAAGCAATAGTCCTGAAGTAGATTGCCTTTCCTTCTCCAGGAGATCTTCTCAACCCATGGATCAAACCTGGTTCTCCGGCATTGTAGACAGACGCTTTACTGTCTGAGCCACCAGGGAACCTTCTAAATAATGTCATTTTTTTCTCCATCTTTACTGAGATATAAATGATATATAACATTTTGTAAGCTTGATATATAACATTTTGTAAGCTTAAAATTTACAAATGATGACTTGATGCATGCATATATTGCAAAATGTTTACCACCATATGTTTAATTAACACATCTATTGCCTGACATAATTACAATGTTTGTTGTAGTGAGAACATTTAATATCTATTTTTTTAGCAATTTTCAAGTGTATATACAACACAGTTAACTATATTCACCACACTGTGTCTTGTATTCTAATAACTTATTAAGCTTAAAATTAGAAGTTAATCTCTTTGACCAACATCTCCCAATTACTCCACATCACCCACTGGCAGCCACTATTATACTTTCTGTTTCTGGAGTTTGCCTTTTTTTAGAGTTCATACACAGTGACATCATATGGTATTTATCTTTCTTTATCTGATTTACTTCACTACTATAATTCTCAAAGTATCCATTTTTTGTTACAAGTGTCAGGATCACCTTCTTTTTCTGCTATTGTGTGTGTTTGTGTATAACATTTTCTTTATCAGCTCATTCATAGATGGACACTTAGGTTGTTTCCATATCTTAACTATTGTTAATAGTGCCACAATGAATATAAGACTGCAGATATAGTTTTGAGATCTTGATTTCATTTCTTTTTGATATATATCCAGAAGTGTGTTTGCTGGATCACATGGTAGTTGTAGTTTTAATTTTTTGAGGAACTTCCATTCTGTTTTTCAAAATGCTGGTACCAACTTACTTTCCCCTCAGGTGTGCATGTGTTTCTTTTTTGCACATTTTCACATTGATAATAGTCATTCAAATGGGTGTGGTTTGATTTGCTATTTCAGGATGATTAGTGATTTTAAGCACCTTTGGCCATTTGAATACCTTCTTCAGAAAAATGTCTGCTCATGTTCTCTACCTATTTATAATCAGATCTTTTCTTCTTTTTTTAATTGAGTTGTGAGAGGTATATATTTTGGATATTAACACTTTATCTGACATATGATTTGCAAATATTTTCCTCCATTATATTATATATATATGTCATTTTATTTTTATTATTTCTTTTGCTATGTGGAACCTTTTTAGTTTGTTGTAGTTTTCATTGTTTGTTTTGCTTTTGTTACTTGTGCTTTAGTTGTATACAAAAAAAAATCATAGCTGAAATCAGGGCCAAGGAGCTTTTCCTCCATATTTTCTGCTAGGAGCTTTATGGTTTCAGGATTCATGTTTAAGTTTTTAACCCACATCAAGTTAATTTTCATGACTGGTATAGGGTTCGATGTCATTTCTTTCATATGGATACCATTTTCCCCACAATTTTATTGGAAAGACTATCCTGTCCCCAATTGAGTATTCTTGATTCCTTTGTGAAATATGCATGGATTTATTTATGGGCTCTCTATTCTATTCCATTAATCCATGTCTCTTGTTTTTATGCCATTACCATACTGTTTTGATTGCGGTAGATTTGTACTATAGTTTGAAATCAAGAAGTGTGATATCTCCAGTGTTGCATTTTTTTCCTCAAGATTGCTTTAGCTATTGAGAGTCTTTTGTCAGTCCCTTCAAACTTTAGAATTTGCTTGTTCTATTTCTGTGGAAAGTGTCATTGAATGTTTTAAAGGACTTGCACTGCATTGTAAACTGCTTTGTATAGAAAGGACTTTTAAACAATATCAATTCTTTTGATTAATGAACATAGGACTTCTTCAATTTAATTTGTCATATGAAATTTTTTATCAAAATCGTATAGCTTTCTTTCAGTTCCTTGGCTAAATTTCTTTAGATCTTAGATAAAAGGGATATTACATAACAAAATAAGTCCTGGGTGAAAATTCAGCTACATATCACTCTCAAAATTCTTACACACCTCATAAAAATTGAAACAAGAATAATAAGAAAAATTAGTGAGTTTGGAGAATTAGAGATGTGTATTGTCATAAAGGCCTCCCAGTGGACTACTGGTAAATTACCCACCTGTCAAAGCATGAAACATAAGAGAGGTGGATTTGATCCCTGGGTAGGATAGATCCTCTGGAGGAGGGCATGGCAACCCACTCCAGTATTATTTCCTGGAGAATCCCATGGACAGAGGATCCTGGTGGGCTACAATCCATGGGGTTGCAAAGACTTGGACATGACTGAGGCAACTTAGCATGTGTGCTGTCACAAAACTAAAGCCGTGTATGTGTGTGCACGTGCATGCACATGAGTGAGCTTAAGAATTATATACATACACATATACATTTAAATTTCTCTGTTCATGTGTGTGTGTATGTGTATGTCCACTATTTCAAAAATAGTGCTCATCTTTGGCATTAAGAGAGATGAGGGCAGAGAATAGGTCATTGGATTTATCTCAAGGATGTTGTTTATTAGATCAACCCTAGTGCCTAAAATTGGGTGTAAAGAAGTCTAATTAGTGTGAGTTATGGAGAAACTAGAGAGTAAAGAAATACAGATAGAGTGCATACATTTCTATCTCATGAAAATTTTCTGTAAATAGGAGCAGACAAATGGAGCTGCAACCGAAATGATGATTTTTTAAAGATAAATGTTTGATACATATAAATACTAATTGGGATGATGCAGTAGATAGAAGAAACTGATGTGATAAAGCAAGATAGTTATAGATGTGATACTCTCAAGAATTTATGAGACAATAGCATCTAGAATATCATAAATGCTTTAATCCTTTAATTGCAGCCAGAATTCTTCTTCACTTGCTAGAGACAAATGGACACAATTGATCTAAAGATGAAGAGGGTTCCTTTTAACAAAAATAGATTATTAGGTGAAAGTGGTGAGGGCCTAGAGCTTTGAGAGAAGAAGGTATTAAATAGTCCTCTTGGAAGATATTACTGAAGGTTTTGGTAAGGTGCTGTACCAAATATCCTAAAATCCGGTGACTTGCACAAAACAGATTAAAAACTTGTGTGGGTTATTCTTTTTTTTTTAAACTCTGTAATTTTCCTGGCAGGTAAGGGGACTTTTGTGCTTGTAGACATTCAGAACCTGAGCTAGAAGTGCAGGTCCACCACCATCAACCCTGCCAGAACACATAAAATAAAAGCCTAAAATTTACTTCATCATATTTCACTATTTAAAATTGACATGTGACTATCTCCAGCAAAGAATGCCCTCAAAACATAATCTAAGAAGTTATGTCACCACTTAAAACTTTAGGAAGGGGACTTTTAATACTTTAGGAAGTATACACTAGGAAGATACAAGGATTCATACAATGAGAGTTAGTTGTTTATGTCAGAAAGTACATCAGAAAGAAAACTTATTAAAGAAAACATTAAGAATATAAAGTCATATAGGGGGTCCTTTTGAGCATGATAATCATAAACTGAGTCAGCTTATGTTCTTAAACTGCTCTCTTAATACTTTATTGAAGAGCAAATATAGGCCAGGGGATGTTATGAGCACTAAAGACAGTACAATAAATAATTCATATAATCTTTTATTTCATGGAGCCATTTGCTTCCAGTAGGTAAAACATGTTGTACATAATATACAATCAAACAACAAATGTATCAGAAAATAATAAGCATAATGAAGGAAATTAAATGGAAGAAATTCTGTTTGCTGAGAGAGTACTTATGGTGAGACTTGAAAGAAAAAAAAAAGAAGAAGATGCCAGTTGTGGAATCATAAGGTAGCAAGCAGTGTATTCCTGTGAGCGAACCATTTGACACAAAGACATAAATGAGAAATAACTGTATTAAAAGAAAATAAACCAAAAAAAAAAAAAAGGGGGGGGAACAGCTAAGACATTAAATCAAGTGCATTGGGGGAAGAATGATGGGACTAAAATTGCACATGTAATTGGAAACAAAATATGTAAGAATTTAAAGATTGAATGAAAGTTTGGATTTTTAAGTAAAAAGTAAAGTTGTTTTGTAAATTATTGTTTGAATGATGTGATCCAATTTTACTTTAAAAACGTATCCAATATTAGAGTTTTTTTAAAAGTAAAGAGAAGGGCTCAACCATTCACTCATTTTTATAGGCCACCTCTCCCACCAAAACTTGAAAACATGTATAAAATATCTGTATACAAGTATTTATAGTGGTATCACTATTCTGATAGCTTTGATCTGTAAACAACCCAAATGTCTATCAGTAGGTAGTGAAAGTGTTATTTTCTCAGTCATGTCTGACTCTTTGTTACCCCATGGACTGTAGCTTGTCAGGCTCCTCTGTCCATGGAATTCTCCAGGCAAGAATAATGGGGTGGGTAACCATTCCCTTCTCCAAGGGATCTTCCAGACTCAGGGACTGAATGTGGGTCTCCTGCATTACAGGTAGATTCTTTACCATATGAGTCATCAGAAAAACCCCAAGTGTTGTATGTGTATGTGTATGTGTGTGTGTGTGTGTGTATGTCAGACCCATTTCAACCCTTCGAGGGTAACCCACAAGGCTACACTGTTCATAGTATTTTTCAGGCAAGAATATTGGAGTATAAGTAGGTAGATGGATAGGCAAATTGTAGTGTATTTGTCATAATACTCAGTAATAAAAAATTATATTATGGTATACATACAAACTACCTCAAACTCAAAAATGCTAAATTCAAGAAGTCTGATTTAAAAGAGTACATAGTGTTTAATTCAGTTTCATGAAATTCTCAACATATGATGTCTAATTTATGGTAATAGAAAGAAGGTCAGATATTAACTAGGTCTGCACTGTAAAAAGGAACAAATGAGTATTTTGAGTTGAAAATATTCCCTATCTTATTTGTGGTGTGGATAACATAGGGTTATATATTCATCAAAATTCACCAAACTTTGCATTTTAAAATATGCATCTCATTGTAGCTAAATTATATCTCATTAGAGTTTGTTTGTTTGTTTTTTGCTTTTGCTGTAAATGAAAAGGGTCAAGGGAATTAATTATGACTGAAAGCTCATTTCTTTTTTTTATTATTATTATTATTTTAATTTTATTTTATTTTTAAACTTTACAATATTGTATTAGTTTTGCCAAATATCGAAATGAATCTGCCACAGGTATACATGTGTTCCCCATCCTGAACCCTCCTCCCTCCTCCCTCCCCATACCATCCCTCTGGGTCGTCCCAGTGCACCAACCCCAAGCATCCAGTATGGTGCATCGAACCTGGACTGGCGACTCGTTTCATACATGATATTATACATGTTTCAATGCCATTCTCCCAAATCTTCCCACCCTCTCCCTCTCCCACAGAGTCCATAAGACTGTTCTATACATCAGTGTCTCTTTTGCTGTCTTGTACACAGGGTTATTGTTATTATCTTTCTAAATTCCATATATATGCGTTAGTATACTGTATTGGTGTTTTTCTTTCTGGCTTACTTCACTCTGTATAATAGGCTCCAGTTTCATCCACCTCATTAGAACTGATTCAAATGTATTCTTTTTAATGGCTGAGTAATACTCCATTGTGTATATGTACCATAGATTTCTTAGCCATTCATCTGCTGATGGAGATCTAGGTTGCTTCCACGTCCTGGCTATTATAAACAGTGCTGCGATGAACATTGGGGTTCACGTGTCTCTTTCCCTTCTGGTTTCCTCAGTGTGTATGCCCAGCAGTGGGATTGCTGGATCATAAGGCAGTTCTATTTCCAGTTTTTTAAGGAATCTCCACACTGTTCTCCATAGTGGCTGTACTAGTTTGCATTCCCACCAACAGCATAAGAGGGTTCCCTTTTCTCCACACCCTCTCCAGCATTTATTACTTGTAGACTTTTGGATCACAGCCATTCTGACTGGCATGAAATGGTACCTCATAGTGGTTTTGATTGGAAATAAAAGCAATAATAAACAAATGGGACCTAATTAAACTTAAAAGCTTCTGCACATCAAAGGAAATTATTAGCAAGGTGAAAAGGCAGCCTTCAGAATGGGAGAAAATAATAGCAAATGAAGCAACTGACAAACAACTAATCTCAAAAATATACAAGCAACTCCTACAGCTCAACTCCAGAAAAATAAATGACCCAATCAAAAAATGGGCCAAAGAACTAAATAGACATTTCTCCAAAGAAGACATACAGATGGCTAACAAACACATGAAAAGATGTTAACATCACTCATTTCTTTTTTTATTGAAATATAGTTGATTTACAATATGTATTGGTTTCACCAGATGCCACAGTGGTAAACAGTCCACCTGCCAATGAAGGAAACAGAAGAGATGTGGGTTCGATCCCTGGGTCAGGAAGATTCCCTGGAGTAGAAAATAGCAACCCATTCCAGTATTCCTGAATGAAAAATTTCATGGACAGAAGAGTCTGGTGGGCTACAGTTCATGGGGGAGAGGGGGAAGTCAGACACAACTGAGAACTAACATTTATTGGTTTTAGGTGTAAAATATAGTGATTCAGTATTTTTATAGGCTATACTCCTTTTAAAGTTCTAAAATATTAGCTGAATTCTCTTTGCTCTACGTTAAATTCTTGTATCATATTTATTTTCTACCTAGTAGTTTGAGAGTCAATTCCTTTGCAGGTTGATCAGAAGTTTGGGATCCCAGAGGAGACAAGGGTCTGGGGTTCTTGAGGAGGAGGAAAGACCAAACTTTTTTTTTTTTTTTCCCCTCTACATTACTCAGTCTTAGTCACATAAAAGGGTTCTATTCTTTAAGCCCTGAACTGGTGTTTACACAACAAACAACCCAGTTTAAACTCTGTACTAGGTATTATATAACAAAAATGTATCCTGCTTGAGGACAAGTTCTCCTTTCTGAAAACCCTCTAACTAATCTAAATATTTTAGAATGTATATTATGGGAGTGGTCTGGTATGATCTTTCTATTGTTAAATTCTAATCCTGTAAATTCTCCAAGCCAGGCTTCAGCAACACATAAACCATGAAATTCCAGATGTTCAAGCTGGTTTTAGAAAAGGCAGAGGAACCAGATATTAGATTGCCAATATCTGCTGGATCGTCAAAAAAAGCAAAGGAGTTCCAGAAAACAAACAAACAAACAAACAAACAAGCCATCTATTTCTGCTTTATTGACTATGCCAAAGCCTTTGACTGTGTGGATCACAATAAACTGTGGAAAATTCTGAAAGAGATGGGAATACCAGACCTCCTAACCTGCCTCTTGAGAAACCTACATGCAGGTCAGGAAGCAACAGTCAGAACTGGACATGGAACAACAGACTGGTTCCAAATAGGAAAAGGAGTACGTCAAGGCTGTATATTGTCACCCTGCTTACTTAACTTATATGAAGAGTACATCATGAGAAACGCTGGGCTGGAGGAAGCACAAGCTAAAATCAAGATTACTAGGGGAAAAATCAATAACCTCAGATATGCAGATGACACAACCCTTATGGCAGAAAGTGAAGAAGAACTAAAGAGCCTCTTGATGGAAGTGGAAGAGGAGACTGAAAGAGTTGGCTTAAAGCTCAACATTCAGAAAACTAGGATCATGGCATCTGGTCCCATCACTTCATGGCAAATAGATGAGAAACAGTGGAAACAGTGGCTGACTTTATTTTGGGGGGCTCCAAAATCACTGCATATGGTGATTGCAGCCATGAAATTAAAAGATGCTTACTCCTTGGATGGAAATTTAGGACCACCCTGGACAGCATATTAAAAAGCAGAGACATTACTTTGTCAACAAAGGTTCGTCTAGTCAAGACTATGGTTTTGCCAGTAGTCATGTATGGATGTGAGAGTTCGTCTATAAAGAAAGCCGAGCACCCAAGAATTGATGCTTTTGAACTGCGGTGTTGGAGAAGACTCTTGAGAGTCCCTTGGACTGCAAGGAGATCCAACCAGTCCATTCTAAAGGAGATCAGTCCTGGGTGTTCATTGGAAGTACTGATGTTGAAGCTGAATATCCAATACTTTGGCTACCTGTTGTGAAGAGCTGACTCATTTGAAAAGTCCTTGATGTTGGGAAAGATTGAAGGCAGAAGAAGGAGGGGACAACAGAGAATGAGATGGTTGGATGGCATCACCAACAAAATGGACAAAATTTTGGATAAACTCTCGGAGTTAGTGATGGACAGGGAGGCCTGGCATGCTGCAGTTCATGGGGTCACAAAGAGTCAGACACGACTGAGCGGCTGAACTGAACTGAATCCTGTTATCCTAAAATGTAAATTGTGGGAGTGGGTCTGGTAAAATTTTTACAACTTTGAGACATTCTTTTTATTAATTGTAATAGCAAGTTTTAAAAAAGTATAGAAGTCCCTTGCCAACACTAGCAATGGGGGCACTCTCTGTTCCCCTTTTGACGTCTATTTCAGAAGCTTTCTCTGTCCCTGTTTCATACTTTATTAAAACTTTGCTACACAAAATCTCTTGAGTGATCAAACCTGGTCCCTGGTCCCAATGTTAAATCTTCTTCAGAACACAGACCCAACATTGTTTGCCCTAAGCTATCAGTAGTTTTTATCTCTTAATCCTTTTCCCCTGTCTTGCCCCACCTCCTACTATTCCCCTCAACAGTACTCACTAGTTTCTTCTCTGTATCTATGAATCAATTTTGCTTATTATATTATTTGTTGTATTTTTTAGGTTCCTCATTTAAGTGAAAACATACACTATTTGTCTTTCTATTTCTCATTTTGCTAACAATAATACCCTCCAGGTCATCCATGTTGCTGCAAATGACAAAATTTTATTCCTTTTTGTAGCTGAACAGTTTTCTGTTGTGTGTAGTGTGTGTCTATATCTCACATCTTCTTTTACCATTTCGTTTTTAGTGGACACTTAGTTTACTTCCATATGACTGCCTATTGAATCAAACTGGGGTCTCCTGCATTGCAGGCAGATTCTTTACCAACTGAACTATCAGGGAAGTCCACCTACTGAAGAGCCTATCTTTTATGAATTGCATAATTGTGCCTCCTTTCTGTAAATTAATTGACTACATGGGCATGTGTTTACTTCTGGGCTCTCTATTCTGTCCCATTGATCTGTGTCTCTTTTTGTGCTTGTACCATACTGTTTTGATGTTTATAACTTTGTAGTATTGTCTGGAATCAAAGAGCATAATACTTCCAGCTTTTGTTTCTCTCAGTATTAGTTTAGCTATTCAAGGTCTTTTGTGATTCTATGAAAAAACTTTAAACACCCTCAGAACATGTGGAGCAAGAGAAGCCCTTATTTATTGATGGTGTATGAAAAAAAAAATGATATTGCTACTTTGAAAGACATTTTAACTTTTTTTTTAACAGCACTAAGCATATTCTCAGCATGCAAATAAGCAATCATGCTGCTTTGTATTTTCCCACAAAAGTTCTTAACATATGTCCACAGAAAAACTTTCACACAGATACTTATGACAGGTTTATTCATTACTGTAAAACTTTGAAAGCAACCAAGATATCCTTCATTAAGTGAAGTCATAAGTGAATTGTGAAGCATCAACACAGTGAAACATTTTTCAGCGCTGAGAAGAAATGAGCTACCAGGCAAAGACAAGACATGAAAGAAACTTAAATGTATATTACTAAGTAAAGAAGTCAATCTGAAAAAGCTACCCAGTGTATGACTCCTACATTATGGAAAAGGAAAACTATGGAAAGAGTAAAAAGATCAATGGCTGCCAGAGTTTGGGGATGGGTGGGTTGTGGAAGGATAAGTAGGCAGAATGCAGAGGATTTTTACGGTAGTGAAAATATTGTATATTACTATATAATGGTAGATACAGTCCATTTAAACGTTTGTTCAAACCCATAGAATGTGTAACACTAAGAATTAATACTAATGCAAAATTATGGACTTTGAGTGACAATGATATGTCCATGTAGGTTCATCAGTTGTAACAAATGTACCATTCTGGTGGGAGATGTTGATAATGGAGGAGACTCTACATGTCTCATAAATGTGATTTTGTTATTTAGTCCCTAAGTCACGTACAAATGCAGACAAGTTCTAAGCCACCAGGGAAGCTTAGCTTCTTAGTTTTCCATGTAGTAATTTTTTGACCTTTAGTGTCCAGACATATGCTGTGGTTTTAATTTTCAGGTCTATAAAGTATAATTTTGGTTTGTTTGCTTTTTAAGATACAACACAAGTAATATGATATGTAATACAATAATAAAGAAACAAATAAATAAATGATTAATTCAATCAGCTTATACAGTTAAACACAGCCTTTCTTCCTGATTGTAACATGTCTTTTTTTCTTCTAAATTTCTTGACTCAATTAATTTACATATATATGTACATGTGTATAGGTATGTGTGTAGATTGTCAAACTGCAATTTTTAACTATCATAGTTCTACCAAGAAGCAAGAACATTCTTATCTTTTGAACATATTCTTACTGATTTTTCCCATCACCTATACCTATTTTAGATAGCAAATGATAAATAAATGAACCTATTTTAGATAAACTATCTTTAAATTATTTCATTTAGACAAATTCTACCTCCTCCAGTCACATGCTACTGTTTGTGAGTTTAAGCTCATGCAGCTTGCTGTACCACAGGCCAATGAATCAAGAGACAAGATGTTGAGGCAAGGAATAGATACTTTATTCAGAAAGTCAGCAGACCAAGAATATGGCGGCCTAGAGTCCTAAAAATAACATCCTACCTGAGTTAGAATTCAGGCTGTCTTCTATATGAAAAGTAGGGTGGGAGTGTGGTTGGTTGTTGGAAACTTCCTAATTCTAGCCAGACTCTAGAGTGGTTGTGTTTATCATTTGTTCTTACAGTTGTCCATGTAGATCTGGTCGTAATGTTTCTGTAAGCCACCAACAAGACAGATGTTATTCTGTTATGCAGTCTTTTCATCTCCTCAAGCTCAGTTGTAAAGGACAAAATAATAACTGAAATAAATTTTTTACATAAAATAAAATGCACATATCTCCCTTTAATGTATTAGCTTTTTTAAGGACAAGCTAACTCCGCTGGAAGTAAAGCATTAGAAAATTTAATATACTACTGTGTTCTTTCAAAAATGGACTGAAAAGTGTGAGCAATGCTCTATCTCTCCTAGCAATTTCTAACTCTTATAAAAAGAAAGGGTAAAAGATAAGTAAGATGTTTGGCATGGTAGATTTTAAAAATAAAATAAAACGTCTACTTAATTTATGGATAAAGGATTTTTAAAGTATGTTACTCCTTATTTTCTCAGATACAAAAAAAAATTCAAAGCAGTTTCAATAATTCAGATGTCAAGAAACTGCTAAAATTATTTATTAACATTCCATTTTACTAAGTACAAACATAGTGAATTCTTAACATGGAGAACAATTCTCTGAATAACCTGATTAGTGCCCAACTCTCTAGTTTAAACTAATCTCCTCAAATTATTTCCTCAACCCTAGGACATTTATATAGGTAGATACTTCTATGAAGAAGCCTTAAAAATATGTTTTCACACAATTAATTCCTACTCTTTCTTCAGATCTCACATCAGTCGTCACTTCCTCAAGGAAGTAACTCCAACTTCCCCTCATAAGAATATGTCTCATCATACATTGGCATAACTGATTAATGAAGGTCTCCACTAAATTATCAATTCAGAGAACAAGTTTTTTATTTATTTATTTTTGTCTCCACATCATTGTCAACTAATAGAGATTTGGCAATTATAAACATTTCTATGACTATCACCTGATCAAACAACACAAAAAATCGCACATCACAAGTCAGGCAATATCTCTCATAGCTCATCTATATAAACTTATATTAGAACAGAGATGGCCATATTATAAAGATTTTGAGTGACAAAACTAGATAGTGTATTCAAATTAGGGAAATAATTTTTCAGACAAAGGTCTGTATAGTCAAAGCTATTTTTCCAGTAGTCATGTTCTCATGTGAGAGTTGGACCATAAAGAAGGCTGAGCATTGAAGAATTGATGCTTTCAAGCTATGATGCTGGAGAAGACTGTTGAGAGTCCCTTGGACAGCAAGGAGATAAGACCAGTCAATCCTAAAGGAAATCAATCCTGAATATTCATTGGGAGAACTGATACTGAAGCTGAAGATCCAGTATTTTGGCCACCTGGTGTGAACAACCAACACATTGAAGAAGATCCTGATGCTGAGAAAGATTGAAGGAAGGAGGAGAAGGGGCCAACAGAGGGTGAGATGTTTGGATGACATCACTACTCAAATGACATGAGTTTGGATAAACTCTGGGAAATAGAGAAGGACAGGGAAGCCTGGTGTGCTTTGGTCCATGGGGACACCAAGAGTTGGACATGACTGAATGAACAGCAACACCAATTAAAAAAAACAAGGGTCAGGTGATAAGTGAATACAGGCTTAAGCAAAAGAAGAGCTAAGATGAAAGTGAACAGATGTAAAATTACAGTAATTATATAAACTGGTAAGTGAAGGAAATAAATTAACAACACTACAGATTTTACACAGTTTATTATCACCATTTGAAATCATGGAAAAAGGGTATTTTTGAATTTATTATTTTATCAAAAGCTCTGTGTGTGGTATAATTTTGAGTTACAAATACTTAGAAATAGAACAATAACTAAATTATAAAAGCACTGAGAGAAAATTTCAAGACCTTGACCCAAATATATGCAGATTCAAAAGGAAATAGAGTACTAAGACTTTTTAAATCATCTTACTTTACTTATCCAAGGAGAGAATATAAGGAAATAGACAGAAGTGAAATCTGGAATTGCCTTCTCAGTTTTCTTCTGCTTCTAAACTTCTAATTTCCTAGTGGTAGTTTTCGGGTTACTGAAAAAAAAATTCCATAAAAATAAATTATTGTATCCATGGAAACCTTTTCATGAGTTTGTTTGGAACCTGAATATGACTGTCTATATTTTTGGTAGAGGATGAACTCTGCTACCTGTAAAAGAAATACTAAAAGTACCCTAGGGATAGCTAAATAGAATGAGTGATCATTTTGTGGTGTGATTACAGATATTAGTCTTTTAGCTGAAAATAACCATGTGTTATAGGAAGAAGAAAAGTGTGCACTCAAATAATCAGTAGCTTTGGGAAAAAATTACACCAATATTTGAAGGCCAGTGTGTACACCTGATGCATCATGCCAAGTGAAATGTATTTTTCTCATATTATTACAGTTTTTACTTATTCAGTGCTTTCTTGGTGATTCACACAGTTTTAAATATCTGTTATAACTTATAAATTACATTTATTAAATATGTACTGTGTCATGGTGTGCTTTATTTTATGCAATATAAGTGACATAACATGAAAATTTTATTTTCAATAAACTAGGATCTAAAGTGGATATGCATATGTAGACTTATACATATATGCATTAGGAAAATCTACATTTCAAATTTTAGTATTACATAAGAACTTATAACATTTAACCATGCAAGGTAAATTTGACATGATAAAGTACGAGATGGCAAGAGTGAACATCAACATCTTAGAAATCAGTGAACTAAAATGGATAGGAACATCATAATTTAATTCAGATGGCCACTATATCTTCTCCTGTGGGAAAGGATCCTTTAGAAGAAATGGAGTAGCCCACATAGTTAATAAAGAGTTTAAAATGTAATTCTTTTTTTTTTTATTTTTTTAATTTTATTTTATTTTTAAACTTTACATAATTGTATTAGTTTTGCCAAATATCAAAATGAATCCGCCACAGGTAAAGTGCAAGCTCAAAAATAACAGAATGATCCCAGTTGGTTTCTAAGGCAAACTATTCAACATCAAAATAATCCAAGTTTATGACCCACCTTATTTGGAAAACTCAGCGGTGGCCACAGGACTGGAAAAGGTCAGTTTTGTTTCCAATCCAAAAGAAAGGTAATGCCAAAGAATGCTTGAACTACTGTACATTGCACTAATCTCACACGCTAGTAAAGTAGTGCTCAAAATTCTCCAAGCCAGGCTTCAGCAATACGTGAACCGTGAACTTCCAGATGTTCAAGCTGATTTTAGAAAAGGCAGAGGAACCAGAGATCAAGTTGCCGACATCTGCTGGATCATGGAAAAAGCAAGAGTTCCAGAAAAATATCTATTTCTGCTTTATTGACTATGCCAAAACCTTTGACTGTGTGGATCACAATAAACTGTGCAAAATACTGAAAGAGATGGGAATACCAGACCACCTGCCCTGCCTCCTGAGACGTCTGAATGCAGGTCAGGAAACAACAGAACTGGACAGGGAGAACAGACTGGTTCCAAATAGGAAAAGGAGTATGTCGAGGCTATATATTGTCACCCTGCTTATTTAACTTCTATGCAGAGTATATCATGAGAAACGCTGGGCTGGAGAAAGCACAAAGTGGAATCAAGATTGCCGGGAGAAATATCAATAACCTCAGATATGCAAATGACACCACCCTTATGGCAGAAAGTGAAGAACTAAAGAGCGTCTTGATGAAAGTGAAAGAGGTGAGTGAAAAAGTTAGCTTAAAGCTCAACATGCAGAAAACTAGGATTATGGCATCCAGTACCATCAGTTCAGTTCAGTTCAGTTCAATTCAGTCACTCAGTTGTGTCTGAATCTTTGCGACACCATGAACCACAGCATGTCAGGCCTACCTGTCCATCAACAACTCCCGGAGTTTACTCAAACTCATGTCTATCAAGTCAGTGATGCCAATCCAGCCATCTCATCCTCTGTCGTCCCCTTCTCCTCCTGCCCCCAATCCTTCCCAGCATCAGGGTCTTTTCCAATGAGTCAAATCTTCTCATGAGGTGGCCAAAGTATTGGAGTTTCAGGTTCAACATCAGTCTTTCCAATGAACATCCAGGACTGATCTCCTTTAGGATGGACTGGTTGGATCTCCTTGCAGTCTAAAGGACTTTCAAGAGACTTCTCCAACACCAAGTTCAAAACCATCAATTCTTCAGTGCTCAGCTTTCTTCACAGTCCAACTCTCGCATCCATACATGACTACTGGAAAAACTATAGCCTTGACTAGACAGACCTTTGTTGACAAACTAATGTCTCTGCTTTTTAATATGCTATGTAGGTTGGTCATAACTTTCCTTCCAAGGAGGAAGAGTCTTTTAATTTCACAGCTGCAGTCACCATCTGCAGTGACTTTGAAGCCCCCAAAATAAAGTCTGACCCTGTTCCAATGTTTCCCCATCTATTTCCCATGAAGTGGTGGGAACAGATGCCATGATCTTCGTTTTCTGAATGCTGAGCTTTAAGCCAACTTTTTCACTCTCCTCTTTCACTTGCATCAAGAGGCTTTTTAGTTCCTCTTCACTTTCTGCCATAAGTATGTGTCATCTGCATATCTGAGGTTATTGATATTTCTCCTGGCAATCTTGATTCCAGCTTGTGCTTCTTCCAGCCCAGCGTTTCTCATGATGTACTCTGCATAGAAGTTAAATAAACAGGGTGACAATATACAGACTTGACATATTCCTTTTCCTGTTTGGAACCAGTCTGTTTTTCCATGTCCAGTTCTAATTGTTGCTTCCTGACTTGCATACACGTTTCTCAAGAGACACATCAGGTGGTCTGGTATTTCCATCTCTTTCAGAATTTTCCACAGTTTATAGTGATCCACACACTTCATGGAAAATAGATGGGGAGACAGTGGAAACAGTGGCTGACTTTATTTTTCTGGGCTCCAAAGTCACCGCAGATGGTCATTACAGCCATGAAATTAAAAGACGCTTGCTCCTTAGAAGGAAAGTTATGACCAACCTAGATAGCATATTGAAAAGCAGAGACATTACTTTGCCAACAAAGGTCCGTCTAGTCAAGGCTATGGTTTTTCCAGTAGTCATGTATGGATGTGAGAGTTGGACTATAAAGAAAGCTGAGCACTGAAGTATTGATGCTTTTGAACTGTGGTGTTGGAGAAGACTCTTGAGAGTCCCTTGGACTGCAAGGAGATCCAACCAGTCCATCCTAAAGGAGATCAATCCTGGGTGTTAATTGGAGGGACTGATGTTGAAGCTGAAACTCTAATTCTTTGGCCACCTAATGCAAAGAGCTGACTCATTTGAAAAGACCCTGATGCTGCAAAAGATTGAGGGCTGGAGGAGAAGAGGACGACAGAGGATGAGATGGTTAGATGGCATCACCAACACAATGAACATGGGTTTGGGTGGACTCCAGGAGTTGGTGATGGACAGGGAGGCCTGGCTTGCTTTGTTTCATGGGGTCGTAAAGAGCTGGACACGACTGAACGACTGAACTGAAATGACATGATGTCCCAACTATTAATACCAAAGAAGCTAAAGATGACTAGTTCTATAAAGACCTACAATACCTTCTAGAACTATTAATAGCACCAAAAAAAGATGTTCTTTTCACCATAGGATATTGGAATGCAAAAGAAGAAAGTCAAGAAACACCCAGAAAAACAGGCAAGTTTGGCATACAGTAAAAAATGAAGCACTGCAAAGACTAAGAGTTTTGTCAAGAGAACACGCTGGACACAACAAACACCTTTTTCTGATAATAGAGTAGATGACTCTACATATGAACATCACCTGATGGTCAATATATAAATCAGATTGATTATGTTCGAAGCAGCCAAAGATGGAGAAGTCCTATATAGACAGTGAAAATAAGACCTGGAAGTGACTGTGGCTCAGATCATGAGCTCCTTATTACAAGATTCAGTCTTAAACTGAAGAAAGTAGGGAAAACCATTAGGAAATTCAGGGATGACTGAAAGCAAAGCACAAATGATTACACACTGGAAGTAACAAATAAACACAAAGGATTACATCTTGTAAACTGAGTGCCTGAAGAACTATGGACAGAGGTTCCTAACATTGTACCGGAGGCAATAACCAAAACCATCCCAAAGAAAAAGAAATGCAAAAAACAAAGCGGCTATCTGATGGAATTTTAAAAACATCTGAGGCAGACAGAGAAGTGAAAGACAAGGGAAAAAAGGAAAAAAAAAGTATATATATATACCCAACTGAATGCAGAATTTCAGAGAATAGCAAGGAATATAACAGAGCCTTCTTAAGTAAATGACACAAATAAATAGAGCAAAACAATAGGATGGGAGAGACTAGAGATTGCTTCAAGCAAACTGGAGATATCAAGGGAACATATGCAAAGATGGGCACAATAAATGACAGAAACAACAAGGATCTAACAGAAGCAGAAGAGACTAAAAAGAGGTGGCAAAAATACACAGAAGAATCACACAAAAAAAGGTATTAATCACCCAGAAAACTCCAGTAGTGTGATCACTCATCTGCAGTAAGACATCCTGGAGTGTGAAGTCAACTGGGCCTTTGGAACCATTACTACCAACAAAGCTGGTAGAGGTGTTGGAGTTCCAGGTATTCTAAATCCTAAAAGATGATGCTGTTAAAGGGCTGCAGTCAATATCTTAGCAAGTTTGGAAAACTCAGCAGAAGCTACAACTGGAAAAAGTCAGTTTTTGTTGCAATATGAAAGAAGGGCAATGCCAAAGAAGAATTAAACTACCACATAATTGCACTCATTTCACAAGCTAGCAAGGTCATGCTCTAAATCCTTCAAGCTAGGCTTCAGCAGTATGTGAACTGAAAAATTCCAGATGTACAAGCTAGGTTTGGAAAAGGCAGAGGAACCACAGAACAAATTGCCAACATTTGTTGAATTATGGAGGAAGCAAGAGAGTTACAGAAAAACATCTATTTCTGCTTTATTGACTATGCCAAAGCCTTTGACTGTGTAGATCACAATAAACTATGGAAAATTCTGAAAGAGATGAGAACACCAGACCACCTGACCTGCCTCCTGAGAAATCTGTGTGTCGGTCAAGAAGAAACAGTTAGAACTTGACTGGAACAACTGACTGGTTCCAAATCAGGAAAGGAGTATGCCAAGGCTGTATAATGTCACCCTGCTTATTTAACTTATATGCAGAGTATATCCTGAGAAATGCTGGGCTGGATGAAGCAGAAGCTGGAATCAAGATGGCCAGGAGAATTATCAATAACCTCAGATATGCAGATGACACCATCCTTATGGCTGAAAGCGCAGAACTAAAGAGCCTCTTTATGAAAGTGAAAGAGGAGAGTGAAAAATTTGACTTAAAACTCAATATTCAGAAAACTAAGATTATGACATCTGGTCCCATTAGTCCATGGTAAATAGATGGGGAAACAATCGAAACAGTGAAAGAAGACTTTATTTTTGAGGGCTCCAAAATCATTAAAGATGGTGAAAATCCAGCCATGAAATTAAAAGATACTTGCTCCTTGGAATAAAAGTTATGACCAACCTAGACAGCATATTAAAAAGCAGAGACATTACTTTGGCAACAAAGGTGTGTCTAGTCAAAGCTTTGGTTTTCCACTAGCCATGTATGGATGTGAGAGTTGTACTATAAAGAAAGCTGAACGTCAAAGAACTGATGCTTTTGAACTTCGGTGTTGCAGAAGACTCTTGAGAGTTCTTTGGACAGCAAGATGGTCCAGCCAATTCATCCTAAAGGAAATTAGTCCTGAATATTCATTGGAAGGACTGAGGCTGAAGCTGAAATGCCAATACTTTGGCCACCTGATGCAAAGAACTGACTCATTTGAAAAGACTCTCATGCTTCAAATGATTGAAAGTAGGAGGAGAAGGGGATGACAGAGGATGAGATGGTTGGATGAAATCATCAACTCAATGGAAAAGAGTTTAAGTAATGGTGTGATCACTCACCTAGAGCCAGATATCCTGGAGTGTGAACTCAAGTGGGCCTTAGAAAGCATCACTATGAACAAGGCCACTCTGTATCATGCATCGAACCTGGACTGGACTGGCGAGCATAAAGGTAATTATTTATTTTATTTACATATTATCAGTTGATGCTTTTAAAAGTTTTCATTAAATACTCAACTTTGCCTTTTTTGAATGGGTTTGTCCCAGAAAAGAAAAAACAAGCCTCTTCAACTTTCTTGTTCTATAAAAAAGGTGGAAATGATTTGAAAAGATTTTTTTTTCCAATCAGATTTTTGTAAAGAGATATTCAGTGTTTATTTCCTTAAAGATTGACTGGTTGGATCACCTTGTTTTCCAAGGTACTTTCATGAGTCTTCTCCAGCACTGAAGATCAGTTCAGTTCAGTTCAGTTCAGTCGCTCAGTCGTGTCTGATTCTGCTGCTGCTGCTGCTGCTGCTGCTAAGTCACTTCAGTTGTGTCTGACTCTGTGCGACCCCATAGACTGCAGCCCACCAGGCCCCCCCATCCCTGGGATTCTCCAGGCAAGAACACTGGAGTGGGTTGCCATTTCCTTCTCCAATGCATGAAAGTGAAAAGTGAAAGTGAAGTCGCTCAGTCGTGTCTGACTCTTCGTGACCCCATGGACTGCAGCCTACCAGGCTCCTCCATCCTTGGGATTTTCCAGGCAAGAGTACTGGAGTGGGGTGCCATCGCCTTCTCCGGTGTCTGACTCTAGAAAGCATAAATTCTTTGGTAGTCTGCCTTCTTTGTTTTCCAGCTCTCACATCCGTGCATGACTATTGGAAAGACCATAACCTTGGCTATAAGGACCACTGTCGGCAAACTGATCTTTTTGCATTGTAACTCATGGTTTAGGTTTGTCATAGCCTTCCTGCCAAGACTCAGTCATCTTCTAATTTCAAGGCTGCAGTCATCATCTGCAGTGTTTTTAGAGCCCAAGTAGAAGAAATCTGTCACTGCTGCCACTTTTTCCCTTTCTCTTTGCCATGAAGTGATGGGACTGGTTCCCATGATCTTAGTTTTAAGAATATTTAATAAATATATTTTTAATTTAAATTTATTTATTTTGATTGGAGGCTAATTACTCTACACTATTGTATTGGTTTTGCAATACATACAATAAATATTGTTTTTTAAAAATATAGAATTTTAAGCCAGTTTTTTTTTCACTCTTCTTCTTCAGCTTCACCAAGAGGTTCTTTAGTTCCTCTTCATTTTCCACCTTTAGAGTCATATCATCTGCATATTTGAGATGGTTGATATTTCTCCTGGAAATCTTGATTCCTTCTTGTAACTCATCCAGCCCAGCATTTCACATATGATCTGTGTATAAGTTAAATAAACAGGGTGCCAATAAATATCTTTGTTGTGCTCCTTTCTCAATCCTGAGCCAGTCAGTTGTTCTACACAGGGTTCTAACTGCTGTTTCTCTGCTTGCATCCAGGTTTCTCAGGAGACAAGTAAGATAGTCTGGTATTCCCATGTCTTTAAGAGTTTTCCACAGTTTGTTATGATCCACAAAGTTAAAGGCTTTAGCATAGTCTGTGAAACAGATGTAGGTGTTTTGTTGGAATTTCCTTGCTTTCTCTAAGTTCCATTGAATGTCAGCAATTTGATCTCTGGTTCCTCTGCCTTTTCTAAACCCAGCTTGAATATCTGGAAGTTCTCAGTTCATGTAATGCTTAAGCCTAACTTGAAGGATACTGAGCATAACCTTGCTAGCATGGGGGATAAATGTAACTGGCCAGTGGTTTGAAAATTATTTTGTACTGTCCTCCTTGGAAATTGGGATGAGGGTTGACCTTCCTGTGGCCACTGCTGGATTTTCCAGAGTTACTATATGATCCAGCAATTCTACTCCTGGGTATATATCCATAAAATATAAAAATTTTAATTAAAAAAAAAAAAACACATTCACCCCAATGTTCCTAGCAGCACTATTTATAAAAGTCAAGACATAGACAAGTGCCAATGTCCATCAACAAATGAATGGATAAAGAATATATGAATGGATACACACATACACATATACAATGTGCGTGTGTGTGTGTATATATATATATATATATACACATTGGAATATTACTTATCTATCTAAAAGAATGAAATAATGCCATTTGCAGCAACATAGATTGACAGAGAGATTATCATACTGAGTAAAGTAAGTCAGACAAAAACAAATATTGTATAATATTCTTTATTTGTGGAAACTAAAAAATTATACAAATGAACTGATTTACAAAACAGAAGTAAACTCCTAAAAGTAGAAGACAAATTTATGGTTACCAAAGGGGAAAGTTGGGAAGGGTTGAATTAGGACTTTGGGATAAACAGACACGCATTACTATATATAAAATAGATAAATAACAAAAACTTACTGTAGCAAAGGTAACTATATTCAATATCTTGTAATAAACCTGTAAAGGAAAAGAATCTGATAAAAGAATATATATGCATATATAACTGAATTGCTACTCTGTATGCTTGAAACTAATATAACATTATGTCAATTATAAATTCAATTTAAATAAAGTAAAACTAATTACAAAGAGCTAGTCAAAGAGTATATTATTCAGGTTTTCTTCTAGGAGATTCATGGGTTTTTGGTCTTACATTTAAATATGTAATCAATTTTGAATTTATTATTGTATGTGGCATAAGTAGGCTATCTAGGTTTATTCTTTTGCATGTAGTTGTCCAGTTTTCCCAAAAACATTTATTGAACAGACTCTTTTCCCCACTGTATATTCTTGGTTTCTCAGTACCAAATTTGTCATAAACAAGTATAGTGTATTTCTGGAATCCTTATTCAATTCTATTGATATATGTGTTTGTTTTTGTGCCAGTACCGTACAATTTTGATTACTATGACTCCATATTATATTTTGAAATCAGAAAGCCAACTGCCTCCAACACTGCTTTTCTTTCCTTTTTCATTAAATTGTAATATTTATCTATTGAAGTGTTGCATTACTCTTTGCAGTATAGCAATATTTATTCCAGTGTTGTATTTATTTATTGTACAATTAGTGCATTTCATAACTATTTAGCATGTGTAAAATTGTGAGGCCATTGTTTGTCTTTTTTTTCCCATAATATATTTTTTAAATGTGTTTATCACTTTTTAAAAAATTCTTGTTGGTCTATAGTAGATCTACAATTTTGCATTGGTTTCTGATGTATACTACAGTGAATCAGGTGTATGTATACTTTTATCCATTATTTTTTAGATTATTTTCCCATACAGGTCATTAGAGAATACTAAATAGAGTTCCCTGTGCTATACAGTAGGTCCTGATTAGTAATCTATTTTATGTTTAGTATTGTATACATGCCAATTCTATTCACCTAATTTATATAAACCTTCCCTGCTTTCACTCTGGTAATCATTAGATTATTTTCTACATTTGTAACTCTACTTCTGTTTTGTAAATAAGTTCACTTGCACCATTTTTTTTTTTTAGATTCCACATATAAGTGATATTATATGATATGTGTCCTCTATCTGACTTACTTCATTCAGTATAATTTCTACATCTGTCCATGTTGCTACAAATGGCATCATTTCATTCTTCTTCATGGTTGAGTGATATTTCATTGTATGTATATACCACATATTTATCCATCCTCTGTCAACGGATAGATTGCAGGTTGCTTCCATATCCTGGCTATTGTAAACAGTGCTATAATAAACATTGGGGGTACATATATCTTCTTGAAATACAATTTCCTCAAGGCAGATGTCCATTAGTGGAATTGCTAGATGATATGTTAGCTTTATTTTTACTTTTTAATAAACCTCCATACTGTTTTCCATAGTGGCTTTAAGAATTTTAATTACTTTCTCTGTACATGCTTTCTAGCATTTACTGTTTGTACATTATTTCATCTTGGCCTTTCTGACTAGTGTGAAGTGATACCTCATTGTAGTTTATATTTCTATTTTTCTAATAATTGGTGATGCTCAGCACATTTTCATGTGCATTTTGGACCTATGTATGTCTTTTTTGGAAAAATGTCTACTTAGATCTTCTGAGCACTTTGTGATTTTGTTGTTTAGTTTTTGTTGTTGACCTACATGAGTTGTTTGTATATTTTGAAGATTAATCCCATGTCAGTTACTTAATTTTCAAATATTTTCTTCCTTCCTGTGGGTTATATTTTCATTTTATTTAGGGCTCCTTTTGCTGTGAAAAACCTTTTAAGTTTAATTGGGTCCCATATGTTTTTGTCTTTTTTTTTTTTAATCTACTCTAGGAGGTGAATAAAAAGAGATATTGTGATTTATGTCAAAGAGTGTTCTGCCTATGTTTTGCACTGAGAGTTTTATATCATCCAGGCTTACATTTTATCTTTAATCTATTTTTGAGAGTTTTTTGTGAAGGATAATAGAAAATGTTTTAATTTTATTCTTTTACAAGAAAGATGAGTCTGTGAAAGTGCTGCACTCAATATGCCAGCAAATTTGGAAAACTCAACAGTGGGCACAGGACTGGAAAAGGTTAGTTTTCATCCAATCCCAAAGAAGGGCAATGCCAAAAATGTTCAAATTATCTCACAATTGCACTCATTTCACAAGCTAGCAAAGTAATACTCAAAATCCTTCAAGCAAGGCTTCAACAGTATGTGAAACAAAACCTTCCAGATATACAAGTTGGATTTAGAAAAAGCAGAAGAACCAGAGATCAAATTACCAACATCCATTGGACCATAGAAAAACCAAGATAATTCCAGAAAGAATCTACTCCCTCTTCATTGACTACACTAAAACCTTTGATTGTGTGGATTACAACAAACTGTGAAAATTCTTAAAGAGATGGGAATACCAGACCACCTTACCTGCCTCCTGAAAAATCTTTATGCAGATCAATAAGCAACAGTTAGAACTGGACATGGAAAAATGGACTGGTTCCAAATCGGGAAAGGAGTACATCAAGGCTGTATAGTGTCACCCTGCTCATTTAACTTATATGCAGAGTACATCATGCAAAATGCCAGAATGGATGAACCAGAGGTTGGAATCAAGATGGCAGGGAGAAATATCAATGACCTCAGATATACAGATGACACCACCCCAATGACAAAAGTGAAGAGGAATTAAAGAGTCTATTGATAAAAGTGAAAGAAGAGAGTGAAAAGTCTGGCTTAAACCTCAACATTCAAAAAACTAAGATCACGGCATCCAGTCCCATCACTTCCTAGCAAATGGATGGGGCAACAATGGAAACTAACAGATTTTATTTTAGGAAGCTGCAAAATCACTGTGGACAGTGACTTCAGGTATGCAGCTTGCTCCTTGAGAAAATCTATGATAAAATTAGACAGCATATTAAAAAGTGGAGACCTTACTTTGTTGACCAGGTCTGTATAGTCAAAGATGTTTTTTCCCATAGTCATGTATGGGTGTGAGAGCTGGACAATAAAAGAGGCTGAGCACCAAAGAATCGATGCCTTCAACATGTGGTGCTGGAGGAGACTCTTGAGATTCCCTTGGAAAGCAAGGTGGTCAAAATCAGTCAATCCTAAAGGAAATCAACTCTGAATGTTCATTGGAAGGACTGATACTGAAGCTGAAGCTCCAATACTTTGGCTACCTGATGTGAAGAGCCAACTTACTGGAAAAGACTCTGATACTAGGAAAGATTTAAGACATGAAGAGAATGTGATGACAAAGGATGTGATGATTAGATGGCATCACTAACTCAATGGACATGAGTTTGAACAAACTCTGAATTGTGAAGGGCAGGGCAGCCTGCCATGCTGCAGTCCATAGGATCACAAAGGGACAGACATAATTTAGTGACTGAACAACAAGAACACAAATCTGTTCTACCTGTCTTCAAGTCATCCTAAAGGATAGTTGTCCTATATGTAGTTGTAGTTTTGTGTGTCTGTGTCTGGAGGTAAGCTCAGAATCTTCCTATTCTGCCATCTTGATACAGATTTCCATAAACATTCTTGAACAGTTTAAATATGCCTTTTCTACTCTCTTATTTTTTCTGGCCTGGTGTTGGCCTTCTTGTCATATCATACAGCAGATCATTTTCCTGTACATAATTGTATGCATTCTGTATTCTTTAGCAGACTCTCAACTCCTCTCTGTCGTATATAGACAGTTATTCTAACACTATTTTGAAATATTACACTCTGATTGATACTTGGCTCTTTAATGTACTCTTTCATTTTAACTGTTTTATTGAGACATAATATATCATACAGTTCATTTAATGAACCATTCAACATTTTTATTATGTTTAAATATTTGGCTATAGCAACAATAAAATCTGGAACATTTTCCTTAAAAAATTCTTGCCCATTAGCAGTTAAAATCTATCCCCTACCCCTAACTAACTTTAACTCTAGGCAGTGACTAATCAATTTTTGTGTACTGTTTGATTTTGAGAAATAAAGTTCTTTAAGTTTTAAATTTTTAAATTTAAATTTTTTTCTTTTATTATTTTATTGAAGTATATTTAATTCAGAGTGTCATGTTAGTTTCAGGGTACAAAACTATGATTCAGTTTTATCTGTGTCTGTGGGTGTATATGCCTTTGTTATGAATGCATATATATTATTTTAATATATGTAGATATTCTTTTTCAGGTTCACTTGTATTTCATGTTATTACAAATATCATGTACTGTTCTCTGTGCTTTACCATAGGTCTTTGTTGCTTATATATTTCATATATAATGATATATATATAATATATATATTATATATATATATACACATATATATATATATATATATATATATATATGCACAACAAAGGAAACTATAAGCAAGGTGAAAAGACAGCCTTCAGAATGGGAGAAAATAATAGCAAATGAAGCAACTGACAAACAACTAATCTCAAAAATATACAAGAAACTCCTACAGCTCAATTCCTGTGGTATTTTATTCATGATAAAAATGAGAAGAAATTTAATAGAATCATTGATTAGTCACAGAAGAAATCTAGATGTTCCTCCAAATTTTACCTGATAATAGTAATAATGGAAGGCATGATATGGCAAAGGAGTGGAGCTCAAATCTAAAGAATTTACATGAAAATGAGGAAAATATAAGAGGAAATTGAAATTATGAAAGCAGTTAACATATATTTAAATAAGCAAGGTCTCAGGTTGAAGAAATTTAGCTAAGATAAGGAAAAGACACATGGATCACCTGGATACAAATTAGAATGATAATCACCTGAGATAAAGAACCCCACCTATCTTGGGCAGAATAAGTAGGGCTATAGACAAAGAATTTGAATAATAAAATTAAAGCACAAGTAATAGTAGCTTGATAGTTATCTCAAATTTTAAGGAAACTTTATATACACCTTCTTCCAAACTTTAGAATTGATCTCCAGTCCAGGTAGTCCTGAATATATAAGTGAGTGTTTACATTAAAATATGTATGAGGAAGACAGTTTTGAAAGAGACAGGGAATTACCATTTGTAAGTTAAGGCTTTTTATTACAAAATCTGTGATTAAGTTTGGGAAAGTATAATTTAGTTAAATATTAACGTATATACTGGAGGCAGGAAAATTCAATTTTCAGTTAGTTTTGTGTCCTTTAGTAAAGTATCAAACATCTTTTGAGTTAACTGACCAGAAAAATGTACTTAATATTTTCTGAGAGAAACTTTTAATGAATGAATCAAATAAAATGCTAAAATACTTATCACAATACTGATGGCATTTTCTTTTAATATGCTGCTTCCCTTTAATTAATATTACTTCTTCTTATGTTTATGCATGGTATGTGAAATATTAAACACTTTTACAAATATAAAGAATGATCAAGTCATCAACTATAGTTTTCAAATAATAAGGTATTTGAATTATTAAAAACATTTGTTACAAATTTTTAAAGATATTATTCTGAAGAATGAGATATTTACTTATCCTTTATTTTAAATAACCTTACAAAATACAGAAAAAAATCAGCTTGAAGAGTTTCCTTGTAATTTAATATGAATATTGTATAATTCTGAAGGAAGATGATATGGTAGCATTATTTATAGTATGCTATTGGTATCTAAAGTCTTGTTCTTCAGACATAATACTGGATTAAGAGATATAGGTCTTTAGTTTTTCAGAGGGCTTACTTCAAAAATTTTGGCAGAATGTTACTCAGTGGCTAAAATATCAGGTAAAATAAGATTTTTATAATTTATTTTAGAATCAAAGAAGAAATAAAGGAGATTTTAGTATCAGTTTGCTGTACAATTTATCTTAGGTTAGTAATACCATGAGCCTCTCTCTCTCATTCATTCTCTTTCCCCCTCATTCACTTTCCCTTCTCCCTCTTTCAGCAAAATGAAATCAAACTGATACTCCTTGAAGTGTTATATTGTCTCAATTTGACATTTTTAAAGACTCATAGAATATTTTAATTATCTAGGTCCCATATGAATAAATGTGATATAGAGCAAACTATACACCTATAAACTGGGGATGATGAGATGGAACTCTCAAAAGAGTTGGAGTTGAGACTTTAAAGTTCCTGATATGTACAGAAGCAAAAATTCCCTAGTTGCATTTCTGTCTCTTTAACCTCTTCATCTTCAGTTCAGTTCAGTTCAGCTGCTCAGTCATGTCAGGCTCTTTGCAATCACATATATTGCAGCTTGCCAAGCTTCCCAGTTCATTATCAACTCCTGGAGCTTACTCAAACTCATGTCCATTGAGTTGGTGATGCCATCCAACCATCTCATCCTCTGTTGTCCCCATCTCCTCCCACCTTCAATTTTTCCCAGCATCAGGGTCTTTTTCAATGAGTAAGTTCTTGGCATCAGGTGACCAAAGTACTGGAGTTTCAGCTTCAGCATCAGTCCTTCCAATGAATATTCAGGACTGATTTCCTTTAAGATTGACTGGTTTGATCTCCTTACAGTCCAAGAGACTCTCAAGAGTCTTCCCCACACTACAGTTCAAAAGCATCAATTCTTCAGCACTCAGCTTTCTTTATGGTCCAACTCTAACATCCATACATGACTACTGGATAAACCATAGCTTTTACTAGACAGACCTTAGTTGGCAAAGTGAAGTCTCTGCTTTTTAATATGCTGTATAGGTTGGTCATAACTTTTCTTCCAAAGAGCAAGTATATGTTAATTTCATGGCTGCAGTCATCTTCTGCAGTGATTTTGGAACCCCTGGAAAACAAAGTCACTGTTTGCATTGTTTCCCCATCATATCATTTGCCATGAAGTGATGGATCCAGATGCCATGATCTTAGTTTTCTGAATGTTGAGTTTTAAGTCAACTTTTTCATTCTCTTCTTTCACTTTCATCAAGAGGCTCTTTGGTTCTTCACTTTCTGCTATAAGGGTAGTGTCATCTGCATATCTGGGGTTATTGATATTTCTCCCAGCAACCTTGATTTCAGCTTGTGCTTCATACAGTCCAGCATTTCTCATGATATACTCTGCATATAAGTTAAATAAGCAGAGTGACATTATGCAGCCTTGACATACTCCTTTCTCAATTTGGAACCAGCATGGTGTTCCATGTCCAGTTCTAAGTGTTGCTTCTTGATTTGCATGAAGATTCCTCAGGAGGCAGGTAAGGTGGCCTGGTATTCTCATCTGTTAAAGAGTTTTCCACAGTTTGTTGTGATCCACACAGTCAAAGGCTTTGGCATAGTCAATAAACCATTGTACACATACATATAAAGATAGCAAACTTAGTTAATATGAAAGAGCCATGACTGTGTAGAAAAATCTCAAATGTTTTTCACCTTCCTAAAGTGGAAGTTTCTTCTTTGTAACGAAAAAAATCATGTGTTTGAACTCTCCTGAAATCAACTACTTTATTATTTAAAGCTTTCCTATACTAATCCAGCATATATAAACTTAACATTTTTAAAGGGAATCAATTTGAAAGAAAAAAAATTAATTGAATCTTATTTTATTTTATTGTTATATATAGGTTGATATATGAAAAAAATCAAGTTTTTTTTTTTGAAATTTTTCTGCTCTATGGATACTGGGAAAGAAATAAGATAAATTACAGAAGCATACAAAAACTTTCCACAATCAAAAATGTTGTGAATATGCAAGTTATTTCAGTTTCTTTAAACTCTTCTCATTTAAGTATGTACAATTTACAATATGTGATATATATATATATATATAATAAACCAAATAAAATTTAAAGACTTCAAAATTTCTAAAATAAAAATATATATTCTTTAAAAGCAAATGTATAGATATTCAATAGCATAGTGATTTCCCAGCCATACTTCAGTCCTAAGTCGATACTTAGAGGGCGCAAAATACAGACAAACTTCAATATTTTATACCACATGTTGTAACTCTTTAATGAATCCTTTCAAACTACTAAGTAGGAAAGAAAACAAGGTATGCATTTATCTTCATTTATCATCGAGCATCTTCATTGATAAGTTGGAATGCTCATACATCACTGCTACCTAAATTAAAGTCAAGTTGAAGACACTTGCTAAGTAGGTTAGTTATATCATTTTGCAATTTAAAACTCATGAATCATTGATACTACTGTATGTTATATAGGAAAGTTGTTAAGAAAATAAATCCTAAGTCTGTTCATAAGAATATTTTTTTCTGCTTCTTTAATTTTACACCTATATTAAATGATGGATATCCAGTAAGCTTATTGTGATGATCAATTCATGATGTATATAAATCAAACACTATGCTGCATACTATAAACTTATACAGTGCTGTATGTCGATTACATCTTAATAAAACTTGAAGAAAAACAATAAAACTGATGAGCCTTTCAGATCTCAACATTGGCAAAACCTAATATATTTTAGAATTTTAGAATAACTATTGTCAGTTCTTTATCTGAAGGTAAAATTTCTATAATTTATTTTGATTTATGGAAATATAATTGAAAATTAAAATTGTTAAATAAAGTGTGAAAATGATTTGATATACATATACTTTGTAAAAAAATTTTCCATCATTGAATTAATATATCAATCCCTTTATCATTTCACATATTTACTTTTCATTGTTGTTGAGAACACAAGTACTATCTTAGCTACCAGGGACTGCAGCCGTAAAATCAGAAGACAGTTACTTCTTGGCAGAAAAGCTATAACAAACCTAGACATTGTGTTAAAAAACAGAGACATTACTCTGCCAGCAAAGGTCCGTATAGTCAAGGCTATGGTCTTCCCAGTGGTCACGTATGTTTGTGAGAGCTGGACTGTAAATAAGGCATAACACCAAAGAATTGGTGCTGGAGAAGACTCCTGAAATACCTTGGGCAGCAAGGAGATCAAACCAGTCATTTTTAAAGGAAATCAACCCTGAATACTCGTTGAAAGTACTGATGCTTAAGCTGAAAGTCCAATATTTTTGTCATCTGATTCAAACAACTGACTTATTGGAAAAGTCCCTGATTCTGGAAAAGATTGAGGACAGAAGGAGAAGAGGGCAACAAAAGATGAGATGACTGCATGACGTCACCAATGCAAACGACATGAACTTGGGCAAACTTTGGGAGATAGTGAGGGACAGGGAGGCCAGTTGTGCTGCAGGCCATGGGGTCACAAAGAGTTGGACACGACTGGGAGACTAAACAACAATTTACATATAACACTGCATGAGTTTAAGGTGTGTGGTATAATGATTTGACTTAAATACATCAGGAAATAATGAGAAAAAGTTTGTTGTCACTATCCATCATCTCATATTGTTCAGTCTCTCAGTTGCGTCCGACTCTTTGACTGCAGCATGCCAGGCTTCCCTGTCCTTCACCATCTCCCAGAGCCTGTTCAAACTAATGTCCATTGAGTCAGTGATGTGATCCAATGACAGAGGACAAGATGGTTGGATGGCATCATCCATATAGATACAAAATAAAGGAAAAGAAATAATATATATTTTTTTTGTGATGAGAACTCTTAGGTTTTACTCACTTAACTTTAAAATACAAGATCAGATCAGATCAGTCACTCAGTCATGTCTGACTCTTTGCGACCCCATGAATCACATCACGCCAGGCCTCCCTGTCCATCACCAACTCCAGGAGTTCACTGAGACTCATGTCCATCAAGTCAGTGATGCCATCCAGCCATCTCATCCTCTGTCGTCCCCTTCTCCTCTTGCCCTCAATCCCTCCCAGCATCAGAGTCTTTTCCAATGAGTCAACTCTTCGCATCAGGTGGCCAAAGTACTGGAGTTTCAGCTTTAGCATCATTCCCTCCAAAGAAATCCCAGGGCTGATCTCCTTCAGAATGGACTGGTTGGATGTCCTTGCAGTCCAAGGGACTCTCAAGAGTCTTCTCCAACACCACAGTTCAAAAGCGTCAATTCTTTGGCACTCAGCCTTCTTCACAGTCCAACTCTCACATCCATACATGACCACAGGAAAAACCATAGCCTTGACTAGACGAACCTTTGTTGGCAAAGTAATGTCTCTGTGTTTGAATATGCTATCTAGGTTGGTCATAACTTTCCTTCCAAGGAGTAAGCGTCTTTTAATTTCATGGCTGCAGTCACCATCTGCAGTGATTTTGGAGCCCCCAAAAATAAAGTCTGACACTGTTTTCACGGTTTCCCCATCTATTTCCCATGATGCGATGGGACTGGATGCCATGATCTTCATTTTCTGAATGTTGAGCTTTAAACCCACTTTTTCACTCTCCACTTTCACTTTCATCAAGAGGCTTTTTAGTTCCTCTTCAATTTCTGCCATAAGGGTGGTATCATCTGCATATCTGAGGTTATTGATATTTCACCCGGCAATCTTGATTCCAGCTTGTGTTTCTTCCAGTCCAGCGTTTCTCATGATGTACTCTGCATATAAGTTAAATAAACAGGGTGACAATATACAGCCTTGCATATTGCCTTGACATACTCCACTCCTTTTCCTATTTGGAACCAGTCTGTTGTTCCATGTCCAGTTCTAACTGTTGCTTCCTGACCTGCATACAAATTTCTCAAGAGGCAGTGTTAATTATATTAATAATGTTGTATATTAAAACTTTATAACTGGAAGTTTGTACCTTTTGACCACCTTTATCCAACTCCTTCACTCACTCTCTAACTCTCGTAAATACAAATGCTATCCCTTTTTATATGTAAATTAATTCAGTCACTACAGAAAACAGTACATATATTCCTCAAAATATTAAAAATAGAACTATCATATGATCCAGCAGTTCCACTTCTGAGTATTTACCCAAAGAAAATAAAAACACTAAATTCTACAGGATATAGCACAATGAAATATTACTCAGCTATAAAAAGAGTGAATTCTTACCATTTCAACAGGGTGACAACAGGGATGGACCTAGAGGGTATTATGCTAGGTGAAATAAGTCAGCTTGAGAAAGACAAATATTGTACGATTTCAACTATACTTTGAGTCTGAAAAACAAACAAATGAACAGGCATAAGAAAATAGAAACAATCATAGATACAGAGAACTAGCAAGAACCTACCAGAGTGGGGGATTTAAGAAATATGCAAGAAATATTAAAAAGTACAAACTTCCAGTTTAAAAATAAATTACTCACAAGTCTGAAATGGAAAATGTGAAGCATATAGTCAGTAATATGTAATATCTTTATATGTTATAGTCAGTAATATGTAATATGTTTATATGTTGTTAGAAGAGATAACTACTATGGTGATTTTTAATATCTTTCATAAATGTTTTATAGTTTTCAGAGTAAAAAAATTTTTTTTACTTCCTTGTTTAAATTTTTCCCTAAGCATTAACTATGATTCTAGCTGTGGAATTGTCATATATGACCTTTATCATGTTTATGTATATTGCTTCTCCACCCACTTTATTGAAAGTAAAATTTCTGTTTTTTAAATTTATCATTTAAACTACAATATTTAATTAACTTATTTATTAAATTTCCTATTTAAGAAGATGTCTTAAAATAAAACTTATTGGAGTGTGGCTGATTTACATTTTTGTGTTAGTTTCTGATGTTCAGCACAGTGAGTCAGTTATACATATACATGCGTGTGCATGCTCAGTCACTCTGTTGTGTCTAAATCTTTGTGACCTGATGGTCTTTAACCTGTAAGCCTCCTCTGTCCCTGGGATTATTCTGCCAAGAATATTGGAGTGGGTTTTCATTTCCTCCTCCAGGGGATCTTCCTGACCCAAGGATTGAGCCCATGTCTCCTGTGGGTCTTGCATCGGCAATCAGACTCATTACCATTGAGAAATCTTGGAAGCCTTATGTATATATATGCCATATATAAATCTCCAAATATATCTCCAATCTTTTCAGATTCTTTTCCCGTATAGTCATTGGGTGTCTCAGGTGGTGCTAGTGGTAAACAACCCACCTGCCAATGCAGGAAACATAAGAGATGTGAGTTCAATACCTGGATCAGGAAGATCCCCTGGCGAAGGGCATGGCAACCCACTCCAGTATTCTTGCCTGGAGAATGCCATGGGCATAGGAGCCTGGTGAGCTATGGTCCATAGGGTCACAAAGAGTTGCACATGACTGAAGCAACTTAACACATCCACATAGTCATTTCAGAGTACTGAGAGGCGTTCCCTGTGCTATACAGTACATCCTTATTAGATACCTATTTTATATACAGTAGTGTGTATGTGTCAATCCTAATCTTTTAATTTATCCCTCCCCAATCTGTTTCCCTCCTAGCAACCAAAATTTGTTTTCTACATTTGTGACCCTATTTCTGTTTTGAAAATAAGTTCATTGAAATCATTTTTTTTGATTCCACGTATAAGCAATACCATATGATATCAGTCTTTCTCTGATCTACTTCACTGATTTACATATACTTCATTCAGTATGATACTTTCTAGGTCCATTCATGTTGCTGTAAATGGCATTATGGCTGAGTAATATTTCAAGGATTATTTCTGGCTGCTGCTTTACATAAAGTAGATATACAATTTTCTGATATATATAAATGTATTCATTAAAGTACTATTCTTACATTAATGGTTTTATTTTTATCTATTAAAAAAATTATCATTATTAAAACTCCATGGTATTTAACTCACATTTTTAAGCATCATGTAATGAGCATAATAAATTCATCTTAAATTTTGTCCAAACTAAGCTATTTGCTACTAAGTAGTCAGTAGGCCCTGTTTCTAGATCAAAATATGTATTTTTGAGAGAAATAACACATGTTAAAATTATGGGCATTAGTATTATGTCATTGGGTTCACTAATCAACCTATGGGTTTGAAAACATTATATGTGATTTTGTGTTAAATTTGAGAAACACTAATAAAATTAACTAGATTTAAATTAGGAAAATACAGCTTGAAAATTAGTAATGAAGAAAAATGTGTTCATTTCAAATGCATTATTCAAAAGCAGTTGCTTTTATGATATGAAGTTAACTTTGTAATTTAACTAATAAACCTCATAAAATTCAAATTTTACTTTTGTTAGTATGTTGTCACATAACTTTGAATATGGGACTCTTCAGTATCTGAAAATAGCAGTGACAACAGTAACATTTATATGAATTAAATACTTGACATACATCATCTTATTAAATCTTTATAACAAAAATATGAATTATGTGTTGTTATATTTTTAAGATATGCAGCTGAGTCTTATAGAGATTAGATATTCATTCACTTAAGGTTAGAAACTTTGTAAGTAGCAAAACTAAACTGCAAATTTAGCACAGACTTGTGTGAACTTAAAAGTTATTCTCTTGACTACTGTGCATCAACTGACAGCATTATGTGTAGATGTTGATCAGATAAGTTATCTGTTGTCACTATATACATATCAATATAAAACAAAGCTTGTGCTTTGCTAGTAGTTGTCAGAATCTTCTATTCTGGGTGTTATATAGTACTTTTGAAACCTGAGCAAGTTACATTAGATTGGTTCTTACAAACAAAAATATAAAAAGAGATATAATATATTCAATGGGATTTAGTCTAATATTCTCTCTTTTAAACAGTTTTGAGATGCTACAATAGCATTTTTTACTATAATGTTCATGGTTTTACTTTTACTGTCACTTTTTATTCAGAGAAGTTATTGAAAATTTTAATAACATCTTAGCCTGAGACTTTAACTAAGCTAAAATATAGTTATTTTCTAAGGATCTTTTTCTTAGAGGTTTTTATTAGAGAATTTTTCTTGAAGTTTCAGATGGTCATTTTAGATGGTTTATGCTGGAATGTGAAGTCAAGTGGGCCTTAGAAAGCATCACTACAGACAAAGCTAGTGGAGGTGATGAAATTCCAGTTGAGCTATTTCAAATCCTGAAAGATGATGCTGTGAAAATGCTGCCCTTAATATGCCAGCAAATTTGGAAAACTCAGCAGTGGCTACAGGACTGGAAAAGGTGTTTTAATTCCAGTGCCAAAGAAAGTAAGTGCCAAAAAAAGCTCAAACTACTGGACAATTGCACTCATCTCACATGCTAGTAAAGTAATGCTTAAAATTCTTTAAGCCAGGCTTCAAAAATACGTGAACCATGAACTTCCAGATGTTCAAGCTGGTTTTAGAAAAGGCAGAGGAACCAGAGATCAAATAACCAACATCCGCTGGATCATGGAAAAAGCAAGAGAATTCCAGGAAAACATCTATTTCTGCTTTATTGACTATGCCAAAGCCTTTGACTGTGTGGATCACAATCAGTTCAGTTCAGTTTCTCAGTCGTGTCTGACTCTTTGAGCTCCCATGAATTGCAGCACGCCAGGCCTCCCTGTCCATCACTAACTCCCGGAGTTCACCCAAACTCATGTCCATCAAGTTGGTGATGCCATCCAGCCACTTCATCCTCTGTCGTCCTCTTCTTCTCCTGCCCACAATCCCTCCGAGCATCAGAGTCTTTTCCAATGAGTCAACTATTCGCATCTTTGCATGAAATTTTCCCTTTGTATCTCTTATTTTCTTGAAGAGATTGCTAGTCTTTCCCATTGTGTTGTTTTCCTCTATTTCTTTGCATTGATCGCTGAGGAAGGCTTTCTTATCTCTTCTTGTTATTCTTTGGAACTCTGCATTCAGATGCTTATATCTTTCCTTTTCTTCTTTGCTTTTTGCTTCTCTTGTTTTCACAGCTATTTGTAAGGCCTCCCTAGACAACCATTTTGCTTTTTAAATTTCTTTTCCATGGGGATGGTCTTGAACCCTGTCTCCTGTACAATGTCACGAACCTCTGCCCATAGTTCATCAGGCACTCTATCTATCAGATCTAGGCCCTTAAATCTATTTCTCACTTCTACGCTATAATCATAAGAGATTTGATTTAAGTCATACCTGAGTGGTCTAGTGGTTTTCCCTACTTTCTTCAATTTAAGTCTGAATTTGGCAATAAGGAGCTCATGATTTGAGCCAGAGTCAGCTCCCTGTCTTGCTTTTGCTGGTTGTATAGAGCTTCTCCATCTTTGGCTGCAAAGAATATAATCAATCTGATTTTGGTCTTAACCATCTGGTGATGTCCATGTGTAGAGTCTTCTCTTGTGTTGTTGGAAGAGGGTGTTTGCTCTGACCAGTGCGTTCTCTTGGCAAAACTCTATTAGCCTTTGCCCTGCTTCATTCTGTATTCCAAGGCCAAATTTGCCTGTTACTCCAGGTGTTTCTTGACTTCCTACTTTTGCATTCCAGTCCCCTATAACGAAAAGGACATCTTTTTTGGGTGTTAGTTCTAAAAGGTCTTGTAGGTCTTCATAGAACTATTCAACTTCAGCTTCTTCAGCATAACTGGTTGGGGCATAGACTTGGATTACTGTGATATTGAATGGCTTGCCTTGGAAATGAACAGAGATCATTCTGTCATTTTTGAGATTGCATCCAAGTACTGCATTTCGGACTCTTGTTGACCATGATGGCTACTCCATTTCTTCTGAGGGATTCCTGCCTGCAGTAGTAGATATTATGGTCATCTGAGTTTAATTCACCATTTCAGTCCATTTCAGTTCGCTGATTCCTAGAATGTTGACATTCACTCTTGCCATCTCTTGTTTGACCGCTTCCAATTTTCCTTGATTCATGGACCTGACACTCCAGATTCCTATGCAATATTGGTCTTTACAGCATCGGACAGAAATGATATGGACCTAAATGAAGCAGAAGATATTAAGAAGAGGTGTCAAGAATACACAGAAGAACTGTACAAAAAATATCTTCACGATCCAGATAATCACGATGGTGTGATCACTGACGTAGAGTCAGACATTCTGGAATGTGAAGTCAAGTGGGCTTTAGAAAGCATCACTAGGAACAAAGCTAGTGGAGGTGATGGAATTCCAGTTGAGCTATAAAATCCTGAAAGATGATGCTGTGAAAGTGCTGCACTCAATATGTCAGCAAATTTGAAAAACTCAGCAGTGGCCACAGGACTGGAAAAGGTCAGTTTTCATTCCAATCCCAAAGAAAGGCAATGCCAAAGAATGCTCCAACTATGGCACAATTGTACTAATCTCACATGCTAGTAAAGTAATGCTCAAAATTCTCCAAGCCAGGCTTCAGCAATATGTGAACCATGAACTTCCTGATGTTCAAGCTGGCTTTAGAAAGGGCAGAAGAACCACAGATCAAATTGCCAACATCCACTGGATCATGCCAAAGGCAAGAGAGTTCCAGAAAAACATATATTTCTGCTTTATTGACTATGCCAAAGCCTTTGACTGTGTGGATCACAATAAACTATGGAAAATTCAGAAAGAGATGGGAATACCAGGCCACCTGACCTCTATCTTGAGAAATCTGTATGCACGTCAGGAAGCAACGGTTAGAACTGGACATATAACATACTGGTTCCAAATAGGAAAAGTAGTCCGTCAAGGCTGTATGTTGTCACCCTGCTTATTTAACTTATATGCAGAATTCATCATGAGAAATGCTGGGCTGGAAGAAACACAAGCTGGAATCAAGATTGCCAGGAGAAATATCAATAACCTCAGATATGCAGTTGACACCTCCCTTATGGCAGAAAGTGAAGAGAAACTAAAAAGCCTCTTGATGAAAGTAAAAGTGGAGAGTGGAAAAGTGGGCTTAAAGCTCAACATTCATGAAACGAAGATCATGGCATCTGGTCCCATCACTTCATGGGAAAGAGATGGGGAAACAGTAGAAACAGTGTCAGACTTTATTTTTTTTGGATTCCAAAATCATTGCAGATGGTGACTGCAGCCATGAAATTAAAAGACGCTTACTCCTTGGAAGGAAAGTTATGACCAACCTAGATAGCATATTCAAAAGCAGAGACATTACTTTGCCAACAAAGTTCTGTCTAGTCAAGGCTATGGTTTTTCCTGTGGTCATGTATGGATGTGAGAGTTGGACTGTGAAGAAAGCTGAGCGCCAAGAATTGATACTTTGGAACTGTGGTGTTGGAGAAGACTCTTGAGAGTCCCTTGGACTGCAAGGAGATCCAACCAGTCCATTCTGAAGGAGGTCAGCCCTGGGATTTCTTTGGAGGGAATGATTCTAAAGCTGAAACTCCAGTACTTTGGCCACGTCATGTGAAGAGTTGACTCACTGGAAAAGACTCAGATGCTGGGAGAGATTGGGGTCAGAAGGAGAAGGGTACGACAGAGGATGAGATGGCTCGATGGCATCTCTGACTTGATGGACGTGAATCTGAGTGAACTCCGGGAGTTGGTGATGGACAGGGAGGCCTGATGTGCTGCGATTCATTGGGTCGGGAAAAGTCGTGTCCGACTGAGCGACTGAACTGAACTAAACTGAACTCTTCTCATGAGGTGGCCAAATTATTGGAGTTTCCTATTTAACTGTGGAATATCTGAAAGAGATGGGACTACCAGACCACCAGACCTGTCTCTTGAGAACCCTATATGCAGGTCAGGAAGCAACAGTTAGAACTGGACATAGAACAGACTGGTTCCAAATAGGAAAAGGAGTATGTCAAGGCTGTATATTGTCACTCTGTTTATTTAACTTATATGCAGAGTACATGTGAGAAACACTGGGCTGCAAGAAGCACAAGCTTGGATCAAGATGGCCAGGAGAAATATTAATAACCTCAGATATGCAGATGACACCACCCTTATGGCAGAAAGTGAAGAGGAACTCAAAAGCCTCTTGATGAAAGTGAAAGTGGAGAGTGGAAAAGTTGGCTTAAAGCTCAGCATTCAGAAAACGAAGATCATGGCATCTGGTCCCATCAATTCATGGGAAATAGATGGGAAAACAGTGAAAAGAGTGTCAGACTTAATTTTTTTGGGCTCCAAAATTACTGCAGATGGTGATTGCATCCATGAAATTAAAAGACCCTGTCTCCTTGGAACGAAAGTTATGACCATCCTAGATAACATATTCAAAAGCAGAGACATTACCTTGCCAACAAAGTTCCATCTAGTCAAGGCTATGGTTTTTCCTGTGGTCATTTATGGATGTGAGAGTTGGGTGAAAGCTGAGCTCAGCAGAATTGATGCTTTTGAACTGTGGTGTTGGGGAGGACTCTTCAGAGTCCCTTGGGTGCGATTAATGGGGTCCCAAGGAGTCAGACACAACTGAGGGAATGAACTGCACTGATGCTGCGGCTGCTGCTATCTCGTTTCAGTATTGTCCGACTCTGTGCGAATCCATAGACGGCAGCCCACCAGGCTCCTCTGTCCCTTGGATTCTCCTGGCAAGAACACTGGATTGGGTTGCCATTTCCTTCTCCAAGATGGTTCATAGTTAAATTAATTTTTAATCAGTGTCAGTCACCTTCCAATAACACAGTTAATCTCCAAAACACAAAGCATTAGGGCTTGCAAAACAACAAACATTTTATTATTGATTACTTGATATAGTTTGAAAATTGTTACACACAATATCCTTTCTCATGTGTGTGGTGACACATTTCTCTTCTTTTGAATTATATTTTACTTTCCCCCTGTGATTCATGGCAACCCACCCCAGTATTCCTGCCTGGAGAATCTCATGGGCAAAGGAGCCTGGCCGGCTACAGTCTGTGGGATCGCAAAGAGTTGGACAAGACTGAGCGACTGACACTGTGATTAATAGTCGTGGCTGGGATAATGTTTTCCAGTCAATAAAATCCTGAAACACTGGTATTTTAGCTATTTCTGCCTTATTTAATAATGTGCTTAGCTTATTCTTTTGTACCTTATACATTTAACTACAAATGTTTCAATATTCTTAAATTATTTGAGCAAACTTTACTCTTTCAATTAAAGTGAAATAACTCTTTTACTTGAAGTCTCAAAATCCTTTCTCTAACTTTAATTTTCTGATATTACTAAGCCAACAATTGGGGCATTTTCTCATTCTCAAGTGCTACTTTCTCACCAATTTTCTAACACCTTATTCAACAATCTGTCCTCACTTTAAATTTATACCAGTTCTTATCCTTTGTAAACTTAGGCACTGCTCTAAAATTTTTCAAAGATTTTTATTTTCAGAAATATTGTTCAAGACACTGATTTCACTCTACACACTTTTCTATCACTATTTAATAAAACTGGATAAACAGATGGAAGTCATAAGCAAACTTGCAGGCAGTAACAACTCAACTGTTAAGCTTATAACTTAAGAAACATGTGCCCCAATCCCTGATCCAGTTTTCATTCTTTAATCTTTAGATGTCTTTATATTTCCTTTGTCATTATTCTGTTCTCTCATCAAATAACTATTTTTCTCAATAACTATCTTCTCTAAACATTCTCCTTAACAAGATACATTCAATAATCTTTTCTTTGATTAAACTAATACTAGTATTTTAATGATTACATCATACTGACAATTCCAAATTTGATATAAACTTAAAAACCTACTTTCTTTTCTACATTGTAAGTTTTGAAGAAAAAGGTTCACTTTTTTCTGAGGAAATATTGCTTAAATGTTTCTTTAAGCATTGAAGAAAAAGGTCACCTTGCAATGTGGACTATATTAAAAACAAACACGAAAATATCCCTCTAATTAATTCACAGTGCTTCTCCTAGGATTTGATTAATCACTTTATTCAAATCAAATTAATTTTGTTCTCATCAGAGAGAGAATTCCAAATATTTATTACCTTTCCAGAGAGGAATAGGGTGAGGTTTCTAAATAATAAAATGACTTTGCTTAAATTCTGAATCCCAGATAAACTATATATATATATGTGTGTGTGTATATATATATATATATATATATGTGTGTGTGTGTGTGTGTGTATTTATATATAGGTATAAGCATATTCCATATGTTACATAAGCATACTTAACTTTATATATAAATAATATATTTATAATGCAAATATATATGTGTTTGTATGTATATATTTGTTATTCATATAAGATTCAATTTAACTATGGATCCTGTATTTTCCTTTGCTATATTTGGCAACACTAAGCAGGAAGAACTCCAACTTTTATATCAGAAAATGAGCTCATCGCCTATTATGAAGATCAACATAGCCCCTTTGATGTCTTTATTGTTCTTGCCTTCATCTTCAAATATTCTCTAAAAGGCAAAGCTTGCTATTTATTCTTGGAGTAAGGATCACCCTCCCATACATACATATTTTTAGATCTTTTCATGATATTTGGAAATATATGGAAACTTGGAAATTTTTCCTTTCCACAAATTTGTGTGTGTGTTTGTTTTGTTTTTCTCCTGAATTTACTATAATATTTGTATTTTGTTTGCATTTTGTATTCTGGATAAAAACCATGTTTTTGATTTGGTTTTAATTTTTACACCAAAGAATTGCTGAAGGAAGCCTGATTTCAAATTATCTATGTTTATATAATCTATGAGCTTATATACAATGCAAAAATTACATTTAGACAAGTTTTGAAATTCTCCAGTTTATTTTTTTTTAATTTTATTTTATTTTTAAATTTTACAATATTGTATTGGTTTTGTCAAATGAATCCACCACAGGTATACATGTGTTCCCCATCCTGAACCCTCCTCCCTCCTCCCTCCTCATACCATCCCTCTGGGTCGTCCCAGTGCACCAGCCCAAGCATCCAGTATCATACACTGAACCTGGACTGGCGACTCATTTCATATATGATATTATACATGTTTCAATGCCATTCTCCCAAATCATCCCACCCTCTCCCTCTCCCACAGAGTCCAAAAGACTGTTTTATACATCAGTGTCTCTTTTTCTGTCTCGTATACAGGGCTATTGTTACCATCTTTCTAAATTCCATATATATGTGTTAGTATACTGTATTGGTGTTTTTCTTTCTCCAGTTTAAAAACACGAATATTTAAAAACACTTTGAAAAAAAATAAAAACACTTTGTTTACTTTTAATTAATTACATATCAAATTATAGCTGTCCAAATTAATATTTAGAATAAAATATTACCATACACCCATAAGTCTATGTAAAATAATTAAAAATAAATGCTTGTGCTATGAGTTATAGGTCACCTTTGGTTGCAAACTATTTCAAACCTGAAACCACTAAAAGTGGTTTCTTGGGAGGAAAAGTACATTTTAGCAACTTAGAACCTGAGTTAAAAATAAAACTAGACTTTGTTGTTAGCTTTATAAGGAAAATATTTCATAAAAATATTATTATATAAATAAAGCAAATTTGATTCCTATTTCCTTCTCTCTTAGATTGCATAGTTTGCTATATGATTGGATGCTAACTTGGAATAGTTAGTGGATATGGAGATATAAATCTTATGTAACATATGGTTTACATTTTCTGTCAGGTCTTCTCAGCCCATTACACTTTTTTAGACTCACCTCTGTATCCAGCTCATTCTAACTTTATAACTTAATCTCTTAAGCATTTTGGCCCATAATAAAAAATATATCATCAGTTCAGTTCAGTTCAGTCGTTCAGTTGTGTCCAACTCTTTGCGACCCCATGAACTGCAGCACACCAGGCCTCCCTGTCCATCACCAACTCCCGGAGTTCACTCAGACTCACCTCCATCGAGTCAGTGATGCCATCCAGCCATCTCATCCTCTGTCATCCCCTTCTCCTCCTGCCCCCAATCCCTTCCAGCATCAGAGTCTTTTCCAGTGAGTCAACTCTTTGCATGAGGTGGCCAAAGTACTGGAGTTTCAGCTTTACATCATTCCTTCCAAAGAACACCCAGGACTGATCTCCTTTAGAACGGACTGGTTGGATCTCCTTGCATGCATCAAAGCTATTAAATATAAACATATACATACACAGACAATTGGAACAAGTTTTGTCTAATAATTATTCTTACCATACTCATGCATTTTGAAACTCATCTAAACTTTATTTTATGAATTTGTCATTCTTTGCAGCTTGCCATTGCAAATAGAATATTGAGTCTCTAGAGAAGATATGTCTAACTCTCCAGACACCTAAATGCATCTTGTTTCTCAAAGACTGCACTTCCTAATATTTGCTTTAGATAATGTCCAAATAATAAAAGGAAGGCTTTTTAACATCTCTGTTGTTAAATAAGACTCCTCTAAAGCAAATTCTCTGCTAAAACTTAATTACTAACAGTTCCCTGGGAGAAAGATCCCCAGGAGAAGGGAAAAGCTACCCATTCTAGTATTCTGGACTGGAGAATTCCATGGACTGTATAGTCCATGGGATTGCAAATAGTCGGACATACCTGAATACCTTTCACTTTTTACCTGGGAGAAATATTACTCAGTATATAAGCAATACTCCCTTGTTACTGACATCACAAAAGGCAAAAGCTTGATGGGTCCCTAAAACCCATAATAATGACTGCTATATTTTACATGCTCAATAATTTTGATTTTATAAATTTTCTTGCTTAATTTGACTTCTTTTACACTGGTCTGAAACTGTGGCAGGTGAATGTCAGCTATGGCAAGGAAATATCCCAAAGGAAGAATGAAGTCTGATAGAAATTTTTAAGTATTTTGGAGGGATGCCTTGGAATAGGAACTATGATCACTTGTGATATCACAGATTGATGCTATGAAATATTACATAATTAAAGTATAATGGAAATGAAAGATGTAGAGGCCAAACTCCATAGCTAAGCAAGAAAATCAAAGCTAAATATATAAACACTTACAAACAGGATGGTATTCCAGAATTTTGAAATGAATTTAAGATACAAGGGGTGAATGTCAACAGTTATAAATGCATAACCCAATAAATTTTGAGAATTTGAGACCTCTAGAGGTGATGATCTTATGTGTGCTGAAAATACTAGGCAGGTTATTACTGAAAATGTTAGTATGACAGGATCAGATATTTTGGTGCAAGGCAAAGTCATTATTTCAGTGTCCCTAAAATATTACATTAGCAGTTACCTACTTATGCTTATGAGCATGATGAATTCTTCTAATAAAACATTCAAATAATAGACCATGTTTATCGTGGGTAGAAGTCAAAAATTGGCAAACTTCTGCCACTTCTTTGACAAAGTTTTGAAAAATAAAAAAAAAGTAATAATAAAAAGAAAAAGAAAACACTGTGAATAATTTTATTGTCTTATTGTCAATAGATACAAATTAATAGCGCAATAATCACACATTAAAAATAAAAGTAAAAATCATATTTCTGTACATTCATGTGTATAAATAAAGGGAAATACAAATAATAAAAAGAAAAGGATGAATAACATGTTGAAAGTGTAGAATTGTACAAGAATTATTTGGAAGCAGAGGTTAAATTATAATTTTGAAAAGCAGTATTTTGACAAACTTATGATGTGGAGATAAAATTTAAATGTCAATGCATCACATTAAACAAAGTTATTTCTTAGTTAAAATGCTTAAACTTTTGTTAAATTTATTAAATTTTACATATATTTACTGTATTTATTAATATTGTCCTATAGAAAGTATTAATATGAGCCAGTTTAAGTATTTTTAAATAACTTTTTTCTTAAAAAAGTTAGTTATAATTTTTTTGTCTAAAAGAGACATTGATATTATATACTTGAAAACTAAGCAGGGAAACAGCAATAACAAAATCCTTAATAGATGTAATTTCATCATCTTGCTGATGCTGTTTGTATTTCCTTAGACCATCTTCTCTTCTCTTTTTTGATTTGTGGAATCACTTTTTACTTCTGCATTAATCACAACTACTTGTCTTCTCTCTCTAACATACAATAGTTTCCTGAATGGTTACTTCTTCACTGTCAACTGAAAATAGAAAAATACTAGAAATTAACATATTGTGTCTAAATGTCACACTTTGATATAATCCAAAAAGCAAAACAACCTAGTTGTTATATGATTATATTAATAGAAGCAGAAGAGGCACTTGACAATTAACCAACATCCATTGATGATAAAACTTCTAGAAAAATGAAAACAAGAGGAATTTCCTTAGCTGGATAAATTGCATCTATAAAATATCTACAGCTAACAGCATACTTATTGCTGAGAAACTCGATGCTTTCACTCCAATACCAGGAATGAGATAAGGATATCCCTCTTACCAAATTCATTTAATGTAGATGTAAAAGCAAATGCAATAAGACAGAAAAGAAAATGAAAAGCATAAAGATTAGGAAGAAAGATATATAACTATATTTGTTTGCAGATGATATGATTGTTTATCTAGAAAATGACAAATAATAAGGAAAAACCAACCAAACAAAAACTTCTGGAAGTAGTAAGTGGTAATAGAAAGTTGCAGGACATAAAGTTAATACAACAAAAGTCATTTTCTTTTTTATGTACCAGCAATGAAAAAGTGGGATTTGAAAGAAAAAAAAAATACCATTTACATGAGCACTTGACCCCCTCTCGAAGTAACTTACATACTTCTTGTGAAATATATTGTATAATTGCAAGGAAAATAAACCATATCAGGTGTATGGATTGGGACAAATAGACAGGCAGCAGAGAGAAAACTGAAGTTTGTATGGTGTGCAGGAGAAACATGGAAGCCTGTTTGAGTGGTCCAGGAAAGTAACGGTGAAAGAGAAAAAGCTGAAGAAAAAGTATTTCCTCAGGAGCAAGATTGCCATACCTGACAAATAAAAATACAAAATACCTTATCAATTTGAATTTTAGACCAATAGCAATTCGGTGGGGGGCGGGGGGCGGGGGCAGATATAAGTGTATATACAATTTTGGGGATATATTAATATTCAAATGTATGCAATATTTAACTGAAATTCAAATCAAACGAAATTTAGCTGGCATTCCTACTCAGGAGGGAAGCCCCTTATTTTCACTATTTACATGTTTTTGTGTTTGTTTTTAAATCTGGTAAATGTCTTTAGAAGCTCAGAGAGTATGAAAGCCTCAAAAACTGGTCATTAAATGTAGAAAATTGCTCCATCTACAAAGTAAGACTGCATCTACATAGTACAGACTACAAACTGACAAAGGTGTGAGGTATCTAACTTGCTTCACTGGTCTTGATTCCGATCTGTGACTGCTGTGTGCGTGTGTGTTAAGTCACTTCAGTCATGCCTGACTCTTTGCAACCCTGTGGACTGTAGCCCATCAGGCTTTTCTGTCCATGGAATTCTCCAGACAAGAATACTGGAGTGGGTTGTCATGACCTCTTACAGGGAATCTTTCTGACCCAGGGATTGAACCTGCATCTCTCGTGACTCCTGTATTGCAGGTAGATTCTTTACTGCTGACCCACCGAGGAAGCCCTCTGTGACTGCTATGAAAGTGAAAGTCAGCCCTTTCCAACTCTTTGAGACCCCATAGATTATACAGACCATGGAATTCTCCAGGCCAGAATACTGGAGAGGGTAGCCTTTCCCTTCTCCAGGGAATCTTCCCAACCCAGGGATCGAACCCAGATCTCCCTCATTGCAGGTGGATTCTTTACCAACTGAGTTATCATGTGACTGCTAGAGCTCTTTAATACTAGGACAAGAGAGAAGGTACAGGCAATTCTCACTTCCTCAATTTTTAAATGATAACTACAACTAGATCTCCCAGCATAAAGAGCAGGAAGCCATTTTAAAATATGGATGAAAATAGTTTTGATAAAACAAACTGCAATATTACAGTTATTAATAAACCAAAAGAAATTAGTTTGTTCTGAGAAACCCTGTCATTCAATCATATTGAATGTTATGCATCACAGTACTGAAAGTATTAGCCAAATATGGTATTGCATTCCCCTCCTATGTAAAAACAAATCAAGAGGTATGCTGTGTGTGATAATGTTTAACACTATGAAAACAAAATGAAAAGACTGTGAGATGTATGCTAGAAGATAGATTGGCTATCTCAGAGAGAAAAGGATAATGACAGTATGGGATTTATTAACTGTCTTTTTACATATTTTTGACTCATTTTATTTTTAATTATGCCCACATATTCCTTTTTGGAGAATAAAGTGGCAACACCCTCCAGTATTCTTGCCTGGAGAATTCCATGGAGAGAGGAGCCTGGTAGACTACAGTCCATGGATTGGAAGAGTCGGAAATGACTTAGCGACTAAACCACCACCACTACATATTGCTTTTATGGGTTGCCCATGTGGTGCTAGCAGTGAAGCACTCACCTGCCAATGCAGGAGGATACACAGGTTCAATCCTATGTCAGGAAGATCCCCTGCAGAAGGAAATGACAACACAGTCCAGTATTTTTACGTTGAAAACCCCATAGACAGAGGAGCCTAGTGGGCTACAATCCATGGGGTCATAAAGAGTCAGACATGACTGAAATTATTTAGAATGCACATTTTTTTTTATAATTTAAGAAAAAAATGAAATTCCTTCTGAAAATCCAATTCAAAAGTAAGTGCTGTATATATGTGTACATGAAATAAAAATGGTTTATAACTTTGCTTTTCCATACAGTATTATAATGTGAAAGAGAATTTTAAACTCCAAATTGACTGTGTCCATTTTCATAAGATGTCAAAGAAATCTGGGAATAAAAAAAATTACGTGATGCCCAGGCATAGTGTTACTATAAGAAAAGGAAATTACCAAATAACGTAATTCTATTTTTGAATGGGGAACACTGTTCTCAATGTTCTTCCATTAGAATAATATCAAGATACAGGGGTAGATTAAAAGTTAATTAGATAAGGGAATCAGACAGCCTTGCAACAATTAACTCAAATATCAGTATATATAGTCTAAAGACAATAGAGAAATAAAACTTTTAAAATACTTCACATTTAAATCAAGTTATTCTTGGTTTTTATTTTTTCTTTATTTCACATCTATCATTTTATAACTCAGTAGTCTAATTCTACCAGTTAATAATTAAACCTCAGAATGATGATGCCCAAGTGAAAAAGTGTGACAATTAAAGTATCTTTGAGTTGGCTTTTAAATAATGGAAGGGAAGAGATAAAGAAAGAAAGAAGGAGGGAAGGAAAATAAGATAATACAGAATAAAAATAGAAATTTTACTAGGCATAAAGGAAAAGAATGTTTTCTGGTCATTGTATCTTATTTTGCATAAAGACTATATTGGATGGTCAAATAACATTCAGAAATATGTTTCATTAGCAAGTAACAAGTCATGAAGAATAATTATTCTGAACTTTTAATATAATTGCTTCCTTTTTTTCTCTCCCAAAGAATTAGAATCCTAACCATTTTGTCAGACTATGCTGTTTCTTAGACAGTGCTGTAGATACACTGACAAATCCTAATTCTTTAAAATCTTCTTTGAAACTCCTATTGAAAAGTATCATCCTTCCATTAATCTAGCATTGCTTCAGAAAGCAAGGTTATAACAAAATCTATTAGGCAAGCACTTTCTTTAGTTACATTGCAGATGATAAAATCAGGTCGCTCTAATTGGATTCAGGTTTTCAAAAGACTCCACGGGAAACATATACAAACCATTTCTTAAAGTGATTTTCTATACATTACCATTGCCACTCACTATGTGCTAAATGTTATTATTTTCAACATTAAAGAGTGACTTTCCACTGACATTGTCCCCAGTTTTTCACTTGAAATGTCTTTCTGTAGTCCTTGTTCAAGAATAGATACTCCAATAAGTATCTATTGGCTACTCCAATAAGTATCTAAGATGAGTAATATGCCCATTCGTGTACTTCAATGACAACTTCTCCATACTTAGCAATAAAAATTGACATAGATTGACATAGATTCATCGACATAGATTGACATCGATTCAAGATTCATTGACTCATACACTTTTGATTTCTCCAAATTTCTGAATGTGCATTTTCTTCCACAAGAGATAAACTGAAAATTTAAAATAAGTGAACTGGAAGACTATGTCCTTTATCATTGTTTTCCTCACAACTGTTTCACACATGCATCACATATTAGCTCTTTCCATATTTCTGAGCTTATATGACAATGATAGCATCCATCTGTTTACACCTAAGTTCAAGGTTTTTGCTTTTATTGAATTGAAGACAATGGCTTATTCTTTAATTTCTACTGAAGTAACTGAGACTAGTCAATACGTAGCTGAAATAATCTCCCAAGAACTTTTCCTGAAGGTTATCATTGGTTGGACATGGTTGCAACAGAAAGTCTTCTTAAATCTCACAAGCTTTTTGTATTCAATTTTGCAATGCATTCAGCAAAAAGTATAGAAGTGTCTGTTTAATCAACTCACTTAGATACCTATCTTCATGAAGTTTATAAATGTACACCAAGATTGAACAATGGACCAATATCAGTTGCTCCAGATGAACTTCTTGGGGATAAATCTAAATTTCATATATAGGTCTTAATTCACACTGAGCAGTTACAACATGCAAGAGGCTCAGAAGTCAGAGTAAGACAGAAATGTTCTTCAATAGTTCAAAGAATTGTAACCAGATGTATATTCAACATATTAATGGTTTTGCTTCCAAGTTTAACTTTTCCTGCAACTGTAATTAATTCTACTAGTTTTCCCAATCTCCCATTGATGTACTTGCCATCTAGAGATGCCACATACAGTGAAAGTGTTAGCTCTGAGCATAATAAGTGAGTAGAAATTGTGCAGAACTTAATTTCCTCATTTATTATATAAATGTCCTTTTAAAATAAAGAAATTACCTTCAGTATTCAAGTCATGGTGCTTCCCTGACAGCTCTGTTGGTAAGGAATCCACCTGCAATGCAGCTGACCCTGGTTCAATTCCTGGGGTAGGAAGATAGTCTGGAGAAAGGATAGATTACCCAGTACAGTATTCTTGGGCTTCCCCTGTGGCTCAGCTGGTAAAGAATACACCTGCAATGTGGGAGACCTGGGTTTGATCCCTAGATTGGGAAGAGTCAATTCATATATTAAACTGCCATATGACCCAGCAATCCCACTGCTGGGCATACACACTGAGGAAACCAGAATTGAAAGAGACACGTGTACCCCAATGTTCATCGCAGCACTGTTTATAATAGCCAGGACATGGAAGCAACCTAGATGTCCATCAGCAGATGAATGGATATGAAATCTGTGGTACATATACACAATGGAGTATTACTGAGCCATTAAAAATTATATATTTGAATCAGTTCTAATGAGGTAGATGAAACTGGAGCCTATTATACAGAGTGAAGTAAGCCAGAAAGAAAAACACCAAATACAGTATACTAATGCATATATATGGAATTTAGACAGATGGTAACAATAACCCTGTATGCGAGACAGCAAAAGAGACACAGGTGTATAGAACAGTCTTTTGGACTCTGTGGGAGAGGGCAAGGGTGGGATGATTTGGGAGAATGGCATTGAAACATGTATAATATCATATGTGAAATGAATCACCAGTCCAGGTTCTGTGTATGATACAGGGTGCTTGGGGCTGGTGCACTGGGATGACCAGAGGGATGTATGGGGAGGGGGTTTCAGGATGGGGAGCATGTGTACACCCAGATTCATGTTGATATATAGCAGGACCAATATAATATTGTAAAGTAATTAGCCTCCAATTAAAATAAATAAATTTTTTATTTAAAAAAAGAAAAAAAAAGCATGGAATATCTTAAAAAAAATAATGCAAAAAAAAAAAAAAAAGGAAAAATATGTTCAAATAGCTAGTGTTAGTAGTACACAATGTTATTTACCAGATATTTTTAAAACTGCCAACAGTCAATACATATTTATGAAGCTTAATTGCAATAAATATTTTCCTTTAACTACTAGTATTCTATAATAGCTTGAGACTATGATACGAATATATATTTCTAAAAGTTTTTATTTCTTTTTTGAGCAATAAATTTGTTATACATGTGTTTATTCATTCTTGACATAACTAAAAGATTAAACAAGCCACATGCTTCAATTTTGAACAGAATTTGGAGGGGGAAGCAATCACTGCTAGATAAAATTTCAAGATAATTATTAATAAACTCTGTTGTTCATCAGTATTATCTGAGTGTGACAATTTAGTACAAATATTATATTTGAGTGGGGCAAGATAGCCACTTTTTCAAAGGGTTCCCTTTTTAAAGATTTCTACATGTTAAGCTGTAGCTAGAGACTTATGCTTGAATTCTTTGTGAATGTTTAATGATCCATGGGGCGTCCCTTGTGGCTTAGCTGGTAAAGGATCTGCCTGCAATGTGGGAGACCAGGGTTCGATCCCTGGGTTGGGAAGATCCCCTGGAGAAGGTTTGACTACCCACTCCAGTATTCTGGCCTGGAGAATTTCATGGACTGTATAGTCCATGGTGTCACAAAGAATCAGACATGACTGAGCAACTTTCACTTAGAATGATCCATGATGCTGAATTAAATGTCAGGTAAGAAACTAACATATTCAAAGCAACTATCTTCTCTAGATGAGATCTCAGTTTATATGATTCTTATGAAAATCACTTCCAGGCTAAATCATAAAAGCACTTTTGAATGCTTTGCATGAATTTTCACTAATGTAGTACGTGTAAGTTGAAGAGAACATAATGTAGATTCATAATGTAGTGAAAACTTTGAAATTTCCATTTTGAGTCTGTGGTAACTGAAATTTGTTTTAGTTCATTTTGTACCATTTAACAAAACAGCTAAGGTTAGTTGAAAAATTCAGTGCAGTCACTGGAATTTCAAGGGAAGTGCTGAATCAAAATACACAGTACAATATAATGAATGACATGTTTCTGGAGTTTCTAATAATATTAATGTCATAAAAATACTGTACCCAAATGTGACACATATATAGAATGATGTTCACAACTCATTTTCAGTAATATAGTCTGACTTTGTTTCTAGTAGCACTGGTTAAATATGAAGAGGGGAAAAGAATCATATATAATGGACTATAATAAAAAAAGACTTAAATTTTTTGGGCATATTTTGGAGTTTTTGTAGTACTGTTGAGAATAATTGTTTTTTCTTAAAAAAAAAAAAAAAGTAAATCTCCAATACTACTTCATGAGAACAGTTAAGAAAAAAGAAACGTTCTAAAACTTGTGTCCATTTTTAAAATAATACTATTGTCTTAGGCAATACTTGATATTTTTTTGCTACTGATTTCTTATGTCTAAAATGGATATGGTGGTAATACATTTTTTTAAATAAATATGTTTAAAAGAGCATGGATAAATTGATCTTTACTGTTACATAGTAAACATTCAATGAGTGTTAGTTGCTTAATGTTAGTCAGCATTTTCTCTTAAAAGGAAACATTCAAGTACATTTTATACTGAGTAGTATTTTTTCCAAATGCATTCAGTGAGGCAAATTACACATTTCTGAAGATTTTTGCATTAGTAACTTTTACCTTAGCTTTAATTTGATTAAAAAAAAACTGAAGAATAATGTGAAATAAATATAATTTTATCTTATCTCAGTCTGTATATAGTACACAGTAGTACTATCTGTGTAAGTTGATTATTTAAAGTGAATCACTCTTGCACTACTTATTTCTATGTGAAAAACTCCTGTGTCTTCAGTGAATATCCAATAGACAAAGGTTGCACCAACAGATTACTTAAATAAAAATATTCTATTAAATGTGACCATTTAAATTTCTTCATCAGTGTTGTTCTGCATATAAATGAGAAAATAAAGAGTGGACATTTTGTAATCTGTTTATAAGCCTAAAACCAACATGTTTAGAAAGGTCTAAAATGTAATTTGTACAAAGAGCTTAATATTGAATGGGAAATATAGAGTGACTCAGTCAGTCAGTTCAGTTGCTCAATCATGTCCAACTCTGAACCCTAATGGATTACAACAAGCCAGGCTTCCCTGTCCATCACCAACTCATGGACCTTGCTCAAGTTCATGTCCATTGAGTTGCTGATGCCATTCAACCATCTCATCTTCTATTGTCCCCTTCTCCTCCTTCAGTCTTTATCAGCATCTGGATCTTTTCCAATGAGTCAGTTCTTTGCATCGGGTGGCCAAAGTATTGGAGTTTCAGCTTCAGCATCAGTCCTTTCAACGAATATTCAGGCCTGATTTGCTTTAGGATTGGCTGGTTGGAGCTCCTTGCAGTTCAAGGGACTCTCAACAATCTTCTCCAACACCACAGTTCAAAAACATCAATTCTTCAGGGTTCAGCTTTTCTTATGGTCCAACTCTCACATCCTTACATGACTACTGGAAAAACCATAGCTTTGACTAGATGGATCTTTGTCAGTAAAATAATTTCTCTGCTTTTTAATACACTGTCTGGGTTGGTCATAGCTTTTCTTCCAAGGAGCAAGTGCCCTTTAATTTCATGGCTGCAGTCATCATCTTCAATGATTTTGGAGACCCAAAAATAAAGTTTATCACTGTTTCCATTGTTTCCCTTCTATTTGCCATGGAATGATGCGACCAGATGCCATGGTCTTAGTTTTCTGAATGTGGAGTTTTAAGCCAGATTTTTCACCCTCCTCTTTCAATTTCATCAAGAGGCTATTTAGTTTCTCTTCACTTTCTGCCATAAGGGTGGTATCATCTGCATATCTGACGTGATTGATAGTACTCCCAGGAATCTTGACCCCAACTTGTGCTTCATCCAGCCCAGCAACTCACATGATGTAATCTGCATTATAAATAAGCAGGGTGATAATATACAGCCTTGATGTACTCCTTTCCTAATTTGGAATCAGTCTGTTGTTCCATATCCAGTTCTAACTGTTGCTTCTTGACCTACATACATATTTCTCAGGAGACACTTAAGGTGTTCTGGTATTCCCATCTCTTAAAGAATTACCCACAGTTAGTTGTGATCTACACAGTCAAAGGTTTTGGCATAGTCAATAAAGCAGAAGTAGATTTTTTTTTTCCCTGGAATTCTCTTGCTTTTTCTATGATCCAGCAGATGTTGGCAATTTGATCTCAGGTTCCTCTGCCTTTGCTAAACACAGCTTGAACGTCTGGAAGTACACGGTTCATGTATTGCTGAAGCCTGGCTTGAAGAATTTTGAACATTACTTTGCTAGCATGTGAGATGAGTGCAATTGTGCGGTACTTGGAACATTCTTTGTCATTGCCCTTCTTTGGGATTTGAATAAAAACTGATCTTTTCTAGTCCTGTGGCCACTGCTGAGTTTTCCAGATTTGCTTTTACATTCAGTGCAACACTTTAACAACATCATCTTTTAGGATGTTATATTGTTCAACTGGAATTCTATCACCTCCATTACCTTTATTTACAGTGATGCTTCCTAAGACCCATTTGATTTTCCATTCCAGGATGTCTGGCTCTAGGTGAGTGATCATACCATCGTGGTTATCTGGGTCATGAAGATCTTTTCTGTATAGTTCTTCTGTGGATTCTTGCCACCTCTCCTTAATACCTTCTGCTTTTGTTAGGCTCATAACATTTCTGTCCTTTATTGTACTCATCTTTGCATGAAATGTTCCCTTGTTGTCTCTGAATTTCTTGAAGACATCTCTAGTCTTTCCCATTCTATTGTTTTACTCTATCTCTTTGCATTGATCCCTGAGGAAGGCTTTCTTATCTCTCCTTGCTATTCTTTGGAACTCTACATTAAGATGGATATACCTTTCTTTTTCTCCTTTGCCTTTAGGTTCTCTTCTTTTCAAAGCTATTTATAAGGCCTCTTCAGACAACCATTTTGCCTGTTTGCATTTCATTTTGGGGGGGATGGTCTTGATCACTGCCTCCTGTACAATGTCATGAAGCTCCATCTGTAGTTCTTCAGGCTCTCTGTCTATCCTACATAACCCCTTGAATCTATTATCACTTCCACTCTAAAATTGTAAGGGATTTGATTTAGGTGATACCTGAATGGTCTCCACCATGACCCCCTCATCTTGGGTGGCCCCACAGGGCATAGATTAGTTTGAATTAGACAAGGCTGTGGTCCTAGTGTGATTAGACTGACTATAGTTTTCTGTGATTATGGTTTCAGTGTGTCTGCCCTCTGATGCCCTCTTGCAACACCTACCATCTTACTTGGGTTTCTCTTACTTTGGACATGGGGTATCTCTTCATGGCTGCTCCAGCAAAGCGCAGCTGCTACACCTTACCTTGGACGAGAGGTATCTCCTCACTGCTGCCCCTCCTGACGATGAACGTGGAGTAGCTCCTCTAGGCCCTCCTGCCCCCCCCCCCATAGCCACTTCTCCTTGGATGTGGGGTAGCTCCTTGCAGCCGCTGCCCCTGACGTTGGACCAAGGGTAGCTCCTCTCGGGCGCCACCCCTGAACTCCGAAGTGGGGTAGCTCCTCTTGGCTGCTCCTGCGCTGTTGCAGCCTGGCACTCTCGGCCACCGCCCCTGACCTTGGACGTGGGATAGCTTTTCTTGGCAACCGCCCCTCGGGCATGGGGTCCTCCCGACTTCCACCTCTGACCTCAGACATGGGGTAGCAACTCTTGGCCACGCTTGTGCACTGTCACAGCCGCCTGCGCTTGTGCAGCCACCCACATATGGAGAAAGGAATGCAAACCACTTCAGTACTCTTGCCTTGAGAACCCCATGAACAGTATGAAAAGGCAAAATGATAGGATACTGAAAGAGGAACTCCCCGGGTCAGTAGGTGCCCAATATGCTAAGGGAGATCAGTGGAGAAATAACTCCAGAAAGAGTGAAGGGATGGAGCCAAAGCAAAAACAATACCCAGTTGTGGATGTGACTGGTAATAGAAGCAAGGTCTGATGCTGTAAAGAGCAATATTCCATATAAACCTGGAATGTCAGGTCCATGAATCAAGGCAAATTGAAAGTGGTCAAACAGGAGATGGCATGAGTGAACGTTGACATTCTAGAAATCAATGAGCTAAAACGGACTGGAATGGGTGAATTTAACTCAGATGACCACTATATCTACTACTGTGGGCAGGAATCCCTTAGAAGAAATGGAGTACCCATCATGGTCAACAAAAGAGTTCGAAATACAGTACTTGGATGCAATCTCAACAATGACCAATGGATCTCTGTTCATTTCCAAGGCAAACCATTCAATATCACAGTAATCCAAGCCTATGTCCCAACCAGTAATACTGAAGAAGCTGAAGTTGAACGGTTCTATGAAGACCTACAAGACCTTTCAGAGCTAATACCCAAAAAAGATGTCCTTTTCGTTATAGGGGACTGGAATGCAAAAGTAGGAAGTCAAGAAACACCTGGAGTAACAGGCAAATTTGGCCTTGGAATACAGAATGAAGCAGGGCAAAGGCTAATAGAGTTTTGCCAAGAGAACGCACTGGTCAGAGCAAACACCCTCTTCCAACAACACAAGAGAAGACTCTACACATGGACATCACCAGATGGTTAAGACCAAAATCAGATTGATTATATTCTTTGCAGCCAAAGATGGAGAAGCTCTATACAGTCAACAAAAATAAGACAGGGAGCTGACTGTGGCTCAGACCATGAGCTCCTTATTGCCAAATTCAGACATAAATTGAAGAAAGTAGGGAAAACCACTAGACCATTTAGGTATGACCAAAATCAAATCCCTTATGATTATACAGTGGAAGTGAGAAATAGATTTAAGGGACTAGATCTGATAGATAGAGTGCCTGATGATCTATGGACTGAGGTTCATGACATTGTACAGGATACAGGGATCAAAACCATCCCCATGGAAAAGAAATGCCAAAAAGCAAAATGGCTGTCTGGGGGAGGTCTTGCCAATAGCTGTGAAAAGAAGAGAAGTGAAGAACAAAGGAGAAAAGGAAAGATATAAGCATCTAAATGCAGAGTTCCAAAGAACAGCAAGAAGAAATAAGAAAGCCTTCCTCAGCGATCAATGCAAAGAAATAGAGGAAAACAACAGAATGGGAAAGACTGGAGATCTCTTCAAGAAAATCAGATATACCAAGGGAACATTTTATGCAAAGATGGGTTCGATGAAGTACAGAAATGGTATGGACCTAACAGAAGCAGAAGATATTAAGAAGAGGTGGCAAGAATACACAGAAGAACTGTACAAAAAAGATCTTCACCACCCAGATAATAACGATGGTGTGATAACTCACCTAGAGCCAGACATCCTGGAATGTGAAGTCAAGTGGGCCTTAGAAAGCATGACTATGAACAAAGCTAATGGAGATGATGGAATGCCAGTTGAGCTATTTCAAATCCTTAAAGATGATGCTGTGAAAGTGTTGCACTCAATATGCCAGCAAATTTGAAAAACTCAGCAGTGGCCACAGGACTGGAAAAGGTCAGTTTTCATTCCAATACCAAAGAAAGGCAATGCCAAAGAATGCTCACACTACTGCACAATTACACTCATCTCACACGCTAGTAAAGTAATGCTCAAAATTCTCCAAGACAGGCTTTAGCAATACGTGAACTGTGAACTTCCAGATGTTCAAGCTGGTTTTAGAAAAGGCAGAGGAACCAGAGATGAAATTGCCAACATCCACTGGATTATTGAAAAAGCAAGAGAGTTCCAGAAAAACATATATTTCTACTTTATTGACTACTTCAAACTTTGACTGTGTGGATAACAATAAACTGTGGAAAATTCTGAAAGAGTTGTGAATACCAGAACACCTGACTTGCCTCTTGAGAAACCTATATGCAGTTCAGGAAGCAACAGTTAGAACTGGACATGGAACAACAAACTGGTTCCAAATAGGAAAAGGAGTACGTCAAGGCTGCATATTGTCACCCTGCTTATTTAAATTCTATGCAGAGTACATCATGAGAAACACTGGGCTGGAAGAAGCACAAGCTGGAATCAAGATTGCCGGGAGAAATATCAATAATCTCAGATATGCAGATGACATCACCCTTATGGCAGAAAGTGAAGAGGAACTTAAAATGCCTCTTGATGAAAGTGAAAGTGGAGACTGAAAAGGTTGGCTTAAAGCTCAACATTCAGAAAACGGAGATCATGGCATCTGGTCCCATCACTTCATGGGAAATAGATGGAGAAACAGTGGAAACAGTGTCAGACTTTATTTTTCTGGGCTCGAAAATCACTGCAGATGGTGACTGCAGCCATGAAATTAAAAGACACTTACTCCTTGGAAGGAAGGTTATGACCAAAGTAGATAGCATATTGAAAAGCAGAGGCATTACTTTGTCAACAAAGGTCTGTCTAGTCAAGGCTATGGTTTTTCCAGTGGTTATGTATGGATGTGAGAGTTGGACTGTGAAGAAAACTGAGCACTGAGGAATTGATGCTTTTGAACTGTGGTGTTGGAGAAGACTCTTGAGAGTCCCTTGGACTGCAAGAAGATCCAAGCAGTCCATTCTGAAGGAGATCAGCACTGGCTCTTCTTTGGAGGGAATGATGCTAAAGATGAAGCTCCAGTACTTTGGCCTCCTCATGCGAAGTGTTGACTCATTGGAAAAGATCTGATGCTGGGAGGGTTTGCGGCAAGAAAAAAAGGGGACCACAGAGGATGAGATGGCTGGATGACATCACTGACTGTATGGACATGGGTTTGCATGAACTCCAGGAGTTGGTGATGGACAGGAGGCCTGGCGTGCTGCAATTCATGGGGACGCAAAGAGTTGGACATGACTGAATGACTGAACTGAACTGAATGGTCTAGTGTTTTTCTCTAGTTTCTTCAATTTAAGTCTGAATTTGGCAATAAGCAGTTCATGATCCGAGCCACATTAAGCTCCTGTTCTTATTTTTGCTGACTCTATAGAGGTTTTCGGAGAAGGCAATGGCAACCCACTCCGGTACTCTTGCCTGGAAAATCCCATGGACGGAGGGGCCTGGTAGGCTGCAGTCCATAGGGTCGCTAGGAGTCAGACACGACTGAGCAACTTCACTTTCACTTTTCACTTTCATGCATTGGAGAAGGAAATGGCAACCCACTCCAGTGTTCTTGCCTGGAGAATCCCAGGGACAGGGAGCCTGTTTGGCTGCCGTCTATGGGGTCGCACAGAGTCAGATACGACTGAAGTGACTTAGCAGCAGAAGCATAGAGGTTTTCATCTTTGGCTGCAAAGAAATTAATGAATCTGATTTTTGTATTGACCATCTGGTGATGTGACTGGCCTTTTGAGAATATCAGAGACGATGGATTATGTTATATGGATAGAATTTTAGATAGAAAAATGACATTCTTGACACTTTCAGATATTTCAAATCACAAAAATTGAAATAAAATGAATTTTAATTTGTTGTAAAATTAAGAAAAACTTACCAATTGTCATCTAATATTTTATCTCTATATGGAAGATAAAATATTATATGATACCTGGAAAGTTTACAGTAATACAGTGTAATAAAATCACTCAACTGTGAATATCTAGTGTGATAAATGTATAGTGTAATAAAATTACAATAATATAATGCATTTTTGTGTTTTTATTGAAACATAATTTACATCCCATAATATTCACTATTTAAAGTGTACAATTAAATGATTTAAAATATATTCTCAAAGTTTTGCATCCATCGCTGCTATCTAGTTTGAAAATATTCCTAACATCCTAAATGAAACTTTGTACATAAGAAGTCACACTTATATTCTTTCTTTCCCCTAGCCTCTGGTAACCACCAATGTAATTTCTGTATCTATGGATCTGGGTATTCACATGGACTTCTTTCCCCACTGTGTCTTTTCCTTCTTCCTCTCTTGTTATAAGGACATCAGTTATTGGGTTTAAGGCACACTTTAAATCAGACATGGTTTCATCTCAAAAATCCTTAACTAATTACAATTGCAGATACTCTACTTCAAAATATTGTATTATATGCTCTGGACTGAGTGGGCATGAATTTCTGAGAGAATATCATTCAATATACTACACTGCTGAATCATTGCATATTTGCATAAGCCAAGTATGGTGAAGGGGTGGGGTTTCTAATGTCTCTACACTGCTGTTAACACTTATTATTGTATGAAGTTTTCATTAAAACTATTCTAGTGAGTGAGAAATAGAATCTTGTTGTGGTTTTTATTTTTGATGTCTAATAATATTGAACATTTTTCATGTGTTTATTGTGTACCCTATGCTTTGAGGAGTGTTTTATAGATGTATGTTTTGTCTACCTAGTTTACAGTATTGTTCAAGTGTTTTATTTCTTTTTTCATTGCCCATGTAGTTTTTCTATCCATCTTGAAAGTGGCGTATATTGGTGCTCTGTTGCTAAGTGGTGTGCAACTCTTTGCGACCCCATGGACTGCAACACACCAGGCTTCCCTGTCCTTCAGTATCTCCAGAAGTTTGTTCAAACTCATGTCCACTGAGTCTGTGAAACCCATGTCTCTTGCATCTCCTGCATTGACAGCAGAGTCTTTACCACTGTGGCACCTGGGAAGGCATCTAAATAACCTAACAGGAAGATTCTTGAAGTCAGTTTTTCCCTCTTCCTCAAGAGCTGTTTTTACGTTATTTATTTTTCTTATTCTGTAAAGTGTGTATTCTTTGTTATGTGCAATCTCTGTGTTTCTGCTCATTAAGCTTAATGGTTAGTTAATAACTGAAGAGATTTCTTTCAATTCCTGGAACCAATAAGTCTCTTCCCCTCTGCTGAGGGCTTCTGTGTTAAAGAATGTTCTCAGTTCTCAGACAGGAATTTAGTTCTAACTCTGTGCTAGCATTCAGTTCCTTTTTGTGCAGACCCTCAAGGAGAGCCTGAGCTGAGAGTTTAGGGCCTCCTCAGATATTTCCTGAACATGCATGCAGCCTTCCATATGTGCATGGACTTCCTGATCTCCAGAAATAGCTTTTATTTTCAAAGCCTCCTCTTGTTCAGTCGCTCAGTCATGTCCAACTCTTTGAGATTCCAGAGACTGCAGCACACTAGGCTTCCCTGTCCTTCATCATATCCTGAAGCTTGCTCAAATTTATGTCCATTGAGTTGGTAATGCCATCCAACCATCTCATCCTCTGCCATCCCCTTTACTTCCTGCCATCTATCTTTCCCAGCATCAGGGTCTTTTCCAATGAGTCAGCTTTTTGCATCAGGTAGTCAAAGTATTGGTGCTTCAGCTTCAGCAGCAGTCCTTCCAATGAATATTCAGGACTGTTTTCCTTTAGGATTGCCTGGTTTGGTCTCTTTGCAATCCAAGGTACCCTCTAGCATCTTCTTCAACACCATAGTTCAAAAGCATCAGTTCTTCAGTTTTCAGCCTTCTTTATGGTCCAACTCTTACATTCATGCATGACTATTGGAAAAACCACAGCTTGGACTAAGTGAACCTTTGTCAGAAAAGCAATGTATCTTCTTTTTAATATGCTGTCTAGGTTTGTCATAGATTTTCTTCCAAAGGGCAAGCACCTTTTAATTTCATGGCTGCAGTCACTGTCTGCAGTGATTTTTGGAGCCCAAGAAAATTAAATCTGTCACTGTTTCCCCATCTATATGCCATGAAACAATGGAACTGGATGCCATGATCTTAGTTTTTTGAATGCTGAGTTTTAAGCCAATTTTTTTTTCACTCTCCTCTTTCACCTTCATCAAGAGCCTCTTTAGATCCTTTTTCTTTTTCTGCCATAAGAGTGGTGTCATCTCATATCTGAAGTTATTGATATTTCTCCTGGCAGTCTTGATTCCAGCTTGTTTTTCATCTGGCCCAGCATTTCACATGATGTACTTTGCAATATAAGTTAAATAAGTCAGTTCAGTCACTCAGTCATTTCGACTCTTTGCAACCCAATGGACTGAAGCACACCAGTCTTCTCTGTCCATCACCAAACCCTGGAGCTTGCTCAGACTCATGTCTATCAAGTCGGTGATGCCATCAAACCATCTCATTCTCTGTCGTCCCCATCTCCTCCTGCCCTGAATCTTTCCCAGCATCAGGGTCTTACAATAGCATCAAAAAGAATAAAATACTTAACAATTAATATAAGTGGGAAAAGAGACTTGTATTCTAAAACATACAAAACAATACTAAAAATATTAAGGAATACACATATAATGAAAAGACATTCTGTGTCCATGATTAGAAGACTTAATATAGATAAAATGTCCATATTAACCAAAGTGATTTACAGTTCAATTCAATCACTATCAAAATTTTAAAAGTATTATTTTATGGATAGAGAAAAATTATAAAGCTCACAAGGAATTTCAAAAGATATGAATAACTAGAATTTGAGAAAGAAGAACAAAGCTGGAGACCTCAAACTCCTTGATTTCAAAATACATGACAAAGCTATAGCAATCAAAGCAGCATAACAATTATATAAAGGCAGATATACTCACTAACAGAACAGAATAGAAAGTCCAGAAAAAAAAAACTTTTCATATATATTCAAATTATTTTCAGAGAGAATTTCAGCGCTATACAATGGGGGAAAAAATAGTCTTTTTTATCAATGTTACTGGGAATACTGAAGATCCACATTCAAAAGAAAAAAAAAAAAATGGACCTTTATCTTACAAAAATTAACTCAATGTGAATTTAAAACTTAAACATAAGACCTAAACTAATAAAAACTTAAAATGCAAACATAGAGGAAACTTTTATGACTTTGAATTTATTAGTGACTTTTTGGATATAACACAAAAAACAGAAGTGATAAAGGTAAGAATAAATGAGTGACATTACATTAAAACTTTTAGACAGCAAAATAAAAGATCAACAGAGTGAAAAACCTATAAAATAGAAGAAAATATTTTCAAATCATATATCTAATAAAGAGTTAATATCCATAATATACAAAGAACTCTTACAACTCAACAACAAAAAACCAACTCATTTTAAAAATGATCAAATGAATAGCCCGTTCCCCCTGACCAATATATATATTATTTATATATATATATATATAAATAATAGGGCTACATATTTAAAAAAACATATATATATCTATGGCTTCCCTGGTGGCTCAGAGGTTAAAGCATCTGCCTCCAATGCGGGAGACACAGGTTTGATCCCTGGGTCGGGAAGATCCCCTGGAGAAGGAAATGGCAACCCACTCCAGTATTCTTGCCTGGAGAATCCCATGGATGGAGAAGCCTGGTAGGCTACAGTCCATGGGGTCGCAAAGAGTCAGACATGACTGAGCGACTTCACTCACTCACATATATATATATATATATATATGTATACATATACATAAATGGCCATCAAGCATATTAAAAAATGCATAAGATCATTAAATTTTAGGGAAATGAAAATCCAAACTACAGTCTGATATCACCTTGCACCCATTATGCTAACTACTAGCAAACAAAATGAAAATCTTTACACTCTTGATGAATATGATGAAACTGCTATGGAAAACAATATGGAGATTCCTCAAAAACTAAAAATAGTATTTATTAACATATGATCCAGTAATTTCACTTAAGAATATTTATACAAAAAAATACAAACAGGATCTCAAGGAAATTTTCTGTGCAACTATTTTAAAGCAGCATTATTTACAGCAGCCAAGATATGGAAGCAGCCCAAACATCCACAGGCAAAGGAACGGAGGAAGAAAAAGTTGCAGATACATAAGATGGAATATTATTTCAGATTTAAGTAAAATATCACAACATAGATGAACCTTGAAGACATTAGACAAATACTGCATCAGTTCAGTTCAGTTCAGTCGCTCAGTCGTGTCCGAATCTTTGTGACCCCATAAGTCGCAGCACGCCAGGCCTCCTTGTCCATCATCAACTCCCGGAGTTCACTAAAACTCACGTCCATCCAGTCGGTGATGCCATCCAGCCATCTCATCCTCTGTCGTCCCCTTCCCCTCCTGCCCCCAATCCCTCCCAGCATCAGAGACTTTTCCAATGAGTCAACTCTTCTCATGAGGTGGCCAAAGTACTGGAGTTTCAGCTTTAGCATCATTCCTTCCAAAGAAATCCCAGGGCTGATCTCCTTCAGAATGGACTGGTTGGATCACCTTGCAGTCCAAGGGACTCTCAAGAGTCTTCTCCAACACCACAGTTCCAAAGCATCAATTCTTTGGCGCTCAGCCTTCTTCACAGTCCAACTCTCACATCCATACATGACCACTGGAAAAACCATAGCCTTGACTAGATGGACCTTTGTTGGCAAAGTAATGTCTCTGCTTTTGAATATGCTATCTAGGTTGGTCATAACTTTCCTTCCAAGGAGTAAGCTTGGCATAATTGCACTTAAAATTATTAAAACTGTTATATGAGATATTTAAAAGCATTCAACTTTTAAAATTGGAAAGTAGGATGGTGGTTGTGGGGCCTAGGTTCTGAGGGAAAACCAGGGTTGTTCATTTCCAGAGATCTGTTGTACAACAATGTACATACATATAGCTGCACTTAACATTTAAAAATGGTTAAGATGGTAAATTTTATTTTATTTTTCAACCACAATGAAAATGCTACAGAAAACTTAAAAATTAATTTTTTGTGTGGATTTTGTTTTTATTTCTCATATGACATTTTTTTAATTTACATAGATATTTCAGTATTGTTAAATAGACTTAATGATGCTAGTGGTTTTATGTCGGGAGAAAAAATGATATTCAGCACTTATATAAAATTTTCTATAATCTTGTTTCCAGTCATTTCTTCTCTGGCAAATTTTTTGATACACTCAAGCCAGTACCAAATATTCACATGTTAATAATTTACTAATTTACTCAATTTACTAATTGAAAATATGAAAAGAGAACTTATTACTTAAGAATGGAAAATATATATTTAATTTATCAGAGTCTCAGAGTTTACTAGACTCTAGTCCACTGGGGAAATGCCCTTGTCTATCTTGTATACACATGGTTAAACACATAAACAAGAATTTTGGCACATAGAGTCTTGGAATTATTCATGATTTATCTTACATCTCTTGTATACACCAGTTCAGTTCAGTTTAGTCTCTCAGTCATGCCCAACTCTGTGATCCCATGGACTGCAGCAGGCCAGGCTTCCCTGTCCATCACAAACCCCCAGAGTTTACTCAAACTCATTTTCATTGAGTTGGTGATGCCATCCAACCATCTTATCCTCTGTCATCCCCCTCTCTTCCTGCCCTCAATCTTTCCCAGCATCAGGGACTTTTCAAATGAGTCAGCTCTTTGCATCAGGTGGCCAAAGGATTGGAGTTTCAGCTTCAGCATCAGCCCTTCCATATTCAGGACTGAATATAGAATATTCAGGACTTATTTCCTCAGGATTGACTGGTTTGCTCTCCTTGCATTCCAAGGCACTATCAAGAGTCTTCTCCAACACCACAGTTCAGAAGCATCAATTCTTCGGCACTCAGCTTTCTTTACAGTCCAACTCTCATATCCATACATGACTACTGTAAAAAACATAGGCTTGACTAGACGGACCTTTGTTGGCAAAGTAATATTTCTGCTTTTTAATATGTTGTCTAGATTGGTCAAAACTTTCCTTCTAAGGAGCAAGTGTCTTTTAACTTCATGGCTTCAGTCTCCATCTGCAGTGATTTTGGAGCCCAGAAAAATAGTCAGCCACTGTTTCCACTGTTTCCCTACTATTTGCCATGAAGTGATGGGACTAGATACCATGATCTTAGTTTTCTGAACGTTGAGCTTTAGGTCAAGATTTTCACTCTCCTCTTTGACTTTCATTAAGAGGCTCTTTAATTCTTCTTCACTTCCTGCTATAAAGGTGATGTCATTGACATATCTGAGGTTATTGATATTTCTCCTGGCAATCTTGATTCCAGCTTATGCTTCATCCAGCCCAGCATTTCTCATGGTGTACTCTGCATATAAGTTAAATAAGCAGGGTGACAATATACAGCCTTGACATACTCCTTTTCCTACTTGGAACCAGTCTGTTGTTACCTGTCCAGTTCTAACTGTTGCTTCCTGACCTGCATGTAGGTTTCTCAAGAGGCAGGTCAAATGGTCTGGTATTCTCATCTCTTAGAATTTTCCACAGTTTATTGTGATCCACACAGTCAAAGGCTTTGACATAGTCAATGAAGCAAAAATAGATATTTTTCTGGTACTCTTTTACTTTTTTGATGATCCAGTGGATGTTGGCAATTTCATCTCTGGTTCCTCTGCCTTTTCTAAGACCAGATTGAGCATCTGGAAATACACAGTTCATGTATTGCTGAAGCCTGGCTTGGAGAATTTTGAGCATTACTTTGCTAGCATGTGAGATGAGTGTAATTGTGCGGTAGTTTGAGCATTCTTTGGCATTGCCTTTCTTAGCAATTGGAATGAAAACTGACCTTTTCCAGTCCCATGGCCACTGCTGAGTTTTTCAAATTTGCTGGCATATTGAGTGCAGCACTTTCACAGCATCATCTTTTAGGATTTGAAAGAGCTCAACTGGAATTCCATCACCTCCACTAGCTGTGTTTTTAGTGATACCACAGCAAAGCAATTAAAAATGCAATTGATACTTCCTTTAGAATACATCTGGATACTGATAAACCTACACTAGCCTTCATATTACCACTACAGTCTATTATCTCTTGCCTTGATACAATTGCTTTCTAATTGCTCTCTCCAGTACCATCATTGCTTCCTTGCCATTGATTCTCACAAGTCTAATCCTTTTAAATGTAGGTCAACTCATTACCTTTCTTTCCTCATTACTCTCTTTACCCTCTCATGTAATAATGGTCTAGAAAATACTTTTATTGATATTCTCATTGTTCATTTTCAATATCTACTAAAGGAAAAGTATTCAACTAAGTTCTCTACCTCCTTTCTAGTCTCAGTGGCCTCCTTACTAACGTGGATCCCCTAGATAGCCATTCTCATATTGCACTGCTATATTCCTCTATCTGCAGTGATATACTCTGAAAATCAGTATGATTTTAACTTTCTTAAGCTATTGTTCAAGTGTCATCTTCTCAGTGAAGCCTGCTTGACCTCACTATAGCTGCAATGCCCTACCTATAGACTTTCCCAAGGTCCTTTTCCTCCATGCTGCTGCTGCTAAGTCGCTTCAGTCATGTCCGACTCTGTGCAACCCCATAGACAGCGGCCCACCAGGCTCTGCCATCCCTGGGATTCTCCAGGCAAGAACACTGGAGGGGGTTGCCATTTCCTTCTCCAATGCATGAAAGTGAAAGTGAAGTTGCTCAGTCATGTCCGACCCTCAGGGACCCCATGGACTGCAGCCCACTAGGCTCCTCCGTCCATGGGATTTTCCAGGCAAGAGTACTGGAGTAGGGTGCCATTGCCTTCTCCATATATGTGACCAATTAAAATGATTGTTCCAGACTAACAATTCCAGAGATGGAATTGAGATTGAGGGAAAGTGTGGAAACATGGATGTCAGTTGACACTTCATTGACATTCATTAAAAGTAGATTTATATGGACAAAATAAAATGCTAAAAATAAATTGTTTATTATCTGCATTAGCTTTTAATTTTTGCCCTACATGTCAATTTTTTTAAATTTAAATTTATTTTAATTGGAGGCTAATTACTTTACAATATTGTATGGTTTTGCCATACATCGAACCTGGACTGGTGAGATTCATTTCTTATATGTCTTATATGTCAATTCTTACATGTGTTTTGCTTCTTGTGGGTACTTTTTTTTTTTTTTTAATGTTTTACTCTAAGTATTCTGGTTTACTGATACTATCCTGTTGCTTGGTCTTTTCCAATGAGCCAAAAGTTAATAGAATTTAGCACCACCAAACCAGCTTTGCAATCAATGTGAAAGAAGCTTTTTTAAGCAGAAAACAAAAGAAGGAAAAGCCTTACCTAGAGAAAATAAACCTAAAGCAAGTAAGCAAATGATAATAGGATCATGCATATTGCCAATTACCTTAAATGTACATGGGTTAAATGCACCAACCAAAAGACATACACTGGCTGAGAAGATGAAAGCATTTGTGTTTGCACTTCCACTTACCACATCACTCTGCTTGACCCCCAAGTCATATATAATTATTTTACATTGTTAGTTAATCATGTTACTGTTATGGCTTGCAATTGCAATTATCTTTTATTTTTTGTTGGTTATTGATAGTGAAAACGCATATACATCTTTACTATTGTGACTAAGTAACTATTACTCAATACCATTGTATCACAGTTGGTCAACATAAAAAATTATAGAATTCTGTATCAACCAAACTATCATTTAATAGAAAAACCTGTTTTCTATTAAACAACCTTACTTTTCAAAATCCATTTGCATATCAGAATTACCTTGAAATGTTTTGAAAAATACAAATGCCCAAGTATTACATTTTCCTTTTTTTTTCTTTTGCCAGAGCTCCAGATATGTTTCTAATGAGCAGCCATATTAAAAAACAACTGGACTATATGAAAATCTTTTTTGTATATCTAGTTTTTTTTTTTAACTTTTGCTATTTAATATTCAGTACTCCCATTTCATTTAGTTTATGTTTTGCAATTTCTCCATCTCTTCTTTCCTTTTCTTTTTTTTTTCTTTTGATGTTCTTTCTCAAGCCTTTAGAAGTGTATCAAGGCATACAACATATACCTTTGTATGTATATATATAAATAATATGCACAATATATATTATGCTATATATATTATATATATTACACAAGCAAGAATCAAGATTGCAGGGAGAAATATCAATAACTTCAGATATGCAGATGATAACACCATTATGGCAGAAAGTGAAGAGGAACTAAAGAGCCTCTTGATGAAAGTGAAAGAGAAGAGTGAAAAAGCTGACTTAAAACTCAACATTCAAAAAATGAAGATCATGACATCTGGTCCCATCACTTCATGGAAAACAGATGGGGAAACAATGGAAACAGTGACAGATTTTATTTTCTTGGGATCCAAAATCACTGTAGCCGTGAAATTAAAAGACACTTGCTCCTTGGAAGGAAAGCTATGACCAACCTAGACAACATATTGAGAACTGGAGACATTGCTTTGTCAACAAAGGTCCCTCTAGGCAAAGCTATGTTTTTTCCAGTAGTCATGTATGGATGTGAAAGTTGGACCATAAAAAAACTGAGTGCCGAAGAACTGATGCTTTTGAACTGTGGTGTTGGAGAAGACTGTTCAGAGCCTCTTGGACAGCAAGAAGATCAAACCAGTCAATCCTAAAGAAAATCAGTCCTGAATATTCATTGGAAGGATTAATGCTGAAGTTCCAACACTTTGGCCACCTGATAGGAATTGACTCATTGGGAAAGACCCAGCAGCACGAAAGTATCAGTAATCCAGAATACTTGGAGCAAAACATAAAAAACGTACCCACAAGAAACAAAAGACATATAAGAACTGACATGTAGGGCAAAAATTAAAAAACTAATGCAGATAAGATAATAAGCAATTTATTTTAGCATTTTATTTTGTCCATATAAATCTACTTTTAATGAATGCCAGTGAAGTGTCAGCTGACCTCCATGTTTCCATACTTTCCCTCAATCTCAATTCCATCTCTGGAATTTTTAGTCTGGCACAATCATTTTAATTGGTCACATACAAACTTTATTATTTCTTTTTTTCTTCATTACAAGTTTTTATTTTATAATTCAATTTTTAATTCTTAAAGGCAGAAAGAAATGTTCTGTAACACGTTTTGCCTCCAGGTTCAGAGTAACACTCATATTGACTTCTCAATCACAGAAAAAAAGAAAAGAAATAAAACATGCTTTGAAAACAAAGCATTAAACAATGCTTAGGTACTATGAGTTGATGACTGATACGGCTGCAGAGTGATATTTCTAAGTTCATTGGTGGCTGTAAAGAATATAACACATGTGGAAAAGCATGAAGGAAATATATAAAATTTACATATGCATATATAGAGAATTATGAGATGGCTGGATGGCATCACTGACTCGATGGACATGAGTCTGAGTGAACTCCGGAAGTTGGTGATGGACAGGGTGGCCTGGAGTGCTGCAATTCATGGGGTCACAAAGAGTCAGACACGACTGAGCAACTGAACTGAACTGATGCATGGTCAAATATGGTTATATTATTATCTTACTTCTGAAGTTATTTCAATGTAGTTAGTAAAAAGTATTCATTTGTTTGTTTGTTTGTTTTCAAAATGACTCATTCTCTTCATCACCAGGCTTACAGTCATTCACTTTGGGCCCCCAGCAGGTGCAGATGTCACTATCTGTGAAAGCCAGTGTACGTACCATGGACTTCATTCTTCACAGGTAAAACAATAGCCAGTGTTTCTCTGTTTTACATCAATGCATATTGTGCTTGCCTTTCTGACTTTTCTACTGCTATAACACCAACAATAAACTTATATTCTATGAAAGAAATGTTTTAAATAGATTTGAAAATAAGAAATTAAGACAAGAATTTGGCAAGATGTGTCTGAACCAGAGCTCAGACTCAGGCTTGCTTCATTGATATTTATGGCCTTTCCTCTGTGCAATCTACTGCTCCTTAAAACAAGAAAATATTTGCATCAAATTGTGAAACAGAGTAAATATTTTCTATGCTATCCTTGGAAACTTATTGGAATTGAAGGTTAGATGACTACATTTCTATCCAGTTTGATAACTTCAAAATTCATTTTTTATGAATAAAGAATTATTTCTTCTTTTCCAGATTATAAAATTGTTATCATAATAGTTTTTAAAATTTATTGGAATTATTAAAAAAAATCTCATTTAAGTAAATAAGTAATCTTTGTACTTGGCCTATAATTAGCACTCAATCAATGGAAACTATTATTATGGTAGTTTTCACTTTTATTATTATTTTCATCATTGCAGTTATAGTGGCTATTATTCTCTATATTTAGATTTAACATCCAATGGTGAAAAAAATAAAAATATGTCAAACACAGAAAATAGTGTATTTCTTTTCATTTGACACACTACAAGCTACAGATTAAGACGTTTTCTTACATTCGCCTTATAGAAGTAGATGATATCGCATTTGACCCACTTGCATCTTAAATAATTTTTAAGCTATTTAAAATAAACAAGGTAAAAAGTTAAATATTGAACATATAGCTTTAAACATTTATTTTCCTAATAAATAAGATTGTTTTGCATTTAAAATTATGTTTCTATAATTCAGATTTTAAAGATATTTTAAAAAGAAAAAGATATTGGAGGCAACATAAGTTGTTCATGATACATTTTGATTCAGGAGGCAAAAATATAAAAAAAAAATAATTTAAAGTATGGCATTAAATTTAGGGAGTGCTTTTATTTGTGTTTTCATACGGTTTCACTGAAAAGTAAAAATTAATACTACTCCATCATTTTGGCAGACACTTTAATGTCAGCCATTTAACTATCTTCCTAAAATGGAATGCTGCCTGACCTTTACTCTTCTCACTAAAGAGAAATAGTAAAAGCAAAACAAAAATGTAACTTTAGACCTTTACAATCAGTAAAGAGAGAGGAGAAAAGACTAAGTAGAATCTAAAATTATAGTAGAAAAATGTACTATGAAGTGGAAGATGTTTTTAGATATATCTGAGAGAAACAGAGTATGTTGATTGATAACATATCTTGGCCAAAACTCAGTTGCAGATTGTATAAGTAATAGTGTTTAAGAGAAAATTAGAACTATATGATGAAAGTCCTAATTTTATCAAAGGTACCCGCATAATAAGGGTAATTAGTCAAATATTCCAGATTATTTCAGTGTCATCATTTATCAGTTAAGTGATTTGACATTAAGAAATCTTTTCACTTTGGAGGTCAAATATCAAGTTACAATAGCTTGTTTTAGAACCTAATTTATTAAAATAATAATTAATGCTGCTGCTTCAAAATCACTAAATGTCACCATGAATCCTATATAATTATCTATGAAGTTTTAAATCTATGACTGAGTAAACTATGGCATATTATAGACAACTTGAGTTACTATTAAACCAACATAACCCTTGTTATTTTCTCACTGAGATTCACTTAACTCAACATACTTCGGTTCTTAAGTTTAAATCAAGGAAAGTTGGAGAAAGTATTTGTACAGTTATTAAACTGCCTATAAGTTAATCTTTGCATGAAATGTTCCCTTGGTATCTCTAATGTTCTTGAAGAGATCTCTAGTCTTTCCGATTCTGTTATTTTCCTCTATTTCTTTGCATTGATCACCGAAGAAGGCTTTCTTATCTCTCCTTGCTATTTTTTGAAACTCTGCATTCAGATGTTATATCATTCCTTTTCTCCTTTGCTTTTCGCTTCTTTTCTTTTCACAGCTGTTAGTAAGGCCTCCCCAGACAGCCATTTTGCTTTTTGGCATTTCTATTCCATGGGGATGGTCTTGATCGCTGTCTCCTGTACAATGTCACGAACCTCATTCCATAGTTCATCAGGCACTCTATCAGATCTAGGCCTTTAAATCTATTTCTCACTTCCACTGTATAATCATAAGGGATTTGATTTCAATCATACCTGAATGGTCTAGTGGTTTTCCCTACCTTCTTCAATTTAAGTCTGAATTTGACAATAAGGAGTTCATAATCTGAGCCACAGTTAGCTCCTGGTCTTGATTTTGCTGACTGTATAGAACTTCTCCATCTTTGGCTGCAAAGAATATAATCAATCTGATTTCAGTGTTGACCATCTGGTGATGTCCATGTGTAGAGTCTTCTCTTGTGTTGTTGGAAGAGGGTGTTTGCTCTGACCAGTGCGTTCTCCTGGCAAAACTCTATTAGCCTTTGCCCTGCTTCATTCCGTATTCCAAGGCCAAATTTGCCTGTTACTCCAGGTGTTTCTTGACTTCCTCCTTTTGCCATCGAGTCCCCTATAATGAAAAGGACATCTTTTTTGGGTGTTAGTTCTAAAAGTTCTTGTACGTCTTCATAGAACCATTCAGCTTCAGCTTCCTCAACGTTACTGGTTGGGACATAGGCTTGGATTACTGTGATAATGAAAGGTTTGCCTTGGAAACGAACAGAGATCATTCTGTCATTTTTGAGATTGCATCCAAGTACTGCATTTCATCAAGGCTGTATATTGTTACCCTCCATATTTAACTTGTATGCAGAATACATCATGAGAAACGCTGGGCTGGAAGAAGCACAAGCTGGAATCAAGATTGCCGGGAGAAATATCAATAACCTCAGATACGCAGATGACACCACCTTTATGGCAGAAAGAGAAGAGGAACTAAAAAGCCTCTTGATGAAAATGAAAGAGGAGAGTGAAAAAGTTGGCTTAAAGCTCAACATTCAGAAAACTAAGATCATGGCATCTGGTCCCATCACTTCATGGCAAATAGATGGGGAAACAGTAGAAACAGTTTCAGACTTTATTTTTCTGGGCTCCAAAATCACTGCAGATGGTGATTGTAGCCATGAAATTAAAAGATGCTTACTCCTTGGAAGGAAATTTATGACCAACCTAGATAGCATATTCAAAAGCAGAGACATTACTTTGCCAACAAAGGTCCGTCTAGTCAAGGCTATGGTTTTTCCAGTGGTCATGTATGGATGTGAGAGTTGGACTGTGAAGAAAGCTGAGTGCTGAAGAATTGATGCTTTTGAACTATGGTGTTGGAGAAGACTCTTGAGAGTCCCTTGGACTACAAGGAAATTCAACCAGTCCATTCTAAAGGAGATCTGTCCTTGGTGTTCTTTGGAAGGACTGATGCTGAAGCTGAAACTCCAATACTTTGGCCACCTCATGTGAAGAGCTGACTCATTGAAAAAGACCTGATGCTGTGTGGAATTGAGGGCAGGAGGGAAAGGGGATGACAGAGGATGAGATGGCGGCATGGGATCACCTACTCGATGGACGTGAGTCTGTGTGAACTCCGGGAGTTGGTGATGTACAGGGAGGCTTGGCGTGCTGTAATTCATGGGGTCACAGAGAGTCGGACACGACTGAGCAACTGAACTGAACTGAAACTGAACTGAAGTTAATCTTCTCTAAAAGTAGATCAGTGATTCTTGTGAAATAAGAATAAAATAAGGATTAGTATGTTCATTTCCAAATAAGTAAATGATGAAATCTGATAGCTTTTCAACTGGACACACAATTTCCTTGTATTTAATCCAGGCTTTTTTTTTTTTCTTTTTTAAGTCCATACCATGACTGCAACAGTCAAAGTGAAGTGAAAGTCGCTCAGTCATGTCTGACTCTTTGTGACCCCATAACTATACAATCCATGGATTTCTTCAGGCCAGAATACTGGAGTGGGTAGCTTTTCCCTTCTCCATGGGATCTTCCCAACCCATGGGTTGAAACCAGGTCTCCCGCATTGCAGGCATATTCTTTACCAGCTGAGCCACAGGGGAAATGGGCTCAAACTAATAATATATCTTCCAATTTGTATATATGACCTTGGTATTTTAAACAGGTTTAACTGTGCTTTTTCATATTCTTAGAGGAAAGTGTGTTTGTTTGTTTGTTTTTAACAACTGTAGTTTGGAGAGTAGCAAATTGGAAAAAGAATAGCAATGAAATTTTGATTCATGATTACAATTTTTTTTTCTGAGTATCTTGAAGTGTAACTCCATAAATTACCTCAGTTTGCCTCAAAATAGTCTGGCTTAAAATAACTGGAAGAAGTTGCTGCAAGTTCTCAAAGATGGAAAGTCTGAAAGAGTTCAGTTGTGATTTGTTTGGTTTTTAAAAATACATTAGTCTTCCAGTAATTTGCTTTTACTGGACTAATACTTCTACTGGTAGCAACAGTAAACTAGGGGAAAATGTAGGAAACAATTTTGAAGGTACTTTAAAAATGGACCAAAAGCAAGCAGTACTTTAGTGAATATAATCTTTCCAAGAAGGAAACCCATTGGATGAGATCCACATGCATATGTCTATTTTCATGAGAGGCTTTCTAAGTTCACTGTGGAACCATGACTAGGTTTCAAGCAGAGAGTCAGAGAGGTCAGAGGATTTGTTCTGAGAAGTCAGAGGATAGAGTTTTGTGTCATCAGAGTGACTGGAAATACAGAACTGCCAGAAGAGAAAGCCCCCCAAATGGACCCAAATCTGTATAAAACTCCACTCAGTCTTTCACTTACCACTAAGCTGGAATTGCAAGAATTCAAGGGACTGTAAGAGCAGATATTTAAGTAGCTGTCCTCCATAAGGAGGGTGTTTCAGATAGCAAAGTATCTGCTTGCAATGTAGAAGACTCAGAAAGATCCCCTCGAGAAAGGAATGACTACCCATTCCAGTATTTTTGCCTACAGAATTCTGCTGACAGAGGAGCCTGGCTGCCTATGGCCTATGGGGTTGCAAAGAGATGAACACGACTGGGTGACTAACACTTTCACTTTCACTTTTTCCACCCTAAGGAAGTAGACACTTGGGAGTTAGTGTCCCACCAAGTTAAAAGGGCTTGATGACATTCAGGCTTTCGATAAAAACACTGAAAACTTTGAAATATAGAAATATGAAACTGAGACATGTATAAGAAAGAATAAAACTAAGCATACACAAGACAAAGCTGAGGACTAATAAACTACTCACTAGAACAAATGAAACTGTCTAGGGGAAGACAACAAAACCCATTCTATTACATATCCATTTCTAAATGCTGGTGAAAAGGCATAAGTTTATTAGACAAAACAGGAAAATGTGACCTATACAAAAAAAAATGAGTTAATAGAATAGAGCAAGAGACTGACCAAGACTTGCCTGTAAGTGTCCAGGAGTCTCCAGCAGAGGTGTGGTTTGACAGTGGCCTGTTGCAGGGTCAGGGACCCTGAGTGCAACAGTGCCAGTACAAATACTTTTGAAGAAGCTCACCATTATCTTCATTACCCCTACCATAGTTTGGTATCAGTTCAAACAACAAGGAGGGAACACAGCCCCACCCATCAACAGAAAATTGAATTAAAGATTTACTAAACATGGTCCTACCCATCAGAATAAGACCCAGTTTCTGCCACAGTCAGTCTCTCCCATCAGGAAACTTCCATAAGCCTCTTATCCTTCTCCATCAGAAGGCAGACAGAATGAAAACCACAATCCCAGAAAACAAATAAAACTGATCACATGAACCACAGCCTTGTCCAACTCAATGAAACTATGAGCCATGCTGTGTAGGGACACCCAAGATGAACTGGTCATGTGGAGTCTTCTGAAAAAAGGTTGCCCACTGGAGAAAGGAGTGACAAACTACTCAGATTCCCTGAGAATCCCATGGACAGTATGAAAAGGAAAAAAAAAAAAAAAAGATATGACACTGAAAGATGAACTGCCCAGGTCGGTAGGTGCCCAGTATGTTACTTGAGAAGAGTGGAGAAATAACTCCGTAAAGAAGGAAGAGATGGAGCCAAAGCAAAAACAACACCCAATTGTGGATGTGACTGGTGTTGGAAGTAAAGTCCAATGCTGTAAACAACAATATTGCATAGGAACCTGGAAGTTTAGGTCTATGAATCAAGCTAAATTGGAAGTGGTCAGAAAGGAAATGGCCATTATATATACTACCATGGGCAAGAATCCCTTAGAAGAAATGGACTAACCTTCATAGTCAGCAAAGAGCCTGAAATGCAGTACTTAGATGCAGTCTCAAAAATGACAGAATGAACTCTGTTCGTTTCCAAGGCAAACCATTTAATATCACAGTAATCCAAGTCTATGCATCAGCCACAAATGTGAAGAAGCTGAAGTTGAACAGTTCTATGAAGACCCACAAGGCCTTCTAGAACTAACAACCAAAAAAATGTCTTTTCATCATAGGGGACTGGAATGAAAAGTAAGAAGTCAAGAGATACCTGGAGTAACAGGCAAGTTTGACCTTGGAATACAGAATGAAGTAGGACAAAGGCTACCATAGTTTTGCCAAGAGAACATTCTGGTCATAGCAAACACCCTCTTTCAACAACACAAGAGACGTCTCTCCACATGGACATTACCAGATGGTCAATGAAAATCAGACTGATAATATTCTTAACAGCCAAAGATGAAGAACCTCTATATAGTCAACAAAAACAAGACCAGAAACTGACTATGGCTCAGATCATGAAAACCTTATTGCCAAATTCAGACTTAAATTGAAGAAAGTAGGGAAAACCAGTAGGCCAGTCTTCTGTGACCTAAATCAAATTCCTTATGATTATACAGTGGAAGTGACAAACAGATCAAGGGATTATATCTGTTAGAGTGCCTGAAGAACTATGGACAGAGGTTCCTGACATTGTGCAGAAGGCAGGGATTATGACCATCCCCGAGAAAAAGAAATGCAAAAGGGTAAAAGGGTTGTCTGAGGAGGCCTTAAAAATAGCTGAGAAAGCAAGAGTACCTAAAGGCAAAGGAGAAAAGAAATGATATACCTATCTGAAAGTAGAGTTCCAAAGAATAGCAAGGAGAGATAAGAAAGCCTTCTTTCTTATCTATCTTATCTTTCTTATTCATTATCTATCTATATCTTATCTATCATTGATTATTGCAGTGATCAAAGAAAAGAAATAGAGGGAAACAACAGCATGGAAAAACTAGAGATCTCTTCAAGAAAATTAGAGATACCAAGGGAACATTTCATGCAAAGATGGGCACAAGAAAGGACAAAAATGTTATGGACCTAACAGAAGCAGAAGATATTCAAAGCGGTGGCAAGAATTCATAGAAAATCTATACAAAAAATGATTTGAATGACCCATATAACCACAATGGTGTGATCACTCACTTAAAGCCAGACATCCTGAAATCTGGGCCTTAGTGTGCCCAGAATTCAAGTGGGCCTTAGGAATCATCACTACAAATAAAGCTAGTGGAAGTGATGGAATTTCAGCTGAATGATTTCAAATTCTAAAATATGATGCTATGAAAGTGCTGCACTCAACAAACCAGCAAATTTGGAAAGCTCACCTTTGTCATAGGACTGGAAAAGTTCAGTATTCATTCCAAATGCAAAGAAAGCCAATGCCAAAGGGTGTTCAAACTACCACAAAATTGCATTCATCTCATATGCTACCAAAGTAATGCTCAAAACTCTGCAAGCAAGGCTTCAATAGTATGTGAACAGAGAAATTACAGATGTTCAAGCTGGATTTAGAAAGGCAGAGGAACCAGAGGTCAAATTGCCAACATCCATCAGATCATAGAAAAAACAAGAGAGTTCTATAAAAACATCTATTCCTTCTTTATTGACTAAGCCAAAGCCTTTGACTGTGTGGATCACAACAAACTGGAAAACTCTTGGTTGGGAATACCTGACCACCTAACTTGCCTCCTGAGAAATCTGTAGGCAGCTCAAGAAGCAACAGATAGAACCTGACATGGAACAACAGATTGGTTCCAAACTGGGAAAGGAGTACATAAAAACTGTATATTGGCACAGTTTATTTATCTTATATGCAGAGTTCATATGTGAAATGCAAGCTGGATGAAGCACAAGGTGGAATCAAGATTACTGAGATAAATATTAATAACCTCAGATATGCAGGAGACAGCACCCTCATGGCAGAAAACAAAGAATAAGTAAAGAGACTCTTGATGGAAATTTTCGAAAGAGAGTGAAAAAGCTGGCTTAAGACTCAACATTCTAAAAAGGAAGATTGCAGCATCTGGTTCCATCACTTCATGGCAAATTGATGGAGAAAAAATATAAATAGTGACAGACTTTATTTACTTGAACTCAAAAATCACTGCAGATAGTGACTGCAGTCATGAAATTAAAAAACCCTTATTCCTTTGGAAGAAAAGCTATGACCAACCTAGACAGAATATTAAAAAGCAAAGAATTCACTTTACCAACAAAGGTCAGTCTAGTCAAAGCTATGGTTTTTCCAGGAGTCATGTATGGATGTGAGAGTTGGACCATAAAGAAAACTGAGCACAGAAGAATTCATGCTTTTTAGCTGTGTTGTTGGAGAAGACTCTTGAGAGTCCCTTGAACTACAGGGAGATCAAACCAGTCAATCTGAAAGGAAATCAACCCTGAATATTAATTGGAAAGACTGATGCTGAAGTTGAAACTTCAATACTTTGAACACCTGATGGGAAGAATTGACTCTTTGTAAAAGACCCTGATGCTGGGAAAGATTGAAGGCAAGAGAAGTGGATGACAGTGGATGAAATATTTTGATGGCATCACCAGCTCAATGGACATGAGTTTGAGCAAGCTCCAGGAGTTGGTGATGGACAAGGAAGCCTGGCATGCTGCAATCCATGGGGTTGCAAAGAGTCAGACATGACTGAGCGACTGAACTGAACTTAAAATTAGAGCAGAAAGTAGCTCAGATATTTAAACTGGCAGAAAATAATTTAAATAGATATTTTAAAGAATCTATTGAAATACATTAAATAATTCATAAATTGACAGAAGTAGAAAAACATGAAAATCCTGAAAACTGAAAAACCAAATATTAAAAAAAACAAGCAAACAAAAAATACTGGTTTAGATATAGAGTAGTACTCGTGCCTGGAAAATCCCATGGATGGAGGAGCCTGGTAGGCTGCAGTCCATGGGGTCGCTAGGAGTCGGACACGACTGGGCGACTTCACTTTGACTTTTCACTTTCATGCATTGGAGGAGGAAAGGGCAACCCACTCCAGTGTTCTGGCCTGGAGAATCCCAGAGACGGGGGAGCCTGGTGGGCTGCCGTCTGTGGGGTCGCACAGAGTCGGACACGACTGAAGCGACTTAGCAGCAGATGGGACACAAGAGAAGAGAAAATCAATAAATCTGACCAGGTCAATAGAAATCGTGCAAACTGAAGACAAAGAGAAAAAAGGCACCTGCTGATGCATAACCTAGGAAATCCCAGAAACATTATGCTGAACAAAATAAACAGACATTAAAGAAGAATCCTTCAGTATTCCAGTTACTTGATGTTCCAGAACTGATTAATGATGATGGAAATGAGAAGAGTGATTACATTTGTTGGCAGAAGTGACTAAAAAAATAACATGAGAAAACTTTCCAGAGCAATAGAAATGTTGTGTATCTTAATTGGAATCATGCTTACATAAGTGTAGTCATTTGTCAAACTCATAACTGTACACTTAAAGATTGTGTCTTTTATTGTAAGAAAATAATTTTAAGACTTAAAGATGAGTTTTTAAGAGAAAATAATATATTCCAAGACTCTTTGATTCTCAATATATTTCTATTAAATGTACTGTTTTCTGGAAAATAAGAGTGTCCAGAAGTAGCACAGTGATATTGAATCACTAATCTGGAAGATAGAAGAAACCCTTTAAGCTTCAATCTCTACCACTGCTATACATCAAATGAAACAAAATGAAACTCCTACTTCTTCTCAATCTCAGTTTGCTAATCTTTAAAGCATTTATGTATTTTTGTAGTTTTGAACTTTTTGCATATTTTATTCTATAAATATCTGATACAGCATGTATAAAAGACTATTAATAATTTATACCATCTGATTAATATACAGGAATGATTAAAAGATTAAACAAATGTTTGTCCCCAAAATAACCCAGTGTGCTTCATGCCATTGGTGGAAGATGTAAAGAGTCAGAGTTACTAAACTCAATCTATCTAAGAGAGATAAAGGGACACTCAGATAATCTTACAACCACTAAAGATTTTATTATTTTGCAATAATGATTTCATGCAATGTACAGGTAGATTTAATGTGCCTATAGAAAATACACATGTAAATAATTTAGAATTGAATAACATGCTATTTAGGGGATAATTTCTCTCTGAAATATACTTCATCCATATTATTAGAATAATAATTTCCTGTAAACCATAATGATGACAGATTCAAATTCATAACTGTGTGATTGATTCTCATAATTCCTGAATTCTGTATTTTCATATCTGCCTGCTTGGTAAAATGTATTTATTATCCCAAAATTAATACTCACAAATTTTGCAACAATTCAGGGACATGCACAGAGGAATGAAAAGCTTTGAGTTTCCTTGTACATTACCACATTCCTAGCTCGAATTCAAAAATGCACTGCTAGGTTTTCAGCTCTCATACAGGGATAATCAGAGGATGGAGATGATGAGTAGAGAGAAGCATAGTGAAATGCGAGAAGCTCTAATTACGGGGCTAGTTGGATGGAGTTGGAATTCTAATTCTGGCACCTGATACTAGAGAGGCCACAAAAAGTTCGTTCTCTTTGGCAAAGAAAATATAATATACCAAAATGAGTTGATTTTACGATTTGAGATTATAATCTATAAATTATCACTTATTTGAATGAATATATATATATACACACACACATATATGACCACATATATACATATATATGGCTTCCCTGGTAGCTCAGATGGTAAAGCGTCTGCCTGCAATGCAGGAGACCTGGGTTCGATCCCTGGGTCGGGAAGATCCCCTGGAGAAGGAAATGGCAACCCACTCCAGTATTCTTGCTTGGAGAATTCCATGGACAGAGGAGCCTGGTAGGCTACAGTCCATGGGATCGCAAAGAGTCGGACATGACTGAGCGACTTCACTTCACTTTACTTCTTCACCTGTCTGTCTGTCTGTCTGTCTGTCTCTCTCTCTCTCTATACACACACACACACACACACACACACATTCCACCAGGGGCAATGGTTTAGTATTTGCTAACTCAGTATTAGCAGTGACTTTACAGAATATCAATTCAGTTCAGTTCAATCACTCAGTCATGTCTGACTCTTTGCGACCCCATGAACCGCAGCACACCAGGCCTCCCTGTCCATCACCAACTCCCGGAGTCTACCCAAATCCATATCCATTGAGTTGGTGATGCCATGCAACCATCTTATCCTCTGTCATCCCCTTCTCCTCCTGCCCTCAATTTTTCCCAGCATCAGGGTTTTTTTTTTTTTCAAATGAGTCAGCTCTTCGTATCAGGTGGCCAAAGTATTGGAGTTTCAGCTTCAACATCAGTCCTTCCAATGAACACCAAGGACTGATCTCCCTTAGGATGGACTGGTTGGATCTCCCTGCAGTCCAAGGGACTCTCAAGAGTCTTCTCCAATACCACAGTTCAAAAGCATCAATTCTTCGGCACTCAGGTTTCTTTATACTCCAACTTCACATACATACATGACTACTGGAAAAACCACAGCCTTGACTAGACAGACCTTTGTTGACAAAGTAATGTCTCTGCTTTTTAGTATGCTGTCTAGGTTGGTCATAAATTGCCTTCCAAGGAGTAAGCGTCTTTTCATTTCATGGCTGCAATCACCATCTGCAGTGATTTTTGGAGGCCAAAAAAAAAAAATAAAGTCAGCCACTGTTTACCCATCTATTTTCCATGAAGTGATGGGACCAGATGTCATGATCTTAGTTTTCTGAATGTTGAGCTTTAACCCAACATTTCACTCTCCTTTTTCACTTTCATCAAGAGGCTCTTTAGTAAGAACTAAAGAGTGAAGTGAAGACATTTTCTGTCATAAGGGTGGTGCCATTTGGATATCTGAGGTTGTTGATATTTCCCCCAGCCATCTTGATTCTAGCTCATGCTTCTTCCAGCCCAGCATTTCTCATGATGTACTCTGCATAGAAGTTAAATATGTACATAGTCAATAAAACAGAAATAGGGTTTTTCTGGAACTCTCTTGCTCTTCAATGATCCAGCGGATGTTGGCATTTTGATCTCTGGTTCCTCTGCCTTTTCCAAAACCAGCTGGAACATCTGGAATTTCACGGTTCACATATTGCTGAAGCCTGCCTTGAGAATTTTAGGCATCACTTTCCTAGCATGTGAGATGAGTACAATTGTGTGGTCGTTTGAGCATTCTTTGCATTGTCTTTCTTTGGGATTGGATGAAAACTGACCTTTTCCAGTCCTGTGGCCACTGCTGAGTTTTCCAAATTTGCTGGCATACTGAGTGCCACACTTTCACAGCATCATTTTTCAGAATTTGAAATAGCTCAACAGGAATTCCCAGAGGGATTGGATGGGGAGGGAGGTGGGAGGGGGGTTCAGGATGGGGAACACATGTACACCCGTGGCGGATTCATGTCAATGTATGGAAAAACCAATATAATATTGTAAAGTAATTAGCCTTCAAAAAAATCAATCAATAAATAAATTTTTAAAAATTACCTTTACTCTTATCCAGCTTTATAGTAAAAAATGTTGATATTAGGTATTTATTAGTGATAAAATTTATTTAGAAATTCAAAATCAAGCTTCAATTACTACATTTTCCTTGAAAGTTTACATATGCAGATATTTAGACATTACACTGAATCATTTCTAACAATTATATATTTAGTCAATTCAAACACGATTTGAGAGAATCCCTCCCTGAATACAACCTAAGATCCAAAGAGCAACTTCATCAGAATAATCAGGGTTCAAGACATTTTCGCTTTGTTTTATTTTCAGTGAAAAACCATAGGCCCTACCTCAAATCTAAATAAGATTGTCTACATGTACAACACAAGTATATAAATTGCTAATAAACTTGCCCAACGCAGACTAGGAGAGCTCACAGATATGCTACAAAATAACCACAGAGGCTTTTCAAACTCTGGCACATGCACCTTTGATGCACAACTATGTCCTCAAGTGAGAATGGACAGCCAGGAGCCTATTAAAGATTCACAAATATTCTCTATATACATATATCTGTTTATGAAAAATATATATGCAATAGAGCCTGTTGTTAAGTAAATCGCAACTGTCGTTCAAAACTGTCAGTCCACTCCCACCTAGATGAATATGTAAAAGTCCTGTCTTGAAAACCCCAAAGTTCATTATTCCAGCACCAGTGTCTCTCTTGTCTTGGCCCACGTCTCACTTGAGGTGTTCTTTCTTCAAAAAACTATTTTTTTTTTTTTTTTTTTTTTTTTTTTTTTTTTGCCACAGGTAAGATCTCAGATTCTTCTCTGAGTCCTTTCCAAGAACTTTGAGTTCTTCTTTGAGTCCTCTTTGACTCTCCCTATTGGGTAACATTTTGGTGCCATGACTTGGATACATGTAAGTATATGGCTTCCTCTTTCTTTGCTTTCAGTTCTGTTCAGTTCAGTTCAGTCGCTCAGTCGTGTCCGACTCTTTGCGACCCCATGAACTGCAGCACGCCAGGCCTCCCTGTCCATAACTAACTCCCAAAGTTCACTCAGACTCAAGTCCATCGAGTCAGTGATGCCATCCAGCCATCTCATCCTCTGTCGTCCCCTTCTCCTCCTGCCCCCAATCCCTCCTAGAATCAGAGTCTTTTCCAGTAAATCAACTCTTTGCATGAGGTGGCCAAAGTACTGGAATTTCAGCTTTAGCATCATTCCTTCCAAAGAAATCCCTTACCTGGGTAAAGAAGACCAACCTATTTTCTTCTTCACTCACTCTTGCTTTCTTTTTGGTGTTTTATCGGTCAAGTAGCTCTCTGCTTCCTAACTTCTCTTCACCTGACCATTGCCAAATTCTGAGTCTTCCCTTTGGACCAGCTTTGGAGTTCCAGGTAAGTCCTTCACTCCACATGGAAAGGAAAATCCTAAAACCTGGCTAGCTACCAGGTATCTGGGAAGTTTCTAGTTTGGTTCAAGAAAAAGACATCCTCTCCAACTACTGTAGGGTGATGGAATACACACCAGGCTCCTGCTTATGACCCTGGAATGCCAGGCTCTCTAATTGTCCTGTTATCTTCCAGATGGGAAATGGGCCATTTGTTCCCAAAGGGGACACACTTGTCCTCCTGGTCCCATTATCCTGAGAACTCTGGTTCATATATTTTAAGTTTTATAATTGGTATCATTTTTGTGATAGAGATCTGCCTGTCCAACTTCCCTGGCAAGTCTCTGCTGACATTGTGGGTATAGTGGAGTACTTAAGCCTTGAAATACAAACAGCCTACATTGCTTGAGACTCCAGCCTTAGCTTACTTAGTGGGGCTTTTAAAAACAGAAAGAAAAGACTGGAGCTTACAATGTTTCCCTCCTCCTCTATCTTTATAATGTAACAATTCTTATTTGAGCTCCAGGGGCTTGAATCTCTCTCCTTTGTCTTTGCAATGTAACTATTCTGCCTGAGTTCTCAGTAACTGAAGACTTCCCTGGTGGCACAGAGGGTAAAGCCTCTGCCTACAATGCAGGAGACCTGGGTTTGATCCCTGGGTGGGGAAGATTCTCTAGAGAAGGAAATGGAAACCCACTCCAGTACCTTGCCTGGAAAATCCCATGGACGGAGGAGCCTGGTAGGCTACAGTCCATGGGGTCACAAAGAGTCGGACACAACTGAGCGACTGCAATTCACTTCTCAGTAACTGTCTGATATATCTGCAATCTCCCAGGCTGAAGAAAAAGAAGGGGGTGGCACATTAAAGAGGGAAAACTATGAGATCTCTGATTCTATAGAAATTGGCTTGTCTGGTTAAGCTTTGGGGTTTATTAATACAGACCTGTCTTTAGGGTACTCAAGTGAAAGTGAAAGTCACTCAATCGTGTCTGACTCCTGGCATCCCCATGAACTATAAAGTCCTCAACATGAAGTATAATGATTTTATTATACCCAGGGTTACTGATACTCAATAAGTGCATGTTGTTTTTGTTATGAAATTTGACAACAAGGAAAATAACCTGACAAAATTAAAATTTTAAGTAAACATAACCAGGAAATTAACGTTTTGGTAAACTCTATAGGAAAACCACTAGACCATTCAGGTATGACCTAAATCAAATGCCTTATGATTATACATTGGAAGTGAGAAATAGATTTTAGGGACTATTTCTGATAGATAGAGTGCCTGATGAACTATGGACGGAGGTTCATGACATTGTATTGGAGACAGGGATCAAGACCATCCCCACGGAAAAGAAATGCAAAAAAGCAAAATTGCTGTCTGGGGAGGCCTTGCAAATAGCTGTGAAAAGAAGAGAAGAGAAAAGCAAAGGAGAAAAGGAAAGATATAAGCATCTAAATGCAGAGTTCCAAAATATAGCAAGGAGAGATAAAAAAGCCTTCCTCAGGCATCAGTGCAAAGAAATAGAGGAAAACAACAGAATAGGAAGGACTAGAGATCACTTCAAGAAAATTAGAGATACCAAAGGAACATTTCATGCAAAGATGGGCTCAATAAAGGACAGATATGGTATGGACCTAACAGAAGCAGAAGATATTAAGAAGAGGTGGCAGGAATACACAGAAGAACTGTACAAAAAAGATCTTCATGACAAAGATAATCACAATGGTGTGATCACTGATCTAGAACCAGACATCCTTGAATGTGAAGTCAAGTGGGTTTAGAAAGCATCAGTATGAACAAAGCTAATGGAGGTGACGGAATTCCAGTTGAGCTATTTCAAATCCTGAAAGATGATGCTGTGAAAGTGCTGCACTCAATATGCCAGCAAATTTGGAAAACTCAGCAGTGGCCACAGGATTGGAAAAGGTCAGTTTTCATTCTAATCCCAAAGAAAGGCAATGCCAAAGAATGCTCAAACTACCGCACAATTGCACTCATCTCACATGCTAGTAAAGTAATGCTCAAAATTCTCCAAGTCAGGCTTCAGAAGTATGTGAACCATGCACTTACAGATGTTCAAGCTGGTTTTAGAAAAGGCAGAGGAACCAGAGATCAAATTGCCAACATCTGCTGGATCATGGAAAAAGCAAGAGAGTTCCATAAAAACATCTATTTCTGCTTCATTGAGTATGCCAAAGCCTTTGACTGTGTGGACCACAAAAAACTGTGGAAAATTCTGAAAGAAATGGGAATACCAGACCACCTGACCTGCCTCTTGACAAACCTGTATGCAGGTAAGGAAGCAACAGTTAGAAATGGACATGGATGAACAGATTGGTTCCAAATAGGAAAAGGAGTACATCAAGGCTGTATATTGTAAGCCTGCTTATTTAACTTATATGCAGAGTACATCATGAGAAGCGCTAGGCTTGAAGAAGCACAAGCTGGAATCAAGATTGCTGGGAGAAATATCAACAACCTCAGACATGCAGATGACATCACCCTTATGGCAGAAAGTGAAGAGGAACTCAAAAGCCTCTTGATGAAAGTGAAAGAGGAGAGTGAAAAAGTTGGCTTAAAGCTCAACATTCAGAAAACGAAGATCATGACATCTGGTCCCATCACTTCATGGGAAATAGATGGGGAAACAGTGTCAGACTTTATTTTTCTGGGCTCCAAAATCACTTCAGATGGTGACTGCAACCATGAAATTAAAAGGCACTTACTCTTTGGAAGGAAAGTTATGACCAACCTAGATCGCATATTCAAAAGCAGAGACATTACTTTGCCAACAAAGGTCCATCTAGTCAAAGCTATGGTTTTTCCAGTGCTCATGTATGGATTTGAGAGTTGGACTGTGAAGAAAGCTGAGCACTGAAGACTTGATGCTTTTGAACTGTGGTGTTGGAGAAGACTCTTGAGAGTCCCTTGGATTGCAAGGTGATCCAACCTGTCCATCCTAAAGGAGATCAGTCCTGGGATTTCTTTGGAAGGAGTGATGCTAAAGCTGAAACTTCAGTACTTTGGCCACCTCATGCGAAGAGTTGACAAAGATTCTGATCCTGGGAGGGATTGGGGGCAGGAGGATAAGGGGATGACAGAGGATTTGATGGTTGGATGGCATCACTGACTCAATGCACATGGGTTTGGGTGAACTCCAGAAGTTGGTGATGGACAGGGATGCCTTCCGTGCTGGGGTTCATGGGATTGCAAGGAGTCGGACACAAATGAGCGACTGAACTGAACTGAACTTATTCTCATCCAAGGCCTATTTTTCATCTGTGGGACCTCTGCTTACATATGCCTGCCCTTGAAATGTAAAGGAAAATGTTCTCTTGGCTACATCATACTCAGTGTTAACTCAGTGGTCAGGTATTCCCCAATACCCCATAAAACGATCCATTTCTGAACCAGAACATGGGAAGTACTGGACCAGTGAGATCTACCCTCATTCCTCTCATCTCTGTCCTAACAAACATTGCTGGAACAGAGACAGAGAGTGCCACAATTTATCTATATACTCAATTCACCCAGGCCGTGTCTAAGTTGTCTTCAAGCCTGGGCAAACTGTACACCCAAATTGACTCCTTGTCAGGCATAGTTCTCCAAAATAGATGAGCACTCAACTTCTTGACTAAAGCCAAAGGAGGCACATGCCCCTACTTAGGAGATGAATATTGCTTTTATATCAATAGATCAGGACTGATCACCAAAAATTATTTGAAACTAATCAAATCCTGGATGAGGTCACCTCAGTAACATCTTAGTTTCAGTCCATCAAGGATACACTCCTACTGTGGGTATGGTAATTATACCATACCCACATATGGTAATGTATAATTATAGGCACATTATAATTACTCCCCTCATATGAATCTTCTTAATTCTACATTTTGCTTCCTGTTTCCTAAACCTGGTGATGGTGGTTTCGTCACTAAGTCATATTCAACTCTTGTGATCCCATAGACTGTAACCCACTAGGCTCCTCTGTCAATGGGATTCTCCAGGCAAGAATATTGGAGTGGGTTGCTATTTCTTTCTCCAGGGGACCTTCCTGACGCAGGAATTGAACCTGGTCTACTGCATTGCAGGAAGATGATTTACCAACTTAGCTATGAGGGAAGCCCATTTCCTAAACTTACTCACTTGATTTGTTTCTTCTCCTGTCAACCAGATTCAGGCTTAATTTCTGATACAACATGGAGACCAACTCCTGACCCCTCTGATAAATTCTTTGTACCGTTTCCCCTTGGATGGACATCAGCAGTCCTTACCAGCCCCTCTCATTGACAGCTAGCAAATGATGGACACTCAAGGCCTTTCTTTGCCCTAGAGTGGCAGAAAGTAGTCAAAATGAATGATGCTCATTTCCCAATGAATTTAAGTCCACACACTTGTGGGGGACGTGCTGGGTAGGAAGTTAGCATGAGTAAGGAGGGGTGGCCTAGCCAAAAAAGATTCAAGCTGAACTCCAAACCCCACCCAAGACCTGCCCCAGTGCAGCCCATGAGATCTCACAGATATGCTGCAGATTAACCACAGAGACTTTCAGGTATATGAGCTCTAGGCACAGTGGATACAAACTAACCACAGGGACTTCTCAAACTCTTGCACATGTGCCCTTGATACTCAGCTATGTGCATTTCAGTGTGTCCAAGTGACTTTGGACAGCCTATAAAAGGTTCATAAATATTTTATATGTACATACATCTGATTATAACTGACTGAATTATGGGAAAGATATGCACAATAGAGCCTGTTGTTATGTAACTTGCAACTGTCAATCAAAACTGTCGGTCCATGCCTACCTAGATGAATATGTGAAAGCACTGTCTTGAAAACCCCTAACTTCATTATTCCGATATCAGTGTCTCTCTTGGCTTGGCCCATGTCTTGCTTGAGGTGTTCTTTCTGTTCTTTCTTCAATAGACTTGCTTTTGCCACAGGTAAGACATCAGATTCTCCTTTGTGTCCTTACCAAGAACCGAGGCCCACAAGGAAGGGTCCTCTGCAACTGTCCCTATCTGTTAGCAATATTAAACATCCTGTATACAAAAAAAAAAAGGAAAAAAAGAAAAACCCTTGCTAATTATATCACATACAAATTATAACCAGAAATTATGTCATAGTTTTCTTATTTAAATATTATCAATGTATTTAATTTCCAAAATATGTTCCCCAATTTTTTCCTTTTAAATAATGCTCTCTGCTTTTCTTATATTTAAGTTGCATACATAAAAAGTCAATACAAAGAGGACTCTTATGAAGTGAACTTTATTGTATAAAATAATTCACACATTTCTTCAAGTATTACATCAGTGGATTGAAATTAAATTCAGTTCTTTCACCTTGAAGGAGTGACAGTGTAATTCAGACAAATAGTGACAGCACACTTATAAAAATAAGTTCAAATAATAGCCACCCACATCTAGTCAGTTCAGTTACTTCATCAAGGAAATCAGAATCACTGTTTTCTCTCCAACTATTGAAGTAAACCATGTAAAATTACTATATTAGGTTTGCAGTAACTTTTGCTATCCTTTGAGAAAAAGAGCAGTTTAACTTAATTATTTGAAAATTTAATTACATTATTCTTTTTTTTTCTCCTCTTATTCATTTTATTTATTTAAATCTTTTTTTTTTTAAATTTTATTTTATTTTTAAACTTTACATAACTGTATTAGTTTTGCCAAATATCAAAATGAACCCGCCACAGGTATACATGTGTTCCCCATCCTGAACCCTCCTCCCTCCTCCCTCCCCATTCCATCCCTCTGGGTCGTCCCAGTGCACCAGCCCCAAGCATCCAGTATCGTGCATCGAACCTGGACTGGAAACTCGTTTCATACATGATATTTTACATGTTTCAATGCCATTCTCCCACATCTTCCCACCCTCTCCCTCTCCCACAGAGTCCATAAGACTGTTCTATACATCAGTGTCTATTTTGCTGTCTCATACACAGGGTTATTGTTACCATCTTTCTAAATTCCATATATATGCGTTAGTATACTGTATTGGTGTTTTTCTTTCTGGCTTACTTCACTCAGCACTGTTTATAATAGCCAGGACATGGAAGCAACCTAGATGTCCATCAGCAGATGAATGGATAAGAAAGCTGTGGTACATATAGACAATGGAGTATTATTCAGCCATTAAAAAGAATACATTTGAATCAGTTCTAATGAGGTGGATGAAATTACATTATTCTTGTTATTTCTTTACTGTTTCTTAATCAATAAATTCTAAAAAAATAAAGTTATAGCAAATATTTACCAAATATAAAAAACAAATCTAGACCTTCACATATAAATTGTTTCATGAAAGTAAAATAAAAGATATTAACCCTTAAAGTTTGAATTTTACCCAAGTACAAAAATTTAAAATACATATTGCCATTGTAAAAAAGGAACCAAATGAGTAAACATAGTAAATTTAATTGGAATTCAGAGTAAAAATTTGTATAGAAATGCCTACATAAGTGGATGTTTATTATGATCAGTTTTAAATATTTTAATATCCTCATGCAGTCATTGACAAATAATATAGAGTTGAGACAGATTGAAGTGAAAGGCCTAAAATTTTTAACATGGAAGAAGTAGTGTGGATGCAACACAAGATAAGGAAATAATAGACCACTTTATGAAATAATCTGCCTTTTAAACTCCATATATGCATTGTCCTATTATTAATGAGTAGTCTTGAATAGTTGGAGAGAAGTAAGGCCAAGGGAGGCATCAATTGTGATATACGGATTAAATAAGTGACAACAAAGATTTAAAAGACAAGAAATCTAATAAAATATTGAGGTAGATTTGCAATGTAAGAATCTAAAATAGAATGATCTGGGGTAAAGGAAAGGAAAATGATGTGCTAGATATATCCAGTAGGAAAGATAATAGATATTGCCAATTTGATGTATATGTATATGTATATAACACGGATTTATATCTAATTGCATGGATATGAAACAAAACACACACATAGTGGTCAAAAGTGTCACCCTGAGAGGCAAATTCTAAGGTTATATCTTATTCACACTTTATTATTTTGGGCAAGTGATCTACCATTTTTATATCTCAATTTCTTTATCTGTAAAATGGGTATAATTACTGTATCTCTTGATAGGTTCTTGTGTGACAAATAAGATATTTTAGAGCATTAAAAAAGTTCATGGCTCATAGTAACCACTCTTTAGTATTAGGAATTATATTAGTAACATTATTGAAAATTTTATGAGAGTAATGTACAGTTTATTTGTCACATCATGGTAATCCTTAGAATGTAGATATGAATTAATTGTCTTTCTTTCTGAATTTCACCTTCACTTATCCGAATCTGCCTCACTTCTGTATGCTTTTAAAACACTACTATGATATTATCTTTTCACAAATATTTAAAAGTTACTTTCAAATCATACAGTTGAAATTTTGTACTGGCAAATTATATATAATAAAAAATAGAATAAAAATAATACAAAGGGTAACATATTTAATACATAGATTTACTGGGTAGCTTGTGCATGCATATGCATGCTCAGTCATGTCCAACTCTTTGAGACCCATGGGCTGTAGCCCACCAGACTCCTCTGTCCATGGAATTCTCCAGGCAAGAATATTGGAGTGCCATTTCCTCCTTCAGGGGATCTTTCTGACCTAGGGATTGAACCCACTTCTTCTGTGTCTCCTGTATTTACAGGTGGATTCTTTACCACTGACCCACCTGGGAAGCCTCCCTTATAAAACAGAAATGTATAAATTAATCATGATGTTTCACCTATTTCATTTAAATAAGTAATAGTAAGTGATCACAAAAATATGATTATTAAAAATAATAATAATAGCAAAGTTCATAAGAGGTATATTTCAGCAATGTAAGTATAGAACTTGTTAGACTTCTTTTACACATTTTCTGAGAAAAATCATATGTCTCAAAGCAACTCTTCTGCTGTATTCTTAAGTACAATCAGAGCAGACTTCCAGAATTTCATGGTGCACTGTATATTTCCTACCATTTGCAAAGTAGTCTGGAAGTCAGTTCTATAATATCACTTCTTAACTCAGATCTTAAATCAGGTCTAACATCTGTAATGCTGAAAGGAAGGTCATAGGGAAAACAGTTTTTCATGGTTAATGGTTAGTAATTAACATTCTAAAACTGAGGACTCAAAACATTTTAGCATCCGTAGATAGAAAGAGCAAAAACAAACAATATTTACCTATGTATTTAAGGAGAAAAGAATCACCTTCTTTGTGAACAGATTATTTATCACAGTGTCACTGCTCCTGTGATGAATTGAATGCTTGGCATTGTTATAGAAAATCAATTGGATTCAATCTGAGAAAGTTGTGTTATATGTATTCACACATGACAGTCACATAAATCAGTAATTTTTGAGAAAAAAAATTCAACCCCAAATAAAATGAAATTCATTTGTCTACTTTTTAAGCCAGATGTGATTGCTACTTTATTTTCCTTTAGAGGGCATTACTTACAAAATTGACTTAGAGCTGTCCAGTAAGATCTAGCATTGCAGAATATCTCTTTACAAAAATCTGATTAGAAAATATTTTTTCAAATAATTTCCATCTTGTTTATAGAACAAGAAAAATGAAAGTTTTTTTTTTAATTTTGTTTTGTTTTCTTTTCTAGGAATAAAATATTTGAAAAGGCAAAGTTGAGTATTTAATAAAAAATTTAAAAGCATCAACAGATAACATATAACTAAAATAAATAATTACCTATTACTTTCATCCAGGATTATAGTAAAAAAATGATGAGATTAGATATTGGTTAGTGATAAAATGGACTTAGAAATTCAAAATCAAACTTCAATTACTACATCTTCCTTGGAGTTTTATATATGTAGATACTTTGAAATTACCCTGAATCATTTCTGACCATTATATATTTAGCAAATTAAAGCATGATTTGAGAGAATTACTCCCTGAATACAGCCTAAGATCCAAAGAGAAAGTTTATCAGAATAATCAGGAGTCAAGATATTTTTGTTTTGTTTTGTTTTCAGTGCAAAATCAAAATCATAGGCCCTAACTCAATTTAAATAAGATTGCATATACAGCACAAATATACAAATTGATAACAAGCTTTCCCATGGTTTCCATGTTCACCAAAGTTGACAACAACAATACCATATATTAAACAAACTGGTCTTCTTGCCCCTTTATCACTTTGTACCTTATTCAAGACAGATTTCAATTTCTCATAACTTCATACAACCATCTCAGACAATCTCAGCCAATGGAGCTCTCTTTCCAGAACTTTAGTAATTTGTAATTTTAAACTACATGTTCTGCATGGCCCCAAACAAGCCATATTAATGTGAATTGACTGTGATAGTAGGATTATAATGAGCATTTAAGGGGTATAATTTACTGGAGAAGAGAACGACAGATGGGTTGGTTTGATGGCATCAACGACTCAATGAACATGAGTTTGAGCAAGCTCTGGGAGATGGTGAAGGGCAGGGAGGCCTGGTGTGCTGCAGTCTATGGGGCCATAAACAATCCTACACAGCTGAGCAATTGAATAACAACAATAATATGCATACACTCATCGGAGCTTCTTCACAATCAATATTAGTGAACATATGCTCACACCTAAACATTTTTTCCCACCTTTTCCATCTCCAGGTAATCAGAAATCTTTTTAGTTAGCCGAGGCTGACTTTTTTTAAACTTATATATTTGTTTATTTTTAATTGATTGATGATTGCTTTGGTTTGACTTCTGTCATACATCATCATGAATTAATCACAAGTGTGCATATGTCCCCTCACTCTTGAATTTCCCTCAAACCTCTCTCCCTTTCTCACTCCTCTAGGTTATTTCGGAGCACCAGCTTGAATTCCCTGAGTAATACACAAATTTCCATTGGCTGTCTCTTTTGCATATGCTAGTGTTTATGCTCCCATGCTACTCTCTCCATTCATGTCACCCTCTCCTTCCTTTCCCCTACCCTGTCCATAAGTCTGTTCTCTACATCTGTAACTCTATTGCTGCCCAGTGAATAGGTTTATCAGTGCCATTTTCTAGATTCCATATATATGAACTATCAGATGATGCATTTTTCTCTTTCAGACTTACTTCAATCTGTATAATAGGCTCTGATTTTTAACTTTCTTCTATCTTCAGTTCAGTTCAGCCACTCAGCCATGTCCAACTCTTTGCAATCCCATGGACTGCATCTCACCAGGCTTCCTGTCTGTCATCAACTCCCAGAGATTGCTCAAATACAAGTCCATCGAGTTGGTGACTCCATTCAACTATTTCATCCTCTGTCATCCCCTTCTCCTCCTGCCTTCAACCTTTCCCAGCATCAGGGTCTTTTCAACTGAGTCAGCTCTCCACATCAGGTGGCCAAAGTATTGGAGTTTCAGCTTCAACATCAGTCCCTCCAATGAACACCCAGGACTGATCTCCTTTAGGATGGACTGATTGGATCTCCTTGCAGGCCAATGGACTCTCAAGAGTATTTAATTGCAAAGTTTCAAACACATCAATTATTTGACACTTAGCTTTCTTTATAGTCCAACCTTCACATTCATGCATAACTACTGGGAAAACCATAGCTTTGACTAGAGAGACCTTTGTCAGCAAAGTAATGTCTCTGCTTTTTAATATGTTATCTAGGTTGGTCACAGCTTATCTTCCAAGGAGCAGGTGATTTTTTTTTTTTTTTAATTTCATGACTGCTGTCACCATCTGCAGTTATTTTAGAGCCCAAGAAATTAAGCCTGTCACTGTGTCCATTGTTTCCCCATCTATTTGCCATGAACTGATGGGACTGGATGCCAATGTTCATTTTCTGAATTTTGAATTTTAAGCCAGCTTTTTCACTCTCCTCTTTCACTTTGATTAAGAGGCTCTTTAGTTCCTCTTTGCTTTCTTCCATAAGAGTGGTGTTATTTGCATATCTGAGGTTATTGATATTTATCTCAGCAATCTTGATTCCAGCTTGAGCTTTATCCAGCCCAGGGTTTCACATGATGTAGTCTTCATATAAGTTAAATAAGCAGGATGACAATATACAGCTTTGACATACTCCTTTCCCAATTTGGAAGCACTCTTTTGTTCCATGTGTGGCTTTAACTATTGCTTATTGACCTGCATACAGATTTATCAGGAGGCAGGTCAGGTGGTCTGGTATTCTCATCTTTTTAAGAATTTTCCACACTTTGTTGTGATCCACACAAAGGCTTTGGAATAGTCAATAAAGCAGAAATAAATATCTTTCTGTAACAGTCTTGCTTTTTCTGTGATCCAATGGATGTTGGTAATTTGATCTCTTATTCATCTGCTTTTTCTAAATCCATCTTGAACATCTGGATTCCCAGTTCATATACTGTTGGAGCCTGGCTTGAAGAATTTTGAGCATTACTTTGCTAGCATTTGAGATGAGTGCAATTGTGCAATAGTTTGGACACTCTATGTCATTGCCTTTCTTTGGGATTGCAATGAAAACACCTTTTCCAGTCCTGTGGCCACTGCTTAGTTTTCCAAATTTGCTAGCATATTGAGTGCAGCACGTTTACAGCATCATCTTTTAGGATTTAAAATATTTCAGCTGGAAATCCATCTACTCCACTAGCTTTGCTCATAGTGATGCTTTGTTCGTAGTAATGCAAAGTCAAGGCCTACTTGACTTTGGACACCAGGATGTCTGGCTCTAAGTAAGTAATCACACCATCGTGGTTATCTGGTCTTTAAGTTCTTTTTTTGTGTAGTTCTTCCATGTTTTCTTGTCACCTTTTCTTAATATCATCTGCTTCTGTTATTTCCATATCATTTCAATCCTTTATTTTGTTCCTCTTTGCATGAAAATTTCCCTTCGTATCTCTAATTTTCTTGAAGAGATCTGTAGTAGTTCCCATTCTATTGTTTTCCTCTATTTCTTTGCATTGATCACAGAGGAAGACTTTCTTATTTTTCCTTGCTTTCTTTGGAACTCTGAATTCTTATTGGGTATATCTTTCATTTTCTCCATTGCCTTTACCTTCTCTTCTTTTCTCGGGTATTCGTAAGGCCTCCTCAGACAGCCATTTTACCTTTTTCCATTTCTTTTTCTGCAGGATGGTCTTGATCACTGCCTCCTGTATAATTCCATGAACCTCTGTCCATAGTTCTTCAGGCACTCTCTCTTAGATCTAATCCCTTGAATCTATTTATCACTTCCACTGTATAATTATAAGGGATTTGACTTAATTCATATTTGAATGATCTAGTGGTTTTCCCCTACTTTCTTCAATTTAAGTCTGAATTTTGCAATGAGGATTTCAGGATCTAACTTCTTTAGGCAAGAAGCAAGAGAAGGAAAAGCCCTACCTAAAGAAAATAAACCCGAAACAATTATGAAAATGGTAATAGGATTGAGTGCTATATGTTCTACTTAGTTGCTTAGTTGTGTCCAACTCTTTGAGACCCCGTGAACTGTAGTTCACCAGGCTCCTCTGTCCATGGGATTCTCCAGGCAAGAATACTGGAGGGGTTATCATGCCCTCCTCCAGGGTATTTTCCCAACCCAGGATCAAGCCCAGATCTCCCACATTGCAGGCAGATACTTTACCAAATGCAGGCAGAGTCTTTACCAGCTGAGCTACCAGGAAAGCTCATATATATATATATATATATATATATATATATATCAGATCAGTCGCTCAGTCGTGTCTTACTCTTTGCAACTCCATGAATCGCAGCACACCAGGCCTCCCTGTCCATCACCAACTCCCAGAGTTCACTCAGACTCATGTCCATCGAGTCAGTGATGCCATCCAGCCATCTCATCCTCTGTCATCCCCTTCTCCTCCTAACCCAATCCCTCCCAGCATCAGAGTCTTTTCCAATGAGTAAACTCTTCGCATGAGGTGGCCAAAGTACTGGAGTTTTGGCTTTAGCATCATTCCTTCCAAAGAAATCCCAGGGCTGATCTCCTTCAGAATGGACTGGTTGGAACTCCTTGCAGTCCAAGGGACTCTCAAGAGTCTTCTCCAACACCACAGTTCAAAAGCATCAATTCTTTGGCGCTCAGCCTTCTTCACAGTCCAACTCTCACATCCATACATGACCACAGGAAAAACCATAGCCTTGACTAGACGAACCTTTGTTGGCAAAGTAATGTCTCTGCTTTTGAATATGCTGTCTAGGTTGGTCATGACTTTCCTTCCAAGGAGTAAGCTCCCCTGGAAGAGGAAATGGCAACTCACTACAGTATTCTTGCTGGGATAATACCATGGTCAAAGGAACCTGGCAAACTAGAGTTCATGGGGTCCCATGGGGTCATAAATAGTCAGACACAATTGAGCAACTGAGCATGCATGCATGCATGCATTGATATATGTATATATTTGCATATATATATATATATATATATATATATATATATCAATGCATGCATGATGCTCAGTTGCTCAATTGTGTCTGACTCTTTATGACCCCATGGGACCCCATGAACTCTAGTTTGCCAGGTTCCTTTGACCATGGTATTATCCCAGCAAGAATACTATAGTGAGTTGCCATTTCCTCTTCCAGGGGATCGTCCTGATCCAGGGATTGAACTGGCATCACCTGTGTCTCATGCATTGTAGGTGGATTATTTACCACTATGCCGCTAGGGAAGCCCCATATATATCAATAATTACCCTAAATGTAAATTGATTAAATGTAGCAACCAAACAGCACAGACTGGCTAAACAGATGAAAACGTGCATGTATGCATTTCTACTTACCACATCATTCTGTTTGACCCACTAAATTGTATGTAACTATTTTATATTGTTAGATTAATTGTGTTCCTATTATGGACTGAAATTGCAATTATCTTATTTTTGTATCTGGCTATTGATTGTTAAAACTGATAGATGGTCAATAACAACAAAAAATAATAGAATTGTATATCACCAAAGCTATCATTTTATAGAAAAACCTGAAATCACTTTTTAAAATCCATATGCTTATCAGAATTAACTTGGAATTTTTTGAAAAATAAAAATGCCCAAGTATTCATTTTTTATTTTGCCAGAACTTCAGATATGTCTCTAACGTGCTGCCATGTTTAAAAACAATGGAATTGTATGAGTATCTTTTACTTTTATCTAGTTTTTTTTCCCACATTTTCTATTTCATCTTCAGTGCTCCCATTTCATTTAGTTTATATTTTCCAATTTGTCCATCTCTTCTACTTTTTTTTTTAATGTTCTTTCTCAAGCCTGTGTCAAACATAGTAGAAAAGTTTTTGTTGCTCAATTGTGTCCAACACTTTGCAGCACCATGGATTGCAGCATGCCTGGATTCCCTGCCCTTCACTATCTCCTTGAGGTTGCTCAAACTCATGTCCATTGAGTCCGTGATGCCATCCACTAGAGAATGACATCCTCTGTCATCCCTTTCTCCTCCTGTTTTCAGTTTTTCCCAGCATCAGGGTCTTTTCTAAGGAGTTGGCTCTTCACATCAGGTCGCCAAAGTGTTGGAGCTTCAGCTTCAGCATCAGTCCTTCCAATGCATATTCAGTACTGATTTCCTTTAGCATTGATTGGTTTGATCTCCTTGCAGTTCAAGGGACTCTCAAGAGTATTCTCCAGCACCACAGTACAAAAGCATCATTTTTTTGGTGCTCAGTTTTCTTTTCTGGTCCAACTCACATTCATACATCACTACTGGGAAAACCATATCTTTGACTAGACGGACATTTATCAGCAAAGCAATGTCTCTGTTTTTTAATATACTGTCTAGGTTTGTCATAGGAGAAGGCAATGGCACCCCACTCCAGTACTTTTGCCTGGAAAATCCCATGGATGGAGGAGCCTGGTAGGCTATAGTCCATGGGGTAGCTAAGAGGCGGACACGACTGAGCAACTTCCCTTTCACTTTTCACTTTCATGCATTGGGGAAGGAAATGGCACCCACTCCAGTGCTCTTGCCTGGACAATCCCAGGGACAGGGGAGCCTGGTGGGCTTCTGTCTATGGGGTCGCACAGAGTCAGACACGACTGAAGCGACTTAGCAGCAGCAGCAGCAGGTTTGTCATAGCTTTTCTTCCAAGGAGTAAGTGTCTTTTAATTTCATGTCTGCAGTCACCATCTGCAGTGATTTTGGAGCCCAAGAAAATAATTCCTATAACTGTTTCCATTGTTTCTCTATTTGACATGAAGTGATGGGATCGGATGCTATGATCTTCATTTTTTGAATGTTGAGTTTTAAGCCAACTTTTTCACTCTCCTTTTTCACTTTCATCAGGAGTCTCTTTAGTTCCTCTTCACTTTCTGCCTTAAGGATGGTGTCATTTGCATATCTGAGGCTCTTGATATTTCTCCTGACAATCTTGTTTCCAGCTTTCTCTTCCTTTAAGCCCAGCATTTGACATGATGTATTCTGCATGTAAGTTAAATTAGCAGGGTGACAATATACAGCCTTGATGTACTCCTCTCCTAATTTTGAACCACTCTATTGTTACATATGCAGTTCTACTGTTGCTTCTAAACCGCATACAGATTTCTCAGGAGTCCGGTAAGGTGGTCTGATATTCCCATATCTTTAAGAATTATCCACAGTTTGTTGTGATACACATGGTCAAAGGTTTTAGTATAGTCAAAAGCAGAAGTAGATTTTTTTTTTTTTTCTGTAATTCTCTTGTTTTTTGTTTGATCTAGCAGATGTTGGCAATTTGGTCTCTGGTTCCTCCTCCTTTACTAGAATCCAGCTTGAATATTCATGTACTGATGCATGAATATAAGTAAATAATATGAAAATATATATATTTTATAATACTTATGAATTTTTGCCTAACTAAAAACTTTATGACATTTGGATCTTACTTGTTTGACTTAGTATGAATAGCATAACAGATTTCTAATTAAAAAAAATATATATATATATGCAAAAACCAACAAAGGTTTACTGTGCATCACAAGGAACAATAGTCAATATCTTGTAATAACCTATAATGGAAAATATGTTCAAAAATAAAGTATATGTATATGTATAACTGAGTCACATACATATACAATAATTCCACTTTTTGAAATTTTGTAATGTTTATATTTTTGCCAACTTTTCTAAATGTCCCATGGATATTTAGTAACAATTTGTGAAATATATAATCTTAAATATATTTGTGTAGATATGATTAGTATAAATTAATTAATTATAAATCTGCTATATTGAATTATTGATTAATTATGCCATTAATTATTAATAATATCATTCAAGATGCACTTATTCTTATTTTTTATACAATTGATAAAATATTCTCAGAAAAATGTTAATATGTTTCACTATGACCATATATTTTTTTCTTTTCTTTGATTTTTGCTTCATGTATCTGTTTCTGTGTTATTAAGATGTCTAATGGTTTATAAAGTGTATCTTCTTTGTGAATTGTACCTTTTATCATTAGAAATAGTCACCTTTGTTTCATTTAAAATAAATAAATTTTAAAAGAACAATAAATGGACAGTTATAACAACTGTTGTTAAGCATTACAAGAAGAAAAAAATACTTTATGGTCTAGGAAACAGGGACTTCATAGAACCCTGAAGTTAAGAGATAGTTAATTTATTTAAAGTCATTAGAATTAGTTTAAATGCTTTCCTACAGCCCATGCCTTACTCCAATCTTATAAGAAAGTAACCAGTAAGCAAAAACAAAGGCAAATTTAAAATACATACTGTGAGAATTGAAGGGATCAAATGTTAAATATTAACTCTCATCATATAATTTAATGTAAATATGGAAGTATTATATTATTGAGAATATTGACAATATTAACAAGTTATAAATTAAATTATTTAAAGATAATGTAGCCTTTATGGAATTAATATACACAGAACATTAGATACTATTTTGGTCAAATGTCATTGAAGAGTTTATGCTACTGTCTAATTTCATAAGTAAAAATTGTCAAGTAAACAAAAAGCACATTTAAAGACACCATTATAACACCACACCACCTATTTTCAAAATTGGAGTACTAGAGCTATTATGTTTTAGAGAATGTTGACTAATTGACAGTTAAATTATTTAGATATAGAAGATGGCAGAGGAAAAGGATAGGGAGACCACTTTCTTCCCCACAAATTCATCAAAAGATCATTTGAATGCTGAGCAACTTCCACAAAACAACTTTTGAATGCTGGCGGAGGACACCAGGCACCCAGAAAGGCAGCCCATTCTCTTCAAAAAGAAGTAGGGCAAAATATAAAAGACAAAAAGAGAGCCAAAATAGTTAGGGATGGAGACCCATCCTGGGGAGGGAGTCATGAAGGAGAAGAAGTTTCCAAATAGCAGGAAACCCTCTCACCAGCTGATCTGTGGAGAGTTTTGTAATCTCAGGGGGCAACATAACCAGAGGAAAGGAAAAAGAAAACAAAAACTCACAGAATAGGTGGCTAACCTCAACTCTCAGTGGAGAAGTAGCCCAGACGCTCACCTCTGCCACCAGCGAGTGGGGCTGGACAGGGAGGTGCAGATTGCATGTTTAGGGTAAGGACCAGGCCTGAATGCCCTGAGGACAATCTGAGGGAGCTAATGTGAGATAGAAACCCAAACTGTGGGATACCCAGAGAGAGGAAAATATAAAAGAGAGAGAGAGAGAGAGCTTTCTCCCAAAAGCTCTAACTTAAGGTGCAACCTGGCCCACTCACAGAACAAAGGATTGAGTGAATACCAAAGGAAAGCTAGATGGCTGTGGACTGGTCCATCCCCCACTGGAGGCAGAGAGGCAGGCGGACAACAGCCAGAGCCAGAAGACTAGGGGCAATCCTGGCCCCAGAGATGGCATCCTCGACCAAACTGAGCAGGCTCCCAGTTGCTAACCAAGTCTTCCTGGGATCCTGGATGGTTGACATCTGCCAGGAGGGTTGCAGCCAGAGATCAGCTCCCCAGAGGAGACACATGACATACCTGAGATGGTGCTCTCGTAGGGTACTCAGGAAACCGAGTGATTGGGACTGGGGAGGTGATTAAGATTCACAGGCTACCTGGGACAGCATGCTTGCCAAACACCTGGTCTCCTGAGCTGTTCAGACCTGGGAAGGGCACAAAACACACGCCGAACTGAGTCTGCGCCTTTGTGGACTACCTGAGAACCTGAACCTGAGCAGCTTAGACCTGGGGAGTCCACGAAATGCAGGGCCTGCTTTGGACAGATACTCTGCAGAGCAACCTGGAGCCTGAGCAGTGTAGACCGGAGAAGCACATGTCACCCATGAGCTAGGAAAAACCCAGTGTGGTCCATACACTGCGAGCACTCCCCACACACACCAGTAATATTTGTTTGCAGTGTTCCTCCCTCCCCACAACACAACTGAACAAGTGAGCCTAACTAAGTAACCACCTTCACCCCCTTGTGTCAGGGCAGAAATTAGGCACTGAAGAGACTTGAAAACAGAGAAAGCCGAAATAAACAGAGGGAACTGCTCTGGAAGTGACAGGTGCAACAGATTAAAACCCTGTGGTTATCATTGACTAACCATTGGGAGGGGCCTATAGACTTTGAGAAGAAGTATAAGCTGGAACAAGGAGCTATCTGAAACTGAACTGACCCCACACTGCCCTCAAGAGCTCCAGAGAAATTCCTAGATATATTTTTACTATTATCACTTTTTAACTTTTTTTACAAAAGTCAATTTCTTTATTACTCTTTTAATTTTCATTTTTATAACCTAGTATTACCTTGCAAAAAGAAAGACCCTGTTTTTAAAACAAATTTCATGTACATATATAAAATAACTTTTGTGATTGATTTTGTTTTATAATTTTAATTTTCTATTTTTGAGAGTCTAACCTCTACTCTAGATTTTTAATCTTTGCTTTTTGGTATTTGTTATCAATTTTGCACCATTAAGAATCTAATCCTCAGTACCCATTTTTACTTAGGGGTGTGATTACTAGCTTGATTGCTCTGTCCCCTTTTGACCCTCCCTTTTCTCCTCAAGCTCACCTCTGTATCTTCTTTCCCCCTTTTCCTCTCTACTTAACTCTGTGTATCTCTCTGGGTGTTCCAGGCTGTGGAGAACACTTAGGAAACTGATTACTGGCTAGATTGGTCTCTCCCCTTTTGATTCCCCCTTCTCCTCCTGGTCACCTCTATCTCCCACCTCCCTCTTCTCTTTTGCATGTAACTCTGAATCTCTCTGGGTGTTCCTCACTGTGGAGAATCTTTTCACCATTAACATAGATGTTTTATCATCAATACTGTACAGATGGAGAAGTCTTGAGGATACTGTAAGAATAAGATTAAAAGCCAGAGGCAGGATGCTTAAATCCAAAACTTGAAAACACCAAATAACTCCTGACTCCAGGGAACATTAATCAATAAAAACTCATCCAAAATCCTCCATGCCTATACTAAAAGCAAGCTCCACCCAAGAGCCAACAAGTTCCAGAGCAAGACATACCATGCTGATTCTCCAGCAATGCAAGAACACAGCCCTGAACATTAATATACAGGCTGCCTGAAGTCACACCAAACCCATAGATACCTCTAAATTCACTACTGGAAACTTCATTACACTCCAGAGAGAAGAGACCCAGCTCCACCCAGCAGAACACAGGCACAAGCTTCCCTAACCAGAAAACCTTGACAAGCCACTAGTCCAACCCCACCCACAGGAGCAACCTCCACAATAAAAAGGAACCACTAACTTCCAGCCTACAGAAAGGGCACCCCAAACACAACAATCTGAATAAAATCAATTAGAAGATAAATATTCAACAATAAAGAGACATGATAAATGCCCACCAAATCAAACAAAAAGGAGGAGATAGGGAGTCTACTGAAAAAGAATTCAGAATAATGATAGTAAAGATGATCCAAAATCTTGAAAACAAAATGAAGTTACAGATAAATAGACTAGAGACAAGGATTGAAATAATGTAATCCTTTAACAAGGACCAGAAGAAATAAAAAAGAGTCAATCAATAATGAATAATGCAATAACTGAGATCAAAGGCACTCTGGAAGGAACAAACAGTAGAATAACTGAGACAAAAGATAGGATAAGTGAGGTGGAAGATAGAGTGGTGAAAATAAATGAAGCAGAGAGGAAAAAGAAAAAAAAAAGCATAAAATGAAATGAGAATAAGCTCAGAGACCTTGTTAACCCTAACAATGTTAAACACACCAACATTCAAGTCATACGAGTCCCAGAAGAAGAAAACAAAAAGAAAGGCCATGAGAAAATACTTGAGGAGATAATAATTGAAAACTTCCCTAAAATGGGGAAGGATATAGCCACCCAAGTCCAAGAAGCCCAGAGAGTCCCAAACAGGATAAACTCAAGGCAAAACACCCCAAGACACATATTAATCAAATTAATGAAGATCAAACACAAAGAAAAATATTAAAAGCAGCAAGAGAAAAGAAACAAACAACACACAAGAGGATTCCCATAAAGATAATGGCTGATCTTTCAATAGAAACTCTTCAGGCCAGAAGGAAATGGCAGGACATATTTAAAGTGTTGAAAGAGAAAAACCTGCAGCCCAGATTACTATACCCAGCAAAGACCTCATTCAAATAAGAAGGAGAAATCAAAATCTTTACAGACAAGCAAAACCTGAGAGAATTTAGCACCACCAAACCAGCTCTTCAAAAAATGCTAAAGGATCTTCTCTAGACAGGAAATACAGAAAAGGTTTATAAACTCAAACCCAAAGCAACAAAGTAAAGTGACAATAGGATCATATTTATTAATTACCTTAAATGTAAATGGGTTGAATGCCCCAATCAAAAAGCAAAGACTGGCTGATTGGATACAGAAACAAGACACCTATATATGCTGTCTACAAGAAACCCACCTCAAACCAAGGGATACATACAGACTGAAAGTGAAAGGCTGGAAAAAGATATTTCATGCAAATGGAGACCAAAAGAAAGCTGAAATGGCAATACTCATATCAGGTAAAATAGACTTTGAAATAAAGGCCATGAAAAAAGACAAAGAAAGACACTACGTTATGATCAAAGGATCAATCCACAAAGAAGATGTAACAATCCAAGAAGAAGATGTAAAAATTATAAACATATTTGCACCCAACATAGGGGCACTACAATATGAAAGGCAAATGCCAACAAGTATGATAGGAGAAATTAACAGTAACACAATAATAGTGGAAGACTTTAATACCCCACTCACAACTATGGATAGATCAACTAAACAAAATTAGCAAGGAAACACAAACTTTAAATGATACAATGGACCATTAAGACATAATTGATATCTATAGGACATTTCATCACAAAGCAATGAATTTCACCTTTTTCTCAAGTGCACACAGAACATTCTCCAGAATAGATCACATCCTGGGCCATAAATCTAGCCTTGGAAAATTAAAAAAAAAAAAAATTGAAATCATTTCAAACATACTTTCTGATCAAAATGTGGTAAGATTAAACGTCAACTACAGGGAAACAAACTATTAAAAATAAAAACATATGGAGGCCAAACACCACACTTCTGAAAAACCAACAAATCACAGAAGAAATAAAAAAGAAATAAAAATATGCATAGAAACAAATGAAACTGAAAACATGACAACCCAAAACCTATGGGACTCAGTAGCTAAGAGGTAGGTTCATACCATTACAAGCTTACCTCAAGAAACAAGAGAAACATCAAATAAATGACCTAACTTTACACCTAGAGCAACTAGAAAAAGAAGAAATGAAGAAGCCCAGGGTTAGTAGAAAGAAAGAAATCATTAAAATTAGGACAGAAATAAATGAAAAAGAAACAAAGAAGACTATAGCAAAAATCAACAAAACAAAAAGCTGGTTCCTTGAGAAGATAAATAAAATAGACAAACATAAGCCAGCCTCATCAAGAGAAAAAGGGAGAAGAATTAATTCAACAAAATTAGAAATGAAAAAGGAGAAATCACAAGACAACATAGAAATACAAAGGGTCATAAGAGACTACTATCAAACACTACATGCCAATAAAATGGACAACTTGGAAAAAAATGGACAAATTCTTAGAAAAGTATAACCTTCCAAAACTGAACCAGGAAGAAATAGAAAACCTTTACAGATCCTAACAAGCACGGAGATTGAAACTGTAATAAAAAAGCTTCCAACAAAAAAAAAGCCCAGGACCAGGTGGCTTCACATGTAATTGTACCAAAAATTTAGAGAACAGCTGACACCTATCCTACTCAAACTTTTCCAAAAAATTGCAGAAGAATGTAAATTCCCAAACTCATTCTATGAGGCCACCATCACTTTCATACCAAAACCAGACAAATATGCCAGAAAAAAAGAAAACTACAGGCCAATATCACTGATGAGCATAGATGCAAAAATCCTCAACAAAATTCTAGCAAACAGAATCCAACAACATATTAAAAATATCATACATCATGACCAAGTGGGCTTTATTCCAGAGATGCAAGGAGTCTTCAAAATTAACAGATCAATAAATGTGATACACCACATTAACAAATTGAGAGATAAAAACCATATGGTTATCTCAATAGATGCAGAGAAAGCCTCTGACAAAATTCTACATCCATTTTTGATAAAAACTCTCCAGAAAGCAGGCATAGAAGGAACACACCTCAACATAATAAAAACCTTATATGATAAACCTACAACAAACATTTTCCTCAATGGTAAAAACTTGAAAACACTCCCTCTAAAGTCAGGAACAAGACAAGGGTGCCCATTCTCACCATTACTATTCAACATAGTTGGGGAAGTTTTAGCCACAGCAATCAGAGAAGAGAAAGAAATAAAAGGAATCCAGATTGAAAAAGAAGTAAAACTCTAACTGTTTGCAGATGACATGATCCTCTACATAGAAAACCCTAAATACACCACCAGAATATTACTAGAGCTAATTAATGAATATAGTAAAGTTGCAGGATATACAATTAACACAGAGAGATCCCTTGCATTCTGACACACTAACAATGAGAAAACAGAAACAGAAATTAAGGAAACAATTCCATTCACCATTGCAACAAAAGGAATAAAATACTTAAGAAAAAATCTACCTCAAGAAACAAAAGACTTGTATACAGAAAACTATAAAACACTGCTGAAAGAAATCAAAGATGACATAAATAGATGGAGAAATATACCATGTTCATGGATCAGACAAATTAATATAGTGAAAATTAGTATACTACTGAAAGCAACCTATAAATTCAATGCAATCAGTATCAAGCTACCAATGGCATTTTTCAGAGAACTAGAACAAATAATCTCACAATTGGTATGTAAATACAAAACAAACAAACAAACAAAAAAAAACAAAACCTTGAATAGCCAAAGAAATCTTGAGAAAGAAGAATGGAACCGGAGGAATCAACCTGCCTGAGTTCAGACTATACTACAAAGCTACAGTCATTAAGAGAGTAAGATACTGGCACAAAGACAGAAATATAGATCAATGGAATAAAATAGGAAGCTCAGAGATAAATCCACACACCCATGGACACCTTATCTTTGACGAAGAATGCAAGTATATACAATGGGGAAAAGACAATCTCTTTAACAAGTGGTGCTGGGAAAACTGGCCAACCACTTGTAAAAGAATGAAACTAGAACACTTTCTAACACCATACACAAAAATAAACTCAAAATGGATTAAAGATCTAAATTTAAGACCAGAAACTATAAAACTCCTAGAGGGGAAAAAAAAAATAGACAAAACACTCTCTGACATAAATCACAGCAGGATCCTCTATGACTTACCTTCCAGATTAATGGAGATGAAAGCAAAAATAAAACAAGTTCAGTTCAGTTCAGTTGCTCAGTCGTGTCCGACTTCTTGTGACACCATGAACCTCAGCACGCCAGACCTCCCTGTCCATCACCAACTCCTGGAGTCCACCCAAACCCATGTCCACTGTGTCAGTGATGCCATTCAACCATCTCATCCTCTGTTGTCCCCCTCTCCTCCTGCACTCAATCTTTTCCAGTATCAGGGTCTTTTTGACTGAGTCAGCTCTCTGCAACAGATGGCCAAAGTACTGGAGTTTCAGCTTCAACATCAGTGCCTCCAATGAACACCCAGGACTGATTTCCTTTAGGATGGACTGGTTGTATCTCCTTGAAGTCCAAGGGACTCTCAAGAGTCTTCCCAACACCACAGTTCAAAAGCATCAATTCTTCTGTGCTCATTTTTCTTTATACTCTGACTCTCACATCCATACACAGCTACTGGAAAAACCATAGCCTTGACTAGATGGACCTTTGTTGGCAAAGTAATGTCTCTGCTTTTGAATATGCTATCTAGGTTGGTCATAACTTTCCTTCCAAGGAGCAAATGTCTTTCAATTTCATGGCTGCAATCACCATCCACAGTAATTTTGGAGCCAAGAAAAATAAAGTCAGCCACTGTTTCCACTGTTTCCCCATCTATTGCCATGAAGTGATGGGACCAGATGCCATGATATTAGTTTTCTTAATGTTGAGCTTTAAGCTAACTTTTTCACTCTCTTCTTTCACTTTCATCAAGAGGCTCTTTAGTTCTTCTTCACTTTCTGCCATAAGTGTGGTGGACCTAATTAAACTTAAAAACTTTACACAGTGAAGGGAACTATAAGCAAGGTGAAAAGGCAGCCTTCAGAATGGGACAAAATAGTAGCAAATGAAGCAACTGAAAAAAATTAATCTCAAAAATTATACAATACAAGCAGCTCATGTAGCTCAATAACAGAAAAATAAATGACAAAATCAAGAAATGTGTCAAAATACTAAAGAGACATTTCTCCAAAGAAGACATACAGATGGATAACAAACACATGGAAAGATGCTAAACATCACTCATTATCAGAGAAATACAAATCAAAACCACAATGAGGTACCATTTCACGCCCGTCAGAATGGCTGCTATCAAAAAGTATACAAACGATAAATGCTGGAGATGGTGCAGAGAAAAGGGAACCCTCGAACACTGTTCAGTTCAGTTCAGTCGCTCAGACGTGTCTGACTCTTTGTGACCCCAAGAATCGCAGAACACCAGGCCCCCCTGTCCATCACCAACACCCGGAGTTTACTCAGACTCACGTCCATCGAGTTAGTGATGCCATCCAGCCATCTCATCCCCTGTCGTCCCCTTCTCTTCCTGACCCAAATCCCTCCCAGCAACAGAGTCTTTTCCAATGAGTCAACTCTTCACATGAGGTGGCTGAAGTACTGGAGTTTCAGCTTTAGCATCCTTCCTTCCAAAGAAATCCCGGGCTGATCTCCTTCATAATGGACTGGTTGGATCTCCTTGCAGTCCAAGGGACTCTCAAGAGTCTTCTCCAACACCACAGTTCAAAACCATCGATTCTTCGGTGCTAAGCTTTCTTCACAGTCCAACTCTCACATCCATACATGACCGCTGGAAAAACCATAGCCTTGACTAGAAGGACCTTTGTTGGCAAAGTAATGTCTGTTTTTCAATATGCTATCTAAGTTGGTCATAACTTTTCTTCCAAGGAGTAAGCGTCTTTTAATTTCATGGCTGCAGTCACCATCTGCAGTGATTTTGGAGCCCAAAATATAAAGTCTGACACTGTTTCCACTGTTTCCTCATCTATTTCCCATGAAGTGATGGGACCAGATGCCATAATCTTCGTTTTCTCAATGTTGAGCTTTAAGCCAACTTTTTCACTCTCCACTTTCACTTTCATCAAGAGGCTTTTTAGTTCCTCTTCACTTTCTGCCATAAGGGTGACGTTATCTGCATATCTGAGGTAGATATTTCTCCCAGAAATCTTGATTCCAGCTTTTGCTTCTTCCAGCCCAGCGTTTCTCATGATGTATTCTGCATATAAGTTAAATAAGCAGGGTGACAATATACAGCCTTGACAGACTCCTTTTATTATTTGAAACCAGTCTGTTTTTCCATGTCCAGTTCTAACTGTTGCTTCCTGACCTGCATATAGGTTTCTCAAGAGGCAAGTCAGGTGGTCTGGTATTTCTGTCTCTTTCAGAATTTTCCACAGTTTATTGTGATCCACACAGTCAAAGACTTTGGCATAGTCAATAAAGCAGAAATAGATGTGATGGAATTCCAGTTGAGCTATTTCAAATCCTGAAAGATGATGCTGTGAAAGTGCTGCACTCAATATGACAGCAAATTTGGAAAACTCAGCAGTGGCCACAGGACAGGAAAAGGTAAATTTTCATTCCAATCTCAAAGAAAAGCAATGCCAAAGAATGCTCAAACTACTGAACAATTGCACTCATCTCACACGCTAGTAAAGTAATGCTCAAAATTCTCCAAGCCAGACTTCAGCAATACGTGAACTGTGAAATTCCAGATGTTCAAGCTGGTTTTAGAAAAGGCAGAGGAACCAGAGATCAAATTGCCAACATCCTCTGGATCATGGAAAAAGCAAGAGAGTTCCAGAAAAGCATCTATCTTACACTGTTAGTGGGAACAAAAACTAGTACAGCCACCTTGGAGGACAGTGTGGAAATTCCTTAAAACATGGAAATAGAACTGCCCTATGACCCAGAAAGCCCACTGCTGGGCATACACAGTGAAGAAACCAGAATTGAAAGAGACACGTGTATCCCAATGTTGATTTCAGCACTGTTTACAATAGCTAGGACATGGAAGCACCCTATATGTCCATCCACAAATGAATGGATAAGAAAGCAGTGGTACATATACACAATGGAGTATTACTTAGCTATTAAAAAGAATGCATTTGAATCAGTTCTATTGACGTGGATTAAACTGGAGCCAATTATACAGCGTGAAGTAGGTCAGAAAGAAAATCAGCCATACAGTATACTAATGCATATATATACAATTTAGACAGATGGTAACAACGACCCTATATGTGAGACAGCAAAAGAGACACAGAGATAAAGAACACACTTGGGGATTCTGTGGGAGAAGGGGTGGGATGATTTGAGAGAATAATATTGAAACATGTATATTCAGTTCAGTTCAGTAGCTCAGTCGTGTCCGACTCTTTGCGACCCCATGAACCGCAGCACACCAGGCCTCCCTTTCCATCACCAACTTCCGGAGTCCACCCAAATCCATGTCCATTGAGTTGATGATGCCATCCAACCATTTCATCCTCTGTTGTCCCCTTCTCCTCCTGCCCTCAATCTTTCCCAGCATCAGGGTCTTTTATAATGAGTCACCTCTTCACATCATGTGACCAAATTATTGGAGTTTCAGCTTCAACTTATTACCATAAGTGAAATAGATCTCCAGTCCAGGTTTGGTGCATGAGAAAGGGCACTCAGGGCCCGTGCATTGGGATGACCCTGAGGGAAGGAATGTGGAGGACGGTGGGAGGGGTGTTCAGCATGGGGGACACATGTACATCCATGGCTAATTTACATCATGAATGGCAAAAACCACTACAATATTGTAAAGTAATTAGCCTCCAATTAAATTAAGTAAATTAATTACAAAATTATTTAGATGTAGTGTAGGCTCTGTTATTTGAAAGTATTATTCTTTCAAGAAAATATCACTTAAATATATTTTTAAGTTAAATTTTTAAAAACTACAGTCTTTGTTACATAGAAACACTACAGTTAAAATATAACTTCTGTTTTTAAAAGCATTTAATTGTGTTTAATGCAAAATAATGTTACAACGATTAAATAAAATGCAATACTGTAAAATTGATCATTTTAATTTCACTTGTGTCCTTCAATTAATATGGTGTGCATGTGTTCTAAGTCACTCCAGTTGTGTTCAACTCATTGTGACCCCATAAACTGTAGCCTGCCAAGCTCCTCTGTCCATGGGGTTCTCCAGGTAAGAATACTGGAGTAGGTTGCCATTTCCTCCAAAATCAATACCTTGTGTTGGGTAAAGATCTAGAATTCCAGAGATAAAATACCTTGGCTCAAATCTGAGCTCAGTCACTTTCTGGTTGTGTAGCCCTATGCAAGTTCCTTAGCCTCTCTGTACTTTACCATCATCATGTGTAAAACTGTTAAAGAAATAGTACTTTGCTCATAGCTGTTGAGTGTACTAAAAAGCAATGGATGTGAAAATGTTAGCTTAATATAATAAAGTTAAATTAATTGTGTTTCTTACTATTAAGCACAGAAAATAGATAGGCTAACGTTCAACTGTATGCAAAATCAGAAGGTGGCTACAACTGGCCTGCTCTTGTTGTCTAAATAATATAATTTAGTGAAAATTGGAGTAAATTGGTATCAAGGAGCCTTCAGAACAATAACTGTCAACTTGCTATTGTACCACCTATTTTGAGACAAAATAACCAGGTAAAGAGAAAGCTTTATTTTTAATGAACAGATAACAGATATGTCTTAATTCACACTCTCAAATGCCTTGCTGCTGCCACTGCTAAGTCGCTTCAGTCGTGTCCAACTCTGTGCGACCCCATAGACGGCAGCCCACCAGGCTCCGATGTCCCTGGGATTCTCCAGGCAAGAATACTGGAGTGGGCTGCCATTTACTTCTCCAATTCAATTGCCTTCAGTTCAGTTCAGTCGCTCAGTCATGTCTGACTCTTTGCGACCCCATGAATCATGGGACTGGTTGGTTCTCCTTGCAGTCCAAGGGACTCTCAAGAGTCTTCTCCAACACCACGGTTCAAAAGCATCAATTCTTCAGTGCTCAGCCTTCTTCACAGTCCAATTGTCACATCCATACATGCCCACAGGAAAAACTACAGCCTTGACTAATGGACCTTTGTTGGCAAAGTAATGTCTCTGCTTTTGAATATGCTGTCTAGATTGGTTATAACTTTCCTAACAAGGAGTAAGCCTTAAGAGATAAATAATCTCCTGTTTAGATGACAATTTTATATGTTTTTAATAAAATTTCTGAGAACATTGTAGTAAATACAGTAATCCTCTACATACAAACTTTTGAATTGCAAACTCTCAAAGGTGGACATGTGTGTTTGAATATCTAATCACATAAGTTAGTTCTTGTTTCTGGCATACATTTTCATGGACTTGCATCTTCTACAAGTGGTTGTGTTTTTGTGTACTTTATTGTATAGTACTTGTAGAGTACAGTAGTATAGTATCTTTGTTTCAAGCCCAAGATATCTGAAAGCAAGTGTAAAAGCAGTGTTAATGTAGATAATACTGCTAAGAAGAGATTCACAAGTCAGGGAATGGAAAGGGAATTTTCTTCATTTGAGGAGACACTGTTAGTTTTTGAGCTATAGGGCCCGTATGTAGAAAGGTACACAAAGGTTGCAGATGCTGTTCAGAATGCAATCCAGTGCTACCATGTCATCTATTATGCACTACTACCCAGACCTACTACCCAGACATAATTGGATCATTATTTCTGGGGGTACATATAATTGAATTCAGCAGGGAACAAGGACCTGTGCCATCAACATCAGACATGAGTGAAATTGCAGATTGCGTTTTGCCTCCTATTGCTGACAGTTCTTCAGCTCTACCATTTCCCATCTCCTCTCTCTCTTCCAGTCAGTAATTCTTGCCTGTTCACTGATGCAAACCCCTATATGCCAGCTGCTGTGTTATACTGCCCTAGTTTTCAAGGTATTGTACTGAAATATTAAAATTGTTTTCTTTATTTTTTGTTTTTAATGTATTATTGCTTGTAATGTATTATAAACCTATCACAGTACAGTACTATATAGCCAATCATGTTAGTGGTAGACCTAAGCTAATTTTGCTGGACTTATGAACAAATTGGGCTTATGGACGTGCTCTCAGAATGGAATTCATTTGTATGTCAGGGATTTATCATATTATTTGACTGAGAGTCAAACTTTTCATGAAATCATTTACTATTTTATTATTATTAATTACCAATAATCGAATGTTTACCAAACGTCTACCACTTTTCTAAGTGCTTTACATACACAGTTTCATTAATTTAGCAATTTCAGACAGAATTATCTTCATCTTAGTGATGAAAATACTAAGCTTTAGAAATCATAAGAAATCTGTTAAAGGTAGCACAACATAATGCTGGGCTGGCACTAGAATCATGGCTTTTTGTCTTCAATGCCCTCTTCATGTGTACACACCAGAGACATTCAATCATGGGGCAAAGAAGGATTCTGTCTGCATTTTATCATCGAAAGAGAAAGTATTAGTCACTCAGTTATGTCCAACTTTTTGTGACCCCATGGACTATAGCCCCCATCAGGTTCCTCTGACCATGGAATTCTCCAGGCAAGAATACATAGTGGATTGTCATTCCCTTTTCCAGGGGATCTTCCTGACTCAAGGATCAAATCCGAGTCTCCTGCATTGCAGGCACATTCTTTACCAACTGAGCCACCAGGGAAGTCCCATCTGTCTTCAGTTGTAAACTGAATCCACCATTCTTGATAATTTTTAGACCTACATATATGAAGGATATTTGAATGGATATATCCAAATATTTAACATATATTAACATGTGGACAAATTGTAACATACACATTACTTTTTTTTCCCTGTAATATCAGAGATTATTTGTCATATTGAAAATAAGTCTGATGTGGAAAGTTTTCTCACTATGAGAAAAATAAGACATTTTCTTTTGCCTTTTTTACCTGGTATTCCAGGACATAGAAACTTTTTTCTCATCCAGGACTTCTTCCCTGTCATTGAGTTTTCTATACTTTAATATGAAAAAATAAATAAATAAATAAAGCACATAATGACAACTTCTCCATCAGAAGTAGCTTCAATGAAAGTTATAAAAATCACACACGTGAAACAGAAAAATGCTTCAATTTCTATGGTCCTGTTTAGATTACAAGATGGATTTCAGATAAGGTCAAAATTCTGTCAAGTCAAGAAAGAAATATTTACTGACTTTGGTAAACTTTTAATCTATAAAATAACTTCCCACATCCCTTGTATGTTGCAGAATAAAATCTAGATATAATAGTTACGGAACTTATTATTAAGTACTTAATTTTCAATTAATGGTGTAAATCAGAAAATAGCATATCATTACTAAAAGGCCTGTGGAAAATCAATGTACTTATATCTTTTTTTTCCCCCTCTCTCAATGCAGAGCTGTACATTTGTGAATCCCCATGCAAGCAAGGTCAACTGCAAAATGTACAAAAACCCTTTTTTTCCTTTCAGGCATAATAAAATGTAATTTTAACTTTTTGATATTAGTCTGAGAATGCCATGACCCTTAAGAAACTTTGTCTGCAAAGCATCAGCTCACCAATCATTAGCCTCTGTGACTGTGAGCTGCAGACACTCAACAGGCCTGCAGTTTAATATGACATAAAGTTTAATATAGAATCCTTAGGTAAAATTTGAAATTTCATTGATGTTTGAAAACCATGAGGAAACTAATAAAGTTCTAGTATGGAATTCTGACTTAGTTCAACCTTGTGCTAAGTGAATTGATAATGTCTAAAACTGAATGACCATATATATGATATTGTGAGAAAATTGCATGATAGGCAGTAATTATAAAATATATTTTAAAAACCTATTCCCATACTTTCTTTTTTGGTATAACTTCTCTCAATTTTTTAAAAAAATAATTAGCTGGAATACCAACAAAATTGAGACAGCAAAAGAGACACTATGTATAGAACAGTTTTTTGGACTGTGTGGGAGAGGGAGAGGGTGGGATGATTTGGGATAATGGCATTGAAACATGTATAATATACATGAAACGAGTTGCCAGTCCAGGTTCGATGCACGATACTGGATGCTTGGGGCTGGTGCACTGGGACGACCCAGAGGGATGGTACAGGGAGGGAGATGGGAGGGGTGTTCAGGATGGGGAACACATGTATACCCGTGGTGGATTCATGTTGATGTATGGCAAAACCAATACAATATTGTAAAATTAAAAAAAAATAAAATAAAATAAATTAAAAAAACAATAAAAATTTAATTAGCTGGAAAACCAACAAAATCATAAATGTCTTGAGAATACATAAAAATGCATATTTTCAAAAACTTACTACGATTGTGTAAAATATTTTCCAATTCAGATCATGACTTTAAGGAACTATTTTACTTGAATCCATATATTTTACCGTATTTAAAGGAACAAGGAAAAAAATAATCAAAACAGATCAATTAAACAGTATTTTCCTCCATAATTATCTAGGTCTTAAATTTGCATTTATATGTTTTTTTATACATCTTTATCTTTTTAAATATCTTTTTTTAATAAAAATGATGAATAATAGTGATATCTAAATGGTAAAATATTTCTTCATTCAATAGTGTTTTTAATTCTCTTCATAAAGCCAGTAAATTTTGACACTCAACTTTTTTGGTGACACTTAATATTAACCAGCACTTCATGGGAAGTAGATGGGGAAACAGTGGAAACAGTGTCAGACTTTATTTTTTTGGGATCCAAAATCACTGCAGATGGTGACTGCAGCCATGAAATTAAAAGACGCTTACTCCTTGGAAGGAAAGTTATGACCAAGCTAGATAGCATATTCAAAAGCAGAGACATTACTTTGCCAACAAAGGTTTGTCTAGTCAAGGCTATGGTTTTTCCTGTGGTCATGTATGGATGTGAGAGTTGGACTGTGAAGAAGGCTGAGCACTGAAGAATTTATGCTTTTGAACTGTGGTGTTGGAGAAGACTCTTGAGAGTCCCTTGGTCTGCAAGGAGATCCAACCAGTCCATTCTGAAGGAGATCAGCCCTGGGATTTCTTTGGAAGGAATGATGCTAAAGCTGAAACTCCAGTACTTTGGCCACCTCATGCGAAGAGTTGACTCATTGGAAAAGACTCTGATGCTGGGAGGGATTGGGGGCAGGAGGAGAAGGGGACGACAGGGGATGAGATGGCTGGATGGCATCACTGACTCGATGGACTTGAGTCTGAGTGAACTCTGGGAGTTGGTGATGGACAGGGAGGTCTGGCGTGCTGCAATTCATGGGGTCGCAAAGAGTCGGACACGACTGAGTGACTAAACTGAACTGAACTGAATGAAGGTGAAAGAGGAAAGTAAAAAAAAGCTGGCTTAAAACTCAACATTCAGAAAATGAAGATCATGGCATCTGGTCCCATTACTTCATTGCAATTAGATAGCAAAACAATGGAAACAGTGGCAGACTATTTTCTTGGGCTCCAAAATCACTGCAAATGATGAATGCAGTCATGAAATTAAAAATAATAATAATAATAATAAAATAAACACTTGCTTCTTGGAAGAAAAACTATGACAAACCTAGACCCCATATTAAAAATCAGAGACATTGCTTTGCCAACAAAGGCCCTTCTAGTGCAAGCTACGTTGTTTGTTTGTTTGTTTGTTTTTTCCTATTAGTCACATATGGATGTGAGAGTTGGACCATAAAGAATACTGAGGGCCAAAGAATTGATGCTTTTGAACTATGGTATTAGGGAAGACTCTTGATCATCCCTTGGACAGTAAGGAGATCAAAATAGTCAATCCTAAAAGAAATCAATCCCAAATATTCATTGGAAGGACTGATGCTGAAGCTGAAACTCCAATACTTTGGTCAACCGATGTGAAGAACTGACTCATTTGAAAAGAACCTAATGCTATGAAACATTGAAGGGGATAACAGAGGACATAATGGTTGGATGACACCACCAACCCAATGGATATGAGTTTGAGCAAGCTCAGAGTGATGGTGAAATAGAAGAAAGCCTAGTGTGCTGCAGCCCATGGGGTTACAAAGAGTCAGACACAACTGAATGATTGTGGGGGCATCATCTGAATGATGAGAGGGCAGAAAAGGAACCACCTTAAAAAAAAAAAATGAATGCTCTGTTATTTTAACAATGCCTGTTCTCAGGAAAAACTGGTTTAATTGGGCATTATCAGAGCTTAATTAATCTTGAGGAAGAAAAATTTCCAACTTTATATAGCTATAGCCTTCTGCATGAGAGAAGAGTAATACACAACTCCAATTCACTCTCATCATCCTGTTCCATACATAAGAGTGAGGCAAAAAAACTGAGAAACACTTGTGAAGTTCACAGTCATAGGCATAAGCTTATTGAAGACTTTGACCTAAGCATAGGATTATACAGTATTTCCCATCCCCCCTAAAACTCATGACAACATTACTAAAAGTCTATTCATAACAGTTATTTTGATCCAATACACCATGACTGACTAAAAAAATAATAATAATTACAAGTCATACTAAAAGGCAAAAATACAATTTGAAAAGACAGAGTAAGCATCAGAATAAGATATGAATGTCATAATTATCTGACAGAGAATATAAAAGATATGTGATTGATACACTGTACTTGATAAAAATAACATGTAATAATGGATAAGCAAAATAAAAACATAGTAAAAACAGAGATGTAAATCCTAAGAAAGAACCAAAAACAAAACTACAGATCAAAAACTTGTAAAGGAAATGATGAGAACATTTGATTTCCTAATTATTGAAATAGACATAGCTAGAGGAAAAAAATAAAATCATTAAGCTTGAGGATATCTCAATAAATGCCACACAATCCAAAAAGCAAAGAGAAAAACTAGGAAAAATAACATAATATTCAAGAGTCTGGAACAACACAAAATATGTAACATATTCATAATGGATATTTCAGAAAGAGAAGGAAGAGACAAAGAACTCAAGAAATATTTAAATAATTAAGGACTAAAAACTTACCCCAATTAATGTCAGACATCAAAATACAAATTCAGGAAGCTCAGAAAATATACAGCAAGATAAACTTCCCTTTTTTAAAAATAAGCAAAATTACAGAAAATCAAAGAGAAAAAAACCCTGAAATCAGAAGTAAAGGAAATCACTTCATCTTTAAAAGAAATAAATAATTATATGTAACTTCTCCAAAACCATGCCAACAAGAAAAGAGTGGGGTAAAATGTTTAAGAAAAGAGAAAAGAGAGAGAGAGAGAGAAAAAAAAAAAAAAAAAAAAAAAACAACTATCAATGTAAAATTCTGCACCCTGTGAACTTATCCTTCAAAAGTGAAGAAAAAAATAATCATGCTCTCAGAGAAACAAAAACTGAGGAACTGGGGGAAGAGGCAGTCCTAAGATGGCAGAGGAGTAGGATAGGGAGGCCAGTTTTTTCCCCCACAAATTCATCAAAGGATCATTTGAATATTGAGCAATTTCCACAAAACAACTTTTGAACACTGGCAGAGGACACCATGCACCCAGAAGGCAGTCCATTCTCTTCAAGACGAGGTAGGACAAAATATAAAAGACAAAAAAGGAGACAAAAGATTTAGGGATGGAGACCCATCCTGGGGAGGGAGTCATGAAAGAGGAGAAGTTTCCACACAGTAGGAAATGCTCTCACAGGTGGGTCTGTAGGGAGTTTGGGAATCTCAGAAGGCAACATAATTAGGAGGGGGAAAAAACAACAACAAAAAACAACCACAGAATATACACCTAACAGCAACTGCCAGAGGAGAAGTAGTCCAGACTCCCATGTCTGCCACCAGTAAGTGGGGCCTGGGCAGGGAGGCTCAGGCTGCACCATTACTCCTCAGGGTATGGACTAGGGCTGAATGCCCAACCCAGACTGTGGGCTTGCCAAAGGTGAAATATATATGAATATATATATATTCAAAGGTGAAATATATATATATTACCTTTCCTGTAAAAGGCTATAATGCAGCACTGTGATCACTGGTGAGCTCACAGAACAAAAGATTGAGTGAATACCAAAGAAGAGCTAGCTGGCTGCAAATAGACCCCTGCTCCCCAGAGGCAGAGAGACAGGCATGCAAGAGCCAGAGCTGGAAGGTGAAGGGCTGCTATAATCTTGGCCCCAGAGACTGCATCTTCTACCAAACTGTGAGCAGGCTCTCAGTTGTTAACCATGTCTTCCTGGGATCCTGGACCATTGGTATCTGCCAGGAGTGTCACAGCCTGAGATCAGCTTCCCTGAGGAGACACATGGCACGGGTGAGATGGTGCTCTCATCACTCCCAAGAAACCAAGAAGCTGGGACTGGGGAGGTGATTAAGATGCACAGCTCACTTGGAAGAGTGTGCTTGCAGAGCACCCAGTCGCCTGAGCTGCTTGGACCTGGGAAGGGCACAAAATGCATAGCCCATCTGGGTCTGTGCCCGTACGGAACACCCAAAAACCTGAGTGGCTTAGAAGTGGGAAGGACATGAAATGTTGGGTCCACTTGGGACAGTGCTCTTGCAGAATACCGTGGAGCCAGAGCAGTATAGACCCAGAAAGTACATGCCACCTTGGGCTTTGGCAAACCCTGTGTGGTCCATAAACTGTGAGCACTCCCCACACATGCCATCAGTATTTGTTTGTGTTCCTCACAACACAACTGAACAAGTGAGCCTAAATAAGTGGCCATCTTCTCCCCCTTGTGTCAGGACAGAAATTAGACACTGAAGAGACTTGTAAATAGAGGAAGCCAAAATAAACAGAGAAGAGGGACCCACTCTGGAAATGACAGGTACAACAGGTTAAAACCCTGTAGTTAAAATTGACTGTGCATTGGAGGGGGACCTATAGACATCAAGACCAACTAATAGTTGGAACAAGAAACTATCTGAAACAGAACTGACCCCACACTGCTCACAACAACTACAGAGAAATTCCTAGATATATTTTTCCTATTATCACTTTTTATTTTTTTATAAGTTAATTCCTTCATTACTCCTTTAATTTTCATTTATAACCTACTATGGACCATCACCAGATGGTCAATACTGAAATCAGATTGATTATATTCTTTGCAGCCAAAGATGGAGAAGCTCTATACAGTCAACAAAAACAAGATCAGGAGCTGACTGTGGCTCAGATCATGAACTCCTTATTACCAAATTCAGACTAAAATTGAAGAAAGTAGGGAAAACCACTAGACCATTCAGGTATGACTGAAATAAAATCCCTTATGATTATACAGTGGAAGTGAGAAATAGATATAAGGGCCTAGATCTGATAGATAGAGTGCCTGATGAACTATGGATGGGGTTCGTGACACTGTACAGAAGACAGGGATCTACACCATCCCCATGGAAAAGAAATGCAAAAAAGCAAAATGGCTGTCTAGGGGGCCTTACAAATAGCTGTGAAAAGAAGATAAGTGAAAAGCAAAGGAGAAAAGGAAAGATATAAGCATCTGAATGCAGAGTTCCAAAGGATAGCGAGGAGAGATAAGAAAGCCTTCCTCAGCGATCAGTACAAAGAAATAGAGGAAAACAACAGAATGGGTAAGACTAGAGATCTCTTCAAGAAAATTAGAGATACCAAGGGAACATTTCATACAAAGATGGGCTCAATAAAGGACAAAAAGGTATGGACCTAAGCAGAAGATATTAAGAAGAGCTGGCAAAAATACACAGAACAAATGTACACAAAAGATCTTCACAACCCAGATAATCATGACGGTGTGATCACTCACCTAGAGCCAGACGTCCTGGAATGTGAAGTCAAGTGGGCCTTAGAAAATATAACTACAAACAAAGCTAGTGGAGGTGATGGAATTCCAGATGAGCTATTTCAAATCCCGAAAGATGATGCTGTGAAAATGCTGCATTCAATATGCCAGCAAATTTGGAAAACTCAGCAGTGGCCACAGGACTGGAAAAGGTCAGTTTTCATTCCAATCCCAAAGAAAGGCAATGTCAAAGACTGCTCAAACTACCGCACAATTGCACTCATCTCACACGATAGTATAGTAATGCTCAAAATTCTCCAAGCCAGGCTTCAGCAATATGTGAACCGTGAACTTCTTGATATTCAAGCTGGTTTTAGGAAAGGCAGAGCAACCAGAGATCAAATTGCCAACATCCGCTGGATCATGGAAAAAGCAAGAGAGTTCCAGAAAAACATTGATTTCTGCTTTATTGACTATGCCAAAGCCTTTGACTGTGTGGATCACAATAAACTGTGGAAAATTCTGAAAGAGATGGGAATACCAGACCACCTGACCTGTCTCTTGAGAAATTTGTATGCAGGTCAGGAAGCAACAGTTAGAACTGGACATGGAACAACAGACTGGTTCCAAACAGGAAAAGGAGTGCGTCAAGGCTGTATATGGTCACTCTGCTTATTTAACTTATATGCAGAGAACATCATGAGAAACGCTGGACTGGAAGAAACACAAGCTGGAATCAAGATTGCCTGGAGAAATACCAATAACCTCATATATGCAGATAACACCACCCTTATGGCAGAAAGTGAAGAGGAACTAAAAATGAAAGTGGAGAGTGAAAAAGTTGGCTTAAAGCTCAACATTCAGAAAATGAAGATCATGGCATCCGGTCCCATCACTTCATGGGAAATAGATGGGGAAACAGTGGAAACAGTGTCAGATTTTATTTTTCTGGGCTCCAAAATCACTGCAGATGGTGACTGCAGCCATGAAATTAAAAGACGCTTTCTCCTTGGAAGGAAAGTTATGACCAACCTAGATAGCATATTCAAAAGCAGAGATATTACTTTGCCAACAAAGATTTGTCTAGTCAAGGCTATGGTTTTTCCTGTGGTCATGTATGGATGTGAGAGTTGGACTGTGAAGAAGGCTGAGCGCCAAAGAATTGACGCTTTTGAACTGTGGTGTTGGAGAAGACTCTTGAGAGTCCCTTGGACTGCAAGGAGATCCAACAAGTCCGTTCTGAAGGAGATCATCCCTGGGATTTCCTTGGAAGGAATGATGCTAAAGCTGAAACTCTAGTACTTTGGCCACCTCATGTGAAGAGTTGACTCATTGGAAAAAACTCTGATGCTGGGAGGGATTGGGGGCAGGAAGAGAAGGGGACGACAGAGGATGAGATGGCTGGATGGCATCACTGACTCGATGGACGTGAGTCTGAGTGAACTGCAGGAGTTGGTGATGAACAGCGAGGACTGGTGTGCTGTGATTCATGGGGTCACAAAGACTCAGACACGACTGAGCGACTGAACTGAACTGAACTGATGGATTTTTTCAACAAAGATCCGTCTAGTCAAAGCCACGCTTTTTCCAGTAGTCATATATGGATGTGAGAGTTAGACTCTAAAGAAAGCTGAGCTCCAAAGAATTGACGCTTTTGAACTGTGGTGTTGGAGAAGACTCTTGAGAGTCCCTTGGACTACTAGGAGATCCAACCAGTCCATTCTAAAGGAGATCAGTCCTGGGTGTTCATTAGACGGACTGATGTTGAAGCTGAAACTTCAATAATTTGACCACCTCATGAGAAGAGCTGACTCATTTGAAAAGACTCTGATGCTGGGAAAGATTGAGGGCGGGAGGAGAAGGGGATGACAGAGGATGAGATGGTTGGTTGGCATCATCAATTCAATGGACATGAATATGTGTGAACTCCGGGAGTTGGTGATGGACAGGGAGGCCTCATGTGCTGCGGTTCATAGGGTCACAAAGAGTTGGACAGGACTGAGGAACTGAGCTGAACTGAACTGAACCTACTATTAACTGGCAACGGGAAAAAAAAAAAAAAAAAAAAAAAAAAAAAAAAAACTATTTTGAAAGCAAATTTCATATATATATATATATATATATCTTTTAATTTTTGTGTTTGTTTTTTTGTATTTTTTATATTCTATTTTTGAGAAATCTAACATCTATTCTAGATTTTTAATCTTTGTTTTTGGTATTTTTAAATCAATTTTGTACCTTTAAAAATCTAATCTTCAGTATCCATTTTCACTTAGGATTTGATTACTGGCTTGATTATTCTCTTACCTTTTGACTCTCCCTTTTCTCCTAGAAGCCACCTCTATTTCCTTCCTCCCCCTTCTCATCTATACTTAGCTCTGTGAATCCGTCTAGTATTCTGGGCTGTGAAGAACACTTAAGGAATTGATATCTGGTTGGATTTCTCTCTCCTTTGATTCCTGTCTCTTCCCTCCCTCACCACCTCTATATCACTATGCCCTCTTCTCTTTTCTATGTAATTCTGTGTATCTCTCTGGGTGTTCCTTGCTGTGGAGAATAGTTTCATCATTAACCTAGATGTTTTATCATCTGTGTTGTATGGATAGTGAAGTCTTGAGGCTACTGTAAGAATAAGACTGAAAGCCAGAGGCAGAAAGCTTAATAGCAAAACATGAGAACATCAGAGATCTTCTAATTTCAGGGAAAATTAACAGAGAAGAGCTCATTCAAAAGTCTCTATGCTGCTGCTGCTAAGTCGCTTCAGGTGTGTCCGACTGTGTGCAATCCCATAGATGGCAGCCCACCAGGTTCCCCTGTCTCTGAGATTCTCCAGGCAAGAACACTGGAGTGGGTTGCCATTTCTCTCTCCAAAAATCTCTATACCTACATTGAAACCAAGCTCCACTCAAGAGCCAACAAGTTCCAGTGCAAGACACACCACAATAATTCTCCAGCAAAACAGGAACCCAACCTTGAACATTAAAAGACGGGCGGCCCAAAGCCATGCTAAACCCACAGACACCCCAAAACTCACTACTGGACACTTCATTGCACTCCAGAGAGAAGAGATCCAGCTCCATTCACCAGAACTCAGACACAGGCTCCCCAAACTGGGAAACCTTGACAAGCCACTAGTCCAACCTCACCCACAGGGAGCAGTCTTCACAATAAGACGAACCTCCATCCAACAGAAAGGGCTCCCCAAACACAGCAATCTAAACAAAATCCAAAGGCAGAGAAATATGCATCAGATAAAGAAATATGATAAATCCCCACCAAACCAAACAAAAGAGGAGGAGATAGGGAGTCTACCTGAAAAACAATTTAAAATAATGATAGTAAAGATGATCCAAAATGTTGAAAAAAAAAAAAAATGGAGTTACAGATAAATAGACTAGAGACAAAGATTGAGAAGATACAAGAAATGTTTAACAAGGACCTAGAAGAAAAAAAAAAAGTCAAATAATAATGAATAATGCAATAATTGAGATCAAAACCACTCTGGAGGGAAACAACAGTAGAATAACTGAAGCAGAAGAGAGAATATGTGAAGTGGAAGATAGAATGGTGGAAATAAGTGAAGCGGAGATGAAAAAAGAAAAGACTCTTAAAAGAAATTAAGACAACTTCAGAGACTTCTGGGAGAATATTAAATGCTGCAACATTCGAATAATATGTGTCAGAGAAGAAGACAAAAAAAAAAGGGGCATGAGAAAATATTTGAGGAAAAAATAGTTGAAAATGTCCCTAAAATAGAGAAGGAAATAACCACCCAAGTCCAAGAAACCCAGAGAGTGCTAAACAGGGTAAACCCAAGGAGAAACACCCCAATACACATATCAATCAAACTAATGAAGATCAAACACAAAGAGCAAATAGTAGAAGCAACAAGGGAAAAGCAACAAATAACACACAAGGAGATTCCCATATAGATAACAACTGATCTACTTTTCTTCAGTTTTATTTATTTATTTTACTTTACAATATTGTATTGGTTTTACCATACATTGACATGAATCCACCGTGGGTGTACATGTGTTCCCCATCCAGAACACCTTTCCCACCTCCCTCCCCATCCCACCCCTCTGGGTCATTCCAGTGCAGCAGCCCTGAGCACCCTGTATCATGCATCGAACCTAGACAGGCAATTCGTTTCACATGTGATAATTACATGTTTCAATGTCATTCTCCCATATCATCCTGCCCTCACCCTCTCCCACAGAGTCCAAAAGACTGTTCTATACATCTGTGTCTCTTTTGCTGTCTTGCATACAGGGTTATCATTGCCATCTTTCTAAATTCCATATATATACGTTAGTATACTTTATTGGTGTTTTTCTTTCTGGCTTCCTTCACTCTGTATAATCAGCTCCAGTTTCATCCACCTCATTAGAACTGATTCAAATGTATTCTTTTTAATGGCGGGGTAATATTCCATTGTGTATATGTACACAGCTTTCTTATCCATTCGTCTGCTGATGGACATCTAGGTTTCTTCCATGTTCTGGCTACTGTAAACAGTGCTGTGATGAACATTGGGGTACACGTGTCTGTTTCAATTCTGGTTTCCTTGGTGTGTATGCCCAGCAATGGGATTGCTGGTTCATATGGCAGTTCTATTTCCAGGAAATAGACTTTTTTTTTTTTTAAGGAATCTCCACACTGTTCTCATAATGGCTGTACTAGTTTGCATTCCCACTGATGGTGTAAGAGGGTTCCCTTTTCTTATAGACTTATTACTTATAGACTTTTGGATAGCAGCCATTCTGACTGGCTGAAATGATACATCATTGTGGTTTTGATCTTTCAATATAACTTTCAATATAATAACTGATCTTTTAATGTAAGCTCTTCAGGCCAGAAGGGAATGGCAGGATATTTGTAAAGTAATGAAAAAGAAAAACCTACAACCAAGATTACTCTAATCAGCAAGGATCTCATTCAGATATGAAGAAGAAATCAAAAGCTTTACAGCAAGCAAAAGCTGAGAGAATTCAGCACCACCAATCCAGCTCTTCAACAAATGCTAAAGGATCTTCTTTAGATAGGAAACACAGAAAAGGTATATAAAATCAAACCCAAAACAACAAAGTAAATGGTAATAGGATCATACTTATCAATAATTACCTTAAATGTAAATGAGTTAAATGCGCCAACCAAAAGACAAAGACTGGCTGAGAGGAAACAAAAACAAGACCCCAATAGATGGTGTCTACAGGAGATGCACCTCAAACCAATGGACACATATAGACAGAAAGTGAAGGCCTTGAAAATGATACTTCATACAAAGAGAGACCAAAAGAAAGCAGGAGTAGAAATACTTATATCAGATAATATAGACTGCAATAAAAACTGAAAAGTGACAAAGAAAGATAGTACATAATGATTAAAGGATCAATCTAAGAAAAAGATTTAACAATTACAAACATATATGCACCCAACCTAGAGGAGCACCTCAATATGTAAGTCAAATGCTGCTGCTGCTGCTAAGTCATTTCAGTCGTGTCTGACTCTGAGCGACCCCAGAGGCGGCAGACAACCAGGCTCCCCCGTCCCTGGGATTCTCCAGGCAAGAACACTGGAGTGGGTTGCCATTTTCTTCTCCAATGCATGAAAGTGAAAAGTGAACGGGAAGTCGCTCAGTCGTGTCCGACTCTTCACAACCCCATGGACTGCAGCCTACCAGGCTCCTCCGCCCATGGGATTTTCCAGGCAAGAGTACTGGAGTGGGGTGCCATTGCCTTCTCCGAGTCAAATGCTAACAAGTATGAAAAGGTTAATTGACAGTAACACAAGAATGGGGGGGATTTAAATACCTCACTCACACCTTTGGATAGAACAACCAAACAGAAAATTAGCAAGCAAACACAAGGTTTAAATGATACAATGGATCACGTAGACCTAATTTATATCTATAGGGCATTTCACCAGAAAACAATGAATTTCACATATTTCTCAAGTGCACACAGAACATTCTCCAGGATTGACCACATGCTGGGCCATAAATTTAGCCCTAGTAAATTAAAAAAACTGAAATCATTTCAAGCATCTTTTCTGATCACAATGTGGTAAGATTAAATGTCAACTACAGGGAAAAAAATTAAAAATACAAACATAGGGAGGCTAAACAACATGCATCTGAATAACCTATAGATAGAGAAAGAAATCAAAGAGGAAATCAAAATATGCATAGAAGCAAATGAAAACACGAAAACAAAAAGGCAATGGGATTCAGTGAAAACAGTGCTAAGAGGAAGGTTCATAGCAATACAAGTTTACCTCAAGAAATAAAAGAAATAACAAATACCCTAACTTTACATCTAAAGCAACTAGAAAAAAGAAGAAAAGAAGAACCCCAAAATCAGTAGAAGGAAAAAATCATAAAAATCAGAGCAGAAATAAATGAAAAATAAACAAAGGAGACTAGCAAAAATCAGCAAAACTAAAAGCTGATTCTTTGAGAAGATAAATGAAATAGACAAATCATTAGAAAGACTCATTAAAAAAAAAAAAAAGGAAGATGAATCAATTCAACAAAATTAGAAATGCAAAGGGAGAAATCACAACAGACAACACATAAATACAAAGGATCATACGAAATTACTATCAGCAACTATATGCCAATAAAATGGAGAGTTTGGAAGATTTGGACAAATTCTTCATAAAGTGTAACTTTCCAAAACTGAACCAGAAAGAAATAGAAAATCTTAACAGACCAACCACAAGCACAGAATTCAAACTGTAGTAAAATAATCTTCAACAAACAAAATCCCAGGACCAGATAGCTTCACAGCTGAATTCTACCAAAATTTTAGAGAAGAGCTAATACCTATCCTACTCAAAAGTCTTCTAGAAAATTGCAGAGGAAGGTAAACTCTCAAACTCGAGACCATCATCACCCTAATACCAAAAGCAAACAAAGATGTCATATAAAAAGAAAACTACAGGCCAAAAGGACTGATGAACATAGGTGCAAAAATCCTCAACAAAATTCTAGCAGAGTCCAACAGCATATTAAAAAGATTATATTTTATAACCAAGTGGGTTTTATTATAGGGATGCAAGGAATCTTCCAATTTCATAAATCAATGTGGTACACCATATTAACAACTTGAAAGATAAAAAAACACATGAATATCTCAATAGATTTTCATTGATCAGAGGAATCAATATAGTAAAAATGAGTATAAAACCCAAAGCAGTCTATAGATTCAATGCAATCCCTATCAAGCTATTAATCGTATTTTTCACAGAACTACAACAAATAATTTCACAATTTGTATGGAAACACAAAAAACCTTGAATAGCCAAAGCAATCTTGAGAAAGAATGGAACTGGACAAATCAACCCTCCTGAATTCATACTGTACTACAAAGCTACAGTCATCAAAACAGTATGGTATTGATAGAAAGGCATAAATATAGATCACTGGGACAATTAGAAAGTCCAGATATACATTCATGCACCTACAGAAACCTTATCTTTGACAAAGGAGGCAAAAATATACAATGGAGAAAAGGCAATCTCTTTAACAAGTGGTGCTGGAAAAACTGGTAAACAAACTCTAAAAGAATGAAATTAGGACACTTTTTAACACTAAGTTTAGTTTAGTCACTCAGACTTGTCTGACTCTTTGCGACACAATGGACTGCAACACGCAAGGCTTCCAAGTACAAAATCAACTCCCAGATCTTGCTCAAACTCATGTCCATTAAGTCAGTGATGCCATCCAACCATCTCATCCTCTGTTGTCCCCTTCTCTTCCTGCCTTCAATCTTTCCCAGCATCAGGGTTTTTCCATAGAGTCAGTTCTTCAAATCAGGTGGCCAAAGTATTGGAATTTCAACTTCAGCATCAATCCTTCCAATAAATATTCAGGATTGATTTCCTTTATGATTGACTGGTCTGATGTAATTGCAGTTCAACTGATTCTCAAGAATCTTCTCCAGCACCAGAGTTGAAAAGCATTAATTCTTCAGCACTCAGCTATCTTTATCGTCCATTCTCACATCCATACATGACTACTGGAAAAACCATATTTTTGACTAGATGGGCCTTTGTTTGCAAAATTATGTCTACTTTTTCACATGCTGTCTAGAATGGTCATAGCTTTTCTTCCAAGGAGCAAGCATTTTGTAATCTCAGGGCTTCAGTCACCATTGGCAATGATTTTGGAGCCCCCCAAAATGGTTTCCCTCTGTTTCCATTGTTTCCCCCATTTATTTGCCTTGAAATTATGGGACCAGATGCCTTGATCTTAGTTTTCTGAATGTTGAAGCCAACTTTTTCACTCTCCTCTTGCACTTTCATCAAGAGGCTCTTTAGTTCTTCTTCACTTTCTCCTATGATGGTGGTATCATCTGTGTGTCTGAGGTTACTGATATTTCTCCTGACAATCTTGATTCCAGCTCCTACTTCATCCAGCTGACATTTAGAATGATGTATACTGCATATAAGTTTAATAAACAGGGTGACAATATACAGCCTTGACTTTCTACTTTCCCAGTTTGGAATCAGTTTGTTGTTCCATGTCCAGTTCTAACTGTTGCTTCTTGACTTGCATACAGATTTCTCAGGAGGCAGGTCAGGTGGTCTGGTATTCCCATCTCTTTCAGAATTTTCCACAGTTTGTGGTGATCCACATAGAAGGCAATGGCACCCCACTCCAGTACTTTTGCCTGGAAAATCCCATGGATGGAGGAGCCTGGTAGGCTGCAGTCCATGGGGTCGCTAATAGTTGGACACGACTGAGTGACTTCAGTTTCACTTTTCACTTTCATGCATTGGAGAAGGAAATGGCAACACACTCCAGTGTTCTTGCCTGGAGAATCCCAAGGACAGGGTAGCCTGGTGGGCTTCCGTCTATGGGGTTGCACAGAGTTGGACACGACTGAAGCGACTTAGCAGTAGCAGCAGCAGCAGCACACAGTTGAAGGCTGTGGTGTAGTCAATAAAGCAGAAGTAGATGTTTCCTGGAACTGTCTTGCTTTTTTGATGATCTAACAGATGTTGTCAATTTGATCTCGGGTTGCTCTGGCTTTTCTAACTCCATCTTAAACATCTTGAAATTCACAGTTCACAAGTTGTTTAAAGCTGGCTTGGAGAATTTTGAGCATTACTTTGCTAGCATGAGTAATAGTGAGATGAGCACTATTGTGTAGTAATTTAAATATTCTTTGGCATTTCCTTTCTTTGGGATTGCAATAAAAATTAACATTTTCCACTCCTGTGGCCACTGCTGAGTTTTTCAAATTTGCTGACCTACTGAGTGCAGCACTTTCACAGCACCATCTTTTAGGATTTGAAATAGCTCAACTGGAATTCTTTCACCTGCACTAGCTTTGTTTGTAGTGTTGCTTCCAATGGCCCACTTGACTTCACATTCCAGGATGTCTGGCTCTAGTGTGCAATCACACTATCATGGTTATCTAGGTCATGAAGATCTTTTTTGTATAGTTCTTCTATGTGTTCTTGCCACCTCTTCTTAATATCTTCTGCTTCTGTTAGGTCCATAGTATTTCTTTGCTTTCTCGTGCCCATCTTTGCTTGAAATGATCCATTGGTGTTTTCCCTAAGAGATCTCTAGCCTCTACCATTCTGTTGTTTTCTTCTAGTTCTTTTCATTAATCACCAAGGAAAGCTTTCTTATGTCTCCTTGCTATTCTTTGGAACTCTGTAGTGAAATGGGTACATCTTTCCTTTTCCTTTGGCTTTTTCTTCTGTTCTTTTCTCAGCTATTTGTAAGGCCTCCTCAGACAACCATTTTGCCTTTTTGTATTTCTTTTTCTTGAAGATGGTCTTGATCACTGCCTCGCATACAATGTCATGAACCTCTGTCGGGTGCTGCATTAGGCATTACTGACAAAATGGAGGCACGGCCCCAACCCCCTCTCCTCATCTCGCAGGCACGGCCCTGGGATGAAGGAGTTAGGCCTTGTGATTCTGACTTGTTCTTTCCTTTCTTCAGTTGAGCTGGCTGGAAATAATGTTAAGGTACTTGAGAGAAGCATGAGAAAGCACAAAGCCTTCTACAGTTGTGCCCAGAAAATAATCTATAAAGTAACCATTGACATTTGTTGAAGGATTTTTACAAAGAATGTCCCAGGATGAGCACATAGGCTGCAGCTTGAGGCCATGGGAAGGATTGTTTTCTGAGACCTGTTTGTGAGGGAAATATTTATGGCAAAAGAAGTTTGCTGAGTTTAGGGTTTAGGAATAATTAAGAATAGCTGGAAGCCTTTTTAGGAGATAGTGATCTTAAGATGCTAGGGACAAACAGGATTTAGAAAGATAAATAACCTGAGGAATGTAACATGAGTTACAATGTAATCACAAATTAAGTATAGGACACATAAGATAAAGTAGATAATAGATAGTAATGCCAATTCTTAGAGAATCACCGAAGCAGGAAGGACAACAATGATTTGTTGTTTGAAGGACAACAATGATTTCTGGAGACAGTAAATCTGGGTGGGGGAAACTAAAAATGTCAAACCTCTGACCTAATGCTTTTGTTAAAGTATAAAAGAAAACCTGAAGCTTGAAATAAGCATGTAGTTTCGTACTATGAGTCAGAGGCTACATCATCGTCCACCAACACCGTTCACCCCTTCAGGCTGATTCCCTGGCTGCTGGAGCTGGACTCAGGCAAACTTCTGTCTATAGATCTTCAGGAACTCTGTCTATTAGATCTAATCCCTTGAATCTATTTGTCACTTCCACTGTAATCGTAAGGGATTTGATTTAGGCTATACCTGAATGATCTAGTGATTTTCCCTACTTTCTTCAATTTAAGTCCCAATTTGGCAATAAGGATTTCATAATCTGAGCCACAGTCAGCTCCTAGACTTGTTTTTGCTGACTGTGTAGCGCTTTCTATCATTGGCTGCAATGAATATAATCAATGTGTAGAGATGTCTCTTGTGTTATTGAAGAGTGTGTTTTCTACGTCCAATGCGTTTTCTTGGCAAAACTCTTGTTAGTTTTGCACTGCTTCATTTTGTATTCCAAGGCCAAATTTGCCTGCTCCTCCAGGTAACACTTGACTTCTTACATTTTCATGTAAGAAAATTTCAGTCCCCTATCCTTTCTGGGTATTAGTTCTAGAATGCCTTGTAGATCGTCATAGAAATATTCAACTTTAGCTTCCTCAGCATTACTGGTTAGGGCATAGACTTGAATTATTGTGATATAGAATGTTTGCCTTGGAAAATAACAGGGATCATTCTGTTATTTTGGAGATTGCACCCAAATACTGCATTTTAGACTTTTTTGACTGTGAGGGCTACTCCATTTCTTCTAAGGGATGTTTGCACACAGTAGTAGATATAATGGTCATTTGAATTAAATTAGATCATTCCAGTCCATTTTAGTTCACTGATTCCTAAAATGTTCATGTTCCTTCTTGCCACATCCTGTGTGACCACTTCCAATTTACCTTGATTCATGGACCTAACATCCCAGGCTCCTATGCAATATTGTTCTTTATAGCATCAGACTTTACTTCCATCATCCATCACATCCACAACTAGGCATTGTTTTTGCTTTGGCTCCCTCTCTTCATTCTTTCTGGATTTATTTCTCCACTCTTTTCCAATAGCATATTGGGCACCTAATGACCTGGGGACTTCATCTTTCAGTATCATATCTTTTTTCCTTTTTATACTGTTCATGGTGTTCTCAAGGCAATAATACTGAAGCCATTTGGTATTCTCTTCTCAAGCGGACCACATGTTGTCAGAACTGTCCACCATGTGCAGTCCAGCAGGGTTTTCCTGCTTGGCATAGCTAATAGTTTCATTGAGTTAGAGAAAACTGGTCCATGTCATCAGTTTGATTAGCTCTCTGTGATTGTGCTTTTCATGTGGTTTCTAACACCATACACAAAAATAAACTCAAATGGACTAAAGATCTAAATGTAAGACCAGAAACTATAAAACTGCTAGAAGAAATCATATGCAGAACACTCTCTGACATAAATCACAGCAAGATCCTCTATGATACACCTCCCATAGTAATAGAAATAAAAGCAAAAATAAACAAATGGGACCTAAATAAATTTAAAAGCTTTTGCACAAGAAGGAAACTATAAACACAGTGAAAAGACAGCATTGACAATGGGAGAAAAAAATAGCAAATGAAACAATTGTCAAACAATTAATCTCCAAAATATATAAGCAGCTCATGCAGCTCAATACCAGAAAAATAAACAACCCAATTAAAAAAAAAAAAAAAAATGGGCCAAAGAATTAAGACATTTCAAAGAACAAAGACATACAGATGGCTAATAAACACATGAAAAGATGTTCAATATCACTCATTATCAGAGAAATGTAAATCAAAACCACAATGAGGTACCATCTCATGCCGGCCAGAATGGCTGCCATCACAAAGTCTACAAACAATAATTGCTGGAAAGGGTATGGAGAAAAGGGAACCCTCCTAACTATTGGTGGGAATACAAACTAGCACAGCCACTATGGAGAACAGTATGGAAATTTTTTAAAGAACAGGAAATATAACTGCCATTTGGCCCACCAATCACAGTGTTGTGCATATACACTAAGGAATTCAGAATTGAAAAAGACTTGTGTACCCCAATGTTCATTGCAGCACTGTTGACAATAACTAGGACATCTAGAAACAGCCTAGATATCCATCAGCAGATGAATGGATAAGAAAGTTCCAATACACATGCACAATGAAATATACTCAGCTATATGAAAGAGTACATTTGAGTAAGTTCTAACGAGGTGGATGAAACTGGAGCCTGCTATACAGAGTTAGTGAAGTGAAAGTAAAGTCGCTCAGTCGTGTCCAACTCTTTGTAAGCCCATGGACTGTAGCCTACCAGGCTTCTCTGTCCGTGGGATTTTCCAGGCAATAGTACTGGAGTGGATTGCCATTTCCTTCTCCAGGGGATCTTTCCAACCCAGGGATCAAACCCAGGTCTCCCGCATTGTAGACAGATGCTTTACCGTCTGAGCCACCAGGGAAGTCACTGCAGAGTTAAGTAAGTCATAAAGAAAAACACTAATACAGTATGTATGTATGTATGTATGTGTGTGTGTATATATATATATATATGGAATTTAGAAAGATGGTAATGACGACCCTGTCTGCAAGACAGCAAAAGAGACTCAGATGTAAAGAACAGACTTTTTTACTTTGTGAAAGAAGACAAGGATGGAATGATTTGAGAGAATAGCATTGAAACATGAAGTGAAGTCACTCAGTCGTGTCCGACTCTTTGCAACCCCATGGACTTTAGCCTACTATGCTCCACCATCCATGGGATTTTCCAGGCAAGAGTACTGGAGTGGGTTGCCATTTCCTTCTCCAGAGGATCTTCCTGACTCAGGGATCAAACCCAGGTCTCCCACACTGTAGGCAGAGGCTTTACAGTCTGAGCCACCAGGGAAGTCCCATATGTGAAATAGATGACCATTCCAAGTTTGATGATGAAGCAGGGCACTCAAATCCAGTGTACTGGGACAACCCAGAGGGATGGCATGAGGATGGACTTGGAAGGGTGTTCAGGACAGGGGGACACATGTACACTTATGGCTGATTCATGTCATTGTATGGCAAAAACCACCACAATATCGTAAAGTAACTAACCTCCAATTAAAAAAAAAAAAAAAAAAAAACGGCTTTTTTTTTTTTTTTTTTTTTTTTTTTTTTTTTTTGCCTGTAGACATGCCTTGTAAGAAATGTTAAAAGAAGTTCTTTAAAGAAAAGGAAAATAATTTAGGTCAGAAACTTAGGCCTACATAAAGAAAGGAAGAGGACAAAATAAGGAATACGTTAAGATAAAATTTAAAAGACCTTGTTTTCTAATCCCAAATTGATCTAACTAGATAATGCTTTGTTAAAAAGAATGTGCATAATATATTCACAAGTGATGTTAGCAAAATGGCAGAGTAAGAAGTTCCTGACTATCTCTCCTCCTACCAACTCACCAACTATACAATTACAAATGGATTAATTGCCCCTAAGAGAAAACCAGAATTGAGTTGAGTGATTCCTACACAAAAAGCAACTGAGCAAACAAGCATTGAAACAACACAGTCATACGCATACATATACACGCACACACAACAAAAGCAACTCTCCTGGCCAACTCCTAAGAATTGAGAAGAAATCCCCAGTTTCTTCTCTCACTTTTAACTCTCAGTTTCTCCTTGAGAAATTAAGGGCTTGGACCACATACTTTAGCACCACAACCATTCATGGGACTCACTCCAAAATAACCTAGCTTGGAGGAACAAGGGGCCATGGTATTCACAAGTCTGCATGATTGACATTCAACAAAAAGATGGCTCTTAAGCTGGGCAGCAGACATTTCCCATGGCTATCACACTGGGCTTGGCACAGAGAAAATAAGCAAAAATGTCCTGTTCCCAGTTTCTCCCTGGAAGAAATTGGACTGCACACTTTCTCAGGTGCTGCCTGAAAGTAAGGCTTCTAATCAGTGTGCACTGGGATCTGACTGAGATTCTCCCAAGTGCCTGAAAGAATATGTGGACACTTCTGTCTTTTCCTCTGGCTTATTCAAACACCTTTGAAACCAAGTCTCCAGCTTTTCCCTGGAAGAAGCTTGTTCATATATCTGGTGTTCCAAATTTATAGCTGCCACCCAAGGTCTAGACTGAAAAAATACCTAGCACTGATAGTCAATATGACTTTGCATTCATGGGTCCATCAGGACCACATTAAACAGATAGTCTTAAAATAATTATCTTAGCTATCCATTAGTTAAATCCAGAGAGAACAGGCAAGAACAAAAGGCTCCCAATTTCCTCTTGGAAGTAGTTTATCTGTGTACTTTTCAAGCTACTGCCCAAGACCCAAGCTTCTAATCAGGAGCCAGGCTCCTGCATCTGGAGGCTGACAGAGTATATAATTACTAGTCTTCCAGGAAGATTTGTAGGATCTTCCTGAGCTTTCTCTCTTTTGACTCACCCCATCAATTAAACTGTATCACTGGCTTCTCCCAGAAAGTTGTTTGTTCATACATCTAACTCCTTGATTTCTATAGTTTTCAGATGAAGGACTGGCTCCTGAATCACCTAGCTCTGGTCGGTGATGGGACTTGACATTTGAAACTCTCCTAAGACCACAGAGAACAAAGGAGACATTCTACGTGGACACACAAGCACTCTCAGCAGGTATTCCTACACTCAACACAGAGCGAGTAGGCAAAAGCACTCAGCAACCAGTTTCTCTTTACAGGGGCTAACCGGCAATATTTAATGTCTCAGCTTTCCCAGTTGATGCCCAGAGGTCAGACTTCTAATTAGTTGGCATCTGGAACCTGCAGGGCAGGCAATTCTTAGCCCTCTGGAAGAAATATCTGTGGGCATTTCCTCTGCCTCTGGGGCACTGATGCGATTTGGCACAACCTAAGGACTTGGGAGCCAATTACAGCAATGCAACTTGAGTAAATTACATTTTCTCCAAAATCCTCTCAGTCAGTTCAGTGGCTGAGTCATGTCCAACTCTTTGCGATCCTATGGAATGCAGCATGCCAGACCTCCCTGTCTATCACCAACTCTCAGAGCTTATTCAAACTCATGTCCATTGAGTCAGTGATGCCATCCAACCATCTCATCCTCTGTCGTCCCCTTCTCCTCCCACCTTCAATTTTTCCCAAAATCAATGTCTTTTCCAATGAGTCAGTTCTTTGCATCAGGTGGCCAAAGTATTGGAGTTTCAGTTTCAGCATCAATCCTTCCAATGAATATTCAGGACTGGTTTCCTTGAGGATGGACTGGTTGGATCTCCTTTTTTTTATAGTCCAACTCTCACATCCATACTTGACTGCTGGAAAAACCATAGCTTTGATTAGATGGACATTTGTCAGCAAAGTAATGTCTCTGCTTTTTAATATGCTGTCTAGGTTGTCATAAGTTTTCTTCCAAGGAGCAAATGTCTTTTAATTTCATGGCTGCAGTCACCATATTATTTTTCAAAGGACTTGGGTTATATATACATGGAATCAATTATTTTTGCATTTTTTAAATTATTGAGATATAATTGATGCATAGCATTAGTTGGAAATGTACAACATTAATTCCATATATGTATACTTTGTGAAATGCTCATAATGTGGTCAGTTAGTATCCATAATCACTCATATTATACATTTTTTTATTATGATGAGCACTTTAAAAATCTATTTTCTTAGCAAATTTAAAATAATCTCACTTATGTGTGGAATAAAAAAATATTCTTGTCATATTTATCTGATTAATTTACAGTGGATGTTAATGATGATCCATGACATGTATCAGGAAAAGACAGGAAAAAGCATATAAGGAAAAAAAAAATCTAAATTAGATATCATGGTAATAAGAGAATATTGTTTTACTGCTGGTAACATTCCATATCTTCAGTACCACCAAAAGTAATGTGGATTTTTAGAGTGTGAACAGTAAAAGGAAATTAGGAAAATTTGTAAAATATTGTTGTCAAAGAAGTTTAAAACTATGCTTCTTAAAAAGGAAGTTGAGATATTCCATCACTTCCTTGTAAAATATTGCTAGTTTTATAGTCATATTGAATGTTGTTGAAAGCCCATTAGTCTGGGGTTAATCTTAGGTTTTTAAGTCAAGTTACTACAGCCATAGAGAGAACCAAAAGATACTCTGCTAAGGATACCAAACTGTTAATATATCCTATTCTTCACCTAAACCTCTCCTTATCCACATTAATCAATTTCCTGAATTAGAATCCAGAGAGTCATCTTGGCTCCTTCCTTCTTACAGTGCGCTTAAATCTCTCAGCAAGGTCGTTAAAGTTTTCCTTGTTTGATCATGAATTTGTTCAGTGTTAACCCATTCTCAACTGATGCAATAATAATTTCACTCCCACATGGTTTCTCACACAATCATCATAACTGTTCAGCTAATTTCGCTGGCTCCAGTCTGAGGGAGATCTTTTCTTTAAACTGATCAGAGCTTTCTTTCTATAATATTAACTTAATATTCATAATTTATTATTGATTTTTAAAAATTAGATACAGTTGGCATTATTTTATTCTGAAGTATTAACATTTCAAAATGGTACATTTCTGGAGATCTTTGCGTGGTCTCTGGAAAATCTCCCAGGTTTATAACTTATTTTTAGGATTCCCCACCTCAGTGTTAAGTTCAGTTCAGTTTAGTCACTCAGTCGTGCGTCCGACTGTTTGCAACCCCATGAATCGCAACACGCCAGGCCTCCCTGTCCATCACCAACACCCGGAGTTCACCCAGACCCACTTCCATCGAGTCAGTGATGCCATCCAGCCATCTCATCCTCTGTCGTCCCCTTCTCCTCCTGCCCCCATTCCCTCCCAGCATCAGAGTCTTTTCCAATGAGTCAACTCTTCACATGAGATGGCCAAAGTACTGGAGTTTCAGCTTTAGCATCATTCCTTCCAAAGAAATCCCAGGGCTGATCTCCTTCAGAAGGGACTGGTTGGATCTCCGTGCAGTCCAAGGGACTCTCAAGAGTCTTCTCCAACACCACAGTTCAAAAACATCAATTCCTCGGCACTCAGCCTTCTTCACGGTCCAACTCTCACATCCATACATGACCACAGGAAAAACCATAGCCTTGACCGGACGGATCTTTGTTGGCAAAGTAATGTCTCTGCTTCTGAATATGCTATCTAGGTTGGTCATAACTTTCCTTCCAAGGAGTAAGCGTCTTTTATTTTCATGGCTGCAGTCACCATCTGCAGTGATTTTGGAGCCCAGAAAAATAAAGTCTGACTGTTTCTACTGTCCCCCCATCTATTTCCCATGAAATGATGGGACCGGATGCCATGATCTTTGTTTTCTGAATGTTGAACTTTAAGCCAACTTTTTCACTCTACACTTTCACTTTCATCAAGAGGCTTTTAGTTCCTCTTCACTTTCTGCCATAAGGCTGGTGTCATCTGCATATTTGAGGTTACTGATATTTCTCCAGGCAATCTTGATTCCAGCTTGTGTTTCTTCCAGTCCAGCATTTCTCATGATGTACTCTGCATATAAGTTAAATAAGCAGGGTGATAATATACTGCCTTGACGTACTCCTTTTCCTATTTGGAACCAGTCGGTTGTACCATGTCCAGTTCTAACTGTTGCTTCCTTACCTGCATAGAGGTTTCTCAAGATGCAGGTCAGGTGGTCTGGTATTTCCATCTCTTGAAGAGTTTCCCACAGTTTATTGTGATCCACACAGTCACAGGCTTTGGTATACTCAATAAAGCAGAAATTGATGTTTTTCTGGAACTCTCTCGCTTTTTCCATGATCCAGCGGATGTTGGCAATTTGATCTCTGGTTCCTCTGCCTTTTCTAAAACCAGCTTGAACACCAGGAAGTTCACGGTTCACGTATTGCTGAAGCCTGGCTTGGAGAATTTTGAGCATCACTTTCCTAGCATGTGAGATGAGTACAATTGTGTGGTAGTCTGAGCATTCTTTGCATTGCCTTTCTTTGGGATTGGAATGAAAACTGACCTTTTCAAGTCCTGTGGCCACTGCTGAGTTTTCCACATTTGCTGGTATATTGAGTGCAACACTTTCACAGCATCATCTTTCAGGATTTGAAATAGCTCAACTAGAATTCCATCACCTCCACTAGCTTTTTTTGTAGTGATGCTTTCTAAGGCCCACTTGACTTCACATTCCAGGATGTCTGGCTCTAGGTCAGTTATCACATCATCATGATTATCTGGGTCATGAAGATCTTCTTTGTATAGTTCTTCTGTGTATTCTTGCCATATCTTCTCAATATCTTCTGCCTCTGTTAGGTCCATACCATTTCTGTCCTTTATCGAGCCGATCATTGCATGAAGAGCCCCCTTGGTATCTCTAATTTTCTTGAAGAGATCTCTAGTCTTTCCCATTCTGTTGTTTTCCTCTATTTCTTTGCCTTGATCACTGAAGAAGGCTTTCTTATCTCTTCTTGCTATTCTTTGGAACTCTGCATTCAGATGCTTATATCTTTCCTTTTCTCCTTTGCTTTTTGCTTCTCTTCTTTTTCAGCTATTTGTAAGGCATTCCCAGACAGCCATTTTCCTTTTTTGCCTTTCTTTTCCATGGGGATGGTCTTGATCCCTGTCTCCTGTACAATGTCATGAACCTCATTTCATAGTTCATCAGGCACTCTATCTATCAGATCTAGGCCCTTAAATCTACTTTTCACTTCCACTGTATAATTCTAAGGGATTTGGTTTAGGTCATACCTGAATTGTCTAGTGGTTTTCCCTACTTTCTTCAATTTCAGTCTGAATTTGGTAATAAGGATTTCATGATCTGAGCCACAGTCAGCTCCTGGTCTTGTTTTTGTTGACTGTATAGAGCTTCTCCATCTTTGGCTGCAAAGAATATAATTAATCTGATTTCAGTGTTGACCATCTGGTGATGTCCATGTGTAGAGTCTTCTCTTGTGTTGTTGGAAAAGGGTGTTTGCTGTGACCAGTGCATTTTCTTGGCAAAACTCTATTAGTCTTTGCCCTGCTTCATTCCGTATTCCAAGGCCAAATTTGCCTGTATGCCAGGTGTTTCTTGACTTCCTCCTTTTGCCATCCAGTCCCCTATAATGAAAAGGACATCTTTTTTGGGTGTTAGTTCTAAAATGGCTTGTAGGTCTTCATAGAATCGTTCAACTTCAACTTCTTCAGTATTACTGGTTGGGGCATAGACTTGGATTACTGTGATATTGAATGGTTTGCCTTGGAAATGAACAGAGATCATTCTGTAGTTTTTGAGATTGCATCCAAGTACTGCATATTGGACTCTTGTTGACCATGATGGCCACTCCATTTCTTCTGAGGGATTCCTGCCCACAGTAGTAGATATAATGGTCATCTGAGGTAAATTCACCCATTCCAGTCCATTTTAGGTCGCTGATTCCTAGAATGTCGACATTCACTCTTGCCATCTCTTCTTTGACCACTTTCAATTTGCCTTGATTCATGGACCTGACATTTCAGGTTCCTATGCAATACTGCTCTTTACAGCATCGGACCTTGCTTCTATCACCAGTCACATCCACAGCTGGGTATTGTTTTTGCTTTGGCTCCATCCCTTCATTCTTTCTGGAGTTATTTCTCCACTGATCTCCAGTAGCATATTGAGCCCCTACTGACCTGGGGGGTTCCTCTTTCAGTATCCTATCATTTTACCTTTTCATACTGTTCATGGGGTTCTCAAGGCAAGAATACTGAAGTGGTTTGTCATTCCCTTCTCCAGTGGACCACATTCTATCGGATCTCTCCACCATGACCCACCCATCCTGGGTTGTCCCATGAGCATGGCTTAGTTTCATTGAGTTAGACAAGGCTCTGGTCCTAGTGTGATTAGATTGACTAGTTTTCTGTGAGTATGGTTTCAGTGTGTCTGCCCTCTGATGCCCTCTTGCAACACCTACCATCTTACTTGGGTTTCTCTTACCTTCAGTGTTAGACATGATATAAAGAACACATATATATGCACTAATTTATAGAAATCATGAGAGATATTAGAACTGGAGATTAAGATATTATTACATTGCTTACACAAATTACAGTAATATAAACCATATTTGTGGAAGACATCACACAGAAAACATGTACCATAAGGTCACAAATGGACATATATGAAATTTTAAGACCAGTTCTGATATCCAATGCCAATTATCCTTCAATATGCATCTTAGTTTTCTTTCTGGTACTAGAATTGCCCACAGTGAGCTTCAGCAAGACATTTACCTACCAAGATAAAAATTATATTTATCAATCTTATTTGCATCTTCATATGGGCATATGACTAAATTATGGCCACTGAAATGTATTTTAAAAGGTTATAACTACCGCATAATTAAAAAAAAATCCTTGTAATTTTTTTTTTTTTTTTCTTTTTCATTTCTTCCCACTAGGTAGATGTGAAAATGATGGCCGGTGATTTAGACAAGAAACATCATCAGTTCAGTTCAGTCACTCAGTCATCTCCAACTCTGCAACCCCATGGTATGCAGCACGAAATGCCTCCCTATCCGTCATCAACTCCCAAAGCTTGCTCAAACTCAAGTCCATCAAGTTGGTGATGCAAACCATCTCATCCTCTGTCAACCTCTTCTCCTCCTGCCTTCAATCTTTCCCAGCATCAGCATCTTCTCCAATGAGTCATTTCTTCGTATCAGGTGGCCAAAGTATTGGAGCTTCAGCATAAGTCCTTCCAATTAATATTCAGGACTGAGTTGATTTATGATTGGCTGGTTTGATCTCCTTGCAGTCCAAGGGACTCTCAAGACATTTCTCCAACACCACGGTTTGAAAGCGTTAAGTTTTTGGCACTTAGCTTTCCTTATAGTCCAACTCTCACATTCAAACATGATTTTTGGAAAAACCATAGCTTTGACTATGTGGACTTTTGTTGGCAAGTAATGTCTCTGTTTTTCACTATGCTCTCTCTGTTGGTCATATCTTCTATCCCAAGGAGCAAGCATCTTTTAATTTCATGGCTGAAATCACCATATGCAGTGATTTTGGAACCCCTCAAAGTAAAGTCTGTCACTGTTTCCATTGTTTACCCCATCTATTTGCCATGAAGTAATGGGACTCCAGAAAGAATGAAGGGATAGAGCCAAAGCAAAAACAATATCCAGTGGTGGATATGACTGGTGATAGCAGTCAGGTCCGATGCTGTAAAGAGCAATATTGCTTAGGAACCTGGAGTGTTAGGTCCATGAATCAAGGAAATCGAAAGTGGTCAAACAGGAGATGGCAAGAGTGAACGTCAACATTCTAGGAATCAGCAAACTAAAATGGACTGGAATGGGTGAATTTAACACAGATTCATTATATCTACTACTGTGGACAGGAATTCCTTAAAAGAAAAGGAGTAGCCATCATGGTCAACAAAACAGTCCGAAATGCAGTACTTGGATGCAATCTCAAAAATGACAGAATGATCTCTGTTCATTTCCAAGGCAAACCATTCGATATCACAGTAATCCAAGTCTATGCCCCAACCAGTAATGCTGAAGAAGCTGAAGTTGAATGGTTCTATGAAGACCTACACCCAAAAAAAGATGTCCTTTTCATTATAGGGGACTGGAATGCAAAAGTAGGAAGTCAAGAAACAGCTGGCATACAGGCAAATTTGGCCTTGGAGTACGGAATGAAGCAGGGCAAAGGCTAAGAGTTTTGCAAAGGGAACACACTGGTCATAGCATACACCCTCTTCCAACAACACAAGAGAAGACTCTACACATGGACATCACCAGATGGTCAACACTGAAATCAGATTGATTATATTCTTTGCAGCCAAAGATGGAGAAGCTCTATACAACCAGCAAAAGCAAGACAGGGAGCTGACTCTGGCTCAAATCATGAATTCCTTATTGCCAATTTCAGATTTAAATTGAAGAAAGTAGGGAAAACCACTAGACGATTCAGGTATGACCTAAACCAAATCCCTTATTATTATGCAGTGGAAGTGAGAAATAGATTTAAGGGCCTAGATCTGATAGATAGAGTGCCTGATGAACTATGGACGAAGGTTCATGATATTGTATAGGAGACAGGAATCAAGACCATCCCCAAGAAAAAAGAAATGCAAAAACTCAAAATGGCTGTCGGGGAGGCCTTACAAATAGCTGTGAAAGAAACAAAGCAAAAAGCAAAGGGAAGAAGGAAAGATATAAGCATCTGAATGCAGAGTTCCAAAGAATAGCAAGAAGAGATAAGAAAGCCTTCCTCAGTGATCAATGCAAAGAAATAGAGGAAAACAACAGAATGGAAAGACTAGAGATTTCTTTAAGAAAATGAGAGATACCAAGGGAATATTTCATGAAAAAATGGGCTCAATAAAGGGCAGAAATGGTATGGACCTAACAGAAGCAGAAGATATTAACAAGAGGTGTCAAGAATACACAGAAGAACTGTAGAGAAAAAAAAAAAAAAAAAAAAAAAAAAAAAAAACTCGTCACAACCAAGATATTCACAATGGTGTGACCATTCACCTAAAGCCAGATATCCTGGAATATGAAGTCAAGTGGGTCTTAGAAAGCATCACTATGAACAAAGCTAGTGGAAGTGATGGAATTTCAGTGGAGCTATTTCAAATTCTGGAAGATGATGCTGTGAAAGTGCTGCACTAAATATATCAGCACATTTGGAAAACTCAGCAGTGGCCTCAGGACTGGAAAATATCAGTTTTCATTACAATCCTAAAGAAACGCAATGCCAAAGAATTCTCAAACTACCACTCAATTGCACTCATCTCACATGCTAGTAAAGTAATGCTCAAAATTCTGCAAGCCAGGCTTCAGCAGTACTTGACCATGAACTTCCAGATATTCAAGCTGGTTTTAGAAAAGGCAGAGGAACCAGAGATCAAATTACCAACATATGCCGTATCATGGAAAAAGCAAGAGAGTTCCAGAAAAACATCGATTTCTGGTTTATTGACTATGCCAAAGCCTTTGACTGTGTGGATCACAATAAACTGTGGAAAATTCTTAAAGAGATGGGAATACCAGACCACCTGACCTTCCTCTTGAGAAACCTATATGCAGGTCAGGAAGCAACAGTTAGAACTGGACATGGACCAATAGACTGGTTCCAAGTAGGAAAAGGAGTATGTCAAGGCTGTATATTGTCAGCCTGCTTATTTAACTTATATGCAGAGTACATCATGAGAAACGCTGGGCTGGAAGAAGCACAAGCTGGAATCAAGATTTCCGGGAGAAATATCAATCACCTCAGATATGCAGATGACACCAGCCTTATGGCAGAAAGTGAAGAGGAACTAAAAAGCCTCTTGATGACAGTGAAAGTGGAGAGTGAAAAAGTTGGCTTAAAGTCCAACATTCAGATAACTAAGATCATGGTATCTAGTCCCATCACTTCATGGAAAATAGATGGGGAAATAGTGGAAACAGTGTCATACTTTATTTTTGGGGGGCTCCAAAATCACTGCAGATGGTGACTGCAGCCATGAAATTAAAAGACGCTTACTCCTTGGAAGGAAAGTTATGACCAACCTAGATAGCATATTCAAAAGCAGAGACATTACATTGCCCACAAAGTTCCGTCTTGTCAAGGCTATGGTTTTTCCCATCGTCATGTATGGATGTGAAAGTTGGAATGTGAAGAAAGCTGAACACCAAAGAATTGATGCTTTTGAACTGTGGTGTTGGAGAAGACTCTTGAGAGTCCCTTGGACTGTAAGGACATCCAACCAGTCCATTCTAAAGGAGATCAGTCCTGGGTGTTCTTTGGAAGGAATGATTCTAAAGCTGAAACTCCAGTACTTTGGCTACCTCTTGTGAACAGTTGACTCATTGGAAAAGACTGTGACGCTGGGAGGGATTGGGGTCAGGAGGAGAAGGGGACGACAGAGGATGAGATGGCTGGATGGCATCACAGCCTCGAAGGACATGAGTTTGAGTTATCTCCAGGCGTTGGTAATGGACAGGGAGGCCTGGAGTGCTGCAATTCATGGGGTTGCAAAGAGTCGGACCCAATTGAGCAACTGAATTGAACTGAACTGAACAGAATGGGACTGGATGCCATAATCTTAGTTTTCTGAATGTTGAATTTTAAGCCAACTTTTTCACTCTCCTCTTTCACTTTCACCAAGAGGCTCTTTAGTTCTTCTTATATTTCTGTGATACGAGTGGTGTCATATGCATATCTGAGGTTACCGATATTTCTCCCAGCAATCTTTATTTTAGCTTGTGCTTCATCCAGCCTGGCATTTCTCATGATGTACTCTGCATAGAAGTTAAATAAATAGGGTCACAATATACAGCCTTGGCTTACTCCTTTCCTGATTTGCAACCTATCTGTTGTTCCATGTCCAGTTCTAACTGTTACTTCTTGACTTGTATACAGATTTCTCAGGAGGCAGGTCAGGTGGCCTGGTATTCCCATCTCTTTAAGAATTTTCCACAGTGTTTTGTGATCCACACAGTCAAAGGCTTTGACATAGCCAATAAAGCAGAAGTAGATATTTTTCTGGAACTCTCTTATTTTTTCCGTGATCCAGCAGATATAGTCAATTTGATCTCTGGTTCCTCTGCCTTTTCTAAATCCAGGTTGAACATTGGTTAAAACAAGGATATAGAGCAAAGCTGAGTTGCCAAATATCCTGTTGAAAGATCTGCCTATCTACTCTGGGTCACCACCAACTCCTGCCATTCTGTGAGGAATAAGCACTCTTCCACTTTGCTTGAATCAATGTATTTGAGTCTCTCTGTTAGCACGGCTTAGCATAAACTCCACCAAGAGCAATATATACATAGAAAGAAAAAGTAACAAAGATATAAGCATTCAGATTACATTAAATCAGAATAGCATGCTTTCACAAAGGTCAACAGAGAACAGAAATATACTAAGGGAAGAGTGGTCGGTAGTACAAAATAATAAAGAGATATTATATGAGGTAAAACATTGCAAGTGTGTATTGAGATACTGGTGGGATGGGAAAATAAGGAACCATTTACAGACTGGGAAAACTTCTGTGGGAAATGACAGTTAATAGTGAACACAGGAGCGGGTTATCAAATTGAAGATAAAAATATAAACTATGAATATGTATCACAACCCATCTGAAGAATTTTGTAATTTTCTAATGAAATATTCAGCAGCCTTAGTGTAGATCCCTATGTTAAAATCAAATATGTACAACAGCATAAGTAACTTTCTGTTTCCACCAGAGATTTGATTGTATTTACCCCAGAGGGCAGTAGAACATAAACTAGGCTAAGGAATAAGTTCTGGATTTAAATCTTAGCATTTAATATCTTTAAAATTTTAATAAAGTATTTAACCTTTACATCTTAATTTCATCATCTGTGAAATGTGGGTAAAACAGTACTTAGTGACTACAATCAATTTTGCTCTGGTAGCAGATAACCACAACTCTCAGTGGCTTAAAATCACAAGCATTTGTCATGGACCTGCAGGTTGCCTAAGACTCTGCTCCATTTGCATCTTCTCATCTTTGCCAGGTTCCATTGCACTTAATTCTAGGTTGAGGTTAACTTTGGGTCCCTTGCAGATGTTTTTTCTGTTCAGAATCCAGGCTGAAAAAATTACTACTATTTGTGATATATTCTCATAAAGCAGAAAGCCTAGAGCCTAATAAGAAATTTAAAATGCCTCTAAAAAGCTTTTACTAGGATATGGCAAATTTTGTAACATTACATTCCATTGGCCAAAGTAGGTCATACTGTCATGCCAGTGGTGGGTAAGGGACAGTAAATACAACAGCAGTTAGTTTTAGATGGTTTTATTATTATTATTGCTATTTATAAAAAAAATATTTGTACTAGTGTATAGCGGGGTCTATATAATATAGGAAATGAAGTCATACAAGGAGGAAATCAACAGATTAGAGGGAAATGGATTTTTCCAGAAATGGGATAGATTAAAAGAGAGAAGGATATTTTTAAAGAAACGAATATCATATTTTGGTATTTGTAACAATTCGAACCATTTATAGCATTTGGGTCATTGAAGTGATGATAAGGTCATTGATATTGAAGAAGTCAAGAATATGTTAGATCTGATCATGAATGAATTGAGAACATGAAACTCCACTGAGAAAAAAGACCCTGGAATGAGTTCTAAAATCTGGTATAAATTATGACATTGATTAATAATTTGATAACATTATTATTATTATTATTATTGCATAAAAACTATACACAGGCTCCCCTATATTTTATTTTACTTTTTTTCACATATATTATACATGTTTCAATGCCATTTTCCCAAAGCATCCCACCCTTGCCCTCTCCCACAGACTCCAAAAGACTGTTCTATACATCTGTGTCTCTTTTGCTATTTCACATACAGGGTTATCATTACCATCTTTCTAAATTCCATATATATGCATTAGTATACTGTATTGGTGTTTTTTCTTTCTGGCTTACTTCACTCTGTATAATAGGCTCCAGTTTCATCCACCTCATTAGAATTGATTCAAATACATTCTTTTTAGTGTCTGAGTAATACTCCATTGTGTATATGTACCACAGATTTCTTATCCATTCGTCTGCAGATGGACATCTATGTTGCTTCCATGTCCTGGCTATTATAAACAGTGCTGTGATGAACATTGGGGTACACATGTCTCTTTCAATTCTGGTTTCCTCAGTGTGTATGCCCAGCAGTAGGACTGCTGGGTCATTTGTCAGTTCTATTTCCAGTGTTTTAAGGAATCTCCACACCGTTCTCCACAGTGGCTATACTAGTCTGCATTCAAGAAGACATACAGATGGCTAACAAACACATGAAAAGATGCTCAACCTCACTCATTATCAGGGAAATGCAAACCAAAACCACAATGAGGTACCATTTCACGCCAGTCAGAATGGCTGCTATCAAAAAGTCTACAAGCAATAAATGCTGGAGAAGGTGCAGAGAAAAGGGAACCCTCTTACACTGTTAGTAAGAATTTGATAACTTTAAAATAATGATATAGGACACTATGAAATGCACACATGTAAGGTGTTTAAAATAAAAGATTAGAGATATGTTTTAGAAATGTGCTGGTGAATTTAGGAAATCATGAAAGTACAATGTTCTAGGCTTAGTGACACAGTAAAAAGAAAAGATGAAAGAACAAGAGAACATGAAAGCAAATTGAATATTAAGTGTTCATAGTTCCCACACTAAGACATATATATATATATATATATTTTTTTTTTTTTTTTTTTTCCTCTACTCTTTGATCTGTTGTCTTCCTTAGCCTATATGGCTTGCACTGACTACTAAGTTTTGCCACCATGACAGATCTGGAAACATAGTCTAGCTACATTCACTCATTCATATTCATATATTTTATATCCTTTGGATTGATTATTTCTAGGTGTTACAAAACTGAATAGAATCATTCTTGTCAATTTTTGAACCCAGAACAGCTCTTTATTATTTATTATAGTTCACAATCTTTTCTAGTTCTCAGCTAAGGAGGCTCCAGAAAAGACAAGAATTTTTGTTTGACTAGAAGTAAAGAAGGAAAACCACTAGACCATTCAGGTATGGCCTAAATAAAATCCCTTATGATTATACAGTGGAAGTGAGAAATAGATTTAAGGGACTAGATCTGATAGAGTACCTGATGATCTATGGACAGAGGTTCGTGACATTGTACAGAAGACAGGGATCAAGACCATCCCCGTGGAAAAGAAATGCAAAAAAGCAAAAGGGCTCTCTGAGGAGGCCTTACAAATAGCTGTGAAAAGCAAAGGAAAAAAAGGAAAGATATGTGTCTGAATGCAGAGTTCCAAAGAATAGAAGGAGAAACAAGAAAGCCTTCCTCAGCGATCAGTGCAAAGAAATAGAGGAAAAAACAACAGAATGGGAAAGACTAGAGAACTTTTTAAGAAAATTAGAGATACCAAGGGAATATTTCATGCAAAGATGGTCTCAATAAATGACAGAAACTGTATGGATGAAACAGAAGCAGAAGATATTAAGAAGAGGTGACAAGAATACACAGAAGAATTGTACAAAAAAGATCTTCACAACACAGATAATCACGATGGTGTGATCACTCACCTAGAGCCAGACATCCTGGAATGTGAACTCAAGTGGGCCTTAGAAATTATCACTATGAACAAAGCTAGTGGAGGTGATGGAATTCCAGTTGAGCTATTTCAAATCCTGAAAGATGATGCTGTGAAAGTGCTGCACTCAATATGTCAGCAAATTTGGAAAACTCAGCAGTGGCCACAGGACTGGAAAAGGCCAGTTTTCATTCCAATCCCAAAAAAAGGCAATGCCAAAGAATGCTCAAACTACCGCATAATTGCACTCATCTCACACGCTACTACAGTAATGCTCAAAATTCCCCAAGCCAGGCTTCAGTGATACGTGAACCCTGAACTTCTAGATGTTCAAGCTGGTTTTAGAAAAGGCAGAGGAACAAGAGATCAAATAGCCAACATCTGCTGAATCATGGAAAATGCAAGAGAGTTCCAGAAAAACATCTATTTCTGCTTCATTGACTATACCAAAGCCTTTGACTGTGTGGATCACAATAAACTGTGGGAAATTCTGAAAGAGATGGGAATACCAGACCACCTGACCTGCCTCATGAGAAGCCTGTATGCAGGTCAGGAGGCAACAGTTAGAACTGGACATGGCACAACAGACTGGTTCCAAATAGGAAAAGGAGTATTTCAAGGCTGTATATTGTCACCCTGATTATTTAGCTTTTATGTAGAGTACGTCATGAGAAACAGTGGGCTGGAAGAAGCACAAGCTGGAATCAAGATGGCTGGGAGAAATATCAATAACCTCAGATATGCAGATGACACCAGCCTTATGGCAGAAAGTGAAGAGAAACTAAAAAGCCTCTTGATGATAGTGAAAGAGGAGAGTGAAAAAGATGGTTTAAAGCTCAACATTCAGAAAACTAAGATCATGGTATCTAGTCCCATCACTTCATGGGAAATAGATGGGGAAACAGTGGAAACAGTGTCAGACTTCATTTTGGGGGGGGCTCCAAAATCACTGCAGATGGTGACTGCAGCCATGAAATTAAAAGATGCTTACTCCTTGGAAGGAAAGTTATGACCAACCTAGATAGCATATTCAAAAGCAGAGACATTACTTTGCCAACAAAGGTCCATCTAGTCAAGGCTATGGTTTTTCCTGTGGTCATGTATGGATATGAGAGTTGGACTGTGAAGAAAGCTGAATGCCGAAGAATGGATGCTTTTGAATGGTGGTGTTGGAGAAGACTCTTGAGAGTCCCTTGGACTGCAAGGAGATCCAACCAATCCATCCTAAAGGAGACCATTCCTGGGTGTTTATTGGAAGGACTGATGCTGAGGCTGAAACTCCAATACTTTGGCCACCTCATGCAAAGAGTTGACTCATTAGAAAAGACCCTGATGCTCGGAGGGATTGAGGGCAGGAGGAGAAGGGGATGACAGAGGATGAGATGGTTGGATTGTGTCACCGAATCAATGCACATGAGTTTGTATAAACTCCGGGCATTGGTGATTGACCGGGTGGCCTGTCGTGCTGTGATTCATGGGTTCACAAAGAGTCGAACACGACTGAGTGACTGAACTAAACTGAGAGGTAAAGAAGCATGGAACACTGATAATAATTTCTCTATTCTGAGAATATAATGAAGTTACTGGGGTTATTTATGAAAAAACAGGAAATTCAGAGTTCTGCATTCCTCTACACAGTATCTATTTAAAGTCGAAATGGCTTCTTAGTTAATTAATTAAATGGGAATATAAAAGAATTGTTTTTTAAAAGATTATTTAATTTAAACTTTAATACAAACATTGGAATGCATTTTCTCAAATTTTATGTATTTGTCTTCATTTTCCTTAATCCTTTTTCTATTATACAATTCAAGGCGTCATATTTCTCTCTCTTCCTAATTCCTTATATCATGGGTCCCCAAGTCCCTGACCACAGACTGGTACCAGTCCACAGAGTTAGGAAACCAACAGGAGTGGTTAGCAAGTGAGTAAAGCTTCATGTGCTGCTCTCCATCACTCCGCACCACTCTCATCACCACCTGAACTGTACCCCTACTTCTGTCCATGGAGAAATTGTCTTTCATGAACAAGTTGGACAAATGTCTTCCATGGACAAATGAAACAATTTCCTGGTGCCAAAAATGTTGGGGACCACTGCCTTCTGTCATATCACAAACCTTGCATTCTATGAACCAACAAGTAGAACTCCAGTGTTCTGTAGGTGTAACGGGTTCTGGAAGAAGGTCCATATCTAAGTATGGGTTGTGTGAGCTCCACATATTGGTAAAAATCATGTACTCTAAATATGTTCTGTCAAATGATCTAGACTATCTTAGGAAACAGCTCACTTTGTGATATTCTTATGCAAATTCAAATATTTCATTTATTAAGAAATTAATTTTCTCTGTGCAAAAACTTGCCAGACCATTCCTTAAGAGGGTTCTTGACAAATGCATTTTAAATTATCAAATGTGTTTAGTCCTAATTAATAAAGCTATTAAATTTGACATCATCACTTCATTGAATGCCAATTAACATAATGCCAATTAACACAATGCCAATTAACACAAATGTTAATAATGGCTTACTCATTTGGAATAATTAACACTTGTATTAATAATCACTTGCTTATCTATAATTAGTAAAATTAATTAGTAGAAAAACAATTGTATATATGAAATATAATTACTTTTATATGTGGTGATATCTATCATTTTTCATTCATCATTAGCTCTAAAATAAAATTGAATAATTAGAAGGCAAATTTTCAATACATTTTATCTTACACAACAGACCAGTAAAATGCATTAGTCCAAATTCACTTGGTTTGCCCTAATTATCTTCTCATCTTTTGGGGCACATAACATGCTTTGGCTTTATGATTTCCTGTATTTCAAGGAAACAGTGATTTCATGTATTTCCTTGACTTCCAAATGTCTAAAGCAGAACTCATAAAGGTTTATTTTCCTATGATTCAACCAAAGTTCTAAATATTGCCAAGTAGCTCAATTCTATCAATAAATTTCCCTTGACATTTATTTTTTAAACTTTTCTATAAGTTGACTCCAGATTATTCTCTTCTCCCAGAATCATTTTAAAATTATACATACTTTGGCTATTGGAGGTTTTTTGCATTTCCATACAAATTGTGAAATTATTTGTTCTAGCTCTGTGAAAAATACCATTGGTAGCTTGATAGGGATTGCATTGAATCTATAGATTGCTTTGGGTAGTATATTTATTTTCACTATATTGATTCTTCTGATCCATGAACATGGTATATTTCTCCATCTATTAGTGTCCTCTTTGATTTCTTTCACCAGTGTTTTATAGATTTCTATATATAGGTCTTTAGTTTCTTTAGGTAGATATATTCCTAAGTATTTTATTCTTTTCATTGCAATGGTGATGGGATTGTTTCCTTAATTTCTCTTTCTATTTTCTCATTATTAGTGTATAGGAATGCAAGGAATTTCTGTGTGTTGATTTTATATTCTGCAAATTTACTATATTCAGTGATTAGCTCTAGTAATTTTCTGGTGGAGTCTTTACCCCAATGTTCATCGCAGCACTGTTTATAATAGCCAGGACATGGAAGAAACCTAGATGTTCATTAGCAGGTGAATGGATAAGAAAGCTGTGGTACATATACACAATGGATGATTACTCAGCCATTAAAAAGAATACATTTGAATCAGTTCTAATGAGGTGGATGAAACTGGAGCCAATTATACAGAGTGAAGTAAGCCAGAAAGAAAAATGCCAATACAGTATACTAATGCATATATATGGAGTTTAGAAAGATGGCAACAATAACCCTGTATGCGAGACAGCAAAAGAGACACAAATGTATAAAACAGTCTTATGGACTCTGTGGGAGAGGGATGGGAGGATGATTTGTGAGAATGGCATTGAAACATGTATAATATCATATAAGAAAGGAATTGCCAGTTCAGGTTTGATGCAGGATACAGGATGCTTGGGGCTGGTGCACTGGGATGACCCAGAGGAATAGTATGGGGAGAGAGGAAGGAGGGGGGCTTCAGGATTGGGAACATGTGTACACCCGTGGTGGATTCATGTTGATGCATGGCAAAACCAATACAATATTGTAAAGTAATTAGCCTCTAATTAAAATAAATAATTTTTTAAAAAAAGAAAGAAAAAATAAATAAAATTGTACATCAGATCAGATCAGATCAGTCACTCAGTCATGTCCGACTCTTTGTGACCCCATGAACCACAGCACACAAGGCCTCCCTGTCCATCACCAGCTCCCAAAGTTCACTGAGACTCACCCCCATCGAGTCAGTGATGCCATCCAGCCATCTCATCCTCTGTAGTCCCCTTCTCCTCCTGCCCCTAATCCCTCCGAGCATCAGAGTCTTTTCCAATGAGTCAACTCTTCCAATGAGGTGGCCAAAGGACTGGAGTTTCAGCTTTAGCATCATTCTTTCCAAAGAAATCCCAGGGCTGATCTCCTTCAGAATGGACTGGTTGGATCTCCTTGCAGTCCAAGGACTCTTAAGAGTCTTCTCCAACACCACAGTTCTAAAGCACCAATTCTTCGGTTACTTCACAGTCCAACCCTCACATCCATACATGACCACAGGAAAAACCATAGCCTTGACTAGACAAATCTTTGTTGGCAAAGTAATGTCTCTGCTTTTGAATATGCGATCTAGGTTGGTCATAACTTTCCTTCCAAGGAGTAAGTGTCTTTTAATTTCATGGCTGCAGTCACCATCTGCAGTGATTTTGGAGCCCCCAAAAATAAAGTCTGACACTGTTTCCACTGTTTCCCCATCTATTTCCCATGAAGTGATGGGACCGGATGCCATGATCTTAGTTTTCTGAATGTTGAGCTTTAAGCCAACTTTTTCAGTCTCCAGTTTCTCTTTCATCAAGAGGCTTTTGAGTTCCTCTTCACTTTCTGCCACAAGGTGGTGTCATCTACATATCTGAAGTTATTGATATTTCTCCCGGCAATCTTGATTCCAGCCTGTGTTTCTTCCAGTCCAGCGTTTCTCATGATGTACTCTGCATATAAGTTAAATAAGCAGGGTGACAATATACAGCCTCGACGAACTCCTTTTACTATTTGGAACCAGTCTGCTGTTCCATGTCCAGTTCTAACTATTGCTTCCTGACCTGCATACAGATTTCTCAAGAGGCAGATCAGGTGGTTTGGTAGTCCCATCTCTTTCAGAATTTTCCACAGTTTATTGTGATCCACACAGTCAAAGGCTTTGGCATAGTCAATAAAGCAGAAATAGATGTTTTTCTGGAACTCTCTTGCTTTTTCCATGATCTAGCGGATGTTGGCAATTTGATCTCTGGTTCTTTGGCCTTTTCTAAAACCAGCTTGAACATCAGGAAGTTCACGGTTCACGTACTGCTGAAGCCTACATAAATCGTATAATTCAATTTACTGTATATTAAAATATTCTCAGACTTTAATTCAAGTACTGGTATAAATCTTTTGAGATCACTTAAAATTGTACTATATATTCAAAATCTGACTTTCTAATTGTTACTTATGACTGCCTTGACATTCTCCCCAGTGTATACCAAATCCATTGTAAATGACAGCCAGTTCAAACTAAAATCAAATGCTATATTTCATTCTAGAAAATAAAATAGAACTCTTTGGCAATGCCTTTCTTTGGGATTGCAAGGAAAACTGACCTTTTCCAGTCCTGTGGCCACTGCTGCATTTTCTAAAATTGCTGGCATATTTAGTGCAGCACTTTCACAGCATCATCTTTCAGGGTTTGAAATAGCTCAACTGGAATTCCATCACCACCACTAGCTTTGTTCATAATGATGACTTGACTTCACATTCTAGAATGTCTGGCTCTAGGTGAGCGATCACACCACATGATTATCTGGTTCATGAATATCTTTTTTGAAGATCTTTTCTGACAAAATGTATATAGACTGACTTAAGTTCAAATAGAAGGAAAATCACATTCTCCTTTTCTTGGTGAGCCTGGAAAATGGTTTGTCAATTTTGTTTATCTTCTCAAAGAACCACCTTTTAATTTTACCTATCTTTGCTATTGTTTCTTTCATTTCTTTTTCATTTATTTCTACACAGTCTTTATTATTTATTTCTACTCAGTCTTTATGGTTTATTTCTCTACTAACTTTGTGTTTATTTGTTTGTGTGTGTGTGTGTGTGTGTGTGCTCTTCTTTTTCCAGTTGTGTTAGGTATAAATTTAGGTTTTCTATTCGATTTTTTTTTTGTTTCTTGAGGTAGGATTGTATTGCTATATATTTTCTTCTTAGAACTACTTTTGATGAATCCAATAGGTTTGAGTCATCATGTTTTCATTGTCATTTATTTCTAGCATTTTTAAAATTTCTTTTTATTCCTTTAGTAATGCATTGGTTATTTAGAAACATACTGTTTAATCTCCATGTGTTTGTGTTTTTTACAGTTTTCCTTTTTTCATGAAATTAATATCTAGTCTCACAGCATTGTGATCAGAAAAGATACTTGATGTGATTTCAATTTTCTTAAACTCACTGAAGTTTGACTTATGACCCAAAACGTGGTCTATTTGTAGACCTTAACACCCCACTTATACCAATGGACAGATTTAAGGGAAAAAAACAAAACAAAACAGAAAATTAATAACAAAACACAAACTTTAAATGATACATTAGACAAGATGGACTTACTTAATATCTTAAGGACATTCCTTCTAAATACATTTATGTACCATCCTCCCTTATCTATTCTAATATTCTTTATGTTAAAGTCTATTTTATCTGATATAAGAATTGCTACTACAGATTTCCTTTATCTTTTTATATCCTCTTACTTTCAGTCTGTATATGTCTCTTGGTTTGAAATGGACCCCTTGTAAACAGCATATTTATGGGTCTTGCTTGTCTATCCATCAGACAGTTTTTCTTTTTCTTGTAGTGTTTAACCCATTTACATTTAAAATAAGTATTGATATATACGTTCTTATTGCCATTTTCTTGTTCTGCATTTGTTTTGTAGGTCATTTCCTTCTCTTGTGTTTCCTGCATATAGAAGTCCTTTTAATATTTGTTGTAAAGCTGGCTTGGTGATGCTAAATTCTCTTCACTTTTGCTTGTCTCTAAAGCTTTTGATTTCTCCATCTATTTTGAATGAGATCCTTTCTGGTAGAGTAATCTTGATTGTAGAGTTTTCCCTTTCAGTACTTTGACTATAACTTGCTTTTTTTGTTTGTGTGAGGTGTTCTGCATAGGGTACTGCTGCTAGCATTTGGGAATGCTAGGTGTTAGATACAGGTAGAGGCCTTATAAGAGTTTTCACTAATTAATAGTCCCTGGAGTAGGAAGTTCTCAGGATATCTAGTGTCCCAGACTCAGTGCTCCCACTCTAGATGCTGAGGCCCAATCTCTGGCCAGAGAAACAAGATCCCAAAAGCAGTTTGTTATGGCATTAAAGAGCATTAAAACAAACACCCCAAAACAAAAATAATAAAAAAGAAAAAACAAGAAGCAAAAAACGAACCCCAGGCAAATGGTAAAAGCAAAATCAGAAAATAATAACAAAATCAAAGGAACATACACACACACAAACAAAATGAAAACAGTTCAAAAAAAAGTAAAGTAAGAGAGTGATACAGTGAATAAAGAAAACAAAAATGCTATTGAGAAATTAAAACCAAAAATCATCTAAAACAAGCCAGAAAAGAAGACCAAAGCAGAGTACCAAGGAATAAAATCAACAACAACAACAACAAAAATAAAATAAAATAAAGAAAAGGGAAAAAAATTTAAAAAGCAAAGTGAAATAGAAGTATATATTAAAAAAAAAAAAGACTAACATATTAAAGAATAACTACAACAGGAAAAGAGCTATAAGAAAACCAAAGGGGTGGGGGGAACAGCCACAGAAAGCAAACATAGGGGTAGAAGTATATAAAGGAAATAAAATGTGTGATGAAAAGAAAACTCTCAAAAGTGTAAATAGAGTTAATAATGATAATAATAAAAACAATGACAGTAATAGAGAAAAAAATAAGAAAAAAAGAAATCCAGAAACAATAATAGAACAAATCAAATGATAAGAATAATAATAAATGCTTTCTTGGATTTCAGTTATCACTGTCATTTCCCTCACTGTGACTCACAGTCCACCTTCACCTCCCTAGGAGGCCCTCCAATACTGGGCTTGTCTCTGGACCTGCTGTGGAGAGAGGTCAGACTCTAATCTGGCCCTATTCTCGCTTATTCTTATCTCCAAAGTCCACAACTGTCAGAGATAGGGAATTTTCTTTTGTGGGAACTCTAATTGTCCTTTTATATATCCCTTAGACACAGAGTCTACCTAGTTGATTGTGTTGATTTAATCTGTAGCTTGTACAACTGGTGGAAAGGTTTTGATCCTCTTCCTTAGCCTTTCTGCCCCTAGAATTCATTAGTGATTTTATCCCCGTCTCTGAATGTGGGTCATCCACAGGAGTTAGCTCCTGAAGTTGCCCTGGGGAACTTGTGTCTGCCCCAGTAAGGACTAGGCATTGAGACAGTACAGTTGCTTATATCATGGTGACCTTGGTAGGGCCATGTACACAGGGGAGCTGGTGGCACAGGTGGTGCAAGAGATATGGTACTATTAGATATTTTTCTGTAGTCTCTGGCAGTTCTGCCCTAGTGAGGATAGACCAGGGAGATGGTGCAGCTGCTTGATTCATGGGGTCCCTGGTGGCATCAAGTGTATAGGCACAGGAGATATGGCACTACTAGAGTCTTTTTCTAGCTTTGGAAGCTGGTATTCAAAGGGGCTCCCTGGCTTGTCTTTCTATATTGCTTGGCACAGTAGGCAGTCAAAAGTTCCCCCTGACTGGAGTCCTTTACTATTTGTCAGCATGTCAGGCACTCAAAGGGACACCCTCTCCAGGGTCTTTATTGGTCAGCTACTGGCATTGGTATGTGGGAAGAGATAGGCTACAGTGATGGCTCCACTCCTGCATGAGACTCAGCAGTATTGCCCTGGCTCCTTGACTGCCAGACTTTTCTCCAAAGGCACTTCCCACCACAGTGTCCTTCTTTATGTCCCCTTGGGACATCTCTCTACAATCAACAACAGTCCTCACCCTGGGATTTCTCTCCAGTCCCTACACTCCAGCTCCCAGCCACAGCACATTCTAGGGAACTGTGTTCCTATCTGTGGTAAGTAGGGTTGGAGCATGAATTGTCTTACTATTTCTCACTCCATTCAGATTGACACAAATCATCTGTTGCACTGTCCAACAGACTAAAATGCTTCCCCTTTGTCCCAAATAATGGCTTCAATGTGGGGACCTCACCCCTTTCAATTTCCCCCACTTCCCTGGTGCAGGCCCAGTCCTGCTCACTCTCATCCTCTTTTCCTTTCCTTCTTTCATCCTACCAAGTTTTGCATGGATCTGTATATTCCTTTCCAGTGATCAGGGACTCCTGCCAGCTCTCAGCTATAAATGTATTCCTTACGCATGCATGGAGAGAGATGTACTCCACATCCACCTACTCCCCTGCTATCTTGTTCTCCTCAAGATATAGATTTTTAAGCTTTCCTAATAAACCAACCTTACTTAATAACTTTAATATTTATCCAATTTTATGAATTTAATATTTTTTCCCATAAATTAAACTTTTTTTAAAGGAACTAAAGGAATAAAAATAGCTATTAATTTATTCTCTATTAAATAAAATATATTATTACTTGCATTCTGGATTAAGGTGTGACTTTTTTGTTTCACTTTTACTTTTATAAATGACTTAAATGATGTTCTTATTTTTGGAAAATTCTGGGCATTTTCTATTTCTATATGCTTATTTTATGAGCTTATTCCTTTGCCTCCACTTAAGCATCCAGTACTTGAATTAATGGTGGTGGTGGTGGTGATTTAGTCATTAACTTGTGTTGGACTCTTGGATAGCTTTCCAGTCTCCTCTGTCTATGGCGTTTCCCAGGCAAAAATACTGGAGTGGATCACTGTTTCCTTTTCCAGAGAATCTTCATGGCCCAGGGATTGAACCCATGTCTTCTGCACTACAGGTAGATTCTGTACAGCTGACCCAACAGGGAATCCCAATAAAGATAGTACCAGTGCTCAGTTGTTTTTTTTGTTTTGTTTTTAAATGTAAACATTTTGCTACTAAGAGTCCAGTTCAACTAAAACATTTTTTTTATTTGTATTATATCAGAGATAATTAACAGTTCCATAGAGTGCCTGGCATAATGAGAAAATAACAAAAACTGCCAAAAACTATCACAACAGAGATTAAAAAAAAAAAAAAAAAAAAGACACTAAAGCTTCCAGAGATAAACGAAGAGGACAACGTCAATAAAACAAGGGAACAACTGACCTCAGCATGGCAATAGTAATGCTACATATTAGAAATCAATAAAGTAGAACTTCAATTATTCTGAGGGGTCAAGATTTTATCCTCAATTTCCAAACCCAGAAAAAGTATAAATGGATTTTAAGGCCTTAACTAAAATGTTTTCATAAATGTGAATACTAGAAATAATTATTTGAAATTCAATTCTTCTTACAATGTCAAGAAAAATAAAGAAGAAAACACACACAATACAGTAAATATAAATGAATAAATTATGAGTAACGGTTATGAAATTATAGAAGGAATGCTGTCTTTGCATCAAAAGAACACTCAGATATCAATCAGACGTATTGGAGCAGAAGCATCTTGGAAATGAAAGTTACTTAATATATGATCTGATATATTAGGGGTGGCCAAGAGGAGCTACCCTATGTCCGAGGTAAGGGGTGGCAGCCGGGAGGACCAACCCCATGCCCGAGGGCAGGGGTGGCGGCTGGGAGGATTAACCCCACGTCCAAGGAGCCTTGGCTGCACAGGCACAGGAGGGCCTAGAGGAGCTATCCCACGTTGAAGGTCTCGAAGGGCAGCGGTGAGGAGATACTCCTCGTCCAAGGTAAGGAGCAATGGCTGCACTTTGATGGAACAGCTGTGAAGAGATACCCCATGCCCAAGATAAGAGAAACCCAAGTAAGACGGTAGGTGTTGTAAGAGGGCATCAGAGGGCAGACACACTGAAACCATCCTCACAGAAAACTAGTCAATCTAATCACACGAGGACCACAGCCTTGTCTAACTCAATGAAACTAAGCCATGCCTGTTGGGCCACTCAAGATGGGCGGGTCATGATGGAGAGATCTGACAGAATGTGGTCTACTGGAGAAGGGAATGGCAAACCACTTCAGTATTCTTGCCTTGAGAACCCCATGAACAGTATGAAAAGGCAAAATGATAGGATACTGAAAGAGGAACTCCCCAGGTCAGTAGGGGCCCAATATGCTACTGGAGATCAGTGGAGAAATAACTCCAGAAAGAATGAAGGGATGGAGCCAAAGCAAAAACAATACCCAGCTGTGGATGTGACTGGTGATAGAAACAAGGTCTGATGCTGTAAAGAGCAGTATTGCATAGGAACCTGAAATGTCAGGTCCATGAATCAAGGCAATTGGAAGTGGTCAAACAAGAGATGGCAGCAGTGAATGTCGAGATTCTAGGAATCAGCGAACTGAAATGGACTGGAATGGGTGAATTTACCTCAGATGACCATTATATCTACTACTGTGGGCAGGAATCCCTCAGAAGAAATGGAGTACCCATCATGGTCAACAAAAGAGTTCGAAATACAGTACTTGGATGCAATCTCAAAAATGACAGAATGATCTCTGTTCGTTTCCAAGGCAAACCATTCAATATCACAGTAAACCAAGCCTATGCCCCAACCAATAACGCTGAAGAAGCTGAAGTTGAACGATTCTATGAAGACCTACAAGACCTCTTAGAACTAACACCCAACAAAGATGTCCTTTTCATTATAGGGGACTGGAATGCAAAAGTAGGAAGTCAAGAAACACCTGGAGTAACAGGCAAATTTGGCCTTGGAATACGGAATGAAGCAGGGCAAAGACTAATAGAGTTTTGTCAAGAAAATGCACTGGTCATAACAAACACCCTCTTCCAACAACACAAGAGAAGAGTCTATACATGGACATCACCAGATGGTCAACACCAAAATCAGATTGATTATATTCTTTGCAGCCAAAGATGGACAAGTTCTATACAGTCAGCAAAAACAAGACCAGGAGCTGACTGTGGCTCAGATTTTGAACTCCTTATTGCCAAATTCAGACTTAAATTGAAGAAAGTAGGGAAAACCACTAGACCATTCAGATATGACTGAAATCAAATCCCTTATGACTATACAGTGGAAGTGAGAAATAGATGTAAGGGCCTAGATCTGATAGATAGAGTGCCTGATGAACTATGGAATGAAGTTCGTGACATTGTACAGGAGGAAGGGATCAAGACCATCCCTATGGAAAAGAAATGCAAAAAAGCAAAATGACTGTCTGGGGAGGCCTTACAAATAGCTGTGAAAAGAAGAGAAGTGAAAAGCAAAGGAGGAAATGAAAGATACAAGCATCTGAATGCAGAGTTCCAAAGAATAGAAAGGAAAGATAAGAAAGCCTTGCTCAATGATCAATGCAAAGAAATAGAGGAAAACAACAGAATGGGAAAGACTAGAGATCTGTTCAAGAAAATTACAGATACCAAGGGAACATTTCATGCAAAGATGTTCTCGATAAAGGACAGAAATTGTGTGGACCTAACAGAAGCAGATGATATTAAAAAGAGATGGCAAGAATACAGAGAAGAACTATACAAAAAAGATCTTCACGACCCGGATAATCACGATAGTGTGATCACTCACCTAGAGCCAGACGTCCTGGAATGTGAAGCCAAGTAGGCCTTAGAAAGCATCACTACCAACAAAGCTAGTGGAGGTGATGGACTTCCAGTTGAGTTATTTCAAATCCTGAAAGATGATGCTGTGAAAGTGTTGCACTCAATATGCCAGCAAATTTGGAAAACTCAGCAGTGGCCACAGGACTGGAAAAGGTCAGTTTTCATTCCAATCCCAAAGAAAGGCAATGCCAAAGACTGCTCAAACTACCGCACAACTGCACGCATCTCACACGCTAGTAAAGTAATGCTCAAAATTCTCCATGCCAGGCTTCAGCAATATATGAACCGTGAACTTCCTGAAGTTCAAGCTGGTTTTAGAAAAGGCAGAGGAACCAGAGATCAAATTGCCAACATCCACTGGATCATGGAAAACGCAAGAGAGTTCCAGAAAAATATCTATTTCTGCTTTATTGACTATGCCAAAGCCTTTGACTGTGTGGATCACAATAAACTGTGGAAAATTCTGAAAGAGATGGGAATACCAGACCACCTGACCTACCTCTTGAGAAACCTATATGCAGGTCAGGAAGCAACAGTTAGAACTGGACATGGCACAACAGACTGGTTCCAAATAGGAAAAGGAGTACATAAAAGCTGTATATTGTCAGCCTGCTTATTTAACTTCTATGCAGAGTACATCATGAGAAACGCTGGACTGTATGAAGCACAAGTTGGAATCAAGGATTCCGGGAGAAATATCAATAACCTCAGATATATAGATGACACCACCCTGATGGCAGAAAGTGAAGAGGAACTAAGAAGTGAAAGTGGAGAGTGAAAAAGTTGGCTTAAAGCTCAACATTCAGAAAACAAATATCATGGCATCTGGTCCCCTCACATCATGGGAAATAGATGAGGGAACAGTGGAAACAGTGTCAGACTTTATTTTTTTGGCATCCAAAATCACTGCAGATGGTGACTGCAGCCATGAAATTAAAAGACGCTTACTCCTTGGAAGGGAAGTTATGACCAACCTAGATAGCACATTGAAAAGCAGAGACATTACTTTGCCAACAAAGGTTCGTCTAGTTGAGAGGGTAACAGGTAGGAAGGCCAGGGGTCTCCAAATGGAGGAAATAGCCTGCAAGTGTCAGACATTTTTATCTCTCTTAAGCGGCAGGAGGAAACAAACTAGCAATATTTTTTTCCTTCTCTATACAAATTTAAAGAGAGGTTTCTCTTAAAATACTGTTGCCATAATGACACCTGGTTTCACCTGAAGTTAGCTATTCTTGAGCCTAGAGATAACCAATGCCTTTTTCTTATGGAAATGTTTGTCTTAAGCTATGCTAATGTACTACGCCTTTACCCCAAACTCGGTCTCCAAGTTGGTCCGCCTCTGGGCCCAAAACCTACTTGACAAACCAGTATGTTATACTCAGCTATTGTTCCCCTAATCTATGTAAATGAAACTATTTGTATGGTGGTCTGCCCTTCTTTAAGATTCAAGTTAATTATTTTATGGACCAAGATTATCCCAAAATGCATCTTATGGGCGAGGGGCCTGGTGCTATTCTGAATTATAAGACATTCCTTTCTTTCATTAACAGACTGCTAGTGACTATATAACATCCAGCTGAAGACTAGCAGGGGCATACTCTTTCTGCCCCCTTCTGATGCCTATGTCAGAAGCCTTCTCTATCTCCTTTATACTTTAATAAAACTTTATTACACAAAAGCTCTGAGCAATCAAGCCTCGTCTCTGGCCCCGGATTGAATTCTTCTCCAGCGGCCAAGAATCCCGGTGTATTCGCGTAACTCAACAACAACCTTTCATAGTCAAGGCTATGGTTTTTCCTGTAGTCATGTATGGATGTGAGAGTTGGACTGTGAAGAAGGCTGAGCGCTGAAGAATTGATGCTTTTGAACTGTGGTGTTGGAGAAGACTCTTGAGAGTCCTTGGACTGCAAGGAGATCCAACCAGTCCATTCTGAAGGAGATCAGCCCTGGGATTTCTTTGGAAGGAATGATGCTGAAGCTGAAACTCCAGTACTTTGGCCACCTCATGAGAAGAGTTGACTCATTGGAAAAGACTCTGATGCTGGGAGGGATTGGGGGCAGGAGGAGAAGGGGACGACAGAGGATGAGATGACTGGATGGCATCACTGACTCGATGGAAGTGAGTCTGAGTGAACTCCGGGAGTTGGTGATGGACAGGGAGGCCTGGCGTGCTGCGATTCATGAGGTTGCAAAGAGTTGGACACGACTGAGCGACTGAACTGAACTGAACTGAATAATGGAAAATTATAGCAGGAAAACAGCAAAGCATTTAAAAAGTCTGGAGTAAGGAAGATAAAACTGAGTAGGACCCTGTGGAGCCCTCCTGGGTACAAATACTTTCTGTATTTCCATGTCACCCATTTCTTATTTGTGCAGAATAGGCTTCCTTCAAAGTTTCTGACCATCTCTGAGTTCCAGAGGGCAGATGCAAGCAGTTGTTAAACAGAAAGATGAGGGACTGCAGCAAAAACTCAGAAGCAATTAAGAAAACAGTGCAGTGATAAAGCAGGGTCCTGCTTCCTCCTCAAGGGTATATATATATATATATATATATATATATATATATATATACACACATATATAATTATATATGTATATTATGTGTAATATAAATATACAATTAAAAGATGCTTGACCCTTGGAAAAAAAGCTGTGATAAACCTAGACAGTGTATGAAAAAGCAGAGAGATTACTTTGCCAACAAAGTTCTCTAGAGTCAAATCTATACTTTTTTCAGTAGTCATGTATGGATGTGAGAGTTGGACCATAAAGAAGGATGAGCTCCAAGGAGTTGATGCTTTTTACCTGTGATGTTGAAGAATACTTTTGAGAGTCCCTTGGCCAGCAAGAGGATTGAACCAATCGATCCTAAAGGCAATGAACCCTGAATATTCTGTAGCCACCTGATAGGAAGACAGGTATATAGATATAGATAAGGATATAGATATAGATAATCTTTGAATTCTTTTGTAGCAACAAAGGACCCAGTCCCAGGGAGGATGATAACTTCAGGCCAACCACAATACCTTATTGCCAAATACAGACTTAAATTGAAGAAACTAGGGAAAACAGCTCGGAGAAGGCAATGGCAACCCACTGCAGTACTCTTGCCTGGAAAATCCCATAGACAGAGGAGCCTGGTAGGCTGCAGCCCATGGGGTCGCAAAGAGTCGGACATGACTGAGTAACTTCACTTTCACTTCCTCAGGCACTTTGTCTATCAATAACCTCAGATATGAATATGACATCACCCTTATGACAGAAAGCAAAGATGAACTGAGGAGCCTCTTCACGAAAATGAAGGAGGAGAGTGAAAAAGCTGACTTAAAACTCAACATTCAATATGGACTCTGGGAGAGGGAGAGGGTGGGAAGATTTGGGAGAATGGCATTGAAACATGTAAAATATCATGTATGAAACGAGTTGCCAGTCCAGGTTCGATGCACGATACTGGATGCTTGGGGCTGGTGCACTGGGACAACCCAGAGGGATGGAATGGGGAGGGAGGAGGGAGGCGGGTTCAGGATGGGGAACACATGTATAACTGTGGCGGATTCATTTTGATATTTGGCAAAACTAATACAATTATGTGAAGTTTAAAAATAAAATAAAATTTAAAAAAATAAATAAAATAGTACTTTCAAAAAAAAAAAAAAAAAAACTAAGATCATGGTATCTGGTCCCATTACTTCATGGTAAATAGATGGGGAAACAATGGAAACAGTTACAGACTTTATTTTGGGGGATGCTCCAAAATCTTTGCCTATGGTGACTGCAGCCATGAAACTGAAAGATACTTGTTCCTTGAAGGAAAAGCTATGACCAATATAGACAGCACATTAAAAAGCAGAGACATTACTTTGCCAATAAAGGTCCATCTAGTCGAAGTTATGGTTTTTCCAGTGGTCAGGTATGGATGTGAGGGTTGGACTATAAAGAAAGCTGGCACCAAAGAATTGATGCTTTTGAACTGTGCTGTTGAAGAAGACCCTTGAGAGTCCCTTGGAGTGCAAGATCAAACCAGTCAATTCTAAAGGAAGTTAGTCCTGAATATTCTTTGGAAGGACTGATGCTGAAGTTGAAGCACCAATCCTTTGGCCACTTGATGTGAAGAACTGACTCCTTGGAAAAGACCCTTATGTTGGGAAAGATGGAAGGCATGAGGAGAAAGGTACACTAGAGCATGAGATGGTTGGATGGCATAACCGACTTGATAGATATGAGCTTGAGAAAGCTTCTGGTGTAGATGATGGACAGGAAAGCCTCACATGCTGCTGTCCATGGAGTCACAAAAAGTAGCAGCACACAACTGAGTGACTGAACTGAACACAACAGCCCTGGAACACAGGTCTGCTATCTCTCCACCAACCAATCAGAAGAATGTGAGCAAACAATGGAAGATCACAACTCTGTCTGCTCTCTCTCCGCTCCTGCCCCACAATGTTTAACTGTGATACGCTTCCTATTTCTCCTTTTAAAAATTTCACAGTTGCACAGAATCTTCAGAGTTTTTTCTTGTACATAATTCTAAGTTCTTCCCTGGTTGTTGGCTTCTTGAATAAGTCAGTCTTTTCTTTTTGACCAACACTTGTCTTTCAATTATTGAAACAAGCAATTGAGCCTGAGTTTGATAATAAACATAATGTAATTATATTAAAATATTTGAATTTACAGCAAATGCTTTTTACATATTTTAAAATATATGGGAAACAATAAATTGAAGAGATGTGGAGTTAAAACTGCTTTGGTAAAATGAGAAATTTGTTTCTAATTATATAGAAACACACACACACACACACACACACACAGTTTGTAGGAAATAAATAATAAGGCTTTGGAGTTCAATACTGAAGGAAGTGCAGTGGAAGGCTCTCAGTTCAGTTCAGTTCAGTCACTCAGTCGTGTCTGACTCTTTGCGACCCCATGAATTGCAGCATGCCAGACCTCCCTGTCCATCACCAACTCCTGGAGCTCACCCAAACCCATGTCCATCAAGTCGGTGATGCCATCCAGCTATCTCATCCTCCATCATCCCCTTCTCCTCCTGCCCCCAATCCCTCCCAGAATCAGGGTATTTTCTAATGAGTCAACTCTTCGCATGAGGTAGCCAAAGTATTGGAGTTTCAGCTTCAGCATCAGTCCTTCCAATGAACACCCAGGACTGATCTCCTTCAGAATGGACTGGTTGGATCTCCTTGCAGTCCAAGGGACTCTCAAGAGTCTTCTCCAACACCACAGTTCAAAAGCATCCATTCTTCAGTGCTCAGCTTTCTTCACAGTCCAACTCTCACATCCACACATGACCACTGGAAAAACCATAGCCTTGACTAGACAGACTTTTGTTGGTAAAGATTTTCATTACAGACTGTCCCCGACTTACAATGTTTTGTCAGTCAACTACAATGGTACCAATGTGGTACATGATCAGTAGAAATTGTACTTTGGATTTTAAATTTTGATCTTTTTCCAGGCTACATTGTATGATACTCTATCTATTGAAGCTAGGCAGCTACAGTGAGCCACAGATTTCAGTCAGCCATGTGATCAAGGGATAAACAACTGACATACAACCATTTTTCATTTTGAGTACAGTATTCAATAAATCACATGAGACATTCAATACCATATTATAAAATAAATTTTGTGTTACATCATTTTTCCTGGTTAGGCTATATTATATAAAAAGATTTTGCATATGTAAATAACGCTTTGAAATTGGATAGTGGGTTGGAAATGGAATAATTTTGAAGACCATAAGGAAACCCTATGTTTTCATGAACAAACTATTAGTGCATGTATGTGTTATCAGTTGTGTTTGATTCTTTGCAACCCTATTGGCTATAATGTGCCATTCTCCTCTGTCAGTGGAATTATGCAGACAAGATTATTGGAGTGGGTTGCCATTTCCCACTCCAGGAAATTGTATGAATATGTATTTTAAAGGTACTACCAGTGAAGCTTTAGAAGAGCAGGCAAAACATGAAGAAGTACTAAAGCATCTTTGAGAAAATCATCTCTAAAAAGTCTATATCACAAGATATAGACTGTTATTAGAAATCTGGGGTGATGTGATTAAAAAGGACTCAATAGGAAATAAAAAAGTAAGGATTAGAAAGTAGAAGACAGGACATCCATGCTTTATGGTAAGAAAAAGTTGGGGAAATTTTTCTACTATGTTTATGTAAATAGCAGAATTTATAATAAAATATTGTAGTAAATATTGATGAGAGGATATTTCTAAATAAAATTTCAAAGGTTTGACCTAGTTTATTTCACTGCTCATAGTAAAATGAGAAAAAAAAATAAAAAAGAGTAAATAGAAGGAAGAACTGTTAAAAAAAAAAAAAAAAAAAAGCAAACCAGTATGTGATGATTTAGAAGATTATCAGTCTATCCATATAGCAAAATGCTAAAACTAAGTGGTAAATTTAAGTGGCATAAGGAATATATGAAAGTGTGACTGTACAGACTTTTGCTAAAAACTCAGAAAGATCATAATATCAGTGTGTACAGTGGCACAAAGGCTCTTTCAAGAGGTTAAGGTTTTGTTTCACAGACTTTATCAATTCAACCAGCAGACCTCTAAGAAAGATATCTCCATAGTAGTTCAAGATAAAGGATTATCCTCAAAAGATTTATGAGTGTGGCTTTTATTTAAGGGGTTGCAATTTGGTGAAATTTACATTTACAAAGAAACTGCAAAATAAAGGGAAAGTTTTATTAGTAGACATGCTTCCAGCTTGGGGTAAATGGGGAAAAGAAAATAATACAAAATAAAAGGAAACTATTGGGATTCCAGCTTCCCAGGTGGTAGTAGTGGTAAAGAACAGGCCTGCTAAGGCAGAAGACATAAGAGACGTGGGTTCAGTCCCTGGATTGGGAAGATCTTCTGGAGGAGGGCATAATAACCCATTCGAGTATTCTTACCTGGAAGATCCCATGGACAGAGCAGCCTTTTGGGCTACAGTTCATAGGGTCACAAAGAGTCAGACATAACTGAAGTTACTTAGCACGTTGGGAGTCTAAAATCTAATGGCAGAAAGTTGACTGATAAAACTACTCAGTTGCTAACAGTTGTTATTATGAAAAAGGAAGGCTGATGCAGCAGATGGAGTTGAGAGTCCAGAGGAAGAAGAGAAAAGCCAAGTGGACAGAGCTGAGAGACCCAGAGGGAGATTATTCCAAACCCTTGAAACCTAATAAGATAACTTCAGTGGAAGTTTACTTGACTGGATTTTAAAGTGGCACCCCACTCCAATACTCTTGCCTGGAAAATCCCATGGACGGAGGAGCCTGGTGGGCTGCAGTCCATGGGGTCGCAAAGAGTCAGACACGACTGAGTGACTTCATTTTCCACTTTAATGCATTGGAGAAGGAAATGGCAACCCACTCCAAGTGTTCTTGCCTGGAGAATCCCAGGGACGGGGGAGCCTGGTGGGCTGCCGTCTATGGGATCACACAGAGTCGGACACGACTGAAGTGACTTAGCAGCAGTAGCAGCAGGTGACTCTTTTACCTTCCATATTCCCACTTTTTAAACAAAAATGTCTTTTAGTGTTATCCCATACCTGTTACACCAATGTATGCTGAGGCTTTGGGGGCAAACCTTTAATTACACAAGTTCAGATTTTAAAATATAGTACCCCAGAATGGATTAAGCACAGGAGCTTCATCCAAACTGTTTTAAAAACTTAGATAATAAGATTTAGATTTAGATGAAAAGATTTGTGCTTAAGCTCATCCTCTCATGGGATTCTTTTGGGAGATTAAAAATGAAGTGGATATATTTTGCCTGTGGGACAGATGTGTAATGTCAGGAGAGAGAGAGGGCTAACTGTGGATAATTGACATCTTTATAATGTCTACTCATCCAAGAATATCAAACACCTCCCAAAACTTTTAAGTTTTCCAACTCTGTGCATAAGACTTGTATCTTTAGGGTTAAGTTCATTCTTATGTATTTCATAAAGAATTTGTTGCTTTGATTGTTATTTGAAATAAATTAGTATCTATTGAATTATATCATTTATTGTTTTATTGTTGGTGTAGAAAGATGTTAACAAGATTGACAAATTTTATACACAGTAAGTTTCTCAGCTTTGCTTTTTGTTATTATTGGTAGGTTGGACAGCAACATGTGAAAGAATGAAATTAGAACACTTCCTTACACAACACACAAAAATAAACTCAAAATGGATTAAAGACATAAATATAAGATAGAAACTATAAAACTCTTAAAGGAAAACATAAGCAGAACACTCTTTGATATAAACCAAAGAAAGATCTGCTATGATCCACCTCCTAGAGTAATGGAAATAAAAACAAAAATAAACAAGTGGCACCTAATAAAACAAAAACTGTTGCACAATGAAGGAAACTATAAATGAGGTAAAAAGACAACCCTCAGAATAGGAGAAAATAATAGGAAATGAAATAAGTTTCAAAGAATTAATCTCAAAAATATGCAAGCAGTTCATACAGCTCAGTACCAGAAAAGTAAACAACCCAATCAAAAAGTGGGCAGAAGACCTGAACAGACATTTCTCCAAAGAAGACATACAGATGGCTAATACACACATGAAAATACACTTAATATTGCTCATTATTAGAGAAATGCAAATCAAAACCACATGAGCTATCACCTCACACTAGTCTCAATGGCCTAAAATATACAAACAATAAATGCTAGAGAGAGTATAGGAAAAAGCAAACCCTCTTGCACTGTTAATGGGAATGCAAATTAATATAGCCACTATGGAGAATAGTATGAAAAATCCTTAAAAATCTGAGAATAAAACTACCATATGACCCAACAATTCCACTACTGGGCATATACCCTGAATAAACCATAGTTGAAAAAGACACATGCACCCAATGTTCATCACAGCGCTATTTACAATAACTAGAACACGGAAGAAACCTAGATGTCTAACAATGTATGAATGGATAAAGAAGCTGTGGCACCTATACACAACAGGATATTGTTCAGCCATAAAAAGGAAAACATTTGACTCAGTTCTAATAAGATGGATGAACCTAGAGTCTATTTTACAGAATGACATAAGTCAGAAAGTGAAAGACAAATATTGCACATTAACACATATACATGGAACCTAGAAAGATGGTACTTAGAAACCTATTTGCTGGGCAGCAATGGAGACGCAAAGATAGAGATCAGACTTCTGGTGACAGCAGGGGAAGAAGTAGGTGGGACAAATTGAGAGAGTAGCATTGAAACATATACATTACAATATGTAAAATTAAATAGCCAGTAAAAATTTACTGTATGGTGTAGGGAGTTCAAACTCAGTACTCTATGGTAACTTAGAGGAGTGGGATGGTATGGGAAGTGGCAAGGAGGTTCAAGAATGGGAGACATATACATTCCTAGGGCTAATTCATGTTTATATATGGCAGAAACCAATATAATTGCAAAACAACTATCCTCTAATTAAAAATAAAGATGACCCAGAATGATGGTATGGGGAGGGAGGTGGGAGGGGGGTTCAGGATGGGGAACATGTGTACACCCATGGTGGATGCATGTTGATGTATGGCAAAACCAATACAATATTGTAAAGTAAAAATAAATTAATTAATTAAAAAAAATAAAAATGAGAGTTTAAAAAAGGATACTTCCCTGCTGGTCCAGTGGCTAAGGCTCCACACTCCCAAAGCAGGGGGCACCAGGTTCAATCCCTGGTCAGGGAACTAAAACAAATAAAAAAGATCTTTCATGCTGAAACTAAGACCAATGATAGTATAAATAAACAAACAAATATATATATATATATATATATATATATATATATATATATATTTTTTTTTTTTTAAAGGATATAAAGATCCATAGCAGTTCACCTTAGTTTTCAGTTTCCCCAAATATTTATTCAAGGCTTTTTAGGTCATTTCTTCTATCCCTAATTCTCTCTTGCCTTCACACTTTCTAGTGTCAATTAGGACAGGAGAAAGCCTGTAGCTAATGTTGCTCTCCATGTTAGAATACAAAAGGATGAACTTTGTCCTAAAGATTATGAGGATTTTTTACAAATTCTACATATCAGAGCAATCAATTCAAGGTCAGAAGTATTATTGAGCAGTCATTTGCTATAGGCTTTAGTTAATGAAGAGAATATGTAAACTTGAGACAAGCTAATTGATTAGGTCCTGTTTATAATTTTAGTTAATAATAAGCATTCTTATAGATTTGACAGATTTAGAACTGACTTATCAAAGAGAATGGCCAGAACTCTTCAAATTTAAGAAAAGTCTAGGAGTCCCCAATATTTCTGCCTCAAAAAAGAAGATGGAGACGAGTTGGTAAAATTTCCCAAATTAGCAGAAAATAAAAAGGAAAACATTGTTCAGAAGATAAGAAACAGCATAGATAATGGTTTTGGTTTTTGACTAGTTGTATTTATGTATTTATCAATAATCTAAGTACCATGTTTGCTATAGAGTAATAGAGAATAGTAAAGAAATCATCAAGTGGTGATTAAAGACAAGGTCTATGTCCTTTTCATTATAGGGGACTGGAATGCAAAAGTAGGAAGTCAAGAAACACCTGGAGTAACAGGCAAATTTGGCCTTGGAATACAGAATGAAGCAGGGCAAAGATTAATAGAGTTTTGTCAAGAAAATGCACTGGTCATAGCAAACACCCTCTTCCAACAACACAAGAGAAGACTGTACACAAGGACATCACCAGATGGTCAACACCGAAATCAGATTGATTATATTCTTTACAGCCAAAGATGGAGAAGCTCTATACAGTCAGCAAAAACAAGACCAAGAGCAGACTGTGGCTCAGATCATGAACTACTTATTACCAAATTCAGACTGAAATTAAAGAAAGTAGAAAAAACCACTAGACCATTCTGGTATGACCTAATCAAATCCATGATGATTATACAGTGGAAGTGAGAAATAGATTTAAGGACCTAGATCTGAAAGATAGAGTGCCTGATGAACTATGGACTGAGGTTCATGACACTGTACAGGAGACATGGATCAAGACCATCCCCATGGAAAAGAAATGCAAAAAAAAAGTAAAATGATTGTCTGGGGAGGCCTTAAAAATAGCTGTGAAAAGAAGAGAAGTGAAAAGCAAAGGAGAAGAGGAAAGATATAAGCATCTGAATGCAGAGTTCCAAAGAATAGCAAGAAGAGATAAGAAAGCCTTCCTCAGCAATCAATGCAAAGAAATAGAGGAAAACAACAGAATGGAAAAGACTAGAGATCTGTTCAAGAAAATTACAGATACCAAGGGACCATTTCATGCAAAGATGGGCTCGATAAAGGACAGAAATGGTATGGACCTAACAGAAGCAGAAGATATTAAGAAGAGGTGGCAAGAATACACAGAAGAACTGTACAAAAAAGATCTTCATGACCCAGATAATCACGATGGTGTGATCACTCACCTAGAGCCAGATATTCTGGAATGTAAAGTCAAGTGGGTCTTAGAAAGCATCACTAGGGACAAAGCTAGTGGAGGTGATGGAATTCCAGTTGAGCTATTTCAAATCCTGAAAGATGATGCCATGAAAGTGCTGCACTCAATATGCCAGCAAAGTTGGAAAACTCAGCAGTGGCCACAGGACTGGAAAAAGTCAGTTTTCGTTCCAATCCCAAAGAAAGGCAATGCCAAAGAATGCTCAAACTACCGCACAATTGCACTCATCTCACATGCTAGTAAAATAATGCTCAAAATTCTCCAAGCCAGGCTTCAGCAATACATGAACCGTGAACTTCCAGATGTTAAAGCTAGTTTTAGGAAAGGCAGAGGAACCAGAGACCAAATTGCCAACATCCACTGGATCATGGAAAAAGCAAGAGAGTTCCAGAAAAAACATATATTTCTGCTTTATGGACTATGCCAAAGCCTTTGACTGTGTGGATCACAAAAAAACTGTGGAAAATTCTGAAAGAGATGGGAATACGAGGCCATGTGACCTGCCTCTTGAGAAATTTATATGTAGGTCAGAAAGCAACAGTTAGAATTGGACATGGAACAACAGACTGGTTCCAAATAGGAAAAGGAGTCCGTCAAGGCTGCATATTGTCACCCTGCTTATTTAACTTCTATGCAGAGTACATCATGAGAAATGCTGGGCTGGAAGAAACACAAGCTGGAATCAAGATTGTCAGGAGAAATATCAATAACCTCAGATATGCAGATGACACCACCCTTATGGCAGAAAGTGAAGAGGAACTAAAAAGCATCTTGAATAAGGTGAAAGAGCAGAGTGAAAAAATTGGCTTAAAGCTCAACATTCAGAAAACGAAGATCATGGCATCTGGTCCCATCACTTCATGGGAAATAGATGGGGAAACAGTGTCAGACTTTGTTTTTGTGGGCTCCAAAATCACTGCAGATTGTGACTGCAGCCATGAAATTAAAAGACGCTTACTCCTTGGAAGAAAAGTTTTGACCAACCTAGATAGCATATTGAAAAGCAGAGACATTACTTTGCCAACAAAAGTCTGTCTAGTCAAGGCTATAGTTTTTCCTGTGGTCATGTATGGATGTGAGAGTTGGACTGTGAAGAAGGCTGAATGCCAAAGAGTTGATGCTTTTGAACTATGGTGTTGGAGAAGAGTCTTGAGAGTCCCTTGGACTGCAAGGAGATCCAACCAGTCCATTCTGAAGGAGATCAGCCCTGGGATTTCTTTGGAAGGAATGATGCTAAAGCTGAAACTCCAGTACTTTGGCCACCTCATGCAAAGAGTTGACTCATTGGAAAAGACTCTGATGCTGGGAGGGATTGGGGGCAGGAGGAGAAGGGGACGACAGAGGATGAGATGGCTGGATGGCATCACTGACTCAATGGGCGTGAGTCTGGGTGAACTCCGGGAGTTGGTGATGGACAGGGAGGCCTAGTGTGCTGCGATTCATGGGGTTGCAAAGAGTTGGACACGACTGAGAGACTGAACTGAAGTGATCTGACATCTAATTAGCTGGGCATCTGATTTTTCTTTCAAAATTCGTTTCGTTTCAGTTCAGTTGCTTAGTCATGTCTGACTGTTTATGACTCCAAGGACTGTAGCATGCCAAGCTTCCCTGTCCATCACCAACACCAGGAGCTTGCTCAAACTCATGTCCACTGAGTTGATGATGCCATCCAGCCATCTCATCCTCTGTCGTCCCCTTCTCCTCCTACATTCAATCTTTCCAAGCATCAGCGTCTTTTCTAAGTCATTTTTTCACATTGGGTGACCAAAGTATTGGAGCTCCGGGTTCAGCATCAGTCCTTCCAATGAATATTCAGGACTGACTTCCTTTAGACTTGACTGGTTTGGTCTTCTTGCAATCCAAGGGACTTTCGAGAGTTTTCTCCAACATCACAGTTCAAAAGCATGAATTCTTTGGCACTCAGCTTTCTTTCTTGTCCAACTTTCATATCCATACATGAGTACTGGAAAAACTGCAGCTTTGACTAGACAGACTTTTGTCAGCAGAATAATGTCTCTTCTTTTTAATACGCTGTCTAGGTTGGTCATAGCTTTTCTTCTGAAGCAAGTATCTTTTCATTTCAAGGCTGCAGTCACCATCTTCAGTTATTTTGGAACCCAAGAAAAGAAAGTCTGCCACTGTTTCCATTGTTTCTCTATCTATTTAATCTACCATATTAATTTATTATCATTATGTTCACTTTTAAAATCTTTTATTGTTTAGTGTCTCTTTCACTCAGTTCTATTTAATAAATGAGTCCACTTCCTTGGCTTTAATATACGACTCAACAGAGTAAGCAATTTTTTTTTAATTTCTTCTGGAATGCACATTATGCATCCTGCTTATTCACATTCATTTCAGGAGGAGCCAAATACTTTGTTACTTTCTGTTTGTCAATAAGTAATTCAACAAGGTCTTCTTGACTTCCAAGCTATCCACTTTACTTGCATTTTTCACATTAATGGCAGATTTTTTTTTAATGAGTTGAGGATTTAAGCCTCTTTTGAGTCATTAATTTTACACACCTTGTGATTTATTAAGCGCTCTATATTCTTGGGTGTTACTGACTCTAAAAGAATTAAGAATAAAAACTTCTCCTGCTGGGTTTTGTGCTGTAAATTTTACTAATGCTATATTTTAATTTAATTCCCTTTTGTTAATTTAATGATGCTGTAATTCATTTCTTTAATAGTACTCAAGTTGCTGGAAAGTCCATTTTTCCAAATACATTAATTTTTAAATTTAAAAAAAAGCTTTTTTTTTTTTTTAAATTTTGGAATAGTTGAAGTGTTTTTGATAACCTGAGTGTCTTTAATTTCAGAATATTGAAAAAAATATGTCCTTCCTGCTGCTGCTGCTGCTGCTGCTAAGTCGTTTCAGTCGTGTCCGACTCTGTGTGACCCCATAGATGGCAGCCCACCAGACTCCCCCGTCCCTGGGATTCTCCAGGCAAGAACACTGGGAGTGGGTTGCCATTTCCTTCTCCAGTGCATGAAAGTAAAAAGTGAAAGTGAAGTCACTCAGTCGTGTCTGACTGGTCACCACCCCATGGACTACAGCCTACCAGGCTCCTCCGCCAATGGGATTTTCCAGGCAAGAGTACTGGAGAGGGTTGCCATTGCCTTCTCCAATGTCCTTCCTAAATTCTTGAATTTGAGATTTATCTTTTGAAGCATACTAGGAAATAGAGACTTTCAAATTGTAAAATATATTCCTAATGACATTTTAAAATATATTACCAGGTCAAACATTTTTATATGAGTGTTCACATTTCATTGTAAAAATTCAATCATGTTATTATCATTCTTTTATTACCAGGTCAAACATTTTTATATGAGTGTTCACATTTCATTCTAACAATTAAGTCATGTTATTATCATTATTTCTAGATGTGGAAACCAAGACACAAATTGGTTGTGTCATTTACCTATGATAAAATATATATTAGGTATATATTGTTTGAGCTTCCTAGGTGGAAATAGTGGTAAAGAACCTGCCTGCCAATGCACAGGCTTGATTCCTGGAATGAGACAATCCCTTGGAGGAGGGCATAACAGTATGTTCCAGTATTCTTGTCTCTCTATAGAGTCACAAATAGTTAGATATTATTGAGTGATTACTGCTACTGCTAAGTCACTTCAGTCGTGTCCGACTCTGTGTGACCCCATAGGCGGCAGCCCACCAGGCTCCCCCATCCCTGGGATTCTCCAGGCAAGAACACTGGAGTGGGTTGCCATTTCCTTCTCCAATGCATGAAAGTGAAAAGTGTAAGTGAAGTCGCTCAGTCATGTCTGACTCTTAGCGACCCCATGGACTGCGGCCTACCAGGCTCCTCCATCCATGGGATTTTCCAGGCAAGAGTACTGGAGTGGGGAGCCACTGCCTTCTCCGACTGAGTGATTAAGCATGCACGAATAAACTCAACCTTCATGGATATGGCTTGAAATCCCCAGTGATACATCATTTCTCATAAACAGTAGTTTATGCTATATGTTTAACTCTAGGTAGTAATATTTTTTATGATGTAAATTTGACAAATAATCACTTATTTAAAAAATTAAAATACTTATAATAATTTCCAGGTTCCTAATGAAACCTTAAATATATTTGGGTACATGTAGGAGAGAATCTCACTGTTTGTGACCCCATGGACTGCAGCACACCAGCTTTGCTTGTCCCTCAGTATCTCCTAGAGTTTGCTCAAGCTTGTGTCCATTGAGTCAATGATGTCATGCAACCATCTCATCCTCTCACCCCCTTCCCCTCCTACCCTCAATCTTTCTCAGCATCAGGGTCTTTTCTAAAGAGTTAGCTATTCACACCAGATGGCCAAAGAATTGGAGTTTCAGCTTCAGCATCAGTCCTTCCATTGAATATTCAGGGTTGATTTCATTTAGGATTGACTGGTTTGAACTCTTTGCAGACCAAGGGATTACTAAGAGTCTTTTACAGCACTAAATTTCAAAAGTGTCAATTCTTCAACATCAAGTCTTCCTTATGGCCCAACTCTGACATCCATACATGACTACTGGAAAAATCATAGCTTGAGTATCTGAACTGTTGTTGGCAAAGTGATGCCTCTGCTTCTGCTTTTTAATACACTGTCTAAGTTTGTCATATTTCTTCCAAGGGGCAAATGTCTTCTAATTTCATGGTGACAGTCACTATCCACAGTGATTTGGGAGTCCAAGAGTATAAAATCTACCACTCTTTCCCCCTTTTCCCCTTCTGTTAGCCATGAAGTAATGGGACCAGATTCCATGATCTTAGTTTATTTTATTTATTTACTTTTAATGTCCAACTTTAAGCCAGCTTTTTTCACTCTCCTCTTTCACCCTAATCAAGAGGCTCTTCAATTTCTGCCAGTAGACTGACATCATCTCTGTATCTGAGGTTGTTAATATTTCTACTGGCAATATTGAGCCCAGCTTTTGATTCACTCAGCCCAGGATTTTGCATAATGTATTCTGCATATATGGAGAAGGAAATGGCAACCCACTCCAGTACTCTTGCCTGGAAGATCCCATGGATGGAGGAGCCTGATAGGCTACAGTCCATGGGGCCGCAAAGAGTCGGACATGACTGAACAAACTCACTTTCACTTTTCACTTTCATGCATTGGATAAGGAAATGGAAACCCACTCCAGTATTCTTGCCTCGAGAATCCCAGGGACAGAGGAGTCTGATGGGCTGCCGTCTATGGGGTCACACAGAGTTGGACATGACTGAAGCGACTTAACAGCAGCAGCAGCATTCTGCATATAAGTTAAATAAGCAGGGTGAAAATATATAGCCTTGATGTACTCCTTTCCCAATTTTGAATTAGTCCATTGCTCCATGTCCAATTCTAAATGTTGCTTCTTGATCTGCATACAGGTTTTTCATGAGGCAGGTAAGGTGGTCTGATATTTCCATTACTTTAAGAATTTTCCACATTTTGTTGTGATCTACACAGTCAAAGGCTGTCACATGGTCAATGAAGCAGAAGTACATGCTTCTTTTTTTTTTCTGGTATTCCCTTGCTTTTTCTATAATCTAATGTAAATTGGCCATTTAATCTCTGGTTCTTCTCCCTTTTCAAAATCCAGTTTGTACATCTGGAAGTTCTCAGTTAATGTACTGTTGAAGACTTGCTTGAAGGATTTTGAGCATTACTTTGCTAGCACGTGAAGTGAGGGCAATTGTATAGTAGTTTGAACATTCTTTGACATTGCCTTTATCTGGGATTGAAATGAAAACTGACCTTTTCTAGTCCTGTGGCCACTATTGAGTTCTCCAAATTTGATGACATATTGAATGTAGCACTTTAACAGCATAATCTTTTAGGATTTGTAATAGCTCAGCCAGAATTTCATCACCTACACTCTCTTCATAGTAATGCTTCCTAAGGCCCACTTGACTTCACACTCCAGGATGTCTGGCTCTAGAGGAGTGACCACACCATCATGGTTATCCAAATCATTAAGACTTTTTTGTATAGTTATTCTGTATATTGCCACTTCCTCTTAATCTCTTCTGCCTCTGTTAGTTCCTTGATATGTTTATCCTTTATTGTGCCCATTTTTGCATGAAATATTCCCTTGGTATCTCCAATTTTCTTCAAGAGTTCTCTTTTCTTTTCTATTCTATCATTTTCCTCTACTTCTTTGGGTTCACTTAAGAAGGCTTTCTTGTATCTTTTGCTATTTTATAAAACTCTGCATTCAGTTGAGTATATCTTTCCATTTCTCCGTTGCCTTTCACTTCTATTGTTTTGTCAGCTATTTCCTTCTCAGACAAACACTTTTTCTGTTTGCAATTCTTTTCCTTTGAGATGGTTTTGGTCACCACCTATACAATGTCATGAACCGCTGTCCAAAGGTCTTTCAGAGGTGAGAATATAGGACAGGAAAAATGTCAAGCTAATACTAGTAAGGGAAAATATGCTGTGCAAAGCTAGACACTAAGTTTATTTCAATTGTTTCTATAAAACTATCACTTCTTATCATACTCTTTTAAGAATCATGACATTTTTTAGTTTTCAGACAATTAACAGATTAGAATTGAAAACAAACACTCCCAGTTATTTTAAGACACATATTAATTTGCAATTTTCTTTTGTTTCGGTCTCTCCCTCTCTCTTTCTCTCTCTTTTAACCTCTGGCTCAAACATGTCTTTAAAATATCCAGGTTAACTTAAAACAGTTTCCTCTTTTTAATTTTTTCCGTCTTTTGTTTCTTTCTCTTTTTTTGCCAAATGATATAGAATGTGCAATATCTTACTTCCCCAACCATGCATTGAACCTGTACCCCTGTAGTGGAAGCACAGAATACTAACTATAAGACCATCAAGGAAATCCTCAAAATAATTCCCTTCTTGACTTTATTGTGATTTGTGGAAAAACTCATGAGTTTTGTTTTGGGAAATGATCAATACATCATCACATGATTTGCTGTAATACTCTTTAATTTCTACAGTTTACCTTATATGCCAAATTTGTAATTAAATCGTTTTGCTTATAATCACTATGGATGCCCTTGTGAGAAAATAAAAAACATATTTTATAGTGCTAATTCCTAAAAAAATTCTAATTATTAAAAAAAATTGATTTCTGAATGTTTGATTTGCATCTATAGAGCTAATTGCATATATTTTTTTCTTTATTAAGTTAATATAGTGAATTATGGTGATTGATAAAGGCTTCCCTGCTGGCCCAGATAGTAAAGAATCTGCTTGCAATGTGGGAGACCTGGGTTCAATCCCTGGGTCAGGAAAATCCTCTGGAGACGGAAATAGCAAACCATTTCAATACTCTTGCCTGGAGAATTCCATGGAGAGAGGAGCCTGGTGGGCTATAGTCCATGGGATCACAGAGAGGCAGAAGAACCAGAAATAAAATTGCCAACATCTGTTGTATTATAGAAAAAGCAAGAGAATTCCAGAAAAAAAAATGTCTATTTCTGTTTCATTGACTATGTTAACCCTTTGACTGTGTGGATCACAACAAAATGTGGAAAATTCTTAAAAAGATGGGAATAACAGACACTTGACCTGCATCCTGCAAAACATGAATGCAGATCCAGATGTAACAAAGTCAGACATAGAACAATAAAATGTTTCAAAATTGGTAAAGGAGTACATCAAGGCTGTATATCGTCACCCTACTTATTTAAATTCTGTGCAGAATATATCATGTGAAAGGCTAAGCTGGATGAAGCAGAATCTGGAGTCAAGATTGCCAGGAGAAATATCAATAAATCCAGATATGCAGATGATGCCACCCTTATGGCAGAAAGCAAAGAAGACCTAAAGAGCCTCTTGATGAAGGTGAAAGAGGAGAAAGAAAAAGCTGGCTTAAAACTCAACATTCAAAAAACTAAGATCATGGTATCCAGTCCCATCATTTTACCACAAATAGATGGGGAAACAATGAAAATAGTGACAGAATTTATTTTCTTGGCTCCAAAGTCACTGTAGATGGTGAGTGTAACTATGAAATTTAAAGACATTTGATCATTGAAAGCAACACTATGACAAACCTAGGCAGTGTATTAAAAGGCAGAAAGATCACTGATAGCTTACTGTGAATGGGAAACAGTGCTGCCAGATTTGTGGTCTCCAAAGGAGAATATTTAACTTCAGGACCAAAGAGAGTCTCAGTCACTCAGAGCTTTGTGTAGATTTCATTTAAAGTGAAAATTACAGAAAAAGCTTCCGATATAGACATAGGAGCGGCAGGAGAGTACATACCGGTCTTCACTAAACAGTGCATTAACTACTGAGAAGAGATAAAACATTCTTCAGTTCAGTTCAGTTCAGTCACTCAGTCATGTCTGACTCTTTGGAACCCCATGAATCACAGCACGCCAGGATTCCCTGTCCATCACCAACTCCCGGAGTTCACCAAGACTCACGTCCATAGAGTCAGTGATGCCATCCAGCCATCTCATCTTCTGTCGTCCCCTTCTCCTCCTGACCCAATCCCTCCCAGAATAAGAGTCTTTTCCAATGAGTCAACTCTTCTCATGAGGTGGCCAAAGTACTGGAGTTTCAGCTTCAGCATCATTCCTTCCAAAGAAATCCCAGGGCTGATCTCCTTCAGAATGGACTGGTTGGATCTCCTTGCAGTCCAAGGGACTCTCAAGAGTCTCCTCCAACACCACAGTTCAAAAGCATCAATTCTTCGGTGCTCAGCCTTCTTCACAGTCCAACTCTCACATCCATACATGACCACAGGGAAAACCATAGCCTTGACTAGACAGACCTTTGTTGGCAAAGTAATGTCTCTGCTTTTCAATATGCTTTCTAAGTTGGTCATAACTTTCCTTCCAAGGAGTAAGCATCTTTTAATTTCATGGCTGCAGTCACAATCTTCAGTGATTTTGGAGCCCCCCAAAATAAAATCTGACACTGTTTCCACTGTTTCCCCATCTATTTCCCATGAAGTGATGGAATCTGATGCCATGATCTTAGTTTTCTGAATGTTGAGTTTTAAGCCAACTTTTTCACTCTCCTCTTTCACTTTCATCAAGAGGCTTTTTAGTTCCTCTTCACTTTCTGCCAGATGGGTGGTGTCATCTGCATACCTGAGGTTATTGATATTCCTCCTGGAAATCTTGAGTCCAGCTTGTGCTTCTTCCAGCCCAGCGTTTCTCATGATGTACTCTGCATAGAAGTTAAACAAGCAGGGTGAAAATATACAGCCTTGACATACTCCTTTCCCATTTTGGAAGCAGTCTGTTGTTCCATGTCCAATTCTAACTGTTGTTTCCTAACCTGCATACAAATTTCTCAAGAGGCAGATCAAGTGGTCTGGTATTCCCATCTCTTTCAGAATTTTCCACAGTTTATTGTGATCCACACAGTCAAAGGCTTTGGCATAGTCAATAAAGCAGAAATAGATGTTTTTCTAGAACTCTCTTGCTTTTTCCATGATCCAGTGGATGTTGGCAATTTGATCTCTGGTTCCTCTGCCTTTTCTAAAACCAGCTTGAATATCAGGACGTTCAAGGTTCACATATTGCTGAAGCCTGGCTTGGAGAATTTTGAGCATTACTGTACTAGCATGTGAGATGAGTGCAATTGTGGGGTAGTTTGAGCAGTCTTTGGCATTGCCTTTCTTTGGGATTGGAATGAAAACTGACCTTTTCAAGTCCTGTGGCCACTGCTGAGTTTTCCAAATTTGTGGGCATATTGAGTGCAACACTTTCACAGCATCATCTTTCAGGATTTGAAATAGTTCAACTGGAATTTCATCACCTCCACTAGCTTTGTTGGTAGTGATGCTTTCTAAGTCCCACTTGACTTCACATTTCAAGATCTGGCTCTAGGTGAGTGATCACACCATCATGATTATGTGGGTCGTGAAGATCTTTTTTGTACAGTTATGTGTATTCTTGCCACCTCTTCTTGATATCTTGTTCTGTTATGTCCATACCATTCTGTCTTTTATCGAGCTCATCTTTGCATGCAATGTTCCCTTGGTATCTCTAATTTTCTTGAAGAGATCTCCAGTCTTTACCATTCTGTTGTTTTCCTCTATTTCTTTGCACTGATCACTGAGGATGGCTTTCATATCTCTCCTTGCTATTCTTTGGAACTCTGCATTCAGATGCTTATATCTTTCTTTTTCTCCTTTGCTTTTTGCTTCTCTTCTTTTCACAGATATTTGTAAGGCCTCCCCAGAAAGCCATTGTGCTTCTTTGCATTTCTTTTCCATGGGGATGATCTTGATCCCTGTCTCCTGTACAATGTCACGAACCTCTGTCCATAGTTCATCAGGCACTCTATCAGATCTAATTCCTTAAGTCTATTTCTCACTTCCACTGTATAATCATAAGGGATTTGATTTAGGTCATACCTGAATGGTCTAGTGCTTTTCCCCACTTTCTTCAATTTAAGCCTGAATTTGGCAATAAGGAGTTCATGATCTGAGCCACAGTCAGCTCCTGGTCTTGTTTTTGCTGACTGTATAGAGCTTCTCCATCTTTGGCTGCAAAGAATATAATCAATCTGATTTTGGTGTTGACCATCTGGTGATGTCCATGTGTAGAGTTTTCTCTTGCGTTGTTGGAAGAGGGTGTTTGCTATGACCAGTGCGTTCTCTTGGCAAAACTCTATTAGCCTTTCCCCTGCTTCATTCCATATTCCAATACCAAATTTGCTGTTACTCCAGGTGTTTCTTGACTTCCTACTTTTGCATTCCGGTCCCCTATAATTAAAAGGACATCTTTTTTTGGATGTTAGTTCTAAAAGGTCTTGTAGGTCTTCATAGAACCCTTCAACTTCAGCTTCTTCAGCATTACTGGTTGGCGTATAGGCTTGGATTACCTTGATATTGAATGGTTTGCCTTGGAAACGAACACAGATCATTCTGTCATTTTTGAGATTGCATCCAAGTACTGTATTTCAGACTCTTTTTTGACCATGATGGCTACTCCATTTCTTCTAAGGGATTCCTGCCCACATTAGTAGATACAATGGTCATCTGAGTTAAATTCACCCATTCCAGTCCATTTTAGTTTGCTGATTCCTAGAATGTCGACATTCACTCTTGCCATCTCCTGTTTGACCACTTTCAATTTGCCTCAATTCATGGACCTAACATTCCTGGTTCCTATGCAATACTGCTGTTTACAGCATCAGACCTTGCTTCTATCACCAGTCACATCCATAACTGGGTCTTGTTTTGCTTTGGCTCCAACCCCCCTTAATTCTTTCTGGAGTTATTTCTCCACTGATCTCCAGTAGCATATTGGGCACTGACTCACCTGGGGAATTCCTCTTTCAGTATCCTACCATTTTGCCTTTTCATACTCTTCCTGGGGTTCTGAAGGCAGGAATACTGAAGTGGTTTGCCATTTCCTTCTCCAGTGGACCACATTCTGTCAGACCTATCCACCATGACCCATCTGTCTTGAGTGGCCCCACACAACATTACTTAGTTTCATTGAGTTAGACAAAGCTGTAGTCTCTGTGATCAGATTGGCTAGTTTTCTGTGATTATGGTTTCAGTAGGTCTGCCCTCTGATGCCCTCTTGCAACACCTACCATCTTACTTGGGTTTCTCTTAACTTGGATGTGGGGTATCTCTTCAGGGCTGCTCCAGCAAAGCCAAGCCACTGCTCCTTAACTTGGATGAGGCTGCCCCTCCTGGCCTTGAATGTGGAATATCTCCTCTTGTCCCTCCTGTGCCCATGCAGCCACCACTCCTTGGATGTGGGGTTGCTCCTCTCAGCCACTGCCCTTGACCTCAGACGTTGGGTAGTGTAATATTACTCATCCATCAAAAAGAATGAAATAATGTTATTTGCAGAAACATTAATGGACCTCCTAGAGATTGTCATAATGAGTGAAATAAGACAGAAAAATTCATATTGAGTGGCATCCCTCATGTCAAATCTAAAAAGAAATTATACAAATGAACTTCTTACAAAATAGAAAAAGACATAGATTTAGAGAATGAACTTCTGGTTGCTTGGGGGAAGGATGGGAGCAAGGGATAGTTAGAGAGTTTGGGATAGACTTATACACACTTTTATATTTAAAATGGATAACCAACAATACTGTATAGTAAGTGGAACTCTGCTCAGTGTTATGTGGCAGCCTCAATGAGAAGGGAATTTGAGGCACAATGGATATATATATATATATATATATATATATATCTGAATCCCTTCACTGTTCACCTCAAACTATCACAACACTGTTTGTTAATAAGCTATAGCCCAATACAAAATGAACTGTTTAAAAAAGAATTACATGAAACAATGCCTGTAGAACTTAAGACATTTTCTAGTATATGGTAATTCAGTTTTATTAGTTAAATAAATAGAGGTGAGTTTTTTTCTTATGTTCCAGATTTTCTATATATCACGTGGACTCTGAGAGAAAGAAATTCCTATACTCTCAAATGTTTTCTGTTCAGGTTTTATTGTGCTTCTTGTACCTGTGGGTTTGTAGTTTGCAACTGTATAGCTGATTCTGTTCATGACACCCATTGTCTTACTGTTCACACTGTCTGCACTGTTTGCTGAACCCAGAGTAGGCAAGGTGTAAGCTAAGAGGCTGAAAGGAGACCCAAGGAGCCATAGGAATTGCAGACATGTTTATTATCTGTTGGCTGGCACAGCAAACATTAAGCACCATTAAGCAACCTCTCTCCTGGCTGACACAGCAATTGTAGCAGCCACTATAACTTAACCATAATGTAGCCATAACATAATGTCATATAACATAATCATGATGTCTCTCCAATGTAGCCCCAGTACAGCAGCAGCCAGGGCTTTCATGGTGAAGCTTATATAGGAATATCTCACAAAGAAGCCTGTGACCAAGAGAGTACACTGTGATGTGCATGTGCAGTGCTATAAGTGATCTTAGCTGTTACACAACCATGAAAAATCATTGTTTATAGAACATGGGTCAAGAGGGCATAAGATTGTGGGGTGACAGAGCCTGACCGGCACCATCTTGTTAATTTCCCCACATTTTACCCCTGAAGGGTCCCTCACCTCACAACCTACGCATAGTCCATCTTCCTCAATATTCCCTTGGCAAGTAACACTGACCCTTGAACTTACATCTTGCAACAGCTGTAGCTACAACAACAAACAGTTACATCTCCAGTACATAGCAAATCCCAATGCCAGGTATCACCTGGAACTCATGTTGTAGTCCTTGCCCTCATTGGGCTAGCAGAGCCACCCACCTCATATGGAGTGCCTTTATCTTCCATGAACAAGTTCAATCCACCGTCTGTCCTTATGAAATTACAGGAGAGCCTCCACAGGAACAACTCCACCCCTACAGAGCTTTTATTATTATTGACCTGAAAAAACCCCAACTGGTGTCAGGCCCACACCTTCAAAGAGGGGATCTTTGAAGCACTCACAGCCCACCCACAGGATTCTAAATGCTTTCACACTGTTCTAAATCTGCAAGAGAATCAAAGGTTAGTAGCACATCACAGGACACAGCCTTTACATTATACTGTTCTACTGAATCTACATCACAGACATAACATTTACTGTACACTGTTCTAAATCCACATCATAGAACACAGCTTTTATAGTACAATCTACATCATAAGACAACACCTTAAATCTTTACAGTCTAAATCTACATCACTTGGCCACTATAGCCATCAATGTATGTACTAGGACCAGGAAACTACTAACGCTTGCAATAAACAAGACTGCATTTGACACCAGTGTCAACCAGGGGCATTACTCTCTGTACATTAGCTAGTGATCAGTGAATTTCAAGTTCTACCTGAGGCCTCCAGTCTGTGCTTGGACTCTTCGGGAGGGTACCTTGGTCTTAGCCCTATTCAAAGTGGAAAAAGGCATCATAGAGAGGAACATCCTTATGCTCCCTGTAATCTTTTAACTGAACCACCCATATCCCTTGCTGTGCATTCTTCCCAAACTTGGTAAACTACTGCTCCAGTCTCAGTTGCCTCTATAGCTCTAGGAACAGAGCATTGGGCTGTCTATCAATTTTACTTCTGTCAACTCCCACTGCTAGCAAATCAGCCCATATTTGCATTCTCATCACCCAGATGGGGCTTTTACCAGTTTGGGCCCCCTTCGGGGTCTTCACACTTCTAATACCCTTTGCCTGCTGTCATTCCTTTATTTTTCCCAAGCTAACCACCATCGAGGTCACCTCATAGATGGGACGCCTCACATAGGGTGCAAGAATAGCAGAGATCCAAAAGTGGTGGATGGGGCATTGTTCAAAATGGCATCTTGAATGCTACCAGTAAAACACTCATCATCTGAGCCTCTACTATTTGGGTGAAATATCAACTGCTTCATGCCCAGCTCTCTCATCACTTGCATCAACTGGACATAGGTATGTCATTTACTTATAGTATCCAGGAGCTCTCCCGCGTTCAACCACATGATGCAGATGGCAGCATTAATCCATTCCATGAGGGTATGTTTGATTAGGCGGCCCTTGAATGCCCTTGCATGAGCAATGTTAAGCCCTTGCATAAAGCCTAACATTATGCAACCTTTGTTTCATTTAGGGGTAAATGGTTATAGATGCCAGCCACTCTATCTCATCCTCATAACACAGATACTGTCCACCCTTGTGTCCCAAAGTCCCAAGAGCCATGTTGCCAAGGGTTCCCCTTGCTTTTGCTGAAATTGTTTACCCGAGTCGATCAACTCTGCCTGAGTATGTGGTTGATATGTCATGATCTCAGTCACAACGTGGGCCCCTTGATGAAAGTTGCCCTCTCAGGGGCCATAGGCTGCTTCACTTTCTGCTATACAACAGGCCTCACTGCCAAGCATAGACCTGCAGTCTCATAATGTTTATTATCATCACCCTTAGTCTCATAATGTTCATCATCACCATCACTTACCACCTCACTGTCAGAGATGCTGGTTTCCTTAGGGTCATGGGGTTCTTGCCAAAATACATTGTTCTAATTCTTCCAAGTGTCTCTGAACATTGCACACTGGCATAGCATCATTTAGGGCATGATCCATATTCACCTTCAGGGCAGTCAGAAAAATCCACCCCTCTGTTCAAGTGTGAATCCATGCCACCTTGTTTGGCAAATGGGAAGTAATTGCATGGAATGTCTTTTCAACTGTATCTGGTGAACCATTCATTGCCTCCCAATCTTCCACTGGAGACCACACTGAGAGGATTGCAGCCACATTGTACTACTTGCTATATGGTGGCCACTGGCTTCCTTGATCCAGTGTAGCCTCAGGTTCCCCTATCTGCTGGGTATCCTGATGCCTATGCAAATTGTATAGTTGATCCTGTTCCTGAGGCCAGTGGTCTTGCTGTTCACATTTTCTGCACTGTTTGCTGAACCCAGAGTAGGCAAGGCACAAGCTAAGACACTAGAAAGAGATAGCAGGAACTGCAGACAAATTTATTATATTCTGGAAGGCATGGCTGCCATTACACAGCCTCTCTCCTGGCTGATGCATCAGCCATAGTAGCAGCCACAACATAACCATAATATAGCCATAATGTAGCCATAACATAACCTCATATAAGATAATTATGATGCTGCTCCAATGTAGCCCCATTGAGCAGCAGCTAAGGCTTTCATGATGAAGCTCATACAGGTGAACCACATAAAGTTCATATAGGTGAACCTTAACCAAGCGGGTATCTCATGATGTGAACATGCAGTGCTATAAGTGATCTCAACTGTTAAACAACAGTGCAAAATCATTGTTTACAGAACATGGGGCAAAAGGGCATGAGAGTGTGGGGCAACAAGCCTGACTGGGACCATCTTGTTAATTTTCCCATGACATCTCATTTAGAAAAATTTGACTGCTATTTCCTCAAACTTTTTCTGTTCCTCTTCCCCTTTGGGGATTCCAGTTACATGAATATTAAGGTCCTTATAGATGTCGCAAAACTTTTTTTTTCATTATTTTGTACTCTGCATCTTTTTCTCTATCGCTATGCTGTGACTTCAAGCTCACTAATCATTTTTTATGCCATATCTAATTTGTAGTTAATCCCATCTGATATGTTTTACATGTCAAATATAGTACCTTCATCCCTAGAATTTTACTGGGTATTTTTATAGTTTTCATGCTTCTATTTAAACATTTGAAATACAGTTAATAATAAGTGTCTTAATATCCTTGTCTGCTAATTCCAATATCTGTGTCACTTCTGGGTAGGTTTTGATTAATTAATTATTCTCTTCATTATGGTTTCTTGGATCATATTTGTATGCTTAATAATATTTGAATAGATGTCAGACTCTGGGAATTTTAACTTACTGGATACTAAATATGCTTGTATTCACAAAGCTATTCAATGCTTTTTATTCTGGGATGCAATTGAATTACTTGGAAAGAGTATGATTCATTTAGGACTTGCTGTTTCAAGTTATTAGGAAGATCTAGTGCAAGACTCAATCTAAGGCCATGTTGTGTTCATTAACTATTAAAAATACCTTGACTCTTCTACCAAAGTTCCCATAAGTTATGGATTTTACCAGTATGGCTATTGGGAACAGGCATTCCCCTGATGCTATGTGAGAACTAGTCATATTTCTCTAATCCTTTTAGATGACACACCTCTCTCCCAGCTTGAGCATGCTCTAACCAGTGCTTTGCTGAATACTTGAGGAAAATCTTTTGCAAATATGAAGTTGTCTTTTTATGCAGCTTATACTTCGTAATATAGCCACCTTGGTCTTCTTGGAGACCATCTCCTGAGCTTCATTTCCTCAGTACAGTTATTTCAACACATGATCTCACTGAATGCCACCTCCTGTACCATGGAGAATCTTAGAGGGTAATAAACTGAAGCTATTATAAAGCTTAACTTATTTGTTTTCTGTCTTTCAGAGATCACTGTACTTTTTTTGCCTGATGTCCACTATGTAAACTTTTTTTTTTCATTTTTAAAAAGTATTTTGTCTTTTTTTATTAGTTTATTTCAGATGAAAGTATAAATTTGGTATTAAATTGTCAAGTAAGAAACTAAAAAAGAGACTAGGATTTATCTTTCTTGCAAAGTAATAAGTTAACCTATCACAGTTTCACAGATACTTAACAGAGAGAGACATGAGATGTCTGGGTCAGTGACAAGAGATCATTTATCACTCAAAGTAAAAAAGTAGCAGTCAGAATAACTGGTAGTGGTAGTGATAGTGGTAGTGATTCCTGGACTGTGATTACCAAGAGTAAGATAGTAAGAGCCAGATGGTACCTGTATGCTCACTGAAAGTATGTTATAGGAAAGAAACTCAAAGGTTAAGAGATATATTAGGACTGCCTGAAAGAATGTTCATCCTCCCTGCTAGTGAGACATTATCTTCATTATCTTGAGATGTAAGCAAATATCTCTTAAAGGAGGAAAGAAATGTCTTATTTTTATTATCTTGGAATGTCTTCAGGGAGAAAAATGTCTCCATCTTAACTGTCTGAAAGCATAAACAAATTTCCTTTGGAGGAAGTCCTTGTCTCTGTCTTTTCAGAGTCATGTGTTCATATTGGCACTCTTAAAGATCGTCCTGCAGCACATGACTTTTTATTGCCTAGTTGTGCAGAAATATGTGAAAGATTTATGAAGACTTGCATCTCAAAATCTGGTCCCTGTCAGCCCATTTTTGTTGGAAATGGTAATTCTTTGTAGCTCCTTAGAAGCGACTTAGCAGCTTAGCAGCAGCAATAAGGCATAAAGATAAACCTTAAGAAAGCTTAGAATTGAGTTAGAGCTATACTTGGATGCCAGCTCTAAATGTAGGCCATGTCAGTGGGCATCAACATGGCCTCTAAGATTATATATATATATATATATAATCTTATGTTTATTATATATATATAATGATTAATATATTATATAATATGTATGTGATTTTTATTATTATACAATTTACATATATATTTATAAATATATAAAATTTTATACACTATAGTATATATTATGTAATTTATTTTATATAATTATTAAATATATAAAATATTTTTATAAAATGTATATTATATATTTTAAATAATTTAAATATATATTTATATTTATTTTATGTATTTATTATATATTATTTATTTATTTAATTTTTGTCACTCCATGAGGCTTGTAGGGTCTTAGATCCCCAACCAAGGTTTGGACCTGGCTGCTGCAGTGAAAGCAGCAAGTCTTAACCACTGACCACCAGGGAACTGTTTGTTTATATTCTTTGCATCCAAAGATGTAAAAGCTCTATACAGTCAGCAAAAACAAGACTGGGAGCTGACTGTGGCTCAGATCACGAACGCATTATTACCAAATTCAGATTTAAATTGAAGAAAGTAGGGAAAATCACTGGACCATTCAGGTATGACCTAAAATCCCTTACTATTATACAGTGGAAATGACAAGTAGATTCAAGGGATTTGATCTGATACAGAGTGCTGAAGAACTATGTAAAGAGGTTCGTGACATCATACAAGAGGTAGTGATCAGGACTATCCACAAGAAAACAAAATGCAAAAAGGCAAAATGGTTGTCTGAGGAGGCCTTACAAATAGCTGAAAAAAGAAGATAAGCTAAAGGCAAAGAAGAAAATGAAAGATATACCCATTTGAATGCAGAGTTCTAAAGAATAGCAAGGAGAGATAAGAAAACCTTCCTCAGTGATCAATGCAAAGAAATAGAGGAAAACAATAGAATGGGAAAGACTAGAGATCACTTAAAGAAAATTAGAGATACCAAGGGAAGATTTCATGCAAAGATGGGCTCAATAAAGTACAGAAATGGGATGCACCTAACAGAAGCTATCAAGAAGAGGTGGCAAGAATACACAGAAGAACTATAGAAAAAAGATCTTCATGACCCAGATAATCACAATGGCGTGATCATTCACCTAGAGCCAGACGTCCTGGAATGCAAAGTCAAGTGGTTCTTAGAAAGCATCACTATGAACAAAGCTAGTGGAGGTGATGGAATTCCAGTTGAGTTATTTCAAATCCTAAAAGATGATGCTGTGAAAGTGCTGTACTCAATATGCGAGCAAAGTTGGAAACTCAGCAGTGGCCACAGGAATGGAAAAGGTCAGTTTCCATGCCAAAGGATGCTCAAACTACTACACAATTGCACACATCTCACACACTAGCAAATTAATGCTCAAGATTCTCCAAGCCAGCCTTCAACAGTATGTTAAATCAGAACTTCCAGATGTTCAAGCTGGATTTAGAAAAGCCAGAAGACCCAGAGATTAAATTGCCAACATCCGTTGGATCATTGAAAAGGCAAGAGAGTTACAGAAAAATACTTACTTTTGCTTTATTGAATATGCCAAAATCTTTGACTGTGTAGATCACAACAAACTGTGGAAAATTCTTAAAGAGGTGGGAATAGCAGACCACCTGACCTGCCTCCTGAGAAATCTGTATGCACGTCAAGAAGCAAAAGTTAGAACTCGACGTGCAACAACAGACTGGTTCCAAATTGGCAAAGGAGTACATCAAGACTGTATATTGTCACCCTGCTTATTTAACGTGTATGCAGAGTGCATCACGTGAAATGCTGGCTTGCATGAGGTACAAGCTGGAATCAAGATTGCTAGGAAAAATATCCATAACCTCAGGTATGCAGATGACACCACACTTATGGCAGAAAGTGAAGAGGAACTAAAGAGGCTCTTGATGTAAGTGAAAGAGAAGAGTGGGAAAAGTTGGCTTAAAGCTCAACATTCATAAAGCTAAGATCATGGGATCCAGTCTGATCTCTTCATGGCAAATAGATGGAGAATCAATGGAAACAGTGGCAGAATTTATTTTATTGGCTCCAAAATCATGCAGACGGTGACTTCAGCCATGAAATTAAAAGATGCTTACTCCTTGGAAGAAAAGCTATGGCCAGCCTAGACAGCATATTATAAAGCAGAGACATTACTTTGGCAACAAAGGTCTGTGTAGTCAAAGCTATGGTTTTTCCAAAAGTCATGTATGGATGTGAGAGTTGAACTATAAAGAAAGCTGAGTGTTGAAGAATTGATGCTTTTGAACTGTGGTTTTGGAGAAGACTCTTAATATCATATGTGAAATGAATCGCCAGTCCAGGTTCGATGCGTGATACAGGATGCTCGGGGCTGGTGCACTGGATGACCCAGAGGAATGGTATGGGGAGGAAGGTGGGTGGGGGCTTCAGGATGGGGAACACGTGTACACCAGTGGCAGATTCATGTTGATGTATGGCAAAACCAGTACAATATTGTAAAGTAATTAGCCTCCAATTAAACTAAATTAATTAAAAAAAAAAAAAAAGAATCCCTTGGACTGTAAGGAGTTCTGATCAATCAATCCTGAGGGAAATCAGTCCTGAATATTCATTGGAAGGACAGATACTGAAGTTGAAACTCTAATACTTTGGCAATCTGATGTGAAGAACTGACTCATTTGAAAAGACCCTGATGCTGAGAAAGATTGAAGGCGGTAGGAGAAGGGGATGATAGAGGGTGAGATGGTTTGATGTCATCACTGACTTGATAGACATGAGTTTGAGGAAGCTCCGGGAGTTAGTGATGGATAGGGAAGCCTGGCATACAGTCCATGGGGTTGCAGAATCATACACGACTGAAAGACTAACTGAACTGAACTGAACCAGGGGATTCCCATACATAGTTTAAAAATAAACTTTATGAGCAAGTTCTTTGTAACTATTGAATACTCTGAGAAAGGAGCTTCAGATTTAATAGCAAAGAACTGAAACTACTCAGGAATATATGCAGACCAGACTATGAGTACAATGTCTGAAGACTGGCAGAGAACCACAGAAGAGTCAGGAATGTCTTCAAAGTATATGAGAGTGAGAAATTAAGGAAAATAGACAGAAGCAATGAAAGAGATTAAGTCTGACAACAGTAGCAGAAATGCACCTTTAAAAAGAGACTAGGAACCCAGGCAGAACAATCTTTAGGGTAAAGATGGTATTTTAAACCTGGAATTAATTAACTGAAACACAGATAGAAGGAATAAATAAAGTTGAAAACCAAGACAATAAGACTTTATCTCCAATTTTGGGATCAATTTTGGGAAAGGTTTTTTAGATAATGTTCCTAAAATAATGCTCAATATAAAAAAAAAAAAAAACACAAAATGCATTTTTCTCTAAAACATTTAATTGTACACAGTGATACTAAATAAGACCAAATCAGTTTAATAGTTTTAAAAATTTTATATCCATTTACAATTTACATAGTATTTTCATGTATTATCTTAAAATAACACTGTTCAGTTGCTAAATCATGTTCACGTCTTTTGTGACCCCATGGACTGCAGTGCGCCAGGCTCCTCTGTCCGTGCAATTTCCCAGACAAGATCACTGGAATGGGTTACCATGTCCTTCTCCAGGGGATCTTCCCAACCCAGGGATCAAACTCACATCTCTGGCATTGGCAGGTGGATTCTTTACCACTGATCCACCAGAGAAGTCCAAAGTAACAACAGTCACTACTAAAAAACTATAGCAGAATTTCTTGAAATTTTCCTCAAGAACACAGAGGTTCTATATGGCAGAACTCACAAAACTCTATCTTAACATACCCTGATATTTGATATTTTCCAGAATACTACACAGATTTTAAGTAAAATGTCATTTAAAACTTTTCACATCTCTCATATTATATACATAAGCTTGATATCCTAAACTTAAATCTTAACTGACTAGAACTGTATTATTTCATACAATAGGAAATAAATAATTAATGGATCTTACAATTATTCTTTTATAGTATTGTTACACTTTAAAATTGTCATGTTTTGACTTAATAACTAGTAAGTAACTATCATTTTATTTCTAGATAAGATTGCAAGATTAACCAAAGCAAAACTTAATTACTGCAATTCAATTTCATCCTACAATTTCAGGTGAAGCTAAGATATCAGCCATCATCAGTGTAAGCATCTTACCTGTAGTATACTTAAGATTTTCCAGGATATCTGCCTTCTGATAAATTGCACAGATCTTATTTAGAATGACTGTCAGGACACTGTTTCAATGCAATGAATCTTAATGACTCCACCATTGATTAATTGCTTGCCTAATTGTGAAAACTGAATTAAATAAATTAGGAGCAAGAAAAATCAATTTGTCAGCCTCACAGCCCAATTAAGTTATAAAGTTGACAAATACAGATTCTACGTTTAAGAAAAAAAAAAATCAAATATCTCTTTGTAAACTCTAACTTTTACTTAATTAAGAAGCAAGTTAAATTACCTTCAGAAATCAGTAGTCACAATTTTAAAAAAATTCAACTTGATTCTCTTTTCTAAGCATCAAGATCAATTTTTTCAAGTTTCTCAGATTCAATCTTTCTCAATTGTTCTTTTTTTTTTCCATTTGTATTCAATTATTCTCCCCACCCCCCACCCCATGACTTTGGTCTTTCAACATTTCAAACTTTCATGCCTACTGTGGCTGATTAGTGATCCAGTGGCTGTCCATTGCCTAACTCTTCAAAGATTATTGTACAGTAACTTTCCAACTATGAGCTTAAGGTTATACATTATGAATACTAGATTTATCTCATCATTCCTCTATAGGTAACTAATGTCATTGCTCACCTGTCAAAATTACTATTTTCCCAAACATGTTGACTACTTCTGCCCTTCTGTTCACCCCATTCAGTCTTCTGGGTGATTACATGACATTACTGTGATTTTCCTGGAAGTCAAGTAGTTAAGAATATACCTTCCAATGCAAGGGATGCAGTTCCCTGGTTAGTGAATTAAGATCCCACTTGCCTCAGAATAAATAAACCCACATGCAGCAACTACTGAGCCCAAGCACCACAACTACTAGAGGCTGTGTGCAGCAAGGAAGATGCAGTGCAAACAAAAAAACAAACAAAAAGAGAATGACATTACCACAACTAAGGTTTATATTTTATTTGCTATATTCCAGATACTGTTCAAGGAATTTTACATGTAATATTTTATTTAATCCTCATAAATAACCTTCTGAGGTGAGTACAATTATTTTCAGCCTTTTGTTGACAAGAAAATTGAAGTATAGAGGTTAAAGTTGAACAATTAGAAAAAGGGGGAGCTGTGAATTTCATAGGACTTAGGCACTTTTATTTTCATAAGACCATTCTTCCAGAAAAAAAAACTAAAAATTATGTTTTAGTGCTGCCATGATATAAAGATAAATATGTTGATATTATATATTAAAACATTTTTGATATAAAAGTATATTTCCCTTCTACTTTTGCAATAAATGAAATGTTTTATGTAGTTCTCTAAGATAATTATGGGCCTCAGGTGCTGTGTAATTAATTGTGCCTAATCAATGTCATCCCTGACCACCAGTTTAATGCTATCTGACCTCTTAAAAGACTATATGTGTTTCCTAGATCTGAAGTATTTACCCCATTTTATAGTTTTTTTTTTAATTAATGCAGTTTTTTTAAGTTACTTTCCATTCTTGCCAATATTTTTTACACTTTGCCTTTTTGATAATAGGCATGCTAACAGGTATAAAGTGATATCTCATTGTGATTTTGATTTGCATTTTACCAATGATCAACAATGTTGAACATCTTTTCATGTGCCTCTTGGCCATCTGCATTTGCTGTTTCGAAATATGTCTATTAGGTTCTTCTGTACATTTTTTTGATAGAGTTGTGTTTTTTTATTATTATTATTTTATTTAAATGTATTTATTTTAATTGGAGGCTAATTTCTTTACAATATTGTATTGGTTTTGTCATACATCAACATGAATCCGCCATGGGTGTACACGTGTTCCCCACCCTGAACCCCCTCCCACCCCCCTCCCTGTTTATATTAAGTTATATGAGATGTTTATATATGGTGATAATTAATCCCTACTGGTCATATCATTTGCAAATACTTATAATCTTTGCAATCTGATTATAATTTACCTTTGCTTTTCTTCAATGACTTTTATCATATTAAGTTTCATGATATAATAAGCTGAATATACTTTGCTTTCCCTAATAAATTATCAATTTCCTGAGTATAGTAACTCTTATGTGTGTGTGTGTGTGTGTGTGCTCAAAATATATCATACTTACCTTTGATATCACAGTGCCTAGTAGCATCTCACATATATTTCAGTAAATTTCTGTTATATTTTTAACAAAGTAGTAAATACCAAATCTTTATTAATACTTTACTAGTTCAATACTAATAATTTATGCAAGCATAATTCAAATGATTTATATATCATTAAATAAGAGTTAATGGCCTGAACTGCCCAGAAATTATTATGTATTTGCATCTTCGGGTTGAACATTTTTCCATGTTCTACACTAAAAATTGCAAAAATTCAATTTCAAGGAAGCAATAAACAGTTAATACCTTATATCAATTTATTGGGGCTTCCCTGATGGCTCATATGACAGAAAATCCAAAGTTCCTTGTTGAAATTTTTATTTATTTATTTATTTATTTATTTTTTGAAAAACCTTGTTTTTTTTTGTTTTTTTTTTTTTAAAGAGAAAGCATAAATTTATTTTTGAGATTTCCATACTCCTATCCCTCTGTATTTTAATTTTCAGACTTAAGTCTTTTTTGTATTGGATATGTGAAATAGCATATGCAAATTATTCAGGAAAATGTAGCTCAAATTTTATATGTAAGACTTTTTTTCTATATTAAAATAATAGCATGTTCCTGAATTTTCTTTAAAGATATGGATGTCCCTTTTCTACTTTAAGCATTCCTCAGTCTACTAAATGTTTAACTCATGTCACATTCCTACTATATTTTTGTGGGACCTATTAGTTCAGTTCATACATAGAGATACAATTTTTGATTGTGGGTTTCAATTCATACTGTTCCAATCCATTTCTAGTTTCAGTGACAAATTTGAAAAATAATTGCTAATAGATGATTGCAGGTATTTCCTCCCTCAGATGCATTTACATCTTAGCAGAAAACAGCCTAAAAACAGGTAAAAACTTCTTAACCAACAGGGAAACCCCTTTTCCAAATCTAAGAATGTCTTTATGAGGTTTATTGAAAGATCTTTGTACATAGAGATGGAAATATATTGTCTGCTCAATTTTTTTGCATTTCGCCTATTTTCCCTGTTTTTATAGTATATCCAGCAAACATTGTTGCCAATCTTGAAAAGAATATAGTGTAAAACCAGATTTCTATCACAATAGTCAGCATATCACTTAATGGGAAAATTTTTGCTTCAGTGTAGATGTGCCAATTAAAATTTTGCTGTAATTTTTTTTAACGTGCATACTCAGCTCATATCTCATCTTCCATAAACCACTGATGAAATGCAAGTATTTTCAAATTCAATTAAGTCCTTTCATGCTTCATTAGGTATAAAGGCATAACCCAATTCCTGTTAAGCTTTATGGACATTTTTAACTGGCTTAGGCTTTGTTAGTGGTATTTAGAATAGTCTTGTCTATTATGTGATGAAATATGAGGTAAGAACATTTTTAGTAATGGAAACTTTTTAAAATTTTCATTTAAATATATAAATTTAAAATATTTTATCTTAATGGACATTTATTTTAAGATTTATTGTATTAAATCCTTTAGAGATCACTAGGCATTGCATGGTTCATGAATTGTTCACTCTTTTATTTTCTGATTTTATTTTCCCTATTATAATATTTAATCTAGAGAAGAATCTATATTTCCAACAGAGGGGATACTCTCATATACTGAGATAAATGAAGAATCACTCACCAATACTATTTAGTTATGCATTTAAATGTGATAGCAAGACATTTCAAGACATGCTAATTTAAATATGGTCTCATAAAATGATTTCTACCATTGACTGATGAAGATAATCATGCATGAAATTGTTTGGAACAGAGATTACCAAACCACACACTTTTCTAAATTAATTATTTTCTAAAGATGTAACTGAAGGAAAACCATGTTTTTAAATATTTCTTAAGATAATTTTAATAAGATTAGCTTTCTCTTCAATATAAATAATACAAATACTCTCAAAATATTTGTTTTACTCATAGGTAATCACTTTATGCTTAAATAAATATTTTAAATGTGTAAATGAAGGAAATAAATGACTGTCTAAAATTAAGAAGAAAAAGCCAACAAAAAGGAAAAGGAAATTTCAAAGAAAAACAGTTCAGAAGGATCATGGAATCTTAGTGGAGAAGAAGCTCCAGTAGGAAACCAAAAAATTATTTATACCTGACAGGAGTAGAGAGAAGTTGAGAGTTGTAAAACATCTCAGGGATCACCTTGGAATTGAGGAACTTTTTGCCAGTTACCTACACACAGCCACACAGCCACACACACTCTTAACTTAGAGAAGCCAAGACCAAGTAAAAGTCTGAAATTTAAGTTGAAGTTTGTGCTGTTCTCACATGACCTCCATGATGCTTTCTCCTTGGAATAAAAGTTATGACCAACGTAGACAGCATATTAAAAAGCAGAGACATTACTTTGCCAACAAAGGTCCATCTAGTCAAAGCTATGGTTTTTCCAGTAGTCATACATGGATGTGAGAGTTGGACTTTAAAGAAAGCTGAACACCGAAGAATTGATGCTTTTGAACTGTGGTGTTGGAGAAGACTCCTGAGAGTCCCTTGAACAGCAAGGAGATCAAACCAGTCCATCTTAAAGGAAATCAGTCCTGAATATTCATTAGAAGGATTGATGCTGAAGCTGAGACTCCAATACTTTAGCCACTTGATATGAAGAACTGACTCATTTGAAAAGACCCTGATGTTGGGAAAGATTGAGGGCAGGAGGAGAAGGGGACGACAGAGGATAAGATGGTTAGGTGGTATCATCGATACAATTAACATGGGTTTGGGTGGACTCTGGGAGTTGGTGATGGACAGGGAGGCCTAACATACTGCAATCCATGGGGTTGCACAAAGTCGGACACGACTGAAGCGACTTAGCAGCAGCAGCAGCAGCAGCTTGTGAACACAGGGGAGTCTTGGCTGGCATATTTTCTATTCTTCTACCTAAATCTGCCTTTATTTCCTTATTACATGCTTTGACTCCTCAAGGATCACTTTAGGGAAGAGAAAGAAAGAGACAGAAATGTCTTGCAATACATAATGCAATCAGATGTTGATTTATTCTGGCCATGATAAATGTTTAAAACTCAGATATTTCCCTGCACACTCCTGGAAGTCTTCCCCTCTCTCTACCCTCACCTTGGATATCTAGCACAAAACTTTATTACCTGGTCCATAGTAAGCATGCCCCTTTGACTCCTCAAAGTGGGTGCACTAACACCCTACAGGAAGCTTTCCACTCACTCCTACAGCAAAACTCTGCCCATGCACTGTTCTGTACTTCTCTATTTTTTCCCCTCTTTCTCTGTGTGTGTTGCCTTCAAAGAAATTTACTGTCAGTTTATTATTTTTAAGTTTTTAATTTTCTACCATGAAGATATAAGGACCAAGGTCACAATATGTTTTTTTCACTTTCTTTGCTGATCTTTTGCTTTACCTAGTACTTTTCTTTTAAATATGCAATAATTGTCACTGTTTGGTTTAGGACTCACTTACAACTGAAAGAGAATGAATCCAGATTTAACAAACTGTTGCTATTTGTTATTTCTTATACATTTAGTATAAGTTTGAAATTAAGAAGTGCATATATTGTCTAATTTTCAGAGTGGTCTTAAAAGCAGGTGACATTTTTATGATGAACAAAAGAAGAGATACACAAAGGAATATATACTATATGATTTCATTTGTGTGAAGGCCAGTGATTGTCTGGGGAGAAGGCCGGGGGAGGAGGGGTTGTGAGACTGATAGGAAAATAATCACCGGAAATGTGGGAAATAAAGAAAATGTTCTCTATCACTTGAGTAGTAGTTACATAAGTATATTGCCAAAACTCATAGAAATGAAAACAGATATCTGTGATTTTTCTTGTATATAATTATATTTTTATTTAAAAATAAACTTAGTTCTAAAAGTCTGTTCTTTACACCTGTATCTCCTTTGTTGCCTTGCATATATGATCATTATTACTGTCTTTCTCAATTCCATATATATGTTTTAATATACTGTATTGTATCTCTCTTTCTGACTTACTTCACTCAGTATAATAGGCAATAGCATTAAAATATGTATATTACATTCAAAAGCACTGAAACATGTATAATACATGTAAAATAGATGACCAGTGCAAGTTCGATGCATGAAGCAGGGTACTCAAAGTCAGTGCTCTGGGACAACCCAGGGGGATTGTGTGGAAGGAGGTGGGAGGGGTGTTCAGGATGGGAACATTGAAATTTCAAGAACTGCTGTAAATGAAAAGAATATTCTTTTCTTGGATGATAAAGCCTGAAGTATATCTTCCTTTAAAAATTATGTATTTATGAAACAAAGCCATTTTGTTACAATCAATGTGCTTTTATAATGGTAATATATCAATAAACCCCAGACTTTGGATATCCAGAGTGTTTTTAGTATCAAAAAATATTTTATTTTAAAAATCATAGGGCATAATTGCAAGAAGTCTCAGATAATAAAATTTTCAAAACTACCCTTTGCTATTTCTAAAGAAAACGACGTCAAGAGTTTACACAAAGGATGGGAATTCCTTAATACTACTTAATACTTAATTGTTTATTACTTAATACTACTCTTATTGAAGAGTAGTATAAATGTGAAAAGGCTTTTTTTCTCTGTTACTGCTTTTTATTATACTTAGGAATAGGAAAGATGAGTCAAATTTGTTAATAGAAATAAAGAATATGTGTATCCCTACATAGAGGAGATAGTTCTGCTTCATAATTCTGTGTTTTATAACTACATGATAGAAGTATATCCTGTAAACTGATAAGAAGAGAAAAATAGACTATCTCAAAGTAACTATTTCCACAGTTTAAACCAGCATATTCTAGTGTTTGTAGTAAGAATACACTCACAGACAATAGGGTACCTATTTTCTAAAAGTAAGAAGAGACTAGGTAATTTTCCTTATGAGATCATATACTCAATGCAGGATGTGTTTAAAGCTTTTAATGCATGTCCAGTGGGACTCAGACTTGGGCATGATAGATGTATTCAAAATACGTTGTTGTAGGGTAAAGATTTCCATGTACCAATGCTCTATATATTTGCTCGAAGCCCTAGATGCCTACTTCTCCCCCACCTTTGTCTCTATGGAGACAAAGGAACTTCAGATAAATTGGATGAGAGCAACTCAACTCTGAGGGGACTCAAAAAATAGTTTCTTTGAAGTATTGTTTAAATAATTGTTTGATTGTTTTCTTCATATCATATCAGACAAACAAGACAGGTATTTGCTAGAGGAAATTTTTCAATCTGACAATGTTGTTTGTGTATTTTTAAGTGAAAATTTGCAATTAAAAAAGCTGCTTTATTCATGTTCATATAGAAAGTTCATAAAAAAATTGAAAGGCTTCAGTAATTTTAAATCATTCTGTATTGCTCATAGAGATTTAAATTTCAGTGCTAAAAAAAATAAATAAATTTCAGTGCTAATTTTTTTATTAGCACTTTAATCTGGAAGGTACCAGACTTCTACAAGATTTAAAATTATTGGAGCATTTCAAATTTTTATAATCTTTCCAGTAAGGTTGTGGCTGTGATTCTGAGCTTATAAAGCACAATTTAAAGTTAATTTAAATTATTTAAGTGCTGTAGATTTTAGGGGAACTGTTTTGTCTATCAAACTGGAATTCATAATAGAAGGTTAGAATAATGTTATAAAGAAAAAAAATCCTTCTAATAATATAGTAATAGTTGTTGTTTATTTAATGCCAGGTATTCATTTTCGTCAATTCATGTTGACTTGCATTTGGATAATACTATCATTTTTGCTTTGTTAGTTTGTAAATAATTTTAATCATATTGTTTCTCAATGATTAGCATCAAGTTAGATTGATATCCCTAGTGACAGATCTCAAATCTCTATCCTTAGTCCTGTCTTATTCAACAGTATGATGATAATTTGAATGATGGTCCTAGAAAAATACTTATTTATAGTACTGTATGATAGAAAGAAGGTAGGGATTAACTGAATAAGTAAAAATATTGCTACTCAAGACCTTATGACAATGGATTTTCTGTAAAAGAATGCATTTTAAGAAAAGGAAATAAAAATACTTTCACTTGAATACAAATACCTAACTGATCAAATCCAAAATTAAGGTTAATAATTAAAATTATTAACATATTTAAGGAAGATTTTTTTTTCCTTTTTGGAGGAAGCTTACCATGAGTCATGGACAAAACAGAAAAAATTCTAAATACAACTATAATCAAGATCATTATATGTATAATTATGTGCATAAAGGAAGTAAAAGTTCCTCTCATGTATAGGATAAGATCAGAGAATTAAAATGAATTGTGATTCTTTCAAATATTTTTGGAATATTGGAATATGCTCATAAAATAGGTAATTTCAAAAGACAAGAGATAAAAATCTATCTAAAGAAACCCATCAAGAAAAATTTTAAAAAATTGATGTTTAAGTATTTTAAATAATTGAAAGGACATCGTGTGTAAGTGGAATTTATTTTGTTTCTGTACTTATGCAGAAACAGCAAGCTTCATTCTGACAACAATCAAGGGTCAGAATGCAGCTACATGGCAAGAAGATTACCTCACTGCAATAAAGGCTAGAAAACAAGAATCTAGTGGAGCTGTGTCCCCAGAAGGAAAGGGAGACAAGATTTGTGAACAGCTAAGTAAACACATGAAAAGATGCTCAACATCACTCATTATCAGAGAAATGCAAATCAAAACCACTATGAGGTACCATTTCACACCAGTCAGAATGGCTGCAATCCAAAAGTCTACAGGCAATAAATGCTGGAGAGGGTGTGGAGAAAAGGGAACCCTCTTACACTGTTGGTGGGAATGCAAACTAGTATAGCCACTATGGAGAACAGTGTGGAGATTCCTTAAAAAACTGGAAATAGAACTGCCTTATGATCCAGCAATCCCATTGCTGGGCATACACACTGAGGAAACCAGAAGGGAAAGAGACACGTGTACCCCAATGTTCATCGCAGCACTGTTTATAATAGCCAGGACATGGAAGCAACCTAGATGTCCATCAGCAGATGAATGGCTAAGAAATCTATGGTACATATACACAATGGAGTATTACTCAGCCATTAAAAAGAATACATTTGAATCAGTTCTAATGAGGTGGATGAAACCAGAGCCTATTATACAGAGTGAAGTAAGCCAGAAAGAAAAACACCAATACAGTATACGAACGCATATATATGGAATTTAGAAAGACGGTAACAATAACCCTGTGTACGAGACAGCAAAAGAGACACTGATGTATAGAACAGTCTTATGGACTCTGTGGGAGAGGGAGAAGGTGGGAAGATTTGGGAGAATGGCATTGAAACATGTAAAATATCATGTACGAAACGAGTTGCCAGTCCAGGTTGAATGCACGATACTGGATGCTTGGGCCTAGTCCACTGGGACGACCCAGAGGGATGGTATGGGGAAGGAGGAGGGAGGAGGGTTCAGGATGGGGAACACATGTATACCTGTGGTGGATTCATTTTGATATTTGGCAAAACTAATACAATTTTGTAAAGTTTAAAAATAAAATAAAAAAAAGAATTTTATGTTAGATGACTTGAAAATAAGTTGAACACATGACTTTCAAGCTTCTCTCCAACTTTGAGATATAGACCATACATTAAAAGGACTAAAAAACTTATGATTACTAGTTAAAATGCAATGACTTCTACACTGGCCAATGTATATTTAAAAGCAGCCAGATACTAGTAATATATAACTGCTAACAATTTACATCAAATTTAGTAGGAGCAAGTTATAATATTACACACTTTGTAGCTATAAATCTGCGTCCGATTTATCTCTTTGACTCCGGATCAAGTCTCTCATAAGACTGCAATCAGCATATCACTGTGGGCTATGATTTCATCTACACATCAAATGGAGATTAATTGTTAGGCCCATTCTTGTTCTTATTTGCAAACTTCAGATCCTCATTTTGTGGACTAAACATTTCAGTTCATCTGTAGTTTGCCAACAAAGGTCCATCTAGTCAAGGCTATGGTTTTTCCACTGGTCATGTATGGATGTGAGAGTTGGAGTATAAAGAAAGCTGAATGGAGAAGAATTGATGCTTTTGAACTATGGTGTTGGAGAAGACTCTTGAGAGTCCCTTGGACTGCAAGAAGATCCAACCAGTCCATCCTAAAGGAAATCAGTCTTGAATATTCTTTGGAAGGATTGATGCTGAATCTGAAGCTCCAATACTTTGGCCACCTGATGTGAAGAAATGACTCATTTGAAAAGACCCTGATGCTGAGAATGGTTGAAGGCAGAAGGATAAGGGGACGACAGAGAATGAGATGGTTGGATGGCATCACAGACTCAAGGGACATGAGTTTGAGTAAACTCTGGCAGTTGGTGATGAATAGGGAGGCCTGACATGCTGCAATCCATGGGGTCGCTAAGAGTCGGACATGACTGAGCAACTGAACTAATCTGTATACAAATTTTTAAATACCCATAATGTTGTTCAATGACTTTTAAATTGCCTGGGGCAAAGACATAAACACTTGTTTCACATTTTTTTTTCAGGAACATTTTCAACGGCTGTTTTGAAAATACTCAGGATGGGGAACACATGTATACCTGTGGTGGATTCATTTCGATATTTGGCAAAACCAATACAATATTGTAAAGTTTAAAAATAAAATAAAATTAAAAAAAAAAAAGGAAATACTTGGCTTGGTTCACTTCTCTTCCTCTCTTTTACAATCTTTCTACATGTCAGGGTCAGGACACAGGTTTGCAGCAGCAAACCACTCATTTAGAGCTAGAAAACAACTTATATCATCTTTGTGTTTCTCATTACAGCAAATTGTAAGAATACTTATGCCACATTGAAGCACCTAGTAGAATTATGTATCTTGGAAAACATTACAGAAGAATAACAAGAAGAAAAAAAAAGTAGAGGAGAGAGGGTTTTCCTTCTTTGTGCAAACCTGAGAATGTTTCGGACATCTACTTTAACCCTTTAATCATTGGAGAAGCTGAGGCTTACCTGAAAAATATCTCAATAAATTGTAGAAATAAGGAGATTATCTTGTTATTTAATTGAGGAAAATTTCATATCTATGAATGTATATGTTTATTTTATTACAAGTACATGATATATAAACATAATGCATATATGCATAGGTTATATAATACATACTATGTATATATAATGTACATGTGTATATTATATATATATATAATGTATTAATACACAATGTATATGCATTAGGTATATTATTTTATTCTTTCATATTCTTTATATATTTGTAATATTTATAGCTTAAGAATACAAATTAATTTTACATGCATTTAACTTAATGATACTGGACATGAAACAACAGACTGGTTCCAAATAAGAAAAGGAATACATCAAGGCTGCATATTGTCACCCTGTTTATTTAACTTATATAGAGTACATCATGAGAAAGGCCGGGCTGGAGGAAGCACAAGCTGGAATTAAGATTGCCGGGAGAAATATCAATAACTTCAGATATGCAGATGACACCACCCTTATGGCAGAAAGTGAAGAACTAAAGAGCCTCTTGATGAAAGTGAAAGAGTAGAATGAAAAAGTTGGCTTAAGGCTCAACATTCAGAAAACTGAGATCACTTCATGGCAAATAGATGGGGAAAGAGTGGAAACAGTGACTGACTTTATTTTTCTGGGCTCCAAAATCACTGCAGATGGTGATTGCAGCCATGAAATTAAAAGATGCTTACTCCTTGGAAGGAAAATTATGACCAACCTAGACAGCATATTAAAAAGCAGAGACATTATTTTGTCAACAGGTCCATCTACTCAAGTCTATGGTTTTTCCAGTGGTCATGTATGGATTTGAGAGTTGGACCATAAAGAAAGCTGAGTGCAGAAGAATTGATGCTCTTGAACTGTGGTCTTGGAGAAGATTCTTGAGAGTCCCTTGGACTGCAAGGAGATCCAACAAGTTCATCCTAAAGCAGATCAGTCCTGGGTGTTCATTGGAAGGACTGATGTTGAAGCTGAAACTCCAACATTTTGGCCACCTGATGCAAAGAGTTGACTCATTTGAAAAGACCCTGATGCTGGGAAATATTGAGAGCAGGAGGAGAAAGGGATGACAGAGGATGAGATGGTTGGATGGCATCACTGACTCAATAGACATGGGTTTGGGTGGACTCCAGGTGTTGGTGATGGACAGGGAGGCCTGGTGTGCTGTGGTTCATGGGGTCACAAAGAGTTGGACACAACTGAACAACTGAAGTGAACTGAATGAACAATATGATTCTTAATTTAGGAAATTTAAAAGTTATGAATCAAAATCCTAAAATAATTTTTTTAACTTTCTACAGTTAATACTTTTTAAAAATATTTATATTTTAGTTTCTGAAAAAAATGAAGACTTAAATTATTTTGTGTAATGTCTATAGGTCAACACACTCCTATTTGAGGCTTATCCATTATTTTCTTATGATTCTATCAATATGGATTAATTCTAAGCAAGAACAGGATAGTTTCCTGGATTCTCTTTCTGTTGCTGAAGCCAATTTATTCATAAAACTATCTTTAAAATTTTATTGTGAAATCCTTCATATATCCAACAAAGGTAAATATAATAAGACAATAAATATTTTTATGTTTATCAACCAGTTTCAATAACTCTCAAGGTTTTCTAAAACCTGCTTCCTATAATATATGTTAATGATGATATGATGATAAGAAAATTTTAAGACCAGATCATGTTTTTCACCTTACATATCTCATTATTAATCTTTTCAAAAAATAATTATTTGATAAACACAGGATATAATTATATCTGAAAGGTTAATATTAATCTCTCATTCATTATTAAAATATCTTAGTAATTTCAAGTTTGTTTTTTTTATTTGTTTATTTACGTCAGTTTTCAAAAGAAGTGCATACAATGTGTTCAATTATTATGTCTTTTGAGTGTTTTCTCCTCCATAATATTGACTTGAAGAAACTGTTTCAATTATTTCAGAGAATATCTCACCTTCTGAACTTTTATTTCCTCATATTTTTTCATATTTTATTCTATTTCCCATATTCTTATAAAGTAAAATTTGTGTTTTAATATTTTGTGTAAGAATACATCATGACTGGTGTTGTGAACTTCATATTACATCATATTAAGGGGGCATATAGATCTGGTTTTCCCTCTTGTGATATGAAGAATGATCTGCAAGTCAGAGAGGTGACAGCAAGCTTCCACGTCCGCCTTCTTTCTTAACTTTTCTTTCTTTCTTAATATTTCATTTAACATTTTTACCAATTAGCAATCTTTATCTGAAGCAATTATTTCATTAACCATTGAAAAATTGAGATTTTTATGGCTCTATTATTTATTCCACATTTTTTGGCTTGAATTATAATTTGAAACATGTTTTTTTTTACACTGACCACCAAGGCCTATTTTGATGACAAATGACAACATCTGCCTATTTTGTGTCAGATTCATACCAGTTAATGAGTTGGCTACTCCTGATCATGTCATGAAATTTTCTAGGAATTCCTATCACTAAATTTTGTCAATTCAGTTCAGTTCAGTTCAGTCAGTCAGTCAGGCCCGACTCTTAGGGACCCCATGGACTGCAGCATGCCAGGTCTCCCTGTCCATCACCAACTCCTGGAGTTTACTCAAACTCTTGTCCATTGAGTCGGTGATGCCATCCAACCATCTCATCCTCTGCTGGCTCCTTCTCCTCCAGCCTTCAATCTTTTGCAGCATCAGGGTCTTTTCAAATGAGTCATTTCTTCACATCAGGTGGCCAAAGTATTGGAGTTTCAGCTTCAATATCAGTCCTTCCAATGAATATTCATGACTAATCTGCTTTAGGATGGACTGGTTGGATCTCCTTGCAGTCCAAGGGACTCACAAGAGTCTTCTCCAACACCACAGTTCAAAAGCATCAATTCTTTGGCACTCAAACTTTCTTTATAGTCCAACTCTCACATCCATACATGACTACTGGAAAAACCATAGCTTTGACTAGATGGACCTTTGTTGGCAAAGTAATATCTCTGCTTTTTAATATACTGTCTAGGTCGGTCATAACTTTTATTCCAAGGAGCAAGCGTTTTTGAATTTCTTGGCTGCAGTCACCATCTGCAGTGATTTTGGAGCCCAAAAAGATAAAGCTTCTCACTGTTTCCACTGTTTACCCATCTATTTGCCATGAAGTGATGGGATCAGATGTCATGATGTTAGTTTTCTGAATGTTTAGTTTTAAGCCAACTTTTTCACTCTCCTCTTACACTTTTCTCTTTCACTTTCATCAAGATGCTATTTAGTTCTTCTTCACTTTCTGCCATAGGGTCGTGTCATCTGCATATCTGAGGTTATTGATATTTCTCCAAGCAATCTTGATTCCAGTTTGTGCTTCTTCCAGCCCAGCGTTTCTCATGATGTACTCTGTATATAAGTTAAACAAGCAGGATGACAATATACAGCTTCAGTGTACTCCTTTCCAAATTTTGAACCAGTCTTTTGTCCCTTGTCCAGTTCTAACTGTTGCTTCTTGACCTGCATACAGATTTCTCAGGAGGCAGGCCAGGTGGTCTGGTATTCCCATCTCTTGAAGAATTTTCCACAGTCAATTTTGTCAAGTAAAAGTTGCTCAGTCATGTCTGACTCTTTGTGACCCTGTGAACTGTATAATCCATGGAATTCTCCAGGCCAGAATACTGGAGTGGGAAGCCTTTCCCTTCTCCAGGGGATCTTCCCATCCCAGGGATCGAACCCAGGTCTCCTGCATTGCAGGCAGATTCTTTACCATCTGAGCCACAAGGGAAGCCCAAGAATACTGGAGTGGGTAGCCTATCCTTTCTCCAGTGGATCTTTCCAACCCAGGAATTGAACTGGGGTCTCCTGGCTTCCCTCATAGCTCAGTCAATAAAGAATCTGCCTGCAACGCAGGAGACCTGGGTTTGATTCCTTGGTCAGGAAGATCCCCTGGAGAAGAAAATGGCAATTCACTCCAGTATTCTTGCCTGGAAAATCCCATGGACTGAGGACCTGGGCAGGCTACAGTCCATGAGGTCGCAAGAGTTGGACACGACTTAATAACTAAGCCACCACCTCCTGCATTGCAGGAGGATTCTTTACCAACTGAGCTATGAGGGAAGCCCAAATTTGAATCAAATCTGTATAATGAGTTTCTTATTGTATAAAACTTCTTATGATTCTACTGCTCTGATCAAATCATATATATTTCAGTCATGATTTGATCAGGGTAGTAGAATCATAAGAGGCTTTATAAACAAGAAACTCACTATACAGATTTGATTCAGATAATTGTGGGGACAGATTAAACAATCTGTGGACATTCTGTTTGTGTCTGTGACAGCCTGAAGTAAGCAGACATGTGGCTGGAAAGTTAAGGTGGACATGAAAGGAGAGAAAGAAGGAAAAAATGGTACTTGAAATTGAGAGAGCTCATCCTGAAGTAGGTTGATAATGTTTTTTTTTTTTTTTTTTTTTTGCTTTGTCTTAGTCAATATAACAATGTATCTTGCTCAAGGATATGTTTCTCTTTAATAAGAACCTTCTGATTAATCTTATTATCTTAAGATGTATGTTGTGGGATTGAGTCTGGTAAGATCTTTCTATTGTTAGTTCTAATCCTGTAATTTTTTATTTCTTTTATGATTCTGGAAAGGAAAAAGTTAAAAATATTAGTAAGCTGCAGCTTTTTCGCCAGGGCTTTGGACTCTACTAGTCTTCTTCTTCTTCTTTTTTTTTTTTTTTTTTAATTAAGCTAATTTTTTTTTTTTTTTTAATTTTTTAACTTTACAATATTGTATTGGTTTTGCCATATATCAACATGGATCTGCCACGGGTATACACGTGTTCCCCATCCTGAACCCTCTTCCCTCCCTGTACCATCCCTCTGGGTTGTCCCAGTGGATCTGGTAAGACCCTTTACTGTAATAAGATATATAGCTCCCTTGCTAAGACTAGTGAGCAGGGCACTCTCTGTCCCTCTTCTAATGTCTTATGTCAGAAGCTTTCTCTGTTCTCTTTCACTTTAAGAAAACTCTGCTACATAAAAGCTCTTGAGTGCTCAAGCCTGGTCCCAAAACTAAATCTTCTTCTTCAGAGATCAAGAATCTGACATAATTCACAGAGAGCTATCCCTGCTTTCAAGATGATGGCCTAGATGATGCAGGTGTCTTTTAGGAGAATCCAACTGTCTTCTTCATGAAAATAATACATATCTGGTCCAGGAGAGCGGTAAGAGCTGGAGTTGTTGCAGGTCAACAAGGTGAGATCACACACAACAACACAAACCTGAAGTCAACAGTATCCAGTGCTCTCCTCAAACCAGATGAAGAGAAGAAGAATGACGCTATTTCACCTCTGTCTTTCAAATCTCATACAGAATATGGTCTAAACTTATCCTAGTCTCCACAGGGAAGGATATTAGCAAATACAAGTTAAATATGAATAAACTAACACAATACAAATCCACCACAGATGTCATCCATTCTGTGATTTTTTATTTTTTTTTAAACCATCCAAATTGGTTTGTGTGATCTAGGAGAGTACGAAAGAGATTCATGTAAGATGGCTGCTCTGCCTTCATCCCTTTATCTAAAGGTAACAAGAAAAAATTAGTACAAATAAAACAACAATAATATTGATAAACATATACTGTTATGATTAACTGGTGCTGGAAAAAAGCAAGAATTAAAAAAAAAACTTTCTTGCATAATTCATTTTCTTTCAGAAGATGATAAATTGTTTCTGAATCTGACAGACCTGACTCAAATCTTGGCTCTGTTCTGTACTACAAATATGGTCTATATTAGCTCTCTTTACTTTCAAAACTTCAGAGTTTTCTCTAGGAAGGATAGAAATAATAAAACAAATCTTTCAAATAATGTAAGATAAGTGAGATAATGCAGATATATCAGGGACACTTCAGTTCAATTCAGTCCTTCAGTCATGTCTGACTCTTTGGGAACCCATGGACTGCAGCATGCCAGGCTTCCTGTCCATTATCAACTCCTGGAGCTTGCTCAAACTCATGTCAGTCGAGGCGGTGGTGCCATCCAACCATCTCATCCTCTGCTGCCCACTTCTGCTCCTGCCTTCAGTCTATCCCAGAATCAGGGTCTTTTCCAATGAGTCAGTTCTTTGCATCAGATGGCCAAAGCATAGGAGTTCCAGCTTCAGCATCAGGTCTTCCAATGACTATTCAGGACTGATTTCCTTTAGGATTGACGGGTTTGATCTCCTTGCTGTCCAAAGGACTCTCAAGAGTCTTCTCTAAGACCACAGTTCAAAAGCATAAATTCTTTGATGCTGTTTTGTTTTTGTTTTTGTTTTTGTTTTATAGTCCAACTCTCAAATCCATTATGACTACTGAGAAAGCCATAGCTCTTTGCCTAGATGGACCTTTGTTGGTGGTTTCATCTGCATATCTGAAGTTATTGATATTTCTCCCAGCAATCTTGATCTCAGCTTGTGCTTCATCCAGCTTGGCATTTATCATGATGTACTTTGTTTATAAGTTAAATAAGCAGGGTGAAAATATACAGCCTTGGCATACTCTTTGCCCAATTTGGAACTGGTCCATTGTTTCATGTCCAGTTCTAACTGTTGCTTCTTGACCTGAATATAGGTTTTTCAGTTGGCAGGTCAGGTGGTCTGGTATTCCCATGTCTTGAAGAATTTCCCACAGTCTGTTGTGGTCTATACAGGCAAAGGCTTTGGGGTAATCAATAAAGCAGAAGTAGATGCTGTTCTGGAATTCTCTTGCTTTTTCTATGATCCAATGAATGTTGGCAATTTGAACTCTGGGTCCTCTGTCTTTTCTAAATCCAGCTTGAACATCTTGAAGTTCTCATTAAACTACTGTTGAAGCCTGGCCCGGAGAATTCTGAGCATTACTTTGTTAGTGTGTGAGATGATTGCACTTGTGCAGTAGTTTGAACATTCTTTGGTATTGCCCTTCTTTGAGATTGGAATGAAAACTGACATTTTCCAGTCCTGTGGCCACTGCTGAGTTTTCCAAATTTGCTGGCATATTGAGTGCAACACTTTCACAGCATCATCTTTAATGATTTGATATAACTGGAATTCCATCACCTCCGCTAGCTTTGTTTTTAGTGATGCTTCCTAAGCCCTACTTGACTTTGCACTCTAGTTGAGTGATCACATCATCATGTTTTTCTGGGTCATAAAGATCTTTTTTTGTGTATAGTTTTTCTGTGTGTTCTTGCCCTGTCTTCTTAACATCTTCTGCTTCTGTTAGGTCCGTACCATATCTGTCCTTTATTGAGCCCATTTTTGCATGAAATATTCCCTTGATATCTATAATTTTCTTGAAGACATCTCTAGAATTTCTCATTCTATCATTTTCCTCCACTGGGGACACATACTCTTTAGTAAATGATAGTTTTTAGACTTATTCTTAATACTGTTATTTCCCTCTCCTCTATCCTGTTCCCCCTACACAAATTTAGAATGTTTAGAGGTTAAAGAATAATTAGGTTAATCTTAGCTTGTAGACCACCAATTAATAAGTTCTAGATAGGACTCTCAATTCAGAAGTGAACAACTATGTATTAGTCCTGCAATCTTTTATCTGAGAGGATAATCATGAAGACCACACTTGCCACTTTCAAAATACATATATCATTCAGAAAAACACTCAGAAGTTCACTGAATTTAAAATGTGCTACATTTAGTGCTTTCTTCTATCCACAAAACCTGTCATTCTATCATGGATGAAATTTAGATTTTTTTTTTTTTTCACTACTTGTCCTCCTAAATCCATGATGGTTTTTATTTTGTAATATATGATTTTGGGGAATATGTAAGTTTGTTACTTGGCTACCATTCCCCTAGTTGCTATCAAATTATATGATTATAATTTTTAGCATGTGGTCATCTTTAAGGAGTAATATAATTATACAAAGTTGAAGAGTTTCTATTAAAAATATTAATATGCCAAATTATCCTCTAACACTAATAAGAATCTTTATTCCTAATATTCCAAATCCACATGAGTACAGTCTCATAATGAGGTTCTTTTGTTTTATGCTTCAAATTAAAGCAATTTATTCACTCACTACGTGTTGGCTAAGTGCCTGCCTTGTGACAAATTCTATATTATGTGTCATAGTTACATGGAAAGAAAACCATTTTCTATTTGCAAAGGAATAGTCATGTGAAAGAGACAATACTGGTACATATTTATTCAGAATTCCAGACCATCTATGAAGAAAAACTTTGGTATAAGTTCAATTTAAAAATCACAAGATTATAAATAGGTAGTAATTATTCTGTTAACTTGTATAATTTTTAATTGTATAATTGTATAATTTATAAAATTATAAGATTTTAAAATTATAAATTTTTATAAAATTATAAAAATGTATAATTGATTAACAATGCTGTGTCAGTTTCAGGTATACAGCAAAGTGAAACAGTTAATCTTAGATTATTTTCAACATTGAGTTTTCAAAAGAGATGTTGAAAAAGTAGTAACTTTTATTTTTATATTTGAAGAAGGATTTTGATAGGTATAAAAAGATAAGAAAGTCTGAACAGAGATGTCACAAAGAATTAAAGTACTGAGCACAAGGGGTATCTGCTTTGTACAGAGTATGTTAAGGGTCTTATCTTTATTATATGGTCAGGAAAACTGTGAGGTGTCCATACAAAAACAACAGAAGAATCCCAAATGATAGATATATTTGGAAGGCTTGAGGAAGTCTTCAGAACTACTTCATATGTTAGAAGCACTATTGGGTTTTGATACAGGTGGGTATAAGATACTTGACAATATCAGTAACCACAGAGACAATGCAAGATAAATATGGGACAGGGTGTCTTGAGAACTTAATATTGAACAAGCATACACATAAAGGAGGAATACATCATAAATTCTGGTGTAAGGATTTTATTGATATAGAATGTTGTAAGAATTGATATAGAATGGTGTAAGGATTTTATTGATATGTCCTGCATATTTGTATTTTCCATTTAAGTTCAGATGTTCTTGAGTACTTTAATCTTAAATGAAAACATTTTCCAAATTGATCATTTACTCATAAGTAGTCTTCTACAATAGAAAGTTGGTTATGTGATTAGAGTTTTAGGAAGGAAATGGTGACATATGAAAGCAAAATGTGTAGTTGAACTATATTTGTAGAAGTTTATATTGAGTTCTTTTTGGTATATCTGCCCAACACGTGATATCCATTTTATAAAAACTCTCCTGAGAGGGAGACATTTGACTCCATTGTTGATTTTATATAAAATTATACCCAACAGATTATAGTTGATCAGAAGAGACATGAATTGTTAATTCATATTGTGGCTGTCAGTGACTCTTTCCTCCAAATTTGCAAGTGAGGATCAGAAATCAACTTATTTTTTGAGATTTATTTGACCTAAGAATTTGCACAATGTGAGGCAGCATTCTCCCACCATGAACCAGGAAAAATAAAGACAAATATTTAGACAAATATTAAATAAATATTTATAATGAGCTAAACACAAAGATAACATGGAGAGAATATGTGGGTACAGAAAGATAGACCCAGAATGTATATGCCTTGCTTTCTACCAGTTTCTAGTTTCTTATTCCAGTCCACTGTTATCTCTTCTGACCTACAGAGTTTTGAATTACCTATGAACCCAGTTATCCTCAAAATATAGGTATACTGTTTTAAATACAATAGATCAATAAATTTTCCATCATTTGCAGATGCAAAGAAAGCCTCCCTATCTCCAAACAGGCTGAGAATTTTGACACTTATCTCATACGAACTGGATTATTTAACAAGCACATACTATTATTTTAATGATCTTACTGATTATTGTCTTACTAATTCTCTTTATGTTATCCTAAAAGTCTAGTAGTGAATCCACCACAGGTGTACACATGTCAATGTATGGCAAAACCAATACAATATTGTAAAGTAATTAGCCTCCAATTAAAATAAATAAATTTATATTAAAAATAAATAAATAAAAATCTAGTAGTGAAAGCTTTTAATGTAGATTTAAGTAACTTGTGTGAAGATTATGAAAAGAAGATGGTTTGATGTATATGAGAAAATGGGATAGATAAGGCCATTATAGCTAAATTCTAAAGGGCCAACAGAAGATTAGAAGTTAGATGATATTGGACAGAGGATAGAAGGTATATAAAACATGAACTTTTCAGCTATGGGAAGGACTAACACGCTAACTCTTGCCTAAGTCCAGAAAGAAGATACTGAAGATTTCTTTTTTTTTTTTCCATGTTGAGAGTAGCATGATACATTTTATGTCATAAAACTCACTCTGGGTGCTAGACAGAGAATATAATACTGCATGGTAGTAATCATGATATGAACTAACAGCATGTGACTAGATATTAAAATAAATAAATGTAGTTTATATATATTTTAGACATAGAGTTGTGAAGACATGAGGATGGTTCAAATTAACTAATGCTAGATTTGACACTGAATGAAACCTACTATTATTTGCTGACATGGGTACGTCTGAGAGAAGAACTAGTTAACAAGAGAAAATAAAGAGATAATATTGATTACACAACATTGAAATACTATTGGCCTACTGTAGGGTTGTCAAGAAGAAAATCCTATTAGAGAATGTAGATAGATAGATATTCTTGAATCACCTGTATAGTGTCTGCTGCTGCTGCTGCTGCTGCTAAGTCGCTTCAGTCGTGTCCGACTCTGTGTGACCCCATTGATGGAAGCCCACCAGGCTCCCCTGTCCCTGGGATTCTCCAGGCAAGAACACCGGAGTGGGTTGCCATTTCCTTCGCCAATGCATGAAAGTGAAAAGGGTCTGCATAGTATTTAAACGCATGTAAATAGAAAAGGAGGAGATTACAGAGACAGAGGATAATAAGTCTGAAACTAAGGAGCAAGCAATGCAAACTCCAAAACGTTAATTTGGGTATGTAAATTAGAATTAGCAAGTGAGACCGGAAGAAACAATCATAGAGTAGAATGAAAACAAGGATAGGCAGGAGAGGTGACTGTTTAAAGAGTGATCTACTGCCTCAAATGCTGCAAAGTGGTACAGTAAGATGAAGACTAAAATGTTTAAATGTTTATGTAATTTGGAATCATAAAATTATAATGTTTCAAAATTCATGTTTCTGTTAAGTCATACAGCTGGGTACCTGATTGGAGTGTTGTTGAATAATGAACAGGACATGAAAAAATAAAGCCAAACTAAGTTGGCAACTAATTATAGAGTTTGGTATGGACAAGCAGCAGAAAAATAATGGATATATTATGAAGGAGAATTTGATGGAAGGATTTGTTTTCCCCTAAAATGAATAATACTGAACACTGGTTTTATGCATATGGAAATGAGAAACTACAAAAACAACAACAACAAAAAAAAACAAAACAAAACAAAACTATGGTTTTGTAGGGAAGAGAAGGAGCAATTAAAGTAGCAAATCAAGAGATATGGTAGGCAGCTTTCAAGATGGTTTCCCATGATAACTGTCTCCTGGTATTATTTATATATACCCTTATGGAAACCTTTCATATATTTTATCAGGAATGGCCCTAATGACCAATAGAATATGCAAAAATCATAATATTATGAAAGTTGAATTGCTTAGTCTGTTATCAGATCTTATGGAAATTAATTTATAAAAATAGGTGCCAGTATGTAAAATTCTTTACAAATTCTCCCAATAATGCTTTTACATAGAAGGAAAAATAATAATTGTTTCTCTATAGAAAATAAATCATTAAAATTAAAGACAGCAACTAAGTAGATTGCATTGCAACTGTTGCCCCTGCTTGAAATTATTTATAAAGATTGAATCATATTTTTACCCCAACAAATCAGTTGGTGGTATAAGGACTTAAGTTTCTCCTTTCTGTATATCTTAGACCACACAAAAACCATATGAGATGGTCATAAATTATGTTATCTTTTAATCTGAAGTGTGTATCCTATACACTATATAAAGTTGAATAATTTTTAAAAACTTAGTTTGAAAAGCTGTGCCTTTCAGTTGGATTATTAATCCATAGTCAGTTAATATTATTATTGATATATTTGGATTTACTTATGTCTGCCATCTTTCATTTTGCTTTCTATATGTTCATGTCTTTCTTCTTCCTCTATTTCTGCTTTACTAATCCTTTGTATGAAATATTTTCTAGAGTAGTATTTATTTTATTTAATGATTTTTTCACTATATTTTCAAATCATTTTATTAACTCTATTAATTGCTAAATACATCTTCAGTTGTCAGATGTTTTGATGTGTGTGTGCTCAGTCGTGCCTGATTCTTTGTGACCCCTTTGACTGTAGCCCACAAGGCTCCTCTGTCCATGGAATTTTCTAGTTAAGAATAATGGAGCAGGTTGTCATTTTCTATTCCAGGGATCTTCCTGACCCAGGGATCAAACCCATATCTCTCATGTCTCCTGCATTGGCAGGAGGATTCTTAACCACTGTGCCATCTGGAAAAACCAGTCTACTTCAGATCTATATTAATTTAATTAGTATAAATTTAATTTAATTTATTTCCAGTGAGATATACATAAACATTATTCCCACATAGCTCTATTTCATTCCTGTCCTTTTTTGTGATATTTTCCTTACACCCTACTAGCATGTAATCAAATATTTATATTATAAAACTAACATTGCATTGTTACAAGTATTATGTTACATGATTTTATTCATTTTAAAGAAACTGAGGACAGTGAGAAAGGCAAATATATACTTATAGTTTGTTATAATATTTTAATTTACTGTTCCTGGTTCTTTTGTTTTGTTTTTGTTTCTGTGACTCAAATTACCATCTGATGTCAGCCCCTCACTCCAATATAGTTTTCTCCCACCACATCCTTTGTGCTGCTGTTGGCAAATATGTTGCATTTCTGTGTTCCAGGCTTAATAATAAAATTATGTACCTTTTTTATTCAATTGCTTAAAAGAAGAAAGAATAAATAGGCACTTAGGTCCTCATTTATAATTACATAATTATCTGTGGTAGTGTCTTTTGCTTTTTTATGATTTCCTCTAAGATAAGTTTGTGAACCACAAATTCTCTCATCTTTAATTTCCATAAAACTGTTTTAATTTTATCCTTATTTTATAGTTTTTCTGGGTATAAAATTCTTTTTTTATTATATTTTTTCTTTTTCTCTGAGCAATTTGAATGTGTCATCTCACTGACTTCTTGCTTCCATGGTTTCCAATAAGAAGTCACCTATTAATCTTATTCTTCCTTTGTAAGACAAAGTTTCTTTGTCTTTTAGCATAATGTATCCAGATGTGGATTTCTTCATAGTTATTCTACCTGGAGTTCATCAATCTTTTTTGTTATGTGTGAACCTTCTAAGTTGTTTCAGTGTGTTCTCTTCTTTGTGACCTATGGATTCTAGCCCACCAGGCTCCTTGTCCATGGGGTTCTCCAGGCAAGAATACTGGTGTGGGTTGCCATGCCCTTTTCCAGGGGGTCTTCCAGACACAGGAATCGAACATGTGTCATCTGAGTTAAATTCACCCATTCCAGTCCATTTTAGTTCGCTGATTCCTAGAATGTTGACATTCACTCTTGCCATCTCTTGTTTGACCACTTCCAATTTGCCTTGATTCATGGACCTGACATTCCAGGTTCCTATACAATATTGCTCTTTACAGCATTGGACCTTGCTTCTATCACCAGTCACATCCACAGCTGGGTATTGTTTTTGCTTTGGCTCCATCCCTTCATTCTTTCTGGTGCTATTTCTCTACTGATCTCCAGTAGCATATTGGGCCCCTACTGACCTGGGGAGTTCCTCTTTCAGTATCCTATCATTTTGCCTTTTCATACTGTTCATGGAGTTCTGAAGGCAAGAATACTGAAGTGGTTTTCCATTCCCTTCTCCAGTAGACCACATTCTGTCAGATCTCTCTACCATGACGCGCCCATCTTGGGTTGCCCCATGGGCATGGCTTAGTTTCATTGAGTTAGACAAGGCTGTGGTCCTAGTGTGATTAGATTGACTAGTTTTCTGTGAGTATGGTTTCAGTGTGTCTGCCCTCTGATGCCCTCTTACAACACCTACCATCTTACTTGGGTTTCTCTTACCTTGGACATGGGATATCTCTTCATGGCTGCTCTAGCAAAGTGCAGCTGTTGCTCCTTACCTTGGACGAGTGGTATCTCCTCACCGCTGCCCTTCCTGACCTTCAACATGGGGTAGCTCCTCTAGGCCCCCCTGCGCCCACGCAGCCACAGCTCCTTGGATGTGGGGTTGGTCCACCTGGCCACTGACCCTGGCCTCAGGCAGCTGCCGAGGTCCATCTAGTCAGTTCAGTTCAGTTCAGTTCAGTCACTCAGTCGTGTCCAACTCTTTGCAACCCCATGAATCGCAGCACGCCAGGCCTCCCTGTCCATCACCAACTCCCAGAGTTCACTCAGACTCACATCCATCTAGTCAGTGATGCCATCCAGTCGTCTCATCCTCTGTCATCCCCTTCTCCTCCTGACCCCAATCCCTTCCAGCACCAGAGTCTTTTCCAATGAGTTAACTCTTCACATGAGGTGGCCAAAGTACTGGAATTTCAGCTTTAGCATCATTCCTTCCAAAGAAATCCCAGGGCTGATCTCCTTTAGAATGGACTGGTTGGATCTCCTTGCAGTCCAAGGGAGTCTCAGGAGTCTTCTACAACACCACAGTTCAAAAGCATCAATTCTTTGGCGCTCAGATTTCTTTACAGTCCAACTCTCACATCCATACATGACCACAGGAAAAATCATAGCCTTAACTAGACGGACCTTTGTTGGCAAAGTAATGTCTCTGCTTTTCAATATGCTATCTAGGTTGGTCATAACTTCCCTTCCAAGGAGTAAGCGTCTTTTAATTTCATGGCTGCTGTCACCATCTGCAGTGATTTCGGAGCCCAAAAAGATAAAGTCTAACACTGTTTCCCCGTCTATTTCCCATGAAGTGATGGAACCAGATGCCATGATCTTAGTTTTCTGAATGCTGAGCTTTAAGCCCACTTTTTCACTCTCCTTTTTCACTTTCATCAAGAGGCTTTTTAGTTCCTCTTCACTTTCTGCCATAAGGGTGGTATCATCTGCATATCTGAAGTTATTGATATTTCTCCCAGCAATCTTGATTCCAGCTTGTGCTGGAAGTTTATACTGGATTCCGTCTAGTCAAGGCTGTGTTTTTTCCAGTGATCATATACGGATATGAGAGTTGAACATTGAAAAAAGCTGAGCACCAAAAAATTGATGCTTTTGATCTGAATGCTAGTCCTGCTTGGTAGAGCATTTTTGGTTGTAGGTTTTTTTCACTTATCCCTTTAAAAATATCATGCCTGTAAAGTTTGTGGCCTGTAAACTCTCTCAAATGTTAGCTTGGCAGTCCGAAGGAAGTTCACTTGTATGTAACTTGTTTTGTCTTTTTGCATTTAATATTCTCTCTTCATTTATTTTTATTTATTTTTTTTTTTTCCTATTTTGATTACATTGGTTTTTGGTGCAAACCTTTTTGTGCTGATATTGTTTGGGAATCTCTGCTATCTGGAACTGGATGTCTGTTTCCCAGATTAGGAAATTTTATAACTCTATCTTTTTAAATATTTTCTCTTTCCCTTTCTCCCCTCTCCTATGGAAAATAATGCTATAATGTGAATGTCTATATTTTTATGTTGTCCCAGAGGTCTCTTAAACTGCTTTCATTTTTTAATAAAAAAAAAATCTTCTTTTTTCCTATTTAGCTTGGGAGATTTCGACTACTGTTCAGTTTGCTGACCTGCTCTTCTGTTTTATGTAATCTACTCTTTCTAGTGTACTATCTTTTCTTTTAATTATTGTAAACTTCATCTCTATTTGGTTCTTCTTTATATTTTCTAAGTTTTTGTTAAGCCTTTCACTGTATTCATCTATTCTTCTCCCAAGTTCAATGAGCTTCTTTATGATCATTACCTTGAGCTCTTTATTGAGAAGATTACTTTTCTCCATTTGGCTTAATTTTTCTGGGATTTTATTTTATTCATTCATTTGGAATATATTTCTTTTTTGCCTTATTTTGCCTAATTCTCTGTGCTTATTTGTAAGCATTAGGTGGTTTGGTTATGTTTTCTGATCTTGGAGAAGTGCCTTCATATTTTTGTTCAGTTGCCCCATCATGTCCAAAGTTTTGTGACTCCATGGACTACAGCAAGCCAGGCCTCCCTGTCCCTCACCATATCCCAGAATTTTCCCAAGTTCATGTTCATTTCACAGGTGATGCCATCCAGCCATCTCATTCTCTGATGCCCTCTTCTCCTTCTGCCCTTGATGTTTCCCAACATCAGGAACTTTTACAAGTCAGCTTGTTGTCAGCTTTTTGGTCATCAAATGACCAAAATACTGGAGCTTCAGTTTTAGCATCAGTCCTTCCTGTGAGTATTCAGGGTTGATCTCCCTTAAGATCAACTGGTTTGATCTCCTTGCTGTCCAAGGGACTTTCAGGAGTCTTCTCCAGCATCATAGTTCAAAGGCATCAATCATTTGGCATTCTGCCTTCTCTCTGGTCCAGCTCACACAACTGTATTGACTACTGGGAAGACAATATCCTTGACGATATGGACCTTTGTTGAAGGAGTGATGTCTGCTTTTCAACACACCATCTAGGTTTGTCATTGCTTTCCTGCGAAGAAGTAACCACATTCTGATTTCATGGCTGCAATTTAGCAGTCGTCATACAAGAAATATTTAATAGAGTCTAACAGCACATACTTCTCTGGTCACCAGAGCTATATAAACTGGGGTACCCCTTATGTGTACTTAGTGGGTTCTTCTGTTGTGGTTAGTCAAAACTATTGTGAGTGTGCTAGTAGATAGGCTTGGTCTCTAGCCTTGTTGGCTGCTGGCCACTGGTGGGCAAGACCCAGGTCCTGGCATGGCTGACTTCTTGGCCTGGGAATCCCAGGGCTTATGCCAGTCCACTAGTGAGCAGGGTCAGGAGCTTTAAAAGTCCTGTGGTTGGTGCTGGCCTGTGGATGGGCAGTTCTGGGTTCTGGCATAGTTGACTATGAGACTTGGAGGTTTCCAGGACCGAAGCATGCCTGGTGATGGGTAAGGATTGGCCCCATGATGGCTAGCTGTGTATGTCAGGTATCCTGGTGCTGTTACTAGTCCACTAGTGGGCAGTGTTTGTCCTGTGGTTGCTTTTCTGATAAACTGGGAGCTCCTAGTATTAACTGGCTAGTTCCTGGTGCTAATAGTCTAGAGGGAAGACTCAAAATGATGCTTTCCAACACCAGTGTCCTCATAAGAGAACAAATTCACCAAAATGACTGCCACCAGCATCTATGTCCCCAGGGATATAATATATGAAATGATACAAGGTAAAATTCATTTGTAATGAGACAATGTTTAAATCATCTGTTAAGCTACATTAAACTTAATAACTTAAAACAATGCACGCTTTTAATTCAGTTTCTGTCAGTCATAATTGTTGAACATGGTTTATATGGGTCTACTGCAATGCTGAAATTAAAAGATTTCTCTTATTGAGGACTGACTAGAGGCAGGTTTACAATCTAATTGCTCAGTCATGTCCAATTCTTTGTGACTTGGTGTATTGTAAACCACCAGGCTCCCCTGTCCATGGTATTTCCCAGCCAAGAGTACTGGCTGCTGCTGCTGCTAAGTCACCTCAGTCATGTACAACTCTGTGTGACCCCATAGATGGCAGTCCACCAGGCTCCCCTGTCCCTGGGATTCTCCAGGCAAGAATACTGGAGTGGATTGCCATTTCCTTCTCCAGGGGATCTTTTCAATCCAGGAACTGAACCCAGGTCTCCTGCATTGCAGGCAGATTCTTTATCGACTGAGCTATGAGGAAAGCCTAGATCTTATCCTGATTTTTTTTAATTACTTTTTACTGAATTTGTATGAAATGGGGTGCAGCTATTAGTATTTTTCAAACTCCCAAGTAATTGTAAAGATCATCCAGATTTGAGGATCACTAAATTATATGATGAAACTTTACCTTTCTGGAAGTGTCAGTCCATTCTTCAATTGCCATATCCTTACTTAACAACTTGAATAAGAACTCAGTTATTCATCTCCCAATTTAATATGTCAACATCCCAACAAAGAAACTATGGTCTTATTTTTTGAAGATACCTGACAATTCCATATTGTCAGAAACTTATACTGCATCTGACACCAGCTGCTAGATTTTCTTTACCAAATATTTCTTTGAAAAAAATCCATGGATGCAATGCACAATAGTAGTAGAGTCACCAAATTCCAGGTATCTGGGATCATGTGTCTGAGTGTATACCTCAACCACAGATCATTCATATCACAAAATCGAATTTCCATTTCTAAGAGGGTTCTCAAACTCACTCTACTCACTCCCACTTCTTGGTAGATTATCTGGTAGAACAACTCACATTATAACATTCTTTTATTAACAGTTATTTCACTGCTTAGTTGACTATTCATTGACAATATCCTCAAGCTTTTGCTCATGCAATACTTACATGTGCATGTGCATTCAGGATTAATTACAATTAATTTGCAGTCCACAATTAATCTAATCAGCAATGGTCAGAAGAGCCTCCCAGGAATATTGCTGTGATAACCTCTCACATCTCAAGTGGGCTTTTACCATGCTGCTTAGTGTGTGTGGTCACACAATGTACTGTGGGGTTTGTTTAGTGCTGTGATAATAAGAATCAAAAAATGACCTTCAAGGTTTCCACACCCTGTTGTACACGCCTTGTATAATCTCCTCCCCTTGAGTATGTGGGATCTGTGACTATAACTGGATGTCATGCCTGTGATTATCTTATATGTCAAATATGAGAGGATTTATAGATATAATTAGGCTTAATAATCAGTTGATTTTAACCCACAGTAATTGGCAGTTGTTTTAAGATGCCAAAGTTGTACGATGTGTTGCTGAAATTAAAAAAGAAAAAAAAAAAAAAGCTAATATAGATGCTCATTTTTGTATCATGAAGAAAAGCATGGGTTAGAAAAGATAGCATATATCTATCTAAGTATTAATACCTAGAACTCAGACAACTTTGCCACTTCTTATCATCCAAATTCATATCAGCAATTATAATATTTCCTTTGTAGATCTAAAGTCAATGATTGTACAGACTAAAGCCAGTTTTATAGCATTCCACAAACATGGAGATGTGAAGTTTCTTATTGAATATTAGCTATATAATAAAACCTGGATTCTGAGAAACATCTGGCAAAACTTTCAGAAAATGACATTTCTCTTAGAAATTAAAATGTACATATACAGACAGACAGACATGTATACACACACAAACACTCAACTAGCCGGCTATCAGATGTCATGGATTTCCCAGTTGTGTGGGTATAGCCAAATGATATATCTGTTTTATGTGGTATCTGGCTTGGAAAATCCATGTCTTTTTTTTTTTTTTTTAATCCATATATTTTAAAAATGTTTTTGGATACTGTACTGATATTTAACTATGTGCATTAATATCACAAAGCTAAACCCTGATATGTAAACAGATATATCAAATTAGACAGAATTTCTTACTTTGACATTTTAGTTTCTCATAGCCATTCCTCCAACAAGAAAACATTGCAAGAATCACCCAGATTTTAATAGAAATTGTGTGTAGGTTGATGTCCTACTATTACTCTGCATTGTTGCAACCACTAAGACTCTTATGGTTGTCTAAAATCATGCAGAAAGTCTTTCTAACATTCCGTAGCCAACCCACTTCTTGAATGAAGATGTGGATTGTCCATTGATAGTTGGCAAAGTAGGCAAGTTAGTAACTTAAGAAATCTTTGTAAATGTGTTAAAGAGTTTCACTCCAATTCATGTAAAAATTGCAATGGATTTTTAAAAAATAAATTAACAAACTAATTCTAAAATTTATGTAGAAAATAAATTATTTACAATAGCCAAAATATTCTAGAAAATTTCAATACTTTCAATATACTTTTAAAAGAAGATGGCATGTATAGGGCAACAGAAGAAAATTTAAAATAATGAAGTGATCTTTTTTCATCATTCTTCCAGGAAATTTCAATATTTTCTTTTATTATTATTTTAGTATTCCTGACACAATAAGAATAACTGATAAAGGTAATAAATAATTATCTGACTGATGGAATAGCAAGATGTTTCAAGTATAAGAAACAAGTCATTGATTCTACTGTGTATTTTAAATTTATATAAGTCCAATTGACCACTACAATCATTGTAAGATAAAATGTGTTTTCTATTAAAATGCAAATAATTTTTTGAATATTACTAAAAAAGAACAAAGTCATTGAAATACATATCTAGAAAGAGTTTTGGCTTCTCAAAAATGAACTCAAAACTTTTAACTGAGGTCAGCAGTCAATGAAATGGTTTATATTCTAACACTGATGAATTCTGCAAAAGTTACAATCTAAACACTGCCTTACATTAAGGAATGCATTTTTAAATTTTTAATTTAATTTTATTTATTTTGTAAATAAATTATTTTTTATTGAAGTATAATTGCTTTACAGAATTTTGCTGTTTTCTGTCAAACATCAACATGAATCAGCCATATGTATGCATATACCCCCTCCCTTTTGACACTCCCACCCATCTCACTCCCTATCCCACTCCCTCTAGGTTGATACAGAGACACTGAGTTTCCTGAGCTATACAGCAAATTCCCGTTGGCTGTCTATTTTACATATGGTAATGTAACTTTTCATGTTACTCGTTCCATCCATCTCACCGTCTCCTCCCCTTTCCCTGTCCATAAGTCTATTCTCTATGATAGTTTCTCCATTGTTGTCCTGTAAATAAATACTTCAGGGCCATTTTTCTAAATTCCATATATATATGTGTTCATTTCAGTTCAGTTCAGTCGCTCAGTTGTGTCTGACTCTTTCTGACCCCATGAGTTGCAGCACACCAGGACTCCCTGTCCATCACCAACTGCCAGAGTCCAACCAAACCCATGTCCACTGAGTTGGTGATGCCATCCAGCCATCTCATCCTCTGTCATCCCCTTCTCCTCCTGTCTAAATCTTTCCCAGCATTAGGGTCTTTTCAAATGAGTCAGCTCTTCACATCAGGTGGCCAAAGTATTGGAGTTTCAGCTTCAACATCAGTCCTTCCAATGAACACCTCGAATGATCTGCTTTAGAATGGACTGGTTGGATCTCCTTGAAATCCAAGGGACTTTCAGGAGTCTTCTCCAACACCACATTTCAAAAGCATCAATTCTTTGGCACTCAGCTTTCTTTATAATCCAACTTTCACATCCATGCATGACTACTGGAAAAACCATAGCCTTGATATAATATGATATTTAACTTTCTCTTTCAGACTTGCTTCACTCTGTATAAAAGGTTGTAGGTTCATCCACCTCATTAGAACCGACTCATATGTGTTCCTTTTTATGGCTGAGTAATATGCCATTGCGTATATATACCACATCTTCTTTATCAATTAATCTGTCGATGAACATCCAGGTTGCTTCCATGTTCTAGCTATTGTAAATAGTGCTGCAATGAACAATGGGATGTTTGTGCTGTTTCAATTTTGGTTTCCTCAGCATATATGCCTAGGAGTGGGATTGCTGGGTCATAGGGTGATTTTATTAGTTTTTTTTTTTTTTTTTTTTTTTTTTTTTTTTTGAGGAATCTCCATACCATCTTCCATAGTGGCTGTATCAATTCACATTCCCACCAACAGTGCAAAAGTGTTCCCTTTTCTCCACACCCTTTCCAGCATTTATTGTTTGTGGACATTTTGATGATGGCTATTCTCTTGATGAAAGTGAAAGTGGAGAGTGAAAAAGTTGGCTTAAAACTCAACATTCAGAAAACTAAGATCATGGCATCTGGTCCCATCATTTCATGGGACACAGATGGGTAAACAGCAGAAACAGTGTCAGACTTTATTTTTGGGGGCTCCAAAATCACTGCAGATGGTGATTGAAGCCATGAAATTAAAAGATGCTTACTCCTTGGAATAAAAGTTATGACCAACCTAGATAGCATATTCAAAAGCAGAGACATTACTTTGCCAACAAAGGTCTGTCTAGTCAAAGGTATGGTTTTTCCAGTGGTCATGTATGGATGTGAGAATTGGACTGTGAAGAAAGGTGAGTGCTGAAGAATTGATGCTTTTGAACTGTGGTGTTGGAGAAGGCTCTTGAGAGTCCCTTGGACTGCAAGGAGATCCAACAATCCATTCTGGAGGAGATCAGCCCTGGGATTTCTTTGGAGCGAATGATGTTAAAGCTGAAACTCCAGTACTTTGGCCACCTCATATGAAGAGTTGACTCATTGGAAAAGACTCTGATGCTGGGAGGGATTGGGGGCAGGAGGAGAAGGGGACGACAGAGGATGAGATGGCTGGATGGCATCACTGACTCGATGGATGTGAGTCTGGGTGAACTCCGGGAGTTGGTGATGGACAGAGAGGCCTGGCGTGCTGCTATTCATGGGGTTGCAGAGTTGGACATGACTGAGCGACTGAACTGAACTGACTGATTCTGACTGGTGTGAGGTGATATTTCATTGTAGTTTTGATTTGTGTTTCTCTAATAATGAGCAATGTTGAGCATATTTTCATGTGTTTGTTAGCCATCTGTATGTCTTCTTTGGAGAAATGTCTGTTTAGGTATTTTTCCCACTTTTTGATTGGGTTGTATGTTTTTCTGGTATTGAGTTGTATGAGCTGCTTGTATATTTTGGAAATTAACCCTTTGTCAGTTGTTTCATTTACTATTATTTTCTCTCATTATGCAGGTTGTCTTTTCACCTTGCTTATAGTTTGCTTTGCTGTGCAAAAGCTTTTAAGTTTAACCAGGTTCCACTTGTTTACTTTTGTTTTTATTTCCATTACTTTAGGAGATGGGTCATAGAGGGTCTTGCTTTGACTTATGTCACCAAGTGGGTTCTGCCTATGTTTTCCTCTAAGAGTTTCACAGTTTCTGGTCTTACATTTAGGTCTTTTATCTAATTTAAATTTATCTTTGTGTATGGTGCTAGAAAGTGTTTTAAGTTCATTCTTTTATATGTACCTGTCCAGTTTTTCCAGCAACATTTATTGAAGAGGCTTTCTTTTCCCCATTGTGTATTTTTGCCTCTTTTGTAAAAAATAAGGTACTCATATGTGCATGGGTTTATTTCTGGGCTTTCTATCTTGTTCCATTGGTCTATATTACTGTTTTTGTGCCAGTATCATACTCTCTTGATGACTGTAGCTTTGTAGTATAATCTGAAGTCAGGAAAGTTGATTCCTCCAGCTCCATTCTTCTTTCTCAAGACTGCTTGGCTATTCAGGGTCTTTTGTGTTTCCATATGAATTGTGAATTTTTTTGTTCTAGTTCTGTGAAAAATTCCATTGGTAATTTGATAGGGATTGCATTAAATCTGTACATTGCATTTGGTAGTAAAGTCATTTTCACAATATTGATTCTTCCTACCCAGGAAAATTGAAAACCTTTTTTTTTTTTTTACTCATAAAAGACAAAGTAGACTTTATTTTTATTTATTTATTTTTTGGAATGTTGAGAATCTATTTACACCTGTTTATGTCATCTTTGATTTCTGTCATTAGTGTCTTCTAAGTTTGTGTGTACAGTTCTTTCGTCTCCTTAGGTAAATTTATTTCTAGATACTTTATTCTTTTTGTTTCAATGCTGAATGGTATTGATTTCTTAATTGTTCTTTCTGAATTTTTATCATTAGTATATAGAAATGCAAGTGATGTCTGTGTAATGATTTTGTATCCTGCAACTTTGCTAAATTCACTGATTAGGTCTAGTAATTTTCTGATACTATCTTTAGGGTTTTATATGTACAATATCATTTCATCTGCAAACGGTGAACACTTTACTTTTTTTCTGATCTGGATTCCTTTTATTTCTTTTTATTCTGATTGTTGTAGCTATGACTTCCAGAACTATATTGAGTAATAGTGGTGAAAGTGGAAATCCTTGTTGTTTTTTTCTGATCTTAGGGGGAATGCTTTTGGTTTTTCACCACTGAGAATAATGTTTGCTGTAGGCTTATCATATATGGTCTTTACTATATTGAGGTAGGTTCCTTCTAGGACTATTTTTTGTAGAGTTTTAATGATAAATAGGCACTGAATTTTTTCAAAGGCTTTTTCTGCATCTATCGAGATGATCATATGGTCTTTATCTTTCAATTTGTTAATATGGTGTATCACATTGGTTTATTTGTGTATATTGAAGAATCTTTGCATCCCTGGAATAAACCCAAGTTGATCATGGTGTATGAGCTTTTTGATGAGTTACTGAATTGTTTGCCAAAATTTTGTTGAGAATTTTTGCATCTATGTTCATCAGTGATATTGGCCTGTGGTTTTCTTTTTTAGTTATGTCTTTGTCTAGTTTTGATATCCGGGTGATGGTGGCCTCGTAGAATGAGTTTGGAAGTGTTTCTTCCTCTGCAATTTTTTGAAAGAGCTTTAGAAGGATAGGCATTAGTTTTCCCCTAAGTATTTGATAGAATTCTCCTGTGAAGCCATCTGGACCTGGGCTTTTGTTTTTTGGGAGATTTTTAAATCACACCTTCAATTACAGTGCTTGTAATTGAGTTGTTCATAATTTCTATTTCTTCCTGGTTCAGTCTTGGAATATTGAACTTTTAAAAGAATCTGTCCATTTCTTCCGGGTTGTCTCTTTTATTGCCATATAGTTGTTCATAATAGTCTATTAGAATCCTTTGTATTTCTGCATTGTCTTCTGTAAACTCTTCTTTTTCATTTCTAACTTTGTTGATTTGATACTTCTTTTTTTCTTGATGAGTCTGGCCAAGGGTTTGTCAATTATGTTTATCTTCTCAAAGAACCAGCTTTTAGTTTTATTAATCTTTACTATTGTTTCTATCATTTCTTTTTCATTTATTTCTACTTGTATATTTATTATTTCTTTCCCTCTACTAATTCTGTTTTTTTTTTCTTTCTTTTTTTCTTATTCTTCTTCTTTTTCCAGTCACTTTACATGTAAAATTAGGTTGTCTATTCAATGTTTTTCTTGTTTCCTGAGGTAGGATTGTATTGCTATAAACTGCTTATATTGCTTTTAGAACAGCTTCTGCTGCATCCCATAGGTTTTGAGTTGTCGTGTTTTCATTGTCATTTGTTTCTAGACATTTTTTTGATTTCTCTTCAGTAACATGTTGGTGTCTTAGAAATGTGTTGTTTAATCTCCATGTGTCTGTGTTTCTTACAGTGTTTTTCTTGTAATTGATATCTTGTCTCATAGCATCATTGTGGGAGAAGACGTTTGATACAATTTCAATATTCTTAAATTTACTGAGGTATGATTTGTGACACAAGATGTCATCTACCCTGGAGAATGTTTCATGTGCACTTGAGAAGAAGGTGTATTCTTCAGCATGTGGATGGAATGTCCTGAAGATATGGATGAGGTCCATCTCATCTAATGTATCATTTAAGACTTTTGTTTCCTTATTAATTTTCTGTTTTGATGATCTGTCCATTGGTGAGAGTGGGGTGTTAAAGTCTCCTTCTACTTTTGTGTTACTGTCAACTTCTCCTTTTATGTCTTCTAGTGTTAGTCTTATGTATTGAGGTGCTCCTATGTGGGGTGCATAGATATTTACAATTTTCATGTCTTCCTCTTGGACTGATCCCTTGGTTATTATGTAATGTCCTTCCTTATCTCTTATAATCTTATTTTAAGGTAAATTTTGTCTAATATGAGTGTTGTTACTCCAGCTTTCTTTTGCTTCCCATTTGCATGGAATATATTTTTCCATTCTCTCACTTTCAGTCTATTTGTGTCTTATGATCTGAAGTGGATTTCTTGTAGACAGCATATATATGGGTCTTGTTTTTGTATCCATTCAGCCAGTCTGTGTCTCTTGGTTGGAGCATTTAATCCATTTACATTTAAAGTAATTATTGATATATATGTTCCTATTGTCATTTTGTAATAGTTTGGGGTTGATTTTGTAGATCTTTTTTCTTCTGTTGTATTTCTTGTCTAAGTAAGTCAGTTTATCATTTGTTGTAAAGCTGGTTCGGTGGTACTGAATTCTCTTAACTTTTGCTTGTCTGAAAAGCTTTTTATTTCTCCACCAATTTTACTTCTTTTCTTTTTTTTTTAATCCACCAATTTTAAATGAGATCCTTGCTGGGTACAGTAATCTTGGTTGTGGATTTTTCCCTTTCAGTACTTTAAATATATCCTGCCATTCCCTTCTGGCCTGCAGAGCTTCTGCTGAAAGATCAGCTGTTAAGCATATGTGGTTTCCTTTGTTCCTTTGTTCCGTATGTTGCTTCTCCCTTGCTGTTTTTAATCTTATTTTTTGTGTTTAGTCTTTGTTAGTTTGATTAGTATGTTTCTCCTTGGGTTTATCCTGTATGGGACTCTTTGTGCCTCTTGGACTTGATTGGCTATTTCTTTTTCATGTTGGGAAAATTTTCGAACATAATCTCTTAAAAAAATTTTCTTTCTTTTTTGTTTATTCTTTTGTGACTCCTGTAATTAGAATGTTGGTGTGTCTGATATGGCCCCAGATGTCTCTGAAACTGTCCTCAGCTCTTCTCATTCGTTTTACTTTATTCTGCTCTTCAGAAGTTATTGCCACCATTTTATCTTCCAGCTCACTGATTAGTTCTTCTGATTCAGATATCCTGATCTTCATTCCTTCTAGAGCATTTTTAATTTCAGTAATTGTGCTGTTTGTCTCTGTATGCTTATTTAATTCTTCTAGGTCTTTGTTAATTGATTCTTGTATTTTTTCTTCATTTATTTGGACTTCTGTGTTTCTAATTTGTTCCTTCATTTGTGCAGCATTTCTTTGACTTTTCTTTTCTTTTAAATTACTGTGTTTGAGGTCTCCCTTTCACAGTTTCAAGAAAAGTTGAATTCTTTCCTTGAAGAAGGTTGTATTATTTATTCCTTTTGGTTTCTACCCTTCTAAATTTGGTCCAGTTGTTTGTGTGAGCTTTGTATACGGTGAGATTTGTGCTGAGTTTTTGTTTGTTTGTTTTTCTTTTGATGGGCAAGGCTGAGTGACATGGTACACTTTTCTGCTGATGATTTGGTTTGTGTGTATATATATATATATATATATATTTTTTTTTTTTTTTTTTTTGCTTATTTAGATGAGGCACGCTGCACATGATGCTACAAGTGGTTGGACGATGTCAGGTCTTGTATTCAAGTGGTTTCCTTTGTGTGAATTCTCACTATTTGATACTCCTCAGGGTTAATTCTCTGGTAATCTAGGGTCTTGGAGTCAGTGCTCCCACTCCAAAGGCTCAGGGCTTGATCTCTGTTCAGGAAAGAAGATTCCACAAGGTGTTTGTTATGGCATGAAGGGAGAGTAAAACAAGTATCCAAAAATGAGAAACAAAAGATGAACCCCAGAAAATGGCAGGCAAATAAAAAAATAATGGAATATACACAAATACATATACACCCATGAGCAAAGTGAAAACAGTCCTTCAAAAATAAAGTACAGTAGATTGATCTGGTGAACAAAGCAAAGGAAAAAATATATTAGCCAGTTAAGAACAAAACTAACTTAAGCACAAACTGGAAAAGAAAACTAAAGCAAGGTGCCAAGTGGGGAATAAAGCAATGAAAACAAAACTGACAAATTTGCTGAGAAGAAAGGAAAAAAAGAAAATAAAGAATAGATATGCAAAGTTAAACAGAGGTAGACGAACAAGATTTATATACACTAAAGACTAACTGCAAGGGGAAAAGAATAGCAGGAAAGGCAAATGAAGGAATAAATGTAGAAAAAATAATAGTTTTAAAATATTAAAAATTGAAATTATAAAAAAGAAGAAAACTGAAAAAGAAAACAGAAGAAATGAGAAAAAAAAAAAAAAAAATGAAAACTCCACAGAACTGCAAAAGCCCAATGTAGAGGCAGAGGTTTATTACAACAATAAATAATGTGACTGAGGAAAACGGGGGGGGGGGGGGGGTGGGGGAGGGGGGGGAGGGAAACAAACTCATAAGCTTAATTGGATTTCTTAGTCCCAATAAAATCGGCAACTACAACAGGGGGCGGGAAGAGAAAAAAAAAATCCAAAATAATATACAGAACAACTTAAAAAATAAAAATTATAAATGTTTTTCTTGAGTCACTGCTGTCAGAGTCCTTTCCCGCGCTGGGAATCACAGTCTACCTTACCTCCCTAGGATGCCCTCCAATACTGGACTGATCCCTGGACCTGCTGTGGGGGCTGCTATGATTCTAATCTGGTCCTACTCCTCTGTGTTCTTGCCTCCAACATGCACAGCTATCAGAGCTAGTGCGTTTTCTTTTGTGGGAGTTCTCAATGGCCTTTTATATATTCCATAGACACAAAGTCTGCTTAGTTGATAGTGTGGATTTAATCTGCAGCTTGTACAGTTCAAGAGAAGGTTTTGGGTCTTCTTCCTTAGCCACACTGGCCCTGGGTTTCAATTGTGGTTTTAGTTCCACCTCTATATGTGGGTTGTCCACTGGAGTTTAGCTTTTGAGGCTGTCCTGGGGAGCTTGGGTTTGCCCCTTTGAGGGCCAGATGTGGAAGTGGTGCAGCTGCTTGGGTTGCAGGGGTTCTGGCAGCACCAGGTACTCAGGGGAGTTGGCGGCTAGAATAGTAGAAATAAAGTGCTCTAGAAGGGCATGGCAACCAGTATTGGCCAATACACTCCATTATTCTTGCCTGGAGAAGTCCCTCTCTGACAGAGAAGCCCGGCAGGCCACAGTCTGCAGAGTCTTAAAGGGTCATACAGGCCCTATCAGAGTCTTTTTTCCAGCCTCTATTAGCTGGTAATCAGAAGACCTCTTTGGCCAGTCTTTCTCTGTAGCTCCACCTATCCAGGCACTTAGAGGAATCCCTTGCCTGGGGTTCTTGTCTGTTTTTCTGCACATCAGGCACATAAAGGGATCCCCCTGGCTGGGGTCCTACTCTGTAGATCAGCACATCAGGCACTAAAAGGGGTACTCTGGGTGGGGTCCTACTTTGTAGTTTGGTGCATCAGTCACTGAAAGGAGCACCCTGGGTGGTGTCCTACTCTGTAGTTAAGTGTGTCAGGCATTTGATGGGTCAGCCTCTCTATTGTTCAGCTGCCAATGCTGGCATGTGGAGAGAGAGAGGCTATGGTGATGGATTCACCCCCTATGCATGACACAGCAGTATCGCCTTGCTTCCATGGCTGCCTGGCTTTCCTCCACAGGCATTTACTACCAAGATCTCCTCCCTCACATCCCCTCAATCCGTCTCTTTGCAGTCAACAGCAGCTCTCGCACTGGGATTGCTCCACAATCCCTAAACTCCAGCTCCCAGCCGCTGCACCTTCCAGGAGACCCACATTCCTGCCCAGCATATGTATGGCTGAGGCAAGGATTGTCTGATTCTAATTCCATTCAGGCTGCCACATATCAGCTGTTTCACTCTCGGCCTTAAATGTTTTTCCTCTGACTTAGACAATTGCCCTGCTATGGGGAACGGACCCCTGCTTCAGTTCCCTCACCCGCCAAACCCAGTCCTACTAACACTCCTGTTTTTGCCCCTAGTTCCTTCATCCTACCGAGTTTTGTGTTCTATATATTATTTTCATTGGTCAGATCCTTCTGTCTGTTCTCAGCTGGTGTTCTGCATGCACTTCTGTGTCTGAAGGTATATTCCTCATGTATCCATGTCCACTTACTCCTCTGCCATCTTGTTCTCAAAAATATTGTATTTTTATATTATATAAAATCTTGATACCAAATGGTCAAAAAATGCTCAAATAAATAAGTCAATAAAAATAAAATCAATAAAAAATGTCTAAGGTTATAGAACCTACTAAAGTGTTAATGAAGTATAGTCATGCATTAGAGATGGCTATCCAAAATAAATATGATGGATATATTGAGCTGCATAACAGAATGTCTACCAGTTTCATAATAGATGTGATTAATATCTGGAATTATAAATTGGAAAATACATTTATTTTCATAATAGAAAGTGTAATTTGGATGTCTAGCAATTAATATAAAACTTCATGTCTTTCTACAGCTTTACTTGCTAGGCTAAAAAGCTAGGTCAATTATTACAAATTTAGTGCATAAACAGATGATCAAATTTCTTATGGGAAATGTTTTGTGAATGACTTACAAACTCTAGGTAAAAATATATAGTTATAAATGATTTTAAAGTCATAATTTCCTGACTGCACAATAATCAGTGATAAGTGGTCTTCATGTTAAACTGATTAGCAGCTTATAATTTTCGACCATGTTAACCCCAAGAATTCAGGTACTGCATTGTTTCATCACTAAATCCTCAGTACCTGGCAAATAGCAGGTACTTCAAAGTCATGTGTTTGTTTAATAAATAATAAATAATTAAATAAGTAATGCAAAAACAGCTGAACTTATTTTCTGAAAGGCAAATTATTTTTTCTCTTTTGCCCTCTGAACGACAAAGATTCATGTTTTTGCAGGTATGAGAGGGAAATATAGTGAAGAAACTGGAATTTAATGCATTAGAATATGAAAAAGAGAATATATACACCTAATTTAGAAAGAAAAAAAACAACTTATATGTTTATATTTTGTAAAAATAGTGAGGCATTTTCCTTGCAAGTATGCATACATTTTTACATTTATCAAAATCAAGAATAATTAGGGCAAAAAGTAATACATAAAAATATGAGATGAATTATCTATATACTATTCAGCTAAAAGCTAGAATTAATTAATTTGGACATACTTACTTTGACATGAAATTAGTTAAGGGCATACACACTGAGGAAACCAGAAGGGAAAGAGACACGTGTACCCCAATGTTCATCGCAGCACTGTTTATAATAGCCAGGACATGAAAGCAACCTAGATGCCCATCAGCAGATGAATGGATAAGAAAGCTGTGGTACATATACACAATGGAGTACTACTCAGCCATTAAAAAGAATACATTTGAATCAGTTCTAATGAGGTGGATGAAACTGGAGCCTAGTATACAGAGTGAAGTAAGCCAGAAAGAATAACACCAATACAGTATACTAACGCATATATATGGAATTTAGAAAGATGGTAACAATAACCCTGTGTACGAGACAGAAAAAAAGACACAGATGTATAGAACAGTCTTTTGGACTCTGTGGGAGAGGGAAAGGGTGGGATGATTTGGGAGAATGGCATTGAAATATGTATATTATCATATATGAAACGAGTCACCAGTCCAGGTTCGATGCACGATACTGGATGCTTGGGGCTGGTGCACTAGGACAACCCAGAGGGATGGTATGAGGAGGGAGGAGGGAGGAGGGTTCAGGATGGGGAACACATATATACCTGTGGCAGATTCATTTTGATATATGGCAAAACCAATACAACATTGTGAAGGTAAATAAAATAAAATTAAAAAAAAAAACCTACAATAAAGAAATGATCACTTTTTGTGATTATTTTATCAAAGATTAAGAAAATGAACTTCATAAATTATAATTTATGAAACAGATTTAAGATTAACAATGATTCTTTGCATCTTATTTCTCTATAAAAAAATGATTCACACATTTATCACCCTGTCCTATAAAAATTTAATTAAAGGAAAATGAGAAAATCACATTAGGGTGTTTTACTAAATTAAATGAGCTTCCCTGGTAGCTCAGATGGTAAAGAATCTGCCAGCAATGTGGGAGACCAGAGTTCAATCCCTGGGTTGGGAAAATCCTCTCGAGGAAGGAATGCCTACCCACTCCAGTATTCTGGCCTGAAGAATTCCTGGTAAGTTACAGTCCATGGAATTACAGTAAACTTTAGATTCAAGATGCTTTTGAATTGTGGTGTTGGAGAAGACTCTTGAGAGTCCCTTGGACTGCAAGGAGATCCAACCAGTCCATTCTGAAGGAGATCAGCTCTGAGATTTCTTTGAAAGGAATGATGCTCAAGCTGAAACTCCAGTTCTTTGGCCACCTCATGCGAAGAGTTGACTCATTGGAAAAGACTCTGATGCTAGGAGGGATTGGGGACAAGAGGAGAAGGGGACGACAGATATGAGATGGCTGGATGGCATCACTGACTCAATGGATGTGAGTCTGAGTGAACTCCGGGAGTTGGTGATGGACACGGAGGTCTGGCGTGCTGCGATTCATGAGGTCGCAAAGAGTCAGACACGACTGAGCGACTGATCTGATCTGATCTTAGATTCAAGAACAAAAAACAAATGTCTCTTCTAAATAAAGAGCTTCAAAAAGTACTAAAAATTGAACTATAGTTTTTTGTTTTTTTTTTTTCCCAAACCTTAAGAATTCTAGTTATCTAGTATTCATTTTACTTGAGTGATGAAGGGAAAGGACCATCATTCTATATTTAGTTAAGTATTCAATAAGCAAACATAATATAATCCTTCTGAATTTTTAAGCAAAATATACCATCTTTTTTTTTTCATATTCAACTGACAAAAGCTTACATTTATGTAATTGCTGAAAAGATCTATTCTTACATCAAATAAACTTTGTCATCTTTTAAAAATAAAAGTGACCATTAACTTTTGGCTGTAAGCAAAAAATGTTTAAATTTCTTAATATATTTAATGATGACCTTTTAAAATTGGAAAATAATATGGAAAGCGTGTCATCAATATACTAAATTATTGTTGGCAACATATATCAGTCAGCTATATAAAAATGCACTGTAGAAATAGAATCATTGTTATATGAAGACAAATATTTGATAACCCAAGTCAATAAGCTCTAGGTACTTAGACTTATATTTAGGTGCTGTGAAGGTAAGAATGGAAAGCTAAAACAAGAATCTTGAGCTTTGTAAGGCAAACAAGATATTTTTGAAGCAAAAATATCAAAAGAATTGAAAAAATAAATTATTGTATTAAATAATGTGAAATCCTCTCTATCTCATCTAGTGTTTACTGGTGATGTAGCAGGAAGAGTTTATTGATTTAGACATATGAAATGAATAATATATTTCAACTATGCATATATAATCACAGTTTGGTTGATAATTATGTATTTTCACAATGGTATTGTCTTATTTCCATTTTCATATCTTGCAAAGACAATGGTTATACTTGCACAGGCCAAAAAACTTAATATTAAAGAAAGAATCAGTTGAGCATAATCACCAAAGTATTTCATATTACAACTTGAATGTGTTTTTCTTTTCCTGTTTCATCTTTTTCCTTTAGATCTCAAACATATTTTACAACTTAAACACTTTTTTTTTTTTTGTAAAGTCTTACAAACACAAATTTTTTAGTGGCAAAAAGCATATCAATTTTTTGGAAGTAGTTTTTCCTATGAATACAAAAGAAATACTTGAGTCTTTTTTTTTTTTTTAATAAAAATGTTACTGATATAAGTTGGAGTTTATTAGAACATTTTCAGTTCAGTTCAGTTGCTTAGTTTTGTCTGACTCTTTGTGACCGCATGCACTGCAGCAGCCAGATTTCCCTGTCCATCACCAGCTCCCAGAGTTTACTCAAACTCATGTCCATTGAGTTGGTGATGCCATCCAACCATCTCATCCTCTGTTGTCCCCTTCTTCTCCCGCTTTCAATCTTTTCCAGCATCAGGGTCATTTCTAAGGAGTCAGTTCTTCTCATCAAGTGGCCAAAGTTGGAGTTTCAGCTTCAGCATAAGAACTTCCAATGAATATTCAGGACTGATTTCCTTTAGGATGAATCTTCTTGCAGTCCAAAGGACTCTCAAAAGTCTTCTCCAGCACCACAACTCAAAAGCATCAACTCTTCAGCACTCAGATTTCTTTATAGTCCACCTTTCACATCCATACATGACTAATGGAAAATGATAGCTTTGATTAGACAAACCTTGTTGGTAAATTAATTGCTCTGCTTTTTAATATGCTGTCAAAGTTGGTCATAGCTTTTCTTCCAAGGAGCAAGTGTCTTTTAATTTCATGGCTGCAGTCACCATCTGCAGTAATTTTGGAGCCCCTGAAACTATCTCACTGTTTCTATTGTATCCTTATCAATTTGCCATGAAATGATGGGACTGGATGCCATGATCTTAGTTTTCTGAATTCAGCTTTAAGCCAGCTTTTTCACTCTCTTCTTTCACTTTCATCAAGAAACTCTTTAGTTCTTCTTTGCTTTCTGCCATAGGGTGGTGTCATCTGCATATCTGAGGTTATTGATATTTCTCCTGGCAACCTTGGTTCCAGCTTTTGCTTCTTCCAGCCCAGCATTTCTCATGATGTACTCTGCATATAAGTTAAATAAGCAGGGTGACAATATAGAGCCTTGACATACTCCTTTTCCTATTTGGAACCAGTCTGTTGTTCCATGTCCAGTTCTAACTGTTGCTTCTTGACCTGCATACAGATTTCTCAGGAGGCAGATCAGGTAGTCTGGTATTCTCTTCTCTTTGAGAATTTTCCACAGTTTATTGTGATCCACACAGTCAAAGTCTTTGGCATAGCCAATGAAGTAGAATTAGGTGCTTTTTGGGAACTCTTTTGCTTTTTTGATGATGTAACAGATGTTGGCAATTTGATCTCTGGTTCCTCTGCCTTTTCTAAACCCAACTTGGAAATCTGGAAAATTTTATTTTAGATATATTTACATTTATGAACATTTAAAAAATCCAAGAATATAAAAGCATTTTCTATATTATCACATACCTTTTACAAATCTTTCAGTAGCTGTATGACATTCTTTTGAATTTTTTAAAACAAACTGTCAATTTTAGATATACATTAAGTTTGCAACAAATTTTGATTCTGTTGTTATTGATTCAAACATCTTTTTTGACTATTTGGCATCAATATTTTATATAAGGTAAAAATAGTGTATTCTGTCAGTTTGATAGCCTGCCATATTGTTCCCCTATTCACATCTTTCCTTACTTTTTTCCCTTTGATTTTTTACTTGCCTGTGATTTGCTGTAATCTGTGGTAGAGTGACCTAAATCTTAAGAAACCTTAGCTGCTTATGCTTATGCATCTTGAGGGGAGATAGCTACTATATATAAAATCTGACTTCTCTGATATGGATATGCTGAGAATCCCAATATGATCATGCTTTAGGAGCATGTGAAGGAAATTTGAGGGCCCTGAGTATAGTAACCTCAGCAAAACTTCCCACTGACAATTTTCCAATCATCTTTATATGGGACAAGACCACAGCCTCAGAAATGATGAGGACAATTACTTCCTGGCAAGTCAGCAAAAGGCCAATTTTGGTAAACCTAAAAAAGTAAAACTTCACCAAAATCTATAGATTTCACAGAAGAAACCTGCTGGAGGAAACTTGGGGGGTTAAGTTCTTAATATCAGGATAAAGAGAATAATAGAAGCTTTAAAAAGGTTAGTCATGTATTATCAATGGTATTTCTACATAGACATTGTCTGACATCTTGTTGCTAATATCATGTAGTTGAGAAAATTTCTTGTTTTAATTAACATCTCTTGCTACATCTATGCAAATAGGCTAAAACATGAGGAAATCTTCAATTATTTGTAACCAATAGTAACCTTCAGAAATTATTTATACTGTAAATGGGGAGATTGCTAAGAAAATATATTATCATTTTGTTATATATTTGAAAATGTTAATCCCTCATTCATGTCCAACTCTGTGACCCCCATGGACTGTAGCCATTCAGTTTCCTCTGTCCATGGGATTCTCCAGGCAAGAATACTGGAGTGGTTACCATTCCCTTCTCCAGGGTATCTTCCCAACTCAGGGATTGAACCCAGGTCTTTCTCATTGCAGACAAACTCTTTACCATCTGAACTACCAGCAGACCTGACTTTTACATATAATAAACACATTTAAACTTACTAGGTGAAAGGTCAGTCACATATCATTTCAATGCTACACAGGAGTGCTGTTTAAAGAATTCACCCAGTGTTCATTATTTACCTTGTGAAATATATGCTATATATCATATATGTTCCTGCTGAGAAATACATATGTCAGAATGTAATTGAATGCCTCTGATAAGAAAATGGGCCCTAGGGCCATTCTAGCTGTATTTATATCCCAAGTCTACTAGCATCTGTTTAACTAAATGTTTATTCTATAAGTTAATATCCATTTAAGAAAGATTTACTCATTAACACAATTTAGAGAAGGAAGAAAAATTAGTAAAATATCCTGTTTTCCTTGAACAGAAATGTTAAGTTTTTTTTGTTTGTTTTGTTTTTTTAAACACCTTCACTTGCCACCTTACAACTCCAACTTTCCACTTATGTCTCACTGGCTAGAACTGGATATGTCACCACTCTAAATAACCACAACCCAAAACAATGGGAAAGCATTGTTTATATAGTGACATGATGGACTATATCACTTTGTGACCTATTTTCTTAATCTGGATCCAATATTGTTCAGAAAAAAAATAGGATTTTCTTAATGAAGAAGAATGACAACATTTAATGAATAGACAATTAGCAATGTCTATATGATTCTGTACTTCGTTCTTCCCATAGTACATAAACAGAGCAGTTTTGTTTGTTTGTTTGCAGGAAATGTATTCTTTTTTTTTTTTTTTTTCCACCTCCAAAGCAAATTAAGTCTTTATCCAGTTTTTGTTTGAGTTCTGGTATTTCCAGGGATGACTACATCAAATCCAAAAGTGGCTCCATATATTATTCAGTCTAGCCAAAAAGACATGGAACCTTCCCTAAATATCACCACATATGATGATGAAGATGGGGCATGATAGCTACAATAAAATTACCCATTTGGAGTAAAGAATTAAAAAAAAAAAAAACTAGGATCACAGAGAGTGGCCAAGATGGTAGATTCTGAAGACATTGAGCTCACCTCCTCTCATGGCCCACCAAAATTACAACTACTTACAGGGCCACTAATGATAAGAAACACTAAAAGACTAGGAGAAAAGATCTTCTACAACTAAAGATATAAAGAAGAGCCTACAGTGAGACAGAAGGGAGAGGTGAAGAAATGGTATAGTCAAGACCTGTACTTCAGACAAACAAACAAACAAAAGAATGATTGCAATTACAGAAGTTCTCCAGAAGGAAAGAGGAATCTAAACCTTACATTGGGCTCCCCAGCCTGGGAGGGCCTGCACTGAAAAGACCAGCCCCTACCTACTAAAGTGCCCCATTCAGTGTTAAAAGACACTAGATCCAGGAACCCTGGCCCTGCCAGAACCTGTTAGCCATCTCAGAACATGGGGAAACACTGAACCTCAGAATATCCTAGGCCTCCATAGCCAACTGCTGCAATTTACAACCTTGTCATTAATCACCTGCAGCCTCGATACAAGGCAGGGTCTGGCAACCAACCAGACAGGAACTAGCCACGTCTTTCAGACTGCACAGTCTTAAGTTCGCCACAACCAAAAGACCCATACACCCAACATAAGGGGCACTCCTAGATATAGCTCTGGTGACCAGAAGGGCGTGCATTGCTGTGACACATAAGATGTATCCTACAAAAGGCCACTTCTCCAGATTAAGAACCATGACAAACAAATAGAAATAAAAACAGCAAATTAAGCAAAATGAAGCAACAAAATAAATATGTTCTGAACAAAGGAACAAGGGAACACACCAAAGGAATTAAGTGAAATGCAGATAATCAATCAACTGAATCAAAAGTTCAAAGCGATGATAGATAGCAAAGATGTTCAAAGAATTTGAGAGATGATTGGATGAACAAAATGAAACATTAGAAGATTTTAGCAAAGACTATATAAAAACAGGCATGAAGAAATCAATAATGAAATAAAAATATATGCTAGAGTGAATCAACAGTAGATTAGATGATACAGAGGAATGGATCAGTGAACTAGAAGACAGAGTAGTGGAAATTCCTCCAGGTAAATAGAAAAAAAAAGTTTTTCTTTTTTTTGGTTTGTTTGTTTGCTTTTGTGTTTTAAGTAACAAGGAAAGTTTAAGAGTCCTCTGAGATCAAGCATGGTAACATTCACATTATAAGAGTCACAAGAGAATAAGAGAAAGAACAGGGCAGAGAATATATCTAAAGACTTAACACTGGAAAATGTTCTTAACATGGGATAGGAAACAGACATCCAGGTCCAGCAAGCACAGAGAGTCCCAAACATAACCAACACAAAAAGGACCACACCAAAATACATTGTAATTGAAAGGGTAAAAATCAAAGATAAAGAGAGCATATAAAACAGGAAGAGAAAAGCAACACCTTACATACATGGGAACTTCCATAAATCCTCCAACTGACTTTTCAGCAGAAACTCTGAAAGTCACAGAAAGTGATATAGTATATTTAAAGTGATGATAGGGGAAAATCTAGGCTACCTGGAAATGATGTCATTCTGATTTGACAGAAAGAGTAAAATTTCTACAGACAACTGAAAGATAAAAGACCTCAGCACCACTAAAGTAGCTTACAAGAAATTCTAAAGGGATTTCACTAAGTGAGGAAAAAAAAAAAAAAAGATACAACTAGATATAAGAAAATTTGAGGAGGAAAAATCTCACTGGCAGATGTAAATATGAAGTAAATGTGGTTATAAACCACATATAAAGACAATGGGAACATTAAAAGACAAAATTGGTAAATTTATTAATATCAACAATAAGTAGTTGGGGAATACACAAAGCCAAAGATGTAACATATGATGCCAAAAAGAATAAACATGATTGGGTGAAATAAAATTACACGGCTGTTAAAATGCTTTTGAACTTAAGAGATGAGAAACTAAAAACACATATATAGAGAAAATACTTTATGTATACCACATGGTAACCAAAATCCAAAATTCTACAATAGATACACAAAGAAAAAAAGAAAAGAATCCATTCACGATAAATAATCAAACTACAAGGAAATTAAAAAAAAAAGAAAAGAAAAGAACAAAAATAATACAAAACAACCCCCAAATAACTAACAGGATAACAATGTTATCAATACTTGCTTTAAATTTAAATAGAATAAATGCTCAAATAAAATGGCATAGAGTGGCTGAATGGATTTAAAAAATTAGACCCAAATATTTGCTGCCCTCAATAGACTCACTTGAGATCTAAAAACACACAGACTGAAAATATGAGAATGAAAAAAAATGTTTTTCATCCAAACAGAAATGAAGAAATCTAGAGCATCAATAATTGTACCAGAAACTATAGAATTTAAAAAAAGACTGTAAGAAGAGATAGAGAATGACATAACATAATGATTAAGTGACTAATCCAAGAAGATATAACAACTCTGAATATGTATACATCCTACCTAGGAGCACCAAAAGCATAAGGCAATTAGTAACAGATATTAAGGGAGAAAAAATAACAGTAAAACAACAATAGTAAGGGATTTGGCGGGGGGGTGGGGGGTGGGGGGGGGTGGGGGGGGTGGGGGGGGTGGGGGGGGTGGGGGGGGTGGGGGGGGGTGGGGGGGTGGGGGGGTGGGGGGGGGGGCGGGAGACAAGATGGCAGAGGAGTAGTTGGACATGGAGTATATCTCTCTCCGTGGATGCATCAGGAATACATCTTCAGATGCAGAAGACATTGCAGAACAACAGCTGAGATTGGGCAGGAGTCCCTGACCACTGGAAAGGAATATATAGATCCAGGCAAAACTCGGTAGGATGAAAGTAGAGAGGGAAAAAGAGAAGGAGAGTGAGCAGGACTGGACCTGCACTCGGTGGGTGGGGGAACTGAAGCAGCTTCAGATCAGGGAAACACTTGAGGCTGTTGGAGAGTGCAGCAGCTGATATGTGACAGTCTGAATGGAGTGAGAACCACACAGACAATGCTCCCTAAAGCCTTAAGTACCCTGGACAGAGATGTAAGTTCCCTGGAATGCAAGCCAGCAGAGAGTTGTTGCATAAGGATTGGAGAGTAATTCCAGGGTGAAATCTCCTGTTGACTGCGGAGAGATGGCCTGAGGGGATGTGAGGGAGGTGATTATGGCAGGAAATACCTTTGGAGGAAAGTAAGGCAACCATGGAGGCAAGGTGATACTGCTGAGTCACACGCATGAGGTGGAGATATCACTGTGGCCTCTTTCACCACACTCTGGCACCAGCAGCTGACCAATAGAGAAAGACCCCAGAGAGGGTGGCCTTTTAAGTGCCTGATGCAACTAGCAATAAAGACCCCATTCATGGGAGCCTTTGAGTGCCTGCTGTACTGAGCAACAGAAAAGGACCAGCCAGGAAGATCCTTTGAAAGCCAGCTATCAGAAACTAGAAAAAAACTCTAATACTTCCATAATTCCTGTACCTGAAGCCACTGGCATTCCTGTACATTTGGTACTGTCAGTGTCCCTACAACCCCAGCATTACACCATGTCCACACGCGATCCTTACTGGGGCAGATCTGCCAGAAGGTAGGGAAAACCCCTAATAGTGCCATATTTACTGTGGTCATAACCACCAACTACCTTGCATACCTGGCACTGCCAGATTCCTCACGATCCAAGCAAGCATGCCACCTCCACACTTGATCCCCCATGGGTCAGAGTTTCCAGAGCCTAGACAAAACCCCTGTGGCCATTGGCTATTCTGTCTACCTGACACTGCAAGTGTCCCTTCATACAAGCAGCTGTATAACCTCCACACCCAGTCTTCAATAGGATAGACCCAAGGACTTCAGGGCAGCCTCAGGAGTAAACTCCTATGGATGACTCATATGCAGAGGCAGGATAAAACCCCAGGGGCAGTGTGGTTAAAGAAGAGGATTGAAAACTTACCCATCAGCTGTTCAAGCTGCTGATTAAATCACATGAGCAGCTAGGCAGACTGTGTGTCTTTGGAATATATGAAAGGACAAGGAGAGTTCCCACAAAAGAAAATACACTAACTCTGGCAACTGTGGACACTGGAGGCTAGAACATAAAGGAGTAGAACCAGATTAGAGTCCGAGCTGTCCCCACAGGAGGGCCAGAGACCAGCCCAGTATTGGAAGGCATCGTATAGAGGTGGAGATGGGCTGTGACTCAGACTAAGGGAATGGAGGCTGACAGCTGAGAACCAAGAAAAAGCATTTGTTGTCATTCTTATATTTTGATTTCTCCTACAGTTGGTTCCAGATATTTTTCTTCTTTTTCTCTGTTGTTGTGGATGCTGATTTTATTTTTGCTAATAACTGTAGTTACACTTTTGAAAAAAAAATCATAATTTTCATTTCCTTTGTACAACTCTATGTCTACATTGGATTTTATTCTGTGTGTTTTTGTTTGTTTTTATTTATTTTGTTTTTTCTTGTTGTCCTTGTCCTGCTTTACATATTCTTTATACATATATACATATGTATATATATATATATATATATTTCTGTATTTCTATTTAACCTTGTTTTTCTATTTGTTTCTTTACTTACTTTTCTTTATTTTATCATGTTTGTTTGTTTTCTTTGCTTTATTCCTCAGTTGTCACTCTGCTTTGGTTTTCTTTTCCAGTTTGTGTTTTAATTACTTTTGTTTTTAATTGGTAAATATTATTTTTTTTCCTTTGCTCACTGGGTAACTCACTTGTACTTTATTTTCTTTGGCCTGTTTGATTCTGTTCATGTGTGTGTACGTGTTTGTGTGTGTTTTTGTTATTATTTTTTGTTATTATTTGTTATTATTATTTTGTTATTATTTTTCTGATTTTCTGTTTACTATTTGGGGTTTGTCTTTTTTGTTTTTAGTGGGTTTTTGTTTGTTTGTTTGTTTGTTTTAATCCCCTTTAATGCCATAAAAAATGGCTTGTGGAATCTGGGTACCTCTGCCAAAGATCAGGCCTGAGACTTTGGAATGGGAGTGTTGAGTCCAGGACTCTAGACTACCAGAGAACTCCCTGACTCCAGGGAGTATTAATTAGTGAGAACTCTACTTATATTCAAGACTTGGGATCACAAAACTGCCAGCAGCATCCACTGCAGGACAACTTACCCAAATAACAAGTGAGACAAAAACACAAACCCCATCATTAGCAGACAGGCCTCACACATACACTTCAAAACATACCACTTCACACATCCCTGCCTATTAGGAAAAACAAAAAACAAAAAACAATCACCTCTTCCCACCAGAACAAAACCATAGGTCGCCCTCCCACTCCACGAGGATGGAACACAAACCTACATAAACCACTTGACCAGCTCACTCACCAAAGACAGAAGCCAAAGGGGGAAAGGAATGTAACTCAACAGCTTGGGAAAAGGATACCTCAAACACAGTAAGTTAGAAAAAAATGAAAAGATAAAAATATTGTGCAAATGAAGGAAAAAGGTAAAAACTTAAAAGACCAAATAAATGAAAAGGAAATAGGTAAACTACCTGAAAAAGATTTCAGAGTAATGATTGTAAAGATGATCCAAGATCTCAGAAATAGAACAGAGAACATGCAAGAATTAATTTACACACTTAACAAAGACCTAGAAGAAACAGAGGATAAAATAATAATAATAATAAATAGATGAACATCACAATTACTGAAATTAAAAACAATCTAGAAGGAATTGAACTCAGAATGACTGAGGCAGAACAATAAATAAATAATCTATAGAATGATAGAAATAAACAGTGAAGAATAGAATAAAGGAAAAAGAAAGAAAACAATTGAGGACAGTCTCATAGACTTCTGGGACAATATTAAACACACCGACATTTGAAAAATAGGAGTCCCAGAAGAGGAAAAAGAAAATAAAGGGTCTTAAAAATTGTGTTTTTTTGAAGAGATTATAGTTGAAAACTTTCTTAACATGGGAAAGGAAATAGTCAACAAAGTCAAAGAAGCTCAGAGAGTTGCATATAAAATAAATCCAAGGAGAAATATGCTGAGGTGCATAATAATCAAACTAATAAAGAATAAACACACAAAAAATATTAAAAGTAACAAGTGAAAAGTAATAAATAACATAGAAGGAAAAGCCCATCTGATTAACAGCTGATCTTTCAGCAGAAATTCTGCAGGCCAGAAGGGAATGACAGCATATATTTAAAGTACTAAAAGGAAAAATTCTACAATCCTATAATGTAGATTACTCTGTCCATCAAGGATCTCATTCAAAATAGGTGAAGAAATCAAAAGCTTTATACACAAGCAAAATATAAGAGAATTTAGCATAACCAAGTGGACTTTACAACAAATGTTAAAGGGACTTCTATAGGGAGGAAACACAAGAAAAGACATACAAAGATAAACCCAAAAACAATTAAGAAAATTCAAATAAGCATGAATACCTACTGTAAATACAAATGGATTAAAATGATCCACCAAAAATGCACAGACTGTTTCAATGGATATAAAAAAAAGATACATATATATACACATGCTGCCTACAATAGACCCACTTCAGACCTAGAGACACATACAGACTGAGAGTGAGAGTATGGTAAAATATATTCCCTGCAATGGAAATCAAAAGAAAATTCAGAATAATAATTCTCACATCAAACAGAATGGGCCTTAAAAAATATACAAGGTATAAGGAAGGGCACTACATGATGATCAAGAGGTCAATCCAAGAAGAAGACATAACAATTGTAAATATTTATGCACCCAACATAGAAGTACCTCTATACATAATGCAAATACTAACAGATGAGAGAGGAAATCGACAACAACACAATGATAGTTATGTTGACACTATTTGACAGATCATCAAAACAGAAAATTAATAAGGGAACACAAACCCTTAAAATGACAAACCATACCAAATGGACCCAATTGATTTCTTCAGGACGTTCTATTCAAATGTGCAAGAATACACATTCTTCTCAAGAGCATGTAGGACATTCACCATGATAGAATAAATCTTCAGTCACAAATCAAACCTTAGTAAATTTAAGAAAATTGAAATTGTATCAAGCATCTTTTCTGACCAAAACACTATGAGACTAGAGATCAATTACAAGAAAAACAAACAAACAAAAACCTGCAAAATCCACAAATGCATATACAATACAATTCTAAATAATTAACACATTCAGTTCAATTAAGTTTCTCAGTCGTGTCTAATACTTTGCAACCCCATGGACTGCAGCACTTCCCTGTCCATCACCAACTTCTGCAGCCTACTCAAACTCATGTCCATCGAGTCAGTGATGCCATCCAACCATCTCATCCACATTATTGTAGAAACAAAAAGGAAATAATTTTTTAAATGCCTAGAAAAAAAATGGCAATGAAAGCACAATGGCCCCAAACCTATTGTTGTTCAGAGAAGTTGTGCCCCACTCTCTGCAAACCTATGAACTACAACCTGCCAGGCTTCCCTGTCCTTCAACACCTCTGGAAGCTTGATCAAACTCATGTTCATTGACTCAGTGATGCCATCCAACCATTTCATTCTCTGTTGCCTCCTTCTCCTCTTTCCCTCAATCTTTCCTACCATTGGGGTCATTCTCAATGAGTCTTTACATCAGGTGGCAAAATATTGGAGCTTCATCTACAGCATCAGTCCTTCCACTAAATATTCAGGGTGATTTCTTTTAGGACTGATTGTATTGATCTCCTTGCTGTCCAAGGGACTCTCAAGAGTCTTCTCCAACAAAACAATTGAGAAGTATCAATTTTTCTGTGTTCAGCCTTCTTTCCAGTTGAACATTCACATCTATACATGACTATTGGAAAAACAAGAGCATTGACTATATGGATCTTTGTCACCAAAGTTATGTTTCTGTTTTTTAATATACTGCATAGTTTGGTCATGGTTTTTTATCCAAGGAGCAAGTGCATTTTAATTTTGTGACAACAGTCACCATCTGCAGTGATTTTAGAACACCCAAAATAAAATATATCACGGTTAAAAATTTTTCCCCATTTATTTGCTGTTAAGAGTGGGACCAGATGCCATGGTCTTAGGTTTATGAATGCTGAATTTTAAGACAACATTTTTACTCCCCTTTCACAGTCATGAAGAGACTCTTTAAATATTCTTAATTTTCTGCCATTAGAGTGGTATCATCTGCATATCTGAGGTTGTTGATATTTCTCCTGGTAAATTTGGTTTTTGCTTGTGATTCATTCAGCCTGGCATTTTGCATACTGTACTCTTCATATAAGTTAAATAAGAAAGATGACAGCCTTGACACTCTTTTCCCAATTTTTAACCAGTCCCTTGTTCCATGTTCGGTTCTATTACTTCTTGACATGCATACAGGTTTCTCAGGAAGCTAGTAAGGCAGTCTGATACTATAATCTCTTTAAGAATTTTCCACAGTTTTTCATGATCTACACAGTCAATGATATTAGCATAGTCAATTAAGTAGAAATATATTTTTTCAGAGTTCCCTTACATTTTCTATACTCCAGCCAATTTTGGCAATTTGCTCTCTGGTTCTTCTGCCTTTTCTAAATCCAAGTTATATGCCTGGAAGCTTTTGGTTCATGTACTGTTGAAGCCTATCTTGAAGGATTTTGAGCATTACTTTGGTGCCATGTGAAATGAGGATAGTTGTATCATAGTTTTAACCTTCTTTGGCATTGCCTTCATTTGGGACTAGAATGAAAAATGAATTTTTACAGTCCTGTAGCCACCATTGAGTTTCCAAATTTGCTAACATATCAAGTGAAGCATTTAAACAGCATCATCTTTTAAGATTTGAACTAAATCTTATTTTAAGATTTAAAATAAGCATCAAATTTTAAGATTTGAACTAAATCCAGCTCAGCTGGAATTCCATTACCTCCACTAGCTTTGTCTGTAGTAATGCTTCCACAACTCCTGCATAAAATGGTACTTTCTCTCAAGACAAAGAAAACCTGTATATAGGAGATTTCTGACCATTTTCTTTCCCATCTACAAAAAAGTTCTAGTTAGAAGAATGTATTATAATTAAGTGAGCCCTCGGGAGGTCATTTTTCATCATCAGATAGATAGATCATACTGAGGCCATGCCTCGGTTCAGAAAAAGATCATAAGCTTCTTTAACAGGGTCTGAAGGTGAAATTTTTTCCAGTTCTTCAGTACACATACCAAAGGAGTCCTCTTTGAGCCAGCAATGGGGCTAGAAGAGGTTGGTCCCATCTGAAAGAGAGAAGACCAGGACAGTTATCAGAAGAGGCCTTACAAATAGCTGAGAAAAGAAGAAAAGTGAAAGGCAAAGGACAAAAGGAAAGATATATCCATCTGAATGCAGAGTTCCAAAGAATACCCAGGAGAAATAAGAAAGCCTTCCTAAGTGATCTGCATGCCACCACCGCTAAGTCACTACAGTTGTGTCCAGTTCTGTGTGCCCCTCTGGACAAAGCCCACCAGGCTACTCCATCTACAGGATTCTCTAGGCAAAAATACTGGAGTGGGTTGCCATTTCCTTCTCCAACCTGAGTGATCAATGCAAAGAAATAGAGGAAAATAATAGAAGGGGAAAGACTAGAGATCTCTAGAAGAAAATTGGAGATACCAAGGGAACACTTCATGCAAAGATAGGCACGATAAAGGAAAGAAATTGTATGGACCTAACAAAAGCAGAAGGTATCAAGAAGAGGTGTCGAGAAAACGCAAAAGAACTATACAAAAAAGATCTCAATGACCCACATAGCTATGGTTGTGTGATCACTCACCTGGAGCCAGAAATCCTGGAAATCAAGGTCAGCTGGGCCTTGGAAAGCATCGCTATGAACAAAGCTAGTGATGATTATGAAATTCCAGCTGAGCTATTTCTAATCCTAAAAGATGCTGGTATGAAAGTGCTGCACTCAATATGCCACCAAATTTGGAAAACTCAGCAGTGGCCACAGGACTGGAAAAGATCAATTTCCATTTAATCCTAAAGAAGGACAAAGCCAAAGAATGTTAAAAGTACTGCAAAATTGCACTCATCTCACACACTAGCAAAATAATGCTCAAAATTCTCCAAGCCAGCCTTAAACAGTACATGAACCATGAACTTCCAGATGTCCAAGCTGGATTTAGAAAGGGCAGAGGAACCAGAGATCAAATTGCCAACATCCATTGGATTATACCAAAAGAAGGAACCCCCCACACACACACACACACATCACTTCTGCTTCATTGACTACACTAAAGCCTTTGACTGTGTGGATCCCAACAAAATGTGGAAAATTCTTCAAGATATGGGAATACCACCTTATCTGCCTCCTGAGAAACCTATATGCAAGTTAAGAAGCAACAGTTAGAACCTTACATGGGACAAGAGACTGTTTAAAAATTGAGAAGAGTAAGTCAAAGATGTATATTTTCACCCTACTTATTTAACTTATATGCAGAGTACATCGTGAGAAATGCTGGGCTGAACAAAGCACGAGTTGGAATCAAAATTTCAGGAAAAATATCAATAACCTCAGGTATATAAATGACACCACCCTTATGCCAGAAAATGAAGAGAAATTAAAGAGTCTCAATAAAAGTGAAAGAGGAGAGTGAAAAAGATGGTGTAAAACTCAACAGTCAAAAAACAAAGACCACGGCATCCAGTCCCATCAGTTCAGTTCAGTTGCTCAGTCGTGTCCGACTCTTTGAGACCCCATGTATCGCAGCACGCCAGGCCTCCCTGTCCATCATCAACTCTCAGAGTTCACTCAGACTCATGTCCATCGAGTCAGTGATGCCATCCAGCTATCTCATCCTCTGTCATCCCCTTCTCCTCCTGCCCCCAACACCTCCTTCATAGTAATTAGATGGGGCAACAATGGACACTGTGAGAATTTATTTTCCTGGGCTCAAAAATCACTACAGATGGTGACTTCAGCTATGAATTTAAAAGATGCTTGCTCCTTGAAAGAAAAACTATGACAAACCTAGCATATTAAAGAGCAGAAGCATTACTTTGCTGACAAAGTTCCGTATATTCAAAGCTTTGATTTCACTAGTATGGATGTGAAAGTTGGACAAGAAAGAAAGTGGAGCACTGAAAAGTTGATGATTTTGAACTGTGGTAATGGAGAAGGCTCTTGAGAGTCCCTTGTTCTGCAAGGAGATATAAAATCAGACATGACTGAGCGGCTGAACTGAATAGAATGCCCCTGATAGCCCAACTGACTTCATACTCCAGGATATCTGGCTCTCAATTCAGTTTCAGTTCAGTCACTGAGTCATATCTGACTCTTTGCGACTCCATGCACTGCAGCATTCCAGGCTTCCCTGTCCATCACCAACTCCCAGAACTTACTCAAACTCATGTCCATCAAGTTGGTGATGCCATCCAACCATCTCATCCTCTGCCATCCCCTTCTTCTCCCACCTTCAATCTTCCCCAGCATCAGAGTCATTTCCAATGAGTCACTTCACATCAGGTGGCCAAAGTATTGGAGTTTCAGCTTCAGTATAAGTCCTTCAGAGAATATTCAGGACTGATTTCCTCTAGGATGGACTTATTGGATCTCCTTGTGGTCCAAGAGACTCTCAAGAGTTTTCTGCAACACCACTGTTCAAAAGCATCAATTCTTTGGCGCTCAGCTTTCTTTATAGTTCAACTCTCACATAAACACAACTACTGAAAAACTATAGCTTTGACTGGATGGACTTTTGTTGGCAAAGTAATATCTCTGCTTTTTAATATGCTGTCTAGTTTGGTTAGAACTTTTCTTCCAAAGAGCAAGCATATTTTAATTTCATGGCTACAGTCACCATCTGCAATGACTTTGGACCCAAAAAATAAATAAATAAAGTCTGTCACTGTTTCCATTGCTTTTTCATCTATTTGCCATGAAGAGATGGGACTGGATGCCATGATATTAGTTTTCTGCATGTTGAGTTTTCAGCCAATTTTTTCACTCTCTGATTTCACTTTTATCAACAGTCTCTTTAGTTCTTCTTCACTTTATTCCATAAGGGTGGTGTCATCTACATATCTGAGGTTATTGATATTTCTCCTGGCAATCTTGATTCCAGTTTGTGCTTCATCCAGCCAAGCATGTCTCATGATGTACTCTACATATAAGTTAAATAACCAGGGTTACAATATACAGCCTTGACGTACTCCTTTTCTGATTTGGAACCAGTCTGTTTTTCCATGTCCAGGTCTTCCTGACCTGCATAAGGAATTGCTCAGGATGCAGATCAAGTGGTTTGGTATTCCATTCTCTTTAAGAATTTTCCACAGTTTGCTGTAATCCACACAGTCAAAGCCTTTGGCATAGTCAATAAATCACAAGTAGATGTTTTTCTGGAACTCTCTTGCTTTTTTGATGATCCAGCCAATACTGGCAATTTTATGTCTGGTTCCTCTACCTTTTCTAAATCCAGCTTGATCATCTGGAAGTTCATGGTTAATGTTCTATTGAACCCTGTCTTGGAGCATTTTGAGCATTACTTTGCTAGAATATGCTGCTACTGCTGCTGCTAAGTCACTTCAGTTCAGTTCAGTCGCTCAGTCTTGTCCGACTCTTTGCGACCCCATGAATAGCAGCACACCAGGCCTTCCTGTCCATCACCAACTCCCGGAGTTCACTCAGACTCACTTCCGTCGAGTCAGTGATGCCATCCAGCCGCCTCATCCTCTGTCATCCCCTTTTCCTACTGCCTCCAATCCCTCTCAGCATCAGAGTCTTTTCCAATGAGTCAACTCTTTGCATGAGGTGGCCAAAGTATTTGAGTTTCAGCTTTAGCATCATTCCTTCCAAAGAAATCCCAGGGCTGATCTTCAGAATGGACTGATTGGATCTCCTTGCAGTCCAAGGGACTCTTAAGAGTCTTCTCCAATACCACACTTCAAAAGCACTTTGGCGCTCAGCTTTCTTCACAGTCCAATGCTCACATCCATACATGACGACAGGAAAAACCATAGCCTTGACTAGACGGACCTTTGTTGGCAAAGTAATGTCTCTGCTTTTCAATATGCTATCTAGGTTGGTCATAACTTTCCTTCCAAGGGGCAAATGTCTTTTAATTTCATGGCTGCAGTCAGCATCTGCAGTGATTTTGGAACTCAAAAAAATAAAGTCTGACACTGTTTCCACTGTTTCCCCATCTATTTCCCATGAAGTGATGGGACCAGATGCCATGATCTTCGTTTTCTGAATGTTCACTTTCATCAAGAGGCTTTTTAGTACCTCTTCACTTTCTGCCATAAGGGTGGGGTCATCTGCATATCTGAGGTTACTGATATTTCTCCTGGCAATCTTGATTCCTTCTTGTGCTTCTTCCAGTCTAATGTTTCTCATGATGTACTCTGCATATAAGTTAAATAAGCAGGGTGACAATATACAGCCTTGAGGTACTCTTTCCCAGTTTGGAACCAGTCTGTTGTTCCATGTCCAGTTCTAACTATTGCTTCCTGACCTGCATACAGATTTCTCAAGAGGCAGATCAGGTGGTCTGGTATTGCCATCTCTTTCAGAATTTTCCACAGTTTATTGTGATCCACACAGTCAAAGGCTGTGGCATAGTCAATAAAGCAGAAATAGATGTTTTTCTGAAATTCTCTTGCTTTTTCCATGATCCAGCGGATGTTGGCAATTTGATCTCTGGTTCCTCTGCCTTTTCTAAAACCAGTTTGAACATCAGGAAGTTCACGGTTCATGTATTGCTGAAGCCTGGCTTGGAGAAATTTGAGCATTACTTTACTGGCGTGTGAGATGAGTGCAATTGTGCGGTAGTTTGAGTATTCTTTGGCATTGCCTTTCTTTGGGATTGGAATGACATCTGACCTTCAGTTGTGTTCAACTCTGTGCAACCCCATAGATGGCAGCCCACCAGGCTCCCCTGTCCCTGAGATTCTCCAGGAAAGTACACTGGAGTGGGTTGCCATTTCCTTCTCCAATGCATGAAAGTGAAGTTGCTCAGTCATGTCCGACTCTTAGCATGTGAGATGAGTGCAATTGTCTGGATCTAGGTGAGTGCCAAGAACATCACGGTTATCTAAGTCATTAACAACTTTCTTATATAGTTCACATGTATATTTTGGGGTTCCCTGATAGCTCAATTGATAAAAAATCCATGTGTAGTGCAGGAGACCCCAGTTAGTTCCTGGGTTGGGAAGATCTGCTTGATAAGGGATAGGATACCCACTCCATTATTCTTGGGCTTCCCTTGTGGCTCAGCTGGTAAATGACCCACCTGCAGGCGAGTGACCTGACTTCGATTCCTGGGTTGGGAAGATCCCTGGGAGAGGGGAAAGGTTACTCACTCCAGTATTCTTGCCTGGAGAATTCCATGAACTGAATAGTCCATGGGGTCTCAAAGAATTGGACATGACTGAATGGCTTTCACTTTCATGTGTATTTTGGCATCTCTTCTTAGTCTCTTCTGCTTCTATTCAGCCCTTGCTATTTCTGTCCTTTATTTTGACCATTTTTGTATGTCATGTTCCCTTTATATCTCCAACTTTCTTGAAGAGATCTCTAGTCATTCCCATTCTGCCATTTTCCTCTGTTTTTCTCTCTAAACCTATGGGATGCAGCAAAAGGAGTTCTCAAATGGGAATTCACAGCAATATATTCCTACTTCAAGTAGCAAAACAGATACTGAATAAATAACCTAACTTTATACATAAAGCACTGGAAGAAGAAGAAGAAAAAACAAAACAAAACAAAAAAACAAGGTTAGTAGAAGTAAAGAAATCTTAAAGATTAGAGAAGAAATAAATGAAAAAGAAAATGAAGGAAGCAATTAGTTCAGTTCAGTTCAGGCGTTCAGTCATGTCTGACTCTTTGTGACCCCATGAATTGCAGCACACCAGGCCTTCCTGTCCATCACCAACTCCTGGAGTTCACTCAAACTCACGTCCATCGAGTTGGTTATGCCATCCAGCCATCTCATCCTCTGTCGTCCCCTTCTTCTCCTGCCCCCAATCCCTCCCAGCATCAGAGTATTTTCCAATGAGTCAACTCTTCGCATGAGGTGGTGAAAGAAGCAATAATAAAGATTGATAAAACAAAGAGCCATTTCTTTGAGAAGATAAACAAAATAGACAAACCATTAGCCAGACTTATCAACAAAAATAGGGAGAAGACAGGTCAATAAAGTTAGAATTGAAAAAGGAAGGATTACAACAGACAGTTTAGAAGTACAAAGTATCATAATTATGAGAAAGTATATGCCAATAAAGTGGACAACCTGGGATAAATGGAAAAATTCTTAGAAAAGCTCAACCTTCCAAAACCGAAACAGAAATAAATAGGAACTGTGAACAAGCCATTTACGAGCACAGAAATAGAAAATGTGATCCAAAATCTCCAGAAAACAGAAGCCCAGGGTCATATGGCTTCACAGGTGAATTCTATCAAATGCTTAGAAAGGAGGTAATGCTTATTCTTCTGAAAGTCTTCCAAAAAACTATAGAGGAAGGAGCACCTCAAAAACCATTCTGTGAACAAAACTAGAAAAATATATTACAATGAAAGAAATCTACAGGCAAATATCACTGATGAATGAAATGCAAATTTGTCAAAAAAAAAAAAAAAAACCTAGCAAGCAAAAATCAACAACACATTAAAAATATCATACACCATGATCAAGTCACATTTATCCCAGGGATGCAAGTGTTCTTTAGTATACTGGAATTAATAATTGTGAAACACAGTATTAACACCTGAAAAATAAAAACCATAGGATAATCTAAATAGATCCAGAAAAAGCTTTTGACAAATTCCAGTATCCATTTATGATAAAACCTCTTCAACAAATGGACGTGGAAGGAATTTATCTTAACATAATAAAGGCCACATATGACAAACCCACAATAAACATTGTTCTGAAACATGTAAAAGAAAGCAATTTCTCTAAGATAAGGAAAAAGACAAGAGGACCCACTCTCACGACAATTATTCAACACAGTTTTGGAAGTCCTAGCTCTGGAAATTAGGGGAAAAAAACAGAAAAAAAAAGGGGGGGTTCAGTTTGAAAAAGAAGTAACATTCTCACTGCTTGCAGATGACATGATATAATACGTAGAAAACTCTAAAGATACTATCAGAAAATTGCAAGAGCTAATCAGGAAATGTATTATAGTCACAGGATACAAAATCAATACAGAGAAATTGCTTGCATTTCCATACACTAACATTAAAAAAAATCAGAAATATAAATTACATAATAAATTATATTTACCTTTGCAACAGAAAGATTAAGATGCCAGGAATTAAACTACCTACACAGACAAAGGTGCTATACAGAAAGCTTTAAGAAACTGATGAAAGAAATCAAAGACATAAATAGATGGAGACATATTCCATGTTCCTGGGTAGGAAGAATCAATATTGTAAAAAATACTATACTACCAAATGAAATATATAGATTCAATGAAATCCCTATCGAATTACCAATAGCATTTTTCACAAAACTAGAACAACAACAACAACAAAAACAAAATCACAATTCTTATTGTGATCGGAATTGACCCCAACTATTCAAAGTAATCTTTAGAAAGAAGAATGGATCTGGAAGAATAAACCTCCCTGACTTCAGAGTATACTGCAAAGCTATAGTCATCAAGATAGCATGGTACTGATACAAAAAAAGATAAATAAGGACACCTAACTTTGACAAAGGATACAAGAATATACAACAGAGAAAAGATAGTCTATTTAACAAGTGATGCTGTGTAAACTGGACAACTGCAGGTAAAAGAATGAAATCAGAAAAATTCCCAACACAATGCACAATGGAAAGCTCAAAATGGATTAAAGCCTTAAATGTAAGACCAGAAAGTATAAAACACTCAGAGGAAAATGTAGGCAGAACACTCTATAATATAAATGACACCAAGATCCTCTATGACTCACCTCCTAGAGTAATGGAAATAAAAACAAAATAAACAAGTGGGACCTAATTTAACTTAAAACTTTGCACAGCAAAGGAAAGTATAAACAAGGTGAAAGGACAGCGCTCAGAATAGGAGGAAATGATAACAAATGAAACAACTGATAAAGGATTAATTTCCAACATATACAGGTAGCACATGAAGTTCAATACCAGTAAAACAAACCACTCAATTAAAAAGTGGAAAAAAGACCTAAACACACATTTCTCCAAAGAAGACATAAGTTCAGTTCAGCTCAGTTCAGTCGCTCAGTTGTGTTGGACTCTTTGTGACCCCATGAATCACAGCACACCAGGCCTCCCTATCCATCACCAACTCCCAGTGTTCACCCAAACTCATGTCCATTGATTCAGTGATGCCATCCAGCCATCTAATCCTCTGTCGTCCGCTTCTCCCCCTGCCCCCAATCCCTCACAACATCAAGGTCTTTTCCAGTGAGTCAATTCTTCACATGAGGTGACCAAAGTATTTGAGTTTCAGCTTTAGCATCAGTCCTTCCAAAGAACACCCAGGACTGATCTCCTTTAGAATGGACTGGTTGGACCTCCATGCAGTTCAAGGGATTCTCAAGAGTCTGCTCCAACACCACAGTTCAAAAGCATCAATTCTTTGGTGCTCAGCTTTCTTCAAAGTCCAACTCTCACATCCATACATGACTACAGGAAAAACCATAGCCTTGACTAGATGAACCTTTGCTGGCAAGGTAATGTCTCTGTTTTTCAATATGCTATCTAGGTTGGTCATAACTTTCCTTCCAAGGAGTAAGCGTCTTTTAATTCCATGGCTGCAGTCACCATCTGCAGTGATTTTGGAGCCCCCCCAAAAATAAAGTCTGACTCTGTTTCCAATGTTTCCCCATCTATTTTCCACGAAGTGATGGGACTAGATGCCATGATCTTCATTTTCTGAATGTTGACCTTTAAGCCAACTTTTTTACTCTCCTCTTTCACCTTCATCAAGAGGCTTTTTAGTTCCTCTTCACTTTCTGCCATAAGGGTGGTGTCATCTGCATATCTGAGGCGATTGATATTTCTCCGGGCAATCTTGATTCCTGCTTGTGCTTCTTCCAGCCCAGCGTTTCTCATGATGTACTTTGCATATAAGTTAAATAAGCAGGTTGACAATATACAGCCTTGACGTACTCATTTTCCTATTTGGAAACAGTCTGTTGTTTCATGTCCAGTTCTAACTGTTGCTTCCTGACCTGCATACAGGTTTCTCAAGAGGCAGATCAGGTGGCCTTGTATTCCCATCTCTTTCAGAATTTTCCACAGTTTATTTTGATCCACACAGTCAAAGGCTTTGACATGGTCAATAAAGCAGAAATATATGTTTTTCTGGAACTCTTTTGCTTTTTCCATGATCCAGCGGATGTTGGCAATTTGATCTCTGGTTCCTCTGACTTTTCTAAAACCAGCTTGAGTGTCTGGAAGTTCATGGTTCACATATTGCTGAAGCCTGGTTTGGAGAATTTTTAACATTATTTTATTAATGTGTGAGATGAGTGCAATTGTGTGGTAGTTTGAGCATTCTTTGGCATTGCCTTTCTTTGGGATTGGAATGAAAACTGACCTTTTCCAGTCCTGTGGCCACTGCTGAATTTTCCAAATTTGCTGGCATATTGAAGGCAGCACTTTCAAAGCATCATCTTCCAGGATTTGAAATAGCTCAACTAGAATTCCATCACCTCCACTAGCTTTGTCCATAGTGATGCTTTCTAATGCCCATTTGACTTCACATTCCAGGCTGTCTGGCTCTAGGTCAGTGATCACATATTTGTGATTATCTTGGTTGTGAAGATCTTTTTTGTATAGTTCTTCTGTGTATTCTTGCCACCTCTTCTTAATATCTTCTGCTTCTGTTAGGTCCATACCATTTCTGTCCTTTATCGAGCCCATCTTTGCATGAAATGTTCCCTTGGTATCTCTAACTTTCTTGAAGAGATCCCTAGTCTCTCCCATTCTGTTGTTTTCCTCTATTTCTTTGCATTGAACGCTGAGGAAGGTTTTCTTACTTCTCCTTGCTATTCCTTGGCACTCTGTATTCAGATGCTTATACATTTCCTTTCCTCCTTTGCTTTTTGCTTCTCTTCTTTTCACAGCTATTTGTAAGGCCTCCCCAGACAGCCATTTTGCTTTTTTGCATTTCTTTTTCCTGGGGATGGTCTGGATCCCTGTCTCCTGTACAATGGAGTTGAACAGTTCTATGAAGACCTCCAAGACCTTTTAGAACACCCAAAAAAAATATGTTCTTTTCATTATAGGGGACTGGATGGCAAAAGGAGGAAGTCTAGAAACACCTGGGGTTACAGGCTCAATTTAGCCTTGGAATACGGAATAAAGCAGGGCAAATGCTCATAGAGTTTTGCCAAGAGAACACACTGCTCATAGCAAACACCCTATTCCAGCAACATAAGAGAAGACTCTACACATGGACATCACCAGATGGTCAACACCGAAATCAGATTGATTATATTCTTTGCAGCCAAAGATGGAGAAGCTCTATACAGTCAGCAAAAACAAGACCGGGAGCTGACTGTGGCTCAGATCATCAACTCCTTATTGCCAAACTCAGACTTAAATTGAAGAAAGTAGGGAAAACCACTAGACCATTCAGGTATGACCTTAATCAAATCCCTTATGATTATACAGTGGAAGTGAGAAACAGATTTAAGGAAGTAGATCTGATAAATAGAGTGCCTGATGAACTATGGACGGAGGTTCAATGGCTAATAAACATATGATTCTCTTAATATTGCTCATTATTAGAGGAATACAAATCATAGACCACAAGGAAATACCACCTGACACCAGTCAGAATGATTATCAAAAAATTATCAAAAAAATCCTCAAACAATAATGCTGGAGAGGATATGGAGAAAAAGGAATATTTTGGACTGTTGGTGGAAATATAATTGATTTAATCACTATGGAAAATATTATAAAGAGTCCTTAAAAAATAGGAATAATTCTACCACATGACCCAACAATCCCACTACTGGACACAGACCCCGTGAAAAGCGTAATTCAAAAATTCACATGTACTGCAGTGTTCATTCATTGTAGCACTATTTATCATAGCTAAGACATATAAGAAACCTAGATGTCTATTGGCGGATGAATGGATAAAGAAGCTGTGATACATGTATGTAATAGAATATTACTCAGACATACAAAGGAACATACGAGCTCTAATGAGGTAGATGAACCTAGAGTCTATTATACAGAGTGAAGTAAATCAGAAAGAAAAAACTAAATATTGTATTTTAACACATTTACATGGAGTCTAGAAAGATGATACTGAGGATACTAGGGCAGCAATGGAGACACAGACATGGAGAACAAAGGTATGGTTATGGAGTAGGAGAAAGGAGAGGGTGCAATGAATAGACAGAGTAGCATGAAAACGTATATACTACTATATGCAAAATAGATAGCCAGTGTTAATTTGCTGTATGACTCAGGGTACTTAAATTGGGGGTTCTGTGATGACCTAGGGGAATGGGATCAGGTGGGAGTATATATATATATATATATATATATATATATATACACCTATGGCTGATTCATGTTGATGTGTGGCAGAGGGCAATACAATATTGTAAAGAAATTATCCTTCAGGTAAAAATAAATAAATTTTAAAAAAATGTGGTAATGGATTCTATCTGTCCACTTATACCAACAAACAGGCCACCCAGAAGAAAATACATGCTCACCTTAAATAACACAGTAAATCAAATTGACACTTTATGCACACACACACTAACATATTCCTCTCAAATGTACAAGAAATATTCTTCACAGTAGATCAGAGGATAAGCAACAAAAGACATCTCAGTAAATTTGAGAACGTTGACATGATATAAAGTATATTTTCTGACCACAGTTAAATTAGACTAGAAATCAACTACAAGAAATAAAACTGCAAAAAGCACAAATATATGTAGGTAAGAAATGCTACTAAACAACAAATGAATAACTGAAGAAATAAAAGAAGAAATTAAAAAATAATAATAATAAAATACATGTAACTGCCTGAAAGGAGATGAAAACAAAAGCACAGTAATCCAATGCAGAAAAAGCAGTTCTAAGAGGGTCAGTAATAGCAATTCATGCCTACCAAGCAGCACAGGCCTAGAAAACAACAAATCTCAAATAAGCAACCTAACCTTACTCCTATAGCTATAGGAACTACAAAATGAAGAACAAATAAATAACAAAGTTAGTAGAATAAAATAAATTATAAAATATTAGGACAGAAATAACTGAAATTGAGACTAAAAAAAAAAATACAAAAGATCAGTGAAACAAAGAGCTGCTTCTGTGAAAACAAATAAAATGGATAAACCTTTACTTACAGTCATTAAAAAAAAAAAAAGAACCCAAATCAATAAAGTGAGAAATGAAAAAGGGGTCATTCAACATATACCATGAAAACACCAAGAATCATGAGAAATTACTATGAACAAATATATATCAATAAAACGTGGATGAACAGGATGGATTCTTAGAAATGTACAATCTCTTAAGACTGAAATATAAACATATAGAAAATATGAACATGATTATCAGTAATAAAATTGAATCAGTCATTTAAAAATTACAAACAAGCTAAAGTTCAGGCTCAGATACGTTCATAGGTGAGTTCAACCATCATTAAGCAAATAATTAACACCTATGCTCCTCAAAATATTTCCAAATGTGCAGAGGAAGACATGCCTATGAGCTCATTCTATGAGGTCAGTATCACTCTGATGCCAAAAGCCAGACAAAGATATTACATACAAAAAAAAAAAAAGAAAGAAAGAAAATTACAAGCCAACTACACTGACTAGCATATATGCAAAAATCCTCAAAAGAATATTAGCAAACCAAATTCAATATTAAAATGTTTACACAACAGGATCAAATGGCATATACACCAGAGATGCTACATGGTTCAACATCCATAATCAATTCATGTGATACACTGCATTAACAAATTGAAAAATAAAAGTTATATAATTATCTCAATAGATCAGAAAAATCCTTTCATAAAATTTAATATTCTTTCATTACAAAAACTCTCAACAAAGTGCATATAGAAGGAACATACCTCAACACAGTAAAAGTTATTATGATAAATCCCACAACTAGAACCATGATTCTACTGGACAGGGAAGCTTGGCGTACTGCAGTCCATGGGGTCACAAAGAGTTGGACATGACTGAGCAGCTGAACTGAACTGAGAATCATGATTAATGGTAAAATATTTAAAGCACTTCCTTCAAGATCAGGAACAAGACAAGAATGCCAACTTTGCATTCTTATTCAACACAACATTGGAAGCCCTAACCACAGCATCAGACAAGAAAATGAAATGTAAGTATCAATTAAGTCCACCTCGTCTAATGTGCCATTTAAGGCTTGCATTTCCTTGTTAATTTACAGAGTCCGACGACACATTGAACGGTCATATGCCATGATTAAGTGGTTTATCCCAGGAATGCAAGGATTATTCAATATAGGCAAATCAATGTGATACACCATATTAAAAGTTGAAAGAAAAAAATATATATGATACTATCAATAGACACAGAGAAAGCTGTCAACAAAATACAATATCCATTTATGATTAAAAAAAATTATCTCCAAAAAGTGGGCACACAAAGTACCTATCACAAAATAGTAAGGGTCATATATGACAAACCCACAGCAAACATTACTCTCAATGGTGAAAAACTGAAAACATTTCCTCTAGGATCAGAAACAAGACAAGGGTGCCCACTCATGCGACTATTATTCAACACAGCTTTGGAAGTCCTGGCCAAAGCAATTAGAGAAGAAAAAGAACCAAAAGGAATCCAGAATGGAAAAGAAGAAATAAAATTCTAACTGTTTGCAGATGACATAATATTATAAATATAAACTGCTAAGCATGACACCAGAAAACTAATGGAGTTAATCAATGAATTTATAAAAGTTTCAAGCTATAAATTTAATGCACAGAAACCTCTTGCATTCCTATACACCAAAAACAAAATCCAGGAAGAAATTAAGGTGACAGTTCAATTCAGCTTTGGAACAAAAAGAATAAATTATTTAGGAATAAACCTACCTAAGGAGACAAAATCCTGTCTGATACTGATAATGTATCTAGTCAGATACTGATCAAAGTAATTAAAGATGACACAAATAGATGGAAGGATATATCACATTCTTAGATTGGAAGAAGCAATATTGCTAAAAGTGACTCTACTACCCAAAGCAATCTACAGACTCAATTAATTTCCTATCAAATTACAAATGGCACTTTTTTCCAAAGAATTATAGCATTTTTTTTTTTTACAATTTGTATGGAAACACAGAAGACCCTGAATAACCAAAATAATCTTAAGAAAGAAAAATGAAATGTGATGAAACAATCTCCCTGACTTCAATTATACTACAAAGTGACAGGCATCAAGACAGTATGGTCCTTGAACAAAAGCAGAAACATAGACCCATAGGACATGACAGAAATTCCAGAGATAAACTCACACACCTTTGCTTACCTCTCTTTGAAAAAGGAGGCAAGTATATACAATGGAGAAAAGACAGCCTCTTCAATAAGTGGTGCTGAAAAACTGGACAATTACATGTAAAATAATGAAATTAGAGCACTTCCTATAATCAGTTCAGTTCAGTTCAGTTGCTTAGTCATGTACTACTCTTTGCGACCCCATGAACTGCAGCAAGCCAGACCTCCCTATCCATCACCAACTCCCGGAGTCTACACAAACTCATCTCCATTAAGTCAGTAATACCATCCAAGTATCTCATCCTCTGTCATCCCACTTTCTTCCTGCCCTCAATCTTTCCCAACATCAGGGTCTTTTCCAATGAGTCAGTTCTTTACCTCAGGCAGCCGAAGTATTGGAGTTTCAGCTTCAATATCAGTCCTTCCAAGAACAATCAGGACTGATCTCACTTAGGATGGACTGGTTGGATCTCCTTGTAGTCCAAGAGACTCTGAAGAGTCTTCTCCAACACCACAGTTCAAAAGCATCAATTCTTTGGCACTCAGTTTTCTTTACAGTCTAACTCTCACATCCATACATGACCACTGGAAAAACAATTGCCTTGATGAGACAGACCTTTATTGGCAAAGTAATGTCTCTGCTTTTTAATACGCTGTGTAGGTTGGTCATAACTTTCCTTCCAAGGAGTAAGCATATTTTAATTTCATGGCTGCAGTCACCATCTGCAGTGATTTTGGAGCCCCACCCCAAAAGTCAGCCACTGTGTCCACATCTATTTGCCATGAAGTGATGGGACCAGATACCATGATCTTAGTTTTTTGAATGTTTATTTTTAAGCCAACATTTTTTAGGCTTTCCTTTCACTTTCTTCAAGAGTCTCTTTAAGTCTTCTTCACTTTCTGCCATAAGGGTGATATCATCTGCATATCTGAGGTTATTGATATTTCTCCCGGCAATCTTGATTCCTGCTTGTGCTTCATCCAGACCAATATTTCTCATGATGTACTCTGCATATAAGTTAAATAAGCAGGGTGACAATATACAGCCTTGAGGTACTCTTTCCCAGTTTGGAACCAGTCTGTTGTTCCATGTCCAGTTCTAACTGTTGCTTCCTGACCTGCATACAGATTTCTCAAGAGGCAGGTCAGGTGGTCTGGTATTCCCATCTCTTTCAGAATTTTCCACAGTTTATTGTGATCCACACAGTCAAAAGCTTTGGCATAATCAATAAAGCAGAAATAGATGATTTTCTGGAACTGTCTTGCTTTTTTGATGATCCAGTGGATGTTGAAAATTTGATCTCTAGTTTCTCTGCTTTTCTAAAGCCAGCTTGAACATCAGGATGTTCATGGTTCATGTATTGCTGAAGCCTGGCTTGGAGAATTTTGAGCATTACTTTATTAATGTGTGAGATGAGTGCAATTGTGTGGTAGTTTGAGCATTTTTTGGCATTGCCTCTCTTTGAAATTGGAATTAAAACTAACCTTTTCCAGTCCTGTGGCATCTGCTGAGTTTTCCAAATTTGCTGGCATATTGAGTGCAGCACTTTTACAGAATCATCTTTTAGGATTTGAAATAGCTCAACTAGTATTCCATCACCTCCACTTGCTTTCTTTGTAGTGATGCTTCCTAACCCACACTTGACTTCACATTCCAGGATGTCTGGCTCTAGGTGAGATCACATGATCTTGATCATGATAATCATGATCACACCATCATGATTATCAGGATCCTGAAGATGTTTTTTGTACAGTTATTTGGTGTTTTCTTGCTACCTATTATTAATGTCTTCACCTTCTGTTATGTCCATATAATTTATCTCCTTTATTGAGCCCATCTTTGCATGAAATGTTCCCTTGGTATCCCTAATTTTCTTGAAGAGATCTCTCGTCTTTCCCATTCTGTCGTTTTCCTCTATTTCTTTGCACTGATCACTGAGGAACGTTTTCTTATCTCTCCTTGCTATTCTTTGGAACTCTGCATTCAAGTGGGTATATCTTTCCTTTTCTCCTTTGCTTTTTGCTTCTCTTTTTTTTCACAGCTATTTGTAAGGCCTCCTCAGACAGCCATTTTGCTTTTTTGCATTTCTTTTTCTTGGGGATGGTCTTGCTCCCTGTCTCCTGTACAATGTCACGAACCTCTGTCCATAGGTCATCAGGCACTCTGTCTGTCAGAACTAGTCCCTTCAATCTATTTCCCACTTCCACTGCATAGTCGTAAGGGATTTAATTTAGGTCATACCTGAATGGTCTGGTGGTTTTCCCTACTTTCTTCAATTTATATCTGAATTTGGCAATAAGATGTTCATGATCTGATACAAGTCACCTCCCAGTCTTATTTTTGCTGACTGTATGGAGTTTCTCCATCTTTGGCTGCAAAGGATATAATCAATCTGATTTTGGTGTTGGCCATCTGGTGATGTCCATGTGTAGAGTCTTCTCTTGTGTTGTTGGAACAGAGTGTTTGCTGTGACCAGTGTGTTCTCCTGCCAAAACTCTATTAGCCTTTGCCCTACTTCATTCTGTATTCCAAGGCCAAATTTGCCTGTACTCCAGGTGTTTCTTGACTTCCTACTTTTGCATTCCAGTCCCCTATAATGAAAAAGGACATTTTTGGGAGGGGGGGGTGTTAGTTCTAAAAAGAGACTCAGCAGCAGCAGCAGCAGCAGTTCTAAAAAGTCTCATAGGTCTTCATAGAACCATTCAACTTCAGTTTCTTTAGTGTTACTGGTCGGAGCATAGACTTGGATTACTGTGATATTTAATGGGTTGCCTTGTAAACAAACAGAGATCATTCTGTTGTTTTTGAGATTGCATCCACGTAATGCATTTCAGATCCTTTTGTTGACTATGATGGCTATTCCATTTCTTCTAAGGGATTCCTGCCCACTGTAGTAGATATAATGGTCATCTTAGTTAAATTCACCCATTCCAGTCCATTTTAGTTCACTGGTTCCTCAAATGTCAACGTTCACTCTTGCCAACTCCTGTTTGACCACTTCCAATTTGCCTTGATTCATTGACCTAACATTCCAGGTTCCTATGCAGTATTTCTCTTTACAGCATCAGACCTTTCTTCTATCACCAGTCACATCCACAACTGGGTGTTGTTTGTTTGTTTGTTTGTTTTTTCCTTTCACTCAGTCTCTTCATTCTTTCTAGAGTCATTTCTCCACTGATCTGCAGTAGCATATTGGGCGCCTACTGACCTGGGGAGTTCATCTTTCAGTGTCTTATCTTTTTGCCTTTTCATATGTTCATTCAGTTTTCAAAGCAAGAATACTGAAGTGGTTTACAATTTCCTTCTCCAGTGGACCACAGTTTATCAGAACCCTCCACCAAGACCTGTGCATCTTGTGTGGCCCTATATGGCATGGTTTATTTTCATTGAGTTAGACAAGGCTGTGGTACATGTGATTAGATTGGTTGGTTTCTGTGATTATGGTTTAAGTCTGTCTGCCCTCTGATGCCCTCTCTCAACGCCTACAATCTTATTGGGTTTTCTATTACCTAACATAATGCATGAGGATAAACTCAAAATAGATTAAACACTTGAGTGTAAAACAGAAACTTTAAGATTTTTAGAGGAAAACATAGGCAGAACACTCTGACATAAATGCCAGCAAAATTCTCTTTGACCCACCTCCTAGAGTAAAGGAAATAAGAGATGGGAATACCAGAGGACATAAGAAAGTAAGGAATAATAAGAGAGAGTAAAGGAAAAGAGAGATGGAAATAGTTTACCTGCATCCTGAGATAATTTTATGCAGGTCAAGAAGCAACAATTAGAATTGGACATGGAACAACAGACTGGTTCCAAATTGGGAAAGGAGTACGTCAAGGCTGTATATTGTCATGCTATTTATTTAACTTATATGCAGAGTACATCATCAGAAATACTGGGCTTGATGAAACACAAGCTGGGATCAAGATTGCCAGGAGAAATATCAATAACCTCAGATATGCAGATGACACCACCCTTATGGCTGAAAGCAAATAGGAACTAAAGAGCCTTTTGATGAAAGTGAAAGAGGAGAGTGAAAAAGCTGGCTTAAAAGCCAATATTCAAAAAACTAAGATCATGGCATTTATATCCATCAAGTCATGGCAAATAAATGGGGAAACAGTGACAGACTTTCTTTCCTTGGGCTCAAAAATCACTGCAGAAAATAACTGCTGCCATGAAATTAAAAGACCCTTGCTCCTTGGAAGAAAAGCTATGACAAACCTAGACAGCATATTAAAAAGCAGAGACTTCACTTTGCCAACAATTGTGCATACAGTCAAAGCTCTGGTTTTTCTAATAGTCATGTACAGATGTGAGAGCTGGACCATAAAGAAAGCTGAGCACTGAAGAATTGATGCTTCTGAACTGTCATGTTGGAGAAGACTGTTGAGCTTGTCTTGAACAGCAAGAAGATCAAACCAGTCCATCCTAAAGGAAATCAGTCCTGAATATGCATTGGAAGGTCTGGTGCTGAAGCTGAAACTCCAATGCTTTGCCCACCTTATGTGAAGACCTAACTCACTGAAAAAGACCCTGATGCTAGGGAAGACTGAAGGCAGGAGGAGAAGGGGATGACAGAGGATGTGATGGTTGGATGACATCACCAAGTCAAAGAATACGAGTTTTAGCAAGCTCAGGGAGTTGGTGATGAACAGCAAAGGCTGGTGTGCTATATAGTCCATGGGGTCACAAAGAGTCAGACAGTCCTGAGTAGCAGTACTGAACTGATTTATGCTCATTCAGACATGAGGTGGGCAAGGTGTCAACAACTGCAGAATATGTTCCTGCTTTTTTGGGAGTCTCTCCTAAAACCCATAGAAGCAGGAGCTGGCATATGGGAAGAGAGGCCAGGATAGTGGCCCTGCCCTTTGCATGACACTCAACTGTGCTTCCTTCCAAGGCAATGCACTCCCCCAGAAGCATTCCCTTGCTGTCGAGCTCTTCATTTCCATCCCATCAGGCCAACTCTATGCAGTAGCAGTCCTTCCCCTTAGTCAATGCTTCAGCACCCAACCCCCACCTGCTTTGGTGAGCATTCATCTCAGTCTGGGTTGCACAGGGCTGTGGCACAGACCATTCAGGGAAGTCTTACTCTGTCCTGCCTGCCACAGACCAGTCATTGCAACTTTCTTCTGATACCCTTGAACCACCCACCCTCAATTTCAGCTGATCTTTCACTGGTGAGGGGGCCTCCCTGGGTATAGTAACTACTCCTCTCCTTCTGCTCCTCCCACCTGGAATGCAAATCATATCCTGCTTCCTCTTTTCTTTTTCTTCCCTTTCTTTTCTTCATCTTACCCAGTTATGTGGGGATTTTTTTTTAAGGTGTCTGAGATCCTCTGCTAGTGTTCAACAGGTGCTCTGTGTGAATTGTTCCACTTGTAGATGTATTCTTGATGTACTTGTAGGGATTAGTGAAATTTAGTCCCTCCTATTTAATGGCCTTAATGTAAATCAGTGAGCATTTGACATATATTGACTTTACCAATCCTCACTGCAAATGGATAAAGTATTTTCTATTGTTGGGTTTGCCTTGTAGCTCAGATGGTAAAGAATCTGATTGCAATGCAGGAGACCCTGGTTTGATCCCTGGGTCAGGAAGATTCCTGGAGAAGGAAAGGGCAACCCACACCAGTATTCTTACCAGGAGAATCCCATGGACAGAGAAGACTGGGGGGCTACAGTCTAAAGGGTACAAGGATTACTCAATTTAAAAGTAAGAAATTTGAAGCTCAAAGTCAGCTGCAACTCACTCACCATGAATTGTTCAATGTCACCTAAGTAACAGTACAGGGATGCTACATAGGCTGCTTGACTTTAAAGTTGACAATTTTTCCCCTGTTATTTTTAAATTGAGGTATACTTGGCATATAGCATTATATGAGTTTTAGGTCACAACATAATGATTTAATATTTGTATATGTTATGAAATGGTTACCACCATAAGTCTAGTTAACTGACATCTGTCAGCATGCATAGTTGCAATTTTTTTCTTGTGATGAGAAATTTTACTATCTACTATCTTCACAGTTTCAAATATGTGATACAATGTTATTAACTGTAATCACTACGTTGGTATTCTTAGTCACTCAAGCATGCCCAATTTACAACCCCATGTTCTGTAGCCCATAAAGCTCCTCAGTCCACGGGGATTCTCCAGGAAAGAATACTGATGTGGGTTGCCATACTCTCCTTCAGAGGATCTTCCCAATCCAGGGATCAAACCCAGGTCTCCCACATTGCAGGCAGATTATTTACTGTCAGAGCCACCAGGGAAGCCTAAGAGTACTGGAGTGAGTAGCCTATCCCTTCTCCAGGGGATCTTCCCAACCCAGGAATTGAACCAGGGTCTCCTGCATTGTAGGAGGATTTTTTACCAGCTGAGTTACCAGGGAAGCCCCATAGTCACCATTCTATACATTATATCACTATGAATTATTTATTTTAAAGCTAGTGCCTTTATAGATAGTGTCTTTTGACCCCCTTTCATATATTTTTAACATTTTCACCCACTTAATTTTTTTTAGTTTAATTCTTAATTTTGTTGATATTTTTAGCTATGAAAAAAGTAAATATATACACTTATGTATGTAGATAGGTGTGTGTAAGTATATGTATATTAAGCATGTATTCACATAAAAATCAACCTAAGGCACGTTATATTTGAAGTCATATATAAGGATATAACTTTTTAATTTTAATGTAACCATATCAATCTTTCACTTTATGGTTTGCATTCTGTCATGTTTGAGATGGAGAAGGCAATGGCACCCCACTCCAGTACTCTTGCCTGGAGAATCCAATGGACGGAGAAGCCTGGTGGGCTGCAGTCCATGGGATCGCGAAGAGTCAGACACGACATGACTTAGCAGCAGCAGCAGCAGCAGCAGCATGTTTGAGAAATCTCTTTCTACCCTTGATGGGAGAGCTTTGAGCTGTATTTATGTTTTGGTTCTCTGTGCCCACATTCACCTAGTTTTCTCACTGTATTAGTTCAATCAGACTGCCAAAACAAAAATGTCACTGAGTAGGTGACCCACACAAGAAGTATTTCTTTATCTCAGTTTTACAGCCTGGGAAGTCCAAGATCAAGGCACCGGCAGATTTGGTGTGTGGTGAGAACTTGCTTCTTGTTTCGTAGATAACCCTCTTCTCACTGTATCCTCAAATGGAGGAATAAAGGAGAGAGCTCTTTGGAGTCTCTTTTATAAGGATACTAAATTCATTCATGAGGAGTTTATCCACCTAACCTAATCATCTCTGAAATGTTCCAGCTCCTAATGCTATCATATTAAGGCATAGGATTTCAACAACTGGATCTTAGAGGAACACAATCATTCTGTCCATAACAAAACTGTTTGGTTGCTACTGTAATATCATAAGAATTCTATCTTTACAATGATTTTGATACATGGCTTCCCTGATAACTCAGTTGGTAGAGAATCCTTCTACAATATGGGAGACCTAGGTTCGATCCCTGGGTTGGGAAGATCCCCTGAAGAAGGGAAAGGCTACCCACTCCAGTATTCTGGCCTGGAGAATTCCATGGACTATACAATCCATGGGGTCCCAAAGAGTCTGACAGGACTGAGCGACTTTTCTTCCTTGATAGCTCAGTTGGTAAAGAATCAACCTGCAAAGCAGGAGACCCCAGTTCAATTCCTAGGTCAGGAAGATTCTCTGGAGAAGAGGGGATCTTCCCGACCCAGGAATTGAACCAGAGTTTCTTGAAGTGCAGGTGGATTCTTTACCAACTGAGCTATTAGGGAAGCCATATGGGCATACATTCTATGATTTCCACATGTTACTACATAATATATGTCCTTGTAATGATACATAAAAGTCTCTGTGGCCTTTCCACATAGACTCAGACATTGGACATTTTAGGAAATTGGACGCTTTTTGAGTTATCTACAAAAATATTGTCTTTTTAATATGTTTCTGTGCCTTATACTATGCCATCAGCATTCAACAATTTCCTTTAGTTCTTTAGTTTTCCTATTTGTAAAATGGAGATAAAGTTAATTTCCCTTTCCTGCTAGCTGAGGTGGATATGTACTTTAAAACACTGAAAATAAAAAGTACTTGTGTTTATCATTAGCTTTTAATATTGACTTAAAAAAAAGAGAGTCATTTGAGCATTTTGCAATGCTAAGAGTTGTAGTAACATTAAACAGCAGCAGTAGGGAAATATAAATTGTGGAAATAAATATATGGAGAAAGCTTTTTAAAGATTACCATGTTCTTCATTTCTTCATGATCAAAATTCCCTAAAAAGTTTTGAGTATGTTTGTTTGCTTGTTTGTTTGTTTACAGTGCTCATAAGAGGCTTTGTACAGTCAACATAGATATAAAGGAAAATATTATTTTTCACATCAGACATAGAGAATCATTATTTTCAGCTTAAGGAATCCGGGTTTTCTAGTTTAAGAAGTATCAGGTTGGGTTAAGACTGAAAGAAAGTATTTAATTTTTTCCAACATATGGCTGCAGAGAAGAGCTTGCACTGAATTTAATTTAAATATTATACATTGTTGCTCTTATTGTGCTAAATTATTTAAACATATAATGATTGAAAACACAAGTTACTAATTTCTTACTGAGACTGACAAGAAAATAGAATTGAAATAAACTGATTATATTTGCCAAAATTATATCTTATTAATCACACTAAGGGAAAATAATGGCAAACTCAAGTGACTGGCATTTTACATTTTATGTAATTTGTACTGTAAGTAGTTTTCTAAAGGAGAAGAACCTGCCATTGAAGCTTTGTAAAAGTGGCATCTAACCAAATTCTTTATTTAGTTCTACTAGTTTACTGTAATGGCACCCCACTCCAGCACTCTTGCCTGGAAAATCCCATGGACAGAGGAGCCTGGTAGGCTGCAGTCCATGGGGTCGCAGGCAGTCAGACACGACTGAGTGACTTCACTTTCACTTTTCAATTTCCTGCATTGGAGAAGGAAATGGCAACCCACTCCAGTGTTCTTGCCTGGAGAATCCCAGGGACGGGGGAGCCTGGTGGGCTGCCGTCTCTGGGGTCGCACAGAGTCGGACACGACTGAAGCGACTTAGCAGCAGCAGCAATGTACTGCTCTGCTATGGTTTTTATTATTAATAGTAAGGAGACAGATTTATTTCTATTAAAGTCATTGATCAATACATGTATATTGTAGTAAAGACTTGATAGAACTCAGATATAAAATTAAGTAGTAACAGAGAATCACTTTCAGACAATAGTTATGTCTCTAAACAAAACAAAATAGGAATTCAGCATTGATCAAAGAACTTTACCCAGAAAGATAGAAAAAATAGAATATATTAAGGAGTTAAGAATACTGAGGGTAGTTTTTTTGTTTGTTTTTTGTTTTGTTGTTGTTGTTGTTTTTTGGGGGGGAGTCTTCTAACAGAATAATTCTAAAGTGAATTTAGTAAATATTCAGAATATACAAATGAATTAAACAAAACTGGTATTAATTTTTATGTTGGAAAAAGCTATTGCTTTAGTGATAGTGACCTATCATTTTATTTTGAAAGGAAATATAAAGGTATAAATTTCTTCCTAAGACATATTCTTTGTATTGATCACTGAGGAAGGCTTTCTTATCTCTCCTGGCTGTTCTTTGCAACTCTGCATTCAAATGGCTATATCTTTCCTTTTTGCCTTTGTCTTTAGCTTCTCTTCTTTTCTCAGCTATTTGTAAGGATTCCTCAGACAACCATTTTGCCTTTTTGCATTTCTTTTTCTTGGGGATGATCTTGATCACTGCCTCTTGTGCAATGCCAGGAACCCCCATCCATAGTTCTTCAGGCACTCTATCAGATCTAAGCCGGTGAATCTATTTGTCATTTCCACTGTATAATAGTAAGGGATTTGATTTAGGTCATACCTGAATGGTCTATTGGTTTTCCCACTTTCTTCAATTTAATTCTGAATTTGGCAATAAGGAGGTCATCATCTGAGCCACAGTCAGCTCCTGGTCTTGTTTTTGTTGACTGCATAGAGCTTCTCCATCTTTGGCTGCAAAGAATATAATCAATGTGATTCAGGTATTCAGCATCTGGTAATATCCATATATAGAGTCTTCTCTTGTGTTCTTGGAAGAGAGTGTTTGCGATGACCAGTGCACTTTTTGGAAAAACTCTGTTAACCTTTGATCTGCTTTATTTTGTACTCCAAGGCTAAATTGGCCTGTTACTCTAGGTATCTTGTGACTTCTTACTTTTTCATTCCAGTCCCCTATAATTAAAAGGACATCTTTTGGGGGTGTTAGTTCTATAAAGTCTTGTTGGTCTTCATAGATCTTTTCAATTTTAGTTTCTTTAGCATTGCTGGTTTGGGCATAGACTTGGATTTAATGTGATATTAAATGATTTGCCTTGGAAATGGATAAAGATTATTCTGTAACCTAGATAGCATATTCAAAAGCAGAGACATTGCCAACAAAGGTTCGTCTAGTCAAGGCTATGGTTTTTCCTGTGGTCATGTATGGATGTGAGAGTTGGACTGTGAAGAAGGCTGAGCACTGAAGAGTTGATGCTTTTGAACTGTGGTGTTGGAGAAGACTCTTGAGAGTCCCTTGGGCTGCAAAGAGATCCAACCAGTCCATTCTGAAGGAGATCAGCCCTGGGATTTCTTTGGAAGGAATGATGCTAAAGCTGAAACTCCAGTACTTTGGGCACCTCATGCGAAGAGTTGACTCATTGGAAAAGACTCTGATGCTGGGAGGGATTGGGGGCAGGAGGAGAAGGGGATGACAGAGGATGAGATGGCTGGATGGCATCACTGACTCGATGGACATGAGTCTGGGTGAACTCCGGGAGTTGGTGATGGACAGGGAGGCCTGGCGTGCTGCGATTCATGGGGTCGCAAAGAGTCGGACACGACTGAGCGACTGAACTGAACTGAACTGAACTGATTCTGTCATTTTTGAGATTGCATCCAAATACTGCATTTTGGGCTTTTTGTTTACTGTGATGGCTACTCCATTTCTTCTAAGGGATTTTTGCCCACAGTCATAGATATAATATTCATCTGAGATAAATTCACCTATTTCAGTCCATTTTACTTCACTCACTCCTAAAATGTCAGTGTTCACTCTTACCATCTCCTGTTTGACTACTTACAATTTGCCTTGATTCATGGACCTAACATTCTAGGTTCCTATGCAATATTGCTCTTTACAGCATTGGACATTACTTTCATCACCAGTATCATCCACAACTGGGTGTTGTTTTTTCTTTGGCTCTCTTCATTCTTTCTGGAGTTATTTCTCCACTGATCTCCAGTAGCATACTGGGCACCTACCGACCTGGGGAGTTCATCTTTCAGTGTCCTATCTTTTTGCCTTTTCATACTGTTAATGGGGTTCTCAAAGCAAGAATACTGAAATGGTTTTCCATTCCAGTCCCCAGTGGACCACGTTTTCTCAGAACTCTCCACCATGACCCATCTATCTTGGGTGGCCCTACATGGCATGACTCATAGTTTCATTGAGTTAGACAAGGCTATAGTCCATGTGATCAGTTTTGTTAGTTTTCTGTGATTGTGGTTCTCAGTCCGTCTGCCTTCTGATGAAGGATAAGAGGCTTATGGAAGCTTCCTGATGGGAGAGACTGAATGAGGGGAAACTGGATCTTTTTCTGATGGGAGGGGCCGTGCTCACTAAATCTTTAACCCAGTTTTCTCTAGTTGGGCAGGGCTGTGTTCCCTCCCTGCTGTTTGACCTGAGGCCAAACTATGGTGGAGGTAATGGTGGAGGAAATGAGTTGCTGGATGAAGCACAAGCTGAAATCAAAATTACTGGGAGAAATATCAACAACCTTAGATATACAAATGACACCACCCTTATGGCAGAAAGCAAAAACCCAAAGAGCCTCTTGATGAAAGGGTAAGAGGAGAGTGAAAAAAATTGGCTTAAAACTCAACATTCAGAAAACTAACATCATGGCATCCAATCCCACCACTTTGTGGCAAATAGATGGGGAAACAATGACAGACTTTCTTTTTCTTTTCTTTTGGGGGGAGGGGCCTCCAAAATCACTGCAGATGGTGACTGCAGCCATGAAATTAAAAGACATTTATTCCTTGGAAGAAAAGCTATGACCAAGTTCAGTTCAGTTCAGTTCAGTCGCTCAGTCGTGTCTGATTCTTTGTGACCCCATGAATTGCAGCACACCAGGCCTCCCTGTCCATCTCCAACTCCCAGAGTTTACTCAAATTCATGTCCATCGAGTTGGTGATGCCATCCAGCCATCTCATCCCCTGTCGTCCCCTTCTCCTCCTGCCCCCAATCCCTCCCAGCATCAGAATCTTTTCCAATGAATCGGTTCTTCGCATAAGGTGGCCAAAGTATTGGAGTTTCAGCTTCAGCAGTTTTCTGAATGTTGAGCTTTAGGCCAACTTTTTCACTCTCCTCTTTCACTTTCATCAAGAGGCTTTTTAGTTCCTCTTCACTTTCTGCCATCAGGATGGCGTCATCTGCATATCTGAAGTTATTGATATTTCTCCCAGCAATCTTGTGCTTGTGCTTCTTCCAGCCCAGTGTTTCTCATGATGTACTCTGCATATAACTTAAATAAGCATGGTTACAGTATACAGCAAGTAGACAGCATATTAAAAAGCAGAGACATTATTTTGCCAACAAAGTTTTGTCAGTCAAAGCTATGGTTTTCCCAGTAGTCATGTAAAGACGTAAGAGTTGGACTATAAAGACAGCTGTGTGCCGAAGAATTGATGCTTTTGAACTGTGGTGTTGGAGAAGACTCCTGAGAGTCCCTTGGACTTCAAGGGGATCCAACTAGTCCTTCATAGAGGAAATCAGTCCTGAATATTCATTAGAAGGACTGATGATGAAACTGAAACTCCAGTACTTTGGCCACCTGATGTGAAGAACTGACTCATTGGATAAGACTTTGATGATGGCAAAGTTTCAAGGCAGGAGGAGAAGGCGACGACCTAGGATGAGATGGTTGGATGGCATCACCAACTCGATGGACATTAATTTGAGTAAACTCCGGGAGTTGGTGATGGACAGCGAAGTCTGGCATGGTCCAGTCCATGGGGTCGCAAAGAGTCGGACACAACTGAGCGACTTAACTGACTTAAAGCATGTTAGCTAATAATAATTTTATATCACTATAAAATGATGCACTATGCTAGAGAATGTGTGGAAAACACACATATACATATGTCTTAGTATTTAGTCAGTTTCTGTCTAGAATAATTTGGCTATGTGCAGAATCAGAGAGCTATATCTATTAAACTTTTGTTTTTGCTTTTTTTTTCATTTTAACTTTACTATGAATGTGAAAAACATTCTGAAAAGACTGTCTGAATAATAATATGCTTGCTTCAAGAATATCTTAGTCATATTTTGAATAAATTATTCAAATAAACCATTCAAGTTTTCATTTGTCTTACCTAAAATAGTCTTGGGTTAATTAGTAAGCATTCGCTTTTCACTGATCCTATTATGGTTAATATTCTACTGAGGAAATTGAAATAGGGGTTATATATTAAATTATAATGATTTAGAAACACTTGGCAGCTATTCAGTTAGTAATAGATAAAGTGTGTCCATGAACATAATTTGTGAATATTCCCTGACCATGCTGATAAATTAACTGTTTATTTATTTATTTATTTATTTAAATTGGGGTATAATTGTTTTACTATGTTGTGTTAGTTTCTTCTATACTAACACTGGATCAGCTATATGTATGCATATATCCCCTTTCTGTTGGACCTCCCTCCCACCCCACCCCCATCCCATCTAGGTCACCACAAAGCACCAATTTGAACTCCCTGTGCTATATAGAGCAGGTTCCCATTAGCTACCTGTTTTACACATGGCAATGCAGACACATCATTTCCAACCTCCTAACTCATTCCACTACACCCTCCCCACGTCCACAGGTCCGTTTTGCAATGGTATATCTATTCCTATTCCTGCCCTGCAAATAGAACACCATAATTCAAAAAGATACATGTACACCAGTGTTCACTGCAGCACTATTTACATTAGCCGTGATATGGAATTAACCTAAATGTCCATCAATAGATGAATGGATAAAGATACAGTACATATATACAATGGAATATGACTCAGCTATAAAGGGAATAATATCGGGTCACTCATAGGGAATGCTTATTTTTATTTAAAGATGTTTACTCTAAAATTTAAAGCCTAGTAAATAACTGAAGATGCAGAAATTAAGGACAGATATCATATCAGCAACAATTACTACAGCAAAATGAGTAAGCCATGATAATAGTAGTCTATCTCATTTCATTTTATTCTATTTGAGTAGTGAAATGGACAAAAGTGTCAAAATGTATAAACTTCCAGCTATAAAATAAATAAGTCCTGAAGATATAATGTATGGTATGGTGAATGCAATTAATCACACTGTATTGTGCATTTGAAAATTGCTTAGAGTAGTTGTTAAAAGTTCTCTTCACAACAAAAAAGTGTCACTCTGTGTGCTGAGGATTATTAACTAGATTTATTGTGGTTATCATTTGCAGCATATACATATATTGAATCATTATGATATATACATGAAACTAATATTATATTCCAATTACATCTCAAAAATAATATATTTTCTTTCTAAAATTAAAAACGTGTAGATGACAAATATTTCATTGCTAATATTATTATTCACTTTATAGATACTGTCATTTACCTTTATATATTTCTGCCCTAGCTAATGTAAAAATTTAGTGGTTGGAAATCTATACTAGTATAATAAGAATAAAAAATGTGAATTTGTTGTATTATGAATTGAGATTCATATTCTAGCCAAATTATGCTTCCCTCATCTTTTTAAAAACATAACCATTCTTTCTCTTTCTTCCACATCAATCCTTTACCTTTCCTCCACTACTATTTTCTTCTTTTCCTTCTTTTATTTCAGCTGTCACAACAATGATAGCACACAATGGGAAATTTTGTCATCATAAGTAGAATCATAACTTCTAAGTTAGAAAAGTTAGTGAATAAGCAGGAGATAACTTACATTTAGAAATATTAGAATGGACATCATCATAATCAAACAATTTAAATTAAACCTTCAAGTTATCTATAAGAGAAGTAATATTTAAAATGTCATCTGAACAATATTATCTCAATTAAAAAAATAGATGAAGCAAGTTAATTTTACCTGAAGCTCATTAAGAAAATTGTTATCGAAGAAATCTAAAGTAAGATCTCCAACAAGATTACAGAACTCTAAATCTGACATTCATATTAAATATGTAAGTTACAAAATAAAATTGACATTTTATTTTAGAAAATAAATACATATGAATCGTGTTTTCTAAAGAGTAATATTGGATTGTCTTAACAGCTAATGATTATTTTCATACACAAGTTGAATAATTACATGCAAATTTTATGTAGATTACCTTGTTATTTTTATTCTATACTTATTCATTGAAATAACCATCTCCCACGTTATGAAAGCATACATGATTAAATATTTCATCATTTAACAAAAGTGAATATATGTAATACATTACTATATTTTTGAATATGTTCTTCATTTTTTATATGTTCTTACAAGTTTAAAAAGGAGTGTGTGTCTATGTACATGTGAGAACTCAAAAAAAAAAAAAAAGGAAAAAGTGTAAGTAATATAAGGATAAGTGGTTCCCCATTATATCTAATTCAACTTAATGAGAAGTAGTTCTTAACTTTCAATCAACTTCAATGTAGCATAATATTCAAAATAACTTTTAGAGGAAACTTTTAAAGCTAGAATCCTAGCCCTTTTGCATTTTGTCCCCTTAATAATAGATTTTCTAATTTAGCTCAAAATTTATGGGAAGCAATTATTAAAATATATGCCATTGAGTCCATTTTTTAAATCATAAAACCTTTATATCAGCTAAGAGTTGTCTAGGTTGTCAAGGGAATTTGCCAGTTTATGTCATTCATATTGTTTCATAATCAAACACAGTTTGTTTGTTTTTTTAATGTGTGTGCATGCTTAGTTGCTCAGTTGTGTCTGAGTCTTTGTGAATAGCTTGCCAAGTTCCTCTATCCATAGGACTTTTCAGACAAGCATACTGGAGTGGGTTGCCATTTCCTCCTCCAGGAGATCTTCCTGACCCAGGGATTGAACCCAGGTCTCCTGTGTATCCTGCACTACAGGCAGATTCTTTACCCACTGAGCCATCAGGGAAGTGCCATGATTCATGTCGATGTATGGCAAAAACCACTACAATGTTGTAAAGTAATTAGCCTTCAATTAAAATGAATAAATTATTATTTTTTTAAATTTAGAGAGATTTTGGTAAATTCTTTTACTCTTAGGTAATGTAAGGAACTTCACATTAATAATTAATATGTCCAGACCAATGAAATAAATCACAACACACACACATAAATGGTAGTCACCCCTCTTTCCTATCTGGTCTACTGTAGGTGAGCCACTAGCAATCAGGAATTAAGAATGGCAGTAGTTTAGCTTCTTTCCTTTCCTGTTGTTGTTCAGTTGCTCAGTCAAGTCTGACTTTTTGACACTCCATGGACTACAGCATGCCAGGCTTCCCTGTCCTTCACTGTTTCTGGAGTTTGCTCAAATTCATGTCTATCGAATTGGTGCTGCCATCCAACCATTCCATTCTCTGTCATCCCCTTTTCCTTCATACATGCATACACACACAATTTTTTTTTTTCTACTCTACCTGATAAAAGTTTGAGAAAGAACAAAAGAGAGAAATTGGGAAACATAAATGAAACGATATGAGAGCACTGGCTTTTAAAAATATCTTTGATATTAATTTCTCATTTAAATGCATTCTTCTCTGCAATCATCCTCTGTGTTTTTTCAGTCTTTTAACATTATTAAAGCTTCCAAAGGGTAAATCAAAGTTTTTTCTTGGTAAACGTCATATTCCTGACCTAGGAATCAAACCTGTGTCTTGAACATTGCCTACATTGGCAGGTGGGATCTCTACCATTAGCACCACCTGGGAAGCCCCTGAAAATACATGAATTATTTTCAAACATTGTTTGATACTGATTTCTAACATAATTCCACAGTTAAAAGGGAACAGACTCTGCATAACTTCAATATCTTTAGACCATGAACATTTTGCACTTTGTGTTATGTACCTGTATATGTTCTAGTGTCTCCTCGTGTATAGTCTATGGAAACTTAAATATAAATTGTATCCTGCTGTTGTGTGAAAATTTTATGAAGCTTAATTATATTGAATTGGTTCATAGTGCTTTTCAGATCTACTGTTATATCCTGCTAATATTGGGTCTATTCATTCTATTAATTTTAAGATTTGATGTTAAAACTCAAGCTAAAAATCTTTATTCATCTACTTAAAAAACTGTAATATAAAGTGGAACTATTCATAACTTTGTTATTTGTATTTTTCAAGTCTCCTGTAAATGTGTCATCATACTTTCATAAATTAAAAAATAATTTAAAAGGGTACTAATAAAAAAGAAAAAAATAAGACTTCAAAAACATAGAAGTAAATAGCTTCTAAGATCTTTCAAAAAATACAATTCTGTAAACTCAGCTTCAGAATGATTATGGAATATTAATATTCAATAATTCACATTTATTAATGATAATTACATGATTTTTGTTGTTGTTTAGTCAATGAGTCAGGGCCGAGTCTTTGCGGCCCCATAGACTGCAGCACACTAGGCTCTCCTATCCATCACTATCTCCTGGAATTTGCTCAAATTCATGTCCATTGAACTAATGATGATATCTAATCATGTCAGCCTTTGCTGCTCCTTCTCCTTTTGCTTTCAATCTTTCCCAGCACCAAGGTCTTTTTCAATAAGTCAGCTTTTCACATCAGGTGGCCAAAGTATTAGAGCTTCAGCAGCAATTTTTCCAATGAATATTCAGGATTGATTTCCTTTAGAGCTGACTGGTTTGATTTTTTGCAGTCAAAGGACTCTAGATAGTCTTCTCCAGTATCACAGTTTGAAACCATCAATTCTTCAGGGCTCAGCCTTCTTTACGGTCCAACTCTCACATCTGTGCATGACTACTGGGAAAACCATAGCTTTGACTGTATGCACCTTTGTTGGCATAATCAAGCCTCTGCTTTTTAATATGCTGCCTAGGTTTGTCATAGTTTCCTTCCAAGGAGAAATTGTCTTTTAATTTCATGGCTGCAGTCACCATACTCTGGAAAGAAAGAAGATAAAATCTGTCTCTGCTTCAATTTTCTTCCCTTCTGTTTGCCATGAAATGAAGGGAATGAATGGTGTGATCTTAGATTTTTTTAATGTCAGATTTTAAGCCAGTTTTTTCAGTCTATTCTTTCACACTCATCAAGAGATTCTTTAGCTCCTCTTCACTTTCTGCCACTGGAGTGATATTTTCTATATATGTGAGGCTTTTGATACCATTATTGCAAACTTGGTTCCAGTTTGTGATGTATCCAGCCTGCCAATTCACATAATGCACATAAAAGTTAAATAAGCAGGGTGACAATCTATAACTGTGTCGTCATCCTCTACCAATTTTGAACCAATCAGTTGTTCCATGTCTAGTTCTAGCTGTTGCTTCTTGACCCACATATAGATTTCTAAAGAGACAGGTAAGGTTGTCTGGTTTTCCCATCTCTTTAAGAATTTCCCACAGTCTCTGATCCACACAGTCAAAGGCTATAGTGTAGTCAATGAAGCAAAAGCAGACTTTTTTGGAATTCCCTGGCTTTTTCTATGATCCGATGGATGTTGGCAATTTGATCTCTAGTTCCTCTGCCTTCTCTAAATACACCTTGAACATCTAGAATTTTTTGGTTCACATATTGTTGAAGCCTAGATTGGAGAATTCTGAACATTACTTTGCTAGGATGTGAGATGAGCACAACTGTGCAGTAGTTTGAACATTATTTGGCATTGCCTTTCTTTGGGATTGGAATGAAAACTGACCTTTTCCAGTCCTGTGGCCACTGCTGAGTTTTCCAAATTTGCTGGCATATTCAGTGCAATAATTTAACACTATCATCTTTTATGATTTTAAGTAGCTCAGGTGGTATTCCATCACCTCTATTAGCTTTGTTCATAGTAATGCTTGCTAAGTTCCACTTAACTTCACACTGCTAGATATCTGGCTCTAGATGAGTGGCCACACCATCATGATTAGTCAGGCTGTTAAGACTTTTCTGTATAGTTATTTTGTGTATTCTTGTCATCTCTTCTTAATCTCTTCTGCTTTTGTTGGGTTCTTACTGTTTCTGTCCTTTAACCTGCTCATCTTTGCATAAAATGTTCCCTTGATATCTCCAATTTTCTTGAAGAAATCTTTAGTCTTTCCTATTCAGTTGTTTTCCTCTATTTCTTTGCATTTTCCATTTAAGAAGGGCTTCTTATCTCTCATTGCAGTTCTCTGGAACTCTGTATTCAAATGGATATATCTTTCTCTTTCTCTATTGTCTTTCAATTCTCCTTTTTCTTTGCTATTTGTAAAGCCTTCTCAGGCAACTGCTTTGCCTTTTTACATTATTTTTCTTTGAAATGGTTTTGGTCACCACTTCCTGTACAATGTTATTAACTTCCATCCTTAGTTCTTCAGGTGCTCTGTTTACCAGATCTCATCCTTTGAATCTATTTGTAAACTCCATTGTTAACATAAGGAATTTGATTTAGGTCATATCTGAATGGCCTATCTGTTTTCCCTATTTTCTTCAATTTAAGCTTGAATTTTGCAATAAGGAGCTCACGATATGATTTACAGCTAGCTCCAGGTCTTGTTTTTGCTAACTGAATAAAGCTGCTCCGTCTTCAGCTTCAAAGAATATAATCAGTCTGATTTAGTATTGACCATTTGGTGATGTCTATGTATAGCATCATCTCTTATGTTGTTGGAAGAGGGTGTTTGTTATGAACAGTGTGGTCTCTTGAGAAAACTCTGATATCCTCCACCCTGCTTCATTTTGTACTCTAAGGCCAAACTTGCCTGTTAAATCAGATATTTCTTGACTTTCTACTTTTGCATTCCAATTCCCAATGATGAAAAGGACACTGTGTGTGTGTGTGTGTGTGTGTGTGTGTGTGTGTGTGTTAGTTCTAGAAGGTCATGTAGGTCTTCATAGAACTGTCAACTTCAGCTTCTCAGACATTTTTTGTTGGGACATAGACTTGGATAACTGCTACATTGAATGGTTTGCCTTGGAAACAAATTGAGATTATTCTGTTGTCTTTGAGATTGCAACCAAGTAGTGCTTTTCTGACTCTTTTCTTGACTATGCAGTCTAACCCATATCTTCCAAGGGATTCTTGCCCATAGTAGTAGGTATAAGAGTCATCTGAGTTAAATTTGCTCATTCTTGTCCATTTTAGTTCTTTGATTCCTAAAATGTTGATCTTCACTTTTGCCATCTCCTGTTTATCCACATCCAATTTATCTTGAATCATGGACCTAACATTCCAAGCTCTTATGCAATATTGTTCTTTATAGCATTGGACTTTATTTTCACCATCAGACAGATCCACAGCAATCTTCATTTCTTCTTTGGCCCAGCAGCTTCATTCACTTTGGAGCTCATAGTAATGTCCCTCTGTTCTTCCCCAGGAGCATATTGGACACCTTCCAACCTGGGGATCTCATCCTCCAGAGTCATGTATTATTGCATTTTCTTACTGTTCTTGGGGTTCTCTAGGCAAGAATACGGGAGTGATTTGCCATTCCCTCTTTCAGTGGACCACATTTCATCAGAAATCTTCACTTTGACTCATTCATCTTGGATGGCCCTGCATGGCATGACTCATAACTTCATTGGGTTTCACAAGCCTATTCTCCATGACAAGGCTGTGATCCATGATGGGCATTACATGGTAGACTCTGTTCTAAAATATGGATAATTGATGTTTATGTATGACGAGCACTTTATATCTCATGTAATCTATATTATACTAGAAAGAAATGAAAATTGGAGAAATTAAGTTTAGTAGGTTGCCTGTGAGAGGCACTAAGAAAAACAAAGCAAGGGGAGAGATTAGGAAATTTTGGGGATAGGTTTTATAATGTCAGATTATGGTGCTCAATTATACCATTTAACAAGTCACATATGAACGAATATTTGGAAGGTCATGAGAGTGTGCGACCTTTTAGAACTAACACCCAAAAAAGATGTATTTTTCATTATAAGGGACTGGAATGCAAAGGTAGGAAGTCAAGAAACACCTGAAGTAACAGGCAAATTTAGCCTTGGAGTACACAATGAAGCAAGGCAAAGGCTAATAGTTTTGCCAAGAGAACGCATTGGTCATAGCAAACACCCTTTTCAAACAACACAGGAGAAGGCTCTACACATGGACATAACCAGATGGCCAACACCAAAATCAGACTGATTATATTCTTTGCAGCCAAAGATGGAGAAGCTCTATACAGTCAGCAAAAACAAGGCTGGGAGTTGACTGTGGCTCAGATCATGAACTACTTATTGCCAAATTCAGAATTAAATTGAAGAAAGTGGGGAAAACCAATAGACCATTCAGGTATGACCTAAATAAAATCTCATATAATTATACAGTGGAAGTGAAAAATAGGTTTAAGGGAATAGATCTCATAGACAGAGTGCCTGATGAACTATGGACAGAGGTTCGTGCTTGTACAGGAGACAGGGATCAAGACCATCCGCAAGAAAAAGACATGAAAAAAAGTAAAATGGCTGTCTGAGGAGGCCTTACAAATAGCTGTGAAAAGAAGAAAAGCAAATGAGGAAAGGAAAAATGTACCCATTTGAATGCAGAGTTCCAAAGAACAGCAAGTAGACATAAGAAAGCCTTTCCCAGTGATCAGTGCAAAGAAATAGAGGAAAACAGTAGAATGGGAAAGAGTAGAGATCTCTTCAAGAAACTGAGAGATACCAAGGGAACATTTTATGCAAAGATGGGTTCAATAAAGGACAGAAGTTGTATGGACATAACAGAAGAAGAAGATATTAAGAAGTGGCAAGAATACACAGAAGAACTGTACAAAAACATATCTTCACGACTCAGATAATCATGATGGTGTGATCACTCACCTAGAGCCAGACATCCTGGAATGTGAAGTCAAGTGGGTCTTAGGAAGCATCACTATGAGCAAAGCAAGTGGAGGTGAGGGAATTCCAGGTGAGCTATTTCAAATCCTAAAAGATGATGTTGTGAAAGTGCTGCACTCAATATGCCAGCAAATTTTGAAAACTCAGAAGTGGCCACAGGACTGGAAAAGGTCAGGTTTCATTCCAATCCCAAAGAAAGGCAATGCCAAAGAATGTTCAAACTACTGCACAAGTGCACTCATCTAACACGCTATCAAAGTAATGCTCAAAATTCTCCAAGCCAGACTTCAGCAATACATAAACCATGAACTTCCAGATGTTCAAGCTGGTTTTAGAAAAGGCAGAGGAATGAAAGATCGAATTGCCAACATCTGCTGGATCATTGAAAAAGCAAGAGAGTTCCAGAAAAACATCTATTTCTGCTTCATTGACTATGTCAAAACATTTGCTTGTATGAATCACAATAAACTGTGGAAAATTCTTCAAGAGATGGGAATACCAGACCACCTGACCTGCCTCTTGAGAAACCTATATGCAGGTCAGGAAGCAACAGTTAGAACTGGACATGTAACAACAGACTGGCTCCAAATAGGAAAAGGAGTATGTCAAGGCTGTATATTGTCACCCTGCTTATTTAACTTATATGCAGAGTACATCATGAGAAATGCTGGGCTGCAATAAGCACAAGCTGGAATCAAGATGGCCAGGAGAAATATCAATAACCTCAGATATGCAGATGTCACCACCCTTCTGGCAGAAAGTGAAGAGGACCTAAAAAGCCTCTTGATGAAAGTGAAAGAGGAGAGTGAAAAAGGTGGCTTAAAGATCAACATTCAGAAAATTCAGATCATGTCATCTGGTCCCAACACTTCATGACAAATATATGGGGAAACAGTGACTTTATTTTTTATTTTTGGGGGCTCCAAAATCACTGCAGATGGTGATTGAAGCCATGAAATTAAAAGACACTTACTCCTTGGAAGGAAAGTTATGATAAACATAGGCAGAATTTTAAAAAGCAGAGACATTTCTTTGCCAATAAAGGTCTGTCTCGTCAAGGCTATGATTTTTCCAGTGGTCACATATGGATGTGAGGGTTGGACTATGAAAAAAACTGAGCACTGAAGAACTGATGCTTTTGAACCGTGGTGTTGGGGAAGACTCTTGAGAGTCCCTTGGACTGCAAGGAGATCCAACCAGTCCATCCTAAAGGAGATCAGTCCTTGGGTGTTCATTGGAAAGACTGATGTTGAAGCTGAAACTCCAATATTTTGGCCACCCAATGCAAATAACTGACTCATTTGAGAAGACCCTGATACTGGGAAAGATTGAAGGCAGGAGGAGAAGGGGACGACAGAGAATGAGATGTTTGGATGGCATCACCAACTCAACGAGCATGAGTTTGCATAGACTCCTGGAGTAGGCTATTGACAGGTAATCCTGGCCTGCTGTAGTCTATGGGGTCACAAAGAGTTGGACACGACTGAGCGACTAAACTGAACTGAGAGTGTGCCTAGGACAGAGAGAAAAGAGATGTAAGTGGTGATATCAGATGTAATACGAGTCAAATCTTTGAATAGACTTGTTGGCCACTGTAAGACTCATGGTAAATCTAGATCTTGGAGAAAGCCTATCAGACATAACTATGAACAATATCTCCTTTTCTCTCATTGCTTAGTAAACGCAGGATTAGTCCTGTTAAGTTTCAGGAATGGAGGTGTGCTTTGAACTGTAAAGTATGATATTTCATTAAATCCCATGCATCTGAAATGAATGAATTACTGAAATTTCTATTGTTAATAATGTTAGTAAAACAATAAAATGAAATGTATATGTGACATTTTATAAATATTCAAGGACAGTGGCATTTAAGCTGATTTTGGTCAGAAGATGCTACACAACAGCACCACAGAGTTCAAAGGATTTATCAAAATAAAAATATATATTCCAAGCATTACTGTCAAGTTTTTCACTTTATAAATATTTTTTTGTGTCTGAAATGCAGTGCACAGATGCTAAGTGAACTTGGTTTTGAATTTTATGCTTCACAGCATAAATTTCTTCATTATCTAATGCTGATGCATCCAAGGAGATTTTGGTTAGTTCTGTATTCAAATTATTATAAATCTCTTATAAGTTTTATACAAAATGAAGCCATTTGTGCTATATAGTTCATATGTAGATTTATTCGTTGATGTAATACTTTACAGTAGCTTGCATTGAATTTTAACTACATTATCAATCTTTCTTGAGTTACTTTTATTCATTAATTATGCATTTAAATAAAATGAAATAATGCTTCTTTTAGGAAATTTTCTTACATCAAAGGAAAGGATTTTATTAATAATCATAAATTCAACTTTAAATGAAAATATATTACTTAGATTTGTTTTTCAATAAGTGTGTTGAATCTACATTAGTAGATTTTCCACTCTAGTCAGATTTTCCCCAGTATTTCCAATAATCAACAAAATAAAAATAGTATGTATTCAGTATACCTAGTCTTAATAGTTTTATTCAAATTTGACTATCATTATTTGAGGATATAAACATGAATTACTTTATCATCATTTCTTCTAGATTCAAATTTCATAGAAGTTTGAAGTAGTAAAGGGTAATACTGCTAAAAAGATTCCCTGATTCTCTTCAATACTACTTGTCTTTTAAATCATGGTGTTTTCCAAGTAAACATAAGTTATTCTTCCAATTTCCTGTTATTTCAGTTCTAGAAATTCTTTTCTCTTATGATCTTTTCTTCCACCATACTTCAGCCTCTCACTTCCATAGTCATTACTGAGACCTTGATTTCCAGCAATTCAACACACACTCCATAATGTCAATATTATGTGTTCCATTCTCTGACCAACTTTTTTTTTTAATCTTTTTGTTTTTAACTTTCATGTGCCCTGAATCCATCAATCCTTCCATGTCAACTGGATCCTTGATATGACCATGTTTTTATATTCTAAACTTCTTCAAATATGGATTCCACTCTCACTTTATATTTCATTTTCAATCACTATAATCCTTCTTTCCTAAAAACCTTGCCATCACTTGTCCATCTCCTGATCTGTTGTAGAACCATGGTGATAGTTAGATGTAACTCACCATTTTTGCACTACCCTCATTTAGCTGAGTGAGCAACAACAGGACTTTGCTGCTGGTAGGCAGTTATGTTTTAAACTTCTTACTCATTTGTTCACTCCTCCAGATGATTATTTTACATAGTTTTCTTTTTCCTGAAACCTCCACTATGACTCAACTGATCTGCCTCCTCAAGTGATGGCATTACTATCTACATAACTGAAGAAAATTAATTTGGTGGTAATGCAAACTAGTACAGCCACTATGGAGAACAGTGTGGAGATTCCTTAAAAAACTGGAAATAGAACTGCCATACGACCCAGCAATCCCACTGCTGGGCATACACACCAAGGAAACCAGAATTGAAAGAGACATGTGTACCCCAATGTTCATCACAGCACTGTTTATAATAGCCAGGACATGGAAGCAACCTAGATGTCCATCAGCAGATGACTGGATAAGAAAGCTGTGGTACATATACACAATGGAATATTACTCAGCCATTAAAAAGAATACATTTGAATCAGTTCTAATGAGGTGGATGAAACTGGAGCCTATTATACAGAGTGAAGTAAGCCAGAAAGAAAAACACCAATACAGTATACTAAGGTATATATATGGAATTTAGAAAGATGGTAAAGATAACCCTGTATGCGAGACAACAAAAAAGACACAGATGTCTAGGTCAGTCTTTTGGACTCTGTTGTGGGTGGGGGGGGGAGGATGATTTGGGAGAATGGCATTGAAACATGTAATTATCACATGTTAAACGAATCGCCAGTCCAGGTCCGATGCAGGATACAGGATGCTTGGGGCTGGTGCACGGGGATGACCCAGAGGGATGGTATGGGGAGGGAGGTGGGAGGGGGGGTTCAGGATTGGGAACACATGTACACCTGTGGCAGATCCATGTTGATGTATGGTAAAACCAATACAATATTGTAAAGTAATTAGCCTCTAATTAAAATAAATAAATTTAAATTAAAAAAAATTTTAAGAAAATTAATTTGAAGAAATCCTCTGCTGCTGCTGCTAAGTCGCTTCAGTCGTGTCCGACTCTGTGCGACCCCATAGACGGCAGCCCACCAGGCTCCCTCGTCCCTGGGATTCTCCAGGCAAGAGTATTGGAGTGGGTTGCCATTTCCTTTTCCAATTCATGAAAGTGAAAAGTGAAAGTGAAGTCGCTCAGTCTTGTCCGACCTTCAGCGACCCCATGGACTGCAGCCTTCCAGGCTCCTCCATCCATGGGATTTTTCCAGGCAAGAGTACTGGAGTGGGGTGCCATTGCCTTCTCCAAAGAAATCCTCTAGAAATCACCAAACTTCACTCATCCACCTCACATCTTCAATCAGAAGTTGTATTGTCCTACTTTATCCTATCTAAAGACAGTTCTCTATTTATAAATAGGATCCTGTCTCTTGCCACCTACTTGATGATATCTATCTGTAATCCTTCCCTCTTTCCTACATCATGCCATTTAAAGTTTCTATTAATACACTAACTTTCCCATCAGCATAGAAATAACTCTTTATTTCTCCCATTTTGCAGTCCATTTTTTTTTGCTTCTTTCTCCATCAGTTATTACCCCATTCCTTTATTCCCCTTTAGGTAAACCATTTCAAAAGAGTTGCCTTTGTTCACTGTCCATATTCTTGTTAAAAACCACAACATTGAATCTTTTTGCTAAAGACACTTATATCTACCATGTTACTGAACATTCATTCAATTATCAGTGCTTAGCTTTGATCACCAAGATTTGACACAATTGATTCCTTATCCCCATTTTGCATTTTCTTTTCTTGACTTTCGTGACATCAAAACCTTGGTTTCCCTCCTACTTCACTGGCCACTCATTCTCAATCTTTCCTTATAGTTCTTATTTTCCTCTTAAATGTCTTCAATTTAAAATGTCCCAGGAATCAGATTTTGACTCTTTTTTTCCAATAGCTATAACATTTCCCAATCTTATGCACTCTCCTGATTTTTATTATCTGTTAAATTTCCAGCTCAGAACCCTTTCAAGAACACAACACTCATAGGTACATTGCATTGCCTGTTTGGCATCTCTACCTGGATGACTAATAGAAATTTCAAACTTTACAAGTCTAAAATTGAATATCTGGTCTCACCCACTCCACCCAAACATCCTGCTATCACAGTCTTCCCTTCTCAATCAATGAAAATTGCACCAATAGAACTGTTAGACCAAAAAAAAGGAAGGAAGAAAGAAAGAAAATCACAGAATCATGTCTAATATCTCTTATTCCCCTATATCAGAGAATCCTGTGGTCTCTACTTTCAAAGTATATTCAGAATCTGACTAATTCTTTCCAAATCCTCCATTCCAGTATCTCTGTGTTTGGAGCAACCAACATTTCTAGCCTGGATGTCTGCAATAGCCTCCTAACGGATTTCCCAACTTCTAACCTTGACACCTGAGAATTCACCCCTTTATATAATCTCTCCTCGATCCATTTAAAAAATTCTGATCACATTACTAGTCTATCCAAAACTGCCTAGTGATTCTCACTTCAGAAAAGCAAAACCTGCAAGACCCTGTAATGTGCTACTTGACTTCCCCCAGTTACATCTCTTAATACAGTCCTGGTGGTTTCTATTCTGCTCACTCAACTTCAACACATTAGGCTTCTTTCTATGTGGTTGAAGTAGAGTGACCAGGAACTTTATTGTAGGCAATATATATCGAAAACCCTCTGTGCCAAATTTTTTTCCTGAAAATATCTGCATGGTTCACATTTGAGTTTACACAAATGTTACCATGTCACAAGTACTTCTTTAAAATTATACACGTTGGGTATTTAAAATCCCAATGTGTATAAACTCTGATCCTCTCAATCCCCTTGCCCTTCTCTACATGTTTGCCCCTGTATCCTTTATCACACTCTTATTATTTGCCTTTGAATTATGTCTTTTGTGTAATTTCTATTTTCACTACTAAGTGTTAGCAGGAAAACAGCAATAATTTATTTATTAATGTATCCCAAGGACACAAGTTTCTTGAATCGTGAGAAGCACTTATTTCAACTAAATGAAATACAAAGAGCTAAGTTCCAGAAAAGCATCTGTTTCTGCTTTATTGACTATGCCAAAGCCTTTGAATGTGTGGATCACAATAAACTGTGGAAAATTCTGAAATAGATGGGAATACCAGACCACCTGACCTGCCTCTTGAGAAACCTGTATGCAGGTCAGGAAGCAACAGTTAGAACTGGACATGGAACAACAGACTGGTTCCAAATAGGAAAAGAGCTATGTCAACGCTGTATATTGTCACCCTGTTTATTTAACTTATATGCAGAGTACATCATGAGAAACGCTTAGCTGGAGGAAGCATTTCCTTGATTCCCAAGCTGGAATCAATATTGCTGGGAGAAATATCAACAATCTCTGATATGCAGATGACACCAACCTTATGGCAGAAAGTGAAGAGGAACTAAAGAGCCTCTTGATGAAAGTGAAAAAGGAGAGTGAAAAACTTGGCTTAAAGCTCAACATTCAGAAAACTAAGATCATGGCATCTGGTCCCATCACTTTATGGCAAATAAATGGGGAAACAGTGGAAACAGTGGCTGACTTTATTTTGGGGGGCTCCAAAATCACTGCGGATGGTGATTGCAGCCATGAAATTAAAAGAGGCTTACTCCTTGGAAGGAAAGTTATGACCAAACTATAGAACATATTAAAAACCAGAGACATTACTTTCTCAACAAAGGTATGTCTTGTCAAGGCTATGATTTTTCCAGTGGTCATGTATGGATGTGAGAGTTGGACCATAAAGAAAGCTGAGCACAGAAGAATTGATGCGTTTGAACTGTGGTGTTGGAGAAGACTCTTGAGAGTCCCTTGGACTGCAAGGAGATCCAACCAGTCCATTCTGAAGGAGATCAGTCCTGGGTGTTCATTGGAAGGACTGATGCTGAAGCTGAAACTCCAATACTTTGGCCACCTGATGCAAAGAGCCGACTCATTTGAAAAGACCCTTTTGCTTTTGAAAGATTGAGTACAGGGGGAGAAGGGGACTACAGAGGATGAGATGGTTGGATGTCATCACCACCTCAATGGACATGGGTTTTGGTGGACTCCAGGAGTTGGTGATGGACAGGGAGGACTGGTGTGCTGTGGTTCATGGGATCACAAAGAGTCAGATATGACTGAGTGACTGAATTGAACTGAACTGAAATAATTTTCAGGCACTGTACTAAGTGTATCATATGTCTAATAGCTACTATTGAAACTAACATATAGCTATAGGGGTAGAACAAAAGAACCTCTTGATGAAAGTGAAAGAGGAGAATGAAAAAGCTGGCTTAAAACTCAACATTCAAAAAATGAAGATTATATAATTTGGCCCCATCACTTCCTGGTAAATAGATGAGGAAGCAATGGAAACAGTGACAGACTTTCTTTTCTTGGGCTCCAACATCACTGAGATGGTCTGACTGCAGCCATGAAATTAAAATATGCTTGCTCCTTGGAAGAAAAGCTATTACAAATCTAGACAGTGTATTAAAAAGCCAAAACATTACTTTACTGACAAAGGTCTGTATAGTTAAAGTTATGGTTTTTCTAGTAGACATGTTTAAATGTGAGAGTTGGACCATAAAGAAGACTGAACCCTGAAAAATTGATATTTTTGAACTGTGGTGTTAGAGAAAACTCTTGAGAGTCCCTTGGAGAGCAGAGAGAGATCAAACTAGTCAATCCTATAAGAAATCAACCCTGAATATTCATTGGAAGGACTAATGTTGAAGGTGGAACTCCAATATTTTGGCCACCTGATGCAAAGAATGGACATATTAGAAAAGACCCTGATGCTGGGAAAGATTGAAGGCAGGAGGAGAAGGGGATGACAGAGGATGAGATGGTTCGATGGCATCACCAACTCAATGGACGTGAGTTTGAGCAAGCTCTGGGAACTGGTGACAGACAGGCAAGCCTGGGGGATTGCAGGGGTTTGCCTGCCCCCCTGCAATCTATGGGGGGTCACAAAGAGTCAGACATGATTGAACTGATTGAGGTGGAAGGATGGAGTCAGATACTGTTCTAAGGGATCTATTCAGATTAACTCATTTTAAGTGAACATAAAATTGTATGAAGTGAGTACTACTACATTTTCTATTTTGTCAAAGGAGAAAAAATGAAGTACAGAGGACTTTGTAACTTGCTTTAGGCTGCATAGCTAATAAATTGTGAAGCTTGTTTTTACATTTAGGCAGTCTGGCTCTGGCATCCAAGACTTTAATCATATGTATAATACTAACTCATGATACAAAGTAGGAGAGCTGAGATTTGAAGACAAGCAGTCTGAGTCCAGAGCCCACTTTATTAATGACCAACATATATTTCATTCACTTCCAGACTCTTAGAAATACATTAGAGTTCATTGGCTAACTGAATATGCTCTTTTTCAGTTCTATTAAGTTGTCAAAAGGCACGAGAAAGAAAGAGCAGAAAGCTATAAAAGTAATGTCTGCAATGACTTTGAGATACAATAATTTAAATAACTTCTTATGCTTGTGCTGCTGCTAAGTCATTTCAGTCGTGTCCGACTCTGTGCGACCCCATAGATGGCAGCCCACCAGGCTCCCCCATCCTTGGAATTCTCCAGGCAAGAACACTGGAGTGGGTTGCCATTTCCTTCTCCAATGCATGAAAGTGTAAAGTGAAACTGAAATCTCTCAGTCGTGTCCGACCCTCAGCGACCCCATGGACTGCAGCCCACCAGGCTCCTCCATCCAAGGGATTTTCCAGGCAAGAGTACTGGAGTGGGGTGTCATTGCCTTCTCCATCTTATGCTTATAAACCCTTTTAATTGGTATCTACATTGAGAAACTCTGATAGATATGTAAATAATAATAAATACCTGTAAGAACATAGGTAAATCACTTAATCACTCTATGATGCATTTTTTATTTCCCCAAAATGTTAAAAGTTTGAATTAGAATGATATAAATTTTCAATTTTAAATAAAATGTTATGATCACAAGTATCAACAATGAATTTACACTTTATCTTTATTATTTGTTTGCAATTTTACATGAATATTTTACATAACTTAAGAAGAAATTGTCATTACCCTTTATCATCATCATCATAATTGACACTACTGTTTCAATACATATATTGAAATTCAATACACATATTAAATTCAATGCATATATTGAAATTCAATACACACATTTAATTTAAAAATTATATTAGCATTTATATATTAGTAAATGCATTAACAAATGACAATGATATGAAGTAATGAATTTATAGCAAGAACTGCAATTGCTCTTTTTTTCTGTTGGACTTCTTTTTACTGTTGGACTCTGATTATAATTTCCTCTTTACAGTCTATTTCTTCAAAAAAATCACAATATATAGCTGCTATTTGTTAAATGAGTCCTTAATAATTAAAAATTGTGTTTGCCAAGTTACAGGACTTGGTATTAGATCCTGTCTCTGTTATATCCTTATGTTCAAGCAATGAAATCTTCCAACCTCAATTTCTCCATCAATGAGGCAACACAATGACCCTCATCGTCAGAGTTGCCCATAAATTGTTTACTGTAAAATAACATATAGTTGCATTGTTATTCTTAAGCATTTTAAAGGTCTGTACTTATTCCAGCAATAGTCAATGGTAAGCACAAAATTATGTCTACAAAATGTCAGTATAAATGTGTCAAAATTTGGTTAATCTCATTTGTTTCCTATCTCTTAAATTATGGAATTTCACTCTAAAATGTTTATTGGAGTACAATTAATTTGCAATTTTTCATTAGTTTCTGATCTACATAAAGTGAATCAGATATCTATATATAGATATAGATATAAGTCTAATCCCATATGGGTCAATACAGAGTACCGTATAGAGAGTTCACTGTGCAATATAGCAGGTTCTTATTACCTATTTTAAATATAGTAGTGTTTATATGCCAGTTATAATCTTCCAATTTATCCCTTCCCCCTTTCTGTTCAGTTCAGTTCAGTCGCTCAGTCGTGTCCGACTCTTTGCGACCTCATGAATCAGAGCACGCCAGGCCTCTCTCTCCATCAACAACTCTGAGGGTTTACCTAAACTCATGTCTGTTGAGTCAGTGATGACAACCAACCATCTCATCCTCTGTCATCCCCTTCTTTGCCTGTCCTCAATCTTTCCCAGCATCAGGGTCTTTTCAAATGAGTCAGCTCTTCATATCAGGTGGCCAAAGTATTGGAGTTTCAGCTTCAACATCAGTCGTTCCAATGAACACCCAGGACTGATCTCCTTTAGGATGGACTGGTTGGATCTTGCTGCCCAAGGGACTCTCAAGAGTCGTCTCCAACACCGCAGTTCAAAAGCATCAATTCTTCAGCGCTCAGCTTTCTTCACAGTCCAACTCTCACATCCACATATCACCAATGGAAAAACTATAGCCTTGACTAGATGGACCTTTGTTGACAAAGTAATGTCTCTGTTTTTTAATATGCTATCTAGGTTGGTCATAACTTTCCTTCCAAGGAGTACTGCTAAGTCACTTCAGTCGTGTCTGACTCTGTGGGACCCTATAGATGGCAGCCCACCAGGCTCCCCCATCCGTGGGATTCTCCAGGCAAGAACACTGGAGTGGGTTGCCATTTCCTTCTCCAATGCATGAAAGTGGAAGTGAAGTCGCTCAGTATCTGGCTTTTAGCGACCCCATGGACTGCAGCCTACCAGGCTCCTCCATCCATGGGATTTTCCAGGCAAGAGTACTGGAGTGGGGTGCCATTGCCTTCTCCTCCAAGGAGTAAGTGTCTTTTAATTTCATGGCTGCAATCACCATCTTCAGTGATTTTGGAGCCCCCAAAAATAAAGTCAGCCACTGTTTCCCTATTTCCCATGAAGTGGTGGGACCAGATGACATGATCTTAATTTTCTGAATGTTGAGCTTTAAGCCACCTTTTTCACTCTCCTCTTTCACTTTCATCAAGAGGCTTTTTAGCTCCTCTTCACTTTCTGCCATAAGGTTGGTGTCATCTGCATATCTGAAGTTATTGATATTTCTCCTGGCAATCTTGATTCCAGCTTGTGCTTCTTCCAGCCCAGCATTTCTTATGATGTACTCTTCATATAACATAAATAAGCAGGGTGACAATATACAGCCTTGACATACTCCTTTTCCTATTTGGAATCAGTCTGTTGTTTCATGTCCAGTTCTAACTGTTGCTTCCTGACCTGCATATAGTTTTCTCAAGAGGCAGGTCAGGTGGTCTGGTATTCCTATCTCTTTCAGAATTTTCCACAGTTTATTGTGATCCACACACTCAAAGGCTTTGGCATAGTCAATAAAGCAGAAATAGATGTTTTTTTCTGGAACCCTCTTGCTTTTTTGATGATCCAGCAGATGTTGGCAAATTGATCTCTGGTTCCTCTTGCTAACTATAAGTTTGTTTTCTATATCTGTGACTCATTTCTGTTTTGTAAATAGGTTCATTTTTACATTTTTTTAAAGATTCCAAACATGATATTTTAAACAGACATGATACTTGACTTTTCTTTCTTTTTCTGATTTTGTCTGATTTCACTCAGTATAACAATTACTAGGTCTATCTATGTCACTACAACTAGTACTATTTTGTTCTTCTAATGGCTGAGTAATATTCCATCATATATATATATATATATATATATATATATATATATATATACACCACATATTCTTTATCGATTCTTCTGTTGATGGACACTGATTTTGTTTCCATATCCTGGCTATTATAAATAGGACTGAAATAAATTTTAGATGCTTGTGTCTTTTTGAAGTATGGATTTCTCCAGATATATGCCCAGGTGTGGGATTGCTGTATCATATATTACCTCTATATTTAGTTTGCTTGTTTCTTTTTATTAAATCTTCATACTGTTCTTCACAGTGGCTGTCCCAGTGTACATTTCTAACAACAGTGTATGTGGGTTCCCTTTTCCCCACATTGTCTCCAGCATTTGTTTGTAGATTTTTTATGAGAGCCATTCTAATTGATGTGAGATGATACCTCATTATACTTTTGATTTGGATTTGTCTTATAGTCATGTTAAGAATATTTTGATTGCCTCCTAGACATCTGTATATTTTCTTTAGAGGAATGTTTATTTAGATCTTCTACCCATTAAAAAAAAAAAAAAAAAAGAAATTGAGCTGCATTAATCGTTTGTATATTTTAGAGACTAATCCTTTGCTGATCACTTCATTTGCAAATATTTTCCCCATTCTGTGTGTTTTCTTTTCCTTTTTGGGGTGGCTTCTTTTGCTGTGCAAAAGGTTTTAAACTCAATTAGGTTTCATTTGTTTTTATTTTCACTTTTCTAGAAGGTGAATCATAAAAGATCTTGCTGGAACATATGTCAAAGAATGTTCTGTCTGTGTTTTCCCCCAATAGTTTTATTAAATCTGGCCTTACACTTAGCTCTTTAATGCATTTTGAGTTTATTTTTGTGTAACATGTTAGGAAATGTTCTGATTTCATTCTTTAACAAATGGCTGTCTTGTTTTTCCTAGAAACTCTTATTGAAGAAGTTATCTTTTCTACATTGTATATTCCTGCCTCCTTTGTCATAGGAGTGCATGAGTTTATCTGTGGACTATCTAACCTGTTATATTGATTTATATTTCTGTTTTTGTGCCCGTAACAATGTTTTGTGTTTTTTTTTTATTTTATTTTTTAAACTTTACATAATTGTATTATTTTTGCCAAATATCAAAATGAATCCACCACAGGTATACATGTGTTCCCCATCCTGAACCCTCCTCCCTCCTCCCTCCCCATACCATCCCTCTGGGTCATCCCAGTGCACTAGCCTCAAGCATCCAGTATCGTGCATCGAACCTGGACTGACAACTCGTTTCATACATGATATTTTACATATTTCAATGCCATTCTCCCAAATCTTCCCACCCTCTCCATCCACCTCATTAGAACTGATTCAAATGTATTCTTTTTAATGGCTGAGTAATACTCCATTGTGTATATGTACCATAGCTTTCTTATGCATTCATCTGCTGATGGACATCTAGGATGCTTCCATGTCCTGGCTATTATAAACAGTGCTGCAATGAAGCTACCAACAGTATTCTTCACAGAGCTAGAACAAATAATTTCACAATTTGTATGGAAATACAAAAAACCTCAAATAGCCAAAGCGATCTTGAGAAAGAAGAATGGAACTGGAGGAATCAACCTACCTGACTTCAGGCTCTACTACAAAGCCACAGTTATCAAGACAGTATGGTACTGGCACAAAGACAGAAATATAGATCAATCGAACAAAATAGAAAGCCCAGAGATAAATCCATGCACATATGGACACCTTATCTTTGACAAAGGAGGCAAGAATATACAATGGATTAAAGACAATCTCTTTAACAAGTGGTGCTGGGAAATCTGGTCAACCACTTGTAAAAGAATGAAACTAGAACACTTTATAACACCATACACAAAAATAAACTCAAAATGGATTAAAGATCTAAAAGTAAGACCAGAAACTATAAAACTCCTGGAGAAGAACATAGGCAAAACACTATCTGACATACATCACAGCAGGATCCTCTATGATCCATCTCCCAGAATATTGGAAATAAAAGCAAAAATAAACAAATGGGACCTAATTAACCTTAAAAGCTTCTGCACATCAAAGGAAACTATTAGCAAGGTGAAAAGACAGCCTTCAGAATGGGAGAAAAATAATAGCAAATGAAGCAACTGACAAACAACTAATCTCAAAAGTATACAAGCAACTCCTGCAGCTCAACTCCAGAAAAATAAATGACCCTATCAAAAAATGGGCCAAAGAACTAAATAGACATTTCTCCAAAGAAGATGTACAGATGGCTAACAAACACATGAAAAGATGCTCAACATCACTCATTATCAGAGAAATGCAAATCAAAACCACTATGAGGTACCATTTCACGCCAGTCAGAATGGCTGCGATCCAAAAGTCTACAAGTAATAAATGCTGGAGACGGTGTGGAGAAAAGGGTGTTCCCTTTTCTGTTCTTTTCTGTTCTCCCACTTCTGTTCTGTTCTCCCACTGTTGGTGGGAATGCAAACTAGTATAGCCGCTATGGAGAACAGTGTGGAGATTCCTTAAAAAACTGGAAATAGAACTGCCTTATGATCCAGCAATCCCACTGCTGGGCATACACACTGAGGAAACCAGAAGGGAAAGAGACACGTGTACCCCAATGTTCATCGCAACAATGTTTTGATGATTGTAGCTTTGTACTATAGCCAGAAGTCAAGGAATCTGGATGCTTCCAGCTCCATTTTTCTTTCTCAAGATTGATTTGGATAGTAAGGATCTTTTATGTTTTCATACAAATTCTAAACATTTTTGCTCTAATTTGTGAAAAACACCCATGGTAATTTGATAAGGATGGTATTGAATTTGTCGATTATTTTGGATTATATATTCATTTTGATAATATCGATTCTTCCAGTACAAGAACATGGACTCTCTCTTCATCTGTTTATATCATTGTTGATTTCTTTCATCAAGAAAGAAATCAGGTTTTCTTTCTCTCTTTCTTTCATCAAGAAAACCTTTCTGAGTTCAGGTTCTTCTGCTTCTTTATATAGCTTAGTTTCTGGATATTCTTTTTGATGTGATGGTAAACGGAATTGTCTCCTTAATTTCTCTTTCTGCTCTTTCATTTATAGTGTATAAGAATGTAAGTTATTTCTGTGTATTAATTTTGTATCCTGAAACATTACCAAATTAATTTATGAGTTCTAGTAATTTTCTGGTAGCCTATTTAATAATATTTTTATATATAATATCATGTAATATGCAATTTTACTTTTTCTTTTCCAATTTGGGTACTTTTATTTCTTTTTTGTCACTGATGGCATGACTATGACTTTCAAAATGATGTTGAATAAAAGTGGTATGAGTGGACATCCTTGGCTTATTCCTGATCTTAGGGTCTTATGATTATTTGTATTTCTGTAGTATTCATTGCAACTTCTTTTTTATTTTTAATTTTACTGATCTGAGTGCTCTATCTTATTTTCTTAACAAGTCTAGCTAAAGTTTTTCCATTCTTGTTTATCTTCTCAAAGAACTAACTTTTAGTGTCATTGATCTCTGCTACTACTTTTTTTTTTTCTTAAATTCTAATCTGATACGATACCTTTCCCTCTACTAATTTTAACTTTTGTTTGTTCTTATTTTTCTGGTTGCTTTAGGTGTAAGGTTAGGTTGTTTCTTTGATTTTTTTTTTTTTTTTCCTGGAGGTGAGATTATATTGGTAAAATCTTCCCTCTTAGAACAATTTTCCCAGGTCCTATAGACTTTGGATCACTGTGTTTGTTTGTTTTGCCTCTAGGTAGTTTTTTATTTCCTCTTTGATTTCTTCAGGGATCCATTGGCTGTTTAGTAACATATTGTGCCATCTCCATGTGTTTGTGTTTTTTACAGTTTTTAAAAAATTGATTTCTAATCTCATATCATTTGGGGCAGAAAATATATCATTTCAATTTTCTTAAATATAGGAAGGCTTGATTTGTGACCTAAGATGTGATCTATCCTGGGAAATGCTCCATGTGCACTTATATTAAAAGAAATTATATTTTGCTGTTTTCAAATGGAATATCTCATAGATATCAACTAAGTCTCTCTCATCTAACGTTTCATTTTAGGCTTATTTCATTTTATTTTTGTCTAGATCATCAGTCCACTATATGGGTGTTGTTGTTGTTCAGTCATCTAGTCATATCTGTCTCTTTGTGACCCCATGGTTTGCTGTATGCCAGACCTCCCCGTCCCTAACCATCTCCAAGAGTTTGCCCAAATTCATAGCCATTTTATCAGTGATGCAATCCAGTTATCTCATCCTCTGACACCCTCTTCCTCTTCTGCCCTCAATCTTTCCCAGCATTAGGGACTTTTCCAATGAGTTGGATGTCTGCATCAGATGAACAAAATACTAGAGCTTCAGCTTTAGCATCAGTCCTTCCAATGAGCATTTAGGGTTGATTTCCTTTAAGATTGAGTGGTTTGATATCTTTGCTGTTCAAGGGACTCTCAGGATTCCTTTGCAGTGGAAGTGATGAATAGATTCAAGGGATTAGATGTATTAAGCAGAGTGCCTGAAGAACTATGGACAGAGTTCCATAATATTGTACAGGAGGCAGTGAAACGAAGCCATCCCATTGAAAAATAAAAGCAAGAAGGCCAAGTGGTTATTTGAGGAGGCTTTACAAATAACTGAATAAAGAAAATAAACAAAAAACTAAGGGAGAAGGGAAAGGTACACCCAACTTAATGCAGAGTTCCAAAGAATAGCAAGGAGAGACAAGGTCTTCTTCAGCAAATGGGGCATAAAAGTAGAGGGAAACAACAGAAGGGTAAAGACTAGAGATCTCTTCAGAAAAATTGGAAATATCAAGGGGACATTTCACCCCAAAGATGGGCACAATGAAGGGTAGAGACCTAGTAGACGCAGAAGAGATCAAGAAGGGACAGAAAGAATGCACAGGATTATAAACAAATGATCTTAATGAACAGTATAACCACAATGGTGTGGTCAGTGACCCAAAGCCAGATATTCTGGAGTGTGAAGTAAAGTGAGCCTTAGGAAGTACGGCTGTCAATAAAGCTAGTGGATGTGATGGAATTCCAGGAGAGCTATTCAAAACCCTACAGATGATGTTTTCAAAGTGTTGCACTCAATATGTCAGCAAATCTGGAAGACCCAGCAGTGGCTATAGGGCTAGAAAAGGTCAATCCTTATCCCACTTCCCAAGAAGGGCAATACTAAAGAATGTTCAAACCACTGGACAATTGCACTCCTCTCCCATGCTAGTAAGGTCATGCTTAAAATATTGTATGATAGGCTTTAGCATTACATGAGCCAGGAAATTCCAAAAGTCCAAGGTAGGTTTAGAAAAGACAGGAACCAGAGAACAAATCGCCAGCACTACCTGAGCATAGAGAAAGCAAGGGGATTCCAGAAAAAAACATCTACCTCTGTTTCATCGACTACACTAAAGCCTTTGACTGTGTGTATGATAACAAACTATGGCAAGCTCTTAAAGATATGGGAATACTGGACCATCATACACGTCTCCTGAGAAAGCTGTATGTGAGTCAAGAAACAACAGTTAGAACCCTGCATGGAACAACTCACTGGTTCATCTGTCCTGGCCCAATCAGCCGCTGTGTCAGTGCCACCTATCCCTGTGGGGGCGAAAGTAAGAGTGCATCTGCCTCCCTCAAAGTGACCAGCCCCTCTCTTGGTACACTAGCATGGGGGCTGCAAGATTGAGAAAAGAGTATGACAGATTTGTCTGTGTCTTTAACTTATACACTGAGCACATCATGAGAAATGCTGGGTTGAATGAGTTACAAGCTGGAATCAAGAAAGACAGGAGAAACAACAACTTCAGATATGCAGATGATAACACTCTAACGACAGAAAGCAAAAAGGAACAAAAGATTCATGTCCAGTTCTAACTGTTGTTTCCTGACCTGCATACAGACTTCTCAGGAGACAGGTCAGGTGACCTGGTATTCCCATTTCTTTAAGAATTTTCCACAGTTTTCTTTTGGAAAGTCAAATGCTTTGGCGTAGTCAATAAAGTGAAAATAGATGTTTTTCTGTAACTTTCTTGCATTTTTGATGATCCAGCCCATAAATTTTACAGGTGTTCTAAATTTAGGTCGGTCTCAGCCATACAAGAACTCATCTTTTCAGAAGTTCTGTAGGCACTGAGTCTACAAAGCCAAATTTGAGGGTGTGAATTTGACCATCTGCAAAGAGAAATATTTTTCTTCCTTATTTCCTCTGGGGCTCAGTTTTGTTTTCAGTCTCAACTTTATGTGTGTGTACCCCACAGAGGTCTGCTCCCAAGGCTGTCCTGGAGCATATGTGTCTGCCCTGTGATGAGGGGACACAGAGATATTTAGCCACTTTATTCATAATTACCAAAACATGGAACAAACCAAGATATGGTTGGATGGCATCACCAATTCAATGGACATGAGTTTGAGAAAACTCCAGGAGACAGTGAAGGACATGGCATGTCTTTGGCATGCTGCAGTCCAAGTGGCCACAAAGAAGTGGACACAACTGAGCAGCCACAATTTTTTCTTTTATGTTTTATTGGATTGTGTATTTCAAAAAAAAAAAAAAAAATTGTTCCATTTCAAACACGTGAACATAACGTTGTTCATAATACTCCTTTACTGTTTTTGTCCATGTGAAGTGTAGTGATAGACCACTTTAACTTCTCATATTAATAATTATGTCTTCTCTCATCTTGGTTAGTCAGTATAGAGGCTTACAATTTTACAGATCTTTTTAGAGAACCATTTTTTCTATGATTTTTAAATTGATTTATAATTCTTAATTACATTGATTTCTCCTCTAATTACTATTATTTATCCTGCCTCCTGTAGGTTGAATGTGATCTTCTTTTAGTATATAAATTTTGCAATCTGAGAAGGAAGGAGAGTAGATTATCTTGTGATTTCTTGATTAAGCTACTTTGTTCAAATAAATTAGAGAAATATTAAGGTAGATGGTCATCTTCAAGTTGTCCAAAAAGAAAAAAAAATAAATTTGATGGGTTTATTTATTTTTTTATAAAAAAAAAGTTTGATGGTTTTATTAAAACTAAACAGAGACAATTAATATGACTAGTTGACAAGTCCCATTATTTATGATTTATTTAATCAAATGAATACATTATTTTGTTAAACATATGAACTTAGTGTTAAAGAACAAGGATACCAAATCTGATTCAATCCTTTGCTCTTAAATAAAAATCCAGTTCTTCTTAACTAACAGTATAATGGGGGATTCTCTGGTGGCTTAGCTGATGAAGAATCCACCTGCAATGGAGAAGACCTGGGTTTGATCCCTGGGTTGGAAAAATTCCATGGAGAGGGGAATGGTTACCCACTCCAACATTCTGGGCTGGAGAATTCCAAGGACTGTATAGTCCATGGGGTCCCTAAGAGTCAGACACAACTGAATGATTTTCATTTTCATGTCTCAGTGGCAAAGAATCTGCTTGCCAATGCATGAGACACAGGTTCAATACTGGGTCTGAGAAGACTCCCCATACTGTTGAAAAATTAATTCCGTGAGCCACAGGTGTTGAGCCTGTGCTCTAGAGCCTGGGAACCAAAACTATTGAGCCCTCATACCACGATTGAAACTACTGTGCCCTAGAGCCTGTGCTCTGCAATAAGAGAAGCCATAGCAATGAGAAGCCTGCACACTGCAATGAAGAATAGCCCCCATGTACTGCAACTAGAATGAAGCCTGGTTCAGTGAGGATCCAGCACAGACAAAAATAAATGAATAGATAAAAATTAAAAAGTAATAATGTAATAAGAACGTCAAGCATTGATCAAATAACATTAAAATACTCATAAAATTATTGTGTTGAATCTTTCCAGTGGTTTACTATCAGTGACTAACACAGTATGTAGTACATACAAAATAATAAATATAGGCTAAATAAATGAGTTAACAAATAAAAGTGTCATGTGAGTCAACTGATTTTGTAAGAGTACATAACAGGAATAAATTATTTTCAAAATTAATGTGGGTCGTTCAAGAAGGCTTTCTATGTGCAATGATGGTCAAACAAAGTCTGAGAAATGAAGTAGGATAAGAAGTGAGATATACACATTACTGATGGAAAATTCTACATCCTGTGGAGGGAGAGAACATAGCCATAAGAAGTTCTGCAAAATGGTCAATACACCCCAAGAACACAAAATAGGGTGTTACTGAGAATGAAAATGGTGAAATGAAAAGTAGGAAAAAAATCTATCTTGAATTTTCTATATAGTTAGATATTTTCTTATGTTTGTACTTGTCATTAGACATACACACTAGTTTCAAATAATAAAAGGAAGTGACTGCAATTTTCATATTGTATAACTCATTTTCAAATCATAATTGCTTGGTAATATGCAAGATTTAATGTAATATATCTTTCCTGTCATGACAGAAATAGAATCAAGGAAATGTATCTGCCCCATCAATGAAATTGGAGACAAAGGTGAAAATAAAACATGAAGTGATTATAAGGAAATGAAAAAGCTGATTATGACCCATTGTGGAAATGACCACAAGGTCTTATTTTAGTTAGTTGCAATATGTTATATTGAGCTGGCATAAAACGTTAAATTGTCAAATCAGAATTTCAGAAATTAGGCAATTTTTTAGAATATAAAGCTTTACTCCTAAGCTCAAAGATCTGTAAAATAAAAGGTATGGGCAAAGGAAAAGATATTGAGATATGTGATGTGGTTTCCTAGGATCTTTTTTTTTTTTTCATATTAGACACATGCTTACTGTCCCTGAGTAGCAGATGCAGTCTCTATGTGAGGTTGACATGTCATTTCATACAGTAGAGATCATTTAAGTTTTGAAACACTTCTGTATTATATCCCAGATGGTCAACTAACTTATGTGACATTTGTCAGGTCCACCCACAGCAGAAATACCACAGATGTCCTATATTTGTTATGCCTGAGTTAGAAGCAGGAGGACTTAGATATCCATCCAGCCACACTATCCTAACATCTATTCCTGTAAATTTCAAAATTATTTTCCATTTTCCTTACTGAGAATCAAACTCTCCCTGAACCAATCTAGTGTCTGAAGTCATGATAACATTAACTGCTCTATTTAACCCACTTTCCAACAAGTTGAGGTCTGTTGAATTTCTCCTAAAAAATTACTATTAAGAAATAGCATTGTCAACACCCAAATCTTGTCATTTCCTCGAAGTTTCTGTTGATACTACTCTCCTGTCTTCCCCTCACCCCATTTAGGTTCAACAGATTAGATTCCCTAAGAAGTTCCTGCAGCAAATCAAATCAAACTTATGTTTCCCATGCATTTTGGTCACTGCTTTGGGGGGAAATCTTTTGCCTTAGAGTCCCAATTTATGACCACAATCATTTTTCTGGCTCTTATACTTCCTTTATGATTTCTCCACTTTCAGAATTTCCTGACTAGGAATTTTCAGTTTAGAGTGTAGTCTAAATAAAGTATCTTTCTCTTTCCAAAATTATAATAATTTTGATATATGGGCCAGTCAATTTAACCAAAAACTGTAGACTTACTGAGTAATACTTAAGTTAGAATGGCAGAAATGATATTTGATTTACTCTTTACACTGCATACTCAGAAATAGGATAAATCAACTTTATCTCAAAGAATACTGAAAAAAGCTTATATGCAAGACAATGTTCTATGTTTTGTGAATAACAGAAAATAAATTAAAATACATGACTTCTATGTTGATAGTCTGAAAATAAGAATTGTAACTGCTCAAGTTCTATATTTGTGTTCTTTCTTTAGAAAGATAAATAAATAGAATCTATTGATATTTTTAGATAATTTCTGATATAGCAACATCATAAAATGATTTGTTAAATAATATATTTCAAACACTATTTTTCATAGACAAAAGAGGTGTTCCTAGAATGTGGATATTTCTACTACAAACTAAGATTGAATTTAAGATCACTATAAAATAAAACTAGACACAATCATACATAATGTACTAAAAATCTATGTGCTCACTTTCTTAAAAATAGAAACCTTCATATTTTTCAGAGAGCATCTTATTTTTTGAGTTTGTCTGAATAAATTCAGAAACACTTGATAATTCAATTCCTCTAAGCAGGGAAGCTCCTGTATCCAGGGAAACCAGTCTGGGTTGCCAGGACCTAAAGTTAAGACAGGAGAAACCCTGCTGCCTGGGATGTAAGGAAGCAATCTGTTAGCCTTCTCTTTTAGTCAAGGATTATCTGTACCTCTGATGCCTCCTGACCAATCTGGACGCCCACCTATGCCCAAGTCATGTTTGTTATCTACAACCTTACTGTCCATAGTCACAGCCCACCTCACCTATGGAGATTATAGTCATGATCAAAAGCAAACATTTTCAAATCTGTACCGGTGTCCATGGCTCCACTTGCCAACAAGAAAACAACAGAAGGAACAGCAGTTATCTCCTGAATCACAGTGATAAACTTCTAAGATCTTCACTTAGCAGCTGCTTTCTCAGAGTCACTGAGCCAAAAGCACTGGCCTGTGTTTAGTATAATGTGAGAACACAAGTTCTAGAATCAGAATGACTGTTTTGAAGTCTTGGCATTGCCATTTGCCACCTGTCAAGATTTTAGTGAATTACTTAACCATGTTGATGTTCTATAATCTTATTCAATAAATAAGGGTAAATATAGAGGCTGATTTAGAAATGTTGAGTGGATTAAATAAGACAATGTATCTAACAGGCTTATCATAATGTGGGAATGAAATCATAGCTACTTAGTAATGACATTTGCTAGGTTTTTTTGGTATGTTTATTCCTTCTCTTCTTTGACTTCTAGTGTATAGAAAAATGTACATGTACATAGCTAGATATATTACAGAATATGATGTATGTTTTCATGATATTATGCAAATCTTAGGTGTGAGAGTCACATGCTCTGCTGTGTCTACAGAAACAAAACAGCAAGATAACTGAATCCTTAGAACAAGTTTCAAATCTGTTACCATATTGTTAGGATGAAGCTGTGGGCTTGATTCCCTCACTAGCCTTGGTAGTAAAGAGGGAAATTAATGCTTTGTCCTATATGCTTAATTCCTACCTGGTCTTGATTGCCTAGCTCATAACTTGGGAAATAATCTGTACCTATTCCTGACTGAGAGAAGACTGAACAGAGCATATCACTTCTTGGAAATGAAACATCCTGGTTTTCATTAATCCTTGAAGAAAGAAGAATGAAAGAGAGGAATGAAGTGTTTTAAATGATAATTGACATCTAATAAAGTGACCCCACTAGACCTCTAATAAGTCTTGACCCAGTGGATGTCAAACTCTGAAATAGCCACTCCTTTATAGAGGAGATGATAGAAAGCTCCCTTCCAATTTTCTCTGCATAGAGAAAGACTTCCTTTCTTAGATAGACCAAGATAGTTTCTAAAATGAATGAGCATAAGCCTCTTCTTTCCTATAATTATACATTAGAAAATTGAATTGATAGATTGTTTTCATTATCATAATCTTATCATTATAATTCTTTTATTGTAATTACTTACCTGATTAACTGTGACTCTTTCTTACTTTGATCTTTCATTTCAGGGCAATTCTGAAAACAAACAAACAAAAAATACACAGAAAATCAATTATCACAGCAAAAGAATGAGAAAAACTAGAGTCAATGGTGGCCAAATTTCCTTCCTCAATTTTCTATGAAGCATTCTATGATTGGCATCAACATGGACCTTGCAGACACAATGCATTCCTGTCAACCATCTGTCACTCTCATTGTGTCCACAGTCAGGACGTCTACCAAGCTTTCCGCTTACAAACCATTCCTTTTCCTGTTCATTACTGCCACTTTAAATTGTTGGCCTAAAAATAAATAGACTACCAATTATTTCTCCTGCAAAAATTGACTTACACAAAATCAGTAGAGAATGGCAGTTCAAAGTCCGCAACCACGGTGAGCCTTGAGCAAACTCCCAGCAAAGAAAGGAAATGAGAACTCTTTATGGTGGAGAAGATGAAGTTGGGAAGAATATTTAATAAAAGTCCAAGTATTTCATTGGTTGGGTCATTGCCAAGAAAAAACAGGAGTCTTTTTTCTTCCTCTGGGGTTCTGCTATCTTTGCAGGGTATAAGAGTTTTTCCCTTTGGTCTCCTGACTTATTTAATTGAGGTTTCTTAATTTTTTGTGAAGTAAAATCACATCTAAATTATAAACAAGCTCTTATTATTTAGCAAAGTAAATTTTGCTAGAAATTGGTGAAAGGTAGCATAAATTGCAAAATGAACAATTATATTAAGAAGCATAAATATACCAGCAAATTTGGAAAACTCAGCAGTGGCCACAGGACTGGAAAAGGTCAGTTTTCATTCCAATCCCAAAGAAAGGTAATGCCAAAGAATGCTCAAACTGCTGCACAATTGCACTCATCTCACACGCTAGTAAAGTAATGCTCAAAATTCTCTAAGCCAGGCTTCAACAATACATGAACAGTGAACTTCCTGATGTTCAAGCTGGTTTAGAAAAGGCAGAGGAACCAGAGATCAAATTGCCAACATCTGCTGGATCATGGAAAAAGCAAGAGAGTTCCAGAAAAACATCTATTTCTGCTTTATTGACTATGCCAAAGACTTTGACTGTGTGGATCACAATAAACTGTGGAAAATTCTTCAAGAGATGGGAATACCAGACGACCTCACCTGCCTCTTGAGAAGTCTGTATGCAGGTCAGGAGACAACAGTTAGAACTGGACATGGAACAACAGACTGGTTCCAAATAGGAAAAGGAGTATGTCAAGGCTATATATTGTCACCCTGCATATTTAAATTATATGCAGACTACATCATGAGAAACGCTGGGCTGGAAGAAGCAAAAGCTGGAATCAAGATTGCCAGCAGAAATATCAATAATACCACCCTTATGGCAGAAAGTGAAGAGGAACTAAAAAGCCTCTTGATGAAAGTGAAAGAGGAGAGTGAAAAACTTGGCTTCAAGCTCAACATTCAGAAAATGAAGATCATGGCATCTGCTCCCATCATTTCATGGGAAATAGATGAGGAAACAGTGAAAACAGTGTCAGACTTTATTTTTGGGGGCTCCAAAACTACTGCAGGCAGTGATTCCAGCCATGAAATTAAAAGACGCTTACTCCTTGGAGGGAAAGTTATGACCAACCTAGATAGCATATTCAAAAGCAGAGACATTACTTTGCCAACAAAGTCCGTCTAGTCAAGGCTATGGTTTTTCCAGTAGTCGTGTATGGATGTGAGAGTTGGACTGTGAAGACAGCTGAGCGCCAAAGAATTGGTGCTTTTGAACTGTGGTGCTGAGAAGACTCTTGAGAGTCCCTTGGACTGAAAGGAGATACAACCAGTCCATTCTAAAGGAGATCAGTCCTGGGTGTTCTTTTGAAGGAATGATGCTAAAGGTGAAACTCCAATACTTTGGCCACCTCATGCAAAGAGTTGACTCATGAGAAAATATTTTGATGCTGGGATGGATTGGGGGCAGGAGGAGAAGGGGACAACAGAGGATGAGATGGCTGGATGACTTCACTGACTCAATGGATGTGAGTTTAAGTGAACTCCGGAAGTTGGTGATGGACAGGGATGCCTGGCATGCTACAATTCATGGGGTTGCAAAGAGTCAGACACGACTGAACTGAACTGAACTGAATTTAAAATATGCTAATTAAAATATCACTCAAATCTTCTAATCAATTCAGAGGTTAAAAATTAACGTTTTAAAGTAAGTCCATCTTTATTTAGTTCACTCGCTCAGTCGTGTTTGACTCTTTGTGATCCCATGGAATGCAGCACTCTAGGCTTCCCCGTCCTTGCAAATTCCCAGAGCTTACTCAAACTCACGTCAATCGAGTCAGTGATGGCATCCAAACATCTCATCCTCTGTTGTCCCCTTCTCCTGTCTTCAATCTTTCCCAGCATGAGGGTATGATGAGTCAGTTCTTCCCATAAGGTGGCCAAAGGATTGGAGCTTCAGCTTCAGCATGAGCCTTTTCAATAAATATTCAGGACTGATTTCCTTTAGGATTGACTGGTTTGATCTCCTTGAAATCCAAAGGACTCTCAAGAGTGCTCTCCAACACCACAGTTCAGAAGTATCAACTTTTTGGTGCTCAGTTTTCTTTATAGTCCCACTAACACATCCATACATGACTACTGGAAAAAAATATAGCTTTGACTAGGACCTTTGTTGGCAAAGTAATGTTTCTGCTTTTTAATATGCTGTGTAGGTTTGTCATAGCTTTTCTTCAAAGGAGCAAGTGTTTTTGAATTTCAAGGTTGCAGTCATCATCTGCAGTGATTTTGGAGTCTAGAAAATAAAGTCTCTCAGTTTCCATTGTTTCCCAATCTAATTGCCATGAAATGATGGGACTGGATGCCATGATCTTAGTTTTCTGAATGTGGAGTTTTAAGCCAACATTTTCACTCTCCTCTTTCACTTTCATCAAAAGGATATTTAGTTCTTCTTTGCTTTCTGCCATAAGGTTGGTGTCATCTGAATATATAAGATTATTGATATTTCTTCCAGCAATCTTGATTCCAGCTTGTGTTTCATCCAGCCCATCATTTTACAGGATGTACTCTGCATATAAGATAAATAAACAGCGTGACAATATACACCTTGATGTATGCCTTTCCCAATTTGGAAACAGTCCATTGTTCCATGTCTGGTTCTAACTTTTACTTATTGAACAGCATACATATTTCTCAGGAGATGGGTAAGGTTGTGTGGTGTTCCCATCTCTCAAAGAATTTTCCACAGTTTGTTGTGATCCACACAGTCAAAGGCTTTGGTGTAGTCAATAAATCAAAAGTAGATTTTTTTTTTCCTAGAACTTTCTTGCTTTTTTGATGATCCAATGGATGTTAGTAATATGATCTCTGATTTCTCTGCCTTTTTAAATCCAGCTTTAAAATTTTGAAATTCTCAGTTCATGAAATGTTGAAGCCTCACTTGGGGAATTTTGAGCATTACTTTGCTAGTGTGTGAGATGAGTGCAATTGTGTGGTCGTTTGAACATTCTTTGGCATAGCCTTTCTTTGGGATTGGAATGAAAACCTACCTTTTCCAGTCCTGTGGCCATGGCTGAGTTTTCCAAATTGCTGGCATATTGAGTGCAGCACTTTCACAGCATCATCTTTTAGGATTTGAAATAGCTCAACTGAAATTCCAACACCTCCACTAGTTTGTTGTTGATGCTTCTTGAAGCCCACTTGACTTTGCATTCCAGGATGTCAAGTTCTAGGTTAGTGATCACACCATCGTGGCTATCTTGGTCCTGAAGATCTTTTCTGTATAGTTCTTTTGTGTATTCTTGCCACCTCTTCTTAATATCTCCTGCTTTTTTTACGTTCATATCATTTCCATCCTTTTATGTACCCATCTTTGCATGAAATGCTTCCTTTGTATCTCTAACTTTCTGGAAGGCAATTCTAGTTTTTCCCATCTATTGTTTTACTTTATTTCTTTGTATTAAAAATTGAGGAGGGCTTTCTTATCTCTCCTTGCTATTCTTTGGAACTCTGCATTCAGATGGGTATACCTTTCCTTTTATCCTTTGCCTTTAGCTTCTCTTCTTTTCTCAGCTATTTGTAAGGCCTCCTCAGACAATCATTATGTATTTTTGCATTTCTTTTTTTGGGGGATGGTTTTGATCACTGCCTCCTGTACAATGCCATGAAACTCCAACTATAGTTGTTCAGGCACTCTGTCTATAAGATCTAATCCCTTTAGTCTATTTGTCACTTATATTATATAATCGTAAGGGATTTGATTTAGATCATACCTGAATGATCTAGTGTTTTCCCTACTTTCTTCAATTTAAGTCTGAAATTTGCAATAAGGTGTTGATTGTATAGAGCTTTTCAATTTTTGGCTGCAAAGAATATAATCAATTTTATTTTGGTATTGACCATCTTATGATGCCCATGTGTAGAGTCTACTCTTGTATTGTTGGAAGTGGGTGTTTGCTATGACCAGTGTGTTCTCTTGGCAAAATTGGTAGTCTTTGCCCTGCTTCATTCTGTACTCCAAGACCAAATTTGACTGATACTCCAGGTATCTCTTGACTTCCTACTTTTGCATCCCAGTCCCCTATAATGAAAAGGACATCTTTTTTGGGTGTTAATTCTCGAAAGTCTTCCAGGTTTTCATAGAGCTCTTGAACTTCAACTTCTTCTGCATTAGTCGTTGGGGCACAGACTTGGGTTAGTGTGATATCGAATTGTTTGCCTTGGAAATAAACAAAGATCATCCTGCTGTTTTTGAGATTGCACCCAAATGATGAATTTTAAATTCTTTTATTGACAGTGAGGGCTACTCCCTTTCTTCTACAGGATTCTTGTCCACAGTTGTAGATACAATGGTCATCTGAAGTAAATTGCCCCATACCCAGCAGTGATGTTTGGATGAGCTCAAACAAAACCTTGCGCAATCAGGACCGAGAGATCCCATAGAGACTGAGCCAGATATGCCTCTGAGTGTGTGAGTGTCTCCTGTGGATGCAGCAGCCTGCCATATGGTCAAGGGCTCTGGTGTATCAGACCTGGGTCATGAAGCATGTGGCATAACCCGTCTTGGAGGTGGTTGCCATTAACCTCACATTAGAACCACAGATCAGATGACCCACAAACTGAAGAACAATTATACCAAATAAATTATCGCACTGATAAAAAATTCTGGGACCCTAACAGATTTCTCAACTTGGGTATTTGGCAAAGGATCTGAGAACCCACAGAGAATTTGGCCGCTACATTTTTCATTTTGGAGGCCAGTGAAATTTGATTACAGAACTTCCACAGGACTAGGGAAACAGACTCTTGGAGGGCACAAATAAAACCTTGTGTGCACCAGACCCAGGAGAAATAAGCAGTGACCCCACAAGAAACTGACCTAGACTTGCCTGTGAGTGTTCAGGACTCTCTGGTGGAGGCATGGGGTGACAGTGGCCTGCTGCAGGGGCAGGGACACTGAATACAACAGTGTGTGAACAAGACTTTTGGGAGGAAGTTGTCATTATCTTCATTACCCCTACCATAGTTTGGTCTCAGGTCAAACAGGGAGGAAACACAGCCTCTCGAATCAACAGAAAACTGGTTTAAAGATTTACTGAGTATAGCCCTGACCATCAGAACAAGACCCAGTTTCCCCAACAGTCAGTCTCTCCCATCAGGAATCTTCCATAAGCCTCTTATCAGAGGGCAGACAGAATGAAAACCACAATCATAGAACACTAATAAAACTGATCACATGGACCACAGTCTTGTCTAACTCAATGAAACTATGAGTCATGCCATGCAGTCCCACCCAAGATGGACGAGTCGTGGTGAAGAGTTCTGGCAAAATGTAGTCCACTGGAGACTGGAATTGCAAACCACTTCAGTATGCTTGCCTTGAGAATCCCATGAACAGTATGAAAAGGCAGAAAGATATGACACTGAAAGATGAACTCCCTAAGTCGGTAGGTACTCAATATGTTTTTGGAGAAGAGTGGAGAAATAACTCCAGAAAGAATGAATAGACAGAGCCAAAGCAAAAACAATGCCCAGATGTGGATGTGAATGGTGATGGAAGTAAAGTCTGATGCTCTAAAGAACAACATTGCATAGGAACCTGGAGTGTTAGGCTCATGAATCCTTGAATTAATAAAATGAAATACAGCATACATTTAATATAATACATATAGTTATATCTGGCTGTTCATATAATTATTTCTAAATGAATACAAATTAATATTAGTCCCCTATAATCAAGTACTACAAACACTAATTGAGCACACTACTGACCAACTACTATCCATTTTTCAGAATGAATAGCAACATGTCTGTATAAATTATTTTTGTAGGAATCATTCTCATATTTAGGGAAACATTTTAATAAAATGACAGTCTGAGCAAAATCAAGAGCATTTGTTTCATGACATTACAGTAGTTCATGCAGTACAGGAGTTGCTGGAAACATGGAAAAATATGAAAGATATAAAGGAGGTGAAGAAAAAAAAAACATAATTTCTTCCAACAATGAATTTTATGAATTTAAATACTTGATTGCACAATGCACTGACCTTAAAACAGCAAATATTCTGTTACAGTGTTGGCTGCAAGCATTTTATGTGCTGTTTTATTCTGCCAATTTGGTGAAAGGAGGTAAATTATTAATCTGATTGCTAGTAAGTAGAACTGGCTGTTAGTCTCCAAAATTGTTACATTTAATAAAGTTAAATGAGAACTTGCATATGTACAAGTTGGGTTTAAAAAAGCCAGAGGAATCAAAGATCAAATTGCCAACATTTCTTGAATCATAGAGAAAGCAAGGGAATTCCACAAAAACATCTATTTTTGTTTCATTGACTACATGGAAGACTTTGTGTAGATCAAAACAAACTGTGGAAAAGTATTAAAGAAACAGGAATACCAGATCACTATATCTGCCTCTGAGAAACCCTTATGTGGGTCAAGAGCAACAGTTAGGACAGGACATGGAATAAGAGACTGGTTCAATTTGGGAAAGGAATATATCAAGGCTGTATTGGAGAAGGTGATGGAACCCCACTCCAGTACTCTTGCCTGGAAAATCCCATGGATGGAGGAGCCTGGTAGGCTGCAGTCCACGGGGTCGCTAAGAGTCGGACACGACTGAGCGAATTTACTTTCACTTTTCACTTTCATGCATTAGAGAAGGAAATGGCAACCCACTCCAGTGTTCTTGCCTGGAGAATCCCAGGGACAGGGAGCCTGATGGGCTGCCGTCTGTGGGGTCGCACAAAGTCGGACATGACTGAAGCTACTTAGCAGCAGCAGTAGCAGAAAGGCTGTATATTTTCACCCTGTTCATTAAACTTATATGCAGAGTTCAGTTCAGTTCAGTTGCTCAGTCATGTCCAACTCTTTGTGACCCAGCATGCAAGGCTTCCCTGTCCATCACCAACTTCTGGAGCTTGCCCACACTCATCTCAAACATATGTAGAGTGCATCATGAGAAATGATGGGCTGGATGAATCACAGGCTGAAATCAAGATTGCCAGAAGCAATCCTAATGGTCTAGTCAAGGCTATGGTTTTTCCAGTGGTCATGAATGGATGTGAGAGTTGGACTGTGAAGAAAGCTGAGCGTTGAAGAATTGATGCTTTTGAACTGTGGTGTTGGAGAAGACTCTTGAGATTCCCTTGGACTGTAAGGAGATCCAACCAGTCCATCCTAAAGGAGATCAGCCCTGGGTGTTCTTTGGAAGGAATGATACTAAAGCTGAAACTCCAGTACTTTGGCCACCTCATGTGAATAGTTGACTCATTGGAAAAGACCCTGATGCTGGGAGGGATTAGGGGCAGGAAGAAAAGGGGACAACAGAGAATGAGATGGCTGGATGGCATCACTGACTTGATGAACATGAGTTTGAGTGAACTCTGGGAGATGGTGATGGACAGGGAGGCCTGGCGTGCTGCAATTCATGGGGTCACAAAGAGTTGGACACGACTGAGCGACTCAACTGAACTGAATGGGAGAAAGTGAGGAGGAACTAAAGAGCCTTTTGATGAAACAGAAGAGTGATAAAGTTGGCTTAAAACTCAACATAAAAAAAAAAAAAACTAAGATCATGGGATCTGATCCTATCACTTCATGGCAAATAGAAGAAAAAGTGGAAATAGTAATAGATTTTATTTTCTTGGGCTGCAAAATCACTGCTGATGGTTTTGCATAAAAGATGCTTGTTCCTTGGAAAATAAAGCTCACTTTACCATCTAAGCCACCAGGGAATCCCATTAAAAAGCTGAGATAGCACTTTACCAACAAAGTTCCCATCTAGTCAAAGCCATGGTTTTTCCAGAAGTTACATATGGATGTGAGAGTTGGACCATAAATAAGGCTGAGCACCAAAGAATTGATGTTTTTGAAATTGTACTAGAGAAGATTCTTGAGGATCCCTTCAATTTAAAGATCAAACCAATAAATCCTAAAGGAAATCAACCCTGAATATACATTGGAAAGACTGATGCTGAATCTGAAGCTGGAGCATCAATACCTTGGTCACCTGACATGAAGAGCCAAGTCATTGGAAAAGTCCTGCTTCTGGGAAAGATCAATGGCAAAGGAGAAGAGGATGGCAGAGGGTGAGATGGTTAAATAGTATCACCAACTCAATGAATATGAACTTGAGCAAAGTCCAGGAGATAGTGAAGGACAGCAGAGCTTGGCATGTTGCAGTCCATGGGGTCACAAAGAGTCACAGGCATCACAGCTACTGAACGACAACAACAAGAACAAGTTTAGAGTATCCTTTAGTTAACATAAATTTACTCGCATTTTGCTATCTTATGTTTTTATTAAAAAATATTGTTTGGTCTTGACCTGAAGATGGCAGCTGAGTCGAGTAGAAGAGCGAGCTCCTTGGGTTCAAGTTAGGGCCCCAAGCAGGTGGCACGGGAGTGGTTCTTTATGGGTCCAAGGCATTTTACTCCTGTTGGGGGACTCTAGGCAATCACCACATTTATTCCTGTCTTCTTGCACAGTTCTCCTCTCTGCTGGCACCATGCCCCTCTGATTCTGAGGTCATAAATAAGGTCCATCTTAAATCATGTTGTAAAGAGTGATACTAATTAACATTTTTTTCTCACAAGCTGTTTCCTATTTAGAGAAAATTTTTCAGGTTCTTAAACCTGCAGGCAGTATATTACTTAGTAGACAGTGCACAACAAACCAATTTCAATATCTATAGAAGGAAAATGATCACAATAGATGCTGTACTAAAGAATGTGCAGAGCATACAAATATGGACCCATTATCATGCCTGAGGAGCACCTCCAGCAATGCAGAGTCCACTCTGGGCATAAGTTGCCCCTGTGGAGCAGTGGATGTGCCAAGTCAAGAGGGAGTCCAGGATGAAGATTTTGTTCTTTATGTAGGTGCTCTGGCCACTGAGAGGTGCCATCATAAGAACATCATTTCTTATTCAGCATATTGTCAGCAGGAAGCACAAAATGGACAGGCCAATAGCAGGGTATGCTAACCTGTGTCCAAATATGATCTCTACCCAGCCTCAGATGCTTTTTGGAATGCTGTCCATAGTGAAACATGAGATTATTCATGTCCTGGGTTTCTCTTCTGGGCTATTCTACCATGATAAAGATGGAAATCCTTTAACTTCAAAATTTGCAGATGGTCTCCCACTTTTTATCTATAGTTTTGGATTATATCAATGGAGTGATAAAGTAGTTCCAAAAGTGGAGAGATTATGGGACATTTGTGATAATAAGCAAGTTCTTCACACTGTCTATCTTCTAGTAATGCATTGTGTTCTCGATGAAGCACAGAAACAACTGTCAAATTCTGGAGGGAATGGAACTTGAAAATCTTGGTGGTATAGACACTGAACTTAACCATTGGGAATAGTGGTTATTAGAAAATCAAGCAATGACTGGTTCTCCTATGCAGAACCTAGTTCTCTCTCAAATCGCCCTGATTTTAATGGATGATATTGGCTGGTATAAAGTTAATTACAGAATGGCTGAGAAAATAGACAGGGACAGAGGAGTGGGCTGTGACAGTGTCAGGAAGAGCTATAAATTCTGGATTGACCAGCAGTGACAGGAGAGATAGATGCTGAACCCTTACTGTAACATACTCAGAAGCAATATATTGCAATTAACTTGCAGGCAGGACCAGAGAGCAGTTTCAGTGTGCAATTTGCAGAAGTTTCTGAAACCTCTGCCATAGGAGTACCAGTGGTTTGATGAACTCACTGGAGTACCTGCAGAAGATCTGCCATATTATGGTGGTTTAGTAAAAATTGCTGACTACTGCCCTTTCAGTAAGAAATTCAGTTTTTATTTAAGTGGTGAGTATCAGTGCAGGTCAGATTGTAAAGTACCAGACCTTTGAAAAAACTATGGTGCTGAAAAGTATGGACCTTATTCAGTTTGTCTAATTCAGAAATTAGCTTTAGTCATGGAAAAGTGTGAAAAGAAGCCAAGTTATCTGGACTGGGGGCATGGATGCTATCAGGTTTATTGTTCTCCACAAGGTCTGAAGGTTAGGGTTCAGGATATTTTATATTTGTTTAGTTGGGCCGGGCAGATCCTCCCTGTCAATAGCCAGATGAACAGCTGGATTCACCATGTAAATCTGCTCTGCCCATTCTGTTGGGACTTCTGTGAACTCTGTTCCCTTGAGACAGGTTCTCCAGCTGCTAACCTGACTCAAGCACTATACCCTGGATCTCTGTTCCCATTCCTTTAGCCTGGTGGTCACCCTCTGGCTTCTGCTAGGCAATCTATTTCCTCTGCTGGCTGGATTTCTACTGTGCATATTACACTAGAAATGGAAAAGTGAATTCTCAAGGCATTTTTTTGTGTCATGTTCCTCTGAACAAAGCACAAAAGCTTGGCGAGTGCCAGCCTATGCAGATGGCAGAAGTGGCATTCCTGAGTTTGGCTTGGAAGTGTTGACCATAGTCAGGTCTTGAAGCAGAGCTTCACAGCAGTCATTCCTCATCAGAAACCCAATATCCTCAAAGTTTAGAGAAGGAGCAGGAATTCCAAATCACCAAGTCTCTACTTTTCAGGATACATAACCATCTTGAAGTTTTCTTTTGAAGGTAGGATAATAGGTGAAGATTTTGGGAATTACATACCTCAGCATTTTCATTAACCTAAAGCAATGGGAAAGTTAATCACTGCTGCAATAATTTAAATAACAGCTAACCATTGCAAGATTATAAGTTGTGGACTCTTTCCTCAAAAGTATAAATTGTCCTTTGACTTATAGAAAATAACTTTTTATTTATACATCAACTATGATACCTATTTTGAATTTAATGACTGTATATAGTATACCTAAATCATTGTTCTAAAGGGTTTGCTTTTAAATTTGTTTTTCTAAATCTTATTATTTAACCTTTTTCCAAACCAGCTATTTGGCAGTTTCCTGCTGAACCATTAAATGTTGGTAGCCCTATTGTACTGTATCCATACTCACTGATCTTCAGATAGTAGCTTCCAGTTATATTCTCCATTAGTTTAATAATGTCATGAAAACTGGGAAGCACAGAGAGAAAAATACTCTGCCCTGTGAAACATTGAAGACATACAAATAGAGAAAACCTCATTGTTTTTCAGATGATAGTTATGACAACTGCTATCCGAAAAGAATATAACTTTCCTTTTTGAAAGAAAAAGAAATTAGATATGATTTTTTTAAAAAAGAAATGAAGATAAAACAAAATTCTTGTATAAACAAGTATGCCATTTTTTTTCAAGTGGGTTTAGAAATGGTTATAGGAGAATTCTTATAATCTGAAAATTATTTTATGTGTAAGAAGAAAAGATATAAGTCAAAACAAGATAGTCTGAATTGCCTACTAATGGTAAATTGTAGTTTTGGTGTAGGGCTTATCCAGGAGGTTCCACTATATCACACAATGCATGGCTTAGCCAACAGAAGTCAGAAGATTGCTTTTGCTTTAAAAGGAGCTAACATCATTTAGCTCTTGTATTTGACACTCTTTCTGTCACCTATATTTTCTGGTCCTCAGAAGCATTCTACCCTGGTACCAGAGCTGACCAAATCTACATAGTAATTCCAGTGTGAAATTCTTTAATAATGAATAATGCCCAGCTTTTCTTAAAAATTTTCATAAACAAACTTCACTAACAAACTTCATTATGTCTAAAGCTAATGAAGTCCTCTGGCATTATAAACATAGCCCTTGAACAAACATTCATTCATTTATTGGTTGGCCCTTTAGTTCAGCATACAGTTATTGAACACTCAGTTTTAAGCAAAAGAGACACTGATGTATAGAACAGTCTTATGGACTCTGTGAGAGAGGGAGAGGGTGGGAAGATTTGGGAGAATGGCATTGAAACATGTAAAATATCATGTATGAAACGAGTTGCCAGTCCAGGTTCGATGCACGATACTGGATGCTTGGGGCTGGTGCACTGGGATGACCCAGAGGGATGGAATGGGGAGGGAGGAGGGAGGAGGGTTCAGGATGGGGAACACATGTATACCTGTGGCAGATTCATTTTGATATTTGGCAAAACTAATACAATTATGTAAAGTTTAAAAATAAAATAAAATTAAAAAAAAAAAAAAGAAATTCTGCTAAGTGAACAAATAGCATAATTGCTAAGGAATAATTCCAATTCACTATTTGGCACTGGAGCCAAACAGCAACTCCAGCATAAAGAAAAGCCACCTCTTTTTTAAAAAGGCAAACATTTAAATATTTATTTGTCTACAATTTTAAATTGGAGGTATTTGTCATTGTGAAAAGCTGGGGATCTCTAGCATAGCCAATCTCAGCAGAAGAAAAACTAATAATAATCATATTTATGCCTTTTTCTTGCATAATTTAAATCATGCAAATCAGAGAAAAATATAGAGAACGTTTTTAAAGAAAGTTATAGAAATCTAAAAGTATAGATGCAACAGTTAGAACAAGACATGGAACAATGGACTGGTTCAAAATAATTGGGAAAGGAGTATGTCAATGTTGTATATTATCACCTTGCTTATTTAACTTCTATGCAGAGTATATCATGTGAAATGCCAGGCTGGATGAAGCACAAGCTGGAATCAAGACTGCTGGGATAAATGCCAATAACCTCAGATATGCAGATGACACCACCTTTATGGCATAAAGTGAAGAGGAACTAAAGAGCCTCTTGATGAGGGGGAAAGAGGAGAGTGAAAAAGCTGGCTTAAAACTCAACATTCAAAAATGAAGATCATGGCATCTGGTTCCATCTGATGCCATCATTTCATGGCAAATAAATGGGGAAACAATAGAAAGAGTGACAGACTTTATTTCTTGGGCTTCAGAATCACTGCAGGTGGTGACTGCAGCCATGAAATTAAAAGACGCTTGCTCCTTGGAAGAAGAGCTATAATAAACCTAGACAGCATATTAAAAAACAGAGACATCACTTTCCCAACAAATATCCACCTAGTCAAAGCTATGGTTTTTCCAGTAGTCATAGATGGATGTGAGAGCTGGACTATAAAGAAGGCTTAGTGCTCAAGAATCAGTGCTTTCAAACAACTGAACTGAAATGTATATGCTTAATGTGATTATGAATCATCCTGCAAAATTGTATAAAGAATTTTACCAAAAATATTAGCTGTTATTAATATATTTGAGACTCACAGTGATAGATTCAATTTTATTTTCACTATTGTGCAGTAATGCTATTCAGGTAGTATTCTTTCTGAGCATGGTGCTTATTATATTTGAAATATGTTTTTGTTTTATTTTTTATTTATATATAATTATATATGCACTATTGACTTTCTGAAGAAAATATTATACATGACATTTTTTCTATTTATATTTGTTAAGCTTGAAATCTGGTAGCCCACTTTTTTCTCTGCACAAATGGTTGTTGTTCAATCACATAGTCATGTCCAACTCTTTGCAACACCATGCCAGGCTTCCCTGTCCTTCACCACCTCCTGGAGCCTGTTCAAAATCATGTTCATTGAGTTGGTGATGCCATCCAATCACCTTGTCCTCTGCTGTTCATCTTCTCCTGCCTTCAATATTTCCCTGCATTAGGGTCTTTTCTAAGCAGTTAACTCTTTGCATCAGGTGGCCAAAGTATCGGAGCTTCAACTTCAGCGTCAGAGTCAGTCCTTCCATTAATACTTAGGACTGATTTCCTTCAGGATTTACTAGTTTAATCTCCTTGCAGTACAAGGGACTCTCAAGAGTCTTCTCCAACACCACATTTCAGAAGCATCAACTCTTTGGTGCTCAGCCTTCTTTATGGTGCAATTCTCACATCCATACATAACTACTGTTCAGTTCAGTTGAGTTCAATCGCTCAGTCATGTCCGACTCGTTGCGACCCCATGAATTGCAGCACGCCAGGCCTCCCTGTCCATCACCAACTCCCGGAGTTCACTCAAACTCACGTCCATCGAGTCAGTGATGCCGTCGAGCCATCTCATCCTCTGTCATCCCCTTCTCCTCCTGCCCCCAATCCTTCCCAGCATCAGAGTCTTTTCCAATGAGTCAACTCTTCGCATGAGGTGGCCAAAGTACTGGAGTTTCAACTTCAGCATCATTCCCTCCAAAGAAATCCCAGGCCTGATCTCCTTCAGAATGGACTGGTTGGATCTCCTTGCAGTCCAAGGGACTCTCGACAGTCTTCTCCAACACCACAGTTCAAAAGCATCATAGCATAGGTAATTACATCTTTTTAGATTTTCATTTTGTTTTCTAAATTTTATTCATTATAAAAATGCTTTTATTGTCACTGCAAAATTTTAATATTTCTTATACTTAAATGTTCTGTCACGTCATTATTTTAGGTTGGAATTTTGAGCAGTTTTTTCACACCTAGGATTTCGAGGCATCTTCATGTACTTAGCTGTCCTGGTTTCCAGTTTTGTCTTGTGTTCTAAGAATAATATTACTGGCTCAGAGGTAAAACTGACTCAATCCAAAATATCAATATTATTATTTAAGGTTAGCCATTTATACAAAATTTGGATGTTTAATACTACTCACCAATAATAGTTTGTTTCTTTGTGCTGTCAGGACCCAAAATAGTATTATTTATCTGAGATAAGAGATTATTATATTATTTGGATTTATTTCAACTGTTTCATGCTTCAAAATCTAGTCATTGTGCACATTTACTCAAAAATAGTTTTGTTGGAAAAAAAAAGAGAAAGTCCTAAATACTTCATATCTATACACACGAGAAGTAAAAGAAAATATATCACTAGTAAGCAATCACAGAAAAATCTATCATATACTAGAAATCCAAAATAATAGTCTTCTAAATATAAAATGTAGAAATCTAGATAAAGAAAAATCTTCCATGAATGAAAACATTCTGCTTCAATAGAGATAATCTACCTTGGAAAAAATTAAGAAGAGTTTTTGGCTGATTCACACAAATAACTTCAAATTCAGATAATATGAAGCTATTTTAATGAGACGCATTTGTGAGATTAGTCAGCAGCATTAAGATTATGCAAAACATATAAAGAGAATACAGAGTTGGCTCTTAGGTTATCCCAGTTGTTACTGTAGAAATGTAGATAAATAAGAAAATATAATGAAAAATAAATAAGACAGGATTAACACTACCTCTACCAAAAATATTAGATGTATTGTATCTTCAGAAAATAATTTAAAAAGTAAAGTACTAGCATAAGAAAAGATCAAACTATGACACTGACTTGTAAACTCAATAAATTTATATCATATTCAAGAATTACATTAAATAAGTTTTTATTGATCAATGAAGAAGAGCCAAAGAGCTATTGAGTAAATGAGATTTTTATATAAATACACCCATTATAATCTAAATATCCTCAAATTAAAAGCATGTTACACAGGTCAACAATATTAGAAACAATTCAAAAAATTATTTTGAATAATTAATTAAAAATGTGAAGGACAATATGAAATAAGAAAGCCATAGACCTTCCTTCTTATGATGGCAGCACCAGTTCAACAATACAGAGGCCAATTTCCTTTGTGAGCAGTCTAGGTTCCAGTTAAAAGATACCTGCACCCCTGGTGAGTTTGAAATCAGCTACATTTGCAGGAAAATCTGTAGCACACTCTCATCATATTCCCTCCCTCTGTCATAGTATGATATGATCAAGAAGATCAAGCCATTTTTGAAGAAGTAAAGAGAACATTGGGCAATATTTCCAATGTTCTGACTTAAGACAGAGTTCAGTTCAGTTCAGTTCAGTCTCTCAGTTGTGCCCAACTCTGTGACACCATGGACTGTAGCACGCTAGGCCTCCCTGTCCATCATCAATTCCCAGAGTTTACTCAAATTCATGTCCATTGAGTCGGTGATGCCATCCAACCATCGCATCATCTGCCATCCCCTTCTCCTCCTGCCTTCAATCTTTCCCAGCATCAGGGTCTTTTCCAATGAGTCATCTCTTCGCATCAGGTGGCCCAAGTACTGGAGTTTCAGCTTCAGCATCAGTCCTGCCAATGAATATTCAGGACTGATTTCCTTTAGAATGGACTGGTTGGATCTCCTTGTTGACCAAGAGACTCTCAAGAGTCTTCTCCAACACTACAGTTCAAAAGTATCAATTCTTCGGCACTCAGCTTTCTTTATAGTCCAACTCTCACATCCATACATGACTACTGGAAGGCTGCATAAAAGAATGGCTTCTGTCCCATACATACACGTCAGAGCACTGACTGGCCTGCCATACCAGAGATGCCTGGGGACCCCTGAGAACAAAAGACATCTGGCTGCATGTTGCTGTTTCATAGCCTCTGCACTTTGACAGAGATAGGCTAAGACAACTCAGAGAGTGCTCCCAGGTGGGAAAAAGAAAAGAGTGTAGCATGTATCCAGTGTTTTGGATTTATGAGGAATGCCTGAGGAACCAGTTCCATGTATCCTGATTTAGCATGCTGAAGGTACCTGACATATTCTAATATATCGAAGCCACTGAGAACAAAATATAAGTTGAGCAGCAAGCTTATAAAATGAGAAACACAGTAAAGCATATGTTATGTAATTCAATCTTAAAAACTTTTTTCTGCTCTTAGATTACAAAGAAACAAAAAATAACATAGTGGTTATCTTTATATTAGGGACTTTAGATGCCTTTAAAAAATTCATTATTCTTCCAAGTAGTTTTCAAATCTTGACAGACAAGCATATAATATGTGCAAATAGGGGGAAAGTAAAATAAAATGAAAAAATATATATTTACAGGACTTAATATATGCTCAACATAATAGTGGAAGTTGTAAAACATATTTGCAAATTCCTTGACATAATGCTTGTTAAGAAATCAGGTTTACTTCCCTTCTTATTGAATTTACTGAGTTGTTTGCAATTTACTTCTGCCACAGTAGAAAGTGGCAAAACTTATAGTCTGTGATTTCCCAGCATGCTCTTTGGATGCTTACTTTAGAAGAAGTGGTTATTATATAAGAAATCTGAACAATCTGAACACCTTGAGATTCTCAGCCTGAGGAGACCAAAATTTGACACCCTGATTCCCAGCCCCAGAAAAGCTCTCAGTAGCCCCTATCAACTGGGGGAGCCATAATGAATGTCTGCAGTCCCAATCAACATCTGACTGCAACAATATAAAAATTATTAAGGTAGAATTGAGTCAATTGAGCCATTTATTAAATCTGAACCAAAATAAAATAAGTAATTTAAAGATGTTAAAACTGAGAGTAATTCATCATACAACAATAGCAGGGACAAAATATTTTCACGTAGGTGGTAATGTACATGATCAATATGTGTATAACAATTCAAAGGGCTACAACATCCAAAAGTAATGGTGGATAATCAGGTATTCATTAACTAAGATATTCAATTATAATATTTATTAAATAAATGATAACCATTACAGAATATGTTTGTTTTGCTGTTGTTTGATTTAAAAAAAATGCAACGATTAAAATTGTCATAAATACAATAAAATTAGCCCTTCTTGCAAATTCCAGTTTAAGACTTTTGTTACCATTCAGAGAACCAGTTTCTCCAATGGAAATCATTAATATTTAGGTTGGTGCAAATGTAATTGCAATTTTGAACCATGAATTTTAAATCATTATAATAGGCTCAAACACATCATTATTAATCAAAGTAGGAACCATTACAATCAGCACATTTTCATCAATGATAAATAAGTTTGTTTATTCTTGCAGCATAAAAATCCATGCTTCAGGATTCAATGAAAAGCATTTTCTGCTTCCTGCTGATTGTTGAAGAATTTTCTCTGAAAGAAGTTGTCAAGATGCTTGAAGAAGTGGTAGTCAGTTAGTGAGAGGTAAGGTGATTATGGTGGATGAGGCAAAACTTTGTAGCCCAATTCATTCAACTTTTGAAGTATTGATTGTGTGATATGTGGCCAGGTGTTATTGTGCAGAATTGGGCCCTTTCTGTTGACCAGTGTTGACTGTAGCTGTTGAAGATTTCAGTGCATCTCATTGATTTGCTGAGCATACTTCTCAGATGTAATGATTTTTCCAGGATTCAGAAAGTTGTGGGCTTCCCTTGTGGCTTAGCTGATAAAGAATCTTCCTGCAATGACAGAGACTTGTCTTTGATCCCTGGGTTGGGAAGATGCCCTGGGGAAGGGAAAGGCTCCCTACTCCAGTATTCTGGCCTGGAAAATTCAATGGACTGTATAGTCCATGGAGTCATAAAGAGTCAGACACGACTGAGCAACTTTCACTTCACTTCAGAAAGTTGTAGTGTTTCATACCAGCAGCAGATCACCAAACGGGGACTATGACCTTTTTTGTTGCAAGTTTGACTTTGTGAAGTGATTTAGAGCTTCTTCCTGGTACAGCCACTCAGTTGGTCATTGCCAATTTTTGTACAAAATCCATTTTTTATCACACATCACAATCCAATCATGAAATGGTTCACTGTTGTTGCATAGAATAAGAGAAGATGACACTTCAAAAAGATGACGTTTTTGACTTGGGGTCAGTACAATGAGGATACCACTTATCAAGCTTTTTCACCTTTCCAATTTGCTTCAAATGCTGAATGACCATAGAATAGTCGATGGTGAGTTCTTCCACAACTTCTAGTGCAGTTGTAAGAGGATCAGCTTCAAAGTACCTCTCAGTTGGTTGTTGTCAAATTCCAATGCCCAGTCACTGTGCTCCTCATCATCAAGGCACTTGCTTTCTTTGAAAAATTTCTTGAACCACCACTGTACTGTAAATTCATTAGAAATTCCTAGACTAAATACTTTATTAATGTTGCAAGGCAACTCCACTGTTTTCTGACTCATTTTGAATGCTAATAAGATAATTGCTAGAATTTGCTTTTTATCTAAAATCACGTTCCTTGTCAAAACTAAATATAAAATAAAAAGCATATAATAAGACATTACTTAATAAGAAAATATTAAGAAGAGGTGGCAAGAATACACAGAAGAACTATACAAAAAAAGATCTTCATGACCCAGATAACCACAATGTATGATCACCAACCTAGAACCAGACATCCTGGAATGTGAAGTCAAGTGGGTCTTAGGGAACATCACTATGAACAAAGTTAGTAGAGGTGATGCAATTCCAGTTGAACTATTTCAAACCCTTAAAGATGATGTTGTGAAAGTGCTGCACTCAATATGCCAGCAAGTTTGGAAAACAGCAGTGACCACAGGACTGGAAAAGGTCAGTTTTCATTCCAGTCCCAAAGAAAGGCAATGCCAAAACGTGTTCAAACTACCACACAATTGCACTCATCTCACACACTAGCAAAATAATGCTCAAAATTCTCTGTGCTAGGCTTCCGCAGTACATGAAACATGAATCCAGATGTTCAAACTGGATTTCAAAAAGGCAGAAGAACCAAAGATCAAATTGCCAAAATCTGTGGGATCATCAAAAAAGCAAGAGAGTTTCAGGAAAATATCTACTTCTGCTTTATTAACTATGCCAAAGCCTTTGACTATGTGGATCACAACAAACTGTGGAAGATTCTTAAAGAAATGGGAATACCAGACCACCTTACTTTCCTTGTGAGAAGTCTATATGCAGGTCAAGAAACAACAGTTATAATTGGACATGGAAAATTGGACTGGTTCAAAAGAGGGAAAGGAGTAGGTGAAATCTATATATTGTCACCCTGCTTATATAACTTACATGCAGAGTATATCATGCTTAAAGCTCAAGCTAGAATCCAGATTGTCAGGAAAACTATCAATAACCTCAGATATGCAGATGACATCACCCTTATGGAAGAAAACAAAGAGGCACTAAAGAGCCTCTTGATGAAAGTAAATGAGGAAAGTGAAAAAGTTGGCTTTAAACTGAACATTCAAAAATCTAAGGTCATGGCATCCGGTCCCATCACTTCATGAAAAATAGATGGGAAAACAATGGAAACAGTGACAGACTTTATTTTGGGTGGCACCAAAATCACTGCATATGGTGACTGCAGCCATGAAATTAAAAGAAAAGCTCCTTTGGAAAAAAGTTATGTCAAAACTATACAACATATTAAAAAGCAGAGATGTTAACTTTGCCTACAAAGGTCCATCTAGTCAAAGCTATGGCTTTTCCAGTAGTCATGTATGGATATGAGTGTTGGAATAAAAAAAAAAAAGAAGAAAAGCTGAGCACTGATGAATTGATGTTTTTGAACCATGGTGTTGGAGAGGACTCCTGAGAGTCCCTTGGACTACAAGGAAACCAACTTGGCAATCCTAAAGGAAATAAATCCTGAATATTCATTGGAAGGATTGGTCATGAATCTGAAGCTCCAATACTTTGGCCACCTAATGGGAAGCACTAACTCATTGGAAAAGACCCTGAAGCTGGGAAAGTTTGAAGCCAGGTGGAGAAGGGGATGACACAAGATGAGATGGTTGAATGGCATCACCGTCTCTATGGACATGAGCTTGAGCAAGCTCTAGTAGTTGGTGATGAGCAGGGAAGCCTTGCATGCTGCAGTCCATGGGATTGCAAAGAGTTGGACATGACTGAGCTATTGACTGAACTGAATAAAACATTAGAAAAAAAAAATTAACTGAGACATGTGCATTAAAATGATGTATAACATAACCACATTTAAGAATACATTCCAATATCTAATGGCACAGTTCAACAATGCAAAATCACAATTACTTTTTCACCTATCTGGATGACATCACTATCTCGATGAACATGAGTTTGGGTGAACTCCGGGAGTTGGTGATGGACAGGGAGGCCTGGCATGCTGTAATTCATGGGGTCGGAAAGAGTCGGATATGACTGACTGACTGAACTGAACTGAATATTTATCTCAAGGATTAAATAGAGTTATCTATGTGAAACATAACAGTGCAACTCCTATATAGAATATATATTTTATAAATGAAAATTATTACTTATAATAATAAAATAATGCATATTTTATGATTTATAAAGCTGAAAAACAATACTGTATCAACTCATCATTATGTTTTAATAGTATTTTCAAGTTATTCAGTAAATGGCAACATTTTGGGTAAGAAAAATAGTTATTTATTAATAGTTCTGTATGAAACTGATTTTTTGCATTAAATAGTTGATCTATACAATTTTAAATTATTTTTCAAAGTCATTAAATTTTTGTTAAATTTTGTCTAGTTTTCTTGTCTTCCTTTTACATGGACAGCTGCCAATTTGAAATCTGCCATCAATAATTATGCAGCAATGAAATTAAAGGACACTTACTCCTTGGAAGAAAAGTTATGAACAAACTGGATAGCATATTGAAAAGCAGAGACATTACTTTGCCAACAAAGGTCTGTCTAGTCAAGGCTATGGTTTTTCCAGTGATCGTGTATGGATGTGAGAGTTGGATTGTGAAGAAGGCTGAGTCCTGAAGAATCGATGCTTTTAAACTGTGGTGTTGGAGAAGACTCTCGAGAGTCCTTTGGATTGCAAGAAGATCCACCCAGTGCATTCTCAAGGAGATCGGCCCTGGGATTTCTTTGGAAGGAATGATGCTAAAGCTGAAACTCCAGTACTTTGGCCACCTCATGCGAAGAGTTGACTCATTGGAAAAGACTCTGATGCTGGGAGGGATTGGGGGCAGGAGGAGAAGGGGACAGCAGAGGATGAGATGGCTGGATGGCATCACCGACTCAGTGGACTCGAGTTTGAGTGAACTCCGGGAGTTGGTGATGGACAGGGAGGCCTGGCATACTGCGATTCATGGGGTTGCAAAGAGTCAGACACGACTGAGCAACTGAACTGAACTGATCAATAATTCTCTAATGAGGTATGAGAGCTTTATTGAATGAAATTAAAGCAAACAAAAATTGTAACAGATACTAGTTAATAATTCTTTCAAGTTTTTTTTTTTCTTTCAAGTTTTACAGTGCTTGTTAGCTACTTACTAGATTTTATTTAAGAAACTTAAAAATGAACTATTCTAAAAATAGTTTTTATATTTACTCTTTTATTTAAGCAACTTTGTAAAAGAGCATTTCCTGTAATTTTTCTGTTAACATAGATTAACTTCCCTGTAGACTGAAACAAAATGACAACCTATAATTTGAGAACTATATTTAATTTGATGGACTATCTGAGGACTTAAGCCTGGTACACAGGATTCTCAGTTCTGAGATACTGCTCAGAAGACACAAGAGGAAGAGCCAGAATTATATAGAAATTTCAGTAACAAAGACTGAGTAAGAACTTCAAAAGACTCCTGTAAATTAAAGAAAATCAGAAATCTCAAGTCAATGGATTTATTAATTTACTTGTGGGAAGATACAAGCCTCTGGGCTGTTTGATACACACCTTAACTATTTAGGCCCAATATGCTGCTTTTCTCCATCCTGAATCCCCTCAGGATGCATACTTGGGAGTGGCTGCAATGGCTGAGGGCTTGTCAACAGACAGCACTTGCCTCTATCCTGAGATTCCCTCAAATCTCATGGTCCATCCTGGCTGTAGTATTTTGATGGCTGCAGCATCCTTTCTTCACTGATATGGCCAGCAACATTTTTTTCATTCATGATCCTTAGAGGAACATGTACATCTATATGACACTTTGATCTAGATTTAGTCAACAAACCAAATCTACATTATAAATTATACATGTATTCTTATGAATCTCTAACTGCTATTTTGAAAATGAATTGCATATTTTTCAAGTAAATGTTATTTTTAGCTTTTTATTTTCCAACTTCTAAACAAGTACCTCTGCTTCTGAATTTATGTGAGTAAAGTTTATTTTTATGATGTCTAGCTATGTTTATCCACTTCAGATGAAAGATATTCTGTTATGAAAATCTATTTCTATCTTTTTTGGCATCTATCTACAGTTATTATTATACTGGGAGCTTCCAAGCTGACTCAGTGGTGAAGAATCTGCCTCCCAATGCAGGAACTGCAAGAGACACAGGTTCAAACCCTGGATTGGGAAGATCCTCAGGAATGGGAAATGGCAACCAACTCCAATATTATTGTTTGGGAAATTTCATGCAAAAAGAAGCCTTGCAGGCTACAGTCCATGGGGTTTCAAAGAGTTGACATGACTGAGCAACTGAGCATGTAACCATGATTATTACATTAACCATTTTCCCCTGCATGTAGATCAAGAAGCAACAGTTAAAACAGGACATGGAACAACAAACAGGTTCAAAATTGTGAAAGAAGTACATCAAAACTGTATATTGTCACCCTACTTTTTAAACTTCTAGGCAGAGTACATCATTTGAAATGCCATGCTGGATGAAGCACAAGTTGGAATTAAGATTGCTAGGAGGAATATCAATAACCTCAGATATACAGATGACACCCACATAATGGCAGAAAGTGAAGAGGAATTAAAGAGCCTCTTGATGAAGGTGAAAGAGCAGAGTGAAAAAGCTGGCTTAAAACTCAAATACAAAAAATGAAGATCATAGCATCCAGTCCCAGCACTGCATGTCAAATAGATGGGGAAACAAAGGAAACCATGATAGACTTTATTTTTTTTTGGCCTCCAAAATCACTGTAGGTGGAGATTGCAGTCATGAATTTAAAACACACTTGCTCCTTGATAGAAAAGTTATGAAAAACTTAGACAGCATATTAAAAAGCAGAGACATTACTTTTCCTAAATAAGGTCCATATAGTCAAAGCCATGGTTTTGCCAATAGTCATGCATGCATGTGAGAGTTGGACCATAAACAAGGCTGAGTGCTGAAGAATTGATGCCTTCAAATCGTGGTGCTGGAGAAGACTCTTGAGAGTCCCTTGGACAGCAGGGAGATCTAACCAGTCAATCCTAAAGAAAATCAACCCTGAATATTCATTGAAGGACTGATGCTGAAGCTGAAACTCCAGTACTTTGGCCACCTAATGCAAACAGCTGAATCATTGGACAAGACCTGATGCTGGGAAGAATTGAAGACAAGAGGAGAAGAGGATGACAGAGGATGAGATGGTTGGATGGCATAACTGGCTAAATGGACATGAGTTTGAGCAAACTACAGGAGATGGTGGGGGAAGGGAAACCTCGCATGCTGCAGTTCATGGAGTTGCAAAATGTTGGACACGATGGAACAGGAACATTTCTTCCCACAATTATCTTTATTTAAAAAGTGTGTAATAATATTTACTTTGTAAGATTATGGTGAATATGAAAACAATTAAGCTCCTTTAAATACTTAAAGCAATAACTGATAAAATATGTGAACACTTTAAAAGTCAGACTTTGATTAGTATTAGAAAAATGTGTGTGTGTGTGTGTGTGTGTGTGTGCACTTAGTCACTCAGTTGTTTCTACTCTTTGTGACTTTTTGGACTTGTAGCCCTCCAGGCTCCTCTGCCCATAGGACTATGCAGGCAAGAATACTGGAGTGGGTTGCCATTTCCTACTCCAGATAATCTTCCCAATCCAGGGGTCAAACCTGCATCTCCTTATTGCAGGTGGATTCTTTACCTGCTCAGCCATTGGGGAAGCCTGCATATGTGTGTTGTGTGTGTGTGTGTGTGTGTTTGTGTGTGTGTGCGCTCAGTCTTGTCTGACTTTTTGTGACCCCACCAATCTCTGTCCGTGGGATTCTCTAGGCAAGAAACTAGAGTGGGTTGTCATTTCCTCCTCCATGTGATCTTCCTGACCCAGGATTGAACCCACATCTCCTGCATTGGTAGTGGATTCTTTACCACTGAGCCACCTGAGAAGCAATGTGTGTGTGTGTGTGTGTGTGTGTGTGTATGCACATATGTATATATATATAGATAGATAGGTATAGATATAGATATAGAAGCAAATTTCAATTTCACTTTCATACATAATTATTTATCCATATCATATATATTACAGAATCATTGGGATTAAATCTCCATTTTATTTTATTATTTTATTTATTTATTTATTTTGGCCACACTGTGCCTATTGTGGGATCTTAGTTCTCTGACTAGGGATCATACCTGGGCTCCTGGCAGTGAAAGAGCAGAGTCCTAAGCACTGGAAAGTCAGGGAATTCCCTAAAACCCCATTTTAATATTTTGTGTTGTATATATATATATGTGTGTGTGTGTGTGTGTGTGTGTGTGTGTGTGTGTGTGTTAGATTACACAGTGAAAATTGCTCAATTGTGTCTGACTCTTTGTAACCCTGTATAGTCCATGGAATTCTCCAGGACAGAATACGGGAGTGGGTATCTGTTCTATTCTCCAGGGGTTCTTCCCAATCCAGGGACAGAACCTAGGTCTTCCTTATTGCAGGTGGATTCTTTACCAGCTGAGCCACCAGAAAAGCCCAAGAATACAGGAGTAAGTAGCCTATCCCTTCTCCAGTGGATCTTCCTGACCCATGAATTGAACCAAGGTCTCCTGCATTACAGGAGGATTCTTTATCATCTGAACTTCTAGGGAAACCAATCTGCACAACCTCAGATATGCAGATGATACCATCCTTAATGGCAGAAAGCAAAGAGGAACTGAAGAGATGCTTGATGAAAGTGAAAGAGGAGAGTGAAAAAGCTGGGTTAAAACTCAACATTCAAAATCTAAGATCATGGTATCTGGTCCCATCACTTAATGCAAACAGATGGGGAACAGAGGAAACAGTGACAGGCTTTATTTTCTTGGGCTCAAGAATCGCTGCAGATTGTGACTGCAGCCATGAAATTAAACAGCACTTGCTCTTTGGAAGAAAGGCTATGAACAACCTAGACAGCATATTAAAAAGCAGAGACATTACTTTGCCAACAAAGGTCTGTCTGTTCAAAGCTATGTTTTTTCCAGTCTTGAGAGTCCCTTGGACTTCAAGGAAACGAAACCTGTCAATCCTAAAGGAAATCAACCCTGAATATTCATTGGAAGGACTGATGCTGAAGCTAAAGCACCAATACTTTGGCCACCTGATGGGATGCACTGACTCTTTGGAAAAGACCCTGATGCTGGGAATGATTGAAGGCAGGAGAAGAGAATGACAGAGGATTGGATGGTTGGATGCATCACCTACTTTATGGACATGAGTTTGAGCAAGCTCCAGGAGTTGGTGATGGGCACGGAAGCCTGGCATAATTCAATCCATGGGTTACAAAGAGTTGGACACAGCTGAGCAACTGAACTGAACTGAACTTTAGGTTACACAGACAGTATTTGTACTGTATATAAAATATTATATATACATATACTGTATCTGTAATATCAATTATAAAAATGAAAGTGTAATTCACTCAATAGTGTCTGACTCTCTGTTACCCCATGGACTATAGCCCATCAGTCTAATTCCCCATGAAATTCTCCAGGCAAGAAAACTAGTTGGTAGCTATTCTTTTCTCCATGGGATCTTCCCGACCCAGGGATCGAATCCTGATCTCCATTGAAGGCAGATTCTTTGTCGTCTGAGCCACCAGGGAATCCCAGTATTTATTTTAAATGCTATATATAAGTTCAGTTCAGTTCAGTTGCTCAATCATGTCCAACTCTTTGTGACACCACAGTCTGCAGAACGCCAGGCTTCCCTGTCCATCACCAACTCCTGAAGCTTGCTCAAACTTATGTTCATCTAGGCAGTGATGCCATCCAACAGCTGCATCCTCTGTTGTCTTCTTCTCCTCCTGCCTTCAGTCTTTCCCAGCATCAGTGTCTTTTCTAAGGAGTCAGTTCTTCGCATTAGGTGGCCAAAGTACTGGAGCTTCAGCTTCAGCAACAGTCCTTTCAATGAACATTCAAGATTGATTTCATTTAGAATTAACTGGTTGGATCTCCTTGCAGTTCAAGTGACTCTCAAGAGTCTTCTCCAATACCTCAGTTCAAAAGCATCAATTGTTCAGTGCTCAGTTTTCTTTATGGTCCAATTCTCACATCCATACATATATACATAATTACTATATACAACCTATAATTATATACTATCTATTATAAATGCTATCCGCAATTCTTTGATGCTTAGCTTTCTATATGGTCCAATTCTCACATCCATACATTCATATACTTAGTATATAATATCTATGTATTATTATATAATACCTGTTATAAATACTCTATAATATCTACTTTATCCATCTATCCCATTGCATCCCTAATATTATAATATCTACTTTATCTGTCCTGTTCTCATTTTATAATATAGTGTTCAGCAAAGTAACCTTAACATTTCCCTCAGCTTCATCAAACTTTAGATGAGCTTATTCTTGCCTCTAGGCCTCTGAGCTCACTCCTAGCTTCCACCTTTACAGAATCCATAGGACCCAAACACCAAGTCTTCTGACGTCCCTTATCTTCCAGCATTTATTTTATAAAGTTACAAATGCTTCCTTTTTCCTTTGAAATTTAAATCTTTTAAAAAGCTTGTTTCAAATTTTCCAAGACACAATTGTATTTTCAGGGACAGGCAAGCCAGGCTTTAGAAATGTAAGCATTAAGGAAGACTGCACTCTTTCCCACCAATTTTTGTGTAAATGTAGGAGCCCAACTAAGACAACTTTCTCCAAACTGTGAACTACTTCCTATCACAAATTTAGGCGGTTTTCTTTTCTGTTGGGAAAAGCCAATCAGCAAACACAGATGACCTCTGATCTGCACATTCTACACTTAGAAACTCATATTTTGTTGACATTAGTGTTACTGAGTCCAAGCTCAGTAATTAGTATCGTTATTGAGCTTGTTCTGCTCACCACAGTACAGGAGAATAAATTGAGAGGCAAGTTTTGGGAAAAGCAATAATGAATTTATCTGGAAAGCCAGAAAACCAAGAAGATAGTGGACTAGCATCACAAAGAATCATCTTATCTGAGGTAGAATTCAGGCCTCTTTATACTTAAAATGAAGAGGGTATGGTAAATTCTTGCAAAATTCTTGGTGTCAGAATCCTTTGTTCCTGCAGCTTCCCATTTAGGATAGGTTATGATGTTTCTGAAATGCTTCAACAAGACAAATGTTATTCTCTGTGTTAAAAAATATTCAAAACCTAAAAGTTGAGAATTACGTTTTATTGGGTATTTTATTGGTAATTTTTAGGACTTCAAGCCTAGAAGGCAGCATCTAAAGTAACCTTAAGAGAACCTCTCTGGGGAGGCAAGGGGAGGAATCAGGTTATATCGAAGTCTTACAAGGTCTCAGGGTTTTGTTTGTGCCCTCCAAGAGTCTGTTTTCCCAGTCCTGTTTAAGTTCTGGATGTTCTATGGTGGGGTTAATGGTGACCTCCTACAAGAGGGCTTATCTCATATCCAGGTCTACTGTATCCAGACCCCCTGTCACTGAAGTAGGCCACTGCTGACCTGTACTTCTGCAGGAGACACTCAAACACACTTTTTTTCTAGTCTCTATGGGTTTTCTGGGTCCTGGTGAGCACAAGGTTTTGTTTGAGCCTTCTGAGCATCTCAGGCAGGTATGTGGTTTGATTCTAAACCTGACTTTACCCCTCCTACCATCTTGCTTGGTTTTCTCCTTTTCCCTTGGACATGGGGTGTGTGTGTGTATATATATAGTTTGCTGGGATACAACATTCTCCTGTTGATGGTTGCTCAGCAGTGATTTGCAATTTTGGAATTCTCCCAGAAGATGAGTGCATGTCCTTCTACTCTGCCATATTGTTTTCCAAGGCACAAACAAAACCTTGTGCAAACCTGACCCAGGAGAAAGGAGTAGTGACCCCATAAGAGACTGACCCAGACTTGCCTCTGAGTATCCAGGAGTCACCGGCAGAGGCGTGTGTTGGCACTGGCCTGCTACATGGTTGGAGGCACTGAGTGCAGTGGTGCATGCATGGGACATTTCAAGGAGGTCACCATTATCTTCAATTCCTCCACCATAGTTTGGCCTAAGGTCAAACAAGGAGGGGACATAGCCCTGACCTTCAACAGAAAATTGGAATAAAGATTTACTGAGCATGGTCCTGCCCATAAGAACAAGACTTGGTCTCCCCCTCAGTCAGTCTCTCCCATCAGGAAGCTTCCATAAGCCTTTTATCCTTCTCCATCAGAGGGCAGACAGAATGAAAACCACAGTCACAGAAAAATAACCAAAATAATCATATGGACCACAGCCTTGTCTAATTCAAAGAAACCATGAGCCATGCCTTGTAGGGCCACCTAAGATGGACAAGTTCATGGCAGAGAGTTCTGACTAAACATGGTCCACTGGAGAAGGGAATGGAAAACCACTTTAGTATTCCTCCCTTGAGAAGCCATGAACATCATGAAAAGGCAAAAAAAAAAAAAAAAAATAGGACAATGAGAGAGAAACTCCCTAGGTCAGTAGGTGGCCAATATGCTACTGGAGATCAGTGGAGAAATAACTCCAGAAAGAATGAAGAAACGGAGCCAAAGGAAAAATGACACCCCGCTGTGGACATGACTGGTAATGGAAGTAAAGCCCAATGCTGTAATGAACAATATTGCATAGGAACCTGGAATGTTAGGTCCCTGAATCAAGGTGAAGTAGAAGTGGTCAAACAGGAGGAAGCAAGAGTGAACATTGGCATTTTATGAATCAGTGAACTAAAATGTACTGGAATGGGTGAATATAACTCAGATGACCATTATGTCTACTATTGTGGGTAAGAATACCTTAGAAGAAATAGAGTAGCCATCATAGTAAACAAAAGAGTCTGAAAAGCAGTACTTGGATGCAACCTCTAAAACGACAGAATGATCTGTTTCCAAGGCAAACCATTTAATATCACAGTAACCCAAGACTATGTCCCAACTAGTAATACTGACAAAGCTGAAGTTGAATGGTTCTAGGACAACCTACAAGACCTTATAGAACTAATACCCAAAAAAGATGTCCTTTTCATTATAGGGGTCTGGAATGTAAAAGCAGAAAGTCAAGAGATACCTGGAATGACATGCAAATTTATCCTTGTAGTACAACACAAAGCAGATCAAAGACTAACAGAGTTTTGCCAAGAGAATGCACTGGCCACAGCAAGCACCCTCTTCCAACAACATAAGAGATGACTCTACACATGGACATCACCAGATGGTCAATAGCAATTTCAGATTGATTATATTCTTTGCATCCAAGATGGAGAAACCCTATACAGTCAGCAAAAACAAGACTGGGAGCTGATTGTGTCTCAGATCATGAACTTCTTATTGCACAATTCAGATTTAAGTTGAAGAAAATAGGGAAAACCACTAGACAATTCAGGTATGACCCATAATCAAATCCCTTATGATTATATAGTGTAAGTGACAAATATACTCAAGGTAGTAAATCTGATAGACAGAGTGCCTGAAGAATTATGGACAGAGGTTTAAGACATTGTACAGGAGGCAGTGATCAAGACCATCCCCAAGAAAAAGAAATGCAAAAAGGAAAAAATTGTTGTCTGAGGATGCCATACAAATAGCTGTGTAAAGAAGAGAAGCTAAAGGCAAAGGAGGAAGGGAAAGAAATACCCATTAGAGTGCAGAGTTATAAAGAATAATAAGGAGATATAAGAAAGCTTTCCTCAGTGATCAATGCAAACAAATAGTGGAAAACAGTAGAATGGGAAAGACTAGAGATATCTTCCAGAGAAGGCAATGGCACCCCACTCCAGTACTCTTGCTTGGAAAAATCCCATGGGCAGAGCCTGGTAGGCTGCAGTCTATGGGGTCGCTAAGAGTTGGACACGACTGAACGACTTCACTTTCACTTTTCACTTTCATGCATTGGAGAAGGAAATCGCAACCCACTCTAATGTTCTTGCCTGGAGAATCCCAGGGATGGGGGAGCCTGGTGGGCTGCCATGTCTGGGGTTGCACAGAGTTGGACACGACTGAAGCGACTTAGCAGCAGCAGCAGCAGAGATATCTTCAAGAAAATTAGAGGTACCAAGGGAACATCACATGTAAAGATGGACACAATAAAGGACAGAAATGGAATGGACATAATAGAAGCAAATGATACTAAGAAAAGATGGCAAGAATACACAGAAGAACTATACAAAAAAAAAGATCTTCATGATCCATATGGCCACGATGCTGAGATCACTCACCCAGAATCAGACACTCTGGAATGTAATGTCAAGTGGGCCTTAGAAAGTATCACTATGAACAAAGCTAGTGGAGGTGATGGATGGAATTCCGGTTGAGCTTTTTCAAATCCCAAAAGATGATACTGTGAAAGTGCTGCACTCAATATGTCAACACATCTGGAAAACTCAGCAGTGGCCACAGGACTGAAAAAAGTCAGTTTTTATTCCAATTCCAAAGAAAGGCGATGCCAAAGAACGGTCAAACTTTGCACAACTGCACTCATCTCACATGCTAGCAAAGTGATGTTCAAAATTCCCCAAGAAAGGCTTCAACAATACATGAACCATGAACTTCCAGGTGTTCAAGTTGGATTTCCAAAAGGTAGAGGACCCAGAGATCAAATTGCCAATATCCATTGGATCATTGAAAAAGCATGAGCATTCTTGAAAAACATCTACTTCTGATTCATTGATTATGCCAAAGCCCTTGACTGTGTGGATGACAACAAGCAGTGGAAAATTCTTAAAGAGTTGGGAATATCAGACCATCTACCTGCCTCCTGAGAAATCTGTATGCAAGTCAAGAAGCAACAGTTAGAACCTGGACATAGAACAATAGACTGGTACTAAATCAGGAAAGGATTATGTCAAGGCTGTATATTTTCACCCTGCTTATATAAATTTTATTCAGAGTTCATCATGAGAAATGCCAGACTACTGAGTGAAGCACAAGCTGAAGTCAAGATTGCCAGGAGAAATATCAATAACCTCAGATATGCAGATGACATGACCCTTATGGCAGAAAGATAAGAAGAACTAAAAAGCCTCTTGATGAAAGTGAAAGAGAAGAGTGAAAAATTTGGCTTAAAACTCAACATTCAAAATAAGATCATACCATCCAGTCCCATCACTTCATCATAATTAGATGGGGAAATAATATAAACAATGACAAGCTTTATTTTGGGGGGGACTCAAAATCACTGCAGATGATGACTTCTGCCATGAAATTAAAAGACACTTTCTCCTTGGAAGAAAAGCTATTACCAACCTTTACAGCATATTAAAAAGCAAAGACATTACTTTGTCAACAAAGGTCTGTCTAGTCAAAGCTATAGTTTTTCCAGTATTCATGTATGGATGTGAGAGTTGGACTATGAAGAAAGCTGAGTGCCAAAGAAGTGATGCTTTTAAACTGTGTTGTTGTTGAAGACTCTTGAGAGTCCCTTGGACTGCAAGATGATCCAACCAGTCCATCCTAAAAGAGATCAGTCCTAAGTGTTCATTGGAAGGACTGATGTTGAAGCTGAAACTCCAATACCTTGGCCACCTGATTCTAAGAACTGACTCATTGGAAAAGACCCTTCAACTAAAAAAGATTGAAGGCGTGAGGAGAAGGGGATGACAGGATGAGATGGTTGGATGGCATCACCGACTCCATGAACATGAGTTTAAATGAGCTCCAGGAGTTAGTAATGGACAGGGAAGCTTGGTGTGCTTTAGTCCATGGGGTTGCAAAGAGTTGTTCACAACTGAATGACTGAACTATAGAACAAGTGAAGGTAGTCTGGAGATCTAAAGATGATTGTTAATTGAAGTTAACCAGATATCCTATGTTAAGGTATTTAGCACTTTTCTACTTATGGGTTGATGCAAGGGTCTGGGCTCAATTAAATCATTCCTTTCATATGCATCTCAGGTATCCTGGGCCACATTTCTGTGGTTTTTTGTTTTGGTTGTTTTTTTTTGCATCCTGAGGTCCCTTGGGCCTCACTGTAGGAGTGGCTGCAGTCCTGACGGCTGCTAGATTTCAGATATTCTTCTCCTTTCTGAGTACCCTTACAAACTTGCATTGGACTGCTGGAACTGCAGATGTCTGTGACATCCTTGTTTACTGATATGGCAGGAAATCCTCCATTTCTCATCTGCTCTGCAGCTTTTGTCTCCATATAGAAGGAAAAGTGCTCTATCTTTAAAGGTCAGAGCCTTGAGAATGGGCTATCCTATGTTTTAGGCTTTAGGCAACATTCTTAACTCATAGCTAAAACAATAGAATACAAAGGTTAAAATAAAAGAAACAGTCCAATGCAGAGTCAAATTTGTTCTTCATATTACAGTCTGTTTTCCATGAAACAAAGAGAAATAAAAATTACATTCCTATGCCATATGTAGTAGGGGACCTTTGGGAATAAGTCTCATTTTAGTCTTTTCAGCTCTTTGCTTGAACATTATACTTGAATCAGTGCAATTACTTCTGATTTGTATTTCATAAAGCTATGGTCAATTTTTTCAAGAAGTTATAATAATAATGATAATTATTTAGCAAGCAGCACATCACAAAGAATATATTGCCAACCGTGAAATCAGCAGTCACTCCCAAACATTCTATCTAAAAAGAAAAAACAAACAAACAATAATCTGTTTGTCTCAATCAGAAAATACCATGCTTGTTTATATATTCATATTTCTGTTTATCTCACTCGTTGTCATGCAGATTCCCTGGAGGTAGAGACATTTTCTTTTTTGTTTACCATAGTATTATAACCTTAAGGGTTAATTTTAAATCTATACTGCTGCTTTTTACTATAGGCATACATAATGGCCTGCCTTAGGAAGTCCTAACCACTCCCCTCTGCCTAACCCTTGGGTTAGGTTCCCTTTGTTTGGCTCATAAGGAGATATCCTAACCCTGTCCATCTGTGAAGGAGGGACTGTAAGCATGTGAAAATAACACATCCCCTTGCCTGAAGCTTCCCATTCTAGGAGATATTAGCAAGCATTAAATGGTCTTGTTACTTTGTTTCCTCATCTCTCCCATCTTGGACCCATAAAAGAACCTCGCATCCAGGCCCAGACAATATGGGTATTTTGAGGCTCTAGTCCACTATCTTCTTTTTGCATAAACTGTTTCAGGTTATGTGCACACAGAAAAAGTGAGATTGGCTTAAAGAGAAAAAAAGCCAAATAAAATTTTATTCTGGTTTTCTGAATAAAGTCATCTCCCTTCCCTCAACACCTCATCTCAGATTTATTGGCATAGCATGCAGCTAGCAGAGTGAGCTTGGACTTGGTAACAATATCTCCAGTGTCAGGCCCAGGAAAAAATAACTAAATATGAATTAATGGATAAATGACTAATGCAATAGAATCTGGAAATGATTAGAAATTGAGTATTTGGAAAGCTGTTTCTCACTTACTCTTTCTTTCTTAGATTCTATTTTATTCATTGCTTTCTTTCCCTTTAAGCCAGTCTCACTTTTTCTGTGTGCACATAACCTGAAATAGTTTATGCAAAATCCCTGAGCTTACATAATCTGAAATAAATCCACTTTCAAAGATAACTGACCATCTCTCAGACCCAATTCCAAATTTCTAGAAGACAGTCTGATAAATTATTTTGGGTTAGTGTTCACTGACAAAGTAGATGGCCAAGTAAGCAAAATCATATGTCACTAACTTGATTATTGGGGATATATCCCTATTTGATTAGAGACTATCTCAGCAGTATCTTTTATAATATATTTTCTGATAAAGGACAGTCACTGTTATATTAGAATTTAATGTGGTTGTTAGATATTTGTTGATGACAAAATAATGTAGATGTTTTAAACCATGAACCACCCCATCCCATTATTTTTTTTTTTTTTTTTTTTTTTTTTTTTATGCCCAGCTCCTGGTTAGTGATATCTATGCTCCTGCCCGTTGAATATGGACTTTGTAACCAACAGAATAAAGCACAGGTGAAACCCCAGGCCAGTTAATGACTTCAGATCTTAAGGAACTGGCATTGTCCTTTCAATATTCTATGCTCAGTTATTAACGAATAATTTACTTGCATTTAATTATCATTTATACACTGATTTTACTTTATTCAAGAACACAATCACTTCTACTCTGGCTTGCTACAAATATTCATATGAATTTAGTTGTTTGGTAAAGGAAAAATTAGATTTTTTTTTTTTAACAAGGATCTCAAAAAATGCAAATAAGAATGCAATAACGGTGATTTTTCTCAGTCATGTTTTGGGGCATGCCCACTGGTAACAGAAGATACTTAGCTGTGTCTTTTAAATTATAAATGTTCTTAATGATTATTGATACAGAGGATGTCTTTGATTATATTTTTAGCAAAGTTTTGAAACTGAAACATTTAGCGTATCTTTATAGGTTGACAGATTGATTAATTATACAGGTAGCTTGTGCACTTGTGGCTTTTAACCAATAAAAGTGAGAGCACACTTCAAGCACATGGAGTAAAAATAGAAAAGAAATCCAGTCTTAAATCAGGTCTTTAAAATAGTATTAAAACAGATCCTTAAATCCAGTCTTTAAAACAGATAACTAAGGAAAACTGAGGAATGATGTTAAACATTGTTAGGGGGAAGTGGGAGGATTTTGGTGTATTAAATGCTTGCCATTACAGGTGAACAGCAAGAAGGAAATTCTATAGCTCTTTCAGTTCAGTTCAGTTGCTCAGTCGTGTCCGACTATTTTGACCCCATGGACTGACAGGCTTCCCTGTCCATCACCAACAGCAGGAACTTACTCAAATTCATGTCCATTGAGTCTGTGATACCATTCAACCATCTCATCCTCTGTCATCCCCTTCTCCTCCCACCTTCAATATTTCCTAGCATCAGGGTCTTTTCAAATGAGTCTCTTCTTCATATCAGGTGGCCAAAGTATTGGAGTTTCAGCTTCAGCACCAGTTCTTCAAAGGATATTCAGGACTGATTTTCTCTAGGATGGACTGGTTGGGTCTCCTTGCAGGCCAAGGGACTTGAAGTCTTCTCCAACACCACAGTTCAAAAGCATCAATTCTTCAGTGCTCAGCTTTCTTTAGAGTCCAACTCTCACATTCATACATGACTACTGGAAAACCATAGCTTTGACTAGATGGACCTTAGTTGGCAAAGTAATGACTCTGCTTTATAACATGTTGTAAGGCTGGTCATAACTTTTCTTCCCAGGAGTAAGTGTCTTTTAATGTCATGGCTGCAGTCACCATCTGCAGTGATTTTGGAGCTTCCAAAAATAAAACCTGCCTCTGTTTCCATTGTTTCCCCATCTATATGCCTTGAAGTGATGGGACCAGATACCATGATCTTAGTTTTATGAATGTTGAGTCTTAACCCAACATTTCCATTCTCCTCTTACACTTTCATTAAGAGATTTTTTAGTTCTTTGCTTTCTGTCATGACGATGGTGTCATCTGCATATCTGAAGTTATTGATATTTCTCCTGGCAATCATGATTCTAGCTTGTGTTTCATCCATCCCACAATTTCTCATGATGTACTCTGCATATAAGTTACATAAGCAAGGTGACAATATACAGCCTTGACATACTCCTTTCCCTATTTGGAACCAGTCTGTAGTTCCAGGTCCAGTTCTAACTGCTGCTTCTTGACCTGCATACAGATTTCTCAGGGGCAGGTAGGTGGTCTGGTATTCCCAAATCTTTAAGAAATTTCCACGGTTTGTTGTGATCCACAACAAAGGTTTTGGCATAGTCAATGAAGCAGAAATAAATGTTTTTCTGGAACTTTCTCGCTTTTTCGATGATCCAACGGATGTTGGCAATTTGATCTCTGGTTCGCCTGCATTTTCTAAAACCAGCTTGAACATCTGGAAGTTCATGATTCATGTATTGCTGAAGCTTGGCTTGGAGAATTTTGAGCATTACTTTGCTAGGATGTGAGATGAATGCAATTGTGTGGTAGTTTGACAATTCTTTGGCATTGTCTTAATTTGAGATTGGAGTGAAAATTGACTTTTCCAGTCCTATGCCCACTGCTGAGTTTTCCAAATTTGATGGCATATTGAGTTCAGCACTTTCCCACCATCATCTTTTAAGATTTGAAATAGCTCAACTGGAATTCCATCACCCCAGTAGCTTTGTATATAGTGAAGCATCCTACTGCCCACTTGACGTCACACTCCAGGATGTCTGGCTCTAGGTTGGTGATCACACCATCGTGATTATCTGGATCATGATCTTTTTTCGTATAGTTCTTCTGTGTATTCTTGCCATCTCTTCTTAATGTCTTCTGCTTCTGTTAGATCCATATCATTTCTGTCCTTTATTGTGTCCATCTTTACATGAGATGTTCCCTTGATACCTCTAATTTTCTTGAAGAGATCTCTAGTCTTTCCCATTCTATTGTTTTCCTTTATCTCTTTATATTGATAACTGAGGAAGTCTTTCTTATCTCTCCTTGTTCTTCTTTGGAAATCTGCATTCAAATGGGTATATATTTTCCTTTTCTCCTTTGCCTTTTGCCTCTCTTCTTTTCATAGTTACTTGTAAGGCATCCTCAGACAACCGTTTTTCCTTTTTGCATTTCTTTTTTCTTGGAGATGATCTTGATCACTGCCTTCTGTACAATAGAAATCTCCTTCCATAGTTCTTCATGCACTCTGTCTATCAGATCTAATCTCTTGAATCTATTTGCTATGTCCACTGTATAAACATAAGGTATTTGATTTAGGTCATACCTGATTTGATAGAGTTGTTTTCCCTACTTTCTTCTATTCAAGTCTGAATTTTGCACTAAGGAGTTCATGATATAAGCCACAGTCAGCTCCCAAACTTTTTTTTTTTTTTTTTTCCCTGACTGTATAGACTTTATATCCCATGTCCAAGGTCAGAGAACTCCAGAAGATGGCAGGCGCTGGGATGGAGGCTGCGTGGTGCTGGAGTGGTGGCTGTGTGGTGCTGGAGTGACTTTGGGGAGATAACCCACATATAAGGGCAAAGGAGAAGCCCCAGACAGTAGGATGCACGAAATCATGTTTAGAATTAAAGCGGATACCCGCCAGAGATGCCTAGAGTGCTCAAACAAACCTTGTGCACACCAGGACCCAGAGACCCACAGAGACTGAGACAGAACTGTGTTTGAGCATCTCCTGTAGAGGTATGGGTCAGCAATGTATTGCTGTAGGAGCAGGGGCTCTGGGTGCCATAGACCTGGCTATGGCATAAGCCCTCTTGGAAGAAGCCACTGTTAACTCCACCATAGAGATGCCAGAACTTACATAGGATTGGGAAACAGACTCTTAGATGGCACAAACAAAACCTTTTGTGCACTAGGACCCAGGAGAAAGGAACACTGACTCCACAAGAGACTGACCCAGACTTGCCCTTGTGTTTCCAGGAGTCTCTAGCCGAGGCCTGGGTCTGCAATGGCCTGCTTCAGGGTTGGGGGCACTGAGTGCAGCAGTGTGTGCGTGGGACCTTTTGAAGGAGGTCGTCATTGCCTTCATTACTTCCACCATAGTTTGGCTTCTGGTCAAACAAAAGAGAGAAAACACAGCCCTGTTCATCAACAGAAAATTGGATTAACAATTTACTGAGCATGGGCCTGACCATCAGAACAAGACTCAGTTTCCCCCTCAGTCAGTCTCTCCCATCAGGAAGCTTCCATAAGCCTCTTATCCTTCTCCATCAGAGGGCAGACAGAATGAAAACCACAATCACAGATAACTAACCAATCTGATAACATGGACCATAGCCTTGTCTAACTCAACTAAACTATGAGCCATGCCCTGTAGGGCCACACAGGATGGACAGGTCATGGTGGAGTGTTCTGACAAAACATGGTCCACTGGAGAAGAGAATGGCAAACCTCTGCAGTAGTCTAGCCTTGAGAATCCCATGAACAGTATGAAAAGGCAAAAAATAGGACACTGAAAGATGAAATTCCCAGGACAGTAGGGGCCCAATATGCTACTGGAGATCAGTAGAGAAATAACTCCAGAAAGAATGAAGAGATGGAGCCAAAGCAAAGCCAGCACCCAGTAGTGGATGTGACTGGCGATGAAAATAAAGTCTGATGTGGTAAAGAGCAATATTGTATAGGAACCTGGAATGTTAGGTCCATGAATCAAGGCAAATTGGAAGTGATCAAACAGGAGATGGCAAGAGTGAACATCGACATTTTAGGAATCAGTGAACTAAAACGGACTGGAATGTGTGAATTTATCTCAGATGACCATAATATCTACTGCTGCTGCTAAGTCGCTTCAGTTGTGTCCCATCCTGTGCAACCCCATAGACGGCAGCCCAACAGGCTCTGCTGTCCCTGGGATTCTCCAGGCAAGAACACTGGAGTGGGTTGCCATTTCCTTCTCCAATGCATGAAAGTGAAAAGTGAAACGGAAGTCATTCAGTATTGTCTGACTCTTCCTGACTCCATGGACTGAAGCCTACCAGGCTCTTCCATCCATGGGATTTCCCAGGCAAGAGTACTGGAGTGAGGTGCCATTGCCCTCTCCAATTATATCTACAACTGTGGACAAAACCCCTTAGAAGAAATGGAGTAGCCATCATAGTCAACAAAAGATTCCAAAAAGCAGTACTTGGATGCAACCTCAAAAATGGCAGAATGATCTCTGTTCATTTCCAAGCCAAACCATTTAATATCACAGTAATCCAAGTCTATGCTCCGACCAATAATGCTGAAGAAGCTGAAGTTGAATGGTTCTATGAAGACCTACAAGACTTTATAGAACTAAGATGCCTTTTTCATTATAGGGGACTGGAATGCAAAAGTAGAAAGTCAAGAAATACCTGGAGTAACAAGCAAATTTGGCCTTAAAGTACAAAATGAAACAGGGCAAATGTTAATAGAATTTTGCCAAGAAAACACACTAGTTATAGCAAGCACCGTCTTCCAAAAACACAAGAGAAGACTACACATGGACAACACCAGATGGTCAATACTGATATCAGATTGATTATATTCTTGGCAGCCAAAGATGGAGAAGCTTTATACGTCAGCTCTCTCAGCAGAGGACCATAGCTGAAAAACTTGTATACACCAATGTGATTAGTAATTATGCTATAAATTCACTACTTCTACCAAATTTCATGACTCTGAATATATAATTAGTATTTACAGAAAACACAATACAATTAAACTTATTATCTATTTCATTTCAAAATTTTATCAGAGGAATGAAGGAGATTGTTATGCTGTTTTGTAACAGAGTTTTCCACATTCACCTGCCTATACAAGTTGGGCATATTTTTAAACAGGCATTTGCAAAATGACAATGTGCCACTTTTCAAATGTCTCTTTTCATGTCTCATAAATTAAGTGGACTGAAGATGACAGATACAGCCTTATTTACTTTAAGGTTGTTCTCTGTTTGCTGAGGTTGGTAAGAATAAACACAACACTTAAGGACTAATAGTCATAATCAGAAATCAGCGGAAGTTTACAGTTCAGGTTGGACGCTAATACAATGAAGGAAAGACCGTTTTTCATTAGGATGGATATTACTAAAAATTAGAACTAACCAAAACAAAATTGCAGAAGTTGCAAATATTCTAGGGAAGAACTACAGAAGCAAAACTCTGCATCATAAGATAAACACTATGATAGTAGATTCTAAAAGACTTTAAATACTCTAATAAAAGAAAATATAAAGCTTAACTTTCATTCCAATACATGAAAAGTTAAAAAGAAAGGAAAAGATGTTATGCACAAGATACCATTGCACATTTTAATACCTTTTTATAAAAGGCCATGAATTGATTTTATATATTTCCTAGTATTCATAACTCTGTTTAAATACAGGGTGAGACCTATGGACTAACGTCTAAAGAGACATGCTCTGCTGTGCTTAGTTGCTCAGTTGCTTCCGACTCTTTGAGACACCATTAACTGTAGCCTGCCATGCTCCTCTGTCCATGGGTATTCTACAGACAAGAATATTGGAGTGGGTTTCCACGCCCTCCTCCAGGGGATTTCCCCAACCCAGAGATCGAATCTAGGTCTTCAACATTGCATGTGGGTTTTTTATCTTCTGAGTCACCAGGGAAGCCCATAATACTGGAGTGGGTAGCCTATCTCTTCTCCAGGGGATCCTCCCAACCCAGGAATCCAGTTGGGGTACCCTGCATTGCAGGTGGATTTTTTACCAGCTAATCTACCAGGGAAGCTCCTCTCCCCCTTAAAAAGACATGTCAAGTTATTATTTATGCAGGTGAAATAAACAATAAAACCTTCACATTAAAATTAAACTTCAAAACAATATCTTCTGAATAAATACTCTCTAATGCCAAGGAATGCTCAAACTACCACACAATTGCACTTATCTCACACGCTAGTAAAGTAATGCTCAAAATTCTCCAAACCAGGCTTCAGCAATACGTGAACCGTGAACTTCCAGATGTTCAAGCTGGTTTTAGAAAAGGAAGAGGAACCAGAGATCAAATTGCCAACATCCGCTAGATCATCAAAAAAGCAAGAGAGTTCCAGAAAAACATATATTTCTGGTTTATTGACTTTGCCAAAGCCTTTGACTGTGTGGATCACAATAAACTGTGGAAAATTCTGAAAGAGATGGGAATACCAGACCACCTGACCTGCCTCTTGAGAAACCTATATGCAGGTCAGGAGGCAACAGTTTGAAATGGACATGGAACCACAGACTGGTTCGAAAATGGAAAAGGAGTATGTCAAGGCTGTATATTGTCACCCTGCTTATTTAACTTCTATGCAGAGTATATCATGAGAAGCGCTGGGCTGGAAGAAACACAAGCTGGAATCAAGATTGCCGGGAGAAATATCAATAACCTCAGATATGCAGATGACACCACCCTTATGGCAGAAAGTGAAGAGGATCTAAAAAGCCTCTTGATGAAAGTGAAAGAGGAGAGTGAAAAAGTTGGCTTAAAGGTCAACATTTAGCAAACGAAGATCATGGCTTCTGGTCTCATCACTACATGGGAAATAGATGGAGAAACAGTGGAAACAGTGTCAGACTTTATTTCTGGGGGCTCCAAAATCACTGCAGATTGTGACTGCAGCAATGAAATTAATAAATGCTTACTCCTTGGAAGAAAATTTATGGCCAACCTAGATAGCATATTCAAAAGCAGTCATTACTTTGCCAACAAAGGTCCGTCTAGTCAAGGCTATGGTTTTTCCAGTGGTCATGTATGGATCTGAGAGTTGGACTGTGAAGAAAGCTAAGCACCGAAGAATTGATGCTTTTGAAGTGTGGTGTTGGAGAAGAGTCTTGAGAGTCCCTTGGACTGCAAGGAGATCCAACCAGTCCATTCTAAAGGAGATCAATCCTGGGTGTTCATTGGAAGGATTGATGCTGAAGCTGAAACTCCAATACTTTGGCCACCTCATGTGAAGAGTTGACTCATTGGAAAAGACCCCGATGCTGGAAGGGTTTGGGGGTAGGAGGAGAAGGGCATGACAGAGAATGAGATGGCTCGATGGTATCACCGACTCCATGGACATGAGTTTGGGTAAACTCCAGGAGTTGGTGATTGACAGGGAGGTCTGGCGTGCTGTGATTCATGGGTTTGCAATGAGTCAGACATGACTGAGTGACTGAACTGAGCTGAACTGAAGAAATATTTTTAATCGTTCTGTGTTAATATGTATTTAAATCATACTTTGAGATGGGTGATGCCAGAGACATAAGATTTGTAATAACAATATAAATTTAAATTGGTTTCTGTATCAGGTTTCAATTATGGACTTTCAGCTTTATTTATAATATAAAAGTTCTAGGCTATGCCATACAAGTGCTAGCTATAGAAGTGGTATGGCATAATATAGAATTACATTTCTTGAATAGGTCAGTCTTATTATGTAATATTCAATTGAATATGTTTTTTTCCATTTATTTATTTTTTATTATTTTTTAATAATTCTCCTTCCCAAGAAATTCAGGTTTTATTTATAGTCATTACAATAAAAATTCTGGAATTGTTTATTAACCTTTAAAGAATTTACAAATGTTTGGACAATAAGATTTGGAAATTTTTGGATTTAATTGAGATTGTTAAGGAAACTTGTGAGGTGAATCATACTTATTTTATAACTGGCCAATAGAGCAAAAGGTGGTCTAAATATGATATGCTATGATGTTAACACAGCATTTGACATAGTCATTCTTATAAAATGTTAGTATATATGAACTTATATAGTCTGAATTAAAAGTATCATATAGTCTGAAAGACTTAAGTATCTTTTTGAAAAAATAAACAACATAATATGATTTAATAAAATAGAAGCAATCAAGGAGAAATTCTTGAGTAAGAGGCACAGAATTCTCTTTTTATCTAGATATTATCAAATGTTTGGAGGAAGTTATAGTGGCTGCTGCTGCTAAGTCGTGTCCGACTCTGTGCGACCCCATAGATGGCAGCCCACCAGGTTACCCCGTCCCTGGGATTCTCCAGGCAAGAACACTGGAATGGGTTGCCATTTCCTTCTCCAATGCATGAAGGTGAAGTCGCTCAGTCATGTCTGACTTTTAGCGGCCCCATGGACTGCAGCCTACCAGGCTCCTCCATCCATGGGAAGTTATAGTAAGGAAGTCCTTATATTTTTTCTAACAGCACAAAGCTAAATGAGTTGGCAATCCACTCCAGTACTCTTGCCTGGAAAATCGCATGGACAGAGGAGCCTGGTAGGCTACAGTCCATGGGGTCACAGAGTCAGACACAACTGAGCGACTTCACTTTCACTTTCAAATGAGTTGTTAAGTGAAGAATGAAGTTGAAAATCATCTTTCCATAAACGAATGAAATATTAGAAATTTAGGAATTTGACTCTCACCAGAATACATTTAAAGTCTGACAATCTTATCAATAAAGATACAAAAGTATTTCATCAAAATATCTTGCACGTTATATTGCTCTAAGTTATAAATATGCATAGCTCAGGAAAACAAAAACAACAAAGAAAGCAAAGTAATAAATATGATCAAATTTGTTTGGGCAATGTTTCACACCAAGTATGTGTGGAAACTTTTTACACATTGCACAATATAATTTTTATTGTGGTAAAAAATATATAATACAAAATTTATTGCCTTTACCATTTTGATGTGTACTGTTCAGTAGTGTTAGGTATATTCATATTATTCTGAAACAGGTCCCCAGTATTCTTTTCTACTTGCAAAATGAAACAACCTCCTTTTTCCCCCCTCTCCACCTAGACCTTGATAACCATTATTCTATCTTCTCTTTATGTGACTTATTTAGCTATTTCATAGGTAAGTAATAGTTTTTTTTAATAACATCTATTTTATAGAAATCTATTAATGTATTATTTCCTATATATATTTAAAAATATCTCATTTCCCCGAAACACATTCAGAAATCACTAGCAGAAGAGAATGTATAGAACAGTGTGCTGAGGAACACTCGACTATTATTTATAGAGCAAGCAGTCAGTTCAGTCGCAGAGTCTTGTCTGACTCTTTGAGATAGCATGGAGAGCAGCATGTCAGGTTTCCCTCTCCTTCACCAACTCCCAGAGCTTGCTCAAATTCATGTCTATTGAGTTGGTGATGAAATCCAACCACCTCATCCTCTGTTGTCCCCTTCAACTCCTGTGTTCAATTTTTCTCATTATCAAGCTCTTTTCCAATGAGACAGTTCTTTGCATCAGGTGGTCAAAGTATTGGAGTTTCAGTTTCAGCATCAGTCCTCCCAATGAATATTCAGGACTCATTTCCTTTATAGGCTGATTTGATTTCCTTACAGTCCAAGGGACTCCCAAGAGTCTCCTCCAACACGACAGTACAAGAGCATCAATTCTTCAGCACTCAGCGTTCTTTATAGTCCAACTATCACATCCATACATGGCTACTGGAAAAACCATAGCTTTGAATATACACACCTTTGTCAGAAAAGTGATGACTCTGCTTTTCAATATGCTGTCTAGGTTGGCCATAACTTTTCTTCCAAGAAGCAAGTGGCTTTCAATTTCAAGGCTGCAGTCACCATCTGCAGTGATTTTGGAGCCCAAAAATATAAAGTCTGTCACTGTTTCCATTGTTTCCCCATCTGTTTGCCATGAAGTGATGGGACCAGATGCCATAATCTTAGTTTTATGAATGTTGAGTTTTAACACAACTTTTTCACTCTTCTCTTTTAATTTCATCAAGAGGCTCTTTAATTCTTATTTGCTTTCTGTCATAAGGGTGGTGTCATCTGTATATCAGAGGTTATTGATATTTCTCCTGGCAATCTTGATTCCAGCTTGTGCTTCATCCAGCCCATCACTTCACATGATGTACTCTATATAAGTTAAATAAGCAGGGGGACAATATACAGCCTTGACATACTCCTTTCCCAATTTGGAACCAGTCTGTAGTTCCATGTCCAGTTCTAACTGTTGCTCCTTGATCTACATACAGATTTCTCAGGAGGCAGGGCAGGTGGTCTGATATTCCCATCTCTTTAAGAATTTTCCACTGTTTGCTGTCAACCACACTGTCAAAGTCTTTGGCATAGTTAATGAAGTAGAAGTAGATATTTTTTCTGGAAATTTCTAGCTTTTTCGATGATCTAACAGATATTGGCAATTTCTGGTTCTTCTGCCTTTTCTAAATCCAGCTTGAACATCTGGAAGTTTATGGTTCATGTACTGTTTAAGCCTTGCTTGGAGAATTTTGAGCACTACTTTGCTAGAACATGAGACAAGTGCAATTGTGCAGTAGTTTGACCATTCTTTGTCATTGCCTTTCTTTGGGATTGGAATGAAAACTGACTTTCTCCAATCCTGTGGCCACTGTTGAGTTTTCCAAATTTGCTGGCATGTTGAGTGCAGCACTTTCACAGCATCATCTTTTAGGATTTGTAATAGCTCAACTGGAATTCCACCACCACCATGAGCTTTTCTCATAGTGATGCTTCCTGAGGCCCACTTGACTTGGCAGTCCAGGATGTCTGGCTCCAGGTGGGTGATCACACCATTGTGGTTATGTTGGTCATGAAGATCTTTTTTGTATAGCTCTTCTGTGTATTCTAGACACCTCTTCTTAATATTTTCTGCTTCTGTTAGGTCCATATCATTTCTGTCCTTTATTTTGCCCATCTTGGCATGAAACAGTCCCTTGGTATCTCTAATTTACTTGAAGGGATCTCTAGTCTTTCCCATTCCATTGTTTTCCTCTATTTCTTTGCATTGATCACTGAGGGAGACTTTCTTTTCTCTCCTTGTTCTTCTTTGGAACTCTGTATTCAAATATGTATATCTTTCATTTTCTCTTTTGCTTTTCACTTCTCTTCTTCTTCTTCTTTTTTTTTTTTTTTTTTTTTTTTTAGCTATTTTTAAGGCCTCATCAGACAACCATTTTTCCTTTTTGCATTTCTTTTTCTTGGGGACTGTCTTGATCACTGCTTCCTATACAATGTCAAGAACCTCCATCCTGTGTTCTTTGGGCAGTCTATCAGATCTAATCCCTTGAATCTATTCTAATAATATTTCTAATTTATTATGCTATGTTTCTTTTTAGGAGGACACTTTAAGAGTAATATTTGCAAACTAGACAAAGGTAAGGGGAGCTGAATAGAATTAGGAAATAGCTAAAATTATTTTGCTATGAGAAAGGTAACTGGTATTTAACTTAACAAGAGAATATTTGGGGCAGTTCATAAGTTTATATCAATTATTTAAGGCCATATTTTTTCTTTCATAAGAAACTTAGAGAATATATAAATCCAGAGAAAATACTTACATTGAGTCAGCAATGCAGATTTCAAATTAATGAAAAGAAATCAAAACTTCTAAAATAATATGACATTTCCTGAAGTTTGAAGTAGAAGTTTATATGACTTAATATATATCATAGAAGAGATTGCTAATCAGAAACAAAATTAGATTAATGACTTGTTAAAATTATCTTAAGTTATTATAGATGATTCTAGATCTTAAATTAACAAAAAAAAAAATACCAATGGAGATGGAAGAAGATGGCAGCATATTAAGAGGGTAGATCACCTCCCTCTTCACAAATATATCAAAACTTCATCTGAATATGGAACCACTCCTACATGACAACTTCTTAATGCTAGCAGAAGACTTGAAGCTTCCAAAAAGGCAAGCCAATCTCCTTAGAACTAGATAGGGTTAAAGATAAAGTTAAAAAAGAAAAAGAGAGACAAAGGATTTCGGAACAGGGACATGTGCCCCAGGGAGAAATTTGTGAAGGGGGAAAAGTTTCCACACACTCAGAAAGCACCTCACAGGCTGGATTGCGGGGGGAGCTTTGGAACATCAGAAGGAAGCTCAATGGCATGTGCTCAGAAGGCAAAACAGAGAAAAGTCACCACGCAATCATTGACAAATAGCACTTCCCAGGCAAGAAGTGGTTCACTCCCCTCCATCAGCAATAGAGAATGGAGGTGGGGTGCTGAGGCTCAGGCAAGGATGTTTGACCTCAGGAAGGGGACCTATGTTGGCTGCCATGAGGATGCTCTAAGGAAGCTAGTACAAGAGATGGGGGAGTCCAGGGAAGAAACTAGGTGTCCAGAGAGACAAGAAATCATTGTCACCCAGGACACTCTAATACCACGTGTTCACAGACAGTGGCCCAGTGCCCACCTGTGGCCTACATAAAAGCCAGCATAACTGGTCGGAACTCCAGTGCAAAGAATTAAATGCAACTGTAGTTTAGAATCCCAGAAGGGGAAACATAAGCCACATGAGCCACAGCTACTGCTGAAGCAAACAAAAGTGCGTGAGGCAGTGGTCAAAACACTACTGATGCAGTCCAGCCCAGACGTGGCAACTACCACCAGGCTCTGAGCAGGGATTGTCCACACCTCGCTGGGAACAGGCTCTTCCTAGTGACCCACAGTCTGCACAATCTGGGGTCAATTCCTCTGGGAGAGTGCATGACACAGCTCAGACTGTAACAACATCTGGTGGGTCTCTACCTACACAGGCACTCCCCAGTACATCCCAACTGTGGCTGCCACGCTCTCCTTCTCTGCATCTGTACTGAGCAAGTGAGCCCTAATAAGCCTCAGCCTTCACTCCCTCTTGTCTGGGTGAAAAACAGTCATAAGAGGTGGACCTACAAGCAGGGCAAGGCCCCAAATTAAAGCAGAACACTGGGGATGTGTCACCAAAGACGATAAAGGGAATAGCTCCAGCAGCTTCAGGTGCAGTAGAATAGATATCCACAATTAACATGAGATGGAGGATTTTGTGGCAACTATAAACTTTGAGAACAAGTACAAGCTGGAGCGAGTACAAGCTGGCATAAGATCTGAGACTGAGAAGACCTGACACTATGCATAACAGGTCCAGAGAACTTCCTAGAAATATTGGAGAACTTTGTTGTGAGTTTCTTTGGGTGTTCTGAGTTGTTGAGTGTTGCTTTCACTAATAATCTTGGGGTTTTGTTTTCTGTGCTGGGTGGCTTCTGAGGTCTTGGTGCTACAGTATGGAGTTGGGCTGAGCCCCTGAAGTGGGAGACCAAAGTCAAGCACTCTGAATCACCAGAGAACTCCCAATCCCATGGAACATTAATTGACAAGAACTCTGCAAAAGGCCTCCATCTCAACACTAAAACCAGGTCCCACCCATAGACCAACAACCTCCAGTGCCAGCTATCCCATGTTAATCTTTAACAAATCAAGAGCACAAATCTGCCCGTTTAGGAGACAACCTGCCCAAGCCATACCAAACCCATAGACACCCCCAAACACACTACTGAATATGACATTGCCTTTCAGAGAGACAAAATTCAGTTCCATCCACCAGAACACAAGCACAAGCCACCCGCTCCCCCCCAAGACAGGAAACCTTCACAAAGCACTGGTCCAATCCCACTCATGTGGAGTCAACTTAAGAGTTAAGAGTAACTATGACCTTCTAGCCTGCAGAAAGGGGGGCCCCAAACACAGTAAATTAATAAAATGAAAAGACAGAGAAACCTGCACCAGATGTAGGAACATGGTAAAAACCCATAAGACTAAACAAATTAAGAAGAAATAGGCAGTCTACCTGAAAGAGAATTCAGAATAATGATAGTAAAGATGATCCAAAATCTTGAAAATAAAATGGAGATACAGATAAACAGACTAGAAAAATGAGTCAAAAATATGTTTAACAATAAACATAATTAAATGTTTAACAATGACAGAATTAAATAATAAACAATTAGCAATGAACAACACAAAAACTGAAATTAGGAATACACTAGAGGGAAAATTCAGAGTAACTGAAGCAGAAGAATGGATAAGTGTGCTGACAGACAGAATGGTGGAAATAACAGAAAGAGAGAAGAATAAAAAGAAATGAGAGCAGTCTCAGGGACCTCTGGGACAACATTAAGTGTAACATTTAGAGTCATAGGGGTCTCAGGGGAAGAAGTCAAAAGTAAAGGACATGGGAAAACATTTGAGGGGATTATAGTTGAAAACTTCCCTACCATGGGAAAGAAAATAGCCACCCAAATCCAGGAAGCTCAGGAATTCCTATTCAGGATAAACCCAAGGAGAAATATGTCAAGACATGGACATGGAACAACAGACTGGTTCCAAATAGGAAAAGGAGTATGTCAAGGCTGTATATTGTCACCCTGCTTATTTAACTTCTATGCAGAGTACATCATGAGAAAAGCTGGACTGGAAGAAGCACAAGCTGGAAACTAGATTCCTGGGAGAAATATCAATAACCTCAGATATGCAGATGACACCACCCTTATGGCAGAAAATGAAGAGGAACTAAAAAGTATCTTGATGGAAGTGAAAGAGGAGAGTGAAAAAGTTGGCTTAAATCTCAACATTCAGAAAACTAAGATCATGGCATTTGGTCCCATCACTTTATGGAAAATGGGGAAATGGTGGAAACAGTGTCAGACTTTATTTTTGGGGGCTCCAAAATCACTGCAGATGGTGACTGCAGCCATGAAATTAAAAGACGCTTACACCTTGGAAGAAAAGTTATGACCAACCTAGATAGCATATTCAAAAGCAGAGACATTACTTTGCCAACAAAGGTCTGTGTAGTCAAGGCTATGGTTTTTCCAGTGGTCATGTGAGAGTTGAACTGTGGAGAAAGCTGAGCGCCAAAGAATTGATGCTTTTGAAGTGTGGTGTTGGAGAAGACTCTTGAGAGTCCCTTGGACTGCAAGGAGATCCAACCAGTCCATTCTGAAGGAGATCAGCCCTGGGATTTCTTTGGAAACAATGATGCTAAAGCTGAAACTCCAGTACTTTGGCCACCTCATGTAAAGAGTTGACTCATTGGAAAAGACTCTGATGCTGGGAGGGATTGGGTTAGGAGGAGAAGGGGACGACAGAGGATGAGATGGCTGGATGGCATCACTGACTCGATAGACGTGAGTCTGAGTGAATTCCAGGAGTTGGTAATGGACAGGGAGGCGTGGCGTGCTGCAATTCATAGGGTCGCAAAGAGTCAGACACGACTGAGCAACTGAACTGAACTGAACTGATACTAATCAAATTATAAAAACTAAGCACAGAGAACAAACATTCAAAGCAGCAAGAGACAAGCAACAAATAACATACAAGGGGATCCCCTAAGGCTACCAGCTGATCTCTCAATAGAAACTCTGCAGGCCAGAAGGGAGTGGTAAGATATACTTAAAGTGATAAAAGGAAAGAAACCTATAACGAAGATTACTCTATCCAGCAAGGATCTCATTCAGATTCTAAGAAGTCAAAAGTTTTACAGACAATGTAGAGAATTCAGCACCATCAAACCAACTTTACAACAAATGCTAAAGTTAATTATTTAGACAGATAACAAAAGAGAAAGGAAATATCTACAAAAACAAAGTCAAAATAATAAATTAAATGATAATAGGATCATACATATAAATTATTACCTTAAATATAAGTGTAATAAATTCTCCAACCAAAAGAGACAGTTTGGTTGAATGGATGGATACAAAAACAAGACACCTGTATTTGCTGTCTACAAGAGAATCACCTCAGACCTAAGGACACATATAGACTGAAATTGAAGGGTTGTGAAAAGATAATTCCATGCAAATGGAAATCAAAAGAAAGAAGAAATTGCAATACTCATATTAGATAAAATAGACTTAAAAAAAAGATTGCTACTAGAGACAAAGAAGGACAGTAAATAATGATCAAAGGATGAATCTATGAAGAAGACAAAACAACTAAAAACATATATGCACCCAGCATAGGGGCACTGCAAAAAATAAGGCAAATACTAACAGCTATTAAAGGGAAAATCAGCAGTAACACAATAATAATGAGAGACTTTAATATCCCACTCTCAACAATAGACAGGTCCCACAGACAGAAAATTAATAAGGAACACAAGCTTTAAACAATATATTGCACTGGCTGGGCCTAATTGATATCTACAAGGCATGTCATCCAAAGACAGTAGATTTCACTTTTTTCTCAAGTGCACATATAACATTCTCCAGAATAGATCACATCTTGTGTCACAAGTCAAGCCATGACAAATTAAAAAGTAATTTAAATCATTCCAAGCATCTTTTCTGACCACATCAGTACAAGATTAGACATAAACTACAGAGAGAGAACTATATAAAAAGCAAAAACACAAGGAACTTCACTAGTATTTTTTCTGAATAACCAACAAATCACTGAAAAAATCAAGAAGGCAATCAAAATATACCTAGAAACATATGACAATGAAAACATGACAACTCAAAACCTAAGGGATGCATTGAAAACAGTGCTAGGAGGGAAGTTTATAGCAATAAAGCCTACCTCAAGAAACAAGAAAATATTGAATAAACAAACTAACCTTACATCTAAACAAACTATAGAAAGAAGAACTAAAAACCCCAGAGTTAGTAAAAGGAAAGAATCATAAATATCAGAGCACAAAAATTTGAAAACAAAAGGAAGGAGACAATAACCAAAAGCAATAAAACTAAAAAGCTGGTTCTTTGAGAATATAAACAAAATCGACAAAGCCATTAGCCAAACTCATCAAGAAAAAAGGGAGAAGACAAATTAATAAAATTAGAAATGAAAAAGGAGAAGTCACAACAGACAATGTGGAAAAACATGAGACTACTATGAGTAACTATATGCCAATGAAATGGACAACCTCAAAGAAATGGACAAATTCTTAGAAAAATATAACCTTCCAAAACTGAACAAGAAAGAGATATAAAGTATGAGCAGACAAATCACAAGCACAGAAATAAAAACTATACTAACAATTTTTTCCAACAAAAAAAGACCAGGGTCAGATGGCTTCACAGCAAATTTTGCCAAAAAATTTAGAGAAGAAATGTCTATCCTGTTTAAATTCTTCCAGAAAATTGTAGAGGAAGGAAAACTGCTAAACTCATTCTCTGAAGCCACCATTATTCTGAGACCAAAATCAGACAAAGATGCCACAAAAAAATAATCTTACAGGCCAGTATCACTAAAGAACATAGATGAAAAATCCTATTATACAGAGTGAAGTAAGCCAGAAAGAAAAACACCAATACAGTATACTAATGCATATATATGGAATTTAGAAAGATGGTAACAGTAACCCTGTGTACGAGACAGCAAAAGAGACACTGATGTATAGAACAGTCTTATGGACTCTGTGGGAGAGGGAGAGGGTGGGAAGATTTGGGAGAATGGCATTGAAACATATAAAATATCATGTATGAAAAAAAAAAAAAAAATCCCACACCCTAAGTACAAACACATACACACACACGTATCTGTTCTACTGCCTTCCTAGCCTGGCTGATTAGGGTTGATCTTCAAATCCACTCTTAGCCTCTGGAGGTAGAAGACTGTATGATCTGACTGTTTTCCTAACAAGGAAATCATTGCTTCACCACTACAATGATGGTAGTTAGCTAAAATGGAAATATATGTCATAAAATAAATGCTCAGAGGATCTCAAGTGAAAAAAAAAAAAAATTCTCAACAAAATTCTAACAAACAGAATCCAACAACTCATAAAAAGGATCATACACCATGATCAAGTGGACTTTATCCCAGGGATTCAAGGATTCTTCAATATACACAAAACAATCAATGTGATACACAATATTAGCAAATCGAAAGGTAAAACCATATGATCATCTCAAAAGATGCAGAGAAAACTCTTGACAAAATTCAACACCTATTTATGATAAAATCTTTCCAAAAAGTAGGCACAGCAGGAGCATATATCAACATAATAAAGGCCATAATCACTAACAGGTGTATGGTAGAATCTAGCACAATATTGTAAAGCAATTATCCTCTAATAAAAAAAGTTTGATATATAAAGAAAAACTAATAATAATAAATTTTAAAAATTAAATATCAATATTTTCTGTCATTTATATTTAAACAGGCTATGTATTGGATAACTTTTCCTTAAAAATATTTAGCTAACTTTTCTCCATTATAGTTTTTAACAACTTAAGCAAATATGATATATCTCAATGTAATCTAATAAAGTCACTTGATTTTTTAGTCAAAAATTCTAAAAAATTATGTAGCCCTTTTAAACTTCAGATATTTAACTGAGAATTATAATCACCTACCGCTGTGAAATATCTCAAGATCTGCTCCAGTGGGTTTAGCCAATGCTCATGATGTTGTTCCCAGGCTATATTTATCTTTCCATAACCATAGTAGAGTCAGTGTAATCTGTTGATAACCAAATATTTCCTGGGGAGCTTCCCTTTCCTGATTAAATTAGTTTTGGTAAGTGTTAACTGTAGGAGGTTCTTTGTGGACCCAAAAGTATATAGTAAGGAATACCAAATGTTTTCTTTATTGAAATCTGATTTTGGATAGCTTTTTGCTTATTTGCTCTTTATGGTTTCTAAACAACACATAACTAGTAAATGTTCTTTGTCCCAGAAACCCTTCTTATTATTTTCCTCCAAGAGATATGACCCATATCCTGTATAAGTAGGTAAAATTTTAAAGGTGATACTAAAAATAAAGTGTTTGGGAAAATCTCTTGATATCTGTACTTTTATAAGTATATACTGTCTTCACTATGTATATTTATACTAAAATGCTGTGTTCAATTAAAAAAAATATATAGTATGTCTTTTAAATACTTATGGTAGTATATTCTATTTAGCCTGAGAGTGAATCAAAAATCATCAGTAGTTGAAATGCTAAAATTGAAGGCTCTAGTTTTACTTTTTATCTGTTTGCAGAAGCTCTACTTTGACATATATTTTGCCCTTTGTTTACATATAAGGATAAGGATCTTTGAGAAAAATGCTTATATGTTTTATATCTTTTGTCTTTCAATTTCTGTGTCCTTGAGCAAAGCATGATAAAAGATGTTATGGTAACACAGCAGCAAATGGATTGATTGTGACTGAGGACTAGTGGGGAACAGAAGCATGCTCTCTGACATTTCTCATACAAGTAGCAAATCATCAAGCGTTTTATTTGATGGGAGTACAGAAAAAGAAACTGATTTATACAAAAATGCTTAGTGTTTCTTCAAATCATTGCCTATATCTCAATTACATTCTGTCGGGGAGAAATGAATTTTGTTATTATTTTTAACTGACAGAAAAGGGTAGAAATGCCTAGGTCCATCTTTCACTAGCTCCCATAGACAGTGAAATGGGAAAATGAGTGGTTAGAATACATAATCTCTTACTTCTAACAGTCTGTGACTGTGACAACTACAGGGTGGTAATCACTTTGTCAGGAGTTTGCAGCTGAGAATACCAACAGCTAATTCCTTACAGTAAGAAAAAAGACCTTTTAGAAAAACGGGAAGTTTTATTTGCACTTAAAACTCTATGTTATATAAGTTCAAAGTAAATGCTTCAAGGACTCTATAAGAAAATGCTTAGTGTGATTAATGATTCAATTTAATCTATAGATGCCATGTGGAGAAACATAAAGCCGGAAAATAGCTGTGCCAAAGTTCAAGGTCAGAATTTATAAAAGACCACAAATATTCAGCAAAAACACTCTTAATGGTAATCACTTAAGATACTTAATTCTTTTGTTTATGCATGGGTCATATTTCAAAAATTAATAAAATATAGTCATAACCACCTCTGCATGTAGTAATCTTTCACGATTTCAGAGATAATATTAAAGTGGTTTTATTTTATAAAGAGTCTAAAAACTGATGAAATTTGCAATTGATTATTTAAAATCCTAGTTCTGTTTTAGCACTTATTCTGTTATTATTTTCACCCACAAACTAAGCATGGACTCTGTTAGAATTTAACCTCTAGGGAATTCCTTGATGGTTCAGTGAGTAAGAACTTGCCTGCCAACACAAAGACACAGGTTCAATCCCTGATCGGAGAAGATCCCTCATGCTTCAGAGCAGCCAAGCCCATGCACCACAACTACTAAGCCTATGCTCTAGAGCCCATGAGACACAACTACTGAACACACATGCCTAGAGCCTGTGCTCTACAACAAGAGAAGCCACAGCAGTGAGAAGCCAACGTACTACAACAAAAAGTAGCCCCACTCACTGCAAGTAGAAAAAGCCTGTGTACAGCAGCGAAGTCACAGAACAGCTAAAAAAAATAAGAAAATTTAACCTGTATGCTATAAACTATTTTTAAGTCTAAATTTGATTAAACAAATAGCAAATAGTTGAGGTTTAATAAATCAATGAAACTTTTCTGTCACTTGCCATTGATTTCCTTAGTTTAAATAATGTACAATGCATGAAAATGAATCAGATATGAGATTTTGCTAATTAATTGTCTATTTCAACTGATGTATTTATTTTGATAAATGTTGGAATAATAGCTGATAATAATTTTAATTACTCTATTAACAATTCACTTTTTAAAAAGAGCAAATTAGAAACAGGCTTCTTAAATGTGGAATATTAAATAAGTAATGACTAGAAAAATACACCTGCAGACATAAGCTATGGCACACTGGTGCTAGCTGAAAACAGAGTTGACACCAAAAACTAACAAGATTTGGGAGAATGGCATTGAAACATGTATAATATCATATATGAAACGAATCGCCAGTCCAGGTTTGATGCATGATGCTGGATGCTTGAGGCTGGTGCACTAAGATGACCCAGAGGGATGATACCGGGAGGGAGGAGGGAGGGGGGTTCAGGATGGGGAACACATGTATACCTGTGGCGGATTCATGTTGATGTATGGCAAAACCAATACAATATTGTAATGTAATTAACCTCCAATTAAAATAAATAAATTTATATTTAAAAAAAATATTTCACTGATTCTGAGCTTCTTGCTCAAAAATTGTGATCCCAAGAGTTGGTAAGATTGTTATGGCTATTTTTAGTTTTAGCTGGGGTTTTTTTTTTTTTTTTTTTTTTGGTAACATTTATCAGCAGCTTTTTATTTTTTTTTTATTTTTTTTAATTTTATTTTATTTTTTAAACTTTACATAATTGTATTAGTTTTCCCAAATATCAAAATGAATCCGCCACAGGTATACATGTGTACCCCATCCTGAACCCTTCTCCCTCCTCCCTCCCCACACCATCCCTCTGGGTCGTCAGCAGCTTTTTAAAGACATCATTTTCAATTGGTATTCTCTACTTATTCCAAGGGAGAAGGCAATGGCACCCCACTCCAGTACTGTTGCCCGGAAAATCCCATGGATGGAGGAGCCTGGTAGGCTGCAGTCCATGGAGTCGCTAAGAGTCAGACAGGACTGAGCGATTTCATTTTCACTTTCTACTTTCATGCATTGGAGAAGGAAATGGCAACCAACTCCAGTGTTCTTGCCTGGAGAATCCCATGGATACAGTCCATGGGGTCACACAGAGTTGGACACGACTGAAGCGACTTAGCAGCAGTAGCTTAGCACTTATTCCAATATGCCAAATAATAAATAGAGCACCTCAGAGATGCAAAGTCTTGACAACTGGTCATTTTTCTACAGTGTGTTTCAAGAATATGTGTTTCTAGAATCAGAGGACTTAGACCATAGAAAGTCACAGCAAGCAGGGATCTTGAGGGACTTCTCTGTATTAGCTATCCTAAACTGGCTGTTGTTTGTTTTCTAACATTGGACCAACTCCCAAACTAGAAATTAGAGATCTTTTTAACATCTATCTTATTTGCTTTTTTTCCTGTCACTTAAACTCACATCTCTCTTGTGTTTGCATCTTTTGGAGCTACCTATAGATCTTGAACACACCTTAATCAGGACAGTAGACGATTTTTTACTGTGTAGCAATACATAGAACATGTGAAAAATAAAATGTCCAAGCTGTTCATGAGCTTATAGAAAAAAAAAATTTCTAGAGCTACCAGATAGACAAAAGATAGACAGATAAATAATGTGTCTATACTACATAGTTCTTATTTTAAAAATGAATTCAGCATTCATGAAAAATGCCAAGATGACAAGCTAAGTTGACAAGTCTTCTACTTTCATATGTAATAACTGAAGCTTTACCTACCTGACTCTGAAACAATTCCTCGGGTCTAAGTTTAAGAAATCACCTATGGGGATGAAGATTTCTCAATTCCTGCTGCCTCAATTTAGATGACAGAAATGTGCCAATTATATCAACTTGTGTCCAGAAGTATTTCATGTAGACCATATGAAGATGCTACTGAGATGACAAAACTGAATATTTAGATCCTCAGCTAGAGGTTTCATGTCAGCTGGGTTTCATGTCTAACTTTAAACATAAACATGTATTTTTTTCTTATACCTCCATGGATTTTTGAATTTTTTTCAGTCTTTCTATAGTCAGCATTCACAGAGTTTCAAGTGTTAAAAGACATGCATAGAATACATTAAATATGAGGCATGCAGAAATTCCACTCCAGAATTCTTGCCTGGAAAATCCCATGAACAGGGGAGCCTGCTGGGTTACAGTTCATGGGGTTGCAAAGAGTCTGACACTACTGAGCATGCACACACCCAAGCCTAATCACCTCCCCAAAATTCCTGTCTCCTAATACTAATACCCGGAGAAGGCAATGGCACCCCACTCCAGTACTCTGCCTGGAAAATCCCATGGACAGAGGGGCCTGGTGGGCTGAAGTCCATGGGGTCAATAGGAGTCAGACACGACTGAGCGACTTCACTTTATTTTTTCACTTTCATGTATCGGAGAAGGAAATGGCACCCCACTCCAGTGTTCTTGCCTGGAGAATCCCAGGGATGGGGGAGCCTGATGGGCTGCCATCTATGGAGTCGCACAGAGTTGGACATGACTGAAGCGACTTAGCAGCAGCAGCAGCAGCAGTAAGCAAAATAGTTCAGAGAAAAATTGCACTCTAGCTATATTATTCTAGGCCATTTATTTAAGTTCATTGTATAGTAGGAGAGGGTAAGTTTGCTGTATCTCCACCATTTTCTAGCTCAATTCAGTTTATAAAATGGCAAGTATCTTAGCATGTATCTCTTTAATCAATAGGAAATCTTTGATGGCACTTTAAATTATCAGTGTTATTATACAATACAATTCTGTGTTATTGATATAATGAGTGACTGAGCAGAGGCTTTTTACATTTTAACCAGAAGCAGAATCCTTTATTAAACACCTATTTCACATCAATGCACAACAATATAAAGAGTGAGGGGAATGTTTTTTGTACACACATTTCAAATATTTCACATATTTTGAATGAAACAAGAGACCAGAGAGGGAAAGATGAAATTCTGGTTTATAATAATGAGAATGCTCATTTTACTCATATTTTAAGAATTACACCTATAAATTATATTGGTTCTCCATAAAAGTAAATATTTATAAGTATACAGAGACAGTAAGCAATAAAAGTAAGAAAAAGAGCAAATCAATTAAAAATGTGAAAACTAAGAAGGATGAAAAACTGAAAAAATTGAATAAAGCTAAAAAGTTTTAATGGAATTATTTTAAATTTTTGCACTCAATGAAACATGATTTATTTCAACTAAGATTTTAAACTATACATGTGTAGCTTCCAAAGTGGGGGGGAAAAAAAGGTCTTAGAAATCAAAAAATAGTGTATTTCATCATAAGGAATAGATATTATTTCAAAGATAAATACCTGCCTTTAGAGATGCTGTATTTAAGACCACTGCAATATATATATATATATGGCTTCCCTGGTGACTCAGATGGTAAGGAATCTGATAGATATAGGGTTAGGGTTAAGATATATATATGAGATTCTTTACCAACTGAGTCACCAGGGAAGCCCCATATACACATATATGTATGTGTCTGTGTGTGTATGTGTGTATTTTATATATATATATATATATATATATATACACACACATATATACACACACAGCCAAGACGAATAGAACTGATGCAAAAAGACATAATAGTCTATAAGTAGTGTAGTAATAGTCTATATGTAGTAATATCTGGGAGTCAGACTGACAGAAGCCAGAAATTTCAGGAAATACTCATCCCACAAATGCAAGGAACTCACTCTGAGTGAAAGTTGATGGTGCATGCAGTAAAGAAAGAACATTAGAGACATACAATGTATATAAATATGTAATATTATATATCTATATAATATATTCATATTTGTAGCTTTACTGAAATTATATATATGTGTATAGCATCTATATATTTATATCTATGGCTATACAAAAAGAGAGAGAGAAAAGGAATAAGGAATGTCATAAACAATTATAGTAATAATTGTAGGGGTGAAGTATTTAGGTCTAAAAATTAATTATACACACATATATACATATACATATATTTGAAGACCATAGAGGAGATAACCAAATAGCGATACAGAAATGTTTTAAAATAGACGCTGAATTTAGAAAGATGGTAATGACAACCCTGTATGCGAGACAGCAAAAGAGACACAGATGTACAGAACAGTCTTTTGGACTCTGTGGGAGAGGGAGGTGGGATGATTTGGGAGAATGGCATTAAAACATGTATAAAAATAAAATAAGAAAAAAAAAAAAATAGAAGCTGAAACTCCAATACTTTGGCCACCTGATGCTAAGAGCTGACTCATTTGAAAAGATCCTGATGCTGGGGAAGATTGAGAGCAGGAGGAGAAGGGGATGACAGAGGATGAGATGGTTGGACGGCATCACCGACTCAATGGACATGGGTTTGGGTGGACTCCGGGAGTTGGTGACGGACAGGGAGGCCTGGTATGCTGCTGTTCATGGGGTAGCAAAACGTAGGACATGACTGAATTGATGATTGACTGATAGTTTTGAAAAACCATAAATTCATGTTTACATATTGATAATTTTGAAAAAAAAAATGAATTCATGTTTACATATTGATGAAATGCACAATATTCCAGAGAAACTTAACAGGTACCTATTCACATTGATTAGATTGACTAGTTTTCTGTGAGTATGGTTTCAGTGTGTTTGCCGTCTGTTGCCCTCTTGCAACACTTACCGTCTTACTTGGGTTTCTCTTACCTTGGGCGTGGGGTATATCTTCAGGGCTGTTCAAGCAAAGCGCAGACATTGCTCCTTACCTTGGACAAGGGATATCTCCTCACCTCCACCCTTCCTGACCTTCAATGTGGGATAGCTCCTCTAGGCCCTCCTGCGCCTGCATAGCCACGGCTCCTTGGACTTGGGGTAGCTCCTCCCGCCCGCCACCCCTGGCCTCGGGCTTAGGGGTGTGGGGTATCTCCTCCGGCCACCGCCCCTGACCTCGGATGCGGGGTAACTCCTCTCGTTGCCACCCCTGACCTCGGATGCTGGGTATCTCCTGTTGGCCGCTGCCCCTGACCTCGGACATGGGGTAACTCCTCTTGGCCACTGCCCTTTGGTCATGGGGTCCTCCCGGCTTCTGCCCCTGACCTCGGACGTGGGGTGGCTCCTCTCGGCCGCCCGTCGCAGCCACCTGTGCTTTAGTGCACCCTTTAGTTTTCATTCCAGTCCCAAAGAAAGGCAATGCCAAAGAATGCTCAAACTACTGCACAATTGCACTCATCTCACACGCTAGTAAAGTAATGCTCAAAATTCTCCAAGCCAGGCTTCAGCAACATGTGAACCGTGAACTTCCAGATGTTCAAGCTGGTTTTAGAAAAGGCAGAGGAACCAGAGATCAAATTGCCAACATCCGCTGGATCATGGAAAAAGCAAGAGAGTTCCAGAAAAGCATCTATTTCTTCTTTATTGACTATGCCACAGCCTTTGACTGTGTGGATCACAATAAACTGTGGAAAATTCTGAAAGAGATGGGAATACCAGACCACCTGATCTGCCTCTTGAGAAATTTGTATGCAGGTCAGGAAGCAACAGCTAGAACTGGACATGGAACAACAGACTGGTTCAAAATAGGAAAAGGAGTTCGTCAAGGCTGTATATTGTCACCCTGTTTATTTAACTTATATACATAGTACATCATGAGAAACACTGGACTGGAAGAAACACAAGCTGGAATCAAGATTGCAGGGAGAAATATCAATCACCTCAGATATGCAGATGACACCACCCTTATGGCAGAAAGTGAAGAGGAACTCAAAAGCCTCTTGATGAAAGTGAAAGTGGAGAGTGAAAAAGTTGGCTTAAAGCTCAACATTCAGAAAATGAAGATCATGGTATCCAGTCCCATCAGTTCCTGGTAAATAGATGGGGAAAGAGTGAAAACAATGACAGACTTTATTTTTCTGGGCTCCAAAATCACTACAGATGGTGACTGCAGCCATGAAATTAAAAAACGCTTACTCCTTGGAAGGAAAGTTATGACCAATCTAGATAGCATATTGAAAAGCAGAGACATTACTTTGCCAACAAAGGTTCGTCTCATCAAGGCTATGGTTTTTCCAGTGGTCATGTATGGATGTGAGAGTTGGACTGAGAATAAGGCTGAGCACTGAAGAATTGATGCTTTTGAACTGTGGTGTTGGAGAAGACTCTTGAGAGTCCCTTGGACTGCAAGGAGATCCAATCTGTCCATTCTGAAGGAGATCAACCCTGGGATTTCTTTGGAAGAAATGATGCTAAAGCAGAAACTCCATTACTTTGGCCACCTCTTGCGAAGAGTTGACTCATTGGAAAAGACTCTGATGCTGGGAGGGATTGGGGGCAGGAGGAGAAGGGGACAACAGAGGATGAGATGGCTGGATGGCATGACTGACTTGATGGACGTGAGTCTGAGTGAACTCTGGGAGTTGGTGATGGACAGGGATGCCTGGCGTGCTGCAATTCATGGGGTCGCAAAGAGTCTGACACGACTGAGTGACTGATCTGATCTGATCTGATTCACATTGAGATTTTACATACAAATGATACAAATATAAAATTTCAAATATAAACACTCCTTTGTACAGCAAGCTATTTGACTAAGTTATTTAACAAATATGGAAAAGCATGTAGGTAAAGATTTCTCCACAGTAACTTATTTACTGGAGTTCTTTCATTCTTGAAAGTTGTATATATATATATATATATATATATATATATATATATATATATATATTCTTACTCATAAGAAGGTCTAGGGAGAACAAAGCAAATATACATTAATAAGATTTACAATACCCAAACACATTTTCCATACACTTAAACATGAAGAATTACCTTCAGCCATTCTCAAGGAAATTCAAGAAACAAAATCAACATTGTTTTAAATTGCTGATTGTTTTAAATCTAACGATATTATTTTTCAAATATACCAATTTGTTATATATATATGAGATATATTTATATATATTATTTATATATATATATATCATATATTATTTATATATATATGAAATATATTTAAAATGGTAGTAGATATGCACATGCTAACACAACCTCCTTGGTGAAAATCAACAGAAAAGAGAATAAATAAATTATTTCTAATTTAATGTACCAGTTCAGTCACTCAGTCATTCCCGACTCTTTGTGACCCCATGAATCGCATCACGCCAGGCCTCATTGTACATCACCAACTCCCAGAGTTCACTCAGACTCACGTCCATCAAGTCAGTGATGCCATCCAGCCATCTCATCCTCTGTCGTCCCCTTCTCCTCTTGCCCCCAATCCCTCCCAGCATCAGAGTCTTTTCCCATGAGTCAGCTCTTCGCATGAGGTGGCCAAAGTACTGGAGTTTCAGCTTTAGCATCATTCCATCCAAAGAAATCCCAGGGCTGATCTCCTTCAGAAGGGACTGGTTGGATCTCCTTGCAGTCCAAGGGACTCTCAAGAGTCTTCTCCAACACCACAGTTCAAAAGCATCAATTCTTCGGCGCTCAGCCTTCTTCACAGTCCAACTCTCACATCCATACATGACCACAGGAAAACCATAGCCTTGACAAGATGGACCTTTGTTGGCAAAGTAATGTCTCTGCTTTTGAATATGCTATCTTGGTTGGATATAACTTTCCTTCCAAGGAGTAAGCGTCTTTTAATTTCATGGCTGCAGTCACCATCCACAATGATTTTGGAGCCCCCAAAAATAAAGTCTGACACTGTTTCCCCATTTATTTCCCAGGAAATGATGGGACTGGCTGCCATGATCTTCATTTTCTGAATGTTGAGCTTTAAGCCAACTTTATTATTTAGTAATTGCATATCGGATAAGAAGAGATAATGAGTTAGAGGGTAGGCTATACCTCCTAAGGCTTTTAGTAATTATGATTCTGAACATAGATGAGGGAAATGATAAGAGAATATGTTGAAATATATTTTTCACACTTTTATTTTATCATTTTATAAATATTAATAAGATTATATAGTCTCCTGATATCATACATTCTCAAAGACTTACCTAAGTTTTAATTGACTAACTGTGCTCCTATAGGAGATAATGTCCTTCAAAATATTTTAAAGCATTTTAGTTTTCTTTTTTAGGATTACTTCCAAATTTTATGTCTCCTCTTGGTATTCAGTAGAAATTCAAATAGTTTTGCAAGACTCTAAATTGTTTTGCAAGACATTTTAATTGTAACTTATTTCATTCTCCATTCAACAATCATTTGATAATGTTAACAACTTTCTAAGTCTTTGTTTCCCACTTGACAATGCATTTGAATGTTTTCAGGGAACACTTTGCAATTAATCAATCATCCAGTAACTGAGTACTGTAATGTGGAAGATGAAAAATATAAAATAAAATAAAACTTTTAAGGTGTGATTCCCATAGTATAAGTTTACAATCTGAACTAAAAACAGGTTCCCTTCAAAACACTTTCAAACTTATATCCTCAAAACGCTTTAAAAAAAAAACAAAAAAACTTTTCATTGCCACCACAACTCCATGTCATTATATCTTTTATATTTGTCCACCTCAATATCTAAATTTTTGTTTGTACTTACACTAAATTTTGTATTGTAAAGTAATTCTTAAACAGATTTCTATGTAATTTACTTGAGTTCCCTTAGATGAGTAGATTTGAGTTCTTCTCATTATAGGTTCTCTCAGAGAAGACAATGGCAACCCACTCCAGTGTTCTTGCCTGGAGAATCCCAGGGACGGGGGATCCTGGTGGGCTGCCGTCTACGGGGTTGCACAAAGTCGGACACAACTGAAGCCACTTAGAACCAGCAGCAGCAGTATGATTTGTTCTCTATATGGTACATCACCACATTGACACATATCTGCCATTAATCTGCCCACTCGTGGATTTCACTTATACTGCTCACAAGTAAAAATAAAAGTGGTTTTCAATCCCGTTTATCATTTTTTTGAAAATTAGAGAATTTTAATGTCTACTTTCATCTATAATATAAATAAGTCCAGCACCACATACTCTATTGTCTAAAATTGGGACACTCTATTCTCCAGTCTTCAAACTGTGTTATTATTAGTCGCAGTTTATCAATTATTAATGGGCAATGTATTCCATGTTAAAAAATGAATAAAGTGAAACTCCAGGGTTCTGAAATTGAGATGATAAGCAGCATATTTTTGAAAGGAACTGACTGGGTGGGCCCTATGTTTTGTGAGTCACTTTCTTAAAAATCCCATCATAATTGCCCTTGTCATCACCACCTAGTTTTAGATAATCTTTCACCAAAAACTACTACTCAAATTTAAATTTGTGCCTCTTCTTTTTCTATGATTATAAGTAAAGTAAATATTACAGATTTTAACAAAAAATATCAAATTACAGAAAAAAGAAAATAATCAGACGAAATAATATCAAATTGAATTATCAGGTACAGAGGACAATTTAGTCCTCCGCTATTCAGTCACTAAGTTGTGTCCAACTTTCTGTAATCCATGGACTGCATCCTCGTCTTTCACAATCTCCCAGAGTTTGCTCAGATTCCTGCCCATTGAGTCCGAGATGCTATCTAACTTCTCATCAGGTATTGGAGCTTCAGCATCAGTCCTTCCAATGAATATTCAGAGTTGATTTCCTTTAGGACAGACTTGTTTTACCTCCTTACTGTCCAAGGGACCCTCAATAATTTTCTCTAGCATCACAGTTTAAAGGCATCAATTCTTTGTCACTCAGCCTTTTTTTAAAATTTCCCAGCTTTCACATCCAAGCATGACTATTGGAAAAACCATAGCTTTGTCTATATGGACCTTTGTCAGCAAAGTGATATCTCTGTTTTTTAATACACTGTCTAGGTTTATCATAGTTTTCCTTCCAAAAAGCAAGTATATTTTAATTCTATGGCTACAGTCACTATTTGAAGTTATTTTAGAGCCCCCACCTCCAAAAAAAAAAAAACAAAAAAACTCTGTCACTGCTTCCACCTTTTCCTTTTCTATTATTGGGCTTCCCTGGTGGCTCAGACAGTAAAGAATCCACCTACAATGCAGGAGACCTAGGTTTTATCCCTGGATTGGGAAGATTGCCTGGAGGAGGGCATGGCAACCCACTCCAATATTCTTGCCTGGAGAATCCCTATGTACAGAGCTCATGGGGTTGCAAAGAGTACACATTAATGAGTGACTAAGTATAGCACATTTGCTATGAAGTAATGGGACTGGATGCCACTATCTTAGCTTTTTAAATGTTGAGTTTTAAGTCAGCTTTTCACTCTCTTCTTTCACCCTCATCAAGGGGATCTTTAGCTCCTCTTCCCTTTCTGTCATTAGAGTGGTATCATCTGCATATCTGAGTTTGTTGATGCTTTCCCCAGTAATCTTGATTCCAGTTTGTGATTCATCCAGCCTGGAATTTAGCATGATGCACTCTACATATGCTTCCCTGGTGGCTTAGAGGATAAAGCGTCCACTCACAATGCGGGAGACTCATGTTCGATCCCTGGGTAGGGAAGATCCCCTGGAGAAGGAAATGGCAACCCACTCCAGTACTCTTGCCTGGAAGATTCCATGGATGGAGGAGCCTGATAGGCTATAGTCCATGGGGTCGCAAAGAGTTGGACAAGACTGAGCAACTTCACTTCACTTCACTTTGCATATAAGTTAAATAAGGAGGCTGACAATACACAGCCTTGTTGTATTCTTTTCCCAATTTTGAATCTGGTCTACTGTTCCTTATCTAGTTCTAGCTGTTGCTTCTTGATTTGCATGCAGATTTCTCAGGAGGTGGGTAAGGTGGTCTGGTATTCCCATCACTTTAAGAATTTTCCACAGCTTGTTGTGATTCACACTGTCTAAGGCTTTAGTGTAGGCAATGAAGCAGAGGTAGGGTTTTTTTGTTTTGTTTTGTTTTGTTTTGTTTTGTTTTTTTCTGAAATTCCTTTGCTTTCTCTATGATCCAACGAATGTTGGCAATTTGATCTCTGATTCCTCTGCCTTTTCTAAACCTAGCTATGAACATCTGGAAATTCTCAATTCATGTACTGCTGAAGCTTAGCTTGAAGGATTTTGAGCATTACCTTATTAACATGTGAAATCATCAAAATAAGTATCCTTTGGAATAGTTTTTCCCGAATCTCTAGACTGCCCTTTGGCCAAGACTCTCCTATCATCCTCCAAGAGTTAACTTACAGCTAGCTAAACCAGGGTGATTTTGTCCCCTGTGGAATATTTAGTGACCAAAATCCAATGAATTAGTACAGGCACTAAGGCTATACTAATTTGGAATCATTACTTAGTGATGAATAAATGCTGTAGATTTGACTACATGAGCATGATGAATTTTGGTAGTAGGTAAACCAGTTGGAACTGTCTCTTGCTTTTCTTTTTTTTTTCTTTATTTTTATTTTTTTTATTTTTTACATTTAAAGATAGGAGTTTGTGGTTTATCCATTCCTATCTCTTTACCTACTCTTTCTCCCAAAGTAAGCTATAACTGAACTGTGTGAAACCTGCACATATCCAATACAGTCAGAGTAAACATTCTCCTTTTTTCTCTGAGACTTGGAGAACCACATAAAGTTATTTTTCTTCTCTGTCAGTCCTCTGCCAGATTATTAGTGATTTCCACAAATGTTTTATGGAAAATGTTTTGCTTTTATGGAGATCTATTTTTCTTTCCTACTAAGTTATCCACAATACTTTATGAGTTGCACAGAATTCTTCCCTCATACTTTTCAACTCCTTCACTCATTTGCCATTAGTCACCTTGAAATTTAATCTTCCTCCTAGACTTCTACACAATTATTTCTATAGGGTTGAATTTTCATAAAGTTTTCAACCTTAGTTGTCCTGTTTAATCTGGCCAATTTCCTACTTGAATTCCTGGGACTACTTACCTTTCCAAATTAATTTTTTGTTGGCTGTTATGGAAATAAGTTTTATTTCTTTGTCTGTTTGCAAACATCTCAAAGGCTGAGGTTTTCTTTCATGGCATGAAATACCAAAGAAATCATATTTAAACATCTTTAGTTTTAATTTATACTCAGAGACAGTTTCATTAATATTATTACTATTATTATTATTATACTATATTTTGTATTCTCTGGAAGAATATCACTTATGATATTGGTCTAGAAATGTAATTCCACTACTCATCAGTGCACAAATGAAACAAATGTTCATAATCTAGCAATGTAAAACAAATTTTAATTTTTCAAGAGAATAAAATCATCAGTTGGCTGGATCTGAGACCTCCTTGGCCAGAATTTTGTTTTTGTGAGTTACTTTGGGTTTGTGAAATTTAGTTCATAATGCCACAAACATCACAAACTCAAGGACCATCTTTCTCCTCTAATTACATTATTAGTACAAGTTGTAGAAAAAATGTATAGTTCCAATGATATTATTAAGATGAACTAAAATATTTAAAACTCATCTAAGGTATGGGATTTGAATGCAGAGTTCCAAAGAATAGCAAGGAGAGATAAGAAAGCCTTTTTCAGTGATCAATACAAAGAAATAAAGGGGGAAAAATAGAATGGGAAAGACTGGAGATTTCTTCAAGAAAACTAGGTATACCAAGGGAACATTTCATGCAAAGATGGGCACAATAAAGGACAGAAATGGTATAGACCTAACAGAAGCAGAAGATATTAAGAAGAGGTAGCAAGAATACACATTTAACTATTTATAAAAAGATCTTCACTACCCAGAAAATCACGATGGTGTGATCACCAACTTAAAGCCAGATATTTTGGAATGTGAAGTCAAGTGGGCCTTAGGAAGCATCACTACAAACAAAGCTAGTGGAGGTGTCAGAATTCCAGTTGAATTATATCAAATCCTAAAAGATGATGCTATGAAAGTGCTGCAATCAATATGCCAGCAAATTTGGGAAACTCAGCAGTGTCCACAGGACTGGAAAAGGTCAGTTTTCATTCCAATCCCAAAGAAAGGCAATGGCAATGAATGCTGAAACTACCACACAATTGCATTCATCTCACACGCTAGTAAAGTAATGTTTAAAATTCTCCAAGCCAAGTCAACAGTTCATGAACTGTGAACTTCCAGATGTTTAAGCTGGTCTTAGAAAAGGCAGAGGACCCAGAGATCAAATTGCCAACATCTGTTGGATTATCAAAAAACCAAGATATTTCCAGAAAAAAATATTTATTTCTGCTTTATTAACTATGCCAAAGCCTTTGATTGTGTGGACCACAAAATTCTTAAAGAGATAGAAAATTCTTAAAGAGATAGGAATACCAGACCACCTGACCTGCCTATTGAGAAATCTGTATGCAGGTCAGGAATCAACAGTTGGAACGGGACATGGAACCACAGACTCGTTCTAAATTGGGAAAGGAGTATGTCAAGGCTGTATATGGTCACTCTGCCTTTTTTAACAAATATGCCAAGTACATCATGAGAAATGCTGGGCTAGATGAAGCACAAGCTGGAATCAAGATTTTCGGGAGAATTATAAATAACCTCAGATATGCAGATGATACCACCCTAATGGCAGAAAGCAAAGAACTAAACAGCCTCTTGATGAAAGTGAAAGAGGAGAGTGAAAAAGTTGGGTTAAAACTCAACATTCATAAAACTAAGATCATTGCATCTGGTCCCAACACTTCATGGCAAATAGATGGAGAAACAGTGAAAACAGTGACAGACTATTTTTTTTTGGGGGGGGTGGTGGGTAGCTCCAAAATCACTCCAGATAGTGATTGCAGCTCCTTGAAAGAAAACTGTGACCAACCTAGACAGCATATTAAAAAGCAGAGACATCACTTTGCCAACAAATGTCTATATAGTAAAATTTATGATTTTTCCAGTAGTCATGTACAGATGTGAGAGTTGGTATCTAAAGAAAGCTGAGCACTGAAGAATTTATGCTTTTGAACTGTGGTGTTAGAGGAGAAACTTGAGAGTCCCTTGGACAACAAGGAGATCCAACCAGTCCATATTAAATGAAATCAGTCCTAAGTATTCATTGGAAGGACTGATGCTAAAGTTGAAACTCCAATACTTTAGCCACCTGATGCGAAGAACTGACTCATTTGAAAAGACCCTGATCCTGGGAAAGATTGAAGGTGAGTGGAGAAGGGGACAACAGAAGATGAGATGGTTGGATGGCATCACTGACTCAATGGACATGAGTTTGAGTAAACTCTGGGAGCTGGTGATGGACAGGGAGGCCTGATGTGCTCCAGTCCATAGGGTTGCAAAGTCAGACACGACTGAGCGACTAAACTGAAGGTGTGGGATTTTTTTTTTTTTTTGGTATCATTTTTAATACCACAAATGTCTACTCATATCTTTGGTTTTTCAGAACCTATCCATTGAGTAATTTGCGTAAATGGCTTTGTAGACCACTCTTCCAGTAGGTGGTTCAGTGGTAAAGAATCTGCCTGCATTGCAGGAGAGTCTTGCAGGAGACATGTGTTCAATCTCTGGGTCAGGGAGTTCCCCTGAGAAGGAAATTGCAACCCACTCCAATATTCTTGCCAGGAACATCCCATGAATAGAGGAGACTGGAGGGTTACAGTCCATGGGTAGCAAAAAGTCAGACATGTCTGAAACAAATAAACTAAGCACAGATCATTCTTCAAAATAATAATCAGTCTCCTCTTATAAGTAATTTCTTTCCTGTGGCCTAAATTTGAGATTTCCTCAGTTTCAATCAAGAAAGAAAAAACAGATTAAAAGCAAAAACAGACTAAATGTACATTACATACCATATTGCATATTCAAATTCAGGAGCTGATTTAGCTTATATAAATATATCTAGGCCTCATTTTCTTACTTGGGAACCATGTTACAAAGGCCACCATTACCTTCAAGCATTTGTCAATTTTTTGAGCTTTTTTTTTTTTTTTTTTTTTTTAATAATTCATACCAGAGAAACTTGGCTGAGGTAGAGACAGACATACAGAGGAAGAGAATGAATCAATTTTTTTTCTCTCTTGTCAGCCTCAATCCTACCATCAAATTCTGGTTTACAATTTAATCCTTCCCTGACATATTTACACGAAGGAAAAAACAAACTTTTCTAAAACTCCAAAATGATAATAAAGTCAGAATACAGTATAGATAACTAAATGGTAATTAAGAATTATGCACTCACTCTGTAGCATAGAGAACTATATTCAGTGTCCTGAGATAAACAATAGTGGAAAATAATATTAAAAAATAAGTATGTATATGTATAATTTAGTCACTTTGTTGTACAGCATAAATTAACGCAATTGTAAATCAACTATATTTAAGTTAAAACAAAACAATTTTTAAATAATTATGCTTAAATTAAATGCTATTTCAGGGTGATAAGTGTAGAAACTGCCAAAGTTTTCACTACTTGGCCTGCTTTATAAAATAGAATATGAGATTTGTATTAATAAGTATAACCCAAATTCTTTCCATGTATGGATTTTGAGTTCGTTCAGTTCAGTTCAGTTCAGTCACTCAATTGTGTCTGACTCTTTGCAACCCCATGAATCGCAACACGTCAGGCCTCCCTGTCTATCACCAAATCCCAGAGTTCACTCAAACTCATGTCCATCAAGTCGGTGATGCCAGCCAGCCATCTCATCCTCTGTCATCCCCTTCTCCTCCTGCCCACAATCCCTCCCAGCATCAGGGTCTTTTCCAATGAGTCAACTCTTCACATGAGGTGGCCAAAGTATTGGAGTTTCAACTTCAGCATCAGTCCTTCCAATGAACACACAGGATTTCCTTTAGAATGAACTGGTTGGATCTCCTTGCAGTCCAAGGGTCTTCGTACACACCATAGTTCTTCACTGCTCAGCTTTCTTCACAGTCCAACACTCACATCCATACATGAGCACTGGAAAAACCATAGCCTTGACTAGATGGACCTTTGTTGGCAAAGCAATGTCTCTGCTTTTCAATATGCTATCTAGGTTGATCATAACTTTCCTTCCAAGGAGTAAAAGTCTTTTAATTTCATGGCTGCAATCACCATCTGCAGTAATTTGGAGCCCCCCAAAATAAAGTCTGACACTTTTCCACTGTTTCTGCAACTATTCCCCATGAAACGATGGCACCATATGCCATGATCTTCATTTTCTGAATGTTGAGCTTTAAGCCAACGTTTTCACTCTCCTCTTTCCCTTTCATCAAGAGGCTTTTTAGTTCCTCTTCACTTTCTGCCATAAGGGTGGTGTCATCTACATATCTGAGGTTACTGATATTTCTCCCAGTAATCTTGATTCCAGCTTGTGTTCTTCCAGCCCAGAATTTCTCATGATCTACTCTGCATATAAGTTAAATAAGCAGGTTGACAATATACAGCCTTGATGTACTCCTTTTCCTATTTAGAACCAGTCTGTTGTTCCATGTCCAGTTCTAGCTGTTGCTTCCCGACCTGCATACAGGTTTCTCAAGAGGCAGGTCAGGTGGTCTGGTATGCCCATCTCTTTCAGAATTTTCCACAGTTTATTGTGATCCACACAGTCAAAGGCTGTGGCATAGTCAATAAAGCAGAAATAGATGTTTTTTTGGAACTCTCTTGCTTTTTCCATGATCCAGCGGATGTTGGCAATTTGATCTCTGGTTCCTCTGCCTTTTCTAAAACCAGCTAGAACATCTCGAAGTTCAAGGTTCACGTGCTGCTGAATAATGACTTGGAGATCTTGAGCATTACTTAACTAGCGTGTGAGATGAGTGCAATTGTGCAGTAGTTTGAGCCTCTTTGTCATTGCCTTTCTTTGGGATTGGAATTAAAACTGACCTTTTCCAGTCCTGTGGCCACTGCTGAGTTTTCCATATTTGCTGGCATATTGAGTGCAGAACTTTCACAGCATCATCCTTCAGGATTTGAAATAGCTCAAATGAAATTCCATCACCTCTTCTAGCTTTGTTCGTAGTGATGCTTTCCAAGGCCCACTTAACTTCACATTCCAGAATGTCTGGCTCTAGGTGAGTGATCATACCATCGTGATTATCTTGGTCATGAAGATCTTTTTGTACAGTTTTTCTGTGTACTCTTGCCACCTCTTAATATCTTCTGCTTCTGTTAGGTCCATACCATTTCTGTCCTTTATCAAGCCCATCTTTGCATGAAATGTTCCCTTGGTATCTCTAATTTTATTGAAGAAATCTCTAGTCTTTCCCATTCTTTTTTTTTCCCTCTATTTCTTTGCATTGATTGCTGAGAAAGGTTTTCTTATCTCTCCTTGCTATTCTTTGGAACTCTACATTCAGATTCTTATATCTTTCCTTTTCTCCTTTGCTTTTAGCTTCTCTTCTTTTCAAAGCTATTTGTAAGCCCTCCCCAGACAGCCATTTTACTTTTTTGCATTTCTTTTCCATGGGGATGGTCTTGATCCCTGTCTCCTGTACAATATCACGGACCTCCATCCATAGTTCATCAGACACTCTATCTATCAGATATAGTCCCTTAAATCTATTTCTCATTTCCACTGTATAATCATAAGAGATTTGATTTAGGTCATACCTGAATGGTCTGGGAATCTAAGACCACCTGACCTGCCTTGAGAAACCTATATGAAGATCAGAAAGCAACAGTTAGAACTGGACATGGAACAACAAACTGGTTCTAAATAGGAAAAGGAGTATGTCAAGGCTATATATTGTAACCCTGCCTATTTAACTTATATGCAGCTTACATCATGAGAAATGCTGGGCTTGAAGAAGCACAAGCTGGTATCAAGTTTTCCAGGAGAAATATCAATAACCTCAGATATGCAGATGACACCACCCTTATGGGTAAAGAGGAACTAAAGTGAAGAGGAACTAAAAAGCCTCTTGATGAAAGTGAAAGAGAAGAGTGAAAACATTGGCTTAAAGCTCAACATTCAGAAAACTAAGATCATGGCATCTGGTCCCATCACTTCATGGGAAATAGATGGGGAAACAGTGGAAACAGTGCCAGACTTTATATTTTTAGGCTCCAAAATCACTGCAGATGGTGATTGCAGCCATGAAATTAAAAGACACTATTCCTTGGAAGGAAAGTTGTGACCAACCTAGATAGTATATTGAAAAGCAGAGATATTACTTTGCCAACAAAGGTCCATCTAATCAAGGCTATGGTTTTTCCAGTCGTCATGTATGGATGTGAGATTTGGAGCATAAAGAAAGCTGAGCACTGAAGAATTGATGCTTTTGAACTGTGGTGTTGGAGAAGACTCTTGAGAGTCCCTTGGACTGCAAGGAGATCCAAGCATTCCATTCTAAAGGAGGTCAGTCCTGGGTGTTCATTGGAAGGACTGATGCTGAAGCTGAAACTCCAATACTTTGGCCACCTCACGCGAAGTGTTGACTCATTGGAAAAGACCCTGATGCTGGAAGGGATTGGGGGCAGGAGAATGGGATGACAGAGGATAACATGGCTGGATGTCATCACCAACTCGATGGACAGGAGTTTGAGTGAACTCCAGGAGTTGGTGATGGACAGGGAGGCGTGGTGTGCTGTGATGCACGGTATCACAAATAGTCAGATATGACTGAGCGACTGAACTGAACTGAACTGAATGGTCTATTGGTTTTCCCTACTTTCTTTCATTCACAATGTTTAAACAGAAAATTTAGAGTTCTTTAAGCCATAGCCAGTGTTTTATGTTGGCTTATTCATAAGTTTAAAGGTGTGAATGTATTTTCCTAAAAGATCCTCTGACCTAGCGCCTGCCACAAATGTTCACTTTATCACTCTTGCCAGTGGCTGCACATGCAAGAAACTAATTTCTTTAATTTATTTTGAAATCCGCATTAGAGACATTATCTCACTAAGCTTCCTCAAATCCTTATTATATTTATATTATTGATGCAGTAACCAACACAGAGAGCACTAAAGGACTTTTCCAAGGTTATAGGTATAAAAATGGTTCATGGACAACCCCCATATTCAGATGCTTGGCTAAGCAAGCCTATCTCTCAGTTTTGCTTTAGTTATTTTGCCTAAAGGAAAAGGTGTCCTTTTATAACAGATACATAAACTTTTCCCAGGAGGGCAAACAGTTTAATAGCATCATTTTTTAAAATACCATGCTTTCAAATCCACCCTTTTTCATATCCTCCAGGAGAATACATTATCAAATGTCTGATCTCTCTCGCCTACTATCATTCACTCTTCTGACCCTCAGCCTTTAATCTCATTTTAAACAAAACAGTATCTATTTAAAACAACTACTAAAGCTGAAACTCCTGTACTTTGGCCACCTCATGTGAAGAGTTGACTCATTGGAAAAGACTCTGATGTTGGGAGGGATTGGGGGCAAAAGGAGAAGGGGACGACAGAGAATGAGATGGCTGGATGGCATCACTGACTTGATGGATGTGAGTCTGAGTGAACTCTGGGAGTTGGTGATGGACAGGGAGGCCTGGCGTGCTGCAATTCATGGGGTCACAAAGAGTCAGACACGACTGAGTGACTGAACTGAACTGAACTTAAGATATATCTCCGATTAAATTACACTTTATATTTTGTATTACTTCTCTCTATCTTTCCAAAAGGAAATGAACATGCAGTTTAAATATTCAGCATATATATTTACCAGTCTCTTACTTATTGACACCTTCCTGTATTGAAGTGGTCCTCTATCTATTGGAAGCTACTAGTAACCTATTAATAACCAGCATCAATAGCTTCTATGATGTTTCTCCCCCTTTGCTTCTTTCCATTCTCTTTTCTTTCTTGGTTCCTGTCCTCCCTCCTCTTCATTATCTCCTTCTCTTCCTTCCCCACATCTATTTTCTTTTTGAATAACTTTCTTTAAAATTTGGAGACATAATATTTGCACTTAGTGAAAATAATGTTTGTTAACACTAAAATATTAAAGTGCAGACAACAAATAGTAGACTAACAGAAGCAGAAGATAGGATTAGTGAATTAGAAGATAGAATGGCAGAGATTTACTTTGAACCACTGATAATAATATTTGTTAGGTAAGTATTACCATAATTTTAGATAATATAATATGATTGATATCTGTTAACTTTTGTGAGATATGGTTGAATTCTGTTTTGAGAACAGAGACCATTCAAGGTATTTCAAAGAGAAGGAATTAAATATACAGTATTGGAGTGTCACTTTTGGTTTTGGTTCATTGTATATGAAGCTTGAAAGTTGTCATTCCTATGCATTAAATGAGAAAAAATGAACAAGCTAAAAATAGACAGGTCTTCTTAGATTCTGTTAGAACATCACACAGAACAATAGGCCGGCACAAAACTGGGAAACGAGTATGTCAAGGCTGTATATTGTCATCCTGCTTATTTAATTTATATGCAGAGTACATCATGCAAAATACAAGCCTGAATGAAGCACAAGCTGGAATAAAGATTGCCAGGAGAAATATCAATAACCTCGGATATGTAGATGACACCACCTTTATGGCAGAAAGTGAAAAAGGACTAAAGAACCTCTTAATGAAGGTGAAAGTGGAGAGCGAGAAAAGTTGGCTTACAGCTCAACAATAAAAAAACTAAAATTATGGCATCCACTCACATCACTTGATGGCAAATAGATGAAGAAACAATGGAAACAGTGAAAGACTTTATTTTCTTGGGCTTCAAAATCACTGCAGATGGTGACTGCAGCCATGAAATTAAAAGACACTTGTCCTTGGAAGAAAAGCTATGACAAACCTAGACAGCTTGTTAAAAAGCAGAGGCATTACTTTGCCAACAAAGGTCTGTCTAGTCAAAACTATAGTTTTTTGTTTTTTTTGTTTTTTGTTTTCCAGTAGTCATGTACAAATGTGTGAGTTGGACCATAAAAAATGCTGAACACCCAAGAATTGATGCTTTTGAACTGTGGTGTTGGAGGAGACTCTTGAGAGTCCCTTGGGCTGCAAGGAGATCCAACCAGTCAATCCTAAAGGAAATCAGTCCTGACATTGGAAGGACTGATGCTGAAGCTGAAGCTCCAATACTTTGACAATCTGATTCAAAGAGCTGATTGACTTAGAAAAGACTCTGATGCTGTGAAAAATTAAAGGCAGGAGGATAAGGGAATGACAGAGGATGGGATGGTTGGATGGCATCACCGATTCAATGAACATGAGTTTGAGCAAGCTCCGGGAGACTGTGTAGGTGGTATGCTGCAGTCCATGAGGTCACAAAAAGATGAACATGACTGAGTGACTGAACAACAGCAACAGTTTCTTCGATTTATAAAATAATTGAAGTCAGGTCAAACTTCTGTTCCCAGAGTTGGAGAGACAGACAAGGAAATAAAAATTCACAGCTTCCTGAAGTTTTCTGTTTTGTGAGAACCAGAAACAGAGAAAGAAGAGCTAAACTATAATTGATGAGTTTCTAGCAGCTCAGTATGAACAAGTTTGCATTAAAATCTCTAGAAAGTCTCATTTTTAAAGGTATCTCTACACTGCCAGTCAGTCCAGATCTCCGTGACTGTTCCCATGCAAGGTACCAGCCTCAACTCCCATGGCCAAGCCCACTGCTATGTGTGTGATTGGGCCTAGCTTTTCCAGTTGTACACTTGCACATCAATAGCCTGGAACCCTGTTAGTGGCCCCACTGCCATGTGACCATGTAGAGATATGCCCTGCCATTTGCCATGTGCCCATGTGATATTCTGCAACTACAGAAGTGCACATCTACAGCCATGACCCCCACTGCCTGCACCACTGGGCTCACCCCAGCTGTGCATTTGCATGTCCCTGGCAGACCCTTGTCATGTCTATCTACCACTTTGTGCCCTAAGATCCTGCTGCCACAGGACTGTACACTGACATAGGGGTCCCACAGTTCCTTTGGGCCTAGATAAAGCCCTAAGCCCTGTCACTGCCTGTATCACTGGACTTACCAGCAGTTAGCACTGCATACTACGGGTCCAATACACATCACTAGCCTTCACTGCCATATGCATATGCATGTGGCAAGTGGACTTGTGCCCTGCCATCTGTCTTGTGACAATGGAGAGAACCTGTAGTCACAGAAGCACATAAAAACAGCCAGAGGCTTGCATCTGCCAGTGTGCCCACAGTTGTTCCTTGATCCTTGCTGTTAGCCCTCTTCTTCACCACTACATGTGTGCCCGCAATTGGTGCCTGATACTACACAGGCCCCTGAAGCTGGCCCCATACAGCTGAATATGTGCACATCATTGGTTACAGCCACCAGTACTACCTGTCCTGATCCCAAGTTCCTTGACCCTAGAGGTGCCACTGAAGACCCCAACAGACCTTGCAGCCACATAATAATGGAACATTATTCAGCCACAGAAATGGAGGAATCTTGCCATTTGTAACAACTTGGAGAGGCTTTGAAAGTGCTATACTAAGAGAAATAAGTCAGACAAGGAAACACAAATACTGTATGATCTCACTTATATGTGGAATCTAAAGACAACAAACTCAAAGAAATAGAAAGTATAATGATGGTTGCAAAGTTCTGATAGGTGGAGGAAATTAGGAGGTATTGGTCAAAATGTACAAGCATTGATCATAAGATGGATAAGTTCCAGGGATCTGGAACAACAAGATAAGTATTACTACAATATTGTATTACATTCTTTTTTTTTTTATCTTCATATTTATTTTATTCATAAGACTCTTTATCAATAAAAAATGCTTGTATTACATTCTTAAAAGTTATTATAGCAGTAGAACTTCAATTTTCTCACAAGAAAACAACAGCAACAAAATAGTAATTATGTCAGGTAAAGAATGTGCTAACTAGTTTTATCATTGTAAATATTTTGCACTATATACTGTATAAAAATCATCATATCATATACCTTAATGTTATACAGTGTTATATATTTAAATAAATCTGGAAAAACTTTAAAGAAAGCCTGCTGTGGGAAAACTGGTAAAATACTAGTAAAGCCTTCCTTTAGTTTACTTAATAGTATTATACAAATGTTGATTTTTTAATTTTGGTAAAAATACATGGTTATAAAAGATGTTAACATTAGCAGTAGCTAGGTAAAGTGTATACAAGAAGCCTCCCTATTATCTTCTTGGCACTTTTCTAAATATAAAATTATTTAAAAGTAAAACATGTATTAATTCACCACACACAAAAGAAAATACAGTGTGTTTTGGGGACACACAAAGATAACAATGGAGACAAAAACCACTAGAGAAAATTTTAGCTTTTGTATCAAGATACAGCAAACAATAAATACAGTGTAACTCTTAGTGAGATTAATATGAAGTCTCATAATAAAAGCTTTTTTTTCCTCAGTGTCTTTAGCCCAGTACACTCTGCACTACTTTCAACAGCAACAAAAGAATTGCAAGGCATGTTAAAAGACAAAAAATACAGCCTAAAGAGGCAGTGTGGACATCAGACATATAAGGAATTATGTACAAATATTTTGGTAAGCATAGAAGAAAAACAATAGAAGGAAATGAGGGTGGAGAATTTACAAAAAGGAAAAGAGGTAGTACAAGCAAGGTTGGGAGAGAGATAGACTGGACATTTGGAAATGCCAAGTAGACACTGATATATTTAAAATAGATACCCAACAGTTCCCTGTATAACACAGAGAACTCTGCTCAACATTCTGTAATAACCTAAAGGAGAAAATAATTTTAAAAAGAGTAAATACATGTAAATATATAATTGAATCACTTTGTTGTATACAACATTGTTAATCAACTATATGTCAATCTAATTTTTTTTAATTCAGATGCTACTGACACTATGAATTGAAATTTACAACACCTGCTGCACTATAGTAAATGCTTTTGCAACTAATATATGAAGAGGTGTTGGGAATTTCAGCCAGTGCAACTAGACAAAACAACTGTAGAGATATTGATTGGAATGCAAAACTTATAAAGCTCTGTGATATCAAACAGAAATTTTGGAAACAAAATATATATGAAGAAATGACTGCAAAAAGTAACAGAATTCAATTAAATAGTAAGGCATAAAATTAACATGCAGAAAAGACAAGAACAGTGTTCACTTCAATCTATAGTTTTATTGTTAGTATTTATCTTCATATTTAGAAATGTATCTATCTTTCATATGTGTGTATATATATATATATATATATATATATATATATATATAAAAGCAAATAAAGGACTTTATTGATGTTGTTCAGAAACAAGACATAAGCATAACAGAAAAGAAAGCATAAAATTAAATAATTTATCTAAGCCCCTTAAAATTTAAATTTGAAATATTTTTAGGGACTTGTATTCTTTAAAAGATAAATGCTTAGTTCTATCCATGTAAAGACCAAGAAGTGGTAATAACTCAGCAGAAACAAGCATGACTAGTGCTTTGAAAAGTTCACAAGGTATATCCCCCACCTAAAGGATCCAACATTCCTTTTGAAGAAATAGCAAATCCTGGGTATTGTCAAGATGTATGAAATGAGACCAGAATATTTATGCACAAAGCAATTAACATTTCAAAGATAGACTAAAGAGGTTCATTTGATCAAAGAAGTGATTTGAGCATTAAAAAATGACCTAAGTTGATTTAGATTGAATATGTAAAACTCCACTTTTACTGTGGGAAGCAACTAGATTGTAGTTGCATCACCAATATTGTAATGAAAGTGTCAAGCAAAGGTAAATAATTAAAAGTTTATCTTGTCTTTTATGAAGTAACTGTATTTATGGATAACAGAAGAGCCCTAGATAATGAGAAAAATTATTCTTTACAGAGGTCCAGGTAATAATTGTGGAAAGAACTAAACAATCATAAGTTTAGGAAGTCATAAGAAAATCTAATTCAAGCAAATCTTCTTTATGTGTATTTTCTTTATAACAGGTTATTTAAAAAGTTAATAAATTTAAATATTCAAGCTTAACATCACTGAGAATGAGACAATTAATTATTGTTTGGAAGGTTACAAATATGTGAAACATAGCATAACTTCTAAAAGAAATTCTTCAAACCACATTTGAGCTAAAATTTAGTTAAACCATTAAAAATAATTTTTATTTCTTACACACAGGGGTATGTGGATAGGTGGTTAAGTTAACCTGGCATAGAGTCAAACAATTGAAATCTTGACTGAAACAAATCAAAACATAAATGTGTATTCTGTAACCACTGAAAAATTTGAAGTAGATATCAAATGATACCAAGAAAGTAATTTTAATTTCATGAGCTATGACAGAATGCTTCTATGCAATAAAATATCCATTTTTTTAGAGATGTAAGCTATTATAGAAAGGCAATATATACAGAAGACATTCTAAACTATTTCAGCAGTGAAAAGCTAAAAAAACTATAAAACAGGTTGGATAAAGCTAAAGCAAGTAATTACTGATGGATAGTGAGTTAATTTGTGAAGTAATCATTCTCTCTACTTAGGTGTTCTACGTTTTAATATTCCATAGCTAATAAATAAATTAATAGTAGACAAACATATAGATCAATAAATGGCTAAAAGAGTAGATAGGCAGAGAGAATAGATGAATCACAGTTCAAATTAGCCTCTGGAGAAAGCAAATATAAAATAAGATTAATGCTAAGAATCCTTAAACTTACAGCCAACTACTAAATGGGAGCAATGGAAAAATCTGGAGTAATAAAAAGGGACATGTGTTTATGTGATATAATTAGCTCCCTCTCCCTCTGGACTACTTCCTATGCTAAGAGGCCATAGTAATGATAATTTTCAATAGATTAGAAAAATTAAAGAAATATGTAATAAGTAAGTTAAGTATTTGTTTGATGCTAGGATCCAAGTGCTACAGAAAGGATCCTGAAGGATTTCTGGGAGACCAGAAGAAACAAAAAATGTACATGTATATAATCAACCCCAGTGCAAATTTTAGGATGAGTTTCTAAATTTTCAGTTCAGTTTAGTTACTTGGCCGTGTCTGACTCTTTGTGACCCCATGGACTGCAAAGTGCCAGGCTTCCCTATCCATCACAAACTCCTGGAGCATACTCAGTCTCATGTCCATTCAGTTGATGATGCGATTCAACCATCTCATTGTCTGTTGTCCCTTTCTCTTTCTGCCGTCAATCATCCCCAGCATCAGGGTCTTTTCAAATGAGTCGATTCTTCACATCAGGTGGCCAAATTATTGGAGCTTCAGCAGCAGTTCTTTCAATGAATATTCAGGTCTGATTTCCTTTAATGTTCAGTTCAGTTCAGTCATTCAGTCGTGTCTGACTCTTTGCAACCCCATGAACTGCAACACACCAGGCCTCCCTGTCCATCACCAACTCCCGAAGTTCGCCCAACTCATGTCCATAGAGTCAGTGATGCCATCCAGCCATCTTATCCTCTGTCGTCCCCTTTTCCTCCTGCCCCCAATCCTTCCCAGCATCAGAGTCTTTTCCAATGAGTCAACTCTTCTCATGAGGTGGCCAAAGTATTGGAGTTTTAGCTTCAGCATCAGTCCTTCCAAAGAACACCCAGGACTGATCTCCTTTAGAATGGACTGTTTGGATCTCCTTGCAGTCCAGGGGACTCTCAAGAGTCTTCTCCAGCACCACAATTCAAAAGCATCAATTCTTCAGTGCTCAGCCTTCTTCTCAGTCCAACCCTCACATCCATACATGACCACTGGAAAAACCATAGCCTTGACTAGATGGACCATTGTTGGCAAAGTATTATCTCTGCTTTTGAATATGCTATCTAGGTTGGTCATAGCTTTCCTTCCAAGGAGTAAGCGTCTTTTAATTTCATGGCTGCAGTCACCATCTGCAGTGATATTGGAGCCCAAAAAAATAAAGTCTGACACTGTTTCCTCTGTCTCCCCCTCTATTTCCCATGAAGTGATGGGACCAGATGCCATGATCTTCATTTTCTGAATGTTGATCTTTAAGCCAACTTTTCCACTGTCCTCTTTCACTTGCATCAAGAGGCTTTTGAGTTCCTCTTCACTTTCTGCCATAAGAGTGGTGTCATCTGCATATCTGAGGTTATTGATATTTCTCCCGGCAATCTTGATCCCATCTTGTGCTTCTTCCAGCCCTGCGTTTCTCATGATGTATTCTGCATATAAGTTAAATAAGCAGGGTGACAATATACAGCATTGACATACTCCTTTTCCTATTTGGAACCAGTCTGTTGTTCCAGGTCCAGTTCTAACTGTTGCTTCCTAGGATGGACTTCAACACCACAGACTTCTCCAACACCACAGTTCAAAAGCATGAATTCTTAGGTGCTCAGCTTTCTTTATATTCCAGTTCTAACATCCATACATGACTACTGGAAAAGCCATACCTTTGATTAGATGAACCTTTGTTGGCAAAGTAATGTCTCTACTTTTTCATATGCTGTCTAGGTTGATCTTAGCTTTTTTTTCCAAGGAGCAAGACTCTTAATTTCATGGCTGAACTCATTGCCTGCAGTGATTTTGAAGCCCCAAAATATAGTCTCTCACTGTTTCCATTGTTAACCTACCTATTTGCCATGAAATGATGGTACCCGATGCCATGATCTTAGTTTTCTGAATTGTTGAATTTGAAGCTAACTTTTTCACTCTCCTCTTTCACTTCCAATAAGAGGCCCTTTAATTTTTCTTTGCTTTCTGCCATAAGGGTGGTGCCATCTGCATGTATAAGGTTATTGATAATTCTCCTGGCAATCTTGATTCCAGCTTCTGCTTCATCCAGCCCAGCATTATACCTTATGGACCCTGCATATATGTTAAACAAGCAGGGTGACAATATACAGCCTTGACAGAATCCTTTCCCAATTTGGAACCAGTCTGTTGTTCCAAGTGCAGTTCTAACTGTTGCTTCTTGACCTCCATACAGATTTCTCAAGAGGCAGATAAGGTGGTCTGATATTCCCAACTATTTAAGAAATGTCCACACTTTGTTGTGATCCACAATCTAAGGTGTTGGCGTAGTCAATGAAGTAGAAGCAGATGATTTTCTGGAATTGTCTTGATTTTCCAATGATCAAACAGATGTTGGCAATTTGATCTCTGGTTTCTCTGATATTTCTAAATCCAGCTTGAACATGTGCAAATCATGGTACACATGCTGCTGAAGCCTGGCTTGGAAGATTTTGAGCATTATTTTGCTACCATGTAAGATAAGTGCAGTTGTGTGTTAATTGAACAATCTTTGCCATTGCCTTTTTTTTTGGGATTGGAATGAAAACTGACCTTTTCCAGTTCTGTGGCCACTGCTGAGTTTTCCAAATTTGCTGACATATTGAGTGCAGCACTTTCACAGCATCATCTTTTAGGATTTGAAATAGTTTAACTGAAATTCCATCACCTCCACTAGCTTTGTTCGTAGTGATACTTCCTAAGACCATCTTGACTTCGAATTTCAGGGTGTCTGGCCCTAAAGAAGCGATCACATCATCATCATTATCTGGGTCATGACGATCTTTTTTTTTTTTTTTTTTTTTCAGCTCTTTTGTGTATTCTTGCCTCCTCTTCTTAATATCTTCTGCTCTGTTAGATCCATACTATTTCTGTCTTTTATTGTGTCCATCTTTCCATGAAATATTCCCTTGATATCTCTAATTTTCTTTAAGAAATTTCTAGTGTTTCCCATTCTATTGTTTTCCTCTATTTCTTTGCATTGATCAATGAGGAAGGCTTTCTTATCTCTCTTTGTAATTCTTTGGAACTCTGCATTCAAATGGGTTCATCTTTCCTTTTCTCCTGTGCCTTTAGGTTCCTTTATTTTCACAACTATTTGTAAGGCCTCCTCAGACAACCACTTTGCCTTTTTGAATTTTTTTTTCCTTTTTTTTTTTTTTGGATACGGTCTTGATCTCTGCCTCCCGTACAATGTCATGAACCTCTGTCCATAGTTCTTCAGGCTATCAGATCTAATCTGATCTGATCAGACAGGCTATCACTCTATCAGATCTAATCTGTTGAATCTATTTGTCACTTACACTTATAATTATAAGGGATTTGATTTAGGTCATACCTGAATAGTCTAGGGTTTTCCTTGCTTTCTTCAATTTAAGTCTGAATTTGGCAATAAGGAAGTTCGTGATCTGAGCTACAGTCAGCTTCTGGTTTTGCTTTTGCTGACTGCATAGAACTTCTCCATCTTTGGCTACAAAGAATATAATCAATCTGATTTCAGTATTGACCATCTGGTGATGTCCATGTGTAGAGTCTTCTCTTGTATTGTTGGAATAGGGTGTTTGCTATAACCAATATGTTCTCTTGGCAGAACTCTATAAGCCTTTGCCCTGCTTTAATCTGTACTCCAAGGCCAAATGTGCCTGTTAATCCAGATATCTCTTGACTTCTTACTTTTGCATTCCAAACCCTATAATGAAAAATCACATGCTTTGGAGTTGTTAGTTCTAAAAGGTCTTGTAGGTCTTCATAGAACCGTTCAACTTCAGTTTCTTCAACATTACTGGTTGGGGCATAGACATGGATTGCTGTGATATTGAATGGTTTGCCTTGGAAACAGAGATCATTCTGTCATTTTTGAGATTGTATCCAAGTACTGCTTTTTGGACTCTTTTGTTGACTATGATGGCTACTCTATTTCTTCTAAGTTATTCTTGTTCACAGTAGTAGATATAATGGTAATCTGAGTTAAATTCATCCCTTCCAGTCCACTGCACTTCACTGACTCCTAAAATGTCGATGTTCACTCTTGCCATCTCCTGTTTGACCAATTCCAGTTTACCCTGAATCATGGACCCAACATTCCACGGTCCTATGCAATATCAGACTTTACTTCCATCATCAGTCACATCCATAAATGGGTATTGGTTTTGCCTTGGCTTCCTCTCTTCATTCTTTCTAGAGTTATTTCTCCACTGTTCTCCAGTAGCATATTGGGCACCTACTGACCTGAGGATTTCATCTTTCAGTGTCCTATATTTTTGCCTTTTCATCCTGTTCATGGGCTCTCAAGGTAAAATACTGAAGTGGTCTGTCATTCTTTTCTCTAGTGGACCATGTTTTTTCAGAATTCTCCACCATAACCTGTCCATCTTGGATGGCCCTACACCACATGGCTCATAGTTACATTGAATTAGACAAAGCTGTGGTCCATGTGATCAGTTTGATCAGTTTTCTGCGACTGTGGTTTTCATTCCATCCACCCTCTAATGGATAAGGATAAGTAAAATTTTTAACCAATTTTCTGTTGATGGCCGGGATTTCTAACTATCATTTCAGTTCAGTTCAGTTGCTCAGTCATGTCTGAATCTTTGCGACCCCATGAATCGCAGCACGCCAGGCCTCCCTGTCCATCACAAACTCCTGGAGTTCACTCAAACTCACGTCCATTGAGTCAGTGATGCCATCCAGCCATCTCATCCTCTGTCATCCCCTTCTCCTCCTGACCCCAATTCCTCCCAGCATCAGAGTCTTTTCCAATGAGTCAACTCTTCACATGAGGTGGCCAAAGTACTGGAGTTTCAGCTTTAGCATCATTCCTTCCAAAGAAATCCCAGGGCTGATCTCCTTCAGAATGGACTGGTTGGATCTCTTTGCAGTCCAAGGGACTCTCAAGAGCCTTCTCCAACACCACAGTTCAAAAGCATCAATTCTTGAGCACTCAGCCTTCTTCACAGTCCAACTCTCACATCCATACAGGACCACAGGGAAAACCAAAGCCTTGATTAGATGGACCTTTGTTGGCAAAGTAATGTCTCTGCTTTTTAATATGCTATCTAGGTTGGTCATAACTTTCCTTCCAAGGAGTTAACGTCTTTTAATTTCATGGCTGCAGTCACCATCTGCAGTGATTTTGGAGCCCCAAAAAATAAAGTCTGACACTGTTTCCACTATTTCCCCATGTATTTCCCATGAAGGGATGGCACCGGATGCCATGATCTTCGTTTTCTGAATGTTGACCCTTAAGCCAACTTTTTCACTCTCCACTTTCACTTTCATCAAGAGGCTTTGAGTTCCTCTTCACTTTCTGCCATAAGGGTGGTGTCATCTGCATATCTGAGGTTATTGATATTTCTCCTGGCAATCTTGATTCCAGCTTGTGTTTCTTCCAGTCCAGCGTTTCTCATGATGTACTCTGCATATAAGTTAAATAAGCAGAGTGACAATATACAGCCTTGACAAACTCCTTTTCCTATTTGGAACCAGTCTGTTGTTCCATGTCCAGTTCTAACTGTTGCTTCCTGACCTGCATACAAATTTCTCAAGAGGCAGATCAGGTGGTCTGGTATTCCCATCTCTTTCAGAACCATGTGTAAATAGATAACTAGTGGGATGTTGCTATATAACACAATGAGCTCTGTGATGACCTAGACTTGTTAGATGGGGTGTGTAAGGGGGTAGGAGTGTGGAAGAAAAGCTCAGTGGGAGTGAAGACATTATATATATATATATATAATTATGACCGATCTGTGTTGTTGTAGGGTATAAATCAACTCAACACTGTAAGCCCATTATTCTTAAATTAAACATATTTTTTTATTTTTTTAAATTTATTTATTTCAGTTCAGTTTAGTTCAGTCACTCAGTCGTGTCTGACTCTTCATGACCCCATGAATCGCAGCACACCAGGCCTCCCTGTCCATCACCAACTCCCGGAGTTCACTCATACTCATGTCCATTGAGTCAGTGATACCATCCAGCCATCTCATCCTCTGTCGTCCCCTTCTCCTCCTGCCCCCAATCCCTCCCAGCATCAGAGTCTTTTCCAATGAGTCAACTCTTCGCATGAGGTGGCCAAAGTACTGGAGTTTCAGCTTTAGCATCATTCCCTCCAAAGAAATCCCAGGGCTGATCTCCTTTAGAATGGACTGGTTGGATCTCCTTGCAGTCCATGGGACTCTCAAGAGTTTTCTCCAACACCACAGTTCAAAAGCATCAATTCTTTGGCGCTCAACCTTCTTCACAGTCCAACTCTCACATCCATACATGACCACAGGAAAAACCATAGCCTTGACTAGGCGGACCTTTTTGGCAAAGTAATGTCTCTGCTTTTGAATATGCTATCTATTGGAAGCTAATTACTTTACAATATTGTATTGGTTTGGCCATACATTGACATGAATCTGCCACAGGTGTACTTGTGTTCCCCATCCTGAACCCCCCTCCCACCTCCCTTTCTATCCTATCCCCCTGGGTCATCCCAGTGCACCAGGCCTGAGACCCTGTGTCAAACCTGGACCAGTGATCCATTTCACATACGGTAATATACATGTTTCAATGCCATTCTCCCAAAGCATCCCACCCTCACCCTCTCCTACAGAGTCCAAAAGACTGTTCTATATATCTTTGTCTCTTTTGCTGTCTCGTGTACAAGGTTATCATTACCATCTTTTAAAGTCCATATATATGCGTTAGTATATGGTATTGGTGTTTTTCTTTCTGGCTTACTTCACTCTGTAAATAGGCTCCGGTTTCATCCACCTCATTAGAACTGATTCAAATGTATTCTTCTTAATGGCTGAGTAATATTCCATGTGTATATGTATGACAGCTTTCTTATCCATTTCTCTGCTGATGGACATCTAGGTTGCTTCCAAGTCCTTGCTATTATAAACAGTGCTGTGATGAACATTGGGGTACACGTGTCTCTTTCAATTCTGGTTTCTTTGGTGTGTATGCCCAGCAGTGGGATGGCTGGGTCATATGGCAGTTCTATTTTCAGTTTTTTAAGGAATCTCCACACTGTTGTCCATAATGGCTGTACTAGTTTGCATTCCCACCAACAGTGTAAGAGGGTTCCCTTTTCTCCACACCCTCTCCAGCATTTATTGCTTGTAGACTTTTGAATCACAGCCATTCTGACTGGTGTGAAATGGTACCTCATTGTAGTTTTGATTTGCATTTCTCTGATAATGAGTGATATTGAGCATCTTTGCATGTGTTGTTTGCCATCTCTATGTATTCTTTGGAGAAATGTCTGTTTAGTTCTTTGGCCCATTTTTTGATTGGTTCATTGATTTTTCTGGAATTGAGCTGCAGGAGTTGCTTTTATATTTTTGAGATTAATTCTTTGTTAGTTGCTTCATTTGCTATTATTTTCTCCCATTCTGAAGGCTGTCTTTTCACCTTGTTTATGGTTTCCTTTGTTGTGAAAAAGCTTTTAATTTTAATTAGGCCCCACTTGTTTATTTTTGCTTTTATTTCCAATATTCTGGGAGGTTGGCCATAGAGGATCCTGATGTGATTTATGTCAGAGAGTGTTTTGCCTATGTCTTCCTCTAGGAGTTTTATAGTTCCCTGTCCTTATGTTTAGATCTTTAATCCATATTGAGTTTATTTTTGTGTATGGTGTTAGAATGGAGAAGGCAATGGCACCCCACTCCAGTACTTTTGCCTGGAAAATCCCATGGACAGAGGAGCCTGGAAGGCTGCAGTCCATGGGGTCGCTAGAGTTGGACACGACTGAGTGACTTCACTTTCACTTTTCAATTTCATGCACTGGAGGAGGAAATGGCAACCCACTCCAGTGTTCTTGCCTGGAGAATCCCAGGGACGGGGTAGCCTGGTGGGCTGCCGTCTATGGGGTCGCACAGAGTCGGACATGACTGAAGCGGCTTAGCAGCAGCAGCAGCATAGTATTAGAAAATGTTCTACTTTCATTCTTTTACAAGTTGTTGATCAGTTTTCCCAGCGCCACTTGTTAAAGAGATTGTCTTTTCTCCATTGTATATTCTTGCCTACATTGTCGAAGATAAGGTGACCATAGGTATGTGGATTTATCTCTGGGCTTTGTATTTTGTTCCATTGATCTATATTTCTGTCTTTGTGCCAGCACCATACTGTCTTTAAGACTGTGGCTTTGTAGTAGAGCCTGAAGTCAGGCAGGTTGATTCCTCCAGTTCAGTTCTTCTTTCTCAAGATTGCTTTGGCTATTCGAGATATTTTGTATTTCCATACAAATTGTGAAATCATTTCATCTAGTTCTGTGAAAAAATACCATTGGTAGCTTGATAATGATTACATTGAATCTATAGATTGCTTTCGGTAGTATACTCATTTTCACTATATTGATTCTTCTGATCCATGAACATGGTATATTTCTCCATCTATTTGTGTCCTCATTGATTTCTTTCACCAGTGTTTTATAGTTTTCTATATATAGGTCTTCTGTTTCTTTAGGTAGATATATTTCTAATTATTTTATTCTTTTCGTTGCAATGGTGAATGGAATTGTTTCCTTAATTTCCCTTTCTGTTTTCTCATTGTTAGTGTATAGGAATGCAAGGGATTTCGGTGTGTTGATTCTATATCCTGCAACTTTACTATAATCATTATTTAGCTCTAGTAATTTTCTGCTGGAGTCTTTAGGGTTTTCTATGTAGAGTATCGTGCCATCTGCAAACAGTGAGAGTTTTACTTCTTCTTTTCCAATCTGGATTCCTTTTATTTCTTTTTCTGCTCTGATTGCTGTGACCAAAACTTCCAAAACTATGTTGAATAGTAGTGGTGAGAGTGGGCACCCTTATCTTGTTCTTGACTTTAGGGAAAATGCTTTCAATTTTCCACCATTGAGGATAATATTTGCTGTGGGTTTGTCATATATAGCTTTTATTATGTTGAGATATGTTCCTTCTATTCCTGCTTTCTGGAGGGTTTTTATCATAAATGGATGTTGAATTTTGTCAAAGGCTTTCTCTGCATCTATTGAGATAATCATATGGTTTTTATTTTTCAATTTGTTAATGTGGTATATTATATTGATTGATTTGTGGATATTGAAGAATCCTTGCATCCCTGGGATAAAGCCTACTTGGTCATGATGTATGATCTTTTTAATATGCTGTTGGATTCTGTTTGCTAGAATTTTGTTAAGGATTTTTACATCTATGTTCAACAGTGATATTGGCCTATAGTTTTGTTTTTTTGTGGCATCTTTGTCAGGTTTTGGTATTAAGGTGATGGTGGCCTCATAGAATGAGTTTGGAAGTTTACCTTCTTCTGCAATTTTCTGGAAGAGTTTGAGTAAGATGGTGTCAGCTCTTCTCTAAATTTTTGGTAGAATTCAGCTGTGAAGCCATCTGGTCCTGAGCTTCTGTTTGCTGGAAGATTTCTGATTATAGTTTCAATTTCTGTGCTTGTGATGGTCTGTTAAGATTTTCCATTTCTTCCTGGTTCAGTTTTGGAAAGTTGTACTTTTCTAAGAATTTGTCCATTTCTTCCAAGTTGTCCATTTTATTGGCATATAGTTACTGATAGTATTCTCATATGATCCTTTGTATTTTTGTGTTGTCTGTTGTGATCTCTCCATTTTCATTTCTAATTTTGTTAATTTGATTTTTCTCCCTTTGTTTCTTGATGAGGCTGGCTAATGATTTGTCAATTTTATTTATCTTCTCAAAGAACCAGCTTTTGGCTTTGTTTATTTTTGCTGTGGTCTCTTTTGTTTCTTTTGCATTTATTTCTGCCCTAATTTTTAAGATTTCTTTCCTTCTACTAACCCTGGGGTTCTTTATTTCTTCCTGTCCTAGTTGTTTTAGGTGTTAGTTAGAGTTAGGTTATCTATTTGACTTTTTTCTTGTTTTTGAGGTAAACCTCTGTTGCTATGAACCTTCTCCTTAGCACTGTTTTTACCATGTCCCATAGGTTTGGGGTTGTTTGTTTTTATTTTCATTTGTTTCTATGCATATTTTGTTTTTGTTTTTGTTTTTTTTAATTTCTTCTGTGATTTGTTGGTTATTCAGCAGGGTTTTGTTCAGCCTCCATATGCTAGAATTTTTAATAGTTTTTCTCCTGTAATTGACATCTAATCTTACTGCATTGTGGTCAGAAAAGATGCTTCAAATGATTTCATTTTTTTTGAATTTACCAAGGCTAGATTTATGGCCCAGGATATGATCTATGCTGGAGAAGGTTCCATGTGCACTTGAGAAAAAGGTGACATTCAATTTTGGCGGGTGAAATGTCCTATAGATATCAATTAGGTCTAACTAGTCTATTGTATTATTTAAAGTTTGTGTTTCCTTGTTAATTTTCTGTTTTGTTGATCTATCCATAGGTGTGAGTGGGGTATTAAAGTCTCCCGCTATTATTGTTATTATTAATTTCCCCTTTCATATTTGTTAGCATTTGTCTTACATATTGTGGTGCTCCTATGTTAGGTGCATATATATTTATAATTTTTATATCTTCTTTTTGGATTGATCATTTGATCATTATGCAGTGTCCTTCTTTGTCTCTTTTCACAACCTTTGTTTTAAAGTCTATTTTATCTAATATGAGTATTGCTACTCCTGCTTTCTTTTGGTCTCTATTTGCATGGAATACCTTTTTCCAGCCTTTCACTTTCAGTCTGTATGTGTCCCTTGTTTTGAGGTGGGTCTCTTGTAGACAACATATATAGAGGTCTTGTTTTTGTATCCATTCAGCCAGTCTTTGTCTCTTGGTTGAGGTAGTCAACTCATTTACATTTAAGGTAATTATTGATAAGTATGATCCCATTGCCATTTACTTTATTGTTTTGGGTTCTAGTTCATATGCCGTTTTTGTGTTTCCTGTGTAGAGAAGATCCTTTAGCATTTGTTGGAGAGCTGGTTTGGTGGTGCTTAATTCTCTCAGCTTTTGCTTATTTGTAAAACTTTTTATTTTTCCTTCATATTTGAATGAGATCCTTACTTTGCACAGTAATCTTGGCTGTAGGTTGTTTTCTTTCATCACTTTAAGTATGTCTTGCCATTCCTTTCTGTCCTGAAGAGTTTCTATTGAAAGATCAGCTGTTATCCTTATGGGAATCCCCTTGTGTGTTATTTGTTGTTTTTGCCTTAATGTTTTTAATATTTGTTCTTTGTGTTTTATCTTTGTTAATTTGATTAATATGTGTCTTGGGGTGTTTTGCCTTGGGTTTATCCTGTTTGGGACTCTCTGGGTTTCTTGGACTTGGGTGACTATTTCCTTCCCCATTTTAGGGAAGTTTTCAACTATTATCTCCTCTTTTCTCATGACTTTTTTTTTTTTTTTTTTGTCTTCTTCTTCTCAGACCCCTATGATTCGAATGGTGGGCCGTTTAACATTGTCCCAGAGGTCTCTAAGGTTGTCCTCATTTCTTTTAATTCTTTATTTTTCTTTTTTCCTCTCTGTTTCATTTATTTCTACCTCTCTGTCTTCTACCTCACTTATCCTATCTTCCGCCTCCATTATTCTACTGTTGGTTCCCTCCAGAGTGTTTTGATCTCATTTATTGCATTATTCATTATATATTGAATATTTTTTTATTTCTTCTAGTTCCTTGTTAAACCTTTCTTGCATCTTCTCAATCTTTGTCTCCAGGCTCTTTATCTGTAACTCCATTTTGTTTTCAAGATTTTGGATCATTTTCACCATCATTATTCAGAATTCTTTATCGGGTAGATTTCCTATCTCTTCCTCTTTGGTTTGGTGGGTATTTATCCTCTTCCTTTAACTGCTGGGTATTTCTCTTCCTTTTCATCTTGTTTACATTGCTGTGTTTGGAGTGGCCTTTCTGTATTCTGGCAGTTTGTGGTTCCTCTTTATTGTGGAGGTTCCTTACTGTGGGTGGGGTTGGACGGGTGGCTTGTCAAGGTTTCCTGGTTAAGGAAGCTTGTGTTGGTGTTCTGGTGGATGGAGCTGGATTTCTTCTCTCTGGAGTGTACTGAAGTGTCCTGTAATGAGTTCTGAGATATCAGTAGGTTTGAAGTGACTTTGGGCAGCCTGTATATTGAAGCTCAGGGCTATGTTCCTGTGTTGCTAGAGAATTTGCATGGTATGTCTTTCTCTGGAACTTGTTGGCCCTTGAGTGGTGCTTCAGTGGTTTCAGTGTAGGTATGGAGGTGTTTGATGAGCTCCTATTGTTTAATCTTCCCTGGAGTCAGTAGTTCTATGGTGTTCTCAGGATTTGAACTTAAGCCTCCTGCCTCTGGTTTTCAGTTATATTCTTACAGTAGCCTCAAGACTTCTCCATCTATACAGCACTGATGATAAAACATATAGGTTAATGATGTAAAGTTTCTCCATAGTGAGGGACACCTGGAGAGGTGCACAGAGTTACATGGAGAAGAGGGAGGAGGGAGATAGAGGTGACCAGGAGGAGAATAGGGGGAATCAAAAGAGGAGAGAGCAAGGTAGCCAGTAATCACTTCTGTATGTGCTCTCCACAGTCTGGACCCCTCAGAGATGTTCATGGAGTTACACAGAGAAGAGAAGAGAGAGGAAGGAGAGAGAGGTGGCCAGGAGGATAAAAGAGGGAATCAAAAGGAGAGAGAAAAATCCAGCCAGTAATCAGTTCCCTAAGTGTTCTCCACAGCCCAGAACACACAAAGAGATTCACAGAGTTGGGTGGAGAAGAGAAGGGGGATGGAGGAGGTAGAGGCGACCTGGTGGAGAAAAAAGAGAGTCCAAAGGGGGAGAGACCATATATGTATGTATATGTATATATATATGAAGTTTGCTTTAAAAATAGGGCCTTTTTTTTTTTTTTTTTTGCAAAGTAATAGTAGGTTATAAAAATGAAAATTAAATGAGTAATAGAGGACTTAACTTTTTTTTTAATTATAATAGTAAAAATATATCTAAGATTTTCTCTGGTGTTGTTGTGGACAGTGTGGGGTTAGTTCATTTTCAGTTAGTTCCTTGATCCGGCTTACACTTCTCAAGATCTGTAGGCCCATTCCTATGTAGTCGGTGCTAACTGCAGGGTTTTAATCCATTACAATTTTCACTTCCAAAGTGGTTCCCTTTGTTTATTTTAGCTTCTGTTTGCTGACCTCTTCAGTGTCTAATTTCCACCCTGACACAAGGGGGCGGTGGTGGTCATGCTTTTTAGGCTCACTTGTTCAGTCGTGCTGTGGGGAGGGAGGAACACTGCAAACAAATATCACTGGTGTCTATGGTGAGTGCTCCCAGTGTCTCGGCCACACTGGGTTTGCCCCCACTCAGGGTGTGTGTGCTTTCCCAGTCTACACTGCTCAGGCTTTAGGTTCCTCTGGTAGGAACTGTCTGAGGCCGGCCCTGGGTTGACTGCACTTCCCAGGTCTAAGCCTCTCAGGTTCAGGTTCTTAGGTACTCCACAAAGGCGCAGACTTGATTGGGTCTGCGTTTTGTGCCCTTCCCTGGTCCGAGCAGCTCAGGTGACCAGGTGCTTGGCAAGCTTTGACTTATCACCTCCCGTCCCAGCCACTCAATTTGCTGGGTGTTCAATGGGCATGCCTTCTCAGGTGTGCCATGTGTCTCTTCTGGGGAGTTGATCTCTGGCTGTGACCCTCCCAGCGGATGTAGACTGTCCAGAATCCCAAGGAGTCTTGGTTAGCAATGAAGCGTGCTTGCAGTTTGGTAGATGATGCCTCTCTGGGGCCGCAATTGCCCCCTTCCGGCTCTGGCTGCCCTTGCCTGCCTGTCTCCAGTGAGGGATGGTACAACCGCAGCCAGCTAGCTCTGCTCAGTCCTTTGTTCTGTGAGTGGGCCTGACAGTGTTTTAGGTTAGGGCTTTTTGTGGGATAGCTATCCCACAGTCTGAGTTGCTATCTCTAGTTAGTTCCCTCAGATTGCCCTAGGAGCATTCAGGCCAGGTCCTTACCCTAAGCAATGCAGCCCACGTCTCTCTGTGCAGTCTCCACTTGCTAGTGGCGGATGCAAGCATCTGCACTGCTTCTCCTCTGGGAGTTGTCTTAGGCATGTAATCTGTGGGTTTTAACTATTTATTTTTCCTCCCAGTTATGTTGCTCTCTGAGGTTCCAAGGTTCACCACAGATTCGCTGACGAGAATGTTTCCTGGTGTTTGGAAACCTCTCTTTTTTAATACTCTCTTCCTGGGATGGATATCCATCCCTCCCTCTTTTGTCTCTCTTTTTATCTTTTATATTTTTTTCCTATCTCCTTTCTTAGACAATGGGCTGCCTTTCTGGGTGCTTGATGTCTTCTGCCAGCATTCAGAAGTTGTTTTTTGGAATTTGCTCAGCTTTCAAATGTTATTTCAATGAATTTGTGGGGGAGAAAGTGGTCTCCTTGTCCTATTTCTCTGCCAACTTAGGACCGCCCCTAAACATATATGTGTGTGTGTATATATATAATATATATATATATATGTCATAATCAGACTCAAATAATAATAATAATAATAAAAACTTCTAAAAGGTACTTGGAATCCAAAGGCCTCAGGATTCAGAAACTACGAGACTTCTGTAGCCCAAATGCTATACACCTCCCATAGTCAGAAGAAGAGGACTATTTTGTCTTACGAAGACCATGTTTCTTCAAAGGTGAATTCAAGAAGTATATTTACCATAGTTTTTACTTTAGCTAATAACACAAAAAGCAAAACAATACCAAGAACTAACAATAATTTTCAGAAGCCCTTGACACACTAAAGAAGAGACTAAATGGCTAGATCAAAAGCTAATAAAGGTGATAATATCAACATCCCAAGCAAGAAGCTGAGCATGGAGTGCTGGAGCATTGAGGCCAGATATGGACCTTGTAGGTCTCTGAGGATATCAACTGATGGTTTCTAGTAAGCAAAATATCAATCTGATTTTGGTATTGGCCATCTGGTGAAGTCCATGTGTAGAGTCTTCCATTGTGTTGTTGGTAGAGGGTGTTTGCTATGACCAGTGTGTTCTATTGGTAAAACTCTATTACCCTTTTCCCTGCTTCATTCTTTACTCCAAGGCCAAATTTGCCTGTTACTCAAGATGTTTCTTGACTTCCTACTTTTGCATTCCAGTCCCCTATAATGAAAAGGACATCTTTTGAGGGTGTTAGTCCTAAAAGGTCTTGTAGGTCTTCATAGAACTGTTCAACTTCAGCTTCTTCAGCATTACTGGTCAGGGAATAGACTTGGATTACTGTGATACTGAATGGTTTGCCTTGGAAACAAACAGATCATTCTGTTGTTTTTGAGACTGCATCCAAGTACTGCATTTCAGACCTTTTTGTTGATTATGATGGGTACTCCATTTCTTCTATGGGATTCCTTTCCACGTAATACATAAATGGTCATCTGACTTAAATTCATCCATTCCAGTCCATTTTAGTTCACTGATTCCTAAAATGTCGACATTCACTCTTGTCATCTCCTGTTTGACCACTTCCAATTAGCCTTGATTTGTGGACCTAACATTCCAGGTTCCTATACAATATTGCTCTTAACAGCATTGGACCTTATTTCTATAACCAGTCAAATCCACAACTGGGTGTTGTTTTTGCTTTGGCTCCATATTTTCATTCTTTCTGGAGTTATGTCTCCACTGATTTCCAGTAGCATATTGGGCACCTACCAACCTGCGGAGTTCATCTTTCAGTGTTCTATCTTTTTGCCTTTTCATACTGTTCATGGGGTTCTCAAGGCAAGAACACAGAAGTGGTTTGCCATTTCCTTCTCCAGTGGACCACATTTTGTCAGCTCTATAAAGTCAGCAAAAACAAGGCTGGGGGCTGACTGTGGCTCAGATCATGAACTCCTTATTGCCAAATTCAGACTTAAATTGAATAAAGTAGGGAAAACCACTGGACCATTCATGTATGACCTAAATCAAAACCCTTATGACTATACAGTGGAAGTGAGAAATAGATTTAAGGGACTAGAACTCATAGAGTACCTGATAAAATATTGACGGAGTTTCATGACATTGTATAGGAAACAGGGATTCAGAATTCCACAAGAAAAAGAAATTAAAAAAAAAAAACAAAATGGCTCTCTGAGGAGGCCTTACAAACAGCTGTGAAAAGAAAAGAAGCAAAAAGCAAAGGAGAAAAGGAAAGATATACCCATTTGAATGCAGAGTTCCAAAGAATAGCAAGAAGAGATAAGAGAGCCTTCCTCACTGATCAGTGCAAAGAAATATAGAAAAGAAAAAAAAGAAGAATGGGAAAGACTAGAGATCTCTTTCAAAAATTAGAGATAAGAAGGGAACAATTTATGCAAAGATGGGCTCAATAAAGGACAGAAATGGTATGGACCTAACAGAAGCAGAAGATATTAAGAAGAAGTGTCAGAAATACACAGGAGAACTATACAAAAAAGATATTTACAACCCAGATATTCATGATGGTGTGATCACTCACCTAGAGCCAGAAATCCTGGAATGTGAAGTCAAGTGGGCCTTAGGAAGCACCACTGTGAACAAAGCAAGTAGAGGTGATGGAATTCCAGTTGAGCTGTTTCAAATCCTAAAAGATGATGCTGTGAAAGTGCTGCACTCAATATGCCAGCATTTTTGGAAAACACAGCAGTGGCCACAGGACCGGAAAATGTCAGTTTTCATTCCAAACCCAAACAAAGTCAATGCCAAAGAATGCTCCAACTACCACACAATTGCACTCATCTCACACGCTAATAAAATAATGCTCAAAATTCTCCAAGCCAGGCTTCAGCAGTATGTGAACCGTGAACTTCCAGATGTTCAAGCTGGATTTAGAAAAGGCAGAGGAACCAGAGATCAAATTGCCAACATCCACTGGATCATTGAAAAAGCAAGTGAGTTCCAGGAAAAAAAAAAAAATCTATTTCTGCTTTATTGACTATGCCAAAGCCTTTGTCTGTGGCTCAAAACATACTGAGGAAAATTCTGAAAGAGATGGGAATAACAGTCCACCTGACATGCCTCTTGAGAAATCTGTGTGCAGGTCAAGAAGCAACAGTTAGAACTGGACATGGAACAACAGATCGGTTCCAAATAGAAAAAGGAGTATGTCAAGGCTGTATATTGACACCCTACTTATTTAAATTATATGCAGAGTACATCATGAGAAACATGGGGGTTCAGGAAGCACAAGAATCACAATTGCTGGGAGAAATATCAATAACCTCAGATATGCAGATGACACAACCCTTATGGCAGAAAGTGAAGAAGAATCAAAGAGCCTCTTCAGGAAAGTAAAAGAATAGAGTGAAAAAGTTGGCTTAAAACTCAACATTCAGAGAACTAAGACCATGGCAACTGGTTCTATCACTTCATGGCAAATAGATGGGGAAACCATGGAAACAGTGGTGACTTTATTTTGAGGGGCTACAAAATCATTCCAGATGGTGGCTGCAGCCATGCAATTAAAAGACGCTTACTCCTTGGAAGGAAAGTTATGACCCACCTAGACAGCATATTCAGAGAAGGCAATGGCAACCCACTCCAGTACTCTTGCCTGGAAAATCTCATGGGCAGAGGATCCTGGTAAGCTGCAGTCCAAGGGGTCGCTAAGAGTCAGACATGACTGAGCTACTTCACTTTTGCATTTCACTTTCATGCATTGGAGAAGGAAATAGCAACCCACTCCAGTGTTCTTGCCTGGAGAATCCCAGGGACAGGGGAGCCTGGTGGGCTGCCTTCTATGGGGTCACACAGAGTCGGACACGACTGAAGTGACTTAGCAGCAGTAGACAGCATATTAAAAAGCAGAGACAATGCTTTGCCAACAAAGGTTCATCTAGTCAAAGGTATGGTTCTTCTAGTAGTCATGTATGCATGTGAGAATTGGACTCTAAAGAAAGCTGAGCGCCAAAGAATTGATGCTTTTGAACTGTGGTGTTGGAGAAAACTCTTGAGAATCCCTTGGACTGCAAGGAGATACAACCAGTCCATCCTAAAGGAAATCAGTCCTGGGTGTTCATTGGAAAGAATGATCCTGAATCTGAAACGCCAATATTTTGGCCACTGATGTGAAGAACTGACTCATTTGAAAAGACCTTCATGCTGGGAAAGGACTAAGGTAGGAGGAGAAGGGGATGACAGATGATGAGATGGTTGGGTGGCATCACTGACTCAATGGACATGAGTTTGAGTAAATTCTGGGAGCTGGTGATGGACAGGGAGGCCTGGCATGCTGCAGTCCATGAGGTCTCAAAGAATCGGATAAGACTGAGCTACTGAATTGAACTGAAGCAAAATATCACAGTTTTAACATTGGATTACAGCAACTTTACTGACAACAAATGCTGCAGTACAGTTCAGTTTAGTTCAGCCACTCAGTCATGTCCCACTCTTTGTGACCCCATGAATAGCAGCACACCAGGCCTCCCTGTCCATCACCAGCTCCTGGAATTACTCAAACTCGTGTCCATTGAGTCAGTGATGCCATCCAGCCATCTATTCACAGGTATTTGTAAGCCCTCCTCAGACAGCCATTTTGCTTTTTTGCATTTATTTTCCATGGGGATGGTCTTGATCCCTGTCTCCTGTACAATGTCATGAATTTCTGTCCATAGTTCACTAGATACTCTGTCTATCAGATCTAGCCCCTTAAATCTGTTTCTCACTTCCACTGTACAATCATAAGGGATTTGATTTAGGTCATACCTGAATGGTCTAGTGGTTTTCTCTACTTCTTCAATTTAAGTCTGAATTTGGCAATAAGGAGTTCATGATCTGAGCCACAGTCAGCTCCTGGTCTTGTTTTTGCTGACTATATAGAGCTTCTCCATCTTTGGCCACAAAAAATATAATTAATCTGATTTCGGTGTTGACCATATGGTGATGTCCATGTGTAGAGTCTTCTTTTGTGTTGTTGGAAGAGGGTGTTCACTATGACCTGTGTGTTCTGTTGGAAAAGCTCTATTAGCCTTTCTTCTACTCATTCCATACTCCGAGGCCAAATTTGCCTGTTACTCCAGGTGTTTCTTGACTTCCTACTTCTGCATTACAGTCCCCTATAATGAAAAGGACATCTTTTCCAGATATTAGTTCTAAAAGGTCTTGTAGGTCTTCATAGAACCATTCAACTTCAGCTTCTTCAGCGTTACTCTTTGGGGCATAGGCTTGGATTACTGTGATATTGTATAGTTTGCCTTGGAAACGAACAGAGATCATTCTGTTTTTGAGTTTGCATCCAAGTACTGCATTTCAGACTCCTTAGTAGACCATGATGGCTACTCCATTTCTTCTAAGGGATTCCTGCCCACAGTAGTCGATATAATGGTCATCTGAGTTAGATTCACTCATTCCTGTCCATTTTAGTTTGCTGATTCCTAGAAGGTCAACATTCACTCTTGCCATCTCCTGTTTGACTACTTCCAATTTGCCTTGATTCATGGACCTAACATTTCAGATTCCTATGCAATATTGCTCTTTACAGCATTGGACCTTGGTTCTATCACCAGTCACATCCACCACTGGGTATTGTTTTTGCTTTGGCTCCATCCCTTCATTCTTTCTGGAGTTATTTCTCCACTGATCTCCAGTAGCATATGGGCAGTTACCGACTTGGGCAGTTTCTCTTTCAGTATCCTATCATTTTGCCTTTTCATAAGGTTTGTGGGGTTCTCAAGGCAAGAATACTGAAGTTGTTTGCCATTCCCTTCTCCAGTGGACCACATTCTGTCAGACCTCTCCACCATGACCCGTCTCTTGGGTGTCCCCACACAGCATGGCTTAGTTTCATTGAGTTAGACAGGCTTTGGTCCATGTGATCAAATTGGCTGGTTTTCTGTGATTATGGTTTCAGTGCGTCTGCCCTCTGATGCCCTCTTGCAGCACCTACCGTCTTACTTGGGTTTCTCTTACCTTGGACGTCGGGTATCTCTTCATGGCTGCTTCAGCAAAGTGCAGCCACTGCTCCTTACCTTACAGGAGTGGTATCTCCTCGCAACCGTCCCTCCCGACCTTGAACGTGGAGTATCTCCTCTTGGCCCTCCTGAGCCTGAGCACCCACTGCTCCTTGGACATGGAGTTGTACCTCTAGGCTGCTGCCCCAACCTCGGGTGTGGGGTAGCTCCTCTCGGCCGCAACCTCTGACCTCGGATGTGGGGTAGCTTCTTTCGGCCGCTGCATGCCAATTCAAATTTTGGGGGGACATAAGAAAACGAAAGTGAAAGTCGTTCAAGCATGTCCAAGTCTTAGCGACCCCAAGGACTGTGAAGTGAAAGGCTTCCTCTGTGGCTTAGCTGGTAAAGAATCTGCCTGCAATGCAAGAGACCTCAGTTCAATCCCTCAGTTGAGCAGATCCCCTGAAAAAGAATAAGGCTACACACTCCAGTATTCTGGCCTGGAGAATTCCATGGACTGTATAGTCTATTTGGTCACAAAGAGTAGTCCTTGGAATTCCCCAGGCCAGAATACTGGAGTGGGTAGCCTTTCCCTTCTCCAGTGGATCTTCCCAACCCAGGTTTCCCATATTGTAGGTGAAGTCTTGACCAGCTTAGCTGCAAGGAAAGCCTAAGAATACTGGAATGAGCAGCCTATCCCTCTCCAGTAGATTTTCCCGACCCAGGAATCAAACTGGGGTCTTCTGCATTGCAGGTGGATTCTTTACCAATTGAGCTATCATAGAAGCCCTTGGGAATATATATGGCATTATTACTTTTTCACATGTAAAGAAGTAGCATTTTGTTCTTATTCTCAGCTTTATTGAGGTATAATTGACACAATTGTAAAATAGTTCATGAATGCATCAAAATTTGAAAAGCTTGATATAGAACAACTATGAAGTTAGGAGCTAGGTTACCCATTTTAAAACATTTTGCCAGTTCTTTAGAAATAATTTGATTAAATCAAACACTATCATATTTTTCAAATAAAACATTTATTCTGAAATTATAAATGAAGGAAAGTTACATGGCTCAAAATAGCCTGGAGTTAAAACTCCCCTCCAGGTCCTCCCCACCATTCTATGCAAAACAAAGAACTCTCTCACCCGAAGGAAAAAATGGACATTAAGTTTGATTACGCCCAGCTCCCAGCTGGTCCAGCCTCTGACCAATCTCCACAATTCCTTGCCCCAAAAGAGATAACTACTCTGAACAACCTTGGAGAAGAAGAGGCCCCCTTAAGACAGTAACTTTCCACATACATGTCTATATATACTTACTCTTTTTTAGGTTACTGCAGCAGCTCACTAATCTGTCTGCTGTCCCTTCTCACCTCATTAAAGGTGATCTGTTCCTGTAAAGTGCCGGTCTCATTCTTTTTCTGAACCGCCCCTTCTCTAACTCCCTTACCTTACATTTTTGGTGCCGAAATCCGAGAGGTTGAGGTTCCTTCTCATTCTCCACAGCCAGTTCTTCAGAGCGTGGAAGCTTGACAAGCTCACTTTCCCACCCAGGCTTTCAAGATCTCCTCAAGAGGATGTGCTGTGCCTTTGTGAGCAGTACAAGTCCTGTGTAAGGGCTGTATTGGTTTTCCACATAACCCGAAGAATATTGGCCTCTTTATCTCTCTTTCTCTCTCTTCCTCTTTTCTCTACACTTTCTTTTCCACGAGACCGACCAACACCAGGACAGAGGCCTTTTGCCATTCAACCACTCTACATGCAACACTCCACTCAAGCCAACCCCTAAATTAAGGTAAGATCCGGAAGGTGTTCTAGAGGTGCCCTAGAACCCAGTCCTCTCTGGGTCCTGGAGACCCCTGGCCTAGGGCCACCCTATAGATGATGGTGGGGACGCTCCACCTCGACACAGAGCTCTCTTCTCATAACTCCTATTGCAACTACGGGTGACAACTCGAGCTCCCAATAGGAGCCTCTGCTTGCCTTTCAATTATGGGTTCTGGCCTATCTGTCCCAGAGGATTCCCTTCTGGCCTGTGTTCTCAAAAATCTCAGACCACTCTCACTCACTGAACTCAAAGCTAACTGCTTAAAACAACTCTGTATACAGATCTGGCCTCAATACCAATTAGACAACCAAAACCACTGGTCTGAGTTTGAGACTTTTTTTTTTTTTTTTTTTAATTTTATTTTTAAACTTTACATAACTGTATTAGTTTTGCCAAATATCAAAATGAATCCGCCACAGGTATACATGTGTTCCCCATCCCGAACCCCCCTCCCTCCTCCCTCCCCATTCCATCCCTCTGGGTCGTCCCAGTGCAGACTTTCAATTTCAGTATTTTATCAGATCTCACTAACTTCCTCAAATGGAATGTCAAATGGTTGAAGGTCCCCTATATTCAAGCCTTCTGAGACCTTAAAATCTGTTCTTCTCTCTACGAAGACTGTTCTACCTACCAAATCCTCCTCTGCTCTCTCTCCCCCTCCATTACAAAGGAATCCAAATGTAAAGCCCCTATAAGGCCCCCTAAACCCTTAACCCCCAATTTTGGCCAGACAGATGAGCCTCCTCCCTACTACCATGAAAAAAAAGCTTCCAGAGACAAAACCCCATTCTCCAACCCTTCCTCCTCCAAAACAGTAAGTGATGACTCCAAAAGGGATTTCCACCCCTCCTCCATAGGCCAGGACCTGAAACAAACACATTTCCTCTCAGAGAGGTAGCAGGACCAGAGGGCCCTACTAATTTCTGATATAAGCCAAATTGGAAAGCAAAAACAAAACAAAACAAAAAAACCTTGAGATCCTTTTCAAAAAATCCTAGTAGATACACACACACACACACACACAAAATTCCTCTGCTTTACACAAACGTAATCCAGTGACTGATGACACAGTCCCTTTAACTGAGCCACAGTAGATATATCAAGCAGATGATGCTGACATCTGATACCTGCATGACATGATCACCTTTTTACTAAAAGAAATGCTAAAAAGCTCTCACATTCATGTTAAATATGATAAGACTAGGAAAGTGACTCAAAAAAGAAAAAAATAAAAGGTAAAAATCCTGCCCTTTTTCTTTCATGGCTTACTGAGGCAGTCCAAAAATACACTAATTTAGATATTTCCACCCCTGCTAGACTTCTGTACCTACATGTCCAGTTCATAAGCCAGTTAGCCCCCGATATTTGCTGAAAACTATGCCAGCTAGAAAAGGGCCCTGAGACCCCCCCCAAAGAGACCTTCTAGAAATAGCCTTCAAGATGTTCAATAATAGAGAGAAAGAGGCTAAGAAAAAAAAAAGGCCATGAGAAAAAAACTAAATATGCCTTTTTGGCTGCAACAATTAAGATCAGCCTGGCCCAAGTCATCCCAGACTAAAACTTAAGACCTCCCCTGGATCCTGCTTCTGATGCAACCAGTCAGGACACTGGACACTGGACATGGGAGCTTTACTTCTTCTTTTTCAATCTGGATTTCTTTATTTATTTTTCTTCTCTGACTGCTGTGTCTAGGACTTCCAAAACTATGTTGTGTAGTACTGGTAAGGGTGAGCACATCTGTCTTGTTCCTGATTTTAAAGGAAATGCCTTCAATTTTTCACTATTGAGAATATTCTTTTTGAGGTAGGTTATGTATCACTTCATTGTTCTTATGAGTTTTATCTTGTTCCTTGATTTGCACATATTTCTTTGTCATCTCATTTTGTCAACTTTCTCTATTTGTAGTCTCCTCTATTCACACTGTAGGATCATAAGAACTCTTGCCTCTCTGAACTTTGGTAGGTGAAGTTGATCTGGGAGCTTGTGCAGGCTTCTTGGTGGGAGTAAATGTTTTCTGCCCTCCCATAGGCAGGACCATATAAAGGGATGTGTTTTGACGTAATGAAAACTCAGGGTGATTTTAGGAAGCTTGTCTTCTGATATGTTGGCTATGTTGCTTTCTTTCTGTTTGTTTGGCTTGACGCATTCCAGCTCTGGAGCCTTTAGGCTGTTGAGTGTAACGGGTGTTGTTTCTGAAATGGAGACCTCCGGGCATTCTCATTCCAACCAAAATTTTCTGAGGAATACACCTACAGTGTCTTTGCCCCACAGTGAACTACAGCCAACCCCAGGAGATCCTTCCAGATGCCTAGTTATGTCTAGCTCCACTTCCTATGAATGTATTTCTATGTACTGGGTTCCAGTGCACCTGAGGTCTTGCATGCACCATCCAATAGAGAGGTCTAGTTCTCCAAGCCCTGTAGAGTTCCAGCACTCAGACCCTGCTGGCCTTTAAAGCCAAATGTTCTGGGAGTTTTTCCTCCCAATGCCTTTGAAACCCAGCATGCTGCAGTCCACAGGGTGGCAAAGAGCCAGACATGACTGAGCGACTGAACAAGTTTATGTGGGAACATTCCTGTGTAGCCTGTGTGGGTTTAATATTTTTTGGTGCAAAGGGTGTTTTTAGTATGGATGTCTGCCATCTTTTTCAACAGTGGATGCTGATACTTATCTCCTTGATAGGAAATGATTTGGTGAACAGAATCTGTACTGAATTTTGAGCAGGGCCTCCCCTTTGCTCTGCAGTTATTTTTGCCTTATCAGGGGTGGAGTCTGCCCTTTCCTTATTTGTTAGAATAAAGACCCCATGATCTGTTTCTAAGGTGTGTTTCTGATCCTTGGTGAGAGGTAGGAAGAATTGGAGTACTCCCACTGGGACAGATGACACTGAGTTTTCCTGCCCTGGAGCTGTTCACCTGTAAGTATACTTTGGGGTGTCTTTTTCACCCCAGTGAAAAACGTGCTGGCTAAAAAATTACACTGTTCTTGGCATTGATCTCAGTCCCAAGCAATTGGCAGCAATTGGCCCTGGTGTCACTCAAGCATTGTTTTCAACCACCACACAGATATACCAAAGTCAATTACTGAATTTACCTGTCAAGGCTTCTGCCACATTCTGTTAGTTACCAGTGAGTTACTAAGTCAAATTGATACTTCAGAGGATTGAAAAAATTAGATTTCACTTATGAAATGCAAAAGAACATGTGGGATAGGAGATGTCATTGCATTCCTCTTTGCAAAATAAAATATCCCACAATCGCTCCATAATATGACTGCTTTAAATTATATTTGTCTTTTACAAATAAGTTGAATAAGTACTTATTATCCGTCCATTATAGCTGATTATGATAAGAAATTTAATAAAGAATTATTTCACCCAAGATGGTGGGAGAAGAGAATGGGGAGACCATTTTCCCACCATAAACACATCAAAAGATCATCTGCATGTAGAGCAAATTCCATAAAATAACTTCTGATCACTGGCAGAGGACCCCAGATACCCAGAAAGATAAATCAATCTCTTCAAAATGAAGTAGGACCAAAGATAAAGATGAAAAGAGAGACAAAGAATTTAGAGAAAGAGACCCATCCTGGGGAGGAGGGAGTCATGAAGGAGAAGAAGTTTCTGCAGAAGAGGAAACCCTCTCACAGGAAGGGTCAATGGGGAGCTTTGGAATCCAAGAGAGCAGCATAACAAACAAAACAAACAAGCAAACAAAAAAACCCACAGAATTCATGCCAGACTGCAATTACCAGGAGAGAAGTGACATACACTCATATCCACACACAATGAATGGGAGCTGGAGTGCAGCTGGGAAATACATCGTCAGTCCTTAGGGTAGGGACTGGGGTTGACTGCCCTGAAGACAGTATGAAAGGGCTAATGTGACATGGGAACTTTAGATAAATAAAGAAAAACCAAGGGCCTTTCCCTCTTGAAAGCTCTAACACCGCACTGTGATCCCTGGCATGCTCACAGAACAAAGGATCACATCCTAGCAAATAACAAAGGACAGCAAGTCAGCTGCCATTTATGGCTCTCCCTAGAGGCAGAAAGACAGGTGCATGACAGCCAGAGGTGGAGGCAAGGGGCTGCTACAATCTTGACCCCAGAGACCACATTTCCCACCAAGCTGTGAACAGGCTGCCAGTTGCTAACCACATCTTCCTGGGATCCTTGACGGTTCATGTGTGCCAGGAGTTTCATAACCTGAGACCAGCTCCCCTGAGGAAATGCATCAACTACCTGGGACTGTGCATTCATGGTGCATCTGGGAAACTGAGTGACTTGGACCTGGGGAGTGCACAAAATGCATAGTTCATGTGGGACTGTGTCCTCGCAGAGTACCCAGGAGCCTGAGAGGCTTGGATCTGGGCTGTGACAACCCCATATGGGCCATCCACTGCAAGCACTTCCTATACAGACCAGCAGTGTTTGTTTACAGTGTCCCTCCCTCTCCACAGTACAATTAAGCCTGCATAAGCGGCCATTTTCACCCACTTGTGTCACGACAGAGATTATACACTGAATAGACATGTAAGAAGAAGAGGCCAGCCTAAGCAAATAAAGGAAGGTGGAACAGCCTCCCCAGAAGTGGCAGGTTTAACATACTAAAATCCTGCAGTTAAGTGGAAAGGTGCATTTGAGAAGCAACTGTAGACTTTGAGAACAAGTACAAGCCAGAACAAAGGGTTATCTGACATTGAACTGCCTTAATATATATATATATATATATATATATATATATATATATATTTGTTTTTTTTTTTTAATTTTCATGTTTTATTTTGTTTAGTTTTTTTTTAATATTGTACTTTTGAGAGTCTAATATCTATGTTTAACAAGGAGCTGGAAGAAATAAAGAATAGTCAATCAGTAATGAATAATGCCATAACGGAGGTTAAAAATAATCTAGAGGGAACCAAATGTATAGTACTTGAGGCAGAAAAAAGCATAAGTGAGCTGGAAGATAGAGTGGTGGAAATAAATGAAGCAGAGTAGAACAAAGAATAAAAAGAAATAAGGACAGCCTGAGACACCTCTGGGACAATGTTAAACACCTGAACATTCAAATCATAGGTGTCCCAGAAGAAGACAAAAGGAAAGGGTATGACAAAATATTTGAGGAGATAATAGTCAAAAAATTTCTTAAAATGGAGAAGGAAATAACTACCCAATTCCAAGAAGCCCAGAGTCCTAAACAGGATAAACCCAAGGAGAAACACACCAAGACATATATTAGTCATACTAACAAAAATGAAACAGAAAGAGAAAATATTAAAAGCAGCAAGGGAAACACAACAAATAACACACAAGGAAATCACCACGGAGATAAGAGCTGATCTTTCAACAGAAATTCTTCAAGCCAGAAGGGAATGGCAGGGAATACTTAAAGTGATCTACAACCAAGATGAATCTAACCAGCATGGATCTCATTCAGATTTGAAAGAGAAATCAAAAACTTTATGGAGAAGCAAAAGCTGGGAGAATTCAGCACCACCAAACCAGCTCTTCAACAAATGCTAAAGGATCTTCTCCAGACAGAAATATAAAAGGTTTATAAAAATGAACCCAAAACATTATAGTAAATTATAGTGGGATTCTACTTATCACTAATTACCGTAAATATTAAGTGGAGTAAATGCTCCAGCCAAAAGACAAAGACAGGCTGAATGGATACAAAAACAAAACCTTTATTAGTGCTGTCTATAAGAGAACCACCTCAAACCAAGGGACACACAGACTGAAAGAGAGGGTCTGGAAAAAGATACTTTGTGCAAACTGAGACCAGAAGAAATCAGGAGTAGCAATACTGAGATAAAAGAGGCTTAAATAAAGACTGCTATAAGAGAAAAAGAAAGACACTACATAATGATTAAAGCACCAATCCAAGAAGAAGATATAACAATGATAAATATATATGCACCCAACATAGGAGCACCTCAATACATAAAGCAGATGCTAACATCAATTAAAGGGGAAAATGACAGTAAAACAATAATAGTGGGGGATTTTAATACCCCACTCGCAATAATGGAAAGATCATCTTAACAAAAAATTAACTTGGAAACACAAGATTGAAACCATACATTGGAGCTGCTGCTACTGCTGCTGCTGCTAAGTCACTTCAGTCGTGTCTGATTTTGTGCGACCCCATAGACGGCAGCCCACCAGGCTCCCCTGTCTCTGGGATTCTCCAGGCAAGAACATTGGAGTGGGTTGCCATTTCCTTCTCTAATACATGAAAGTGAAAAGTGAAAGTGAAGTCACTCAGTCGTGTCCGACTCTTAGCTACCCCATGGACTGCAGCCCACCAGGCTCCTCCATCCATGGGATTTTCCAGGCGAGTACTGGAATGTGGTGCCATTGCCTTCTCTGATACATTGGTCAGTTAGACCTAATTAATATCTATAGGGCATTCCACTCCAACATAATGAATTTCACCTGTTTCTCAAGTGCACATGAAACATTTTCCAGATAGATTACATCCTGGGCCACAAATCTAGCCTTGGTAAATTAAAAAGAAAAAAGAAATCATTTCAAACATCATTTCTGAGCACAGTGCTATAAGATTAGCTATCAACCACAAGGTAAGAAAAAAAAAAAGAAAAGACTATAAAAAACACGAACCTACAGAGGCTAATCAACATGCTTCTGAATAACCAACAGATCACTGGAAAAATTAAAAGGAGATCAAAATATGCATAGAAAAATATGATAATGTAAACATGACAACCCAAAACCTATGGGATTCAGTAAAAGCAATGTTATGAGGGAAGTTCATAGCAATACAAGCCTACCTCAAGAAACAAGAGAAACACCAAATAAACAACTTAACTTTACACCTTAAGAAACTAGAAAATGAACAACAACAGCAACAACAAATCCAAAGTTAGTAAAAGGGAAGAAATCATAAAAATTGGAGCAGAAATAAATGAAAAGAAATGAGACTATAGCAAAGATCAATAAAACTAAAGGCTGTTTGTTTGAGAAGATAAGCAAAATAGACAAACCATAGCCAGACTCACCAAGAAAAAAGAGGGAAAAGACTCAAATCAATAATATTAGAAATGCAAATAGAGAAATTACAACAGACAGCAAAGAAATACAAATGATCATAACAGATTCCTATGAGCAACTATATGCCAATGAAATGGACAACTTGGAAGAATGGACAAATTCTTAGAAAAGTATGGTGAAGATGTGAAGTCGTTCAGTCATGTCCAACTCTTGGTGACCCCATGGACTGTAGACCACCAGGCTCCTCCATCTATGGAATTTTCTAGGCAAGTGTACTGGAGTGGGTTGCTATTTCCTTTTCCAGGGGATCTTCCCAATGCAGGGATCTAACCCAGGTCTCCCACATTGTGGGCAAAGACTTTACCATCTGAGCCACCAGGGAATTGCTACAAAAGTAGAAAAGTATAATCTTACAAAACTGAATCAGGAAGAAATATAAAAATTGAACAGAGCAATCACATGCTTGAAAGTCAAAACTGCAATAAAAAAAAAAAAAATCTTTCAACAAACAAAAGCCCAGGATCAAATGGCTTCACAGTTGAATTCTATCAAAAATTTAGAAATGAGATAACATCTGTCCTAATCAAACTCTTCCAGAAAATAACAGAGGAAGGAAAACTCCCAAATTCATTCTAAAAGGCCACCATCACCCTGATACCAAAACCAGATGAAGATGCCACAAGAAAATAAAACTACAGGCCAATATCATCTATATTAATGAACCCAGATACAAAAATCCTCAATAAAATTCTAGCAAACCAAATCCGACAACATATTAAAAAAAAAACCATACATCATGATCAAGTGGGCTTTATTCCAGATATGCAAGTATTCTTCAATAATTGCAAATCAGTGTGATACAGCACATTAACAAATTGAAAAATAAAAACTATATCTCCAGAAAGTAGGCATAGACAAAAGTGTACCTCAATATAATAAAAGCCAGATATGATAAACCTGCAGTAAAAATTAGCCACAATAGTGAATAATTGGAAGCTTTTTCCCTAAAGTCAGAAATGAGAGAAGGGTGCCACTCACCACTAGTATTAAACAAAGTTTTGGAAGTCTTGGCCACAGCTGAGAGGAAAAAAGAAACAAAAGGAATCCAGATTGGAAAAGAAGAAGTAAAATTCTCACAGTGTGCAGATGACATGAAATTCTAGATAGAAATCCCTAAAGAGGCCACCAGAAAACTACAGCAGCTATTCAGTGAATATAGTAAAGTTGCAGGATATAAACTTAATAACAGAATTCCCTTTCATTCCCATACACTAACACCAAAAAATCATAAAGAGAAATTAAGGAAAAACTCGCAATCACCATTACAACGAAAAGAATAAAATACTTAAAAAGAAATTTACCTAAAGAAACAAAAGACCTATGTACAGAAAATGATAAAACACTGATAAAATAAATCAAAGATGACACAAATAGAGAAATATATCATGTTCTTGGATTGTAAAAATCAATATAGTGAAAATGAGTATATAACCCAAAGCAATCTATAGATTCAACACAATCCCTATCAAACTACCAGCAGTAATTTTTACAGAACTAGAACAAATAACTTCATAACTTGTATGGAAACACAAAAGACCCTGGATAGACAAAGTGTTTTTGAAAAAGAAGACTGAAACTGGAGGAACAACCTTCTTGACTCCAGACTATACTACACAGATACAGTCATCAAGAAAGAATGATACTTTCATAAAGATAGAAATATAGATCAATGAAACAAAACAGAAAGTCCAGAGATAAATCCATGCACTTAGGGATTGCCACCTTATCTTTGACAAAGCAGGCAAAAATATAAAATGGTGAAAAGATAGTCTCTTCAACAAGTGGGACTGGGAAAACTGGTCAACTACAAGTAAAAGAATGAAACTAGAACACTTTCTAACACCATACATGAGAATAAACCCAAAATGGATTAAAGACCTAAATGTAAGTCCAGAAACTATGAAACTCTTAGATGAGAACAAAGGCAGAACACTCTCCAACCTAAATCACAGCAAAATCCTCTATGACCCACCTCCCCGAGTAATGGAAATAAAAGCAAAAGTGAACAAAGGGGACTGAGTTAAACTTAAAAGCTCTGCAAAATGAAGGAAACTGTAAGCAAGGTGAAAAAACAGCCCTCAGAATTGGAGAAAATATTAGCAAAGACAACAATTGACAAAAAGTTATATCCAAAATATAAAAACAGCTCATGCAGCTCAACACCAGAAAAACCAACAGCCAAGTTAAAAAGTGGGCCAAAGAACTAAAGAGACACTTATTCAAATAAGACATACAGATGGCCATAAACACATGAAAAGATGCTCAACATCACTCACTATTAGATAAATGCAGATCAAAACCACAATGAAGTTTCATCTCACACCAGCCAGAATGGCCATCATCAAAATGTCTACAAAAATAAATGCTGGAGAGGGTGTGGAGAAAAGGGAATCCTCTTATACTGTTGGTGGGAATGCAAACTGGTAAGCCATTATGGAGAAATATGTAGAGATCCCTTTGAAAAAGTGAAAATAGAACTTCCATATGACCCAGCAATCCCACTTCTGGGCATACACACCAAGAAAACCATAATTGAAAGAGATACATGTACAACAAAGTTCATTGCAGCACTGTTTGCAATAACCAGTACATGGAAACAACCTAGATGTCCATCAGCACATGAATGCATAAGGAAGTTGCCTTACATATACCCAATGAAATATTACTCAGCTATAAAAAGACCTCACTGAATCAGTTCTAATGAGGTGGATGAAATTGGTGAAATAAGTCAGAAAGAGAAACACCAATACAGTATCAGTTCAATTCAGTTCAGTCATGCAGTTGTGTCTGACTTTGCAACCCCATGAATCGCAGCATGCCAGGCCTCCCTCCCTGTCCATCACCATCTCCCAGAGTTCACTCAAACTCACGTCCATTGAATCGATGATGCCATCCAGCCATCTCTTCCTCTGTCATCCCCTTTTCCTCCTGCTCCCAATCCCACCCACCATCAGAGTCTTTTCAAATGAGTCAACTCTTTGCATGAGGTGGTCAAAGTATTGGAGTTTCAGCTGTAGCATCATTCTTGCCAAAGAACACCCAGGGCTGGTCTCCTTTAGAATGGACTGGTTGGATCTCCTTGCAGTCCAAGGGACTCTCAAGAGTCTTCTCCAACACCACAGTTCAAAAGCATCAATTCTTCGGTGCTCAGCTTTCTTCAAAGTCCAACTTCACAGTCCAACATCCATACATGACCACTGGAAAAACCATAGACTTGACTAGACGGACTGTTAGCAAAGTAATGTCTCTGCTTTTCATTATGCTATCTAGGTTGGTCATAAGTATATTGGTGCATATATCCAGAATTTAGAAAGACTGTAATGGCCATCCTGTATGCAAGGCAACAAAAAATACACAGATATAAAGAGCAGCCTTTTGGACTATGTGGGAGAAGGCAAGGGTGGGGTGATTTGAGGGAATATCACTGAAACATGTTTCAGTTCAGTTCAGTTGCTCAGTCGTGTCCGACTCTGCAACCCCATGAGTCACAGCACGCCAGGCCTCCCTGTCTATCACCAACTCCCGGAGGTCACTCAAACTCATGTCCATCGAGTCAGTGATGCCATCCAGCCATCTCATCCTCTGTCGTCCCCTTCTCCTCCTGCCCCCAATCCCTCCCAGCATCAGGGTATTTTCCAATGAGTCAACTTTTCACATGAGGTGGCCAAAGTATTGTAGTTTCAGCTTCAGCATCAGTCCTTCCAATGAACACCTAGGACTGATTTCCTTTAGGATGGACTGGTTGGATCTCCTTGCAGTCCAAGGGACTCTCAAGAGTCTTCTCCAACACCACAGTTCAAAAGCATCAATTCTTCGGCACTCAGCTTTCTTCACAGTCCAACTCTCACATCCATACATGACTACTGGAAAAACCATAGCCTTGACTAGATGGACCTTTGTTGGTAAAGTAATATCTCTGCTTTTGAATATGCTATCTAGGTTGGTCATAACTTTCCTTCCAAGGAGTAAGCGTCTTTAATTTCATGGCTGCAATTACCATATGCAGTGATTTTGGAGCCCCCAAAAATAAAGTCTGACACTGTTTCCACTGTTTCCCCATCTATTTCCCATGAAGTGATGGGACCAGATGTCATGATCTTAGTTTTCTGAATGTTGAACTTTAAGCCAACTTTTTCACTGTCCTCTCTCACTTTCATCAAGAGGCTTTTTAGTTCCTCTTCACTTTCTGCCATAACGGTGGTGTCATCTGCATATCTGAGGTTATTGATATTTCTCCCAGCGATCTTGATTCCAGCTTGTGCTTCTTCCAACCCAGTGTTTCTCGTAATGTACTCTGCATAGAAACTAAATAAGCAGGGTGGCAATATACAGCCTTGACGTACTCCTTTTCCTATTTGGAACCAGTCTGTTGTTCCATGTCTATTTCTAATTGTTGCTTCCTGACCTGCATATAGGTTTCTCAAGAGGCAGGTCAGGTGGTCTGTTATTCCCCTCTCTTGAAGAATTTTCCACAGTTTATTGTGATTCACACAGTCAAAGGCTTTGGCATAGTCAATAAAGCAGAAATAGATATTTTTCTGGAACTCTCTTGCTTTTTTGATGATCTTTCATCCCCCTGCCCCCAAATGCGTATATTAGCATATAAGCTTTATAAGAGCTTCTTCTCTTCTGTATACAAGTGTATACTAGCCCAGTAGTGCCTGATTCACTGCAAGGAATCAATAAACAACCACTAGATGAATGGACTTAAAAATGACTATGGGTTTAGGGAGACATGCACATGGTGCATATATATTTTGAGGTAATGAAGCTAAAAATTTCATCATGTTTTGAAAAGAGCCTATAACAGAAATTACCACTGTTGAATTTGTCTGTCTCAACATATTGCAGATTGTCTTAGTTCATGCTTTCTCAGATAGGCCTTGGGGTAGGTATTCAAGAGTAAGCATGTTTTGGAAGGTTATTCCAGGTATCACTCACAGGAAAGTCAGAAACAGAAAACAAAAGATAAGTGGTCAATAAGGGGTGTGTCCCCAAGCCAGTTTCTCCTGGCTTGGACCCAGGAGTGAGCATAATAATCTCACCTGGAGTATCTGAGATTTGAAGAATATACAGAACAGCTCTTAATCATTGTTTGAAGGTTGTTTCAGGGCTGGGCTGTAATTGCTTGTCTGATTATTGTAGCCTGCTAAGTATAAGGGCAAAGCAGTCCTAGTCTCTGTGGAAAACCCTCAGATAATCTGAAGGGTGTCCCATGCACTGTAATGGCAAGGCCCCAGAGAGGGGCACTAACAGTTTCCACTACACAGGCCAACACCAGACTGTTACAGAAACATTGTCCCAAACTCATTACTATTTGCCTTAAAAACTTACAATAATTGACTGACAAGAGTCAATTAGTTGACTCTAGGCTTTCAGAGTTTTGCTCTAACTTAAAAATTATGTTACCCATTAATTGTGACCTCACTTTTGAAGCTTGTCCTCTTCCAGCCATTACTGATATTTTACTACATATTCCTGTTGAATTAGTAATAACAACCACATAGTTAAATTTTATTTTTATGATACTTAAAATTATTCTGTCATTATAGATTTTTTCCTTACTTTTAGATTTTATTTTTTAAACCAGGTACAGTGTCTTGTATTTGAATTGTATTATCTCATATTGCCTTACATGTGTAGAAGCCATTTGAAAGTGAAAGTGAAGCCATTTAACACCTTTTAAAAAAAAGGCACTCAGAAACTTTCCATTGCCTTTGCAACAGAGTATCATCTAAATTCCTGAGCCTGAGACATAGGCATTTCACAATTCAGTAAAATGTGTTACATTCCTCAAGGGTGTCATTCCATTTTCACTGTTATGTTTGTGTACAAGCTTTTCTAAATATGCAGAAATATTTCTCTGCTTCTTTACATGGTCCCTTTCTAGTCGTGGGATTGCTCAAATGTCAAGTTTCTAGGAATGCATTTTCTATTTTTTAAGACAATTTACAGTTGTCTTTCTTCCACATTAAACAACACTTTAACTTTGCTTATATATCTTCATTGCTAGTTAACTGTTATCATTATTATATTCATTTTTTACATTAAGGCAACTTTTTGAGAATAAGGAAAATTCATCAATGAATTTATTAATCAATAATTTCAAAAATGTATTCATCATTCAATGAGATTTATTCATGAATCATACGGCAATGAAGCTTATTAGCTTAGGAATCATGTAGGTATGTGAAATTATATCCCATTTTTTACTATAATCAGTTATGAGTGTCTTTGGTTACACTACTTGACTTCTTTAAGCTATTCTTTGGTGAAATGGGTATATTAATAACCCATAGCCTCTAGTATTATTGTTAGAATTAAATAGCTAATAATTGCAAAGTGCATAAGAATGTTTGGCATCAGATCAGATCAGTTGCTCAGTCGTGTCCGACCCTTTGCAACCCCATGAATCACAGCACGCTAGGCCTCCCTGTCCATCACCAACTCCCGGAGTTCACTGAGACTCACATCCATCGAGTCAGTGATGCCATCCAGCCATCTCATCCTCTGTCATTTCCTTTTCCTCCTGCCCCCAATCCCTCCCAGCATCAGAGTCTTTTCCAATGAGTCAACTCTTCGCATGAGGTGGCCAAAGTACTGGAGTTTCAGCTTCAGCATCATTCCCTCCAAAGAAATCCCAGACCTGATCTCTTTCAGAATGGACTGGTTGGATCTCCTTGCAGTCCAAGGGACTCTCAAGAGTCTTCTCCAACACCACAGTTCAAAAGCATCAATTCTTCAGTGCTCAATCTTCTTCACAGTCCAACTCTCACATCCATACATGACCACAGGAAAAACCACAGCCTTGACTAGATGGACCTTTGTTGGCAAAGTAATGTCTCTGCTTTTGAATATGCTATCTAGGTTGGTCATAACTTTCCTTCCAAGGAGTAAGCGTCTTTTATTTTATTTTATTTATTTATTTATTTATTTTAGCGTCTTTTAATTTCATGGCTGCAGTCACCATCTGTAGTGATTTTGGAGCCCAGAAAAATAAAGTCTGACACTGTTCCCACTGTTTCCCCATCTATTTCTCATGAAGTGGTGGGACCTGATGCCATGATCTTCGTTTTCTGAATGTTGAGCTTTAAGCCAACTTTTTCACTCTCCACTTTTACTTTCATCAAGAGGCTTTTTAGTTCCTCTTCACTTTCTGCTTGGCATAGTGTATTATATTTCATCTACTAATAATAGTATATGCAATGATAGTAGCCTTAATTGTAGAAGTACTGATAAAAGTAGTAATTCTTGTTTCTTATCAAGTAGAAATATATTTCCCTGGAGAAGGAAATGGCAACCCAACTCTGATATTCTTACCTGGAAAATTCCATGGACAGAGGAGCCTGGCAGGCTATAGTCCAAAAGGGTTGCAAAGAGTTAAACATGATTGAGCATAGAATTTCCCTAAAAGTGTTAGTTGAGTAAATGAAAGAATAAAAGACTTAGATGTGGGAAGTAGCAATTCATACTATATTGCATTTTAGCAACCATGGAACAGACAATATCCCTTTTAATAGTGTCTCCTTGTGATGTGTGGTACATGACAAGCTTACTGCATTGAATAACTACAAAAACATATTTGATAACAGAAAAAGAGATACAAACAGGATTCTGCAAGTGTCACTGGTACTATGTGCTTGTATGTGTTGGATGGACTGGCAAGACCACAATCTTCCCCCTCAGCAATAAGCCTATGCTTTATAGTTTCTTTAACCTATCATATTTTTTCTTCTATGCCGGGAGTTAAAGAGTAGGAGTTTTCCATGAGGAACAAAGGCTATGATGGAGAACTGACAGTGGAATTTGTTAATATCTTTGTGCTGCTTGGGTGTCTGTAATAGTGTGAAGGGAAATTTACTTCTCTAAATCTTTGTTATCACTCTCTAATCCAACCTGACCACTTCAAATGTTTATGCCCCTCTCTTATAGTTTTCCAATAAGTACAAAAAGTAAATTATTTTGAGATAATTTATTTTACAATGTATTTTGCTGTTGTTCAATCACTCAGTCATGCTAACTCTTTGGGACCCCATGGACTGCAGCACACCAGGCTTCCCTGTCTTTCACTATCTCCCAGAGTTTGCTTAAACTCAGGTTCACTGAATTAATGATGCCATCCAACCATCATCTTCTGTCATCCCCTTCTCCTTCTGCCCTCAGTCTTTTTCAGTATCATGGTCTTTTCCATTGAGTTGGCTCTTTGCATCAGGTGGCCAAAGTATTGCAGCTTTAGCTCCAGTATCAGTCCTTCCAATGAATATTCAACATTGGTTTCCTTTTATTGACTGATTTTATCTCCTTGCAGTCCAACAGATTCTCAAGAGTCTTCTCCAACACCACAGTTCCAAAGCATCAATTTTTCAGTGCTCATAAGAAATACAAATCAGAATTCTTAGCAATAGTTAGTTTTGCTACATAACTAGAATCATGTAAACATGTTTCCACTTTCTTCACAAAAGATTGTTATAAAATTATTGCATATTTGGGTCTTAGAAAATTTTTTTCTTGAAAAAAAAATCCTTAAAAAGTTATTTGTATTAAAAAATATCAATAATCTTTTAAAAGAATAAATTTATATTTATCATCTTCCATATAAAGCCCTGTGTGGATGAGATTGTGTGTTTGATAGAAAGTGATGATTTTCAAGAGGGTGATTTAGGAGGAGTATAGAAACTTTAGAAAACACAGACAAAGGGAAAGAATGAGCCATTAGTACCATCATACTAAACATATGTCAAATAATTTATTATAGTGCCTAGGATTTTTGCTACCATTTACCATGCAAAACAAAGTCAATTGTCCAGAATTGCAACCTGTACACCAAGTGGAAGGCTGGATCTGAGGTACTTTACAAAACAGTAGTTCACAAAATTGTTTGTTTGTTTTTCATTCCTTTTTTTTTTCTTTTTTTTTTTTTAGATTATAACATTTAATTTTTATTTTATTTTAAACTTTACAATATTGTATTAGTTTTGCCAAATATTGAAATGAATCCGCCACAGGTATACATGTGTTCCCCATCCTGAACCCTCCTCCCTCCTCCCTCCCCATATCATCTCCCAATTCTTTATAAGACGTGATTATTTCACAATGAAAAATAAAGTTTTCTCTTTGGGAGCAAAATCTAAAAGTTGACATTCATCTTTTAAATATCTACTCATTCAGCAATCACTTAGTGAAAGCAAAAGTTCATCAAGGGTGAGGCCTTAAACTTTCAACATTTTCTCTGTTTTCTAACTCTAATGTTTTTGTTTGGAGTTTTTGTTTGTTTGTTTGTTTGTTAGCTTGCTTGCTTTTTTTTTTTTGACTAAAGAGATTTTCGTTTAGAATATGCTAATCCAAATTGATTGTAGACTTTGAGTTGAAGATATGCTTGAATGAATGTTGGCTTTATTTCTTTTAGCAAAGTGTGTCAGCCTTCAATACCACCCAGAAGCTTCTACATAGGCTGAATTCTTCAGTTCAGCAACTAAGTGGTATAAGCTACAGGGAGTGTATGATACCAACTTCCCACAGCCTCCCTATTTGCCTAAAATTGCCTTTCAAAGATGTTGACTTCACTCTATAAATTCCTAAATAGTTTGGGCTCTGGTCCTCTCAGAAATCCTTTCTCCCCTCTCTGTCATATAATGACAACTGAAGCCAGGCAGTGAGTGCTCCTGATGAGAGTTCCCATATTTGAAGCATATGGAGCTTTATTTAAAATGGGAAGAGCATACCACAGGGTCATCTCTTTCTCAGGAATCCTTGTGTTGAAATAGCTTAATACAGTCTCATTATGTTGACCTTCTGGACTTCTCTTTCTTATGACCTTTAATTAAAATAGTTACATACAAAAATGCTATTCTCTAGTATTTCTGGAAACTCTCACACTTATTTAATATTATCACTTTTATTATAATTTTGCATTTTTATCTAGCAAGATGTGATTTTTTAACAAGTTTGATAAAGTGCATAGTTTAATTATATTATTTAAATTGATCATCTTTAAAATCTTTCTAAAATCAGCATAATGGCAGGATTTAGCACATGTAAAGAACATTTTAGGACTTGTTTTGTGCAAATAACTGCAGTTGTCTTTTAACAAAATGTTATGACTGAAATGTAAAGAGTCATCAAAACATATCACTGATGGCTTAATAAATTGTAGAATCTTTTGATATACGCTGAGAAACTACACACACATTTGCTTGGTCCTTCTGTGAACAACATATTTTAAATAAAATATAATTATTTGAAAGAAACTAACATAATACAATGGTGATACAGCTTACCTTTGTTGAACATGCTGCTGCTGCTGCTAAGTCACTTCAGTACAGTCCGACTCTGAGTGACCCCATAGATGGCAGCCCACCAGACACCCCTGTCCATAGGATTCGCCAGGCAAGAATACTGGAGTGGGTTGCCATTTCCTTCTCCTTTGTTGAACATAGGTACTACATTTCAATATATTATTTTAGTAATCAAAACTAAATTTAAATGAAGATAGTTTTTCAGATTCAACTTTAGCTACTGAAACAGTCTAAAAGCAAAAATCAATAATGATATAACCATTAATTACTCATAAAGAGCACTGAATTTCTTTAACATTTAAAATTCCAAAAGAAAAAGCAGAAAAAAAATTATAATTCAGCTTACATGTAATTGGCATTTGAGGTGGCACTAGTTGTAGGGAACCCATCTGCCAATGTAGGAGACAGATGAAGGTTCAATCCCTGGGTCAAGAAGATCTGCTGAAGAACAGCATGGTAACACATTCCAGTACTCTTGCTTGGAGAATCTCATAGACAGATAAGCCTGACAGGCTTTGGTTCATAGTGTCACAAGGAGTCAGACATGATTGAAGTGATTTAGCATGAATGCACACTACATGCAATCAAGTTATCAAAATTCCTATAGCTTTTTATTTAATTAAAAAAATAAAGTATGTGTGATATGCTTCCTGACTACTTTAAAGCTAAAACAATGCACTATTTTGGAACAGATTTTAGTTTTAATTGAAAAGGTCTGGTGTTATTCAGTCACCAAGTTGTGTCCGACTCTTCATGACCCCTTGCCAAGCTTATCTGTCCCTCACCATCTCCCAGAGTTTGCCCAAGTTCATGTGCAATGAATTGGTGATGCCATCCAACTGTCTCATCCTCTGTCACCCACTTCTCCTTCTGCCTCTAATCTTTCTCGGCACCAGGGTCTTTTCCAATGAGTCAGCTGTTCACATGAGGTAGCCAAAGTATTGATGCTTCAGCTTCAGCGTGAGTCCTTCCAAAGAGTATTCAGGGTTGATTTCCTTTAAAATTGACTGGCTTGATCTCCTTGCTTTCCAAGGGACTCTCAAAAGTCTTCTCCAGCACCACAGCTTGAAAGTATCAATTCTTCAGTGCTCTGCCTTCTTTGTTGTCCAGCTTTGACATCTGTGCATGACTACTGGAAAAGGTCTGGTATTTAGATTTAAAAATCAAGTTTATATAAATGATATCAAAATTTTAAGATGGCCTTATATTTAACACCCTGAATGATGCAACTGGGAAAGTAATCCAAGCTAATTTGAACACATATGAGTAAAATACTGAAATTTCCTTTTTTTTTTTTTTTTAACCAGGAAATCTATGCAGTTATACTGAGGATTTTCATCTGCTGGCTCATCATTATATTTCCTTTTGCTTAAATGTTACCACTCTCTGTCATGTTTGTCCTCAGAAATTCACTTGGTATTGTCTTTACCTGCATGTTTCTTCCAACTATTCTAATCCAAAGTTTTCCTACTTTCCCATCAGGAGCATTGTGTCTGCCCTTCCCCCAGCCTCCTTTATCTTAATCCATCCCCTTCTCCTACACTGAGTTCCACTCTCAAGCTATTCTTTTCATTACACCCTTGTTTTCAGGCACTTTTCTTGCTCAGCAATCTAGTAAGATTCCAATATCCTTGTATTTTCTGTCACATTAAGGCTTAAATCCTCTACCTATTTTATCAGGATTCACAAATCTCCTTAATGATCTGAGTCTGAGTAATCTCTGTCCATTGGGATCATGTTTGATGCAACTTGTACTAGTACTAGCTACTCTGATCACTTCTTCCTTTAAACTCTTATTGTAGTTTCAGCTTGAATCTTATTGTTAAATAATTATCTAACATATTTAATAACTGTTCACTAGTTGTCTAAAGTATCTAGTATGTCATTTATCTAATATAAACTGTGCTTATTTCTCCAACTTAATTTGAGGACAGAAGCTGTGTTTTCAGTCAGTTCAATCTTGCAAACAAAAAATTCTCCATACCATGTAATAAAACATAAAAAAAGAGAGATGCTTTGTATGATTGGGCTAATCAGTAAAGATGTTCTGGAGTTAGAAAATAAATCCTGAAATTTAGATACGATACCCATGGGTGAGAATTTGGTTAGGCCCATTTCCAGGAGTCACAATTTTGATCATTTTCAAGCATGGGGCGGGCCAAATGGTATAAAGCAAAATATAGAAAACTTCTATATGAATGAAGTGCAGGGACAGCTTTGGAGGGTATGGAATCTGTGAGGTTTCACAGGATTCTGACTTCAGAAAAGCCCAGTGCTTGGTTTAACCCTCTGATCCATTGCCATCTTGAAATTCTTTATACTGTTTTAACACAGGATTTGCATTTGCATGTTGTACTGGGTCCAGGAAATAATGTAGCTGGCCCTAGAATTAGAGCAATACTTCCCCAAACTGGTCTACTCCCAAGTAAAAGGGGCCCAAAGCAAGACAAAAAAAAAAAAAAAAAAGTTTTATGGAATACATTAAAAGAACTGATGAACATATGCATAACAAAATCAATTGATCCATAGTAAATGTAGAGTTATTTAGAATAAGTAGTACTGTCATACCTCTTGCCTTATTGTTCAACTAGTGCACATGAAGATTCTTTGCAAGTCCCAGGACCCAGGTTCCATTTTGTGCTATTCAGTTCTAAGAATTATCTCTTCCTGTTTATTGGCAAATGCACTGCTCCTGGGTAATTTTATATTTCCTACTATAAGATAAAGCTAGTGAATTATTAATCACATTGCCATTCTTCTTTTTTCTTTTTTTTTGAATCTACATTGATATCTACATTGATTTTCTTAACAGTTCCTAATGCCAATTTTAGCACCTTTAATGACACTTTTGACACTACATGGCCCATTGGGCAATTACTCACTGTGCTTTCAATTGCCATCTCAAAGATTTTGACTGTGCTTCTTTGACGAAATGCAAGTTCTTCCAAGAGTAGGCCAAAGAATATGAAAAATGATTCATTTTTCTTTATTAAATTTGCTAATTGGAATTTTATAACATAAATGTAGAACAACATACCTTCCAATTAAGCCTTCTCTGAATTCATTAGGCTGTATTCTCTGCATTCGTAGAGCATGGCCTCCAGAAAAGTTTAGAGGACTGATCTTGCGGAGAATGTGAAGAACAACCCCATTCCAGTGGATGATCTCCCTTGACTCTTCTGGATATGTTCTCTTTTATTTCTCTTAAGCCTGTGCAAGAAGACAAAAGGTATTCCTTACACAAATAGGATCACAGCCATCTTAGAGGAGTATCTACATATGGTTGAAACCTGTGAAGGACTGAAGGACAGGTAGCACAGGATACACACAGATAGTATAGAGTACTTGTCACCACCCCTGCATTTCTTAGGAGATGTACAAGACATGACACCAGGGTTGAAACTCGAACAAATTAGAGGCCATACAGGGACTCAGACACGTGGCTTAAGCCAAGAATTAGTTGGGCTTCAGAAACCCAGAGTGTTGACATTATTTTAATCTTCCATACCAGGAAGGCTAAAGAGAGTGATCTCTGGGTCAGACTGCCTTGCTGGAGAGTAGAGAACCCAGACATCCTGCAAAAGGGGGGAAAAAAACCACAGCAAAGAACCCACTCAAGTCCCAGTATGGACTAAGTGAGCTCTACCAAAAATGCACAGAAGCCTAACCAGTCCATGTTCACTTGAATTTAGAAAAAGTGAAGGAAGAGATTTCAGAGATCAGGGTCAAGTTCTGAGGCCATGTTTGCCCAGGCTTAGATGGGGACTTTCCCAATCAATTATACAAAGACTATCTATAGTTTATAGATATACTATAAATGCACATCTGGCTTTTTAAGATACATTTCTTATGTCTACTTAAAAGAAACTTCAAAGAATCTCACTTCCAGTGATTTTGATTTATACACCTGGGTAGGTTCTAGAGTTCTTTATTCAAAAAAGGAAATGTCCAGGTGATTTTTATATTTCCTGAGTTTGGGGAATTATATTAAAATTTTGCTATTTCTACATCACCTTTATCTAGAGTCAATAAAAACTCTTAAAATATTGTCAAGGAAGAGATAGAAATTATATGAATATAGAAATCTTAGTAGTTTTGAGGTTACCTCTATCAGGAAGCTTAAATGACCAAGAGGCCTGAATTTTGTGTTATTCTTATACTTTTGGTTAGCTGATGTATAAGTTTCCTCTAGCTGAAGTAATAATACAAACTGAATACAAATAATACAATAAATATTTCAATACATAATACAATACAAATAATAATACAAACTTGAATAATACAAGCTGAAATAATAGCACAAACTTGATGACTTGAAACAACAGAGAAATTCATTCTATTACAGTTATTGAGGCCAGAATTATGAAATGATGGTGTCATCAGGGTCAAACTCCTGGAGTATCTGAAAGAAATTCTATTCCTGTTTTCTCCCAGCTTCTGGTGTCCCTTGGCATTCCTTGGTTTCTGGAATCACTCCATTATCTGTTTCCTCCTTTACATGGTCACCTCCACTTTAGTCTGTCAGATGCGTCTGCCTACTCTTTTTTTTTTTTTTCTTTTTGGATTTAGGGCTTACTTTCATAATCCAAAATAAGACAGCTCCATCTGTTAAAATATTTAACTGATTTTTTTTTTAACTATATAAGTTTGTATTTACCCCTTTGCCTTATGTCTTCTGATCCTGTTCATGACACCAGTTGTATTGCTGTTCACAGTGTCCACACTGTTCACTGAACCCAGGGTAGGCAAGAGCTAAGAGGCTGGAGGGAGACTCAAGGAGCCATAAAAACTTCAGACACATTTATTCTCTCCTGGCTGGCATAGCAACCGTAACACAGCCTCTGACCTAACTGACACAACAGCTATAGCAGCAGCCACAGCATAATCATAGCATAGCTATACTGGAGCCATAACATAACCTTATATAACATAATCATGATGTTCCTTCAGTGTAGCCTCAGTGCAGCAGCAGCCAGGGCTTTCATGGTGAAGTTCATACAGATACTGTAGCCTATGATCAAGTGAGTATCTTGTGATGTGCATGTGCAGTGCTATAAATGATCTCAGTTGTTACATAACCATGCAAAGTCATTGTTTAGGGGGAGACATGGTGTGAGAGCTCATGAAAGCATGGGGCAAGAGAGCCTGACTGTGCCATCTTGTTCATTTCCCCACAGTGCATCCCTTCAGGGTCTTTTACCTCACAATCTAGTCACAGTCCATCTTCTGCAATATTCCCTTGGCAAGTAACAGTGACCCTTGAACCCACATTTTGCAACAACAGTAGATGCTACAACAGAAGAGCTATATCCCCAACACATAGCAAAACTCAATGCCAGGTATCACCTGGAACTCTTGTGACAGTCCATCCTTGCCCTCATGGGGATAGAAGAGCCACCCACTACAGGTGGAGTGCCTTTATATTCCATGGCCAAGTCCAGTCCACCATCTGTCCTTGTGAGACTGCAGGAAAGCCTCCAACTCCATCCCTGTGGCTTTTTTTATTAAGGACCTGCAAACCCCCCAATAAGCACCAGGCCCACTCCTTCAAGGAAGTGACTTTTGTGGCATTCACAGCCCACCCACAAGGTTCCAAATGCTTTCACACTGTTCTAAATCTGCAAGAGAATGAGGTTAGCAGCACATCTTGGGACACAGCCTTTACAGTACTGTTCTACTAAATCTACATCACAGGGCACAGCCTTTACAGTGCACTATTCTACATCTAGGACATATATCATGGCTTACCGTAAACAAGGTTGCATTCAGCACCAGTGTCAACCAGGGCCCTTACCCTCTGTACATTAGCTTGTGACCTGTAAATTGCAAGTTCTACATGGGGCCTCTGGTTCCTGCTTGGTCTCCTCAGGAGGGACTTGATCTGAGCCCTATCAAAGAAGAAAAGAACATCATTGAAAGAACCATCATTGGGCGCCATGTAATCCTTTAACTTAACTACCTCTATCTCTTGCTGTGGATGCCTCCCAAACTTGGTAAACTGCTGTTCCAGTCCCAGTTGCCTCCATAACTCTAGGAGCAGAGCATCGGGCTGTCTATCAACTTTATTTCTGTTAACTCCCATTGCCAGCAAATCAGCCCACATTTGCATTCTTGTCACTCATATGGGACCTTTACCAGCTCAAGATCTCTTTGGCTCTTTGGGGTCTTCACACTTCTAATCCCCTTAGCCTGCAGTCATCCCTCTATTTCTCCCAATCTAGCCACCATCGAGGTTAGTTACCTCATAGGTGTGGCACCCCACATAGGGCACAAGAATAGTAGTCAGGGACCCAATAGTAGATGGGGCATTGTTCAAAATGGTATCTAGAATGCCACCATTAAAACATTCATTATCTGGGTCTTGTGTATTCAGGTTAAATATCGACTACTTCATGCTCAGTTCTCTCATCACTTAGGTCAATTCGACATAGGTATGCCATTTACTCACAGCATCCAGGAGCTCTCCTGCATTCAACCACACTGTGCAGATAGTTAATCCATTTCATGAGGGTGTGCATTTGGTTAGGTGCCCCTTGTATGAGTTGCCTAGCATTCTGCAATCTTTGTCTCAATGAGGGGTGAATGGATACAGATGTCAGTCATTCTACTTCATCCCCCAAACACAGGATACCATCCAACCCTGTGTCTCAATGTCACAAGAGCCTTTTTGCCAAGGGTTCCCCTTGCTTTTGCTGAAATTGCGTACCCAAGTAAACCAACACCACCTGAGTATATGGTCAATATGTTGTGAAGTCAGTCATATTGGAGGCCCCTTGAGGACGCCCCCCTTGGGGCCATAGGCTGCTCATGTTTCGCTTTCTGCTGTACAATGGGCCTCACTGTCAAGCAGGGACCCACAGTCTCATAGCATTCATCATCATCATCACCTTCACTTACTGCCTTGCTGTAAGAGATGCTGGGCTCTTCCAGGCCATGGGGTTCTTGCTCCAGTGCAAATATATGTTGCTCATGGAGAATACTATCTATATTCATCCTCAGGGCAGTCAGGAAAATCCACCCCACAGTGCCAGCAGCAATCTCTGCCACCTTGATCAGCAAATGGGAACTCACTGCTTCTAAAGACTTTTCAGTGCTATCCAGTGACCCATCCACTGCCTCCCAGTCTTCAACTGGAGCCCACATCAAGAGAATCACAGCCACATGGTACCACATTCTACATGGGTGGCCACTGGCTTTCTTCATCCAGTGGAGACTCAGGTTCTTCTAATTGCTGGGTATCCTGCTTACTATGCCAGTTGTCTTGCTGATCCTCTTCGTGACACCAATTGTACTGCTGTTCACACTGTCTGCACTGCTTGTTGAACCCAGGATAGGCAAGGCACAGGCTAAGGGGCTGGAAGGAGACTCCAGGAGGCATAGGAACTGCAGACATGTTTATTCTCTACAGGCTGGTACCAGCACCGTAACACAGCCTCTCACCCGACTGATGCAGCAACCATAGCAATAGCTGCAACATAACCATAAAGTAACCATAGCAAAGCCATACCATAAGCTCATATAACATAATCATGATGTTACTCCAATGTAGCCCCAATGTAGTAGCAGCCAGGGCTTCCATGGTGAACCTCGTACAGGCATACTATACACATTAGCCCATGACCAAACGAGTACCTTATGATGTGTATGCTTATTGCTATAAGTGATCTGAGATGTTACATAACCTTCCAAAGTCATTGTTTGGGATGAAACATGGGGCAAAAGGGCATGAGAGCATGGGGACAGCGAGCCTGACTGTGCCATCTTGTTACTTTCTCCATACCACATAAGGTAATATTCACAGTTTCTAGGAAGTAGAATATTCATTAATCATTTTTGGTCATCCATTTAGCAAGGACACATACAATCATATATGCAATCATACTTGCTATTATTGCCACATAATCTAGTAGACCTAGTAGAGTGTATGATGTATAGCAAACATGCAAAAGTAGTTTTCAAGTAAATAAAAAGTAGATTCCACAAGAACTCTTTAGCTCATTGAATTCTTAATCATACATTGCCAGAATGTGAACCTATGTGTAAGTATATTTTTTCTTAATATATTCCTACTAACAGTATAATTAAAAGTTGACCTTCTAGTTTCTATAATTCTAGACAATTTTTTAAAATTAGTACTGTAAAAAGTTTATTATTTAATCTGTAAAATATATGATGGATATAAATTAGAGGTATACTCTTCTAATACTACTTCTTATGTTTAATTTGGTTGAAAAAACATGATCGACTAAGCAAATTTTTAAGCCAAATAATTCATCTTGAGTTTTGCAAATTGTGTATGGACAAATGCTCCAAACTGCTTTATTGCCCCTGCAAATTATATACATATGGTTCCTAGTGGACCAATGGATCTAGTGGAATTATATACTTATGGTTCCTAGTGGACCAATGAACAGTGTTCATTTTTGAGAAATAAATGTATTGAGAATCTTATTTTGTGAGGCAATGTACTTTGCCCTAGGATAAAAAGATGAATACAAGACAACTATTCACCTTCAACAACATAGGATTCAGAATAGTTATATTTAGCTACTTACTGTTTCATTATTCAAGAATTTGTAAAATAATTAAAATTTAATGTGGAAGACAAAGATTTCATGAGATCAGTTTGCATTGCTTTAGTTGAGGATGACTTTTCACCCTGTTTAACCTGTGAGGATTTAGATATTTATGTCTAAACTTCTGGGGTGGAGGGATGAATTGGGAGATTGGGATTGATGTATACACACTACTGATACTATGTACAAAATAGATAGGAGGTTTTCCCAAAGGCTCAGCTGTAAAGAATCTGCCTGTAATGCAGAAGAAGCAGGTTTGATCCATGGGTCAGGAAGATCCCCTGGAGGAGGGCATGGAAACCCACTCTAGTCTTCTTGCTATGAAAATTCCATGGACATAGGAGCCTGACAGGCTATGATCCATGGAGTAACAAAGAGTCAGACATGACTGAAGCAACTGAGCATGGGTTTGTATTTGTTTTGGGGGATTTGTTGTTGTTGTTGTTGTTGCTTCTCAGATATATAGTGGTGTTAAGATAGCCCAAGAGTTTGCAGGTCACAGTTAATGAGAATGATAACTTCTAAAGATGGCCTTTTGTTTCTAGATGACGGAGTAAATGCACATGTGTTCATCTCCTCCTGAAAAAGCACAAAAATCACAACTAGCTGTTGAACAACCTCCAGCAGGAGGATATTGGAACCTCCAAAAAAAAAATACCCTACATCAAAAGACAAAAAAGACACTGTGAGACAGTAGGAGGGGCACACTCACTATAAAAACAAATTCCATACACACAGGGTGGGTGACCCACAAACTGGAGAATAACAATACCAAAGAAATTCTCCCACTGTTGTAAAGGTTCTGAACAAAGGGATTTGGAATCCGCAGGGAATCTGACCCTGAAGGTCAACAGGATTTGATTATGATTTCCATAGAACTGGGAAACAGAGACTCTATTCATGGTGAGCACAAGCAAAACCATGCCCGCACCAAAATTCAGAGGAAAGGAGCAGTCACTGCAAAGGAGACTTAACCAGAACTACCTGCTAGTGTCTGAGGGTCTACTGTGGAGGTGAGGGTCAGCAAGGGCTCACCACAGGGATGGGGGCACAGGCAGCATCAGTTTGGGAAGGTTCCCCTTGTCTTAAACTCTCTTGGAAGTTGTCATTAACCTGAACATACAGCCCCCATAGGCTGTGTCATATCAGGCCAAAAAGTTACCATGAAAGAGCCCAAGCCTACCCATCAGCAGATAATTGGATTAAAGCTTTACTGAGCAAGGTCCTGCCCAGGAGAGCAAGACTCAGTTTTTGCCACCATTAGTCTCTCCCATCAGGAAGCTTACATAAGTCTCTTCGCCTCCTCCATCAGAGGGCAGACAGAAGGAGCAAGAAGAACTACAATCTTACAGAAAAAAAAAAAAAAAAAAAAAAAAAAACACACACACACATTACAGAAAGTTAATCATGATGAAAAAGCAGCAAGTTATGAAGAGACAAGATAAAACCCCAGAAAAACAGGGAAATGAAGTGGAGATATGTCTCACTATTAATATATATATTTTTCTCCAGTATATTTCTTCTGAGTTTTCTTTATGTATCTTTGTTTCTCTGTTGTTAGGTGTCTAATGGTTTATGGGGTCTATCTTCTTTGAATTGTACTTTTTATCATTAAAATATTCATCTTTTTAAAAATGAAAGTAACAGTATTAAACATTTTAGAATCTGTATTCCTTACTACAGTAATTTTATGATTAGTTGGAAAAGCTTTAGAAATAATGAAAACCAAAATCATAAATAAGGAATCAACTCAATAAACAGGGATTTTACCTCTGATAAAAATTTATCTTAGAAATTTTATGTTTTAGAAGTTCATAGTTTGAAGAGTTTCAGTTCAGGCGCTCAGTCGTGTCCGACTCTTTGCGACCCCACGAATTGCACCACGCCAGGCCTCCCTGTCCATCACCAACTCCCGGAGTTCACTTAAATTCAGGTCCATCGAGTCAGTGATTTCATCCAGCCATCTCATCCTCTGTCGTTCCCTTCTCCTCCTGCCCCCAAACCCTCCAAGCATCAGGGTCTTTTCCAATGAGTCAACTCTTCGCATGAGTTGGCCAAAGTACTGGAGTTTCAGCTTTAGCATCATTCCTTCCAAAGAACACCCAGGACGGATCCTCTTTAGAATGGACTGGATGAATCTCCTTGCAGTCCAAGGGACTCTCAAGAGTCTTCTCCAACACCACAGTTCAAAAGCATCAATTCTTCAGCACTCAGCTTTCTTCATAGTCCACATCCATACATGGCCACTGGAAAAACCATAGCCTTGACTAGACGGACCTTTGTTGGCAAAATAATGTCTCTGCTTTTCAATATGCTATCTAGGTTGGTCACAACTTTCCTTCCAAGGAGTAGGCGTCTTTTAATTTCATGGCTGCAGTTACCATCTGCAGTGATTTTGGAGCACAAAAAGATAAAATCTGACACTGTTTCCACTGTCTCCCCATCTATTTCCCATGAAGTGATGGGACCGGATGCCATGATCTTCATTTTCTGAATGTTGAGCTTTAAGCCCACTTTTTCACTGTCCTCTTTCACCTTCATCAAGAGGCTTTTTAGTTCCTCTTCACTTTCTGCCATAAGGGTGGTGCCATCTGCATATCTGAGGTTATTGATATTTCTCCCTGCAATCTTGATTCCAGCTTGTGCTTCTTCCAGCCCAGTGTTTCCCATGATGTACTCTGCATATAAGTTAAATAAGCAGGGTGACAATATATAGCCTTGATGTACTCCTTTTCCTATTTGGAACCAGTCTGTTGTTCCATGTCCAGTTCTAACTGTTGCTTCCTGACCTGCATATAGGTTTCTCAAGTGGCCAGTCAAGTGGTCTTGAAGAGTTTAGTCCTATGCAAAAAAGAAAAATCTTAGAACTTTAATATATTTAGTGAAACTAAATTTAACTTTGTTCTTAACTAAAATTCTAATATAAAGATTTAAGTAAGGAAGTTGTTCTTGTTCAGTCACTCAGTCGTGTCTGACTCTTTGTTACCCCATGGACTGCAACACACCAGGTTTCCCTGTCCTTCACCATCTCCTGGAGCTTGCTCAAATTCATGTCCATTGAGTTGGTGGTGCCATCCAATCATCTCATCCTCCATTGTCCCCTTCTTCTCCTGCCTGCAATATTTCCCGGCTTCAGGGTCTTTTCTAGTGAGTCGACACTTTGCGACAGGTGGCCACAGTATAGGAGCTTCAGCTTCAGCATCAGTCCTTCCAATGAATATTTAGGACTGATTTCCTTTAGTATTGACTGATTGGATCTCCTTGCAGTCCAAGGGACTCTTAAGAGTCTTCTCTAACACTACAGTTTGAAAGCATCAGTTCTTCAGTGCTCAGATTTCTTTATGGTCCAACTTTCACATTCATACATAACTATTGTAAAAACCATAGCTTTGACTATATGGACAAAAAAAGAGGTAATCTACTTTAAATAATCATTTTATTACTTGCCAAATTCATCAATATGTTCTACAATATAAAATCCTGAAAAGCTTATTATAAATGCTTATCATTCCAAATTTTACTTGAAATTGATAGAAGAATCTAGTACATACCACAAATATAAAGTGTATATATATATAAAGTAAGAATAATTTTTGTATTCTACTCATCTAGCTCACAAAGGAAAGCAAAAATTGAATGCTTAAATTCATATTTGCAAGCAGAACTGGCTATCTAACTTGAGGGTAAAAATTAAATGCAGGTCTCTTTGCTCAAAATTATGAAGAATTTCAGAATGACAGAACAGAAGCAGAGCATTAAACCAAGACAGGGCCCGTCTAAGCAGGAAACCCTGTGGACTTCACAGAGCACAGTTTCATGATCAAGAATCTATCCCTGTTCACAAGTTCTACAGTGTTATGTACAGATTTTCCTACATACAGTATTCCAACATCAGTTTTTGATGATCAATCATTCCATATTTAGCATTTTCTGAGGATTAATATTTAATCATTTTAAAATGGACTTTTAGAATTTTAAAATAGTATTTTTTTGCACATATATTTTGGATCCTAGGCTTTTCTGGTATGTATTGATACTATTCTGATGCTTGTGGTTTCAAATCTATAATTAGTATGGATACCTTTCTCTGGGAAAATTGAACTATCCTTTATGGTGCAGGTTCCTTTTTAAAATAAATCCTCTTGTTAGCAAATGCAAGTGCATGTGCCCAATGCATGGTGAGAACAAACACTACCCAAACATTGGAGTTGGGAGAAGAGAAAGTTTTATTGCCAGCCATGCAAGAAGACAGATAGTTCATGCCCTAAAAACCCTGAACCTGTCGATAAATTTCAGCAAAGCCTTTTTATAGGATATGAGGGACAGGGGGCTTGGTTAGTTGTTTCAAACTTCTTGGTGTCAGACCCTTCGTTCTTGAGATAAGGTTATAATGTTCCTGTAAACTTCCACCAAAACAGATAATCTCTGTTCTGACAAGATAGGGCAAGATCCCAAGATCCCAAGGTCAGCTTTCACCCTCTGAGGCCCAGTCCCTGATTAAAAGGAAGGGATCCCTGTGCAGGCCAGTTACTCTACCCAGGAGCATTCATCCAGCACTCTATCTAGGTGCTCCTGCCAGTGTCCAGGCCTGGCAAAGGAAGCAGATCTCAGCTAGTAGCAATCTCAGGGCCATGAACCCAGATGCTCCCAGCCTTCATCACTGAAAGAACAAGGTACCCAGTCATACCCCTCAGGCCTCCCAAACAGGGACCAGGTCCAATGGACTGTGACCCATGCAGTCTGTTGCCTTTAGGTCACGGAAGTTAAGATAGGGAAAAGATTGGCAATTCCTTCAAAGCCTGGGCCCTGCCAGTGGGTGATCATAGCAAGGGCTCTGGAGCTCTGCAGGACTTAGTCCTCAGCCTGTCTCTGGCTTACCCCCCTCCAGTTGAGGCCAAAGTGTTTGCAAAAGGCCTCTTACTTCCAAGGCTCTCTGACACCAGGGTCACTGCAGTGCTGTCTGTTGGCAGAGCAAGACCTCTAACTGTCACACTAAAGGTTGCCTGATAAGGACTGCATGCCTGCTGTGTGCCTATGGCAATCCATCTGCATTTTTATTGAGTTCCCACTATGTTCTATGCTAAGTAATGCTCAGTTTCTCAGTCCTGTTTGACTCTTTGCAACCTCATTGACCACCAACTCCTCTGTCCACTGCATTGCCAGGTGGATTCTTTACCACTGAGTCACCTGGGAAGCAAATAGGGGAGAATAAAACAGATCAAAGTCCTGCTTTCAAAAATTAGATACCTGTGAGGAAGACAAGCTATAGGGAAAAGAAAAAAAAAAAAAAAAACAATATCTGGGAGTAGGAGCTTTGCAAAATTTGGAAGACATTTAAACCTACAAGGAAAAAAATGTAAAAAGGTCATTGAAATATTTATTTATTTCTAATACAAGAGATATGATTATATTATATTGTGTGCATTTTGATTATCAATAATAAAGCAAGCAAGGAAGGAAAATTTGGTGTAAAAGAGAGTATCCACTTAGGGACAAATTTCTTATGTAGGTGAAGGGAAAAGAATCCTGTGCATAAATGAAATGTTTGACTTTAGTAGGCAGTACAGAGTCATCATTTTAAATGGAAATAAAGCAGAAAAAAAGATTCAGGATCAAATAGATGGATAGATTTTGTAGGGTGAAAATAAAGTAACTATCTTTTCTTCTGTTTCTGCAAGTTAAGAAGTTAGGCCATTAGTCAGAAAAATCTTAATTTTGTTCATACATGTGTGTGTGAGTTTGATGGCTCTTTTAGTACTCTGGTAGACTCCTCACAAATTTATAAAATAAGGTTACAAAGAAAGAGTTATACTGAATAATTGTTAAATTGTTTCCAAAATGTTGAGAAGTAACCTTTATATAATAATGTGTGGGTTTTTTTTAATTAATATATTGTTATAGAACTGAGCAGTAGATTTTATATTACTCCAAAGTAGTGATGGCAGTGTACATATTTCAAGACATTTCCAACAATCGCAATGTGATATGAAATGTACACATTTTCTGTTTGTGATGAAGTCCACAGACTCTGTTAAAATAACAATGGTTTATTGTCTATATTTATAGTTAAAAGAAAAGATAAATGTAAAGCTAGTCAAAATATTCTATTTTATTTTCTCATTCTAGTTTATGAAACCTGAATTTTCTCCACCAATTGCAAAGCCTGTGTTAATGCCAGATTTACAAACCTTTAAATTATGAGAAATATAATATAGAAATCTACTGGAAAACCAAAGGAAGATGTAAAATTTATATTTTTGAAATTGAGATGAATTTGACTCTGGGAACTATAAGTTAAGGCAACAGTTTAGGAATTGTATGAAATGTATTATACATTTAAAGTTCAGTAACTCAGTGCAGTATGTATTCTACTCTAGCCAGGTTTAACTGTTTGTGGGAAGACAAAATTCTTGGAGCAATGCACTTAAGGAGGGTGCAATTCTACAGTTTAATATGGCAGAAGGTGTCATAAGGGGATGGGGTGAGAATTATAATGATGCACAATGAAATCAAAACTAGATGAAGAAACTGAGGACATCGATATTGTAGGAAGAGAAAAGCTAGTAGAATTAAGTGCCTAGAGCTTCCCACAGGATGAAGAATTGTTGCAGTTAGTTGCTAGAATAAGTACCTGAAAAGATAAGATGGACTGAGGCTAGAATGTATGATTTTGAAATTTTTGAGTAGCTTATACATTTTGAAATCTTATTACATTTGCTGGGTTCAGAGATAAATATTATATAGTTTTCATGCATTCTAAGTGTTCAGTTCAGTTCAGTTGCTCAGTCGTGTCTGACTCCTTGCGACCCCATGAATCACAGCATGCCAAGCCTCCCTGTCCATCACCAACTCCCGGAGTTCACTCAGACTCACGTCCATTGAGGCAGTGAGGCCATCCAGCCATCTCATCCTCTGTCGTCCCCTTCTCCTGTCCCCAATTCCTCCCAGCATCAGAGTCTTTTCCAATGAGTCAACTTTTCACATGAGGTGGGCAAAGTACTGGAGTTTCAGCTTTAGCATCATTCCTTCCAAAGAAATCCCAGGACTGATCTCCTTCAGAATGGACTGGTTGGCTCTCCTTGCAGTCCAAGGGACTCTCAAGAGTCTTCTCCAACACAACAGTTTAAAAGCATCAATTCTTTGGCACTCAGTTTTCTTCACAATCCAACTCTCACATCCATACATGACCACTGGAAAAACCATAGCCTTGACTAGATGGACCTTTGTTGGCAAAGTAATGTCTCTGCTTTTGAATATGCTATCTAAGTTGGTCATAACTTTCTTTCCAAGGAGTAAGCGTCTTTTAATTTCATGGCTGCAATTACCATCTGCAGTGATTTTGGAGCACAAAAAATAAAGTCTGACACTGTTTCCACTGTTTCCCCATCTATTTCTCATGAAATGATGGGACCAGATGCCATGATCTTCATTTTCTGAATGTTGAGTTTTGTTTGTTTGTTTGTTTGTTTTTTGAATGTTGAGTTTTAAGGCAAGTTTTTCACTCTCCTCTTTCACCTTCATCAAGAGGCTTTTTAGTTTGTCTTCACTTTCTACCATAAAGGTGGTGTCATCTGCATATCTGAGGATGTTGATATTTCTCCAGGCAATCTTGATTCCAGCTTGTGCTTCTTCCAGCACAGCGTTTCTCATGATGTAGTCTGCATATAAGTTAAATAAGCAGGGTGACAATATACAGCCTTGACGTACTCCTTTCCCTATTTGGAACCAGTCTGTTGTTCCATGTCCAGTTCTAACTGTTGCTTCCTGACCTGCATACAAATTTCTGAAGAGGCAGGTCAGGTGGTCTGGTATTCCCATCTCTTTCAGAATTTTCCATAGTTTATTGTGATCCACACAGTCAAAGGCTTTAGCATAGTCAATAAAGCAGAAGTAGATGTTTTTCTGGAACTCTCTTGCTTTTTCGATGATCCAGCAGATATTGGCAATTTGATCTCTGGTTCCTCTGCCTTTTCTAAAATCAGCTTGAACATCTGGAAGTTCATGGTTCACATGTTGCTGAAGCCTGGCTTGGAGCATTTTGAGCATTACTTTACTAGTGTGTGAGATGAGTACAATTATGCGGTAGTTTGAGCATTCTTTGGCATTGTCTTTCTTTGGGATTGGAATGAAAACTGATCTTTTCCAGTCCTGTGGCCACTGCTGAGTTTTCCAAATTTGCTGGCATACTGAGTGCAGAACTTTCACAGCATCATCTTTCAGGATTTGAAATAGCTCAAATGGAATTCCATCACCTCCACTAGTTTTGTTCATAGTGATGCTTTCTAAGGCCCACTTGACTTCAAATTCCAGGATATCTGGCTCTAGGTCAGTGATCACACCATCGTGATTATCTGGGTCATGAAGATCTTTTTTGTACAGTTTTTCTGTGTATTCTTGCCACCTCTTCTTAATATCTTCTGCTTCTGTTAGGTCCATACCATTTCTGTCCTTTATCAGGCTCAACTTTGCATGAAATGTTCCCTTGGTATCTCTAATTTTCTTGAAGAGATCTCTAGTCTTTTCCATTCTGTTGTTTTCCTCTATTTCTTTGCATTGATCTCTGAGGAAGGCTTTCTTATCTCTTCTTGCTATTCTTTGGAACTCTGCATTCAGATGCTTATATCTTTCCTTTTCTCCTTTGCTTTTCACTTCTCTTCTTTTCACAGCTATTTGTAAGGCCTCCTCAGACAGCCATTTTGCTTTTATGCATTTCTTTTCCATGGGCATGGACTTGGTCTCTGTCTCCTGTACAATGTCACAAACCTCAGTCCATAGTTCATCAGGCACTCTATCTATCAGATCTAGTCCCTTAAATCTATTTCTCACTTCCACTGTATAATCCTAAGGGATTTGATTTAGGTCATACCTGAATGGTCTAGTGGTTTTCCCTACTTTCTTCAATTTCAGTCTGAATATGGAAATAAGGAGCTCATGATCTGAGCCACAGTCAGCTCCTGGTCTTGTTTTTGCTGCCTGTATAGAGCTTCTCCATCTTTGGCTGCAAAGAATATAATCAATCTGATTTCGGTGTTGACCATATGGTGATGGCCATGTGTAGAGTCTTCTCTTGTGTTTTTGGAAGAGGGTGTTTACTATGACCAGTGCATTTTCTTGGCAAAACTCCATTAGTCTTTGCCCTGCTTCATTCTGTATTCCAGGGTCAAATTTGCCTGTTACTCCAGGTGTTCCTTGATTTCCTACTTTTGCATTCCAGTCCCCTATAATAAAAAGGACATCTTTTTCGGGTGTTAGTTCTAAAAGGTCTTGTAGGTCTTCATAGAACCGTTCAACTTCAGCTTCTTCAGCGTTACTGGTTGGGGCATAGACTTGGATTAACGTGGTATTGAGTGGTTTCCCTTGGAAATGAACAGAGATCATTCTGTCCTTTTTGAGATTGCATCCAAGTACTGCATTTCAAACTCTTTTGTTAACCATGATGGCTACTCCATTTCTTCTGAGGGATTCCTGCCTGCAGTAGTAGATATAATGGTCATCTGAGTTAAATTCACCCATTCCAGTCCATTTTAGTTCGCTGATTCCTAGAATGTCGATGTTCACTCTTGCCATCTCTTGTTTGACCACTTCCAGTTTGCCTTGATTCATGGACCTGATATTCCAGGTTCCTATGCAATATTGCTCTTACAGCGTCGGACCTTGCTTCTATCACCAGTCACGTCCACAACTGGGTATTGTTTTTGCTTTGGCTGCATCCCTTAATTCTTTCTGGAGTTATTTCTGCACTGATCTCCAGTAGCATATTGGGCACCTACTGACGTGGGGAGTTCCTCTTTCAGTATCCTATCATTTTGCCTTTTCATAAGTGCTAGCTTTATTAATTTGACAAGTTAACCTCTTAACATTGATTTAAATATTAACACTTCTCCAGATAGTCACAATGTAATTATGGAAATTTTATGAAATCCTATGGATTTCACAAATCATATCCTCATACAAGCAAACAGATGAAAAACTTAAATAATTGCTTCTAAAATACCAAAAAGCACAAATAGTATATGATATATATCAGATTTTTATGCACTCAATACATAAAATATAGAAAATTGCATAAATTTTATATATGTGTTTGTGTATATATATATGTGTGTGTGGATTTTAAAAGTCTTATTACATGGATATAAATATATTTCTTCATTAATTCTTTATTTATCTTTATCTTTGTCAGTATTATCCTCTAGATTTTAAAAATGCTTACCAGGTAAAATGTTTGCATTTTGCTAAGATTTACTATTTAAACCAAACCTAAAAGCAAAAGGAAGAAAGGAAGGAGGGCAGGAGAGAGAAAGAGAGAGAAAAATGGGGGTAGAACTAGAGCTAAAGAGAGAGAGGGAGGGTGGACAGTGGAGTGAAAGAGAGGAAAGATGCATGAAGGAGAGAAGGAAAGAAGCAAGCAACCAAAAAAAAAAAAAAATTCTCCAAAATGTTGAATTTTCAGGGTCTGTGTTTTCATCAGTTTACTCTTAGTCAGACCAGACCAGTTGGTCTGGTCATAGTGTTTACTTTTGAAATAGAACATAACTGAAATCTGAGTTTAGTTTTCTTTTATAATAAAATTTTATTTGCTTTATCACTGGTGTCTTAAGTTCTTTACTATCATTAGATTTTTTGTTATTTTAACTTTTGTAGCTATTCCAGAAAGTATGATTTTTTTTTTAATTTTGTAAGACCAGAAGTACCTAATCTACTGTTCTGTCATTGTGAAATATTGATTTAATTACATTATTATAATTGGAAACTAATGTATACCTTAATAATATCTCTCTGAAAATTAGTCCAATCATCTAAAAATTTTATTTAAAAGGATAATGACTGCCTTGTTAACTCTTCTCTCTGGGATTTGTAACTAATATATCATCCTGGAAAGCATAGGTTTCAGTTCCTCTTTGCCTATATCTCTGATTCTCTAATATTGTTCTTTATTCTTTCTTATTAATATATAAGTATATAGGCATACATTTAAGCATATTAAATGTAACACATTTCACATATACATATATATGTATATGCATATATACTCACGGACATACTCGTGTACATATAACATCATTGACAATGAAAAAAACAAAGATAAAAACTGTATGATTATTTCAATAGATGCAGAGAAAGACTTTGTCAAGATGTTTATCAGCCTTCTCTTTGGAGAAATGTCTGTTTAGGTCTTTTACTGACTTTTTGATTGATGTGTTCATTTTCTCTGGTATTGAGCTTCATCAGCTGATTGTATATTTTGGAAAGTAATCCTTTATCAGTTGCTTTACTTACTATTATTTTCTCCCATTCCGAGGGTTGTCTTTCGCCTTGCTTATAGTTTCTTATACTGTGCAAAAGTTTTTAAATTTAGCTAGGTGCCATTTGTTTATTTTTGTTTTTCTTTCCATTACTCTGGGAAGTGGGTCATAGAGGATCTTGTTATAATTTGTCACATGATGTTCTGCCCATATTTCCTTCTAGGAGTTTTATAGCTTATGGTCTTATATTTAGGTCTTGGGAGAAATATCAACAACCTCAGATATTCAGATGACACCACCCTTATGGCAGAAAGTGAAGAGGAACTAAAAAGCCGCTTGATGAAAGTGAAAGAGGACAGTGAAAAGTTGGTTTAAAGGTCAACATTCAGAAAACTAAGATCATGGCATCTGGTCACATCACTTTATGGGAAATAGATGGGGAAACAGTGGAAACAGTATCAGACTTTATTTTGGGGGGCTCCAAAATCACTGCAGATGGTAATTGCAGCTGTGAAATTAAAAGACGCTTACTCCTTGGAAGGAATGTTATGACCAACCTAGATACCGTATTGAAAAGCAGAGACATTACTTTGCCAACAAAGTTCCGTCTAGTCAAGGCTATGGTTTTTCCAGTGGTCATGTATGGATGTGAGAGTTGGACTGTGAAGAAAGCTGAGTGCCGAAGAATTGATGCTTTTGAACTGTGGTGTTGGAGAAGACTCTTGAGAGTCCCTTGGACTGCAAGGAGATCCAACCAGTCCATTCTGAAGGAGATCAGTCCTGGGTGTTCTTTGGAAGGAATGATGCTAAAGCTGAAACTCCAGTACTTTGGCTACCTCATGTGAAGAGTTGACTCATTGGAAAAGACTCTGATTCTGGGAGGAATTGGGGGTAGGAGGAAAAGGGAACAAAAGAGGATGAGATGGCTGGATGGTATCACGGACTTGATGGACGTGAGTTTGAGTGAACTCCGGGAGTTGGTGATGGACAGGGAGGCCTGACGTGCTGCAGTTGATGGGGTCACAAAGAGTCGGACATGACTGAGCAACTGAATTGAACTGAACTGATCCATTTTGAGTTTATTTTGTGTGCTTGGTGGTTAGAAAGTGTTCTAGTTTCATTCTTTACATGTAGTTGATCAGTTTTCCCAGTACCACTTGGTGAAGAGACTGTCTTTTCTCTATTGCTTTTTTTTTTTTTTTTTCCTTCTTTGTCAAAGATAAAGTGTCCATAGGTGCATGGATTTATCTCTGGATTTTCTGTTTTGTTCCATTAATCATATTTCTGTTTGGGGACCAGTACCATTAGTTTTGATGAATATTGCTTTGCAGTATAGTCTGAAGTCAGGAAGGTTGATTCCTTCAATAGCATTCTTCTTTTTCAATATTGCTTTGGCTATTCCAGGTCTTCTGTTCTTCCATTCAAATTATGAAATTATTAGTTCTAGCTCTCTGAAAAATACTGATGGCAGTTTGAACGGGATTGAATCGAATCTATAGATTGTTTTGGGTAGCACACTCATTTCCAATATATTTATTATTCCAATCAAAGAACATGGTATATTTCTCAATCTACTTGTATCATTTTTTTTTAATTTCTTTCATCAGTATTTTATTGTTTTTTGTATACAGGTTTCTTTAGGTCAGTTTCTTCCTAAGGATTTTATTCTTTCCATTGCTTTGGTGATTATATGCTGCAACTTTTCTATATTCATTGGTCAGATCTAGTCATTTTCTGGTGGTATCTTTAGTTTTTTTTTTTTTTTTTTTTTTTTTCATGTAGAAGAGTATGTCATCTACAAACAATGAGAGTTATACTTCTTTTCCAATCTGGATTATTTTATTTCCTTTCTTCTTTGATTGTTGTGACTAGGGCTTCCAAAACTATGTTGAATAGTAGCAGTGAGAATGGGAATCCTTGTTTCTGACTTCAGAGGAAATGCTTTCAATTTTTTCCCATTGAGGATAATGGTTACTGTGTGTTTGTCATATATGATTTTTATTATGTTGATATGTGTTCCCTCTGTACATATTTTCTTGAGTTTTTATCATACATTGGTGCTGAATTTTGTCAAAGACCTGCTCTACATCTATTGAAATAATCATATGGTTTTTAGCTTTCAGTTTGTTAATATGGTGGGTAACATTGATTGATTTGTGAATATTGAAGAATCCTTGCAGCCATGGAATAAAGTCCACTTGATCACTGTGTATGATCTTTTTAATATATTGTTCGATTGTGTTTGCTAGAATTTTGTTGAGGATTTTTGCATTGATGTCCATTAGTGACACTGGCCTTTAGTTTTACTTTTTCCTGGCATCTTTGTCTTGTTTTGGTATAAGGGTGATGGTGGTCTTGTAGAATGAGTTTGGGAATTTTCTTCCTCTGCAGTTTTCTGGAAGAGTTTGAGTAGGGGTATTAACTCTTTAAATTTTTGGTGGAATGCACCTGTGAAGCCATCTGATCCTGTGCTTTTGTTTGTTGGAAGATTTTTTATTACAGTCTAGATTTCTGTGCTTGTGATTGGTATGTTCAAATTTTCTATTTCTTCTTGATTTAGTTTTTGAAAATTATACTTTTCTGAGTGTTTGTCAATTACTTCCAAGTTGTCCATTTTATTGCCATATAGTTGCTCATGGTAATATCTTATGATCTTTTATAATTCTGTGTTGTCTCTTGTAATTTCTCCATTTCATTTCAAGTTTTATTGATTTGAATCATCTCACCCCACCATTTATTTTGATGAATCTGGTTAAAGGTTTGTCTATTTTGTTTATCTTCTCAAAGAACCAGATTTTAGTTTTATTGATTTCTGGTATACCCTCCTTCCTTTCTTTCAGCTCTGATTTTATTGACTTCTTTCCTTCAACTAACATGGGGGACATTTTTCATTGTTTTTCTTTTTCTAGTTGCTTTAGGTGTAAGGTTAGATTGTTTATTTGATGTTTCTCATTTCTTGAAGTAGGTTAATATTGCTATGAACTTCCCTTTAGAAGTGCATTTACTGAATTCCATAGGTTTGGGGTTGTCGTGATTTCATTATTATTTGTTTCTATTCATATTTTGACAAAATGTGGTCCACTGGACAAGGGAATGGCAAATTACTTCAGTGTTTTTGCTTTGAGAACCCCATGAACAGTATGAAAAGGAAAAAAGATAGGACACTGAAAGATGAACTCCACAGGTCGGTAGGTGACCAATATGCCACTGGAAACCAGTAGAGATATAATTCCAGAAAGAATGAAGAGAGGGAGCCAAAGAAAAGAAAAAAAGAAAAAAAAAAAATACACCTAGCTGTGGATGTGACTGGTGATAGAAGTAAAGTCCAATGCTGTAAACAACAATATTGTATAGGAACCTGGAATGTCAGGTCCATGAATCAAGGCAAATTTGATGTGGTCAAACAGGAGATGGCAAGAGTGAACATCAACATTTTTGGAATCAGTGAACTAAAATGGACTGAAATGGGTGAATTTAACTCCAATGACCATTATATCTACTACTGTGGGCAGGAATCCCTTAGAAGAAATGGAGTAGCTATCATAGTCAACAAAAGGGTCCAAAATGCCATACTTGGATGCAATCTCAAAAATGACAAAAAGGATCTCTGTATTTACCAAGGCAAACCACTCAGTATCCCTGTAATTAAAGTCTATGCCCCAACGAGTAATGCTGAAGAACCTGAAGTTGAATGGTTCTATGAAGACCTACAGACCTTCTAGAACTAACACCCAAAAAAGATGTCCTTTTCATTATAGGGGAATGGAATGCAAAAGTTGGAAGTCAAAAACACCTGAAGTAACAGGCAAATTTGGCCTTGGAGTACAGAATGAAGCAGGGAAAAGGCCGAGTTTTGCCATGAGAATGCACTGGTCCTAGCCAACACCCTCTTCCAACAACACAAGAGAAGACTCTACACACGGACATCACCAGATGTTCAACACTGAAATCAGATTGATTATCTTCTTTGTGGCCAAAAGTGAAGAAGCCCTATACAGTCCCCAAAAACAAGACCAGGACCTGACTGTAGCTCAGATCATGAAATCCTTATTGCCAAATTCAGACTTAAATTTAAGAAAGTAGGGGATAAAACTAGACCACTCAGGTATGACTTAAATCAAATCCCTTACGATTATACAGTAGAAATGAGAAATAGATTTAAGGGACTTGATATGATAGAGTGCCTGATGAAGTATGGATGGAGCTTTGTGACACTGTACAGGAGACAGGGATCAACACCATCCCCCAAAAAAGAAATGCAAAAAAAGCAAAATAGCTGTCTGAGGAGGCCATACAAAGACCTGTGAATAGAAGATATGTGAAAAGCAAAAGAGAAAAGGAAAGATGTACTCATTTGGATGCAGAGTTCCAAAGCATAGCAAGGAGAGATAAGAAAGCCTTTCTCAGATATCAGTGCAAATAAATAGATGAAAATAATGGAATGGGAAGGACTAGAGATCTCTTGGAGAAAATTAGAGATACCAAGGGAATATTTCATGCAAAGATCGGCTCAATAAAGGACAGAAATAGTATGGATCTAACAGAAGCAGAAGATATTAAGAAGAGGTGGCAAGAATACACAGAAGAACTATGTAGAAAAGATCTTCATGACCAAGATAATCACGATGATGTGATTACTCACCTAGAGCCAGACATCCTGGAATGTGAAGTCAAGTGGGCCTTAGAAAGCATCACTATGAACAAAGCTAGTGGAGGTAATGGGATTTGAGTTGAGCTATTTCAAATCCTGAAAAATGATGCTGTGAAAGTGCTGTACTCAATATGCCAGCAATTTTGAAAACTCAGCAGTGGCCACAGGACTGGAAAAGGTCAGTTTTCATTCCAATCTCAAAAACAGGCAGTGCCAAAGAATGTTCAAACTACCACACAATTGCACTCGTCTCACACGCTAGTAAAGTAATGCTACAAATTCTCCAAGCCAGGCTTCAGCAATACAAGAACTGTGACTTCCGGATGTTCAAACTGGTTTTAGAAAAGGCAGAGGAACCAGAGATCAAATTGCCAAAATCCTCTGTATTATCAAAAAAGCAAGAGAGTTCCAGAAAACATCTATTTCTGCTTTATTGACTATGCCAAAGCCTTTGACTGTGTGGATCACCACAAACTAGAAAATTCTAAAGGAGATGGTTATACCAGACCACCTGACCTGCCTCTTGAGAAATCTGTATGCAGGTCAGGAAGCAACAGTTAAATATGGACACAGGACAACAGAATGGTTCTAAATAGGAAAAGGAGTAGATCAGGGCTATATATTGTCACCTTGCTTATTTAACTTATATGCAGAGTACATCATGAGAAACACTGGGTTTGATGAAGCACAAGCTGGAATCAAGATTGCTGGGTAAATGTCAATAACCTCAGATATGCAGATGACAGCACCTTTACAGCAGAATGTGAAGAAGAATTAAAGAGCCTCCTGATGAAAGTGAAAGAAGAGAGTGAAAAAGTTGGCTTAAAACTCAACATTCAGAAAACTAAGATCATGGCATCTGGTCCCATCACTTTATGGCAAATAGATGGGAAAGAGTGGCAGTTTTATTTGGGGGGGGGCTCCAAAATCACTGCAGATGGTGACTGCAGCCATGAAATTAAAAGATGCTTGTTCCTTGGAAGAAAAGTTATGACCAACCTAGATAGCATATTAAAAAGCAGATATCTTTAATCCATTTTGGGTTTATTTTTGTGTATGGTGTTAGAAAGTGTTCTAGTTTCATTCTTCTACAAGTGGTTGACCAGATTTCCCAGCACCACTTGTTAAAGAGATTGTCTTTAATCCATTGTATATTCTTGCCTCCTTTGTCAAAGATAAGGTGTCCATATGTGCGTGGATTTATCTCAGGGCTTTCTATTTTGTTCCATTGATCTGTATTTCTGTTTTGTGCCAGTACCATACTGTCCTGATAACTGTGGCTTTGTAGTAGAGCCTGAAGTCAGGTAGGTTGATTCCTCCAGTTCCATTCTTCTTTCTCAAGATCGCTTTGGCTATTCGAGGTTTTATGTATTTCCATAAAAATTGTGAAATTATTTGTTCTAGCTCTGTGAAGAATGCTGTTGGTGCCAGTCCAGGTTCAATGCACGATACTGGATGCTTGGGGCTGGTGCACTGGGACGACCCAGAGGGATGGAATGGGGAGGGAGGAGGAAGGAGGGTTCAGGATGTATACCTGTGGCGGATTCATTTTGATATTTGGCAAAACTAATACAATTATGTAAAGTTTAAAAAAAAAAAAAAAAAGCAGAGACATTACTTTGCTGACAAAGGTCCATCTATTCAAAACTATGTTTTTTTCCAGTAGTCATGTATTAATGTGGGAGTTAGACTGTAAAGAAAGCTGAACATTGAAGAAATGATGCTTTTGAACTGCAGTGTTGGAGAAGACTCTTGAGAGTTCTTTGGACTGCGTGGAGATTGATCCAGGCCATCCTAAAGAAAATCAGTCCTGAATACACATTGGAAGGACTGATGTTGAAACTGAAACTGTAATACTTTGGCCACCTGATGTGAAGAACTGACTCATTGGAAAAGACCCTGATGCTGGGAAAGATTGAAGGTGGCAGGAGAAGGGCATGACAGAGGATGTGATGGATTGCATCACTGACTCAATGGACATGAGTTTAAGTAACCTCTGGGAGTTGGCACTGGACAGGGAGGCCTGGCTTGCTGCAGTCCATGGGGTCACAAATAGTCGGATATGGCTGAGTGCCTGAGCTGAACTGAAGTGATTCATATTTTGATTTCCTTTTTTGATTTCTTCAATGATCTGTTGGTTTCAGACATGTGTTTCTTAGCCTCCGTATGTTTGTGTTTTTATACTTTTTTTGTGTCTGTAGTTGATATCTGATCTTATACTCTTATGATAAAAAAATTGCTTAAAATGATTTCCATTTTTTAAAATTTACCAAGGCTAGTATTGCAGCCCAGGCTATGAGCCTGACAGAAGAATGTGACATGTGCACTTGAGAAACAGGTGAAATCCATTGTTTGGTTGAAATGCCCTGAAAATATCAATTAGGTCTAACTGGTTCAATGTATCATTTAAATCTTGTGTTTGCTTGTTAACTTTCTGCCTGAATGAAGTGTCCACTGGTGTGAATGGGATACTAAAGTTCCTCAGTATTACTGTGCTACAGTTGATTTCCCCTTTAATAGTTTCCTGCATTTGTCTTATATATTGAGGTGCTCCTATATCAGGACATATATAATTGTTATATTTTCTTGGATTGATCCCTTGATCTTTATGTTGTGTCCTATTGTCCCTTATAGCAGTCTTTATGTTAAAATATTTTATATCTGATATGTGTATTGCTGCTCCTGCTTTCTTTTGGTCTCCATTTGCATGACATATCATTTTCCTGGTCTTCATTTTCTGTCTGTATGTGTGCCTAGGTTTGAAGTGGGTCTCTTGTAGATGGTATACTTAGGGGTTTTGTTTTTGTATCCACTTGGCCAGTCTTTGTCTTTTGGTTGGAACATTTTACCCATTTACATTTATGGTAATTATTGATAAGTATGATCCTGTTACCACTTACTTTATTGTTTTGTGCTTATTTTTATAAACCTTTTCTGTGTTTTCTGTCTAGTGAAGATTCTTTAGCATTTGTTGAAGAGCTGGTTTGATTACCCTGCTTTCTCTCTTGTTTGTAAAGCTTTTGCTTGTTTGTAAAGCTTTTGATTTCTCCTTTGAATGTGAATGAGATCCTTGATGGTTAGAGTAATCTTTGTTGTACATTTTTTTCCTTCTATGGTTTAAGTATATCCTGCCATTCCCTTCTGGCTTGCGGAGTTTCTGTTGAAAGATCAGCTGTTATCTTTGTGGGGATCCCCTTATATGTTATTTTTTTCTTTTCTCTTGCTGCTTTTAATATTTCCCCTTCCTGTTTAATTTTTGTTAGTTTGATTAATATGTGTCCTTACATGTTTCTCCTTAGGTTTATCCTATATGACACTATCTGGGTTCCTTGGACTTGAGTGGCTATTTCCTTTCCCATTTTAGGGAAGTTTTAATTATTATCTCCTCAAATATTTACTCAATGCTCTTTCCTTTTATCTTTTTCTACCAGAATACCTATGATTTGTGTGTTGACACACATTATTCCAGAAGTCTATGAGGCTGTTCTCATTTCTTTTTATTCTTTTCTCCTTTTTTCACTCTGCTTCATTTATTTCCACCATTCTACCTTCCTGCTCACTTATTATTTCTTCTGCCTCAGTTACTCTATTGTTGTTTCTCTCCAGAGTGTTTTTAATCTCAGTTATTGCATTGTTCATTACCGATTGACTATTCTTTATCTCTTCTGCATCCTTGGCAAACATTACTTGCATCTTCTCAATCCATGTCTCTATTTATCTGTATCTTCATTTTGCTTTCAAGATTTTGAATCATATTTACTATCATTATTTTGAATTCTTTTCCAGGTAGACTCCCTATCCCCTCCTCTTTTGTTTTGTTTGGTGGGTTTTTATCATGTTTCTTCACCTGCTGAATATTTCTCAGCCTTTTCATTTTGTTTAGTTTCCTATATTTGGGGTCTCCTTTCTGCAGGCTGAGGAGTGATAGTTTACCCTCACTGTGGAGTCTGTCCCCTGTGGGTGGGGTTGGACCAGTGGCTTCTGAATGTTTCCTGATTGGGGGAACTTGTATCTGTGTTCTGGTGAATGGAACTGGATCTCATCTCTCTGCAGGGAAGTGCAGTGTCCAGTAGTAAGTTTTGGGGTATCTATGGATTTTGTATGGCTTTGGGCTGCCTGTCTTTTAATATTCAGAATTGTGTTCCTGTTTTGCCAGAGGATTAACATGAAGTGTCTCTATGGAGCCTGCTGGCTCTTGGGTGGAGCTTGGTCTCAGTGTAAGTATGGAGACTTTTCGGTGGGTCTTGTCTATTATTGTTCCCTGGGATCAGGAGTTCTATGATGGTCCAAAGTTCTGGAGTTGACCTTCCTGCATCTGAATTTTGGTCTTGATCTCTTACAGTACCATCAAAACTCCTCTGTCCACACAGCACAGAAGACAAAACCCCTAGGTTAATGGTGAAACATCTGTCCACAGCCAGAAATGGCTAAAAAGATCCACAGGGTTATATAGAGAAGAGAAGATGGAGAAGGGAGATAAAATGACCAGGAGGAGAAATGGGGGAATCAAAAGGGAAGAGAGCATTCAAGTCAGTAATCAAATCCTTAAGTCAAAATGAACATTAAAAATTAAACTCTTAAAGGTACAAAATTAATAACAAAATATCAAAAAACAAAAATTAAAAAACCTAGACTCTCAAAATACAATATTAAAAAAAAAAAACTGAATCAAACATAAATAACCAAATTAAGACAGTATGAGGGGAAAATAAAAAATTGGATGGGGGAGAAAGTGAAAAAATAAGAATAAAGAACTTAAATAAAATTTTAAAAATTAAAAGTCATAATAATATAGAAAAATATATCTAGGAATTCCTTTGGAGCTCTTGTGGGCAGAGTGGAGTTATTTCAGTGTCAGATAATCCCCTGTTCCAGCTTGTACATGTTATCAAAATCTACACTTCCCCCTCAAATGTACAGTCTCAGCTTAACTCTAGGATTTTAATCTTCTGCATTTGCCACTTTTGGAACAGTTCTCCTTTTCTTTGCTTAGGTTGGCCCCCTCTGCTTGTGTCTTCAGTGTCAAATCTCCACCCTGATATGAAGGGGCAAAAGTGGTCATTTTTTCAGGCTTCTTTGCTCAGTTGTGCCATGGAGAGGGAGGTGCATTTCAAACAAACACTGTTGAGATGTGTGGCGAGTGCTCACAGCTGATGGACCATAGATGGGTTGCCACGGCCCAAGGTGGCGTGCATTTCTCATGTCCAAGACACAAGGTTCCTGGGTTCTCTGTAAGAGAGCAGTCCTGGGTGGGCCATGCATCTCTTCAGGGGAGCTGCCTTTAGGCTGAGACACTCCTATAAGATCTGAACTGTCCTGGATCCCAGGAATACTTGGTTAGTGACTGCAATCTGCTCACAGCTTGATGGGGATGTGGTCTCTGGGGCCCATATTGAAAGAGCCCCTTGCCTTTCACTTCTGGCTGTCACACAAGCTGGCTTACTCTCCTTTGGTATTCACTAGGGGGCCATCCTTTGTTCTGTGTTTGTTTTTCTTTGTCTCTCTGGCATTTCCATTGTTTGAATTGCTATATCACCTTAGTCCCCTCAGAGTATCATCAGAATATTCAGTCCTGGTCCTTTCCTTATGGACTTAAGGATCAATGATGCAGCCCAAACCTCTGAACACAGCTCCACTCACTGTGGGTGGACACAAGAGTGTGAATTGCCTCTTGGCTGCTAATTGCTGTTCAGTGCAAATTCTCTACTGATTTTTTTTTTTTTTTTTTTTTCCCGGTTATGCTGCTCTCTGAGATTCCAAAGCTCCCCACTGACCCCACCTGTGAGAATGTTTCCTGCAATGTCTCCTTCTACACTACTCTCTCCCTAGGATGGGTCTTTGTACCCAAATCCTTTGTCTCTTTTTTTCATCATTATCTTTTGTCCTTCCTCATTTCAAAGAGATTGGTTTGTCTTTCTGGGTATCTGGAGTCATCCTCCAATATTTAGAAATTGTTTTGTGAAAGTTGCTTCACTTGCAGATGATTTTTTTTTAACTTTATTTATTTATTTTCATAGGAGGCTAGTTACTTTACAATGTTGTAGAGGTTTTTGACATTCATTGACATGAATCAGCTATGGGTGTACATGTGTCCCCTTTCCAGAACTCCCCTTCCACCTCAGTCCCCATCCCATCCCTCAGGGTCATCCCAGTGCACAGGCCCTGAGTGCCTTATCTCATGCAGCAAACCTGGACTAGCGATCTGATTCACATATGATAACATACATGTTTCAATGCTATTCTCTCAAATGATTCCACCCTCACCTTCTCCCACAGAGTACAAAAGTCTGTACTTTACACTCTGTCTCTTTTGCTGTCTCACATATAGGGTCATCTTTACCATCTTTCTAAATTCCATATATATGTGTTAATATACTGTATTGGTGTTTTTCTTTCTGACTTACTTCTCTCTGTATATTTATTAGGCTCCAGGTTCATCCACCTCATTAGAACTGATTCAACTGCATTTTTTTTAATAGCTGAGTAGTATTCCATTGTGTATATGTACCACAGCTTTCTTATCCATTCATCTGCTGATGGACATCTAGGTTGCTTTTATGTCCCAGCTATTGTAAACAATGCTGTGATGAACATTGGGGTACATGTGTCTCTTTCAATTCTGGTTTCCTCAGTGTGTATGCTACCAGTGAAATTGCTGGGTAGTTGGGCAGTTCTATTTCCAGTTTTTTTAAGAATCTCCACACTGTTCTCCACAGTGGCTATACTAGTTTGCCTTACCACCAATAGTGTAAGAAGGTTTCTTTTTCTCTGCACGCTCTCCAGCATTTATTGTTTATAGACTTTTTGATAGCAGCCATTCTGACTGGCATGAGATGGTGCCTCATTGTGGTTTTGATTTGCATTTCTCTGATAATGAGTGATCTTGAGCATCTTTCCATGTGTTTGTTAGCCAACTGCATGTTTTCTTTGGAAAAATGTCTGTGTAATTCTTTGGCCCATTTTTTTTGATTCGGTGGCTTATTTTCTGGAATTGAGCTGCAGGAGCCACTTGTATATTTTTGAGATTAATTCTTTGTCAGTTGCTTCATTTGCTATTATTTTCTCCCATTCTGAAGGCTGTCTTTTCACCTTATTTATAGTTTCCTTCGTTGTTCAAAAGCTTTTAAGTTTAATTAGATCCCATTTGTTTATTTTTTGTTTTATTTCCATTACTCTGGGAGGTAGGTCATGGAGGATCCTGCTGTGATTTATGTCAGAGAGTGTTTTGCCTATGTTTTCCTCTAAGAGTTTTATAGTTTCTGGTCTTACAGTTAGATCTTTAACCCATTTTGAATTTATTTTTGTGTATGGTGTTAGAGTGTTCTAGTTTCATTCTTTTACAAGTGGTTGACCAGTTTTTCCAGCACCGCTTGTTAAAGAGATTGTCTTTTCTCCATTGTATATTCTTGCCTTCTTTGTCAAAGATAAGGTGTCCATAAATGCATGGATTTATCTCTGGGCTTTCTATTTTGTTCCATTAATCTATATTTCTGTCTTTGTGCCAGTTCCATACTGTCTTAATGACTGTAGCTTTGTAGTATAGTCTGAAGTCAGGTTGATTCCTCCAGTTCCATTCTACTTTCTGAAGATTGCATTGGCTATTTGAGGTTTTATTGTATTTCCATACAAATTTTAAAATTATTTGTTCTAGTTCTCTGAAAAATACCATTGGTAGCTTGATAAGGATTGCACTGAATCTATAGATTGCTTTGGATAGTATACTCATTTTTGCTATATTGATTCTTCTGATTCATGAACATGGTATATTTCTCCATCTCTTTGTGTCATCTTTGATTTCTTTCATCAGTGTTTTATAGTTTTCTAGATATAGGTCTTTTGTTTCTTTAGGTAGATTTAATCCTAAGTATTTTATTCTTTTCATCTCAATGGTGAATGGAATTGTTTCCTTAATTTCTCTTTCTGTTTTCTCATTGTTAGTGTATAGGAATGCAAGAAGTTTCTGTGTGTTAATTTTATATCCTGCAACTTTACTATATTCATTGATTAGCTCTAGTAATTTTCTGGTGGAGTCTTTAGGGTTTTCTATGTAGAGGATCATGTCATCTGCAAACAGTGAGTTTTACTTCTTCTTTTCCCATCTGGATTTCTTTTATTTCTTTTTCTTCTCTGATCGCTGTGGCTAAAACTTCCAAAACTATGTTGAATAGCAGTGATGTTTTGATGTATTTATGGATGAGAAAGTGGTCTCCCCATCCTATTCCTCCACCATGTTTGGACTACCCCATGTCTTGCTCTTTAATCATAGCCTTTCAGAGACTCAACTTGTTAGAATTAAACATGGCAATATTTCTTTTTCCTTGACGATAAAAATCATCAAAAATTGGTGAGTGCTATTTCCTTTAATCTGGCTCTTTTGTTTTGTTTTAGTTTCAGCCTTATCTTGATAATTTTGAAAATATTTGCTTTCTAGGAAAAAAAAAAAAAAGATGGGGGGAGGTGTATTTTAAACTGTCCAAAGACTATTCTCCAATTTTGTCTTTTTTTCTCTTTTCTGTTTCCGTAAAGAAAGAATTGCATTTATTTTTTTTAATATTATCAACCTTTATTCTTTTTTTAAATTAAATTTATTTATTTTAATTAGAGGCTAATTACTTTACAATATTGTATTGGTTTTGCCATACATCAACATGAATCTGTCACAGGTGTACATGTGTTCCCAATCCTGAACCCCCCTCCCACCTCCCTCCCCATTTAAAATAGTAACTGTTTAACTGTTGCTCTTAGATATTAGTCCTTGTTAATTATATTCATTACAATTACCTCTTCCATTTTGTCCTTGGTATTTTAATTTCTCTATGATGTTCTTTTTCTAAAGAAGTTATGAATTCATTAGATTTTTTTGTTTTTTGGCTTTTTGTTTGTTTTTGTTTGCATATGACTTTCATTGTATTATAAGGGTATTCTTATAAACTTATTTCTGTAAATGTTTAATTTTATCTTTCATAAATCAACTTTTGAGCTTCTGATCTTTTTCTGACTTTTTCTAATGGTTTTCATGCCTGTATTACTATCTTTTTTTTTTCCATCACTATTCCTTATATTGTTCTTGGCACTTTTATTGTTTATGTAAATCCTGCCCCTATGGCCTGAAGGTCTAATCTGACCAATGACCTCTTTTTTTAAACAAAGTTTTATTGAAATACAGCCAGAATCACTGGTTTGCATATTTTCTGTTATCATAATAGAGTTAAGTACTCAAAACAAAGTTTGTATAGTCAATAAGATTAAAATATTTGTTACCTGGTCATTTGCAGAAAAAAATTTACAAAACTACCATCTAGAGAATTTCTTGCAAATTAACAATGAAAAAAAAAAAGAATTATCATAAAAAATATAATGCAGGAAAGCATCAATAAAAGAAAGAACCAAGAAGATTAGCAATAATAGAGAAGCTCAAAATCATTACTAAGCAGAGAATGCCACTTGAAAGAGTAATAAGAGTAATCTAACTTTCCACCTGTTAGATTAACATAAATCAGAAAGTCTAATAAAGTTAAATTGTTCCAAGGACACTAGGATATGAGATACTTTATACTTGGCTCATGTATGCAAACTTTATACCTGTATGCAAACTGGCACAGGCACCCTAAGAGAACAGTCTTTGGTACATATTAAAATTGGGATATGTATATCTTATGACTTAGTATTGCCGTTACTGTATATTACCTTAAAAAAAAAGTGTCTCATATAAATCACAAAGAAATATGAATGGAGATGATCACCACAGTATTGTTTGTGATAGGCAATGTGATAGGCAGGTTGTTGAAGGCAATCTGAACATTTATTGCTAGATAGATTGACTAGGAAAACATGGAGGATGAACATTATGAAATTTCATCCTTCAGGTAGGAGCAATAAATCAGATCTACATAAAGATATGCAAGTTTTATAATTATGCTGCTAAGTAAAAACAAAATTGTAAAAGATAATGGTATATATAACCTTATAATACAGAAATTAATATAAAGATATGCAATAATATATATCCTACAAGAGAATGCACATTAAAGATATATGAGTGTTATGGTGGTTAAGAGGTAAGAAAGGATGATGAATGGGAGAAGGAAAGAAGGAAGCTAAAAAAAGAAAATATAACTAATTTTGAATCATGAAAGTTTTATTATTTTAGTAGCCAACAATCATCAATTAGCTACATACTATTAAACTTACATTTTTCATTAAACTCTACAGGTAAAACATTTACTTAGTCAATTTCTTTTTTTAATCACCAGTATGTCTTTTCTCTAAAGAAGAAAAATCTGCATAATTCGTCTTTTTTTCATGGATGCTGAAATGATTTTTTTTTTTTTTTAATTTAATGGATTTCACTTGACTGGATTGAAATTCCCTGATCTTACACAGCATCAATCTATTACCACCTCAGTGGGGGTTGGGATAAATTTTAATATCCTCTAAATTATAAAAAATGATCTGATTATAATTCTTCAGTTAACACTGTAACTTAGTGAAGTTTGAAACATTTTCTTCAATTATATATATTTATATAAATTTAAATATTATACCAGGAAAGAGTTTCTATTAAAATTTTGTTTGGTTTGCTTGCTTTATTATTTGAAACTGCTGTAAATGTAATGCATGTTTCCAGTATTAAGTAAGCAATGAGTGTGTAAATAGCCAAACATTAAAACCATGATCTATTTGGGCTTTACCTAAATTGACATTTTCTGTACTTAGAAGTACTACAAATTTTCTAAACATACTATATATAACTTAAGAGAGGTGAACTATGTTTTGTATCCTGAGAAGATAAGATTTTCCACAACTAAAATTTTGGTTCAGGCTTCTGAAATGCAATTTGAACTAAATGAAATTCAGACAATGTGTTGCACATGATTAGGAGGATAAGCAGTCATTAATTAAGCTGACTAATGGGCTACAGAGTTCTAAAACTCCCAAACACCATCATGATGAAATGAAGGTGTTTGCTTATTAATTTTCCTACATAGATCGTATTTTGGTAGAAGGAGATTGGATTCATTACTTTACCCAGACTTGGTGTTATTGGCCTGGAGTAATATTGCCCTCCTTAATCATATAAAAACCCTATCATTTGCATGTTCCATATCATTTCAAAAACACCTGTCTTATTTGTTCTTTTTAAGTAGATACAATTTAATGAAGACTTCAGATCAGTCAACACTAGATAACAGACTTCTATTTTTTCATATAGAATTTATTAAACTGTATAAGGTCCCATTAGGGACCCATCCCATTAGGTTGAGCAACCAATAGATGTAATCACACACGCATGAGTGCCTTATTTACAGAATACAAAAGAGATTCATGCAACAACTTGTTTTGTTTTAAAAGATAAAATCTAGTTCTGAGAAATTATAGATTTTACAGCTAACGTTTCTTTTATAACATTTTTCTTTACACCATAAATCAACATAGGAAAGGAATTTTTTTTTAATGTTATAGTATTACAGTACTGCTTTAAAGCACTGAAAGAGACTTCTCCATATATATAGTCATTGGTGAGTTATAGATGTAAAAGTGTATTATTTTTAGAGAGGATTCTGTAAGCTAGAAGACTTTTGACACTACTGAGAAAACTAGTGCTATTGGATTCTGGATGAGGTGGCTGGAATATAAAATAAATGGATGTGAGGGAAGAATTAACAAATCTCTAGAGACTTTATAAATAGAAATATATTGGCCTGTTTCATAAACTGGATACACCTATTGGAAATAAGTATGTAAGAATGACAGCAATGAGTTGTGGATATAAGTTTTGTTAGTCAATGCAGATAAGAGTTAGGAAGGGCATTGGCACAGTTGCTAAGGTGGAAAAACTGCAATCAGTATAATGCTATAGAGAATTGAGTTAGGAGCCAGAAGTTCTAAATTTTAGTTTGATCTCCACACTTTTTTAGCTCTGTGAACTTTATCTGCTGGCTGAAACGTATGTGATCTCAGTTTCTGAATGAGACAATATACAGAGTAATAATTGCCCTTACAAGATTGTTGTTATAATTAGTGAAATATGCAAGATGAGTTTTCCTAACTGGAAGTAATTAATTGTTGTGAGGTTAAACATATTCATAACAGAGAAGTGTACCACAGAACAAGAAACCTGTAGCTACTTATTACACATATAAAAATGTACATACATAATTATGTTTAAATTTAATATAATAACATATGAGAACTTCATCAGTGTTGAAAGAAAAAACATCCAGTGTTGCAATCAATAGGAAAACAGACAAAGTATATCTTAAAAGTGATATTTATCAACATTTAGTGAAGACAGAGAATGTACCATCTGCATTTCTACTAGAACCACTAAATAGGTAAAAATATATCATTCATAAAGCCTTCAGGTTTTTTGACAATGTCACTCCTACAGAGGGCTCCTATATTGGCTCCCCTGGTGGATCAGGTGAAAAAAATCCGCCTGCAATGCAGGAGACTCGGGTTCAATCCCTGGGTCGAGAAGATCCCCTGGAGAAGGACATGACAACCCACTCCAGTATTCTTGCCTGGAGAATCCCCATGGACAGAGGAGCCTGGCTGGGCTTCAGTCCATTGGGTTGCAAAGAGTCGGACAAGTCAGATAAGAGAGACTAACACTCACAGATAATGGGTAGCAACTAAATGTTAAAAAAATATATTATTTTTTCTTTATGATTTTATTGCTTTATCTAATGTTATACACAAGCAGAATTTATGTATGTTGCTACTCATTGAGCCTAATGAAACTCATGCATTTAATGATATACTGGAACTTATCTGACACAATGTACTGAGAATAATCCCTGGTATTTTGAATTCTTGCCTACTCCCTAGATACTCCATTGTTATAAAATTTATTTTTCACATGTAATATTAGCATGTATAATAAATTCTACCTACTTTAAACATTTTTTAATAATAAATTACTCATTTCTAGTTCTGATATATTTAGTTTTATGTGCTAACTGCTGTTTCTTAAGTAGTGTTCAACTCTTTTTGACCTATGAACCATAGCCTGCCAGGTATCTATGTCCATGGGGTTTTTTAGGCAAGAAGACTGGAGTGGAAAGCCATGCCCTCCTCCAAGGGATCTTCCTAACCCAGGAATTGAATTTGAGTCTCTTATGTCTCCTGCATTGGCAAGCGAGTTTTTTTTACCAGTAGTGCCACCCTGGGAACCATTCAAGTTTAAAAGGAAAACATGCCCTTTAATTAGTATGCTCATTTTGATTATAATTTTGTTTGATTTTTAAAGATTATTGACTTTCAATCTGTTAAAGAATAATTTTAAAAATAAAAAATCTGAACTGGTGAAGAAGCAGTAGTTTATTTCTAAAGTATTTTCTTAGATTTAATGCAACATCTTCCCCATTTAAGTTTCAACAAATAATTGTATAATCATGTGTCTGTCATTACAAATTATTTTCATACTTTCCTGAAAAATTGAAATTAACCCTATTCTAAAGACTGGAAAATTAAAAGGTGTCATAACAACAATTCATATGAAAATTTGCTAACTATCCAAACTCAACTTCAAGTCACATGTGCTGTTTGTTTCCATTTGCAAAAAAAGAAGATACACAAAAATCTTAGAAAGGTATAGCATTTCTTAAAGAAATATGTTTCATAAAGTAAACATAGTTTATCTACTATTGTTTTATATTTATATTAAAGTTAATCTATATTTCATACTCTTATTGAATCATCCTCTACTATAATGATACATCCCCTATAATGATAACTATATTTCTAGTTGTCTTAATATAAAAATTATTTAATATTAGTGTTTATGACTAAATGTCAGAGACAATTTTTCACTCTTCTAGGGTTTTAAATATTTTTCTATTGGACTTAAGATTTAGGCCATCCCCCCAAGAAAATCTTTCTAAACTCTGATTTATCTGTATAAGTAAATTAAATGGCAGCTACTATCAGAGTGATAGTTTTTTTTTAATTTGAATATATGATCATTAATTCATTATATTTATCTGAATTATATGAAATAATACATTGTGCTCCCTGAAATGATGCCCACATATCATTATGTTGCAGAATAATTTGGTTTATTATTTTTAAAATAGTCTTTGAATATGGTGTTCTGACATGTTTTATTTCCCCAGTTACTTGGACATGGTTTATAGTTTTTACATCAATCCACAGTAACCAGAAGTTATTTTCCATAAGAAACAATAACAGATACAATTGACAAATTGTGTTTGCTAGTCGAAACAGCATTGTATTATTCTTTAATAATGAAATAGCTAGTATACTGTCACTAGTCAAAGTCTGCAACTTTTTTTAAAGTAGTATAGGATATTTGTCATAACTCAAGCTGGATAATTGTCAGGATGCAAGAAAAACTGAAATTTACTTGTGATAAACTCCTGAATGGCAGAGCTCTGTGTGTCTGATGCATTCAGCAGAAAGGTCAGTCAGGCAGCAAAAGCCAATTATTTTCCTAAGGTTGGGCTGATATTGATTTTTACACCTGAGGTTGTGTAGTGGGTGGTCCATGAATATCTACAGAATTCATTTTCATCCGGGTCCTAATGTGGCAGAGCAAATATAGAAACAAAACTGTCAACCTACAATATAAAAGAATATTTCTTAAAAGTAGAGAAATGTTAAGGGATTTCCTTCCCAAAAGGACTCATTAGAAATCAGAGTGAGAGCCAGAAAACAGAATCAAGACATGGAATTTTCAGATCATAGAAACTACTTATACATTACTATGGGATAAGTTCCCTTTATTTTAGGTTGTCTGATATACCTCTAAGTCATAAAAGATGTGCATAGCTATAACACATGTAAAAGAATCATCCAAACACTCTTCTCCTTAAAGCATAAGAAAATTAACACAATACTGCAAAAGAGAACAACTCTCTTACAGATCATCTATGTTATCCAATCTCCCACCCCAATGTCGTAGATTCATTATAAATGAGACAAGAAACATGATGTTTATATCCAGAATTTATTCAGCTAACAATAGAGGAAGGTCTAGACTCAGTTCAGCATAGTTTTATGGACAATGTACTGTGTGTGTTCATTCATCTGTCTGTGCATATGGGTATTGGTGTATGCATGCAAGTAAGCATTAGTGTTTGTCTCTGTGTGTGGGTTTGTGCTGTGAGAAAAAGAAACAAATGTATGTCCTGGACAAATAAATGGTCTACTAGGTGTGAATCACTTTTCAGTTGTTTAACTAACTGCTTCTAGGGAGTAGAACATTCTCTGCTACTTTAGAAAACTTTTTTTTTCATCTTGCTAATTATTATAAAGGAATCAAATAAAATAAAGAAGACAAAAGGAAATCAGAAAATATTTATGGAAATAAAATGTTAATTATTAACAGAAATTGTGTTTCTAATTTTTCCTTGATGTGTGACCTTATTCAGAACTTTATAATCCTTGGAAAAGCCTACATGAGATCATGCTACCATATAATATTTATCTCTATAAGGTGATGTGTAAAACAGTTAAGAGCATACACTGCAACACATGGTTTGATGATCTTCAACTTAATAAAGGCTGGACCATAGTTATGTAGTCCAAACACTCTAGGCTTCAGTTTTTTTGTTGTTGTTTGTTTTTGTTTTTTACCAGCAAAATAGATATATTAATGATACCTATCTTATATTGCTGTTTTGAGGAACAGTGACTAGAACAAAGTAACTGGGTTTTTTTGTTTTGTTTTGTTTTTAATTATTCTATAATTAAATGGAAACTTGGGGCTTTTAAATTCTTTTAATTCTTTAAAAGTTTTATTTAAAACATAATACATTATTTCAGTTCAGTTCAGTCACTCATCTTGTCTGACTCTTTGCAACCCCATGGACCGCAGAATGCCAGGCTTCCTTGTCCATCACCAACTCCGAAAGGATGCTCAAACTCATATTCATTGAGTCGGTAATGCCATCCAATAATCTCATTCTCTGTTGTGCCCTTCTCCTCCTTCCTTAAATCTTTCCCAGCATCCAGGTCTTTCCCAAAGAGTCATTTCTTCATATCAGGTGGTCAAAGTACTGGAGCTTCTGCTTTTGCATAAGTCCTTCCAATGAATATTTAGGACTGATATTTTTTAGGATTGACAGTTTTAATCTCCTTGCAATCCAAGGGACTCTCAAGAGTTTTCTCCAACACCACAATTCAAAAGCATCAATTATTCAGCGTTCAGCTTTCTTTATGGTCAAACTCTCATTTGCCCTCACATAATAATTTACCCCACTTAATATTGTCACCCTGCTTATTTAACTTATATGCAGAGTACATCATGAGAAACGCTGGACTGGAAGAAACACAAGCTGGAATCAAGATTGCCGGGAGAAATGTCAATAACCTGATATGCAGATGACACCACCCTTATGGCAGAAAGTGAAGAGGAACTAAAAAGCCTTTTGATGAAAGTGAAAGTGGAGAGTGAAAAAGTTGGCTTAAAGCTCAACATTCAGAAAACAAAGATCATGGCTTCCGGAGCCATCACTTCATGGGGAATAGTTGGGGAAACAGTGGAAACAGTGTCAGACTTTATTTTGGGGGGTTCCAAAATCACTGCAGATGGTGGTTGCAGCCATGAAATTAAAAGATGCTTACTTCTTGGAAGGAAAGTTATGACCAACCTAGATAGCATATTCAAAAGCAGAGACATTACTTTGCCAACAAAGGTCCTTCTAGTCAAGGCTATGTTTTTTCCAGTGGTCATGTATGGAAGTGAGAGCTGGACTGTGAAGAAAGCTGAGCACCGAAGAATTGATGCTTTTGAACTGTGTTGGAGAAGACTCTTGAGAGTCCCTTGGCCTGCAAGGAGATCCAACCAGTCCATTCTGAAGGAGATCAGCCCTGGGATTTCTTTGGAAGGAATGATGCTAAAGCTGAAACTCCAGTACTTTGGCCACCTCATGTGAAGAGTTAACTCACTGGAAAAGATTCTGATGCTGGGAGGGATTGGGGGCAGGAAGAGACGGGGACAACAGAGGATGAAAGGGCTGGATGGCATCACTGACTTAATGGACGTGAGTCTGAGTGAACTCCAGGAGTTGGTGTTGGACAGGGAGGCCTGGCGTGCGGCGATTCATGGGGTCGCAAAGAGTCGGACACGACTGAGTGACTGAACTGAACTGAATAATGAATATTTACCCCACTTAATAATGAATCATTTACCTCTACTTAATAATGAAAATAGCAATAAGGAAATATTCTCCTTGTCCTTTGCATCTAAAAGTGCAAATAATTGAAAAATATTTAAAGCAGATCCTAAAATTAAGTTCAACTATTTACTTAATGCAAGTTTTAATAAACAAAATATAATTTTCCTTGGTGCTTGAAACTTAGATTTTATGGAAATATTCTTTTTGCACCAATTTAAGTGATGATTCCAATATGTGTCTCTTTATGCTGATTAATATTAAGAGACTATCAAGTTTTTGTCACCTAATAGCCCATTGAATTTATTGTCTGTATCAGTTTCTTCTGCCATATTTCCATAAGATATAATAAAGAGATATAATAAAATCTATAAATTAAATTTAGAGAATGGGTAGAATTGATAGCAAGCCAGTTGTGCACAGTGCATGTGTTTAAATAATTTTATAAACTCAAATTTGTAGTTTTGATAAACACTTTTAAATTAAATATTTATATACATTGAGACATTTAAGGAAAGTTTTTACATGTATTCTAAGCTTTATAAATAAATGATTTAAGCACTTTCAAACATTTTTGATTAGTAATTAAATTTTAAAAACTCCTTTGCTTATACAAGAAATGCAGTTTTTAAAGAGTTAAGCTGTCTTTAACCTTGAACTTGAATCTCCAAAGTTCAACAAAACAAACAAAAAACACCTCTCAAATATTGTCTTTTTATTCATGAGTTATCAGGAAACAACGAACTGGACATGGAACAACAGACTGGTTCCAAATAGGAAAAGGAGTACGTCAAGGCTGTATATTGTCACCCTACTTATTTAACTTATATGCAGAGTACATCATGAGAAATGCTGGGCTGGAAGAAGCACAAGCTGGAATCAAGATTGCCAGAAGAAATATCAACAACCTCAGATAAGCAGATGACACCACCCTTACGGCAGAAAGTGAAGAGGAACTAAAAAGCCTCTTGATGAAAGGGAAAGAGGACACTGAAAAAGTTGGCTTAAAGCTCAACATTCAGAAAACTAAGGTCATAGCATCCGGTCCCATCACTTCATGGGAAATAAATGTGGAAACAATGGAAACAGTGTCAGATTTTATTTTGGGGGGGCTCCAAAATCACTGCAGCTGGTGACTGCAGCCATGAAATTAAAAGACACTTACTCCTTGGAAGGAAAGTTATGACCAACCTAGACAGTATATTGAAAAGCACAGATATTACTTTGCCAACAAAGATCTGTCTAGTCAAGGCTATGGTTTTTCCAGTGGTCATGTATGGATGTGAGAGTTGGACTGTGAAGAAAGCTGAAGAATGGATGCTTTTTAACTGTGGTGTTGGAGAAGACTCTTTAGAGTCCCTTGGACTGCAAGGAGATCCAACCAGTCCATCCTAAAGGAGGCAAGTCCTGGGTGTTCATTGGAAAGACTGATGCTGAGGCTGAAACTCCAGTACTTTGACCTCCTCATGCGAAGAGTTGACTCATTGGAAAAGACCCTCATGCTGGGAGGGATTAAGGGGAGGAGGAGAAGGTGACAACAGAGAATGAGATGGCTGGATGGCATCACCGACTCGATGCACATGAGTTTGGGTGAACTCCAGGAGTTGGTGATGGACAGGGAGCCCTGGTGTGCTGCGACTCATGGGGTCACAAAGAGTCAGATACAACTGAGTGACTAAACTGAACTGAACTGAATTGACAAACTAGAACTTGTGGGTCAAATCCAACTTCATGATTGTTTTTGAAAAAAAAAAAAAATTGCATAGAATCAACTTCATTCATTTGTTAACATTTATTTCTATGATTGCTTCTATACTCTATCTGAAGAAGTAATAGAAACAGTCTGGTCTAAAATATTTACTATCAGGCCCTTTATGGAAAATATCAAGAACGCAGTACTTTTTTTAACTTACTTCAAACTAGCATAATTTAGTACAATTTACCATAATTTCCCTCTGTGCTCTTATGTACACACATATGCATCTTAAGTTACTTCAGTCGTGTCCTACTCTACAACCCCATGGACCACCAGGCCCCTCTGGTCCATGAGATTCTCCAAGAAAGAATACTGGAGTGGGTTGCCAATTTCTTCTTCAGGGGAATATTCCTGACCCAGGGATTGAACCCTGGTCTCTTAAGTCTCCTGCATTAGCAAGTGGGTTCTTTACCAATAGTGCCACCTGGGAATCCCATATCATCCTAACTAGTGTATCCAAATACACATTTTTCTCTCATCTGTTATCCAAAATGCACATGTCATCTGTTACTTTGCACTTATTCAATGGCTTTCCATGGATTGTGTAACAACGTTTAGATACTTTGCCTTTGTCCAAAGGATCCATATGGTTTGGCTATTTTCAACAGCCCAGTCTCATTTTGCCTCTGCTACTTTCTTGTCTGGGCTTCTTTGCACATACTGCCCTTTTCTACCACTTCTGCATTTTTATATCTTCTTTAGTTAACTTCTCTTTACTCTGTAGATTGCAGATCTTTCCTTACCCATCAGTCTGGTAAGCATACTCATAGCACAGTTTATCCTTTTAGTAGCTCTTAACCAAAATTGCTGTTAGGTGCTATATATTTTATGATGGTATAAAACACATTAATCCTGGTAAAATTAAATTACATGAGGGCAGAGAACCTTTTCTGCTTGTCTCATTTTTACATATTCAATACTTAGTATTGTGAGGTACACCAGACTTCTAAAATAAAGATGTACTGAAAAGAGAAATAGATCCTGTTTTAGTTTTACAAACTTATATCCCAAACAATAAAACAGCCTGATAATTTAATAAATGATACAGATAATCAAAATGAATCATTCTTAAAACTTTCACAGGGAAAAGTAAACGAGTATGCATTTGAGATTATCTAAATATATAAATTCCACCTTATTTCAGATGAGTAAAACTAACTGAAACCTGTTTTACACAATTAAAAGAAGGATAATAATAATTCAAAATCTTGATTTCCCTCCCCTGAGAAAGTAAAAATAATTACATCAGATTGCTTAATATAGAATTATCTCATTATACATTATAAATTCTATAAGCAAATACAATGTTAAGCAATCCAACTGCTATTTCCCACTTTTCTTTAGACATGGTCTTTTGATAGGTCTTTAAGCTAGAAGATGATGTCAGAAATTCCCAAGATAAGGTGGTAAATATAAATTGGAAATCAGAATTTCTAAAATTACAAGTAGCAGTTGAGGGAGGAAGGAGGTACTCATGGTTAACCTTTAAAAATGCCTTCTGGCTCTGAGAGTGTATGAAAGTTTGAGGAAGTTACCAAGGTGCCTTGGTAACCAGGTCCCGACCTACATCTGTCACATTCTAACTAACCCTCAGTGTGGCAAAAGTTTAGCAAATAAAATCCTGAGAAACTTCACCAATATATCATTTAATCTGAAAAGGAATAAAAGAAACCTATTTAAAATAGAAAGAAGCTGAAACTAGAAATATCATGAGGGGGTCACAGAACCCACCCCTGCTGATCTGAAAGGGCATGAACAGCTTTCCCCACTGGGAATTCTTCCAGCAAGCCCCCAGACTTGCCCATGCTATCCAGGATGTCATAGATAGCTCCTCCCACCAGGAAACCAATCAGCAGGTGCAAGGAGCTTTCATATCATTCCAGGAGCACACAAAGATTTCTTAATACTAGGAAATCTGTCAGTGGGTACTGGGACCTGCTCCACTGTACTGGAGAGTGCAGATAGCTGCCCCCACTAGGGAATTTTCCCAGAGATGAAGGCTGAAACCACATCTGAGCCCCAGGGACTATGTGACTAAGACAGAAGAGCTAAAACCTTTCCATGTAGAATCATGAACTGCAGAGTTATACCTCTGATGACAGCTTCATAAATTTAGTACCAGCTAAACATCTGAAAGGATAACAGATGTTCTTGAAGCTGGGATGAGTCTGACTTTCACAGCTGTGGGCTCTGCAAGCACAAATACATGGGGGTAGGGCCAGACCAACTGTGGGGAAAACTGGGTCCTGTCCTTATGGGCAGGGTCATGCACAGTAAATTTTTAACCCAATTTTCTGTTGATGGGCGGGGCTGTGCTTCCTCCCTGTTGCTTGACCTGAGACCAAACTATGATGGGGTAACGAAGATAATGGTGACCTCCTTCAAAAAGGCCTATGCATGCACTGCTTCATTCAGTGCCACCAACCCTAGCAGGCCACTGCTGACCCACACCTCCACTGGAGACTGCTGAACACTCACAGGCAAGTCTGAGTCAGTCTCTTGTGGGGTCACTGTTCCTTTTTCCTGGGTCCTTGTGTGCTCAAGGTTTTATTTATGCCCTCCAAGATTATGTTTCCCCAATCCTGTGTAAGTTCTGTAATCAAATCCTGCTGGCCTCCAAAGTCAAATTCCCTGGGGGTTCTCAGTCCCCTTGGCAGATCCCCAGGTTGGGAAATCTGTTGTGGGTCCTAGAACTTTCTTAACAGTAAGATAATTTCTTTTGGATAATTGTTCTGCAGTTTGTGGGTCATATGCTCAGTGGCTCTATGCTGGGGTTAATGGTGACCTCCTCCAAGAGGGCTTATGCCACAGGTTCTGTGATCCAGGACTCCTGCATTCAGAGCCCCTGGCCCTGTAACAGGCCACTGCTTACATATACCTCAACAGGAGACATTCGAACACAGGTCTGGCTCAGTCTCTGTTGGTTCTCTGGGTCCTGCTGTGCACAAGGTTTTATTCAAGTCTTCCAAGCATCTCTGGCTGGTATGGGGTCTAATTCTAAATGTGATTTTGCCCCTCCTACCATCTTGCTGGGGCCTCTCCTTTGCCTTGAACGTGGGGTAAATTTTTTTGGTGGGATCCAACATTCTTCTGTTGATGGTTGCTCAGCAGTGAGTCACAATTTTGCAGTTCTCTCAGGAGAAGATGAGCACAAGTTCTTCTACTCTGCCATCTTGTGAATTAAAGATCTACTGAGCATAACCCACCCATCAGACCAAGACCCAGTTCCCCCACCCCCACACCCCACTCAGATCCCTCATCAGGAAGCCTCCATAAGTCTCTTAACTTATCCATCAGAGGGCAGACAGAATTAAAACCACAATCACAGAAAACCAATCAAACTGATCATATGGACCACAGCTTTGTCTAACTCAATGAAACTATGATCCATGCAGTATAGGGCCACCAAAGAGAGATAGGTCATGGTGGAGAGTTCTAACAAAACGTGGTTCACTAAAGAAAGGAATGGCAAACCACTTCAACATTTTTGCCTTGAGAACCCCATGAACAATATGAAAAGACAAAATGATATGATACTGAAAGATGAGCTTCCCAAGTGATAGGTATCCAATATGCTTCTGGAGAAGAGTGGAGAAATGACACAAGAACGAATGGAGAGATGGAGCCAAAGCAAAAACAACGCCTAGTTGTGAATATGATTGGTGATGGAAGCAAAGCCTGATGCTGTAAAAAGCAAAATTACATAAGACTCTGGGATGTTAGGTCCATGAATCAAGGCAAATTGGAAGTGGTCATACAGGAGATGGCAAGTGTGAGCATCGATAATTTAGGAATCAGTGAACTAAAATGGACTGGAATGGGCGAATTTAATTCCGATGACCATTGCATATACTACTGTGGGCAAGAATACCTTAGAAGAAATGCAGTAGCCCTCATAGTCAACAAAAGAGTCTGAAAAGCAGAATTGGGTGCAATTTCAAAAATGACAGAATGGTCTCTTTTCTTTTCCAAGGCAAACCATTCAATATCAGAGTAATCCAAGTCTATGCCCTGACCAGTAATGCTGAAGAAGCTGAAGTTGAGTGATTCTATGTAGAACTAAAATACCTTCTAGAACTATCACCACAAAAAAGATGCATTTTCCATCATAGGGTACTGGAATGCAACAGTAGGAAGTCAAGAGATGCCTGGAGTAACAGGCAAATTTGGCCTTGCTTGGAGTACAAAATTAAACAGTGCAAAGGCTAACAGAGTTTTGCCAAGAGAACTCACTGGCCACAGCAAACACTTTCTTCCAACACAAGAGAAGACTGTACACATGGACATCACCACATGGTCAATAATGAAATCAGACTGATTATATAATTTGCAGACAAAGGTGGAAAAGCTCTATACAGTCAGCAAAAACAAGACCACAAGCTGTCTGTGGCTCAGATCGTGAACTCCTTATTGCTAAATTCATACTTAAATTGAAGAAAGTAGGGAAAATCACTATAGCATTCAGGTATGACATAAAGCAAATCCCTTACAATTATACAGTGTAAGTAAGAAATAGACTCAAGGGATAAGATCTGATAGACAGAGTGCCTGAAGAACTGTGGATGGAGGTTTGTGATATTCTACAGGAAGCAGTGATCAAGACCATCCCCAAGAAAAAGAAATTCAAAAAGGCAAAAAGTTTGCCTAAGGAGGCCTTACAAATTGCTGAGAAAAGAAGAGAAGCTAAAGACAAAACAGAGAAGGAATGATATACCCATTTGAATGCAGAGTTCCTAAGAATAGCAAGGAGAGATAAGAAAGCCTTCTTCAGTGATCAATGCAAAGAAATAGAGGAAAACAACAGAATGGGAAAGACTAAAGATCTCTTCAACAAAATTAGAGATACCAAGAGAAGATTTCATGCAAAGATGGGCACAATAAAGGAAAGAAACAATATGGATCTATCTGAAGCAGAAGACATTAAGAAGAAGTAACAAGAATAAATGGAAGAATTATACAAAAAAGATCTTCATGACCCAGATAACCATGATTGTGTGATGATTCACCTAGAGCCAGATATCCTGGAGTGTGAAATCAAATGGGCCTTAGAAAGCCTCACTATGAACACAACTAGTGGAGATGATGGAATTCCAGTTGGTCAATTTGAAATCCTAAAAGTTGATGCTATACAAGTGCTGAATTCAATATGCCAGCAAATTTGGAAAATTCAGCAGTTGTCACAGAACTGGAATAGGTCATTTTTTATTCCAATCCCAAAGAAGGGCAATGTCAAAGAATGTTCAAACTACCACACAACTGCACTCATCTCACACTCTAGTAAAGTAATGCTCAAAATTCTCCAAGTCAGGCTTCACCAGTATGTAACTCATGAACTTCCAGATGTTCAAGCTGGATTTAGAAAAGGCAAGGGAACCAGAAATCAAATTGCCAACACCTACTGGATCACAGAAAAAGCAATAGAGTTCCAGTAAAACATCTACTTCTACTTTATTGACTATGCTAAAACCTTGGACTTTGTGGATGACAACAAACAGTGGAAAATTCTTCAAGAGATGGTAATACCAGACCACCTTAGCTGCCTCTTGAGAAAGAAGCAATAATTAGAACTGGGCATGGAACAATAGACTGGTTCCAAATTGGAAAAGGAGTACATCAAAGCTGTGTATATTGTCACCCTGCTTATTTAACTTATATGCCAAGTACATCATGAGAAATGCCAGGCAGGATGAAGCACAAGCTGGAATCAAGACTGCTAGAAGAAAAATCCATAACTTCAGATACACAGATGACACCACCATTATGGCAGAAAGCAAAGAAGAACTGAAGAGGCTCTTGATGAAACTGAAAGAGGAGAGTGAAAAATCTGGCTTACCTCAGCATTCAAAAAACTAAGATCACAGCATCTGGTCCCATCACTTCATGGAAAATAGATGGGGGGAAAAAAATAGAACCAGTGAGAGACTTTCTTTCTTGGGCTCCAAGATCACTGCAGATGGTGACTGCAGCCTTGAAATTAAAAGATGCTTGCTCCTTAGCAGAAAAGTTATAACCAAGCTAGACTGCATATTATAAAGCAAAGATATTAGACTACAAACTTCCATCGATCAAATCTATGGTTTTTCCAGTAGTCATATATGGATGTGAGAGTTGGAATATAAACAAAATTGAGCTCCACAGAACTGATGCTTTTGAACTGTGGTGTTGTAGAAGACTCTTAAGATTCCCTTGGACTGCAAGAAGATCAAGTCAGTCAATCCAAAAGGAAATCAGTCCTGAATATTCTTTTGAATGACTGATGCTGAAGTTGAAATGCCAATACTTGGCCACCTGTTTTGAAAAAACTGACTCATTGGAAAAGACCCTGGTGCTGGAAAAAATTGAACTCAGGAGGAGAAGGGACCTATCCAGGATGAGATGGTTGCATAGCATCACTGACTCAAGGGACATGAGTTTGACTAGGTTCCGGGGGTTGGTGATGGACAGGGAATCCTGGCGTGCTGCAGTCCATGGAGTTGCACAGAGTCAGACACGACTGAGTGACTGAATTGTTTGAGTGCCAGACCAGAGTTTGAACTTCCTCCATAGCTCCTACAGTGGTCTAGTTGCATTACTACTGCAATATTGGGATCTAAGCTCAGTGAACCAGCAGCTTGGTGAAAAAAATACAAGTATCAAGAGTCACCAGAGAATCAATTGCAAATATACCCACAGTTAATGCAGGACCAAGAGCAGTGACGGTGCAGGAGCACAGTGACTGCAGTGGTGCAGGAGTGCGGAGGCTGCGGCAGCGCAGGAGCATGGCCAAGAGGAGCTACCCCACGTCCAGGGTAAGGAGCAGCAGCTTCGCTTTGCTGGAGCAATCATGAAGAGATACACCACGTCCAAGGTAACAGAAACCCAAGTAAGACAGTAGGCTCTGAGAGAGGGCATTAGAAGGCAGACAGAATGAAACCACAATCACAGACAACTAGCCAATCTGACCACACAGACCACAGCCTTATCTAACTCAATGAAACTAAGCCATGCTGTGTGGGGCCACTCAAGATGGACAGGTCATGGTGGAGAGATCTGACAAAATATGGTCCACTGGAGAAAGGAATGACAAACCACTTCAGTATTCTTGCCTTGAGAACCCCATGAACAGTATGAACAGGCAAGAAGATAGGATTCTGGAAGATGAACTCCCCAGATCAGTAGGTACCCAATATGCTACTGGAAATCAGTGAGGAAATAACTCCAGAAAGAATGAAGGGATGGAGCCAAAGCAAAAACAACACCCAGCTGTGGATGGGACTGGTGATAGAAGCAAGTTTCAAAGCTGTAAAGAGCAATATTTCATAGGAACCTGGAATGTTAGGTCCATGAATCAAGGCAAATTGGAAGTGGTCAATCAGGAGATTTCAAGAGTGAACATTGACATTCTAGGAATCAGTGAGCTAAGATGGACTGGAATGGATGAATTTAACTCAGATGACCATTATATCTACTACTCTGGGCCAGAATCCCTTAGAAGAAATGGAGTAGCCATCATAGTCAACAAAAGAGTCTGAAATGAAGTATTTGGATGCAATCTCCAAAATAACAGAATGATCTCTGTTTGTTTCCAAGGCAAACCATTCAATATCACTGTAATCCAAGTCTATGCCCCAACCAGTAATGCTGAAGAATCTGAAGTTGAACGGTTCTATGAAGACCTACAAGACCTTCTAGAACTAACACCCCCAAAAGATGTCCCTTTCATTATAGGGGACTGGAATACAAAAGCATGAAGTCAAGAAACACCTGGAGTAAAAAAAAAAAAAAACAAAGAAAAGAAAAGAAACACCTAGAGTAACAGGCAAATTTGGCCTTGGAGTACAGAATGAAGCAGGGCAAAGGCTAATAGAGTTCCACCAAGAGAATGCACTGGTCATAGCAAACACCCTTTTCCAACAACACACGAGAAGACTCCATATGGACATCACCCCATGGTCAACACCAAAATCAGATTGATTATATCCTTTGCAGCCAAAGATGGAGAAGCTCTATACAGTCAGCAAAAACAAGATCAGGAGCTGACTGTGATCTTATCATATCATATCATATCATCCACTTCTTATTGCCAAATTCAGACTGAAATTGAAGAAAGTGGGGAAAACCACTAGACCATTCAGGTATGACCTAAATCAAATCCCTTTTGAGTATACAGTGAAGTGAGAAATAGATTTAAAGGACTAGATCTGATAGACAGAGTGCCTGATGAACTATGGATGGAGGTTCATGATTTGTACAGGAGACAGGAATCAAGACCATTCCCAAGAAAAAGAAATGCAAAAAAGCAAAATGATTGTCTGAGGAGGCCTTACAAATAGCTGTGAAAAGAAGAGAAGCAAAAAGCAAAGGAGAAAAGGAGAGATATACTAATTTGCACAGTAAAGGGAACCATAAACAAGATGAAAACACAGTTCTCAGAATGGGAGAAAATATTTGCAAATGAAGCAACTGACAAGGGGTTAATCTTCAAAATATACAAAGAGGTCATGCAGCTCAACATAAAAAACAAACAAATAACCCAAGAATGGCACTGAAACATGTATAATATCATATAAGAAATGAATCGCCAGTCCAGGTTCAATGCAGGATACAGGAAGCTTGGGGCTGGTGCACTGGGATGACCTAGAGGGATGGTATGGGGAGGGAGATGGGAGGGGGGTTCAGGATTGGGAACACGTGTACACCCATGGTGGATTCATGTTGATGTATGGCAAAACCAATACAATATTGTAAAGTAAAAATAAAATAAAATTAAATTAAATTAAAAAAAAGTTGGAGAAAATCTAATTGGACATATTTCCAAAGAAGATATACATAGTGTCAAAAAACACATGAAAAGGTGTTCAACATTACTAATTATTAGAGAAATGCAAATTAAAACAATGAGGTATCACTTTATATAAGTTAGTATGGCCACCATCAAAAAATGTAACAACAATAAGTGCTGGAGAGGATGTAACAAAAGGGAACCATCCTACCATGTTGGTGAGATTGTAAACTGGTAAAGCTTCTATGGAGAACCGTTGGGGAGGGGGTCCTTAGAACTAAAGAAAACTAAAAATAGGCCTACCATTGACCAAGCAATCCCACCTTTAGGCATTATCTGGAGAAAACCATAATTCAAAAGGATGCTTATGCTGATGTTAACTGCAGCACTATTTACAGTAACTAAGACATGGAAACAACCTAAATGTCCACCAATAGATGAATGGATAAAGATGATGTAGTACATATATAGAATGGAACATTACTCAGCCATAAAAATGAATGAAATTGTGCCATTTGTGTAGACGTATGGACCCAGACACTGTCATACAGAGTGAAGTCAGAAAGAGAAAAACTAGTACTGTATATCGCTTATATGTGGAATCTAGAAAAATGGCACAGATGAACTTGTTAGCAAAGCAGAAATAAAGTTACATGTGTAAAGAATAAACTTATTGATGCCAAGGAGGGGAAAGGCATTGAGATGAATTGGGAGGTTGAGACTGATATATTTACACTGCCATCTTTAAAATAGAGATTCCCAGGTGGCACAGTAGTAAAGATTCTGCCTGCTAATGCAGGAGACACATGAGACACAAGCTCTATTTCTGGATAAGGAAGATCCCTTGGAGAAGGAAATAGCAGTGCAGTACAGTATTCTGGCCTGAAGAATCCCATGGACATCAGTAGCCTGATGGACAACTGTCCACGGGATCACAAAGAGTTGGACACAACAGAGCACAGCACATATTCATACACATAGGCTTTAAAACAGATAACTAATAAGCATACTGGGCACCTACTGATCTGAGGAGCTTATCTTTCAGTGACATATCTTTTTGACATTTCACACTGTTCATAGGTTCTAAAAGCAAGAATACAGAAGTGCTTTGCCATTGCCTTCTCCAGTGAACCATGTTTTGTCAAAACTATCAGCCATGAACTGTTTGTCTTGGGTTGTCCTACATGGCATGGCTCATAGTTTCATTGAGTTAGACAAGGCTGTGATCCATGTGATTACTTGAATTAAAGAAAGTAGGGAAAATCAGTAGACCATTCAGATATGACCTTAAAAAATGCCTTATACGACCCAGAGGGATGGAATGGGGAGGGAGGAGGGAGGAGGGTTCAGGATGGGGAACACATGTATACCTGTGGCAGATTCATTTTGATATTTGGCAAAACTAATACAGTTATGTAAAGCTTAAAAATAAAATAAAATTTTTAAAAAATGCCTTATATACAGTGGAAGTGACAAATAGATTTAAAGGATTAGATAGACAGAATGCCTGAAGAACTATGGATGAAGGTTCATGAGGTTGTACAGGAGGAAGTGATCAAGACCACCCCCAAAGAAGAAATGCAAAAGGGGAAAATGATTGTCTGAGGAGGCCTTACAAAGAGCTAAGAAAAGAAGAGAAACTAAAGGCAAAGGAGAAAAGGAAAGATATATACATCTGAAAGCAAAGTTCCAAAGAATAACAAGGAGAGATAAGAAAGCCTTCCTCAGTGATAAATGAAAATAAATAGAAGAATACAATAGAATGGGAAAGACTAGAGATCTCTTCAAGAAAATTAGAGATACCAAGGAAACTTTTCATACAAAGATAGGCACAATAAAGGACAGAAATGGTATAGACCTAACAAAAGCAGATGGTATTAAGAACAGGTGACAAGAATACACAGAAGAACGATACAAAATAGATCTTAATGGCCCAGATAACCATGATGTTTAGATGAGTAGATGAGTACTATCTAGGTGATGACTAGGTGTACTGTCACGATGTCTAAGGGAGTAGATCATTCACCTCGAGTCGGACATCTTCAAATGTGAAGTCAAGTGGGCCCTAGGAAGCATCACTATGAACAAAGTTAGTGGAGGTGATGGAAGTCAAGTTCAGCTATTTCAAATCCTAAAAGATGATGCTGTGAAAGTGCTGCACTCAATATGCCAGCAAATTCGGAAAACTTAGCAATGGCCACAGGATGGGAAAAGGTCAGTGTTCATTCTAATCCCAAAGAAAGACAATGCCAAAGAATGCTCAAATTGGCCCACAATTGCACTCATCTCACATGCTAGCAAAGCAATACTCAATTTTCTCCAAGCTAGCCTTCAACAGTACATGAACTGAGAACTTCCAGATGTTCAAGGTCCATTTAGAAAAGGCACAGGAACCAGAAATCAAATTGCCAATATGTGTTGAATCATAGAAAAAGCAAGAGAGTTCCAGATAAATATCTACTTCTGCTTTACTGATTATGCTACAACTTTTGACTGTGTGGATGACAACAGTGGAAAATTCTTCAAGAGATTGGAATACCAGACCACCTTACCTACCCCCTGAGGAATCTGTATGCAGTTCAAGAAGAAACAGTTAGAACCAGACATGGAGCAAAGGACTGGTTCCAACTTGGAAAAGGAGTATGTCAAGGCCATATAATGTCTCCCTGCTTATTTAACTTATATGCCGAGTACATCATGCAAAATGCTGGGCTAGATAAAGCACAAGCTGAAATCAAGATTGTCAGGAGAAATATCAGTAATGTCAGATATGCAGATGACACCACCCTTATGGCAGAAACTGAAGAGAAATGAAAGAGTCTCTTGATTAAGGTGAAAGAGGACAGTGAATAAGCTGGCTTAAAACTCAATATTGAAAAGAATGAAGATCGTGGCATCTTCTCCCATCACTTCATGGAAAATAGAAGGGGAAACAATGAAAATAGTGACAGAATTTCTTTTCTTATCACTGCAGATTGTGACTGCAGTCATAAAATTAAAAGACATGTGATCCTTGGAAGAAAATCTATGATCAACCTAGACAGCATATTAGAAATCAGAGACATTACTTTGCCAAGAAATTCCCATCTAGTCAAAGCTACAGTTTTTCCAGTAGTCATGATATGGATGTGAAAACTGGACCATATATAGAAACTGAGTGCCAAGGAATTAATGCTTTTGAGCTGTAGTGCTGGAGAAGACTCTTGAGATTCCACTGGATTGCAAGGAGATAAAACCAGTCAATCCTAAATTGAATCATTCCTGAATATTTATTGGAAGGGCTGATGCTGAAGCTGAAACTCCAATATGTTGGCCACCTGATGTGAAGAACTGAATCATTGGGGAAAAAAAAAAAAAAAAAAAAACAACTCTGATGCTGGAAAAGATCGAAAGCAGAAGGTGAAGGAGATGAGAGGATGAGATGGTTGGATGGCATAACTGACTCAATGGAAATGAATTTGAGCAAGCTCCGGGAGGTGGTGATGGACAGGGAAGACTAGTGAGCTGCAGTCTATGATGTCACAAAGAATTGGACATAACTGAGACACTGACAGTGAAAGTGAGAAATAGATTTAAGGGACTAGATCTGATAGACAGAATGCCCGATGAACTATAGTTGGAAGTTCATGACATTGTACAGTGCACAGGGATCAAGACCATCCACAAGAAAAAGAAATTCAAACACAGCAAAATGGCTGTCTGAGGAGGCCTTAAAAATAGCTGTGAAAAGAAGAGAAGTGAAAAGCAAAGGATAGAAGGAAAGATATACCCATATGAATGTGGAGTTCCAAAGAATAGCAAGGAGAGATAAGAAAGCCTTCCTCAGCAATCAGTACAAAGAAATAGAGGAACACAATAGAATAGGAAAAACTAGAGATTTCTTCAAGAAAATTAGAGATACCAAAGGAACATTTCATGCAAAGATGGACTCGATAAAGGGCAGAAATAGTATGGACCTAACTGAGGCAGAAGATATTAAGAAGAGGTGGCAAGAATACACAGAAGAACTGTACAAAAAAGATCTTCATGACCCATATAATCATGATGGTGTGATCACTCACCTAGAGCCAGACATCCTGGAATGTGAAGTCAAGTGGGCCTTAGGAAGTATCACTATGAACAAAGCTAGTGCAGATGATGGAATTCCAGCTGAGCTATTTCAAATCCTAAAAGATGATTCTGTGAAAGTGCTGCACTAAATATGGCAGCAAATTTGGAAAACTCAGCAGTGGCCACAGGACTGGAAAAGGTCAGTTTTCATTCCAGTTCCAAAGAAAGGCAATGCCAAAGAATGCTCAAACTACCACACAATTGCACTCATCTCACATGCTAGTAAAGTAATGCTCAAAATTCTCCAAGCCAGGCTTCAGCAATACGTGAACCATGAACTTCCAGATGTTCAAGCTGGTTTTAGAAAAGGCAGAGGAACCAGAGATCAAATTGCCAACATCCTCTGAATCATCAAAAAAGCAAGAGAGTTCCAGAAAAACATCTATTTCTGCTTTATTAACTATGCCAAATCACAATAAACTGTGGAAAATTCTGAAAGAGATGGGAATACCAGACCACCTGACCTGCCTCTTGAGAAACCTATATGCAGGTCAGGAAACAAAAATTAGAACTGGACATGGAACAACAGATTGGGTCCAAATAGGAAAAGGAGTATGTCAAGGCTCTATATTGTCACCTGCTAACTTAACTTCTATGTAGAATACATCATGAGAAACACTGGGCTGGAGGAAGCCCAAGCTGGATCAAGATTGCCAGGAGAAATAACAATAACCTCAGATATGCAGGTGACATACACTTATGGCAGAAAGTGAGAAGAACTAAAGAGCCTCTTGATAAAAGTGAAAGAGGAGAATGAAAAAGTTGGCTTAAAGCTCAACATTCAGAAAACGAAGATCATGGCATCTGGTCCCGTCATTTCATGGCAAATAGATGGGAAAATAGTGTAAACAGTGTCAGACTTTATTTTTTGGGGCTCCAAAATCACTGCAGTTGGTGACTGCAGCCATGAAATTAGAAGACGCTTACTCCTTTGAAGGAAAATTATGACCAACCTAAATAGCATATTAAAAAACAGAGACATTACTTTGTCAGCAAAGGTCCGTCTAGTCAAGGCTATGGTTTTCCCAGTGGTCATGTATGGATGTGAGAATTGGACTATCAAGAAAACTGAGCACAGAAGAATTGATGCTTTTGAACTGTGGTGTTGGAGAAGACTCTTGAGAGTCCCTTGGACTGCAAGGAGATCCAACCAGTCCATCCTAAAGGAGATCAGTCCTGGGTGTTCATTGGAAGGACTGATGTTGAAGCTGAAACTTCAATATTTTGGCCACCTGAAGCAAGGAGCTGACTCATTTGTAAAGACCCTGATGTTGGGAAGGATTGAAGGCAGGAGGAGAAGGGGACAACAGAGGATAAGATGGTTGAATGACATCACCAACTCAATAGACATGAGTTTGAGTAAATTCCGGGAGTTGGTGACGGACAGGGAGTCCTGGCATGCTGCAGTTCATGGGGTCACAAAGAGTCAGACACGACTGAGTGACTGAACTGATACTGATATTTAGAGACTGAACTGAACTGAATGAGATCCTACTGTTTAGGATAAGGAACTCTACTCTATGATCTGCTCCATGTAATTGGGAAAGAAATCTTAAAAAGAGTGTATGTATGTGTACATACAACTGATTCACTTTAGTATACAGCAGAAACTAACACAACATTGTTAAGCAACTATACTCCAATATATATTAAAATTAAAAAAATAAAATGGAGTAAGCCCTATATGGTGCTCTCACACTTCACCATTGGATGATGCTAGTAGCAATAAGAAGCTTACTTCACAGACTCCAGCAATAGCCCAGTCAATGAGAAAGCACAACAACTCAGCCAAAGAGATGCATCCACAATCCTGAACTCCTGTGCTCCTCCAATGGACTTTGTTCTGAAACATGCCTTTGAAACTCTTACCTTTTCTCCATAAAAGACCTCTGTCCTCATTTGTTTTTCAGACTTGCCTACCAGTCAACATAGTTTTCTTTATGTAATTGCAATTCCTCCGGTATTCCAAACTAAAATCATTTTACTGGTAAAATAACTGGCTATTTTATTTTTAAAGTTGACATTAGAATTTCATGACAAAGACAAATAAACTTTCAAAGTAAAAGTCACTCCATATTCCGCTCCATCTCAGGAGATGTTTGTTTAAAAACAAAGTAAACAAATAAAAACTACTGCATAAAGACTCATCATTTTAGGATTTTTTGTATTTAAAGGAAGCTGAAAGGAAGAACATTCATCATGCACACAATTATTTTCAGTAATAGTAATAAACAATATTATAGAGTAGAATAAAAAAGAAAAAAGTCTGAACAATGGCTCACTATACTAAAAAATGGAAAAATAAAGTAAAAGAAATAACTGAAGCTGAACGTCTAGATACAGGGATATGATGGGGTGCAGATAATATTTACTTCATGTGCATCATTCTGATAGAGTATGTTACATAGGAGATAATGAAGTTTATTCTCAACTGTGCCCTTCTAAGAAATGTGGGTTTTCTCTGCACTGGGTGTCAAGGTTTAGTTAAAAAAAAAAAAAAAAAAATTAGATGTGTATAACATGAGAGAGATTAAAATTCAGAATAAACTGAATGTTCAACTGTGTGTATGCTCCATACTAGGAGTATAATCTTAGGCAAACTACTGCCTGACTCACAGTTTTTCCTTTCAATTCACCCTCAGTTCAGTTCAGTTGCAAAGTCATGTTCGACTCTTTGTGACCCCATGATTGCAGCATGCCAGGCCTCCTTGTCCATCACCAGCTCCCGGAGTTTACTAAAACTCATGTCTATTGAGTTGGTGATGTCATTCAACCATCTCATCCTCTGTCATCCCATTCTCCTCCTTCCTTCAATCTTTCCCAGCATCAGGGTCTTTTCAAATGAGTCAGCTCTTTCATCAGGTGGCCAAATTATTGGAGTTTCAGCTTCAACATCAGTCCTTACAATGAATATTCAGGACTGGCTTCCTTTAGGATGGACTGGTTGGATCTCCTTGCAGTCCAAGGGACTCTCAAGAGTCTTATCCAACACCACAGTTCAAAAGTATCAATTCTTCAGCACCCAGCTTTCCTTATAGTCCAACTCTCACATCCATACATGACTACTGGAAAAACCTAGCTTTGTCTAGATGTACCTTTTTTGGCAAAGTAATGTCTCTGCTTTTTAATATGCTGTCTAGGATGGTCATAACTTTCCTTCCATGGAGCAAGCACCTTTTAATTTCATGGCTGCACTCAACATCTGCAGTGATTTTGGAGGCCCCAAAAATAAAGTCTGTCAGTCTTTCCACTTTTTCCCCATCTATTTGCCATGAAGTGATGGGACCAGATGCCATGATCTTAGTTTTCTGAAGGTTGAGTTTTAACCCAACTTTCTCACTATCATCAAGAGGCTCTTTAGTTCTTCACTTTTTGCCACAGGACGGTGTCATCTTCATATCTGAGGTTATTGATGTATCTAACAGAAAATTGGTTCCAGTGTGTTCTTTATCCAGTCCAACATTTCTCATGATGCATTCTGCATCTAAGTTAAATAAGCAGAGTGGCAATATACAGCCTTGATGCACTCCTTTCCCGATTTGGAACCAGTCTCTTGTTCCCTGTCCAGTTCTAACTGTTCTAATCTGCATACAAATTTCTCAGAAGACAGGTCAGGTGGTCTGGTATTCCCATCTCTTGAAAAGTTTGTTGTGATCCACAAAGTCAAAGGCTTTGGCATAGTCAATAAAGCAGAAGTAGATGTTATTCTGGAATGTCGTGCTTTTTCAATGATCCAGAGGATGTTGGCAATTTAATCTTGCCATGGATGTTGCCAAAGAATGCTCAAACTACTGTACAATTGCACTCATCTCACATGCTATCAAAGTAATGCTCAAAATTCTCCAACCCTGGCTTCAACAGTGCATGAACCATGAACTTCCAGATGTTCAAGCTGTATTTAGAAAAGGCAGAGGAACCAGAAATCAGTTCACACTAGGAAAACAAAAAAAGATGCTATGAATATATGTAATTGCTGTTTTTAAAGTAAATCAGATTTGAAATTATGAAAGTAAATTGCATCTCTTTTTTGGGTTAGCTTCTTGTTTAGCTGAAATTCAAACTTTGTACAGTGTTACCAATTTGAATCTCAGAGACAAAATTTTGGGTGACATTAAAAATAACAGTTTTTTGCTTTGTCAAGAAAGTACCATTCGGTCGCTCATTTGTGTCTCACTCCTGCGACTCCTTGCAATTATCAGAACAAGTGGACAATGAAAGGCTAATGCCCTAAATACGGTGTATTCTGACCTGGAGGGTGTAGTGAGGCCATTTATAGTAATGGTTCAGCTTGTGAATATTCTTCTGACTGGTTGGCACTGAAGTAAGTGAGAGTCAGCATCATCAATCTTATGGTCCCAACCAGTCTGGTGTCTACATTGCTGAAGGTACCATATAGTTAACTGTCCTGTGTAGTGGGGGTTTCAGTTTTCAGTTAGTCACTCAGTCATGTCTGACTCTTAGTGACCTTATGGACACACCAACTTCCGTATCCATCACCAACACCTGGAGCTTGCTCTAACTCATGTCCATCGAGTCGGAGATGCCAACCAAACATCTCACCCTCTGTCATCCACTTCTCCTTCTGCCTTCAATCTTTCCCAAAATCAGAGTCTTTTCTAATGAGTCAGTTTTTCTCATCAGATGGCCAAAGTATTGCAACTTCACTTAAGCATCACTTCTTCCAATGATTTTTTAGGATTGGTTTCCTTTAGGATTGACTGGTTTTATCTCCTTGCAGTCCAAGTGACTCTCAAAGTCATCTCCAACACTACAATTTAAAAGCATCAGTTGTTCAGTGCTCAGTTTTCTTTATGATCCAGCTTTCACATACATATGTGACTACTCAAAAAACCATAACTTTGAATAGATGGACTTTTGTTGCCAAAGAAATGCCTCTGCTTTTTAATATGCTGTCTAGGAGGTTGGTCACAACTTTTATTCCAAGGAGGAAGCACCTTTTAATTTCATGGCGGCAGTTAAAATCTGCAGTAATTGTGGAGACCAAGAAAATAAAGCTTGCCACTGTTTCCATTGTTTCCCCATCTATATCCCATGAAGTGATGGGACCGGATGCCATAATCTTTGATTTTGTTTTTTTGAATATTGAGTTTTAAGCCAGCTTTTTCACTATTCTCTTTCACTTTCTTCAAGAAGCTTTGTAGTATATGTTTGCTTTTGCCATAAGGATGGTGTCTTCTGCATATCTGAGGTTATTGATATTTCTTCCAGCAAAATTGATTCCAACTTGTGCTTCATCCAGTCTGGCATGTCACATGATGTACACTGCATATAAATTAAATAAGCAGTGTAACAATATACAGCCTTGCATATTCATTTCCCAATCTGGAACCAGTCCGTTGTTTCATGTCTGGTTCTAACTGTTGGTTCTTCACCTTCATATGGATTTCTCAGGAAAGGTGGTCTGGTATTCCCATTGTTTAAGAATTTTCCACAGTTTGTTATCATCCACGCAGTAAAAGGCTTTAACGTGTCAGTGAAGCAAAAGTAGATGTTTTTCTGAAATTCTTTTGCTTTTGCTATGACCCAACAGATGCTTGCAATTTGATCTCTGGTTCCTCTGCCTTTTCTAAATGCACTTTGAACATCTAGAAGTTCTTGGTTGATGAAGCCTAACTTGGAGAATTTTGAGAATTACTTTACTAGCATGTGAGATGAGTGCAACTGTGCAGTAATAAGAACATTGTTTGGCATTGCCTTTCTTTGGGATTGGAATGAAAACTGACCTTTTCCAGTCCTGTGGCCATTGTTAAGTTTTCCAAATTGCTGGCATATTGAGTGCAACACTTTCACAGAATCATCTTTCAGGATTTTAAATAGTTCAACTGGAATTCCATCACCTCCACTAGCTTTATTTGTAGCGATGCTTCTTAAGGGCCACTTGACTTTGCACTCCAGGATGTCTGGCTCTAGGTGAGGGATCACATCATCGTAGTTATCTGGGTCATTAAAATCTGTTTTGTATACATCTTCTGTGTATTCTTGTCACCTCTTCTTAATATCTTCTGCTTCTCTTATGTCTATACCATTTCTGTCCTTTATTGAGCCCATCTTTGCATGAAAATTTCCCTTGGTATGTCTAGTTTCCTTGAAGAGATCTAGTCTTCCCCATTCTATTGTTTTCCTCTATTTCTTTGCACTGATCACTGAGGAAGACTTTCTTATCTCTCTTTGCAATTCTTTGGAACTCTGCTTTCAGATGGATATATCTTTCCTTTTCTCCTTTGCCTTTCACTTCTCTTTTTTTCTCAGCTAGTTGTAAAATCTCCTCAGACAACTATTCTGCCTTTTTGCATTTCTTCTTCCTGGGGATGGTTTTGATCACTGCCTCATGTACAATCTTTAACTTCCATCCTTAGTTCTTTGGACACTCTGTCTATTATATCTAATCCATTATATCTATTTGTCACTTTAGGTCATACCTGAATAGTCTACTGGTTTCCCTACTTTTTTCAATTTAGTCTGAATTTTTCAATAAAGAGTTTATGGTCTGAGCCACATTCATACTCACTGTAGGGCCATGCACTAATGCTGTGGAGGGCTGTGTAGTCATATCCTCTGGTCATGCCATTTAGGACCACCCAAGATGGATGGGTCATGGTGGAGAGTTCTGAGAAAACATGGTCCACTGAAGAAGGGAATTGTAAACCACTTCAGTGTTCTTTCCTTGAGAACCTCAGGAACAGTATGAAAAGGCAAAAACATATTACACTGAAAGATGAATTCCCCAAGTCAGTAGGTGTCCAATATACTACTGGAGAAGAGTGGAGAAATAGCTCAAGAAAGAATGAAGAGCCTGAGCCAAAGCAAAACAGTGCTCAGTTGTGGATGTGACTGGTGACGGAAATAAATTCTGATGCTGTAAAGAACAATATTGCATAGGAACCTGAAATGTTAGGTCTATGAATCCAGGTAAATTGGAAGTGGTCAAATAGGAGATGACAAGACTGAACATCTAAATTTTAGAAATCAGTGAACTAAATTGGACCAGGATGGGTGAATTTAATTCAGATGACCATTATATCTACTACTGTGGGCAAGAATCCCTTAGAAGAAATGGAGTAACCCTCAGAGTCAATGAAAGAGTCTGAAATGTAGTACTTTAGTGCAATCTCAAAAATAACAGAATAGTCTCTGTTCGTTTTCAAGGCAAAGCATTCAATATCACAGTAATCCACATCTATTCCCCAACCTCCAATGTCAAAGAAGCTGAAGTTGAATGGTTGTATTAATCCATACAAGACCTTCTATAAGTTGTCCTTTTCATCATAGGGGACTAGAATGTAAAAGTAAGAAGTCAAGAGATAGCTGGAGTAACAGGCAAGTTTGACTTTGGAGTACAAAATGAAGCAGGGCAGTGGCTTATAGGGAAAGAGAACAAGGCTTGCCAAAAGAACACACTGGTCATAACCTCTTCCAACAACACAAGAGATGAGTCTACACATGAATACCACCAGAATGTCAATACTGAAATCAGATTGATTATATTCTTTCCAGCCAAAGATGGAGAAGCTCTATATTGTCAGCAAAAATAAGACCAGGAGCCAACTGTGGCTCAGATCATGAACTCCTTATTGCAAAATTCAGACATAAATTGAAGAAAGTAGGGAAAACTAGACCATTTGGGTATGACTTAAATCAAATCTCTTACAATTATACAGTGAAAGTGACAAATAGATTCAAGAGATTAGATCTGATAGATAGAGTGTCTGAAGAACTATTTAAGGAGGTTTGGAGATGGAGATTTCAGCGCCTGCAAAAGGGCACAAAGGTTTTGTTATGCATATGTCTTGAAGGGTAGCAAGTCCCTGCCTCAAGGCTGTACTATTGTTTCTTGCCTGTTCCTCGTTTGTCTCTTTATCCACTCTTTTCCCTAATTAGTAACTGTTTGACCCCACCCTTTGGAGCTCAGGAAAGGTCTTGGAGGCTGAATGAAGCCTATTTCCTGAAATGAAGAAATGGGGTACACATAAAGCTCTTATTCCAAGGACCCCACAAGATACATAAGGGCAATACTTCAGAGAGAACTCACAGACTAGGAGAAAATATTTGCAAATGAAGAAACTTGACAAGGCATTTATCTTCAAAATATACAAACAGATCATGCAGCTCCATATAAAAGAAGAAATCAATTAAAAAAAAAAAAAAAAAAAAAAAAGGTAGGGGATTTAAATAGATATTTCTCCAAAGACAGAAATGACTAACAACTGCAAGAAAAGATGCTCAATATCTCTAATTATTAGAGATATGCAAATCAAAACTACAATGAGGTTTAACTTCACACTGGTCAGAACAGTTCAGTTCAGTACAGTCACTTAGTCATATCCAATTCTTTGCGACCCCATGAATCGCAGCACACCAGGCCTCCCTGTCCATCACCAACTACCAGAGTTCACTCAAACTCACGTCCATCGAGTCGGTGATTTCATGCAGCCATCTCATCCTTTGTCGTCCCCTTTTCCTCCTGCCCCCAATCCCTCCCAGCATCAGAGTCTTTTGCAATGAGTCAACTCTTCACATGAGGTGGCCAAAGTATTGGAGTTTCAGCTTTAGTATGAGTCCTTCCAAAGAACACCCAGGCCTAACTACTTTAGTATGGACTGGTTGGATCTCCTTGCAGTCCATGGGACTCTCAAGAGTCTTCTCTAACACCACAGTTCAAAAGCATCAATTCTTCAGCGCTCAGCTTTCTTCACAGTCCAAATCTCTTATCCATACATGACTACTGGAAAAACCATAGCCTTGACTAGACGGACATTTGTTGGCAAAGTAATGTCTCTGCCTTTTAATATGCTATCTAGGTTGGTCATAACTTTCCTTCAAAGTAGTAAGCGTCTTTTAATTTCATGGCTGCAGTCACCAACTGCAGTGATTTTGGAGGCCAAAAAAATAAAGTCTGACATTGTTGCCACTGTTTCCCCATCTATTTCCCATGAAGTGATGGGACCAGATGCCATGATCTTCATTTTCTCAATGTTGACCTTTAAGTCAACTTTTTCACTCTCCTCATTCACTTTCATCAAGAGGCTTTTTAGTTCCTCTTCACTTTCTGCATAAAGGTGGTGTCATCTGCATATCTGAGGTTATTGATATTTCTCCTGGCAATCTTGATTCCAGCTTGTGCTGCTTCCAGCCTGGCATTTCTCATGATGTACTCTGCATAGAAGTTAAATAAGCAGGGTGACAATATACAGCCTTGATGTACTCCTTTTCCTATTTGGAACCAGTCTGTTGTTCCATGTCCAGTACTAATTGTTGCTTCCTTACCTGCATATAGGTTTCTCAAGAGGCAGGTCAGGTGATCTGGTATTCCCATCTCTTTCAGAATTTTCCATAGTTTATTGTGATCCACAGAGTCAAAGGCTTTGGCATAGTCAATAAAGCAGAAATAGATGTTTTTTTCTGGAACTCTCTTGCTTTTTCTATGATCCAGAGGATGTTGGGAATTTGAACTCTGGTACCTCTGGCTTTTCTAAAACCAGCTTGAACATCTGGAAGTTCACGGTTCACGTATTGCTGAAGCCTGGCTTGGAGAATTTTGAGCATTACTTTACTAGCATGTGAGATGAGTGCAATTGTGTGGTAGTTTGAGCATTCTTTGGCATTGCCTTTCTTTGGGATTGCAATGAAAATTGACCTTTTCCAGTCCTGCGGCCAGTGCTGAGTTTTTCAAATTTGCTGGAATATTGAGTGCAGCACTTTCACAGCATCATCTTCCAGGATTTGAAATAGCTCAACTGGAATTCCATCACCTCCACTAGCTTTGTTCGTAGTGATGCTTTCTAAGGCCCACTTGACTTCACATTCCAGGATGTCTGGCTCTAGGTCAGTGATCACACCATCGTGATTATCTTGGTCGTGAAGATCTTGTTTGTACAGTTCTTCTGTGTATTCTTGCCACCTCTTGTTAATATCTTCTTTTTCTGTTAGGTCCATATCATTTCTGTTCTTTGTCGAGCCCATCTTTGTATGAAATGTTCCCTTGGTATCTCTAATTTTCTTGAAGAGATCTCTAGTCTTTCCCATTTTTTTTTCCCCCTCTATTTCTTTGCATTGATCACTGAGGAAGGCTTTCTTATCTCTTCTTGCTATTCTTTGGAACTCTGCATTCAGATGCTTATATCTTTCCTTTTCTCCTTTGCTTTTCACTTCTCTTCTTTCCACAGCTATTTGTAAGGCCTCCCCAGACAGCCATTTGCTTTTATGCATATATTTTCCATGGGAATGGTCTTGATCCCTGTCTCCTGTACAATGTCATGAACCTCAGTCCATAGTTCATCAGGCACTCTATCTGTCAGACCTAGTCCCTTAAATCTATTTCTCACTTCCACTGTATAATCATAAGAAATTTGATTTAGGTCATACCTGAATGGTCTAGTGGTTTTCCATACTTTCTTCAATTTAAGTCTGAATTTGGCAATAAGGAATTCATGATCTGAGCCACAATCAGCTCCTGGTCTTGTTTTTGCTGACTGTATAGAGCTTCTCCATCTTTAGCTGCAAAGAATATAATCAATCTGATTTCGGTGTTGACCATCTGGTGATGTCCATGTGTAGTCTTCTCTTGTGTTGTTGGAAGAGGGTGTTTGCTATGACCAGTGTGTTCTCTTGGCAAAACTCTATTAGCCTTTGTCCTGCTTCATTCTGTGTTCCAAGGCCAAATTTGCCTATTACTGCAGGTGTTCCGAGACTTTCTACTTTTGCAATCCAGTCCCCTATAATGAAAAGGAAATCTTTTTTGGGTTTAATTCTAAAAGGTCTTGTAGGTCTTCACAGAATCGTTCAACTTCAGCTTCTTCAGCATTACTGGTTGGGGCATAGACTTGGATTACTGTGATATTGAATGGTTTGCCTTGGAAACGAACAGAGATCATTCTATTGTTTTGGAGATTGCATCCAAGTACTGCATTTCAGACTCTTTTGTTGACCATGATGGCTACTCCATTTTTTCTAAGGGACTCCTACCTGCAGTAGTAGATATAATGGTCATCTGAGTTAAATTCACCCATTCCAGGCCATTTTAGTTTGCTGATTCCTAGAATGTCGACATTCACTCTTGCCATCTGCTGTTTGACCACTTCCAATTTGCCTTGATTCATGAACCTAACATTCCAGGTTCTTATGCAATATTGCTCTTTACAGCATCGGACCTTGCTTCTATCACCAGTCACATCCACAACTTGGTATTTTTTTGCTTTGGCTCCATCCCTTCATTCTTTCTGGAGTTATTTCTCCATTGATCTCCAGTAGCATATTGGGCACCTACTGACCTGGGGATTTCGTCTTTAAATATCCTATCATTTTGCCTTTTCATACGGTTCAAGGGATTCTCAAGGCAAGAATACTGAAGTGGTTTTCCTTTCCCTTCTCCAGTGGACCACATTCTGTCAGCCCTATCCACCATCTTGGGTGGCCCCACAGGGTATGGCTTAGCTTTTTTGAGTTAGACGAGGCTGTGGTCCTAGTATGATTAGATTGACTAGTTTTCTGTAATTATAATTTCGGTGTGTCTTCCCTCTGATGCCCTCTTGCAACACCTACCATCTTACTTGGGTCTCTCTTACCTTGGAAGTGGGATATCTCTTCACGGCTGCTCCAGCAAAGTGCAGCCCCTGCTCCTTACCTTGGATGAGGGATATGTCCTCACTGCAACCCCTCCTGACCTTGAACGTGGAGTAGCTTCTCTCGGCCCTCCTGTGCCATGACCATCATCAAAAATATCTTTATTGCTGTTTAGTCTCTAGGTTGTGTCTGATGCTTATGCAACACATGGACAGAGAAGCCTCATGAGCCATAGTCCATAGTATTTCACTGGCAGGAATAATGGAGTGGGTCACCATTACCCTTCTCCAAGAGACGTTCCCAACCCAGGGATCAAACCCATATGTCCTGAAAGTCTCCTGCTTTGCAGGCAGATTCTTTACAGCTGAGCCACCAGATAGGATGGAGGGAAGGGAACCCTCCTACATTGTTGGTGGGATTGCAAACTTGTACAGCCCCTAGGGAGAGCAGTATGAATATTCCTCATAAAATTAAAAATAGAGCTACCACATGACCCTGAAAGCACACTCTTAGGAGTATATCAAGATAAAAGCATGATCTGAAAGGACACACGCTCCCCATTGTTCATTGCAATACTGTGTGTAGTACTCAAGACATAGAAGCAACCTGAATGCTCATTGAGAGAGGAAGGGATAAAGAAGATGTAGTACATACATACAATGAATTCATGGGGTTGCAAAGAGTTGGACATGACTGAGCGACTGAACTGAACTGAACTGAACTGAAAAAGAATGAATGAATACCATTTGCAGCAACATGATGGACCTAGAAATAGTCATACTTCATGAAGTAAGTCAGACAGAGAAAGAAATACCATTTGATATTGCTTATATGTGGAATCTAAAAAGAAGTGATACAAATGAACTTATTTACAAAACAGAAACAGACCCACAGACTTAGGGAACAAATTTATGATTACTAGTTAAAAAAAAAAAAAAATCCATGATGGAGAGGGATAATTAGAGAGTTTTGTATCAATATGTACATGCTGTTATATTTAAAATGAATAACAAACAAGGATCTACTATATAGCGCAAGGAACTCATTTCAATGTTATGTGGTACCCTGAATAGGAAAGGAGTCTAGGGGGAAATGGATACATGTATATGTAAGGCTGACTGCCTTTGCTGTTCACCTGAAACTATCACAACATTGCTAATTGGCTATATTCTAATATAAAATAAAAAGTTAGAAAAAGGATAAGATTTCTATTTAAGATGACTCTTTATATGAAACTTGCAAAGAAATGGTAATGTTAAATATAATTTTATCACCTTGAAAATAGAAATATTTCCATCATTTTAAGTTCTTTCACCTAGAACTATATTTTCTTTAAAGGTATGTTTTACTTCTAAAACATTCTCTGTTTTACCATTATCAAGAAAATTTAATAAATCAATCTAGTTAAAGGTAAAGTGTCCAATTTTATAAAGATTAAATAACAATTACTGTAACATATGGATCAATGATGAATTATTAAATGATGAGCTGACTATTAACATGATCCATAAGGATATAAAAAATCATGTTAGAAATTTTATAATTCTAAACTTCCCATGAATATTTTGCAGATTCAAAGTTTAATGCTAAGGCAATCAGTCAAGATGATCCCATAAAGACATCTTTTTCTAATCTATAGTCACTTATCTGCTGATTCCATTTTGAGTTATGTTACTTGGCAAGGTTTTGGGTAGATGGTAATTTCATTGGTTGGCATTTAAATAAATTTCTGGTAACTTAATGTTAAGTGCAAAGTCTCATTTCAAAGAGCAGACAAAGAATAATTAATTGAAAAAATTAGCAGCAAAAGATGTTATTACTAGGATGCAATGTGGTCAGAAACTTGTGCTTTGATGGATGGACTAGGATGTATTTTGAAGAAAGATAGTTTTATTGTTTTTGTTCTTCCAGTGTTCCCAGATTTACACAGTTTCTTGCTAACAGCTATAGAACAGACCCAATCTCATTTGTGTTCTGTGTCATGCACACTACTATCAGTTCACCTTGTCTTTCAAATTAGTATTTCTTTACAATTTAATCTACTCCAGGATTTCATTTTTATTTTTTTTAACAAAATGATTGTTAATGTTAATGTATTTTACAAAGGGGATGCTTAGACATAGGAATGATAACCACTTTAACATGCTTTTAGAAAAAAATAAAATGATGCAGATTAGACTTTATAATTACCTTTATAAATAAAATATTAATTCACTTTTTCACATATATAATTGCACATTACTATTTTGATAACTTGAGATTCATGTTGCTAGAAATATATTTTTTTTTTCCTAGCAACACAGGAAACACAGGAATAGGGGAGGAAAAAAAAAAAAAAAAAACAGATTGCAGTAAGTCACAATTTCATGTCTAGTTTCTTTTATGTTATGCTAAGAATTTTATGACTTTATGACTCTCATAAGAAAACATTTACATACACTGGATAGACTGGTTAGTGCCTTAGCATCCTGACATTGACATTTTTAGCTAAGATTTGCTTCATTTAACAACAACAAAAACTTTTCATTATTATAGTAGTTCTATTAATACATTTTTCTGCTAAATAATAATACTAAATTTCATTTGAGTTTTAAATTACTTAGAATGTTGTATACTTTAAATTCCTAACTTCTAGTAGCTTGGTCATGAGATATTTTTTAAAACCGTATCCATGATCCATAAGAAATAAGGAATGAACTCTCCATATGTGCATTCATGCTAAGCTGTTTTGATTCATGTCTGACTCTGTGCAACCCTATGGGACTGTAGCCTGCCAGGCTCCTCTGTCAATGGGATTCTGCAGGCAAGAATACTTAAGTGGGTTGCCATGCCCTCCTCCAGGGGATCTTCTTGACTCAGAGATTGAACCCACAACTCTTGCATCTCCTGCATTGGAAGGCAGGTTTTTTTTTGTTTGTTTGTTTTTTTTTTTTTTTAAACCACTACCACCACCTGGGAATCCCAAGATGAACTGACCACTCCCTTTTAAAAGGGAAGATTTAATGTATTTTCTTCAGGTGACACTAGCTGTAAAGAACCCACCTGCCAATGCAGGAGATGAGACGTAAGAGATACAGGTTTGGTCCCTGGGTTGGGATGATCTCCTGGAGGAGGGCATGTCAACCCACTTGAGTACACTTGCCTAGAGAAATCCCATTGATAGAGGAGCCTGGAAGGCTACAGTACATAGGGTCTTAAACAGTGGGAGATGACCAAAGTAACTTTTTATTGTTTGCTTACTGCGTTTACCTGGAAAATCCCATGGATGGAGGAGCCTGGTAGGCTGCAGTCCATGGGGTCACTAACAGTCGGATACGGCTGAGCAACTTCACTTTCACTTTTCACTTTCATGCATTGGAGAAGTGCCGGGGTCCAGCCCTGGCTGATCCAGGGTATTTGAAGGAGAGATGGCGTAGGCGAGACTCAGGAAACAACTGCTTAATTAAACGTTAATTAAGGATATAAAGAGTAATAGAATGAGGATAGCTCAGTAGGAAAATTCAGTGGAGAAAAGAGGCTGAGTAGCTTGGTTTACGCGGGAGACCAATAAAACTTCAAGACAAGAAGTTTGCACCACTTACGTAGGCTGCAGGTGTCCTTCCGTTCTCCCGAAGGAGAGGAGACACTGAGGCCTCCCCGGTCGGATCTTAGAGGCCCAGGCATAATTAGCAAGCATGGCAGGTTCCGCGCTCCAGATGGAGACTCAGCCAGAATTTGGGAGAGAGAGCGACATGGGGAGACCAAGTTTCGGTGAACAAGGCCCGCACTTTATTTTCCAAAGTAGTTTTTATACCTTAAGTTATGCATAATGGAGGAAGGGGTGGAGTCATGCAAGGACAGCAGTTCCTGGTCCTAATCAAAGCCAGGCTTTCAAACTTATCATATGCAAAAGTTCAGGTGAATTACATCATCTTCTGGCCAGGAGGCCTGTTAACATTTTAAGAAACTTATTTTTCTCTAAAGGTGATTATTCCAAAGTCAGGCACCAGCCTCCAAAAAAGCACTGGACAAAGCTGCATTCCTATAGGGCAAAGGTGAGGTGGGCTCAATCAAGAAAAGAATTAACTCAAGGGTCCAAGCTTACAAACATTGAGGCTACTACTTACATTTCTATACACCCATTATATCAATCAATACACTGCCAAGGACACAGTAGGTAAGGAGTATGGAGACTTAGCAGCAGACATTGGCCCAGTAAGTGAAAAACCCTTCACCAATACAATTTCTAATCAATCTTTTAACTACTCAAAAGAATCTGTGTTTAGACAGTTTAGAACATCTCCTGCCTCTCACAGTTGGGAGGCTCTGAACAATCACATGTGGCCGGAAAAACCTATTCAGGCAGGCTAGAGGATTTCCAAAGGAGTTTGTAGGTTGAAACACTGTCACACCCAGGAATTATTAACTGGAGCTGTAAGCTAACTCTTTTTTCAGAGAGAGGTAGTGGGGAACAGCCCCAGTAAAGTCAGAGGTGTAGGTGAAAGCACAAAGCAGAAAGTAGGCAGACTCTGGTTTTGGGGGTAGATGCTCGAGAATTTCCAGGGGGACTCCTGAGGCTCGATCCCGCCTTTGCGTATGCCGAGCCTCCTTCCTCATGACCTTTGCCATGGGCGGAGTTCCTCACGCTGGCTCCCAGCAGTGATAGAATTCCAGTTGAGCTATTCCACATCCTGAAAGATGATGCTGTGGAAAGTGCTGCACTCAATATGCAATATGCATTCAATATGCAATATGCCGGCTCCTGGCAGAGAAGGAAATGGCAACCCACTCCAGTGTTCTTGCCTGGAAAATCCCAGGGACAGGAGAGCCTGGTGGGCTGCCGTCTAGGGGTCGCACAGAGTCGGACATGACTTAAGTGACTTAGTAGCAGCAGCAGCGTTTGTTTGGGGGCAGTTTGTGTTTTATCCAAAGTGACTCACTTCCTGAGCCTCTCACCTCCCACTTCTTTCCCTCAGTGAACCAGTTTTGCCGTGAAGTAAATTCTTTGCTACATGAAGTCTGACAAAATGCATTTGTCTGGATGATCTCGTGTTTCTGATATGTCTACATTACATGGGCTCCAAGGCTTCCTTTTCCACAACTGAAGGTTTCTCAGGCACAGAGTCCTGCTTACTCAACTCTAGTATTGAACTACTGTTAACCTTATAGCTTAAGCTGTAGAAAGTTAATTTTCATTGATTTTCTATGCTTTAATTAGAATATTAAATTTTATAACTGTTTGGTAATTCTCTCTTTAGGGTCACACAGCTTGCTATTGTTCATTGTTCAGTTACTCAGTCATGTCTATCTCTTTGTGACTGCACGGGCTGTGCGGGGAGCTGCCTGTGAGAATGGGGTCCTTTGTCCAAAGGACACAGCTCTGGGAGCTGCCTCAGTCTTTGAGGGTTTGCTTGCAAACATAGCTCTCTGTCCTGCCACCCCCAGAGATTAGGCGGTTATTTACTGCAGGCACTTGGAGTTCTATGCAAACTCCTCACGCACAGAGAAGTGTTATCTGGTGTAAGAAATAATAACAGGGTGCCATTCCCATGCTCTCAAGATTTCTTGTGACTGTTTGTAAGATGTATAGGTCAACCAAGAAAAAATGTTAACTATCCTGTCTTTCTCACGCTCTTCTGTATAAATATAAGATGCTGAATAAAGTTAGTGTCAGACTGCGTCCCTTCGTGGAGACGTGTCTGAACCTCTCGACCCCATCTTTGTTGTAGATTTCTCTTGCTTTAGTTTCTTTTCTCAGCCCTGCCATGCACGTTCTCGGGACCTGATCGACTTTGCCGGCTGGCACCGGCAGGGCTGTAGCACTCAAGGCTTCCCTGTATTTCACCATCTCCCGGTTTGCTCAGATTCATCTCTACTGAGTCAGTGATGCCATCCAACCAACTCATCCTCTATCATCCCCTTCTCCTCCTGCCTTCAATCTTTCCCAGCATCAGCATCTTTTCCAATGAGTTAGTTCTTCACATCAGGTGACCATCAGTTCTTCACAAAATATTGGAGCTTCAGCTTCAGCATCAGTCCTTACAATGAATATTCAGGACTGCTTTCCTTTAGGATTGAGCAGTTTGATCTCCTTGCAGTCCAATGAACCCTCAAGAGACTTCTCCAAAATCACAGTTCAAAAGCATCAGTTCCTTAGCACTCAGCTATTTTTATAGTTCAACATTCACATCCATACCTGACTACTGGAAAAACCATAGCTTTGACTAGATGGTACTTTGTCAGCAAAGTAATCTCTGCTTTTTAATATGCTGTATATATTGGTCATTGAACGGTTCTGTGAAGACCTACAAGACCTTTTAGAACTAACACCCAAAAAAGATGTCCTTTTCATTATAGGGGACTGAAATGCAAAAGTAGGAAGTCAAGAAACACCTGGAGTAACAGGCAAATTTGGCCATGGAATACGGAATAAAGCAGGGCAAAGACTAATAGAGTTTTGCCAAGAAAATGCACTGGTTATAACAAACACCCTCTTCCAACAACACAAGAGAAGACTCTATAGAAGACATCACCAGATGGTCAACACCGAAATCAGATTGATTATATTCTCTGCAGCCAAAGATGGAGAAGCTCTATACAGTCAGCAAAAGCAAGACCAGGAGCTGATTGTGGCTCAGACCATGAACTCTTTATTGCCAAATTCAGACGTAAATTGAAGAAAGTAGGGAAAACCACTAGGCCATTCAGGTATGACCTAAATCAAATCCCTTATGATTATACAGTGGAAGTGAGAAATAGATTTAAGGGACTAGATCTGATAGAGTGCCTGATGAACTATGGAATGAGGTTCATGACATTGTGCAGGAGACAGGGATCAAGACCATCCCCATGGAAAAGAAATGCAAAAAAGCAAAATGGCTGTCTGGGGAGGCCTTACAAATAGCTGTGAAAAGAAGAAGTGAAAGCAAAGGAGAAAAGGAAAGATATAAACATATGAATGCAGAGTTCCAAAGAATAGCAAGGAGAGATGAGAAAGCCTTCTTCAGTGATCAATGCAAAAAAAAAATAGAGGAAAACAACAGAACGGGAAAGACTAGAGATCTCTTCAAGACAATCAGAGATACCAAAGGAACATTTCATGCAAAGATGAGCTCGATAAAGGACAGAAATGGTATGGACTAACAGAAGCAGAAGATATTAAGAAGAGATGGCAAGAATACACAGAAGAACTGTACAAACAAGATCTTCACGACCAAGATAATAACGATGGTGTGGTCACTGACCTAGAGCCAGACATCCTGGAATGTGAAGTCAAGTGGGCCTTGGAAAGCATCACTACGAACAAAGCTAGTGGAGGTGATAGAATTCCAGTTGAGCTATTCCAAATCCTGAAAGATGATGTTGTGAAAGTGCTGCACTCAATATGCCAGCAAATTTGGAAAACTCAGCAGTGGCCACAGGACTGGAAAAGGTCGGTTTTCATCCCAATCCCAAAGAAAGGCAATATCAAAGAATGCTCAAACTACCACACAATTGCACTCATCTCACATGCTAGTAAAGTAATGCTCAAAATTCTCCAATCCAGGCTTCAGCAATATGTGAACCATGAACTTTCAAGACAGGTTGGAACCAGAAGGCTGATGATGCTGACTCTCAGTTACCTTACCACCAGTCAATTAGAAGAATGTCCATGATTTGATCATGCCCTTCTCTTTGAACCATTACTGTAAGAGTTCTCACTACTCCTTCCAGGATGGGACACCTAGTTTTGAAGGAATTAGCCCATTGTAACCTACTTTGCCTTGCAAAAAAAAAAAAAAAAAAAAGTCATATTCTATTATGCCAAACCTCCTGTCGGAGATTTACTTTAGTGTTGGGTTACAGAAATTGAATTTGACTTCATCAGCAATAAACTGTCTTGTTTAATCCATTCAGTCTCTTTTATGAAGTTTTAGCTGGCTTATATCTTGCTCTTCTGTTTGAGTTTAGGGTTCTTTTGTAATAATAAATGAAATAAAAATGTTCGTCAATCCTTCAGAAATTGCAAATATGTATGTGTGTGTGTGTGTGTGTGTGTGTGTGTGTGTGTGTGTGTATATATATTTCCATCCCAGCCATTTACTTAATAATTTATTTTCCTGCCCAGAGTAACAAATATTTTCAGAAATTACATAAAGAAAAAAAAAACTGGGGTCCTGGCAATTTTTTTTTTTTAATGTCATTAATAAGAAATTAAGATAACATGAGAACAATGTATGGCTGGGACTCTGGGGAATCAATTACATGAAAAGATAATATATAAGAATATAACAAGGAAATATATATGCTTTACACATTTTAAGTTTGACTTAAGCCTAGACCTATATCTAGGAAAATATGAAAATAGTTTATATTTTCATCTTTCTGTCTTTTTGTCAAATGTTTTTCCTAGCACAAAAATGACTGTGTAGTTATTGCAAATATGTGCCAAATACAAGTAAAATATATCCCAAATGTAAGTAAATTTTGCCATCTCTGTTTCAAGAAACCACACCCAAATAATCATTTTCTCACACCTATACAAGTAAACCTACCTACTAACCATTCTTACAATGTTCATTCTTGTCCCCTGCTAAGCCCTCATCACACTTGAAACAGACTGATCTTAAAAAAAAAAAAAAAAAGTAAATTTAATCTTATTAAACTCCTGCTGTGATCTGTACCCTTGAGTCAAGTTCAGATCCCAACTCTTTATGATAATTTTTGTCCTCCACAATCTGTCATCAGTAACATTTCAAACTTCACCCCCCACCACTATCTGCTTGCTCACTAAGATCATTGCCTTTCATCTTGTCCTAGGAGCATGTGAGCACATTCCGATCTCAGTCTTCTGGTTTTATATTATTGTCTGTAGCTCCTAAAAGAGAAAGTAAGGAAACAACTCAATTTCTCTGATTATCAGTGTATCAAGGGAAAGGACACAAATATCAAAAGATCCGGAGATAAAATGACACATACTGTAAACAAGCACTGACTCCATGTGTGGTGCACATGCATGTGTGTTTGGTATTCTTTCCATTTATCATATTTCCATCAAAACCTTTCTTCTATTTCATAGTGTAACTTTTGTTTCTATGTTTAGTGCATATGAAATATTCTACATCAGATACTATGGTCTAGAAATTTCAGGAGAAGGCAATGGCAACCCACTCCAGTACTTTTGCCTAGAAAATCCCATGGACGGAGGAGCCTGGTAGGCTGCAGTCCGTGGCGTCGCTAGAGTCGACATGACTGAATGACTTCACTTTCACTTTTCACTTTATGCATTGGCGAAGGAAATGGCAACCCACTCCAGTATTCTTGCCTGGAGAATCCCAGGGACGGGGGAGCCTGGTGGGCTGTCCTCTGTAGGGTCGCACAGAGTCGGACATGACTGAGGCGACTTAGTAATAGTAGTAGTAGTGGTAGAAATTTCAAGCTATATTGTTTCATCAAAAAGTAGTAATTAAAATGGTTGATGTACATAGGTTGTTTCCATTCCTTGGCTATTGTAAGTAGTGCTTCAATAGACATGAGTATGAAGGTATCTCTTTGAGGTCCAGTCTTCTTTTCCTTTGAATACATATCCAGAACTGAGATCTCTGAATCCCATGGTAGAAGCTTCTAATCCGAAAGTGTAGTTTCCAATTGGAAGCTAAAAAAAGTTCTTGGAATCTAATGAAAAGTGTCATGATTAATGTCATAGTGAAAGTGAAGTCGCTCAGTCGTGTCTGACTCTTTGCAACCCCATGGACTATAGCCTACCAGCCTCCTCAGTCTATGGGATTTTCCAAGCAAGAATACTGGAGTGGGTTGCCATTTCCTTCTCCATATATCATAATATGTCATAATACTGCAATATATATTTGAAAGTTAATAAGAGAGTAGATTTTAAGTATTTTCACACAAAAAAGAAAAGATAATTATGTGGTAACCATATTATAATATACAAGAAAGAAATGATAAAATGTAAAAGGGTTGTGTGAGGAGGGCTTACAAATATCTGAGAAAAGAAGAGAAGTGAAAGGCAAAGGAGGAAAGGAAAGATAACCATCTGAAAGCAGGGTTTCAAAGAATAGCAAGGAGAGATAAGAGAGCCTTCCTACGTGATCAATGCAAAGAAACAGAGGAAAACAACAGAATGGGAAAGACTATGGATCTTTTCAAGAAAAATAGAGATATCAAAGGAAAATTTCAAGCAAAGATCGGCACAATAAAGGACAGAAACAATATGGACCCAACAGAAGCAGAAGATATTAAGTGGTGGCAAGAATACACAGAGACATATACAAAAAAGATCTTCATGATCCGGATAACCATGATAGTGTGATCACTCACCTAGAGCCAGACATCCTGGAGTGCAAAGCCAAGTGGGCCTTAGGAAACATTACTAGGAACAAAGCTAGTGGAGGTGATGGAATTCCAGTTGAGCCATTTCAAATATTAAAAGATGATGCTATGAAAGTGCTGTAATTCAATATCCCAGCAAATTTGCAAAACTCACCAGTGGTCACAGCACTGGAAAGGTCAGATATGACTGAGCAATTGAACAACAGCCACAAATATCCTCTAATAATTGCATACACCAGGAGTACAATATAATTTGCCTTTTTAATTTTTAAATGAAATCTTGAAAATCATGGTCAAAATAAGATGATATTCTAAGTGGTCACAAATTTAAATAGCACCTTTATCTATGTAAAATACATTTAATACTTGACATTTCAGGACACACCACATATTTCATTCTAAGCCTCCCAACATCACACACATATACAATCTGGACAGCTACTGCACATTGATCCCCATACCACATGCCCCCTCTTATGTGAATGCACTTATCATTCTGTCTGGGTTGACCCCACTGCTGTGGATGTGCTCTTCTACTTAGACAGACTATGACCCCACATGAGGGGCCTTGCAGGCCCACTTAGGGCCACGATATTCCTCTCCTCCGCTCCAAAACACAGATGTCTATGTCTGTCTTTTGTGTCTTATTCTAGTCCACATCTCTTCTACACTCAAACCGTCAATTCTTTAACAATAAAATATGAATTTAAAATTGCATTATCCAGTATCGTGCATCGAACCTGGACTGGCAACTCATTTCATGCATGATATTTTACATGTTTCAATGCCATTCTCCCAAATCTTCCCACCCTCTCCCTCTCTCATAGAGTCCATAAGAGACCCAGAGGGATGGAATGGGGAGGGAGGAGGGAGGAGGGCTCAGGATGGGGAACACATGTATACTTGTGGTGGATTCATTTTGATATTTGGCAAAACTAATACAATTATGTAAAGTTTAAAAATTAAATTAAATTAAAAAAATAAAAAATAAAATAAAATTGCATTATCAATTCTCTTTTCACTTTCCCTTTCAACATGTTCTTGTTTCATCATTCCTTTTCCTTCCTTCACCTTCCCTCTTCCTCCCTTCCATTTCTGAACTCTTAATTTCATAAGAAAATAAAGTGTATGTGTTCTGGAGTGCAGAAGAGAGATGCTGTATCCCAGAGAGGGGTCTATATGGAGGAGGACATCCACAGGTATGAGGCAGAGTGCAGGTGAAGAAAAGAAGTCAATCCAGATAGGATTGAAGGTGTGCTTCAAGTGGTTGCTCACACTTTTGGTAACTGCATAAGCTGGAAATGTAGAGTGCTTAATTTTACTTATTACTATTTTATCATGACTGTAACTAATGTACACAGCATCTAAGTATTTATATGAACCACCTTATTTCAAATAAAGAATAATAGAAATGTTACATTATACAATTTCATTTTCATTACAAAAATCACAGTATTTACTCACCAATGAAACAAAAGGTAGCTGTTTATTAAACATTAGCAAGTGTCAAAGTATTCTATTCTGAAACTTCTAAGAATCAAAGTGAATTTATGACCAAATCATTACATATTTCATTCTGATTAAAACAGGTTGTTACAAAATAATACCATTCTGTGACAATGTCCAGAGGTTCACTAGCTTTTAATTTACACATTATCAACACACTGAATACAAAATAAATTTCTTTAACATTTATGCAGACCATAATCATTAATATAAATTGACAAACAGAATATTCAAAACAAGAAGTTTCTTTAAATTCAGAATTCTTGGCAAAACAATGATGATACTCCAAAATAAGATGTTTATAAGTCTATATTTTTATCTCCTCCATTTAAAATAAAAATATTCACTCGAGTGAGAATCATGGCTTCCTTATTGAAAATATTTTTATAATGCCTTTGCATTGTCACACCTGCAATAAATTGATGTCAATAAAGAATTGCAAGAAAAATATTAAATCTACGGAAAGAAAACTAACCAATCTGACTACATGGACCACAGCCTTGTCTAACTCAAAGAAACTATGAGCCATGCCATGCAGGGCCACCCAAGATTGACAGGTCATGGTGGGGAGTTCTGACAAATGTGGTCCACTGGAGAAGGGAATGGCAAACCATTCAGTATTTGTGCCTTGAGAACCCCATGAATAGTATGAAAAGGTAAAAAGACAGGACACTGAAAGATGAACTCCCCAGGTCAGTAGGTGCCCAATATGTTACTGGAGACCAGTGGAGAAATAACTCCAGAAAGAATGAAGAGACAGAGACAAAGCAAAAATAACACCCAGTTGTGGACGGGACCAGTGATAGAAGTAAAGTCCAATACTGTAAAGAGCAATATTGCATAGGAACCTGGAATGTTAAGTCCACGAATCAGGGCAAATTGAAAGTGATCAAACAGGAGATAGCAAGGGTGAATGTCTACATTTTAGGAATCAATGAGGTAGAATGAACAGGAATGGGTGAATTTAACTCAGATGACCTTTATATCCATTACTATGGGCAAGAATATTGTAGAAGAAATGGAGTAGCCATCATAGTCAACAGAAGAGTCTGAAATACAGTACTTGGATGCAATCTCAAAAACAACAGAATGATTTCTGTTCATTTCCAAAGCAAATCATTAAATATCACTGTAATCCAAGACTATCCCCTCACTAGTAATGCTGAAGAAGATGAAGTTGAACAGTTCTATGAAGACCTACAAGAACTTCTAGAACTAACACGCAAAAAAGATGGCCTTTTCTTTTTTTTTTTTTTATTCTTTTGTTGGTGATCTTTTTTTTTTTTTTCTTTTAGCTTTACAATATTGTATTGGTTTTTCCCTATAACAACATGAATCCACCACACATATACATGTGTTTCCCACCCTGAACCCTCCTCCCTCCTCCCCGTACCATCCCTCTGGGTCATCCCAGTGCACCAGCCCCAAGCATCCAGTATTGTGCATCGAACCTGGACTGGCAACTCGTTTCATATATGATATTATATGTGTTTCAATGCCATTCTTCCAAATCATCCCACCCTCTCCCTCTCCCACAGAGTCCAAAAGACTGTTCTATACATCAGTGTCTCTTTTGCTGTCTCGTATACAGGGTTATTGCTGCCATCTTTCTAAATTCCATATATATGTGTTAGTATACTGTATTTGGATTCCAGGTCCTTTTCATTATAAGGACCTGGAATCCAAAAGTAGGAAGTCAAGAAACATCTGGAGTAAGACAACTTTTGTCTTGGAGTACGATATGAAGCAGGCAAAGGCTAACAGAGTTTAGCCAAGAAACGCATTGATCATAGCAAACACACTCTTCCAACAACACAAAAGACTCTTCACATGGGCATCATCAGATTGTGAATACTGAAATCAGATTGATTACATTCTTTACACCAAAGATGAAGAAGCTCTATACAGTCCACAGAAACAAGACCAGGAGTTGATTGTGGCTCAGATCATGGACTCCTTATCACCAAATTCAGACTTCAATTGAAGAAAGTAGAGAAAACGACAAGACCACTCATGTATGACCTAAATCAAACCCCTTACGGTTATACAGTGGAAGCGAGAAATAGATTCAAGGGATTAGATTTGTTAGACAGAGTGCCTGAATAACTATGGACAGAGGTTCATGACATTGTACAGAAGGCAGGGATCAAGATCATCCCCAAGAAAAAGAAATGAAAAAGGGCAAAATGGTTCTCTGAGGAGGCCTTACAACTAACTGTGAAATGAAGAGAAGTGAAAGGCAAAGGAGGAAATGAAAGATATACCCATTTGAATGCAGAGTTCCAAAGAAGAGCAAGGAGAGAAAAGAAAGCCTTCCTCAGTAATCAATGCAAAGAAATAGAGGAAGACAATAGAATGGGAAAGACTAGAGATCTCTTCAAGAAAATTAGAGATACAAAGGAACATTTCATGCAAAGATGGACTTAATAAAGGAAAGAAATGGTATGGGCCTAACAGAGGCAGAAGATATTAAGAAGAGATAGCAAGAATGCACAAAAGAACTATACACAAAAAATCTTCATGATTCAGATAATCATGATGGTATGATCACTCACCTAGTGCCGGACATCCTGGAATGTGAAGTCGAGTGGCACTTAGGAAGCATCACTACGAACAGAGCTAGTGGAGGTGATGGAATTCCAGCTGTACTACTTCAAATCCTAAAATAAAATGCTGTGAAAGTGCTTCACTCAATATGCCAGCAAATTTGGAAAACTCAGCAGTGGCCACAGAAATGGAAAGGGTCAGTTTTCATTCCAATCCCAAAGAAAGACAATGCCAAAGAATGTTCATACTGGCCCACAATTGCACTCATCTCCCACACTAACACACAATACTCAAATTTCTCCAAGCTAGGCTTCAACAGTACATGAACTGAAAACTTTCAGATGTTCAAGGTCCATATAGAAAAGTCAGAGGAATCAGAGATTAAATTGCCAACATCCATTGAATCATTGAAAAAGTGAGAGAGTTCCAGAAAAACATCTTCTTCAGCTTTATTGACTATGCCAAAGGCTTTGACTGTGTGAATCACAACAAACTGTGGAAAATCCTTAAAGACATGGTGCCAGGGTCCAGCCCCAGTGGATCCAGGGAATTTGAAGCGGGGACAGCATCTGTGAGGATCAGGAAATAACTGCTTAATTAAACCTTAATTAAGGATATAAAGAGTGGTTAAATAAGGATAGCTCAGTGCGAAAATTTAGTGGAGAAAAGAGGCTGAGTAACTTCGTTTACGTGGAAAGCTAATAAAATTCCAAAATAAGGAATTTGCATCACCTACGTAGGCCGCAGGCATCCTCCTGTTCTCCCGAAGGAGAGGAGACACTAATCTTAGTGTCTAAGATCTTCAGATCTTAGAAGCCCAGGAAAAATTAGTAGGCTTGACGAGCCTCCCCGCCCCAGATGGGAATTCAGCCAGAAGGTGAGAGAAAGAACGACATGGGGAGACCAAGTTTTGGTGAACAAAGCCTGCACTTTATTTTCCAAAGTAGTTTTATACATTAAGTTGTGCTTAGAGGGTAATGGGGGAAGGGGTAGAGTCATGCAAGGACAGCAGTCCTTGATCCTAATCGAAGCCAGGCTTTCAAACTTATCATATGCAAAAGTTTAGGTGATTTACATCATCTTCTGGCCAGGAGGCCTGTTAACATTTTAAGATCCTTTCTTCAGAAAACTTATTTTTCTCTAAAGGTGATTATTCTAAAGTCAGGCGCCACCCTCCAAAAGCATTGGATAAAGTTGCATTCCTATAGGGCAAAGGTGTGGTGGGCTATAACAAGAAAATGATTAACTCAAGGGTCCAAGGTTACAACATTAAAGCTACTACTTACATTTCTATACACCAATTATATCAATCAATACACTGCCAGGGACACAGTAGGTAAGGGATATGGAAACTTAGCAGCAAACATTGGCCCAACAAGTAAAAAACCCTTTACCAATACAATTTCTAATCAATCGTTTAACTGCTCAAAGGAATCTGTATTTAGACAGTTTAGAACATCTCATGCCTCTCACAGTTGGGAGGCTCTGAACAATCACATGTGGCCAGGAAAACCTATTCAGACAGGCTAGAGGACTTCCAAAGGAGTTTGTAGGTTGAAACACTCTTGTCACGCCCAGGAACTTTATTAACTGGAGCTGTAAGTTAACTCTTTTTTCAGAGAGAGGTGGTGGGGGACAGCCCCCCGTAAAGTCAGAGGTGCAGGTGAGAGCACAAAGCAGAAAGTAGGCAGACTCTGGTTTTGGGGGTAGATGCTCGAGAATTTCCAGGGGGACTCCTGAGGCTCGATCCCGCCTTTGCGTATGCCGAGCCTCCTTCCTCATGACCTTTGCCATGGGCGGAGTTCCTCACGCTGGCTCCCAGCAACATGGAAATACCAGAACACTTGGACTGCCTCTTACAAAATCTGTATGCAGGCCAGGAAGCAACAGTTAGAACTGGACATGGAACAACAGACTGGTTCCATAAAGGGAAAGGTGTATGTGAAGGCTGTATACTGTAATCCCGCTCATTTAACTTATATGCAGAATACATCATGAGAAACACTGGGCTGGAAGAAGTACAAGCTGGAATCAAGATCACTGGGAGAAATATAAACAGCCTAAGACATACAATGACACACACATATGGCAGAACGTGAAGAACTAAAGAGCCTCTTCATGAAAGTGAAAGAGGAAAGTGAAAAAGTTGGCTTAAAACTCAACATTCAGAAAACTAAAATCATGGCATCTGGTCCCATCACTTCATGGCAAATAGATGGGGAAATGATGAAAATAGAGACAGATTTTAATTTGGGGGGCTCCAAAATCACTGCACATGGTGATGAAGTCATTTAAATTAAAAGATGTTTACTCCTTGAAGGAAACATTATGACCAACCTAGACAGCATACTAAAAAGCAGAGACATTACTTTACCAACATAGGTCCATCTAGTCAAATCTATGGTTTTTCCAGTTGCCATGTTCGGGTGTGAGAGTTTGACCATAAAGAAAGCTGAGTGCCTAAGAATTGATGCTTTTGAAAGGTGCTATTGGAGAAGACTCTTGCGAGTCCCTTGGACTGCAAGGAGATCCAACCAGTCCATCCTAAAGGAAATCAGTCCTGAATATTCATTGGAAGGACTGATGTTGAAGGTGAAATTCCAATAGTTTGGCCACCTAACGCAAAGAACTGACTCATTTGAAAATGCACTGATGCTGGGAAAGTTTGAAGATGGAAGGAGAAGGGGACAAAAGAGAATAAGATGGTTGGATGGTATCACTGACTCAATGGATATGAGTTTGAGTAAATTCTGTGAGTTGGAGATGGACAGGGAAGCCTGGCGTGCTGTAGCGCATGGGGTCACAAAGAGTCAGACAGGGCTGAGCAACTGAACTGAAGGAAAGACTATGAGTGTGCCACTTTTGGAAGAAAAATAAGACTTTAAAGATTAGATAAGAGATCTAAAGTGTGAAAATGTTAGTAGCTAAGCCATATGCAACTCTTTGTTACCCCATGGACTGTAGCTCGCCAAGCTCCTCTGTCCAAGGAATTCTCCAGACAAGAATACTGAAGAGGGTAGCCATTCTGTTCTTGATGGGATGAACCTGGTTCTTCTACATTGTAGGCAGATTATTTACTGTCTGAGTCACCAGGAAAGCAAGTTTTTAAAGAAACCATGTCATAAGATAGTTTTTTAGAATGCAAAGGTAAACACTTTTAGAAAATCCGTGTTTGCACATATAACAATTAAAACAAAGTCCATTTTATGATTGTAAAATGACATTAATGAGACTTCTCGTTCAACATGGTGGAGAAAAAGGACATGTACCCATCTTCTCTTGTGAAAGCCTCAAAATTTCAACTAGCTGTTGAACAATCATTGACAGGAGGACACAGGAACCCAGTGAAAAAAGATACTATATTTCTAAAGATGAAGAAGAAGATGCAGTGATACTGGAGAAGGGGCATAATCTTGATAAAAGCAAACCCCATACCTGCTGGCCAATAAACTGGAGAAACATAATACCAAAGAACTTCTCTCTCTGTTGTGAATGTTCTGAACCCCACATCAATCTTTCCAGTCTGGGAATATGACAAAAGGACTGGGAATCCCCAGGGAATCTGACCTTGAAAGCCAGTGGGATTCAATTATAGGACTTTTGTAGTACTGGGGGAAACAGAGACTCCAGCCATGGAGGGCACAAACAAAAATTTACATGCACCAAGACCCAGAGGAAAGGAGCAGTGACTCCACAGGAAACTGAAGCACAGCTACCTACTTGTGTTTGAAGAGCTCCTGTGGAAGAATAGGTCAGCAGGGACTCACCACAGTGATGAGGGCACTGGCAGCAGCAAGCTGGGAAGGTTCCCCTTCACATGAACCCTTTTGAAGGCCACCATGAACCCTACCATAGAGCATCCAGGCCAAACAACTACCAGGGACCCACCAGCAGATAGTTGGATTAAACCTTTACTGAGCAAGGTCCTGCCCAGCAGATCACAAGACTCAGTTTTTTCCCATTTTCGTTCCCTGCCATCAGGAAGCTTACACAAGCTTCTTATACTCTCCCATCAGAGGGAAGACAGAAGAAGCCAGAACCACAGTCTTACCGACGCTAAAGCAAAAATCACATTATAGAAAGTAAATCATGATGAAAAAATGTCCTAGAAGAAGGCAAGATAAAACCCTCAAAAAACAATTAAATAAAGAGGAGATAGGCAACTTTCCAGGAAAACAATCAGAATAAAGAGTAAAGATGATCCAGAATCTAAGGGAAACAATGGAGAAGATGCTAAAAATGTTTACTGAAGACCTACAAGAACTAAGGAACAAGCAAACAGAGATGAATAATAGACTGCTAAGTCGCTTCAGTTGTGTCTGACTCTGTGTGACCCCATAGGCGGCAGCCCACCAGTCTCCACTGCCCCTGGGATTCTCCAGGCAAGAACACTGGAGTGGGTTGCCATTGCCTTCTCCAATGTATGAAAGTCAAAAGTGAAAATGAAGTCTCTCAGTCATGTCCAACTCTTAGCAGCCCCATGGACTGCAGCCTACCAGGCTCCTCCATCCATGGAATTTTCCAGGCAAGAGTACTGGAGTGGGGTGCCATTGCCTTCTCCGGAATAATAGACTAGTAGGAATCAATAGCAGGATAACTGAGGCAGAAGAATGGACAAATGATCTGGAAGACAGGATGATGGAAATCATTGCCACAGAACAGAATGTAGGGAAAATAAAGAATGTAAAGAAATTAAAGACAGCCTAAGAGACCTTTGGGACAACATTAAACACACCAACATTAGCATAATAGGGGTCCCAGAAGAAGAATAGAGAGAAAAAGGACCTGAGAATCTATTTAAAGAGATAATAGCTGAAAACTTCTCTAACATAGGAAAGAAAATAGTCAACATGTCCAGGAAGCACAGAGAGTCCCAGGCAAGATAAACCCAAGGAAGAACACACTGAGGCATACAGTAATGAAAACAACAAAAATTAAAGACAGAGATAATTGATTAAAAGCAACAAGGGAAAAATGACAAATACCAAACACGGGAACTCTCATCAGGCTATTAGCTGATTTCTCAACAGAAACTCCACAGGGCAGAAGAGAACAACATGATATGTTTAAGGTAATGAAAGAGAAGAATGTATGATCAAGAATACTCTACCCAGCAAGACTTCAGATTTGATGGAGAAATCAAAGGCTTTCCAGACAAACAAAAGTTAAGAGAATTCAGCACTGCCAAATCAGCGTTATAGCAAATACTAAAGGAACTTCTGTAGGCAGGAAACATAACACAAGGAAAAGACCTACAGAAAATAAACCCAAAACAATTAAGAAAAAGGTAATAATATCATACATATCAAACAGATCAGATCAGATTAGTCACTCAGTCGTGTCTGACTATTTGTGACCCCATGAATCGCAGTAGGCCAGGCTTCCCTGTCCATCACCAACTCCCGGAGTTCACCCAGATTCACGTCCATCGAGTCAGTGATGCCATCCAGCCATCTCATCCTCTGTCGTCCCCTTCTCCTCTTGCCCTCAATCCCTCCCAGCATCAGAGTCTTTTCCAATGAGTCAACTCTTCACATGAGGTGGCCAAAGTATTGGAGTTTTAGCTTTAGCATCATTCCTTCCAAAGAAATCCCAGGGCTGATCTCCTTCAGAATGGACTGGTTGGATCTCCTTGCAGTCCAAGGGACTCTCAAGACTCTTCTCCAATACCACAGTTCAAAAGCATCAATTCTTGAGCACTCAGCCTTCATCACAGTCCAACTCTGACATCCATACATGACCACAGGAAAAACCATAGCCTTGACTAGACGGACCCTTGTTGGCAAAGTAATGTCTCTGCTTTTGAACATGCTATCTAGGTTGGTCATAACTTTCCTTCCAAGGAGTAAGCATCTTTTAATTTCATGGCTGCAGTCACCATCTGCAGTGGTTTTGGAGCCCAGAAAAATAAAGTATGACACTGTTTCCACTATTTCCCCATCTATTTCCCATGAAGTGATGGAACCGGATGCCATGATCTTCGTTTTCTGAACGTTGAGCTTTAAGCCCACTTTTTCACTCTCCACTTTCATTTTCATCAAGAGGCTTTTTAGTTCCTCTTCACTTTCTGCCATAAGGGTGGTGTCATCTGCATATCTGAGGTTATTGATATTTCTCCTGGCAATCTTGATTCCAGCTTGTGTTTCTTTCAGTCCAGCGTTTCTCATGGTGTAATCTGCATATAAGTTAAATAAACAGGGTAATAATATACAGCCTTGAAGTACTCCTTTTCCTATTTGGAACCAGTCTGTTGTTCCATGTCCAGTTCTAACTGTTTCTTCCTGACCTGCATACAAATTTCTCAAGAGGCAGATCAGGTGTTCTGGTATTCCTATCTCTTTCAGATTTTTCCACAGTTTATTGTGATCCACACAGTCAAAGGCTTTGGCACAGTCAATAAAGCAGAAATAGATGTTTTTCTGGAACTCTCTTGCTTTTTCCATGATCCAGCGGATGTTGGCCATTTGATCTCTGGTTCCTTTGCCTTTTCTAAAACCAGCTTGAACATCAGGAAGTTCACGGTTCACATATTGCTGAAGCCTGGCTTGGAGAATTTTGAGCATTACTTTACTAGCGTGGGAGATGAGTACAATTGTGTGGTAGTTTGAGCATTCTTTGGCAAAATGTAAATAGATTAAATGCACCAAAGGACATAGACTAACTGGGTTGATGAAAACATGTGCATGTGTGCACTTCCACTTACCAAATATCTCTGCTTGATCCCCAAATTGTATTTAACTATTTTACCTTGATAGGTTAATCAGGATCCCAATATGGCTTGCAGTTGTAATTATCTTTATTTTTTTTCTGGCTGCTGATAGTAGCCAAAACTGATAAACATCTTTTACTATTGTAACAGTATCAGTTCAGTCACTCAGTCATATCCGACTCTTTGCAACCCCATGGACCTCAGCACACCAGGCCTCCCTGTCCATCGCCAACTCCCAAAATTTACTCAGACTCATGTCCATTGAGTCGGTGGTGCCATCCAACGATCTCATCCTCTGTTGTCCCCTTCTCCTCCTGCCCTCAATCTTTCCCGGGATCAGGGTCTTTTCAAATGAGTCAGTTCTTCCTATCAGGTGGCCAAAGTATTGGATTTTCAGCCTCAACATCAGTCCTTCCAATGAACACTCGGGACTGATCTCCTTTAGGCTAGACTGGTTGGATCTCCATGCAGTCCAAGAGACTCTCAAGAGTCTTCTCCAACACCACAATTCAAAAGCATCAATTCTTCTGCACTCAGCTTTCTTTATAGTCCAACTCTCACATCCATACATGACTAATAGAAAAACCATACCCTTGACTAGACAGACCTTTGTTGACAAAGTAATGTCTCTGCTTTTTAATATGCTGTCTAGGTTGGTCATAACTTTCCTTTCAAGAAGTCAAGTAGTAAGTGTCTTTTAATTTCATGTCTGCAATCACCATGTGCATTGATTTTGGAGCCCCCCAAAATAAAGTCAGCTACTGTTTCAACTGTTTCCCCATCTATTTGCCATGCAATGGTGGGACCGGATGCCATTATCTTTGTTTTCTGAATGTTGAGCTTTAACCCAACTTTTTCACTCTCCTCTTTCACTTTGATCAAGAGGCTCTTTAGTTCTTCTTCACTTTCTGCCATAAGGGTGGTGTCATCTGCATATCTGAGGTTATTGATATTCCTCCCAGCTATCTTGATTCGAGCTTGTGCTTCCTCCAGCCAGCATTTCTCATGATGTACTCTGCATATAAGTTAAATAAGCAGGGTGACAATATACAGCCTTGACGTACTCCTTTTCCTATTTGGAACCACTCTGTTGTTCCATGTCCAGTTCTAACTGTTGCTTCCTGACCTGCATACAGGTTTCTCAAGAGGCAGATCAGGTGGTCTGGTATCCCCGCAGAATGCGGGAAATTCTTGAAGAATTTTCCACAGTTTATTGTGATTCACATAGTCAAAGGCTTTAGCATAGTCAATAAAGCAGAAATAGATGTTTTTCTGGAACTCTCTTGCTTTTTCGATGATCCAGCAGATGTTGGCAATTTGATCTCTGGTTCCTCTGCCTTTTCTAAAACCAGCTTGAACATCTGGAAGTTCACAGTTCACATATTGCTGAAGCCTGGCTTGGAGAATTTTGAGCATTATTTTACTAGCATGTGAGATGAGTGCAATTGTGCAGTAGCTTGTTCGTTCTTTGGCATTGCCTTTCTTAGGGATTGGAATGAAAACGGACCTTTTCCAGTCCTGTGGCCACTGCTGCGTTTTCCAAATTTGCTGGCATATTGAGTGCACCACTTTCACAAAATCATCTTTTAGGAATTGAAATAGCTCAACTGGAATTCCATCACTTCCACTAGCTTCATTCATAGTGATGAATCCTAAAGTCCACTTGACTTCATATTCCAGGATGCCTTGCTCTATGTGAGTGATCACACCATCGTGATTATCTGGGTTGTGAAGATCTATTTTGTACAGTTCTTCTGTGTATTCTTGCCATCTCTTCTTAATATCTCCTGCTTATGTTAGGTCCATACCATTTCTGTCCCTTATCGAGCCCATCTTTGCATGAAATCTTCCCTTGGTATCTCTAAATTTCTTGAAAAGATCCCTAGTCTTTCCCATTCTATTGTTTTCCTCTATTTCTTTGCACAGATCGCTGAGGAAGGCTTTCTTATCTCTCCTTGCTGTTCTTTGGAACTCTAATTATGTAACTATTACTCATTTAATACCATTTTTTTTTCTTAATACCATTTTATCATGATTGGCCAAGAGAAAAATAATGGAATCCTATATTACCAAAACTACAATTTAGGAGAAATATCTGTAATCACGTCTTAAAACCCAGATGCATATAAGAACTTTCTTGAATGTTTTTTGAAAAATACAAATGCCCCGGTATGGCATTTTTTACTCCTAGATCTCCACATGTTTCTAATGAGTCAGTGCAGTTCAGTCACTCAGTCATGTCCAACTCTTTGCAACCCCATGTATTTCAGCACGCCAGGCCTCCCTGTCCATCACCATCTCCTGGATTTCACTCAAACTCATGTCCATTGAGTCGGTGATGCCATCCAGCCATCTCATCCTCTGTTGTCCCCTTTTCCTCCTGCCCCCAATCCCTCCCAGCATCAGAGTCTTTTCCAATGAGTCAACTCTTCGCATGAGGTGGCCAAAGTACTGGAGTTTCAGCTTTAGCATCATTCCTTCCAAAGAACACCCAGGCCTGATCTCCTTCAGAATGGAGTGGTTGGATCTCCTTGCAGTCCAAGGGATTCTCAAGAGTCTTCTCCAACACCAATTTTTTCCAATAAATATAAAGGTGGTGCCTAGTTACTGTTGTTGTTGAGTCATATCTGACTTTGTTATCCCATGGACTGCAGCATATCAGGCTCCTCTGTCCTCCACTGTCTCCCAGAGTTTGCTCAACTGTATGTCGATTGAGTCGAGGAAGCTACCTAACCATCTCATTCTCTGCCACCCCCTTCTCCTCCTGACCTCAATTTTTGCATCAGGGTTTTTTTCTGATGAGTTAGCTCTTCACATGAGGTGGCCAAAGTATTGCAGCTTCAGCTTTAGCATCAGTCAGGGTTGATTTCCTATAAGATTGACTGATTTGATCTCCTTGCAGTACAAGGGACTCTCAAGAGTCTTCTCCAGGACCACAGTTTGAAACCATCAATCCTTCAGTACTCAGCCTTCTTTTTGGTCCAGCTCTCACATTCATATATGACTACTGGAAAAACCATAGATTTGACTACATGGACCTTTGTTGCAAAGTGACATCTATTTTTTAATAGAGCAAGCATCTTTTAATTTAAAGTCACTGGTTGCAGTGACTTTGGATCACAAGAAAATAAAATCTGCCACTGTTTTCATTTTTTACCCACTTATTTGCCATAAAGTGGCAAGTTGAGTTTAAATAAACTTTACTTTTAGAACTGCCAGACATGCCTATGGTGGTTTGTAAGCATAGTAAGGAATCTTCATAATTTTGTATGGGCATCTGACTTTTGTTAGAGAAACCAAAGTTTCCCCACGTTTTTAGTGTTTCTGCTAATCTGAACAACATTGTTGGGGTCCATGGTAGGCCATCCCAAAATAGTCTTCAATGGCATATTGATTATTTTTCACTAAAATTACTTAAGAAATGGCCTCTCTGTTTCCCTGAAAGCAAAATCTCTCTTCTGAAAGTGCATTTTCTTCATTTTGGAGGCAGGGGACACCACAAAGATGGCATTCTGGGAGAGGAGGATAGATACACAAATCTTACTTTAATTCACTACCCAAAGCCCAACCCCTATTTAGATTCTTCACTAATTAAGCTCCCAAAATGAAAGTGTTGTTGTCCTGACACAAATTTGTCCCCTCACAAATTTGTTTTGTTGTCTAAAATTTATAAAAGCTGCCTGCTTTGGTCACATCTTAGGTGTCATGTCTATGAGACTTCCATAAGCACAAATTATCCCCCCTATTATCCCTCTTGTGTCAATTTCATTATGAGTCCAGCCACAAAAACTTAAGAAAGGTAGAGGGGAGATTTTTCTTGTTAACTTGATTGTAACCTTACATACATTATTTTTTATTATGAATAAGCCTAAACTACATTTCATCAGTTTAAGTAATATGTGTACATCTTCCATAAACTGTATTTTAATGTCTTTTGCTCATTCTTCAGCTAGGTTTGGGACCTTTTTTTTTTTTTTCATTTTTCTCACTTTTTATGTAAGAGAGAGAAATTCTATTTTTTTTTTCTTTAGTTGACATAACAACATATCTCAAATTGAGAGTCTTAAACAATGGATTTTTTTTCCCCTAATTGTTCTGGAAGCTAGGCATCCAAGGTCAAGTTTTGTTGGTTTAGTTTCTCCTGGGATTCCTTTCCTTGGTTTTCAGGCCGCTGCCTTCATCCTATGTCTTCACATGGACTTTCTCTTTGTGTGGAGAATCCTGATAGCTCTCTATAAGCCCTAATCTCCAAGGGCACCAGTCAGAATAGATTAGAATCTATATTAATCACCTAATTCTCAAAAGACTTAACTCTTAGTTAATGTTTTAAAGACCCAATATGAAAAAGATTGCTTTCTGAAGAATTGAGGGTTAAGTCTTCAACATAAGAAATTTGAGAACACAATTTTTCTTGATATAGAAATTTTACAATAACTATTTCTCTTTGATATTGCTTATGCTTCCCACACAAGTTTGTCATTCATGTTGTTTTTTATCAAATATATCAGGAATTTTTCCTTTGGTTTGATTTTCAATATAGTTCAATTTATCAATTCTTTTTTATTATAGTTTAATATTTTAAGTAATAGCTTTACATTTTTTCCACTCATTTTTTTTAACTTTTTATTTATTTTTTATTATTATTTCTTACTTTACAATATTGTATTGATTTTGCCATACATCAACATGCATCTGCCACGGGTGTACACGTGTTCTCCAACCTGAACCCTGAATTCACTAATATTCAGCTTTTATCCTAGTTCTAATATGATGCAATTATTTACATTTAAATATTTGATCCTTTTGGTGTTTATTCCAGCATGCAACATACAGTTATCACTGTGCAGTAACTCAGTTTTCACAATTCTAGTTATTTTTAAGTCTATCTTCAGCTCAGTCATCTGAATACCAGTTTAATATATTTTAAATCAAAATAGTGATTTCTCTTTCTGGACTTTGTGTTCTATTAATCTGTCTACTCATGTACCAATATCATAAGGAGTGCTTTCTAAAAGTAATAGTCTCAGATGGAAATTGAGAAATTGAGAAAATAGCATAAGCCCAACATGACCTTGTCTTTGACTACATCTTCAATATTATTGTTCTTGTTCTGAGTATCTTATAAACCAACAATGGATAAGTATTTGAATTTCCCCTGAACATTGTGCCTATCTATATCCCTGTATATTTTTTCATTATTTTCCTTTCTGCCTCTCTTGTAGTATTAGCAAATTCTTCATTTGTGGCTCAAGTGTTACATGTGGAATACTTTCTGGGTAAGTGATATTTCTCCATGGAATCTGTGCTCCCTGTCCCCCATGAATAGTTTGCTATGAAATACAGTATTTTTTCACCTGTGGTCAGTCTTCTGCATATGGATTATATGTAATTTGTTGTTTGCCCAGTGCCTAAATCAATGTTTATATGGAGGAGATATTCAATAGATCCATGCTCAATGACTGAAGTAAACGCTCTTGTGAAATACTACCTTCAGGAGATTTGCAAATTTTCAAGGTTAGTATTCACGTCTGTCAGGAGTTCTTCAATTTCAAGCAGTTTGAATTTGTGTCTTGGGATTTATCCCAAATCTAAGGAATTTCATCTTGTTCCTAGCTGGCTCAGCATATCTCAACTTTACCAGTCTGGGTGAGGTAAAACAGATGGGACTCTTGTGAAGTGCCCTCAAAGGCTAAAAACTTATGGCTCACCCTTGTCTTTCTTTCCTGGTAAGAAGAACTCTTTCTAGTTAAGGTGTTCCTTCTTGTCGCTAAACAATGCTAGCCCGAGGAAAGGGATGATGTTCCCCTTCTCCTCTTGTGCTCAGGATTTTTTGTTTCATGGTGTTGCTAAAATATTTACATAGATTCCAGAGGTCTTCCAGAGATGCTTTGTTTGTGGATAGCTGTTCAATCATTGATTTATGAAGCGATAAAGAAGCTGAATTCTCCTAGCTCCTCACTTTTCCCCACAACCTGAATTTTATATTATTCTAAGATGATATTAATCTTATATAAACTTCAAAGTAAATTACATAAAATTACAGTGCTCTCCCCTGTTATAAGAAATGTTCTATATATAAAATATCTATGTTAACTAGTAAAATATTTTTGCACATTTCTAACCTATTTTGTTGCCGTGAAAGCTGTATAAGAGCACACAAAATATGACATCTCTGAAGATTCCATATTTTAACATTGACATTTTTAGAGACATAGTTTTAAGTTTACATTTATCAAGTTCAATTTTTTCCCCCAGAATAAATGCATAAGTAATTATTACACTTGAAGTGTATTTTGTAAGAATTATACAGTAAGTCCAACCTTTTTCAATTACATAAACTATTCATTTGCTTAAAAGACATCTCTAACATGAGGATGATTCACATAACTGCTTTAATAATTTAATTAAAATGTAATTGTTTCAGATACAAAGTACAAAATGGATATATTAAAGTGTGTATAAAGTTGGAAAAGATAAGTTTCAACTCCACAATTTGCCTGTTGATTTAGGTTTATAAATAAAATGATTATATATAGCAAGTGTATTTTATATTTTTATGTTATGATGCATTAAAAATAAAGGACACGTTTCATAAATACTAACTATATGGATGGCTATAGCATGACCAGCTAATTATTAAGAAATTTCAGTCTAGGGAAAAAAAGTCATAGTAATGAAGACTGAGAAATTTCAGAATTTTAAAGAAATAATTATTTCTCTTCTCAAAAATACTTATAAATATTATTAAATTTAGTTTTGAAGTTTTTTACCATCACAAATAAAGTTTTTAAAAATAACTAATTGTTTATCAGTGAGTTAGAACTCATGTGGAACTATATGTGCTATGTGCTTAGTCGCTCAATCGTGTTCTGTTCTCTGCAACCATATACTTTGTCTTAAAGACAAGTGTGCAGATTAAGAAATAAACAGTAATGCCAGGAAACTGATGTGAGAAATTAAAGAGAATTAATAAACAAGACTTTTTTGCCAATGCACAAAAAGAAAAACTAGAAACTAATGGACTCCTACACTGCTGAATAGAGTGTTCAAAACTCTTTACTACATTGGTACAGTAACCTCCATCAAAGGGCAAATTGACTTTCCTTTTACAGACCATTACCAGCCACAATTCAACCAATGGGACTTGAGAGAAATACTTCTAGAATAGTCTCTGAATCCTGACTTTGATATCTGTCAATATTTTAAAAGATCTGAAAAAAAAAAAAGTTACCATACTTCATACTTATTTCTTGCTTATCTGTGATTCATCTTAATTTTAAAAAGTAATCCCCCCAAAATAAAGTTACTATCTTGTGATAAATATTCATTTGCAAAAAAATGAAGGTGTACTTCACATTTTTCTGCACTAAAATAATCTTAAAATACTTTCTTTCAAATATTATTATTGTGGAAAAAACTTCCACAATCAAAATATTATTTTAAAGACAGACTGACTATAGGATCTAAAAATAAGTTTAATTTTGAAATAAAGCTTTTGATAAATTGTACTTACTGAAGGAAGTTAGCAATGTAAGTGTAAAAATGAAAATACACTAGAATCAAGCTCTGTTTTAATAAATCATTAAAACATTTTGATGTTTACAAACTTATGTAAGGAAATTAAAAGTTACTATAATATTATTTACTTGTCAACTTATGAAATTATGTCTCCAGCCTTGATATTTCCATTGTGAATCAAACTCATATATCAAACCACTTGCTTTGGTGTCACTATTTCCATGTCAATGGATATGTATGTGAAAGTTGCTCAGTCGTGTCCAACTCTTTGAAACCTCGTGGACTATACAGTCCATGGAATTCTCTAGGTTAGAATACTGAAGTGGGTAGCCTTTCCACTCTTCAGGGGATCTTCCTAACTCAGGGATCAAACCCAGGTCTCCCACATTGCAGGCGAATTCTTTACCGGCTGAACCATAGGAGAAGACCCTGCATGTCAATCAATAGACAGTCCAAATTTAACTCAACTGTGGTAGTAGCCTTGACCTCCTCAGTACTCTTATATTCACATATACTGTGTATCTCCCAATCTTTGTTTGAATCTGCTTGCTGAAGTTGAAAACTTAGGAGTCATCCCTTGACTTTTACCACAATGCTCAAATCAAATCCATTTAGTCCTCTTAATAGTTCAAAGTTATACTTTTCAGAATCTCTACTATAAACCCAGACCTAGCCAATTAATATTAACCTGAATTATTACAATTGTCTTAAGACAATTAAAATTATTCCAATTTTTATTATTCAAGTAATTAAATTTTACAGTAAAGATTATCCCAATTCATTTTCTTCAATAAGAAGTCTATTTTCATCCATTTGAAGCTATTTAAAAAAAAGAAGAAGAATTGATCTATGACAGTCCTAAGATGAAAACTACCACTATCTTCCCATTGCTTTCAGAAAAAGTTTGTATTCTTACTCAATATGTCTCTCAACTTACCTTTATTCCTCGTTCAATAAGTTGCAGTAATATTTGTCTTCCAATATATCAAAATCTTTCTCACATTGCTCTTGTGGACATTCTTTAACTCTGACCAAACCTAGGTGACGATATCTGCTCAGAGCTGACTCCTTTTAGCCATCCATGTCTCAGTTCAAATGTCATTTTCTCAGTAAGGCCTATCAGAAACACCTAGTCTAAGTCAATTTTCTCTACCTAGTCACATGTCAGTCAATCATTCTTTAATTTTCTTCATAGCATTTTCCATAGTCTAAAATATTTTGCTTAAAGTGCATTTTCAATTGAATTTTACCTCTATGTTCCTTTTGCAAGATAAGAGTAAAAGGATTAGTATCAAATATAATGAATGTAGAAACATTGGCTGGTATACAAAAGGTGCTTCTTATTTTTTTTTAATAAATTAATGAATATTTACTATTTTACAAATATTTTCTTAATGTTGAGTATATGAAGCTACTACAAGTAGAGGACTTGTGCCTTATTTTTTTTTTTAATCAAGTTATTGAATAATACTAAGGTAAACCAGGAAAAAAAAGAGAGAGAGAGAGAGAGAGAGAAAGAGAAAGCTTCCATTTCTATTGTAAACAGTTTATCAATTCAGATGTGGTGGGATCACATAGATGGAGGTTTTGAAACTGGACTTGACCAATAAGAAAAAGAGGGAGATTATATGTTCTTAATAAGAAAATCATGCCATCAATCCCCAAACTCATCAAGCTGTATATACTAAATATGTAAAACTTTCTACAGGTCTCTGTCATACCTCAAAAAAGTGGTTTAAAAAATGGAAGGAAACTATGAAGTCAAGAATGTATATAAAATAAAGAAAGCTTTAAGGAAAAAAGTAATTTGGAAACTAATTAAGAATTTTTGACTGAGAAAGATGAGTAAAAATAATCCTATTTCTGGATGACATATAAATAGTGATTCCATAATAGTATTAATAACAGAGGAATTAAGGGATTATCTATGGATAATCTGGAGAAGGAAATGGCAACCCACTCCAGTTTTCTTGCCTGGAGAAACCCAGGGATGGAGGAGCCTGGCGGGCTGTACTCTATGGGGTCCCACAGAGTCAGACATGACTGAAGCGACTTGGCAGCAGCAGCAGCAGCTATGGATAATCTCTAAAGCTAATTTTAGCAGCTGGTATCAACTAATTCCTGGTAGCTCATCTGATAAATAATCCATCTGCAATGTAGGAGACTCCTGTTCGATTCCTGGGTTGGGAAGATCCCCTGGAGGAGGGCATGGCAACCCACTCCAGTATTGTTGCCTGGAGAATCCCCGTGGACAGAGGAGGCTGGTGGGCTACAGTCCATCAGGTCATAAACAGTCAAACATGACTGAGCGACTAAGCACAGCACACAGCACACAGCACAACTCTCTTATTCTGAAAGTAAAACCACTGAGGAGATTTGAGTTTCATATACCTTCTTCCTTACCAAGTATTTCTAGATCAAGAAAAATAAGTGAAAGATATATTGTATGGGAAAATCATATAATCCAAATTTTCTACTCTCTAGTCAGACATTTTCCTGCAAGAAGCTATAAAGTCCGTTACCAGAAGTGACCTTCCATTTTCTAGATTCTGCTTTACCAAAAGTATAACTTTAATTTTAGGTTCAAAGGATTTGTTGGCAAAAGACACCATTTGTTATCCAAATGAATGTTTACCTCAATTTTAATAGAAAATTATCAGAAAGCAAGAAATAGAAGTGAGAGAGGAGTAGAAAAGTAAAAGTATATACATCACCAAATTGGGCTGACAGACACCTACATACAGTCTTGAAGAGCTCTGGGAACTCCCAAAAACATTGATCTGAAGTCCCAACTGGGAAAATCCCAGGAAATGTGTCCACTCCATGGGTGAGATTTCAAATTGCAATTAGGGGGAGTTTTGTTTATAATACCAGGTTGCAAACTGATACCAACAATTTGCATGCAAGTGTGCAGTCCTGCTTTTTTTACCAACAATGCTGTTTGTTTTACCTTATTTTTCAGACTCCAGAGAATTAGCAGATTCCCAAGGCTCAAGAATTCCATGACTCACTCCTTTCTCTTATCTTGAATGCACCAGACTATCTAGCTACAGTTTAGGAACAGGCATGTAGTCCAAGCAAGGTCACGAAAGAATTGGTCAGAGGTCTAATACTGTCTCTGAAGCCTGACCCAGACTACTTCTATCTTAATTTTCCTAACAGATGCAGAACAGTTTTAAGATCAAGGTTTTAAACTTTTGTAAATGTCTCTTGCCTTGTGTAGAAACGGAAAACTGAAACAGGAGAAAGGTTATTAAAAATGATGAAAATGAATACTTTATTTTCTTTAAGATTTTTATTTTGACATCATATCAGACACAGAAAGGTTGTAAGAATAATACAAAGAATTCCAACTTCCTTTTTACTCAGATTTTGCAAATGTTAACCTTTAACATTTTTTGCTTCATTATTCTTTCTCTGCATATTTTTGAAATATTTGAGATTAAAAAAACATCACTGTACTTTATTCCTAAAAGTTTCAGTGTGTATTTCCTAAAAAAAAAAAAAAAAAAAAAAAAACTGGCAGAACCACAGAACAAATATACAAATGCTATTATATTATCTAATCTATGGGATTTATTCAGTTTTCTATTTTCTCAGTAATGTTGCAGTAAATGAAAATTCTGTATTACATAACATCTCAACAGTTCAATTCAGTGGACGGCAGCACGCCAGGCCTCCCTGTCCATCACCAATCCCCGGAGTTTACTCAAACTCATGTCCATTGAGTCAGTGATGCCATCCAACCATCTCATCCTCTGTCGTCCCCTCCTCCTGCCTTCAATCTTTCCCAGCATCAGGGTCTTTTCAAATGAGTCACTTCTTTGCATCAGGTGGCGAAAGGATTGGAGTTTCAGCTTCAGCATGAGTCCTTCCAATGAATATTCAGGACTGATTTAATTTAGGATGGACTGGTTGGATCTCCTCCCAGTCCAAGGGACTCTCAAGAGTCTTCTCCAACACCACAGTTCAGAAGCATCAATTCTTTGGCACTCAGCTTTCTTTATAGCCCAACTCTCACATCCATACATGACTACTGGAAAAACCATCTCAACAGTATCCTTTATTAAAGAACAAGCTCTCTGTTTTTCTTTTTTCTTATGAAATTGATAATTTTGAGAGTACAGATCAATTATCATGTGGAATGTTTCTCAATGTCGGTTTGTATAATGTTTCCCCAAGAGGAAATTTTTCATACATTTAAAAACAAGACAGAAAAGATGTCATGTTCTCAGTGTGCTATATCAGGAGGCACATTATGTCAGTTTCTTCCCATTGTAAAGAATATAAGTAGATCCCCTGAAACCATCTAAATAACCCATTACTCATTAAACATTTATTCACTAGTTTTATCAAGTGTTAGTTCTTGCTTGAATTGTTATTATGAATATTGTCATATAGTCATATAATAATGTTGTCATATATTCTAAATTTATATGATGGTTCATAGTTTAAGGAACAGCATTACTTTCTCCTTTATTTATTTATATCAAACATGTATTCATTGATTCTTATTTTATTTAGCGGGTTGTAGTATATGGTATGCCTTGTGTTCAAAAATAAATTTCTGTAAACTTCTGTGTGAAGAACCCCCAGTCCATGGTATTTTGTTATGGCAACTTGATCTGATTAGTATAATTTCTTTATATAATTTAATATAAGCTGGGCTCATTTTTTCCCCAAATACATTGACATTAGGACTTACGAATTTCCCGATGACTTTTATAGTAGACCACTTGCTTCTTGTCTCTAATGTCAAGTGTGACACTGATGTTTCATAATTCATTCTTGTTTCAGTTTCTTGCCTTTTAGCTTCCTTGGAATATTTGGCTGAGTTTGTATACTGTATACTTAGTTTCCCTCTTAGAGTACAGGCAAGGTTCTCAGGCCTATGTCACCCTTCATCCTTCTTATGACTTATCCTTCTTTAGGAAATAGATTATAGTGAATCTGCAAGTTTATAAGATTTTTCTTTTCCTACATATGCAAACTATACATATTCTTGTTCTCATAGAAAAAATGTCATTTTTGTTTCAGTTATTTGTCCAAAGTCAGATAGTTATTAAATTAAGAAAAGTTATAATAAACCATAATGTTTCTTAACATCAAGTTCCATACATTTTTCTTATACCACACTATGTTGCAAAGTAGAATGTTGTTATTTGGAGAAAAAATTCTATTCTCTTCACTTTTATTTTTACCTAACAATACCTTTAATTCAAAGAATGACCATTTTCCCCTTGTTTTTAAAAAAAGTCAGGGAAACTATAAAACAGTTACATAAATCTATATGTATTATTTCTGAATATTTTTTGTGTTTTTTCCTCAACCTGTTATTCTGTTATCTCCCATGTATTATCATAGTTCACTGAATATAGTTGTTTCACTAAATTCTCTTTAGGAATGCAAAGTCAAGCATTCTTTATAATTGTGAGATTTTTAGATTTCTTTAAGATACAGAGGGATGGTATGGGGAGGGAGGAGGGAGGAAGGTTCAGGATGGGGAACACATGTATACCTGTGGCGGATTCATTTTGATATTTGGCAAAACTAATACAATTATGTAAAGTTTAAAAATAAAATTTAAAAAAAAAAAAAAAATAAAAATAAATAAATAAATTTAAAAAAAAGAAAAATTAAAAAAAAAAAAAGATACAGAAAAACTTTACTGTCATTCATTGTGCTGTTATAGATATACACTCAGGTGTATTTTTTTATATTATAAATCATTTAAATAAAATATTTTTAAAATAAATTTTACTGATATTTTATAAATCATAATGCTAATTTGAATTGAGAAAAATTAAATATAGCTAAATATTACTGGAGAAGGAAATGGCAACCCACTCCAGTACTCTTGCCTGGAGAATCCCAGGGACAGGGGAGCCTGGTGGGCTTCCATCTATGGGATCGCATAGAGTCGGACACGACTGAAATGACTTAGCAAAGATTACTGAAAGAATATAGAATATGATATTTCAAAATATTTATATAAGTTTAGACTGCACAAAATTTTTTGTGCACAAAAAATTTTAATATTTAAATATTTGCAGACTGTGAAAATATGTTAAATAAGATTTTATTGAGTGTATTTAAAAGTTCAGGTAGATAAAGTAAAACTAAAAACTGAATATAAGTAGTTAATAAGTTAAGCAAGACTTAGCTTGATTCATTTTTTAAGGCATCCTCAACACATAGGATTTTATAGTCCGTGTGGTTCACTCAAGTTAATAGCAGAGCTATATATCAAATGATGACTCACCTCAAGAGCTTTGACTGCTCCAAACTTTTGTTAGCAATCTGAGGCTGTGTTAACCTGAAGCAATCAATATATTGTCCTGAGTGTTACCTATTTCTTACTTCCATGGGAAAGCACAGCCTTAGCATAAAATAGTCAAGAATGATTTGCATTTATTTAATCTAATTTTACTAAGAGTGTAGAATGTAAGTAATTTCACACATAAATATATATATGCACATATAAACACATGTCTGTGTACATATGTGTGTGTATATACATATATATATATATATATATGGACTTCCTTGGTGGCTCAGAAGGTAAAGAATCCACTTGCAATACAGGAGACTTGGGTTGGATCCCTGGGTTGGGAAGATCCTCTGGAGCAGGGCTTAGCAACTCACTCCAGTATTCTTAACTGGAGAATCCTTATGGACAGAGGAGCCTGGCGGGCTACAGTCAATGGGGTCACAAAGAGTTGGACATGACTGAATGACTAAGCACAGCAAACACATACATAAAAATTGTAATGCACATATATATTTAATGAAATATGCAAATTACATATATGTCTGTATATATATAATTTATGAAAAGGTTGATGACTATAACATTCACAAAACATTTACCATATATAAAGGATTTTCTGTCAGATTCCATTAATTATTCACATTATAATGAGACTACCATTTCATAGCTTTACTCAGTCTATATCAGTGGTGTCTGACTCGTTGCAACCCCATGGACTGTAGCTACCCAGCTCCTCTCTCCATGGAGTTCTCCAGGCAAGGATACTGGAGTGGATTGCCATCTCCTTCTCTAGGAGATTTTTCTGACCTAGGGATTGAACCCAAGTCTCTTGCAAGAAGTCTCCTGAATTGGCAAGATTCTTTACCACTGCACCACCTGGGAAGCCCCCATAATAGTGGATGGTTATATGTTTAAGAAATCTTCAAAATGTAAATAATACATTTCTAAAATTTTGATAGTTATTAGAACTTTGTCATTGGGTATCTGACATAAAAGTATGCAAAAGGAAAGCCAATAATAAGTCCAGTTCTTATCTGGACTGATTATTAATAATCAGTCTGTTAATGATTATACAGACTTAAAGTTCATAGTGAGTGCACAGAAACTGACAGAGGAGAAAAATGGAGAATATTAGGGTCTTGATGCTACCTTATGGTTGAAATCATTAATCTTGGAACAGCTTACTTTCAGACTCCCTGTTATACAAAATAATACAAATGTTTTGATTAAGCTTGGAGAAGGGCATGAAAACCCACTCCAGTATTCTTGCCTGGAGAATTCCATGGACAGAAGAGCCTGGCAGGCTATAGTCCCTAGGGTCCCAGAGAGCTAGACATTACTGAAACGACTGCATGCATCAATTAAGCTCCTCGGGCAATGCTTCATATTTCCATTGACAATTAAAATGATAGCAACAAGTACAAAAATAAATGCATTGATTTCCTAGAAAAATAATGCAGATACTATAAATACATTAATAAGATACTGATTGATTATGGGTCTAAATTGTAAGACCAAAAGATTTATGACAAATAAGTACTCTAAGAATTAAAGAAGTTACCTAAAACATATGTAAAAAATAAGAGAAAAAAAGATTAAACTATTGAAAATTTAAATTTTAATAAGGAGACTGAGTGAGATATAAGAGGAGGAAGGAAAAACAAAAATATCATACTTCAATCAATATGGTCAGCCATACAAAAAACATCTTGGTACAAAACACCTAGACACTGGCTAAATTTTAATAATTTTATTGATTAGCAGAGTTGACAAAAAGAAAAGAAAAAGAAATCCAGAGCCTTTAACTACAAAGACAACCAGAATGATAAGAAAACCAAGGGTCAAAAACATACAAAGCAAAACACAGCAAATGGTGCTTTATGGCATTAGCCATACATAAAAAGAGAAATGTTTTTCCATCTATGAAGAGGATAAAAGACAAAATTTTGTCCATCTGCTAGAAGGGGAACAGTAACAGAAAATTAAAGTCCCAAGTAAGAAATAGATGATAGACAATCTCCATGATTTCAGCCACAGCTCTTGTTAGGTGGAAATACCTTTCATGATAGACAAATGTTGAAAGTATATATTACTTACGTAGTCTGGAAGAGTGGGTTGCCATTTCCTTCTCCAATGCATGAAAGTGGAAAGTGAAAGTGAAGTCACTCAGTTGTGTCCGACTCAGCGACCCCATGGACTGCAGCCTACCAGGCTCCTCCATCCATGGGATTTTCCAGGCAACAGTACTGGAATGGGGTGCCATTGCCTTCTCCCAGTCTGGAATACTCAAACATTAAATATTAAACTGAGGCAGTTTCTAGTAGAAGGTTTCCAAACCTAAGCAAAACAAGCATTCTTTGAAGAAAAGCATACCTTTCTAAGCCCATTAGTGTTTCCAAATATTTAGATTAGCCATGTACAGCACAAAATCAAAATTCAAGACAATTCCTTTTAGACAAAGAAAATCTGAGGATCTAATATATAGAATGATGGCTACAGTTGATAGTACAGTATTGTATAATTTAAGTTCAATAAAAGAGAATAAGTTAGGTTATCTAACACATAAAAAAGAGGTAAATATAGAGACAGAAACAGCAACCCATTCTAGTATTCTTTCCTGGGAAATCCCATGAACAAAGGAGTCTGGTGGGCTACAGTTCATGGGGTCACAAAGATTTGGACATGAGTTAGCAACTGAACAAAAATATATGAGGTGAGGAGTGTTAATTAACTCGATGGGAGGATCCTTTTACAGTGTATATCACATTATCTTATTGTACACTCTAAATATATTACAGTTTTATTTGCCAGTGGTGCTTCAGTTCAGTTCAGTCACTCAGTCGTGTCTGACTCTTTGCAACCCCATGAACTGCAGCACGCCAGGCTTCCTTGCCCATCACCAATTCCCAGAGCATACTCAGACTCATGACCATAGACTCGGTGATGCTATCCAACCATCTCATCCTCTGTCGTCCCCTTCTCCTCCTGCCTTCAATCTTTCCCAGCATCAGGGTCTTTCCCATTGAGTCAGTTCTTCACAACAGGTGGCCAAAGTATTGGAGTTTCAGCTTCAGCATGAGTCCTTCCAATGAATATTCCAGGACTGATTTCCTTTAGGATGGACTGGTTGGATCTCCCTTTGGTCCAAGGGACCCTCAAGAGTCTTCTCCAACACCACAGTTCAAAAGCATAGATTCTTTGGTGCTAAGCTTTCTTTATAGTCCAACTCTCACATCCATATATGACTACGGGGAAGAAAAAAAAAAAAAAAGCTTTGACTAGGTGGACCTTTGTTGGCAAAGTAATGTCTCTGCTTTTTAATATGCTGTCTATCTTTTCTTCCAAGGAGCAAGCTTCTTTTAATTTCATGGTTGCAGTCACCATCTGTAGTGATTTTGGTCATAGCAAACACCCTCTTCCAACAACACAAGAGAAGACTCTACACATGGACCAGATGGTCAAATCAAAATCAGATTGAATAAATTCTTTGCAGCCAAAGATGGAGAAGCTCTATACAGTCAACAAAAACAAGACCGGGAGCTGACTGTGGCTCAGATCATGAACTCCTTACTGCCAAATTCAGACTTAAATGAAAAAAGTAGGGAAAACCACTAGACCATTCAGGTATGACCTAAATCAAATCCCTTATGATTATACAGTGGAAGTGGTACTTCAATGTAGCTGAAATAAAAAGAAAGAGAATAAAAGGACAATCTACTAAAAAGAAAAAAAAAAAAAAAAAACCAGAAAGATTTCCTTGAACTGCCAGTTTGTTGCTGTTCAGTTGCCCTGTCCTGTAAAGGTTGAGTCTTTGCAACTGCATGGACTGCAGCATACCAGACTTCTTTGTCCTTCACCAGCTCCCAGAATTTGTTTAAACTCATGTCCATTGAGTCGGTGATGGATCCAACCATCTTGTCCCCTGTTATCCCCTTCTCCTCCTGCCTTCAATCTATCCTAGCTTAAGGGGGTTTTCCAATGAATGAGCTCTTCACATCAGGCGGCCAAAGTATTGCAGCTTCAGCTTCAGCATCACCTTCCAATGAATATTCAGGACTGATTTCCTCTAGTATTGATTGGTTGCATCTCCTTACAGTCTAAGAGACTCTCAAGAGTCTTCTCCAACTCTGTAGTTCAAAAGCATCAGTTCTACAGCAGTCGTGAAGCAGAAGTAGATGATTTTTTATGGAATTCTCTTACGTTTTTATCATCCAGTGGATGTTGGCAATTTGACCTCTGGTTCCTTTGAATTTTCTAAATCCAGCTTGAACATCTGAAAGTACTTTGTTCATGTACCATTGAAGCCTAGCACGGAGCATTTGAACATTACTTTTAGATGGAGGAAAAAAATAAAATACCAAGCAAAAAAGAGAAAAATATACACAGTCATATCATGGTAAAACTACAAAATAGAAATGCAAAATATGAGAGCTTAATATTAAATAGTGAATAAGGGAAACTTACCTACCAAAACAAACAAACAAACAAAGACAACTATACTTAAAGTAACCTTCAGTAGTATTACAAAATCACAAAGAAAGTGAAATATCCCCTTCCAAGTGATGGCAATAAAGAATGGTCAACATAAACTGTCAGTTTAAAAGGGAGAAAAATCAAAGCACTTTTATTCAACAAAATCTGAGAGAACTTTACTGCAGGATATTCAAATAGATATATTTCATGAAGAAGAAAAAATATTGTATAAGAAAAGGGAGTATGATAAAGTTTTTTAAAGGTGCCCAAATAAATCAGTTTAAATGTAGATAGACATAAACAATTATTTGCTTATAAAATAATAATTGTATTTCTTATTCAGTTGTCAATTTCTGCATGAAATTACCTCATATTAAACATCTAAAATAACAAATTTTTGTTCTGTATTATTCTACAATTGAGGTTAGACACAGATGGTGTCTGATAAATCTAGAATGTTGAAGATGGCTTCTTTTTTCATGTTTAGAGCTTTACCTGGACTGATTGAAACATCTGAGGGCTAACTGAGCATTTCTTTTTTTCCAAATGGATACTATAAATGCATCTACACATAGTGATTCAGAGCTCAGAAGAACATTCATAGGACAATACTCAATGTGCAAGTTATAACTTTGGACATTAAGTTATCCAAACTTAAGAAAAATATCTCAAATTTGCATTCGATTATTTTACCTCAACATTACTTAGAACTTTTATTATTTTTGCAGTATGGTGCTTCATTATTTTCAAACAACTTCAAAAGAATTTGAGTTTATAATAGAACTACACATGGTTTATTTTAAAATGTTATGGAAATATGCTTTAACTTGTTTACTGTTACTGCTTTTTCATTCACATCCCTCAGTCATTTGGCTTAAGTTTCGATCAAAATTACAAAACCCCAACTAACAACTTTACCCACAGTATCTAAAAATACATTTTATAAAGCAAAAGATAGAAGAAGGTGGAGAATGTGTCTTGGAATATTTAATAAGCAAATGCATTTCCAAACTTAAGGATATAATCATCATTATATAATATTGTTACTGAACTGAGTTCTTGGATTCTTTAATCAACATAATTTAATTTGAAGCCAGAGAAGAAATTTAAGCAAGGCTATAATGAAGCCTGAGGAAGTGAAAACAAGTAACAGGTGCCCTTGCTCCCTTCGGCACAATTAGAATGGGAACCAGAACAGAATGGGAAAGTATTTTGTTAAATGAAAAAAGTGTATTTTTTTTTTTTTTTACCTTTTTATCCTTTCTTATCCCATTGAGGGGTAACTTAAGTGGTCTTCCCACCTCTCTGGTGGTGCTGTATGCAGGAATCATGGGCAGTCCCATGGTTTTGTTCCCAGCACCTCAGAATTGTCAGTTGAGCTTTGGTCTCTGTATCTTATTCATAACTTCTCTGAATAAACATGGGTGGAGTTGCTTTTAGGGCCTTATAGGTTCTTTGCATTCTATTGCTAGAGGGGACATTCATCTATGAGCAAGCACTCCAGTAAAAGACCCATAACAATTATAGTGTGTGAATTAGGTCTCAGCATTGCCATTACTCTTTTAAGTCACATGTTATTTAGAATCCCTAACAATGCTCTGTAGTAGGTATTTTTTTCTCACAATTTTAGAGAGAAGAGACAAGAACCTAGAAAAGTTAAATAACTTCCCTCTGTTAACCATACTATGTAATAGGGTGGCTGTCAATAGGGATTGCATTAATATACCAAATAAGAAGATTAGGGGTGGCATGGATATTACTGTTAAGCATATTTAGAACAAGTTCAGCCAGTGACTAAGATGAAGGAAATAAATTATAAGCGACAATATTGAGACCTAACAAAAACATGAGAAGAGGAAAGATCTCCACTAAGGAATCATGCCTCAAGTCTCATGTGAACTATAATAATACCCAACAGAGCTAACCAAGGGCAGATGACATCTGTTATGATGGGTGAAAGGTGTATGAATGTGATGGAATATGTAATAGAGGAGAAAATTAGAGTGTGTCATGACACACAGAAAGCATTAGATATATATTTTATGGTCACTAAATTATCAGCCCTGGGATTTCTTTGGAAGGAATGATGCTAAAGCTGAAACTCCAATACCTTGGCCATCTCATGAGAAGAGTTGACTCATTGGAAAAGACTCTGATGCTGGGAGGGATTGGGGGCAGGAGGAGAAGGGGACAACAGAGGATGAGATGGCTGGATGGCATCACTGACTCGATGGACGTGAGTCTGAGTGAACTCCGGGAGTTGGTGACAGACAGGGAGGCCTGGCGTGCTCCGATTCATGGGATCGCAAAGAGTCGGACATAACTGAGCGACTGAACTGAAACTGAACTGAAATTAATTTATAAACAGATTAATTAGTAGGTTTAAGCAATCATTACAAGATGGCTGAACACAGTAAATGAGGCTAAACATGGAGGTAGGAAAGCAATAATCAGTACAGTTAGGTGATCTGTTGAAAAATATTTATGTGTACTGAAGTGAGGTGAATAAAAGTAAGTATTTTCAAAATAAGACTCTACTATTACCCTACTAAGAAATGTACTTCATGGACTATGTGATAACAATCAAGATATGAATATCATTTATCCAATGCTTTTAGTTTTAAAAGTAGATTATATTAATTATAGGGATATTTCATGAATTTTACAATATTGCAATCAATTAAACAATATAAATAATTTAAAATAAAGGTACTTGTAGAAGATTTCTTGAAACAAAAATTATATAAATGACATATTAGCAAAAAAAAATATTTAGAACATTCAAATGCTATCAAATTAACATTTGCAGTACAACTACCGTAAGTAAGTACAATGGGTGACATGACAAATATTAGGTCAAATTTACATAAGACTTTTTACATGATTCTCTTTTTCTTGACCTAACCAAGTGGAATACTAGGACTTGGTATTATATGGTTGAATCTGCTTAGTTAAGAGCTATCTTTAATCTCTGAAAGAATTATTTTTATTTATGAAATGATGGTTTAGATGGTTTAGACCAAGCTTTTCCCCTGAGAATGTCCAGAAAATGCAAATCAAATATTTAAAATAATTTTGTTGACCACAAAGTTAAAAGGCAGCATTGTAGGGAAAACAAAATTCAGAGAAATGAACTTATCATTTGGAACCATCTTCCAGTTAAGGATTTGGCCATCCATGCAGAGGAAGATGGAAGTTTGTGAACATGTTGTTATTGTTTAATTGCTGTATCATGTCAGACTCTTTGCAACCCCATGGACTGTAGCCCACCAGGGGCCTCTATCAGTGGAATTTCCCAGACAAGAATACTGTAGTAGGTTGCCATTTCCTTCTGCATTGTGAAAATGAGGAGAACTTTTGTCAGACTCATGAGATAAAGGCAAAAAAATACAGGCTTGAAAATTCTGGCCCAACTAGAATCATATATCTAACAAATATATCTTCAGTGCCGACTTTCAAATAATTTTTTTTTAAAAAAGCAAAACAGATTTTTGTGAATAGTGTAGAAAAATGAATAATTACAATTTTTTAAAAAGTCAATCTAAAAGGATACTGTAGAGGAATGTTAGTTTCTTTCTTTTTTTTTTTTTTTTTGCTACATAACACATTATTGAAATGCTCCTTGGAAGAAAGGCTATGAAAAATCTAGACAATGTATTATAAAGCAGAGACATCATTTTGCAGGCAAAAGTCTGAATAGTCAAGGCTATGATTTTTCCAGCAGTCGTGTATGGATATGAGAGTTGGACCGTAAAGAAGGCTTAGCACCAAGAATTGATGCTTTCAAACTGTGTTGCTGGAGAAGACTCTTGAGAGCCCCTTGAACTGCAAGGAGATCAAACCAGTCAATCTTAAAAAAAAAAAAAAAAAAAAAAATCAACTCTGTATATTCATTGGAAGGAATGAAGATGAAGATGAAGCTCCTATACTTTGGCCACTTGAAGTAAAGAGCTGGATCATTGGAAAAGACTATGATACTGGGAAAGATTGAAGGCAGGTAGAGAAGGGAGCAACAAAGAATGAGATGGTTGGATGGCATCACTGACTCAGTGAACATGAGTTTGAGCAAACTTCAGGAGACAATGAAGGACAGGAAAGCCTGGTTTGCTGCAGTCCATGTGGGGTCACAGAACTGGACACAACTTAGTGACTAAACAACAACTATAACGCATTATTTTAAACTTAGACGTTTAAACAATGCAGCTTTATTATATCATAATTATCAAAGTTAAGAAGCCTGACGTTTTAACTGGGTCTTCTGCTTAGGGTTACACAGGCTGAGAACAAGGTGGTGGCCAGATGCATATTCATCTAGAGATTAATCTAGGGAAAGATCTTTTTGCATTCTCTCTCATGCTGCCATCAAATAAATTTCACTGTGGCTCTATGACTAAGGTTCTAGTTTTCTTAGCACTTGAAGATCACTCACTTCTGGGAGACGATTTTCTGATCCTTGCCCTGAGGTTCTCTTCATTATATGACAGTTTTCACTATAAAGAACATTTCTGCTCACCTTCTTTTAAATCTCATCTAATTGAGTCATATCCATCCAAAATAATCTCTTTTTGGATTAATTAAAATATATTTAATAACAGTAATCTCATCATGGAAGTGATATCCATTCATTTTCACTGGTCTGTCTCATACTCACTGGGTAGGGACAATATAGATTATGTACATTACAGTGGAATCTTGTGGACCAACAATATTTTTTTCTACAACAAAGGGAAATAAAAACAAATAGAATACAATAAAGAAGGAAAAAGTCAAATAGTAGATTAAAATCCAGCCATATCAAAAATGTCTTAAATGAAAACTGTCAAATATCCCAATTATACAACAAAAGAGAACAAATTGTTTGTTGTTCATAAGACCATATAGAATAGATGAACTACACACATATGTATATATATATATTGCAAAACATAAACAAAAAAATTGTAACTCTAATCTCAGCAAAAATTTAAACTCTAAAATGAAAAATATGCTTAGAGGAAAATGACAGATACGTATTGATAGAATTGCAATTCATTATAAATATAGCAGTTCAAAAGTGCTGTGTATCTAGCAATATAACCTCAAGTATATATAACATGATAATTGAAAGATCTTCAAGGACAACATGACAAACACATCATCACTGTGGAAGATTTTTAATGCTTTTCTCTGTAACTGATGCATCACGAAGAGAATAAAAATTAAGAGAATATGCAGAAGACTAGTATAACACAATTAAATATTTGATCTAATTACATATACAAAATACTTTAAGTTGCAGAATACAGGCTCTTCATTTCACATTAAACATTTACAAAAATTTAACATATCAAGTACTGTAAGTTTTAGAAATTTTCAAAACATTGAGAAGACATAGAATATGTCCTATGAACATAAAATTATTTAGCTAACAATGATTATCAAAAAGAATAAATGTAAAAATATATTACCTGATAAATAAGAAAGTTATAATAAAAATAGAAAATAGTTTATTTACAATAAATTAATTAATAGTGGCAAAATGTCTTATAATTAAAGCCATCTTTAGAGCTAAAGTTACAGCCTGCATATTTGCATTAGAAGAAAATAAATGATGGAATTAAATAATATATACATCCATATCAAGACAGCAGCAAAAATGACAACCAATTAAACCAAAGGAGTAGTAGGAAATAATAAAAACAGAAAATAATACAGTGAGATCATTATAAACAGTTCAACCAAGAGATTCAACCAAACCATAAATTTGATATATTGGGAAGAATAACCAACTGATAAACCAGTATCAAAAAAACTTGTTTCAAAAATGAGAGAGGTAGCATAAGTGACAAGTTTCAGCAAAAAAAAAAAAAAACAGAACAAAACAAAGCAAAACATATTTGAGTGGATATGGTGTAAGTGATTGAATATTATTAAGAAATTAAATTAGATTCAGATCATTTAGGTTCTTTCAACTTAATAAATTTGGAACTTTCTTTAAAAAGACAAATTCAGATTATTAGAAAGAAAAATATGAAGAAATTAGTAAAGAGCTTAATATTGAGGTTGAGAATAAGGAATAATAAAGAATAATTCTAAAGCTTTACACTTTAGTAACAAGATAGTTAAATATCCATTAATTCAAAAGATTATTTGGAATGAGGGGAATCATAAATAAGCAAATAGGAAATTAGAGAAGTCCACTTTGGAACATACTAAATTTAAGGTGTCTTCACCCATTCAGTTGTAGAGACCATAGAAGCAGCTGAAAAAGTGGTTTTTGAGCTCAGAAAATAATTTGCTGCTGAATATTAGCAAGTTACCCCAATTATCTGAGTTACAATTTCTGACTTTCTCTTGAGACAGACTAAATAGTGAGATTTTTTTTTCTCTTTTATTTATTTATTTTTTTTAATTCTACTTTTAAACTTTACAAAATTGTATTAGTTTTGCCAAATATCGAAATGAATCCGCCACAGGCATACATGTGTTCCCCATCCTGAACCCACCTCTGTCCTCCCTCCCCATACCATCCCTCTGGGTCGTCCCAGTGCACCAGCCCCAAGCATCCAGTATCGTACATCGAACCTGAACTGGCAACTCATTTCATACATGATATTATACATGTTTCAATGCCATTCTCCCAAATCTTCCCACCCTCTCCCTCTCCAACAGAGTTCATAATTCTGTTGAATATTAGCAAGTTACCCCAATTATCTGAGTTACAATTTCTGACTTTCTCTTGAGACAGACTAAATAGTGAGATTTTATATTGCAAATTTGAATAGTAAAGGGTCCTTTATTGTCTGTGTCTATTTTGTTCCAGAGTATTAAACAGCAGGAAGGAAGTGTACAAAATATGAAAATTACTGTTAAAGTAAGTGAAATCACCCAGTAATCATGCATGTGATAATAGAATTATAGGTTTTAAGGGGAAAAAAAAAAACAAAAAACCTAGATATTATTGAACTTAATGTGACAAGCAACAGAAGAGAAGAGAAGACTTTAAAAGAAAATGAGAATAAACTCTCAGAGGATTAAAGTGTGGTAATGATGGTTAAGAGAAAAGATTGGAATGATCTAATATATCAAGTTAACTGCCCATTTGTAAGAGGATAAACTCAGAAACCAAAGTAAAATTTGCAGTTATGGATTTAATGTAATTTTAAGATGTGATACTCAGATCAGATCAGATCAGTCACTCAGTCGTATCTGACTCTTTGCGACCCCATGAATCGCAGCATGCCAGGCCTCCCTGTCCATCACCAACTCCCGGACTTCACTCAGACTCACGTGCATCGAGTCAATGATGCCACCCAGCCATCTCATCCCCTGCCGTCCCCTTCTCCTCTTGCTCCCAATCCCTCCCAGCATCAGAGTCTTTTCCAATGAGTCAACTCTTTGCATGAGGTGGCCAAAGTACTGGAGTTTCAGCTTTAGCATCATTATTTCCAAAGAAATCCCAGGGCTGATGTCCTTTAGAATGGACTGGTTGGATCTCCTTGCAGTCCAAGGGACTCTCTAGAGTCTTCTCCAACACCACAGTTCAAAAGCATCAATTCTTCAGCGCTCAGCCTTCTTCACAGTCCAACTCTCACATAAGTGTATTATATGTGAGTGAAAAAAAGTAGGGAGATGAATTGAGACTTAATCCCAGACCTTCTGTTTGCATGATAACTGGATAGTATTACCACAAACTAAGAGAAAAGTACGGAGAAGGCAATGGCACCCCACTCCAGTACTCTTGCCTGGAAAATCCCATGGACGGAGGAGCCTGGTAGGCTGCAGTCCATGGGGTCGCAAAGAGTCGGACACGACTGAGCGACTTCACTTTCACTTTTCACTTTCATGCATTGGAGAAGGAAATGGCAACCCACTCCAGTACTCTTGCCTGGAGAATCCCAGGGACAGGGAGCCTGGTGGGCCTACTGTCTATGGGGTCACACAGAGTCGGACACAACTGAAGCGACTTAGTAGTAGTAGTAGTAGTAAGAGAAAAGTATGCAAGTGATCAAATATTTTTAGGGGGAATAGCATGTGTTTTATTAAGAATATATATTTGACTTGAAATACCTGGATTTAAAATACAGAGTTTTGAATATTTAGTACTGAAATTTCAGCTGGACACTGTCAAGTGCCAGCATGTTAGTCAGGTTTTGTGAGTGTATTGGTTTTCTAGGGTTGCTATAACAACAAACATAAATTGGGCATTTTAAAACAAACAAAATGTATTCTTTCACAATTATAATGTCTAGAGCCCAAAGTTAAGGTATTGTCAGGGCCATGATCCCTGGGAAGGCTGTAGGAGAGGATCCTTCCCTGTGTCTTTCAGCTTCTAGTAACCCTATGTTTTTCAGCTTGTGGCAGCATAAGTCCAATCTCTGCCTTTGTCTTTACACACTTGTGTCTTGCCTTGGTGTATGCGTCCAAATTTCACTCTCCTTATAAGGAATCAGTCCTTAAACCAGATTAAGGGTCTCCTATACTCCTGGATAGCCTCATCTTAATTAACTACATTTGCAATGAGCCCATTCCTGTACAAAGTCACATTATGAGGCACCAATAAGGTTTCAACATAGTTTTTGGCAAGATACAGTTTAATAGAGATGTTGTTTCTGATTAACATATCGATAGTTCATAGAATTTTCTTGTAGACATGCTCCTTGTGCTAGACTAATTTTTAGGTACTTTATCAGTCATCTCAAAATTCTCCAAGCCAGGCTTCAGCAATATGTGAACCATGAGCTTCCTGATGTTCAAGCTGGTTTTAGAAAAGGCAGAGGAACCAGATATCAAATGGCCAACATCCGCTGGATCATGGAAAAAGCAGGAGAGTTCCAGAAAAACATCTATTTCTGCTTTATTGACTATGACAAAGACTTTTACTGTGTGGATCACAATAAACTGTGGAAAATTCTTCAAGAGATGGGAATACCAGACCACCTGATCTGCCTCTTGAGAAACCAATATGCAGGTCAGGAAGCAAGAGCTAGAACTGGACATGGAACAACAGACTGGTTCCAAATAGGAAAAGGACTACTTCAAGGCTGTATATCGTCACCCTGCTTATTTAACTTATATGCAGAGTACATCATGAGAAATGCTGGACTGGAAGAAGCACAAGCTGGAATCAAGATTGCTGGGAGAAATATCAATAACCTCAGATATGCAGATGACACCACCCTTATGGCAGAAAGTGAAGAGGAACTAAAAAGCCTCTTGATGAAAGTGAAAGAGGAGAGTGAAAATGTTGGCTTAAAGCTCAACATTCAGAAAACAAAGATCATGGCATTGGGTCCCATCACTTCATGGGAAATAGATGGGGAAATAGTGGAAACAGTGTCAGACTTTATTTTTCTGGGCTCCAAAATCACTGCAGATGGTGACTGCAGCCATGAATTAAAAGATGCTTCCTCCTTGGAAGGAAAGTTATGACCATCCTAGATAGTATATTCAAAAGCAGAGACATTACTTTGCCAACAAAGGTCCATCTAGTCAAGGCTATGGTTTTTCCTGTGGTCATGTATGGATGTGAGAGTTGGACTGTGAAGAAGGCTGAGTGCTGAAGAATTGATGCTTTTGAACTGTGGTATTGGAGAAGACTCTTGAGAGTCCCTTGGACTGCAAGGAGATCCAACCAGTGCATTCTGAAAGAGATCAGCCCTGGGCTTTCTTTGGAAGGAATGATGCTAAAGCTGAAACTCCAGTACTTTGGCCACCTCATGCAAAGAGTTGACTCATTGGAAAATACTCTGATGCTGGGAGGGATTGGGAGCAAGAGGAGAAGGGGACGGCAGGGGATGAGATGGCTGGGTGGCATCATTGACTCGATGCACGTGAGTCTGAGTGAAGTCCGGGAGTTGGTGATGGACAGGGAGGCCTGGCATGCTGCGATTCATGGGGTCGCAAAGAGTCGGACACGACTGAGCGACTGATCTGGTCTGATTTGATCTGATAGAAGTGCATCATCTATAGTCTCATTTCTCTAAACCTCTTGTCTTGTTAAAAGACTTTCTGAGAGTCAACTAAACAAAATTTGAGATTTAACAAAGGATTCCATGATCAGAAGTTATATTTTGTCAACTCCATGAAACTGATCATATAGTGACCTTCTGACACTAGATTTTTTCATTAATTAGTTTACATCAAGTAACAATTGTGGAAAATTCTTAAAGAGAAGGGAGTACCAGACCACCTTACCTATCTCCTGAGAAACCTGTATGAAAATCAAGAAGCAATACTTGGAACTGGACATGGAACAACTGACTGGTTCAAAATTGGTAAAAGAGTATGGCAAGGCTGTATATTGCCACCCTCTTTATTTAACTTCTATGCAGAGTACATCATGTGAAATGCAGGGCTCAGTGAATCACAAACTGGAATCAAGATTGTCAGAAGAAATATCAACAACCTCAGATATGCAGAAAACACCACTCTAATGGCAGAAAGTGAAGAGGAATTAAACAGCCTCTTGATGAGGGTGAAAGAAAAGACTGAAAATCTGGCTTGAAACTATATTAAAAAAAAAAATCTTGGTATCTAATCTCATCACTTTATAGCAAATAGAAGAGGGGGTAGTGGAAGCAGTGACAGCTTTTCTTTTGGGGGGCTCTGAAATCACTGTAGATGGTGATCACCACCAGGAAGTTAAAAGATGTTTGTTCCTTGGAAAGAAAGATATAACAAACCTAGAAAGTATATTAAAGAATAGAGACATCAGTTAGCCAACAAATGTCCATATAGTCAAAGCTATGGTTTTTCCAGTAGTCATGTACAGGTGTGAGAGTTAAACCATAAAAAAGATTGAGTGTTGAAGAATTCATGCTTTCAAATTGTGGTGCAGGAGAAGACTCTTGAGAGTCCTTTTGACTGCAAGATCAAACGAGTAAATCCTACAGGAAATTGACCCTGAATATTCATTGGAAGGACTGATGTTGAAGCTGCAATACTTTGGCCACCTGATGCAAAGAGCTGACACATGGGGAAAGACCCTGATGCTGGAAAAGATTGAGGGCAGGAGAAGAAAGGGGCAGCAGAGGATGAGATGTTTAGGTAGCATCACCGACTCAATGGACATGAATTAGAGCAAACTCAGAGAGATAGTGGAAGACAGAGGAGCCTGATATGCTGCAGCCCATGGGATCACGAATAGTTGGACACGAGTTAGTGACTGAACAACAATAACAACAACGATTGTATCTTTCAATCCTAAAGTATTAGAATTTCTCATATTTTCATTGGTTTGCCCATTTGCCAATTGTTATCTCAACTTATCTCTTTTTATAGTACCTTGCTAAATGCAGCCTATATCATGAATGTGTGCATGTTCAGGCATGTCTGACTCTGTGACTCTGTGGACTGAAACCTGCCAGATTCCTCTGTTAATGGCATCTTCCAGGCAAGAACATTGAAGTGGGTTACTATTTTTACTCCAGGGAGTATTCCCAAACCAGGGATCAACCTCTCGTCTTGCTTCTCCTGCATTGATATGTGGAATCTTTAACACTGTGCCACCTGAGAAGCTCATTTTACATATTACTTTATTCCATGTTATTTCTTTTGATAGCATTATCAAGTATTTCCCCATTACATAACACATTTTACAAGTTTTATGACTTCCAAAGCTATTATGAACAAAGCTAGTGGAGGTGATGGAATTCCAGTTGAGCTATTCCAAATCCTGAAAGATGATGCTGTGAAAGTGCTGCACTCAGTATGCCAGCAAATTTGGAAAACTCAGCAGTGGCCACAGGACTGGGAAAAGTCAGTTTTCATTCCAATCCCAAAGAAAGGCAATGCCAAAGAATGCTCAAACTACCGCACAGTTGCACTCATCTCACACGCTAGTAAAGTAATGCTCAAAATTCTCCAAGACAGGCTTCAGCAATACGTGAACTGTGAACTTCCTGATGTTCAAGCTGGTTTTAGAAAAGGCAGAGGAACTAGAGATCAAATTGCCAACAGAAACTTGATCATCAAAAAAGCAAGAGAGTTCCAGAAAAACATTTATTTATGCTTTATTGACTATGCCAAACACTTTGTGTGGATCACAATAAACTGTGGAAAATTCTTCAAGAGATGGGAATACCAGACCACTTGACCTGCCTCTTGAGAAACCAATATGCAGGTCAGGAAGCAAGAGTTAGAACTGGACATGGAACAACAGACTGGTTCCAAATAGGAAAAGAAGTACGTCAAGGCTGTATTTTGTCACGCTGCTTATTTAACTTATGTGCAGAGTACATCATGAGAAATGCTGGACTGGAAGAAGCACAAGCTAGTATCAAGATTGCTGGGAGAAATATCAATAACTTCAAATATGCATATGACACCACCCTTATGTCAGAAAGTGAAGAGTAACTAAAAAGCCTCTTGATGAAAGTGAAAGAGGAGAGTGAAAATGTTGGCTTAAAGCTCAACATTCAGAAAACAAAGATCATGGCATCTGGTCCCATCACTTTATGGGAAATAGATGGGGAAACAGTAGAAACAGTGTCAGACTTTATTTTGGGGGGCTCCAAAATCACTGCAGATGATGATTGCAGCCATGAAATTAAAAGACGCTTACTCCTTGGGAGGAAAGTTATGACCAACCTAGATAGCATATTCAAAAGCAGAGACATTACTTTGCCAACAAAGGTTCGTCTAGTCAAGGCTATGGTTTTTACAGTGGTCATGTATGGATGTGAGAGTTGGACCGTGAAGAAAGTTGAGTGCCGAACAATTGATGCTTTTGAACTGTGGTGTTGGAGAAGATTCTTGAGAGTCCCTTGGACTGTAAGGAGATCCAACCAGTCCATTCTTTTTTTTTTTTTTTTTTTTTTTTTTTTTTAATTTTTAAACTTTACATAATTGTATTAGTTTTGCCAAATATCAAAATGAATCCACCACAGGTATACATGAGTTCCCCATCCTGAATACTCCTCCCTCCTCCCTCCCCATACCATCCCTCTGGGTCGTCCCAGTGCACCAGCCTCAAGCATCCAGTATCGTGCATTGAACCTGGACTGGCAACTCGTTTCATACATGATATTTTACATGTTTCAACCAGTCCATTCTAAAGGAGATCAGTCCTGGGTGTTCTTTGGAAGGAATGATGCTAAAGCTGAAACTCCAGTCCTTTGGCCACCTCATGCGAAGAGTTGACTCATTGGAAAAGACTCTGATGCTGGGAGGGATTGGGGGCAGGAGGAAAAGGGGATGACAGAGGATGAGATAGCTGGATGGCATCAACGACTCGATGGACGTGAGTTTGAGTGAACGCCGGGAGTTGGTGATGAACAGGGAGGCCTGGCATGCTGCGATTCATGGGGTCACAATGAGTTGGACGCAACTGAGTGACTGAACTGAACTGAACTGAACTGAAAGCTATTTCAAAAGTATACTTTATATATTATTAATTTTTTTACAGGTTATATTGTGGTAAAACAACAAATCAAGAGCAATTATTTCCAAGATTAAGTTTTACTTTTTGCTTTTGTTACATGTTGGCTAGAGTCAACTGTGGCTCTGCTTCATGGGTCTTCCTGAGGAAAGATCAGCCTCTGTCTTGCCCTGTAGTTCTAGCATCAGAGAGAAAATCAATATGGTGTGACTAGATGATGGTACTATGATGAATTAAATTTCCTGCTAGGAAAATAATTGAATATTTTTGCTCATTTTCAGCAAGAAAACAATTTATATTTTTGATCTCCTATCAATTTTTGACTTGGAAAAATTTTACTCCTTACCCATCAGCACAGCAATAACCTACAAATAACTGAGGATATATATATTCCTTTTGTATGTTGTGTTCAGTCGACAAGTTGTATCTGACTCTTTGCAGCCCCACAGACTGCAGCATGTCAGGCCCCCCATCCCTCACCATCTGCCAGAGATTTCCCAAGTTCATGTCCTTTGACAATCTTTCCCAGCATCAGTGCTTTAATAAAAGAGGTATGTATTCTTTTTGATATAAGAGAGCAGAATGTAACAGTGAATGATTCCTAAAAGTGATTCTAAATGATCAATTTTTTGAACCCCTTTGGCTATAGCAGGAAAAAACCTAAATTGAATCAGTTAAGGGATGATGTAACACTTCATAAATTTATTAATTCTTTAACACTCTATTACCAATCTCATTTTATGTGTTCACACAAAAGTGAAAATTACACATACTGTATAGTACATTTTTCTGAACCAACAGGTGTGTAGGGTCTGTGTGTGTGTGTGCAATATCTCCATTAAGATAATCATAAAGAATCAGGATCATTTTCTCCACATTTTCTTGTCTTTACAAATACACACACACACACACACACACACACACACACATTCTAGAAGTCGACAATTGTTCTGATTTACAAATAGCTTTGGAAACATTCGCACTAACTCCAAACCGTGACAATAAAATTAAAATAAATCAAAATCCACAAAGAAACTTATTTTATTTGTTTTGTTAGGCCATCTGATACTTTATGTTTTTCCTTTAGGATATAAATGCCACTGCTAACTTAAATGATCTGTTGTATATTATTCATTTTCTTAAATTTAGCATGAATGTGCGTGTATGTGTGAACATGAGCTGCATAAACACTATGATTTCACAGCATGCACAAAATTCTACTTAGATGTCATTTATCAGTATTGTATTTTAAATATATATTATTTGATGAACAATTTTAGAAGATAAGAAGTGAAAAACTGTGGTTCAGTTCCTTGATTGTCAATACTTGTGAAAAAATAATGTATTCCTAAATTTTTTGTAATTGTTTACATTCTGTTTTCTCAGAGGTACTCCAGTTTTCATTCATGCCTACTTCCAAAGGATAGGAAACAAGTAAAAAACCCAATGATTTAGAGACCAGATAACCAGCCATGCTTTCCACTGTCCTTTTTTTTTTTTTTTTTTTTTTTTTTTTAGGAAAAGTAAAGGTCTTTAGTTAATTCCAAGCGGGATTTACCCTTGTGGCTCAGCTGGTAAAGAATCCTCCTGCAATGCAGGAGACCTGGCTTAGATTCCTGAGTTGGGACGATCCCCTGGAGAAGGGAAAGGCTTCCCACTCCAGTATTCTGGCCTAGGGAATTCCATTACTGGAAAATCCATGAACAGAGGAGCCTGGTAGGCTGCAGTCCATGGGGTCACTAAGAGTAGGTCACAACTGAGCGACTTCACTTTCCCTTTTTACTTTCATGCATTGGAGAAGGAAATGGCAACCCACTCCAATATTCTTGCCTGGAGAATCCCAGGGACAGAAGAGCCTAATGGGCTGCCGTCTATGGGGTCTCACAGAGTTGGACACGACTGAAGCGACTTGGCAGCAGCAGCAGCATAGTCCATGGGGTTGCAAAGAGTCAGACACGACAGAGCGACTCACTTTCACCTTCAGCATAAAAATATATTATGTTCTCATCATAAAACTTTATTTAGAAAATACGTTTAGAGTATTGTTGCATTAAAATAGTGTACATGGAGTTTGCTGTCAACATGGGCAGTTTTTTAACACTATTAAGAGGAGGGGAATACATGCACAAATTCTCTAATATGAATATCTTAAAGTCGTTGATTTTTCTCATTACTAAAGATACTTCCTTGTAGACTTTGGATTGCAGCCATTCTGACTGGTGTGAAATGGTACCTCATTGTGGTTTTGATTTGCATTTCTCTGATAATGAGTGATGTTGAGCATCTTTTCATGTGTTTGTTAGCCATCTGTATGTCTTCCTTGGAGAAATGTCTATTTAGTTCTTTGGCCCATTTTTTGATTGGTTCGTTTATTTTTCTGGAATTGAGCTGCAGAAATTGCTTGTATATTTTTGAGATTAGTTGTTTGTCAGTTGCTTCATTTGCTATTATTTTCTCCCAAGGTGAAAAGGCTGTCTTTTCACCTTGCTTATAGTTTTTTTGTTGTTGTTGCGTAGAAGCTTTTAATTTTAATTAGATCCCATTTGATTATTTTTGCTTTTATTTCCAATATTCTGGGAGATGGGTCATAAAGTCTACAAGCAATAAATGCTGGAGAGGATGTGAAGAAAAGGGAACCCTCTTACACTGTTGGTGGGAATGCAAACTAGTACAGCCACTATGGAGAACAGTGTGGCGATTCCTTAAAAAACTGGAAATAGAACTGCCTTATGATCCAGCAATCCCACTGCTGGGCATACACACTGAGGAAACCAGAACTGAAAGAGACACATGTGCCCCAATCATCACAGCACTGTTTATAATAGCCAGGACATGGAAACAACCTAGATGGCCATCAGCAGATGAATGGATAAGAAAGCTGTGGTACATATACACAATGGAATATTACTCAGCCATTAAAAAGAATACATTTGAATCAGTTCTAATGAGGTGGATGAAACTGGAGCCGATTATACAGAGTGAAGTAAGCCAGAAAGAAAAACACCAATATGGTATACTAACGCATATATATGGAATTTAGAAAGATGGTAATGATAACCCTGTATATGAGACAGCAAAAGAGACACAGATGTATAGAACAGTCTTTTGGACTCTGTGGGAGACGGGGGGTGGGGGGGATGATTTGGGAGAATGGCACTGAAAAATGTATAATATCATATAAGAAACGAATCGCGAGTCCAGGTTTGATGCAGGATACAGGAAGCTTCAGGCTGGTACACTGGGATGATCCAGAGGGATGGTATGGGGAGGGAGCTGGGACCAGGGTTCAGGATTGGGAACACGTGTACACCCATGGTGGATTCATGTTGATGTATAGCAAAACCAATACAATATTGTAAAGTAAAAAAAAATAATAATAATAATAAAAATAAATAAAATATTTAAAAAAACATAAAAAAGAAGGTATTCTACTAACAATATAACACTGGGAGTAAAGTTATTTATGGTGGCTATTTGATAGTCATTTTCCTTTACTTTTTATTTGAAAAAATATTCAGAGTAACTAAAAATTTATAAAAAAAATTAGTAAAAAGTAACATTTATAAAAGATAGTGAAAAATGCCTTATATTTGTATGTTTCATCTAAATAGTACATATTTTATCAATGCTACATCATTCATTTGCTTTCATATATTTATTTATATGCAGATTAATGTCACCTTCAAATTAAATGTGTGTGTTTTCTGAAAAAAAGGACCTTTTCTTCTATACTATTATCCTTTAAAATAAGTACATGAATATTTGGAAATACTGCCATTTTTAAAGCAAATTGATCCAATTCAGACTTAGGAGTATCATCAGGTTGCCATATCTCTTAATCCAATCAATCTAAAACTATTCCTCACTCTCTTATAATCTTAAATTATATGTTCGTTATTTTGTAGAAGTTTTTCAATTTGATTATGAGGTTCATGACATTGTACAGGAGACAGGGATCAAGACCATCCCCATGGAAAAGAAATGCAAAAAAGCAAAATGGCTGTCTGGGGAGGCCTTACAAATAGCTGTGAAAAGAAGAGAAGCGAAAAGCAAAGGAGAAAAGGAAAGATATAAGCATCTGAATGCAGAGTTCCAAAGAATAGCAAGAAAAGATAAGAAAGCCTTCCTCAGCTATCAATGCAAAGAAATAGAGGAAAACAACAGAATGGGAAACACTAGAGATTTCTTCAAGAAAATTAGAGATACAAAGGGAACATTTCATGCAAAGATGGGCTCAATAAAGGACAGAAATGGTATGGACCTAACAGAAGCAGAAGATATTAAGAAGAGGTGGCAAGAATACACAGAAGAACTGTACAAAAAAGATCTTCACGACCAAGATAATCACAATGGTGTGATCACTGACCTAGAACCAGACATCCTGGAATGTGAAGTCAAGTGGGCCTTAGAAAGCATCACTATGAACAAAGCTAGTGGAGGCGATGGAATTCCAGTTGAGCTATTCCAAATCCTGAAAGATGATGCTGTGAAAGTGCTGCACTCAATATGCCAGCAAATTTGGAAAACTCAGCAGTGGCAACAGGACTGGAAAAGGTCAGTTTTCATTCTAATCCCAAAGAAAGGCAGTGCCAAAGAATGGTCAAACTACTACACAATTGCACTCGTCTCACACGCTAGTAAAGTAATGCTCAAAATTCTCTAAGCCAGGCTTCAACAATATGTGAACAGTGAACTTCCTGATGTTCAAGCTGGTTTTAGAAAAGGCAGAGGAACCAGAGGTCAAATTGCCAACATTCGCTGGATCATGGAAAAAGCAAAAGAGTTCCAGAAAAACATGTATTTCTGCTTTATTGACTATGCCAAAGCCGTTGACTGTGGATCACAATAAACTGGAAAATTCTTCAAGAGATGGGAATACCAGACCACCTGATCTCCCTCTTGAGAAATTTGTATGTAGGTCAAGAAGCAAGAGTTAGAACTGGACATGGAACAACAGACTGGTTCCCAATAGGAAAAGGAGTGCATCAAGGCTGTATATTGTCACCCTGCTTATTTAACTTATATGCAGTGTACATCATGAGAAACGCTGGACTGGAAGAAGCACAAGTTGGAATCAAGATTGCTGGGAGAAATATCAATAACCTCAGATATGCAGATGACACCACCCTTATGGCAGAAAGTGAAGAGGAACTCAAAAGCCTCTTGATGAAAGTGAAAGTGGAGAGTGAAAAAGTTGGCTTAAAGCTCAACATTCAGAAAACGAAGATCATGGCATTGGGTCCCATCACTTCATGGAAAATAGATGGGGAAACAGTGGAAACAGTGTCAGACTATTTTTCTGGACTCCAAAATCACTGGGGATGGTGACTCCAGCCATGAAATTAAAAGACGCTTACTCCTTGGAAGATAAGTTATGCCCAACCTAGATAGCATATTCAAAAGCAGAGACAGTACTTTGGCAACACAGGTCCGTCTAGTCAAGGCTATGGTTTTTCCTGTGGTCATGTATGGATATGAGTGTTGGACTGTGAAGAAGGCTGAGCACCAAAGAATTGATGCTTTTGAACTGTGGTGTTGGAGAAGACTCTTGGGAGTCCCTTGGGCTGAAAGGAGATCCAACCAGTCCATTCTAAAGGAGATCATCCCTGGGCTTTCTTTGGAAGGAATGATGCTAAAGCTGAAACTCCAGTACTTTGGCCACCTCATGCGAAGAGTTGACTCTTTGGAAAAGACTCTGATGCTGGGAGGGATTGGGGGCAGGAGGAGAAGGGGACGGCAGAGGATGAGATGGCTGGATGGCATCACTGACTCGATGGACGTGAGTCTGGGTGAACTCCGGGAGTTGGTGATGGACAGGGAGGCCTGGCGTGTTGCGATTCATGGGGTCGCAAAGAGTTGGACATGACTGAGCGACTGAACTGAACTGAATGTTGCTTTGTAATTAGATTCAGATTATGCATTTTTGTCATAAATATCACAATTTTAATCCTTATTCTTAACACATTTTACAGCTCATGACACATGACAATTTGTGTAGTCACTGGAAATGTTGACTAAGATCAGCTGATAGAGGTCATATCTTCCTTCACTGTAAAGTTTCCCAGATTCCCTATTGTAATTACTAAGAAGTTCATAGGGAGATTCTTTGATGCTGTGAAAGTACTATTTTCCTTTTATATTTTTTAGCATCCACTGATAAAAAATTTATCTAGAATATTGGAATGCTATAATATTTTATAATTTCTTCCAGATTTTTAGTTGCCTGACTACAAGTCAGAGATATATTTTCTTCTGATTTCTTCATTTTTATATCATAAAGTCATACATTATTTATTTATACATTTATTATTCTGTTTTCATCTTCAAGTTGTGTTGGGTTTGGCTAGTGGGAGCTTCTTTAAGCTAGCTTTTATGTCCTTTAACAAGACCCATTCTTCTTTTGATATTCTTTTACTTTCTGGCATAAGATTTTCCAGACTCAGCTATTATTTTTCTTCCCCAGTCCTTGAATTTAAAAATTCTGGTACCTTTTAGTAAAAAGTGATATTTAAAAGCCAAGACCTGCTGGACAGCAATAGGATATTGCTACACCCAGGCCTTACAATGAACTGAAGTAAAAAGTGTAAGCATACACATATACACACAGTTGTACACATGCACAAATAAACATGCAAACATACAGCAGGCATTCATATCTGTATCAATCTATAGTCATATTTATATTCATATATGTATTTTGAAACATATATGAGCTCACCCCACTCTTCTAATTTCAATCTAACATACATAGTTTATTCTAGAATTCTCCCTTTCCATCTGTGTAACTTTTTTGATAATGAAAAACCTGTATTTTCATATTAGTTTTCTATGGGTTCTATGACAAATTGCCTCTTGCTTCATGGTTTAAAATAACACAAATGTATTATACTACTGTTTTAGAAGTTAGAAGGCCAGCATAGGTCTCCCTGGGCTAAAACTGAGGTGTCAGTAGGGCTGTGTTTCTTTCTGAAGATTGTTGTGGAGAACCGTGTGTTTGTTGCTCTTCTTGTCATTCTGGATTTTCTGCTTTTTCTTTGTTTTGCTTTTTCCAAATTTTAGAGATGATCTACATCCTCTTGTTAGCTTCCTTTCACCATTTTGAAAGCCACTAACAGTGTATCTCTCTGGCTGTTCTTATGTAGTCACACCAGTGGCTCTTTAACCTAACTCAGTGCAGACAGCTACTGAATTTGTTGCCTTCTTAATTGACCCTACCCTTCATCTGTCACCTTTCTATTTGGTCTTGACTTAGATCAGTTGCTGCCATATTTGGCTCCTTCTTGACTTGGCCCTTCATCCCAAGATAGTTAATACTTTGCTTGCCCTATTTCTCACTCACACACTCTTGCTCTCACTCAAGTTAACTCCAATAATTATTTTTCAAGGGAAAAAGAAAGTGTGAGAGGAAAAATCTGGACTGTGAGGGGTTAGTCAGCCTGGTTTGGAAATATACACTTTGAAATTGTCAGCAAGCAGATGATACTGACATCATAGAAAGAGGTGAGATAATGAAGGAGATGACTATAAATAGAGGAGACAAAATTCTAAGAATGGAAGAAGAGTAAGAACACAGGTATCACTGAGATGTGACAATCAGAAATATAGAAATAAACCACAGTAGAGTCTATTAGAAGCAAGACTGGCAACAATTATGGATCCAGCTCACAAAATGTGAAACATTGTAAAAGCTGTTTTTAAAATTTCAAGTCAGTGACAGCAGAACTGTAAATCATGTATAGAACTCTTCTAGGCCCAAGGTCATGTGTGACTGCACAGATCACAGATCTCATTCTAATGAACCAGGACCTAATCTGAAACTGAGGGTGAGAGAAGAAGAAGAAGAGGAAGAAGAAGAAGAAGAAAAGTGTCAAAAACTACTGTTAGGTTACATAAGATAAAGACTGAGAATTAATCAATGTGGAAATAGCTTGAACTAATTTCTGGTTGGCAAAGTGAGTTAAAAAATGAATGAGACTCTTTGAGGATTTTTTTCCTGATAAGGATAGGAGGTAGAAATTGACAAAAATATATAGCTTCTTTTAATTTTTTCTTTTCTTTCTTTTTTTTTTTTTTTTAAGGTGGAGAGGATATTTAAAAGCTTTTAGGGTAAAAAGTATACCATTAACAGCATGATGAATAGATGATGTAAAAGAGGATGGGAAATCGTGGTGCAAAGTCATCGAGTAGGTAATAAAGCATGTGCTCTGATAAATAAATAAAGTTAAAAGATTTTCTTTCAGATACTCTGAAAATTTATCTACATTGAGATACCAGAAATCAAAATATGTAGGCAAAATGTGCTATTACCCCTGCTGTGGTTTAACTGAATATAAGGAAGCAAGGTATTAGGAAACGTATAAAGCTAGTAGTTATAATACTGGAATCTGGAGAATAGAGTTTAATTTTGTGTTTGATAAAAATATATTAAAACAAGAATATATATAACAAATTGAAAATGTCAAAGAATCTGATTAGTAGAGAAGAGGGTTGTGGGTAGAGAGAGGGCAGATAATTCCTTGTTCATTTTTTGTGCCTGAGTCTCTTCAGACTCTACCTCCATTCTCATCTGTTTATCCAGGAGCAGTAGCAGCAATGCATTCTTCCTCCTACAGGGGAAGCTGGGAATGTGAGTCCCTGTTAAGGAAGAAAATGAAAAGAATTCTTGTTACTTGATTTATCATTCTCTCTTTTCACCATTTGGTCCAATTTTGGGGAAGCCATCACCACAAATGAGAGATATTAGAATAAATACTAACTATTTCCCAAAAGAAAGGCAATGCCAAAGAATGTTCAAACTATACCACAGTTGCACTCATCTCACACGCTAGCAAAATAATGCTCAAATTTCTCCAAGCCAGGCTTCAGCAGTATGTGAACTGTGAACTTCCAGATGTTCAAGCTGGATTTAGAAAAGGCAGAGCAAACAGAGATTGAATTGCCAACATCCACTGTATCATCAAAAAAGCAAGAGAGTTCCAGAAAAACACATACTTATGATTTATTGACTATGACAAAACCTTTGACTGTGTGGGTCACAACAAACTGTGAAAAATTCTGAAAGAGATGGGAATACCAGACCACCTGACCTGTCTCCTGAGAAATCTGTATGCAGGTCAAGAAGCAACAGTTAGAACTGGACATGGAACAGCGAACTGGTTCCAGATGGGGAAAGGAGTATGTCAAAGCTGTATGTTTTCACCCTGCTTATTTAACTTATATGCAGGGTACATCATGACAAATTCAGGTCTGGATGAAGCACAATCTGGAATCAAGATTGCTGGGAGAAATAACAATAACCTCAGGTATGCAGATGACACCACCCTTATGGCAGAAAGTGAAGAAGAACTAAAGAGCCTCTTGATGAAAGTGAAAGAGGAGAGTGAAAAAGTTGGCTTAAAACTCAACATTCAGAAAACGAAGATCATGGCATCTGGTCCCATCACTCCATGGCAAATAGATGGGGAAACAATGGTAACAGTGACAGATTTTATTTTGGGGGGCTCCAAAATCACTGCAAATGGTGACTGCAGCTATGAAATTAAAAGACGCTTGCTCCTTAGCAGGAAAGTTATGACCAACCTAGACAGCATATTCAAAAGCAGTAATTGACATTACTTTGCTAACAAAGGTCCGTTTAGTCAAGGCTATGGTTTTTTCCAGTGGTCATGTAGGGATGTGAGAGTTGGACTATAAAGAAAGCTGAGGAATTGATGCTTTTGAACTGTGGTGTTGAAGAAGACTCTTGAGAGTCCCTTGGACTGCAAGGAGATCCAATCAGTCCATCCTAAAGGAGATTAGTCCTGGGTGTTCATTGGAGGGACTGATGTTGAAGCTGAAACTCCATTACCTTGGCTATCTGATGAGAAGAGTTGACTCATTTGAAAAGATCCTGATGCTAGGAAAAATTGAAGGTAAGGCAGAGAAGGGGACGGCAGAGAATGAGATGGTTGGATGGCATCACTGACTCAATGCACATGGGTTTGGGTGAACTCCGGGAGTTGGTGATGGACAGGGAGGCCTGGCGTGCTGCGGTTCATGGGGTCGCAAAGAGTCAGACACAACTGAGCTACTGAACTGAACTGAACTGAACTGATATTTATCATCATCCACTCTCTTCAAGACCACATGTAATTCATCCACTTCTATATATGAACTCATTGAATACACCACACTAGTTCATGCCTCTATTCTTTGAAACATGCTATTGCCTCTTCTCATAATGTGCTTATGCTCATATCAGTGGGCTTTCAAAATTTAGCAGATGTCCTTGTTTTTTGTAACGGTATCTCTGTCCTTTCCCTTAAAAAATCAACCACTTTTTCTACTTGTGCAACATTATAGTATTTATTTTGTCTAGTATACTATATGGAAACTATATTTATAATTTATAACTATATAAGTTATTACTTATGCAAATCAAAATTAAAATAAGGTATCACCTCACACCTGTAAAAATGACCATCATCAAAGAAATCAACAAACAATAAATGCTGGAATGGATATGGAGAAAAGGGAACCCTTCGCACTGTTGGGAATATAAATTGATACAGCCACTATGGAGAACACTATGGAGAGTCCTTAAAAAGCTAGAAATAAAATTACCCTATGACCCAACAATCCCACTAATTGGCATATACCCTGAAAGAATCATAGTTCAAAAAGTCACACATATCCCAAAGTTCATTAAGCACTATTTACAATAGCCAGGACATGGAAGCAACCTGATGTTCATCAACACTCTTTTATTTCCAATTACTAGACTCTGAGTATTTTGGAGACTCCATCCTTATCTTATTTATTGTGGCTGTCTATCTCCATACCAATACCTATTGTATAATATTTTGCAACATTAATTGCAGTGAAAGGAATAAAGTGGCATTGTTAGAAATGGTAATTATAAGAAAGAAGGATGTGATTTGTATTTCAATATTGGGTAAGCCTAGAGGAAATTACCTTTTAATCAGAAAAGAGTCTCTTCATGAAAATTTGAACAATATGAAATATTGTTCAAATAAAATTATTATTTTAAAATATTATTTAAATAAAAATGAAAAAGGTATTTTCAGCTAAGAAATTTAATAATGATTTTGATAACTCAGAGAATAAGAATTATTGTAGTCCAGTAATTTGTATTAAAATAATGTTATTATTTATTTTAACATATATTTTTAAGATAGAAGTCTCTATTCTATTTGAGGAACTTAAGTAATTTTTCAACAGAGGGAGTCAATTAATAAAAGCCAAGTTTTGTGACTTGAGTTATTCTCAATTAAAATGTATTCTAATTGAATATAGAAAAAGAAAATTCCAGGAAATAAAATGATTTTAATTATAAACTTTAGGCAATTGCTTTGTCATGATCAAAAGCTATTTGATGCTCATTTTATCACTTCCAAAGTGACCATTTCAAATTCACATAAATTTGAAGTTTAGGAGTTCATTTTATAATACCTTAGTTTAAAAAAATTTAAAGTTATCATTTAAGCAAATAGATGATTTGTATAAAATCTAAATGTCACTATTTTGTTTTAGAATAGCCAGTCTCTGGACACATTGATCAGGGCTTCACAAATTGAAGAGCAGGGAGGGCATAGATCAGGACAGATCTACTTTTATTTTCTGTGCTGTTGCCATTATTGACTAGGCTTTACACATATTTATAAAAATGATGTGAAATGTTAGAATATTAAAAAACTAGAATAGATCTTTAAAACTTGCTTTCATAAAATTGTGACTTTATGTTAGAAAACTGAGGCTGCAGAGAGAAAGAGTCTACTTCTTGTAATTGCAGTTTGTCTTGAAAATTAGATAATGTAAGCTCTTATCACTAGAGAACATTCCAGTAGGCATAACAATTATGTCAGTTAAAATGCAGACAAAGGTTTTCTATGTTCAAGTCATGACTGACAAGCAGGCAGGTAAATATTGGTACCATATTTGATTAAGAAACTTTGTCATATTTACATTTCATTTCTGAAGCTCTGAAGATTTTGTCTTTGTACAGCAAATGATCTTTCATTTTTCTACTGTTTTGTATACTTCATTATAATTTTATTTTTATGATACCCAATAATTTATTGTTTTCTCTAGGATTTTAAAGTTGGTTTCTATAAACAGGAATTGTTTACTAGAAAGTGGACTCTTGTGACAACTTGATGTTGGATAATGGTTCACCCAGTGGGGTGTTGAAAATTAAAGAATTACAGTAAAATAATGGAAAATTTCTTGTCTGATCTAAGTTTGACTCTCAGACTACATCAATTTTGCTTCAAATTTTTGAGGAATTGTTAGTGTACTTCCAGTATAATGACTATAACATGGTTTACATTTATGTTTATATAACTAATGTACATAACATGTACACAAATTACTTCATGCTTGCATGTATTGCATTGCACAGATTGTCACACAATTTAAACTCTCAATCCTAGTAAGATATTCCTTTAGAACTGACTTGTAGAGACTTGCTATTATATCCTATAGCACCACTAATAGAAATTATTTAAAAAGAAAAACTTCCATCAGTCATATCTAGTACGTTTTGAAGTTTATTCCAGAAGGTAAAACTTGTAATATTATCACTGACATTTTGATAGCATTGGTGAGAATAATACTTAATTTTATTAAAACAAAATATTTGTTGAATGGTTAAATGACAGATAATTTTACATGATTTGGATAGCCAAATATATCTTTTGCAATGGCAAAATCTTAATTTTGAATTGTTGCATCATATAAAAGAGAATCTTATATTGGATAGTACTCCTACATGATAAGATGGTATAAAATATTTTTTCAAAAATATAAAATCTGATACAAATATCTGATACAAAGTTTGTTAAATTAGGAATCAAATCACAGTGCCTATCTTTGCACAAAATATCCCCTTGAAATCTCTAATTTTCTTGAAGAAATCTAAAGTCTTTCCCATTCTATTGTTTTCCTCTATACCTTTCAATTGATCACTGAGGAAGGCTTTCTTTTCTCTCCTTTCTATGCTATTCTGTGGAACTCTGCATTCAAATGATATACCTCACCTTTTCTCCTTTGCCTTTCACATCTTTTTTTTTTTTCTCAGCTATTTGTAAGGCCTCCTCAGACAGCCATTTTGCCTTTTTGCATGTGTTTTTCTTGGGGAAGTGTCAGGGGACATTCAGCTTTAAGGGATCCAATGTGTTATTTTCTTCTTTTGTGTGCTGTTTCTCAAGGACTCTCTATTTCTTATCAGTTCCTGGAAAGAGCAGAGCTGCACGCAGTTCTCAGGACTGAGAAACTGCTTGGATTCACTTCAGTGACTCCTCCCTTCAGTGACCTTTTACTTAAAGGTAATCTATTCTGTTATATCCCTCTTACTCAGGATATGGAATGCTTTCTGGCCCTTTGAAGATTGTTATTTGCTTGGCTTTGTTTTTTTCTCAATTTTTTTACTGCCTTGTATGAAGATATATAAACATGCATTTCTGCAAATAAAGCACCCTTGTTTCACTCGAGACTTGGGTCCCCTGCATCCCTCCTCTCATTGACTCCAGTCCCCAGGTCTCGGTAACCATAACAGGGATGATCTTTATCACTGCCTCGTGTACAACGTTAGAAATCTCTGTCAATAGTTCTTCAGGCACTCTATCAGATCTAATCCCTGGAATCTAATTGTCATTTCCACTGTATAATTGTAAGGGATTTGATTTAGGTCATACCTGAATGGTCTAGTGGTTTTCCCTACTTTCTTCAATTTAAATCTGAATCTGGTGATAAGGAGATCATGATCTGAGCCACAGTCAGCTCCTGGTCTTGTTCTTACTGACTGTTTAGAGCTTTGCCATCTTTGGCTGCAAAGAATATAATCAATACGATTTTTGTATTGACCATCTGGTGATGTCTATGTGTAGAGCTTTCTCTTGTGTTGTTGGAAGAGGATATTTGCTACGACCTGTGAGTCCTCCTGGCAAAGCCTGTTAGCCTTTGACCTGCTTCATTCTATATTCCAAGGCCAAATTTGCCTGTTACTCCAGGTGTCTCTTGACTTCCTACTTTTGCATTCCAGTCCCCTATAATGAAAAAGACATCTTTCTTGGGCGTTAGTTCTAGAAGGTCTTGTAGGTCTTCATAGAACCAGTAAACTTCTGCTTCTTCAGCATTACTGGTGGGAGCATAGACTTGGATTACTGCGATAATGAATGGATTGCCTTGGAAACGAGTAGAGATCATTCTGTCATTTTTGAAATTGCTTGCAAGTACTGCATTTCAGACTCTTTCATTGACTATGATGGCTACCCCATTTCTTCTAAAGGATTCCTGCCCACAGTAGTAGATGCAATGGTCATCTGAGTTAAATTCACCCATTCCAGTCCATTTTACTTTGCTGATTCCTAAAATATCAATGTTCACTCTTGCCATCTCCTCTTTGACCACTTCCAATTTGCCTTGATTCATGGACCTAACATTGCAGGTTCCTATGAAATATTGCTCTTTACAGCTTTGGGCTTTACTTCCATGACCAGTCACATCCACAACTGGATGTTGTTTTTGCTTTGGCCCCATCTCTTCATTCTTCTTGGAGCTATTTCTCCATTGATCTCCAGTAGCATATTGGGCACCTACCAATCTGGGGAGTTCATCTTTCAGTGCCCTATCTTTTTACCCTTTCATACTGTTCATGGGTTCTCATTCTCAACGCAAGAATGCTGATATGGCTTGCCATTGCCTTCTCCACTGGATCACGTTTTGTCAGAACTCTCCAGCATGACCTGTCCATCTTGGATGTCCCTACAGGGCATGGCTCATAGTTTCACTGAGTTAGACAAGGCTGTGGTCCATGTGATCAGATTGGTTAGTTTTCGGTAATTGTGATTTTCATTCTGTCTGCCCTCTGGTGGAAAAAGATATGAGGCTTATGGAAACTTCCTGATGGGAGATATTGACCGAGGGGAAAGCTGGGTGTTTCTCTGATGGGGGCAGCCATGCCCAGTAAATCTTTAATCCAATTTTTTGTTGATAGAACTGTGTTCTCCCCCTGTTGTTTGACCTGAGGCCAAAGTATGGTGGAGGTAATGAAGATATGGATGACCTCCTTCAAAAGGTTCTGTGCCTGCATTGCTGCATTCAGTGCCCCCAACCCTGCAGCAGGCCACCACCTACACACGCCTCTGCTAGAGACTCCTGGACACTAACAGGCAAGCCTGGGTCAGTGTCTTGTAGGTCACTGCTCTTTTATCCCTGGTTCTGGTGTGTACAAGGTTTTGTTTGTGCCCTCCAAGAGCCTATTTTCCCAGTCCTGTGTAAGTTCTGGTAGCTCTATAGTGGGGTAATGGCGACAGACTTCAACAGGGCTTATGCCATACCCAGGTCTACTGTACCCAGAGGCCCTGCACCTGCAGCAGTCCACTGCTGAATCTTACCTCCACAGGAGACACTCAAACACAGTTCTGGCTCAGTCTCGATGGGTTCTCTGGGTCCTGGTGTTCACAAGCTTTGTTTGAGCCCTCCAAGTATCTTTGGCAGGTATGGGTTTGATTCTAAATGAGATTTAACCCCTAATACTTACTTGCTGGGGTTTCTTCTTTGCCCTTGGACATTGGGTACCTTTTTCTGGTGGGATTCAACATTCTTCAGTCGATGGACATTCAGCAGTGAGTTGTAATTTTGGAGTCCTCACAGGAGAAGATGAGTGCACATCCTTCTACTCCACTATCTTGGAGTCTTTAAAAAAATATATTATAAGAGAGTAGGAAAGACTAGAGATCTCTTCAAGAAAATTAGAGATACCAAGGGAATATTTCATCCAAAGATGCACACAATAAAGGACAGAAAGAGTATGGCCCTAACAGAAGGAGAAGATACTAGGAAGAGGTGGCAAGAATATACAGAAGAACTATGCAAAACAGATCTTAATGGCCCAGATAACCACAGATAATCACCTAGAGCCAAACATCTTGGAACACGATTCAAGTGGGCCTTAGGAAGCATCACTATGAATAAAGCTTGTGGGGATGATGGAATTCCAGTTGAGCTATTTAAAATCCTAAAAGAGGATGTTCTAAAAGTGCTGCACTCAATATGCCAGCAAATTTGGAGAAATTAGCAGTGGCCACAATACTGGAAAATGTCAGCTTTCATTCCGGTCCCAAAGAAGGGCAGTGTAAAGAATGCCCAAACTACCACACAATTACACTCATCTCACATGCTAGCAAAGTCATGCTCAACATTCTCCAAGCCAGACATAAATAGTTCATGAACTCTGAACATCCATTGTTCCAGCTGGATTTAGAAAAGGCAGAGGAACAGAGATCAAATTTTCAACATCCGTTGGATCATCAAAAAAGCAAGAGAGTTCCAGAAAAACATCTACTTCAGCTTTATTGACTATGCCAAAGCCTTTGACTGTGTGGATCACAACAAACAGTTGAAAATCCTTCAAGAGGTGGCAGCACCACACCACATGACCTGCCTCCTGAGAAATCTGTATGCAGGTCAAGAAGCAACAGTTAGAACTGGACATGGAAAAATAGACTAGTTCCAAATTGGGAAAGGATTACATCAAGGCTGTATATTGTCACCTTTATTATTTAACTTATATGCTGAGTACATCATGAGAAATGCTGGACTACATGAAGTACAAGCTGGAATCAAGATTGCCAGAAGAAATATCAATAAACTTGGTATGCAGATGACATCACCCTTATGGCAGAAAGTGAAGAAAAACTAAAGAGCCTCTTGATGAAAGTGAAAAAGGAGAGTGAAAAATTTGGCTTAAGTCTCAACAGTCAGAAAACAAAGATCATGACATCCAGTCCCATCACTTCATGGCAATAGATGGGGAAACAATGGAAGAGTGACAGACTTTGTTTTCCTGGGCCCCAATGACACTGCAGATGGTGACCACAGCCATGAAATTAAAAGATGCTTACACCTTGGAAGAAAAGTTATCACCAACCTAGACAGCAGAGACATTACTTTGCCAACAAAGGTCCATCTATTCAAAACTATGGTTTGTCCAGTCATCATGTATGGATATGAGACTTGGACTATAAAGAAAGCTGAGCACTGAAGAACTGATGCTTTTTTTTTTTTTTTAATTTTATTTTATTTTTAAACTTTACATAACTGTATTAGTTTTGCCAAATATCAAAATGAATCCGCCACAGGTATACATGTGTTCCCCATCCTGAACCCTCCTCCCTCCTCCCTCCCCATTCCATCCCTCTGGGTCGTCCCAGTGCACCAGCCCCAAGCATCCAGTATCGTGCATCGAACCTGGACTGGCAACTCATTTCATACATGATATTTTACATGTTTCAATGCTTTTGAATTCTGGTGTTACAGAAGACTCTTGAGTGTCCAAGGGACTGCAAGGAGATCCAACCAATCCATCCTAAAGGAAATCAGTCCTGAAAATTCATTGGAGGGACTCATGCTGAAGCTGAAACTCCAATACTCTAACCACGTGATGCGAAGAACTGACTCCTTGGAAAAGACCCTGATGTTGGGAAAGATTGAAGAAGGGAGGAGAAGGGGTCAACAGAGTATAAATGGTTGGATGGCATCACCAACTCAATGGACATGAATATAAGTAAGCTCAGGGAGTTGGTGATGGACAGGGAAGCCTGGTGTGCTGCAGTCCATGGGGTCGCAAAGAGTCAGATATGACTGAGTGACTGAACTGAACTGAAGTGAACACAGTAACTCTGCATCAGGCCTTGGTTTTATGATGAGTTATGTTTTAGTCATTATTTCTCAAGCTATTTGATGAAGAGTTAGAAAAAATAATCTTTAAATCTTGACATTTTCTTTCATAAAGAGTCATTAGTTCACCTCACAGTTGACTTCAATATTAAAGCAATTAACTGAATGAGTTTTTAGTGTTCATAATGGAACCAATCTTTGGAGACAGTACTGTGTAGAGGGAGAAACACAGATTTAGCATTTAAATAGGCTTTGTTTTTATCTTAGCTCTCTTATAAGCTACATGGCCTTGGAATTAAAACTTACATTTGCAATTTCTTATTTGTTAAATACAAAGTCAAGCCTAATTTCATCAGTTTTGGTTAGAATTAACTGGAATTGTGTATGTATATAGACCAACATTTTACATGCTCTACTTTTCCAGACTTATGCTGCTCCTCACCACTTATATATTGTGACACAATATATATCAGATTATATATATATCACAATATCACAATATATATCACAATATCAGATTCTCAAAAATCCTGAATGCTGGTAGAAAAGTGCTTCATGCCACTTATATATGCAATATTCACATTTTCTATGTAAAATTATTATATCATACATTGCAATAAATAAGTTTAGAATTAATAGATTTTTTTTTCTGTCTTGTAAGTTTTTTCTTTTCAACTCAATCCAAATCATCCATATTCTCCTCATGTTTTATCTGTACTGGGCACCCACTTGGAACAAGAGAAAACTAGCATCTCTACCATGCTAGATACTCAATAAACATACTTATTAAATCAGAAAATATATTCATTATGTTATACTTTATTGTTAATCAATAAAATTTTGGATTGATAAGACTCTATGCATGGATATTAACTGTTTGCACATTGAATTTTTGAATCTAACTGAGTCTATGATGTAAAATAAAAGGCTTAATGAATTAAAACTTCATTTTTGCATTTCCTAAGATACTAACCAAGACAGCTTGAAAGCTCCTCTCAGGTGACTAACTGAACTTCACACTGGAATTTTCCTGACTAGATCTGTGCCCCTGATCTTTCTTTTCTTAAAGCATTTACTTTAGAATGTATACAGAAATACATTCTTTCTCTGTTTCTTTAAGATGTAAATATTTTTTAAAGTCTCTTTTCAGTTTTACAAGCCGGGAATGTCTTTCTTAAGGTCCTGAAAACTGTCTCTTTGAAATATGACCATCAAGAAAGACACCACAATTATCTCCCAGTTTCTATCAAAGGATAGAGGCCTAACTGAATGGTGCCAACTAGCAACTCAGGTGGCATAACCATAGGAAAATACACTGCAAACTGAATAATAATTCAGGGTTCTAGATACTTCCCATTGATCAACCCCCCCTCCCCAATTCAGGACTTTTCTCTACTTTGCAGTAGCTCATTCTAGCTCTTTAAAATCTTTTCCTGCCCTTTTTACAATACAGTTGAGCTCAATCTCATTTCTGGTTTCTTTCTTCTGTTATAATAGTCATGTACAAAGTCTTCCTTGCCAGCTTAAATCTGTAGAGGGAAATTTTTGCTGTGACAATATGTTGATATGCTTTTGGTGAAAAATAGCCATAAATAAAGCTAACCTAATTTAAAATAAATAGTTGATTTTACTGTATTCCTACTAAAATTTTATTTTTAATGTCATATATACATATATAAATACCCCTTCCATTTATCATTTAATGAAAATATTTAGCTATGGATTTGAAAATTATACCATCAATGTATAAATTGGTAATACTGATCATCAATTGGTTGACATTAACAGCCATGTCACTTTATTGCTCCAAGACAGAACCACAGGGGAAAAACAACTTCAAAATATTTCTTGAAATGAACTAGTCGATTTAATTTTTATTTATATGGGTGGTACAAGGTGTAACCAAGACAAAATTCGTCCAAGGGAAGAGATGTAGTCAATATTTCAACAAAAACCCTATATTAGACTATGTTTTTCAAAGGAATTATTTCAGTTTTCATTTTATCTTTTTCAACACAGTTCCTGAGCAAATTGATATGGGTTATTATAAATATGCTATTGATATGAATATTATTAAAATAGGCTACTAAATATAATTATTATGAACATTATAAATATGGACTATTAAAGTGGCTAAAACATTTTTAAACATTGTAATAAGCCAAAAGTTGAAAAAAAAATAATCTATTCGTATATCAACACTTAAACTGATGAAAGTGAAACAAGAGAGTGAAAAAGCTGGCTTAAAGCTCAACATTCAAAAAACTAAGATCATGGCATCTGGTCCCATTACTTCATGGCAAATAGATGAGGAAACAATGGAAACAGTGACAGACTTTACATTCTTGGGCTCCAAAATCACTGCAGATGGTGACTGCAGCCATGAAATTAAAAGACACTTGCTCCTTGAGAAAAAATCTATGGCAAACCTAGACAGTATATTAAAAAGCAGACATTACTTTGCCGACAAAGGTCAAAGCTATAGTTTTAAGTCAAAGCTATGGTTTTTCCAGTAGTCATGTATGTATGTGAGAGTTGGACTATAAAGAAAGCTGAGCGCTGAAGAATTGACGCTTTTCAGATATGGTGTTGGAGAAGATTCTCGAGAGTCCCTTGGACTGCAAGGAGATCCAACCAGTCCCTCTTGAAAGAAATCAGTCCTGAATTGGAAGGACTGATGCTGAAGCTCCAATACTTTGGCCAGCTGATGCAAAGAACTGACTCACTGGAATAAACCATAATGCTGTAAAAGACTGAAGGAAGGAGAAGAGGATGACAGATGATGAGATGACTGGATGGCATCACCAACTTGATGGACATGAGTTTGAGCAAGCTCTGGGAGTCGGTGAAAGTTGGGGAAGCCTGATATGCTGCAGTCCGTGGGACTGCAAGAAGCTGAACATGACTGAGTGACTGAACTGAATTGAAACTCTGTCATTAATTACAACATGCGTTATTTTGATCAAATCTCATCCTTAATGTATGTATAATTGTATGCATATATATTTGCAGTGTATATAAAATACATTTAATACACTAAGACTGTAGCCTACCAGGCTTTTCAGTCTATGGGATTTTCCAGGCAAGAGTACTGGAGGGGATGCCATTTCCTTTTCCAGGGGATCTTCCCAACCCAGGGATCGAACCCAGCTCTCCCACATTGTAGACAGACGCTTTACCCTCTGAGCCACCAAGGAAGCCTGGTGATTATATTCATATAAAAACACAAATATATTTAATTCTTTATGCTGACAATTTATTCAATATGAAGACAGACTTTCTATAAACTTGATTTGTAAAATGAAATATATAAACTAGAATCTGATCATCATTTAGTTAGGGGCACACAGTTTATATGATTTATTTAGAAAATACATAATTTGTAACCCTGTATAATTAAAATATATTTAGAATTTATTTTATAACAAAGTGCTAATATTAGCTAGATTTAAGAAGGATCAGAATGTTGTCTACCATTTTTTCAGTCTGTCATAACTTCTTCTCAAGAACAATTGTGGAAACCTAAGCAATGCGGGAGACCTGGGTTCGATCCCTGGGTTGGAAAGATTCCCTGGAGAAGGAAATGGCAACCCACTCAAGTACCCTTGCCTAGAAAATCCCATGGACGGAGGAGCCTGGTGTCCATGGGATCTCAAAGAGTCGGACACGACTGAGCAACTTCACTTTCAAGCAATAAGATGAGATAGAACAGTGTTTAACAAGCCTAAAGAAATAACTTTGTAATGTACTCTTAATTCCTCTAATACATGTTTGAAGTTTTTATAATACGCAAGTCAACTGATAAAGTTTTAGGAAAATTCTCTTTGCCTGACTCATTCTATTGATATGTATCACTATGTAATCTATCATCCAGATGTTCAGAACAATACCCCTAAAATTTAAGGAAGAATATAGTTTAAAGAGATTATAGTCTTTGAAAAAAGAGCAAAAAAAAATTAAACAATAAAATTTTCAGAGTTAAATTGCTGTAATAAATGATGCACATGCCACTGATTTACATGAAATGATTATTGGATTTTTCAGTGGCTAAAATTCTCATGAACAGTTTAAAATACAGACTGGTATTCAGCTATTTAGTTACAATCCTTTTTGGGGGGAGGAAGAGTACACCTAATGTAAACATGAAAATCTGTATAGAAAGTTTGTATTGGTTAAGTGCTCTTGGCTATAAGCAAAACAAAATTACATCTAATTCATTTTTAAAAGACTAGAATATTTGAAATATCAATATGATAAATTACAGAATAGAAGAGTGTAGTGTATTTACATTTTGGGAGGTGCCAGATATGGTGCAACTAATTGGTAGCTCAACAGTCAGGATCTTGGAATACTTTTCCAGATTCATAGCAAAAGAGGGTGTAAAGTGGAAAGTAGTAAAATGTTTGTTTTTTTCCTGTAACTGATAGGGACAGAGTAAAGGGACAAAGTAGGTGATTAAATAGTTAATCCCACTAGGGTATTATAAGTTGAAAAAAATATGAGAGACCATTGTAAGCTAATGATTACTCAAGAAAGCATGTTTTCGTAACCACAAAGCCAAGCTTGCTTAGCAAAAAAAAAAAAAAAAAAAAAAAAAAAACATGTAGTAGAAGCATGTAACATGCCCCATAACATTAAAACAATGGTGACATAAGACCCACATCCTGCCCAGTGATCTCAGTAATTTAGTGACCCATGAGACACGCTCTCTGCACACAATAGAAAACAATAATTTGTAGAAAGGCAACATTTCAAAGTAAACACCCTCATTGTACTGAGACCTGAAACAGTTTTTCCTTAGTGCCATAATAGTCCTGGCTTGTCCCTGTAGCAACAAGAAAAGCCTCCTGTCCAACTGGAGGAGGAGCTGATGATATAAGTGTGACATTTACTCAATAATGAGGAAGAAGATGGTATTTTCTCCCTCTCACTATTTATTTGGTTGTAAAACAATAGTAGTCCACTAAGTTCTTTGTTCATGGAACCCTCTTGCCTGGCTCTTGCAAACCTTACAAGACTCCTATTCAAATAAATCCCCTTCCTATCACTTAGCTTCCTGGTGGATTCTTTCTGTGCTGAAACTTAAACAAAAAGAGATTCTTTCTGTGCTGAAACTTAAACAAAAAGCGAACTTTTGAGCCCCTCAAAATCCCACCTAACAGTTTCATAACTACCAATTTTCAAAATAAAATATTGTGTAAATAATTATTTAAATGTTACATTAAAAAGATATTTTTTTTCAGAACATAACATGCACCTTTTTTTAACTCATTGGTAATATTACTCTTTTATTAATTTTGGTGTCTATACATGAGATATTATACTATGTGATATCAAAGTTGAAAGCTCAGTCTCCCTTCATTTACAAACTTTAAAAATGTATATTAATCTGAGGCCAATTGATTTAGATGTGGCCACACAGACTTTTAATATATAGAGGAAAATGTCCTGCATTAAATTATTTAGTTTCTGGTCTCCTTTTTATGAGCAAATTTCATGGTTTTTAAATTATTGAAACCTAACAAAAATTATAGACTTTGCTTTCTAGGTACAAGAACAACCCATATTGTACAGTATTAAATCCAAATGAACAAAAACTTTATATAAGGTCAAGGAAAGAACAGGACGTTAGAGCCATTCCAAGTATGCTAGTAGTTTTGGTAAGTACTTGTCTGAACTTGGAAACATAATGAATATCCAGTCCTAAATTTGGAATATACTAAAGGTTGATAACTTGACCCTACATGATCATGAATGAAGAGATATATTTAAATACACAGATTATTATTTTTTTTAAATTATGAATTTCCAAGCTTGGTGAGCATATTCTGTACAAACCACTTTTGTATTTATTGATTAATATAATTTCTATGAAAATTTAAATATGCTTTCACATTACATTCATAAAACTATTTGGTGGTGGTTTAGTCATTAAGTCATGTCCGACTCTTGTGATCCCATGGACTATAGCCTGCCACACTTCTCTATCCATGAAATTCTCAAGGCAAGAATACTGGAGTGGATTGCCATTTCCTTCTCCAGGAATCAACCCTTCTTCCTGACCCAGGAATCAAACCCATGTCACCTGAATTGCAAGCAGGTTCTTTATTGACTGAGCTATGAGGGAAGCCCATAAAACTATTTGCTTACTATGTAATTCATGAACTTAAGTTATTAATTTCTTGAGGGCAAAAAGACTATTTGGTCATTATTGTACTTTTATATGAAGAGATAACATATGTTCTAAATAAATGTTGAATGAATCTTCAATTCAAGCCCACAGATAGTTTCGAAGTACTGATTTTGCACTAGGAAAGTTCACACAATGGGGATATAACAATGATTAGGCTGCAAATATTGCTTTTCAAGAGTTTAAATGTAGAAAATACATCTCTGCCTTTGCTGATTGGTACCTTAGCAGATGTAGGATGGAAACATCATGAGCTAGAAAATATTTGATTTAATAAAATATATGGAGGCTTCCCTGGTGACTCAGACAGTAAAGAATCTGCCTGCAATGCAGATCTGGGTTCAATCTCTGGGTTGGGAAGATGCCCTTGAGGGGGATATGGCAACCCACTCTAATATTCTTGCCTGAAGAAACTCCATGGACAGAGGAGTGTGGTGGGCTACAGTCCATGGGATTGCAGAGTCAGACATGGCTGAGTGACTAAGCACAAAACTTAGCAAATGTAGTATGGAAACATCATGAGCTAGAAAATATTTTATTTTAATATATACCTCTAAGTTATTGACTTGGAGAAATTGTTGAAGTATACACTGATATAGATGTTGCATAGTTATTAGCTCAATGAGTCAGTGAAATACCATACTGTTGAAGGGAGAAATCTTTCTAATGATTATTGCTGTGTTTATGCATACTCCTCTATACCAGCAAAGTTACCATATATATGACATCATGCAATTATTTCCATTCTGGAAATAAAGGTCTGAATTGTGGCCCTTATTCCAGTCTCAGTTTAAAATTCTAGGTTGTGGTTTGTTTTCTTCTCTTCGCACCTTGAAAACTTTTTTATATGCAAGTTACTTTGTAGTCAACAGCCCTATGGTGTACTTATATATTAATTATGCTCATTTTATGTACTTAATGTGGCCTAGATTCAACTTTAGTACTAGTTGAAGTTATTTAATTTATATATACTAACCAATCTTCTTTACCTCTACTATTGTTCATTTTTAATCTTTCTTCAAATTGCAGTTCAGATTTTGCACTTAATTAATAATTTTCCAAATTATCTTGGAAATTAGTTTTCAAAAATCACTAAACCTGGAGTATTAAATTTTATGTAAAAATATACATTGTCTAATTCTACCCATTTAAGCCATATTTAACCAACCTGAGTACATACATTATTATCCTCCTCAATAAACTTCATGTTTCATAATGACTGACTAATCCAACCAAAGAAAATACAAAGAAAATATCATGAGATTTATTTGCTAGAGTCTTCTCCAGGGAAACGCCACTACCCTAACCAAGGAGAAAGCTACTTTCCTGGGACCAGCAATCCAGAATTACATCTCCAGGGCCTGAACTTTCAGCACTTTAAGTTTAGAAGCTATGACTCTTTACCTTTATGTGTACTAGCCTGACCACCTCTCTTCCATCCATATATAATACTTTTTTTTTTTTTTAAGATGCTTTATCAACCAGAAAATTGAATCAACTAAATATATCTGTGGCTATTTTCAGTCTCTACCCAGATAGACAGAACATCTCCTTTTTATTAAAGGGTCATGTATTTAGGGGTAGACTGCTTTAAATGAATTTATCTCTAATCCCGTCAACCAGAGCACTCTATCTCACAGACCAGCTTCCCTGCTCAGCCTAACCTTGGCTTTCTGATTTCACCTATCCCCTTAGCAAAACATCACTTTTAGCAATTGTATTTGCTAACTCCTCATATCCATTTTCGGCAGAGAAGGCAATGACACCCCACTGCAGCACTCTTGCCTGGAAAATCCCATGGAAGGAGGAGCCTGGAAGGCTGAAGTCCATGGGGTCACTGAGGGTCGGACACGACTGAGCGACTTCACTTTCACTTTTCACTTTCATGCATTGGAGAAGGAAATGGCAGCCCACTCCAGTGTTCTTGCCTAGAGAATCCCAGGGACGGGGGAGCCTGGTGGGCTGCTGTCTATGGGGTCACACAGAGTCGGACAGGACTGAAGCGACTTAGCAGCTGCATATCCATTTTCGGAGGCAGCAATGGCACCCCACTCCAGTCCCCTCGCCTGGAAAATCCCATGGATGGAGGAACCTGGTGGGCTGCAGTCCATGGGGTCGCTAAGAGTCGGACACGACTGAGCGACTTCACTTTCACTTTTCACTTTCATGCATTGGAGAAGGAAATAGCAACCCACTCCAGTGTTCCTGCCTGGAGAATCCCAGGGATGGGGGAGCCTGGTGGGCTGCCGTCTATGGGGTCACACAGAGTCAGACACGACTGAAGCTACTTAGCAGCAGCAGCTGCAGCAGCATATCCATTTTAGACCAGGTTACTGCCTACACGTGACTTGTATTATCTCCCACAGCTTTTGCTATGCTATGTGCCTTACGAGGTCCCTGACATGCTCCCTGCTTTCTGTTAGATCTTTGGACAACACCAGTGCTTATTTTTAGCAGACCCTTACATTCTTTATACACAGATTATCTACAGGATTTGTTTTCACCTTCCCCTCTTCTAACTTATATAATCAGTTAACAGAAAGACAAACTCAGTGCAAATTGAATAAGAGTTTTCATTAAATTCTTGAACTCATCTATCCTAACCTGATGGAAACTGAATTTATCGACTGCCAATATAAGATATTCATCTTTGATACTGTCTTCATAAAATCTAATTCTACCTTCAGTTTATCAACCTGAACAGCTCTAGCCTTTTTTCATCAGGAAAAAAAAAAAAAAAAAAAAAAAAAAAACCAACAACCATAATATGCTAATTGAAATATTGGCTACTTTGTTAAGAATATGTATATAATAATGCTCCTAAAATCATTTACAATCTTTCTGTGGCAATGACAATATTTCCATTTTCTTTCAGAATATACTTTGAAGAAATATTTCAGTCGTAAAAAAAAATGTAATATTGCATTTGATGCAAAGAGACCAATTACCCATTTCCATTTTTCTTTTGCTAATGCTTGAGGGCATATTAGTCAACATGTGGCTAAATACTTCTACAAATTAGCTTTGCTAAGAACATTTTCAGTTCAGTTCAGTCGCTCAGTCATGTCTAACTCTTTGTGACCCAATGAACTGCAGCACGCCAGGCTTCCCTGTCCATCATCAACACCCAGAGCTTGCTCAAACTCATGTCCCATTGAGACGGTGATGCCATCCAACCATCATCCTCTGTCATCCCCTTTTCCTCCTGGCTTCAAACTTTCCAAGCATGAGGGTGTTTTCCAATGAGTCAGTGCTTCCCATCAGGTGGCCAAAGTATTGGAGCTTCAGCTTCAGCATCCAATGAATATTCAATACATCCAATGAATATTCAGGACTGACTTCCTTTAGGATGGACTGGTTTGATCTCCTTGCCGCCCAAGGGACTCTCAAGAGTCTTCTCCAATACCACAGTTCAAAAGCATCAATTCTTCAGTGTTCAGCTTTCTTTATAGTCCAACTCTCACATACATATATGACTACTGGGAAAACCATAACCATAACTTTGACTATAAGGACGTTTGTCGACAAAGTAATGTTTCTGCTTTTTAATATGCTGTCTAGGATTGTCATAGCTTTTCTTTCAAGGAGCAGGCATCTTTTAATTTCATGGCTGCAGTCACCATCAGCAGTGATTTTGGAGCCCCCCCAAAAAAAGTCTGTCACTCTTCCAATGTTTTCCTGTATATTTGTCATGAAGTGATGGGATCAAATGCCATGATCTAAGTTTTCTGAATGTTGATTTTTAAGCAAGCTTTTTCACTCACCTCTTTTACTTTTATTAAGAGGCTTTCAGTTCCTCTTCACTTTCTGCCATAAGGATGGTGTCATCTGTATATCTGAGGTTATTGATATTTCTCCCAGCAATCATGATTCTAGTGTGTGATTCATCCAGTCTGGCATTTCACATGGTGTACTCTGCATATAAGTTAAATCAGCAAGGTGACAATATACAACCTTGACATATGCCTTTCCCAAATTGGAACCAGTCCTTTGTTCCATGCCTGATTTAACTGTGGCTTCTTGATTTGCATAAAGATTTCTCAGGAGGCAGGTCAGGAGGTCTGGTGTTCCCACCTATTGGAGAATTTTCTACTGTTTGTTGTGATCCACACAGTCAAAGGCTTTGGCATAGTCTATAAAGAAGTAGATGCTTTTCTGGAACTCTCCTGCATTTTCAATGATCCAACAGATGTTAGCAATTTGATCTTTGGTTCCTCTGCCTTTTCTAAATCTAGCTTGAACATCTGGAAGTTCTCAGTTCAAGTACTGTGGAAGCCTTGTTTGGAGAATTTTAACATTTTTAGACAGATCTTAAATCTCTGATGTTCATATTTTGTCATTAAGTGCTTTTTATTTTTGTAAATTTTCTTCTCTCTTATCATTTATGGAAACTTGTTAGAATGGGAAAATCAATTAAGTGCATTTGGTTTGGTAAATATGGGGTGTTTTATAATTAAAATTCATCATTCACTATAAAGAGTGAAATGTTATATGCAAATATTGAGATGATAAAACTTTTATTTTTAAATTTTAAGTCAATGGAACTGCACATCTCTTAGATTTTTTTTTTGGTCTTTATTTTTTTTTAATTTATTTATTTTAATTGGAGGTTAAAGATCCTTTTTAAAAGCCATTGAATCAAAAAGTATTGGCTGATAAATATGAATGTCTCATGCTGGTGTTGTATTTTTTCTCCAGAAATATTTGAATTGTGAGTCTTCATAATTTTTTTTTTTTATCACACAGCTTAGTTCAAAGACATGGGAAGTATTAGAAAATCCAACAATCAATCAGTAACACTCATCAGGACAGAATGTTTCAGAAAACAGTTTAAATACATGTTATGCCAATCTTGGAAAATTGTTAAACCCTAAGAGAACACATTTTTTTTTCTCTTCATCTCATCACTCAGGACCAAATGGAACATAGACAAGTATGTTACAAATGCATTATCAATTTTAGCTTTACCAATCACATATGAATGGATAATTCTTATATGGCAAAGGAGGAGAAATATTTTTTTATGCAATGAGTTTGTTCATAATTATTCAAGGTGTAATTGTTTTTCCTTTCCACAAAAAAGACTGACACTACTCACATTAAGCATAAATAGATTTTGCTCTTGCTTACTGACTGTGTATAAGCAGAATGTGACTTCCTCCAGACACTTGCCCCTTATACTTTAATGTATGTCTAGGAAAGAATTCAGATTGGTGATTAGAAAAATTATTCTTTTTCCTACTTCCAGGAAAAGGGGAAACTCTCCCTTAAAGAAGGAAATAGAATGTCTGCTTCTTAAGCAACTTTTTAATGGAGAATTGTATAACTGAGTGACTGAACAACAGCAACACCTTCTTATTCTTTTTATTGCAATAGCTGTATTTGCTTAATATTTATATATTGTTTTTATACACTATATTAATTTATTTGATCTTATTAAATTGTCCTGAAGGTTTAGGTTGAGGCAGCTGAGGCACAAATAGGTTGAGAAAAAACTGAAATTGTTAGTTTCTCAGTCATGTCCAACTCTTTGCAACTCCATGGAGTGTAGCCCACCAGGCTTCTTTGTCTATGGAACACTACAAGCAAGAATACTGGAGTGGGTAGCCATTCCCTTCTGCAAGAGATCTTCCCAACCCAGGGATTGAACCTGGGTCTCCTGCATAAAAGGCAGATTCTTTACAGTCTGAGCCACCATGGAAGCCATCAGATTTAGAGAGTAGAGAATACTAATTTACTTTCTTCTCTGAGATGTAATACAAGCCCACAGTCATATAGGTAACTGTTCCCAGCATGTAAAAGAGGCAGAATATAAAGTTTTCCTTCAATATAAGATGCTGAGCTTACTTAAGAGAAAATAATTAGTTCTTATACTTTCACTACTGTATCATACTGTTTCTAAATGTCTCCATTATACTTAAATATGATCTGATGAAAAATTCTACTCTAACATTGTAAAACCCCCAAAAAACACACAATCAAATCCAAAATACAAAACAGCATCTCCACTCTTATTTCCCATATAGAGTTATTTTAATGAGAATATTTATTTCCTATGTATCACATCTTCATAACCAACCAAAGCAGAAATCTAGAAGTGTTTCATTTTTATTTTCTTCTTGCTCACTTCCTATAACAAATCAACACTTGGGCTGTTTCTTCATTCCTGCCTTCCTCTGTGTCTCTCTTTGGCAAAATTCTTCTTGCTTGTGTTTGTTTGAAAATACAGTAATATGTCACTTAGGCTGTTGCATAGCCTCTACATTGCCTTCCCTTGTTCATAGCCTTGATCTACTTGACACTTTACTAGCAATCTAAATCTCTGATTTTGCTTTGTCATTTTCCAGCTTCCAAATGTTTAGTAATATTTCATTCCTCTTAGT